>NC_133709.1:7703178-9012036 GCF_048934315.1 Petromyzon marinus | reverse complement strand
GAGAGAAGGGAGAGAGTGAAGGGAGAGAGAGTGAAGGGAGAGAGTGAAGGGACAGAGTGAAGGGACAGAGTGAAGGGACAGAGTGAAGGGAGAGAGTGAAGGGAGAGAGTGAATGGAGAGAGTGAAGGGAGAGAGAGAAGGGAGAGAGTGAAGGGAGAGAGAGAAGGGAGAGAGAGAGAAGGGAGAGAGTGAAGGGAGAGAGTGAAGGGAGAGAGAGAAGGGAGAGAGTGAAGGGACAGAGTGAAGGGACAGAGTGAAGGGAGAGAGTGAAGGGAGAGAGTGAAGGGAGAGAGTGAATGGAGAGAGTGAAGGGAGAGAGAGAGAAGGGAGAGAGTGAAGGGAGAGAGAGAAGGGAGAGAGAGAGAAGGGAGAGAGAGAGAGAGAGTGAAGGGAGAGACAGAAGGGAGAGAGAGAAGGGAGAGAGTGAAGGGACAGAGTGAAGGGAGAGAGTGAAGGGAGAGAGTGAAGGGAGAGAGTGAAGGGAGAGAGTGAATGGAGAGAGTGAAGGGAGAGAGAGAGAAGGGAGAGAGAGAGAAGGGAGAGAGAGAAGGGAGAGAGAGAAGGGAGAGAGTGAAGGGAGAGAGTGAAGGGAGAGAGTGAAGGGAGAGAGAGAGAAGGGAGAGAGTGAAGGGAGAGAGAGAAGGGAGAGAGTGAAGGGACAGAGTGAAGGGACAGAGTGAAGGGACAGAGTGAAGGGACAGAGTGAAGGGAGAGAGTGAAGGGAGAGAGTGAAGGGAGAGAGTGAATGGAGAGAGTGAAGGGAGAGAGAGAGAAGGGAGAGAGTCAAGGGAGAGAGAGAAGGGAGAGAGAGAGAAGGGAGAGAGTGAAGGGAGAGAGTGAAGGGAGAGAGAGAGAGAGAGTGAAGGGAGAGACAGAAGGGAGAGAGAGAGAGGGAGAGAGAGAAGGGAGAGAGTGAAGGGACAGAGTGAAGGGAGAGAGTGAAGGGAGAGAGTGAATGGAGAGAGTGAAGGGAGAGAGAGAGAAGGGAGAGAGAGAGAAGGGAGAGAGTGAAGGGAGAGAGAGAAGGGAGAGAGAGAGAAGGGAGAGAGTGATGGGAGAGAGTGAAGGGAGAGAGAGAGAAGGGAGAGAGTGAAGGGAGAGAGAGTGAAGGGAGAGAGTGAAGGGACAGAGTGAAGGGACAGAGTGAAGGGACAGAGTGAAGGGAGAGAGTGAATGGAGAGAGTGAAGGGAGAGAGAGAAGGGAGAGAGTGAAGGGAGAGAGAGAAGGGAGAGAGAGAGAAGGGAGAGAGTGAAGGGAGAGAGTGAAGGGAGAGAGAGAGAAGGGAGAGAGTGAAGGGAGAGAGAGTGAAGGGAGAGAGTGAAGGGAGAGAGTGAAGGGAGAGAGTGAAGGGAGGAGAGAGTGAAGGGAGAGAGTGAAGGGAGAGAGAGAAGGGAGAGAGTGAAGGGAGAGAGTGAAGGGAGAGAGAGAAGGGAGAGAGAGAAGGGAGAGAGTGAAGGGACAGAGTGAAGGGAGAGAGAGAAGGGAGAGAGTGAAGGGAGAGAGAGAAGGGAGAGAGAGAAGGGAGAGAGTGAAGGGACAGAGTGAAGGGAAAGAGTGAAGGGAGAGAGAGAAGGGAGAGAGAGAAGGGAGAGAGTGAAGGGAGAGAGTGAAGGGAGAGAGAGAAGGGAGAGAGAGAAGGGAGAGAGTGAAGGGAAAGAGTGAAGGGAGAGAGTGAAGGGAGAGAGAGAAGGGAGAGAGAGAAGGGAGAGAGTGAAGGGAGAGAGTGAAGGGAGAGAGTGAAGGGAGAGAGTGAAGGGAGAGAGAGAGTGAAGGGAAATAGTGAAGGGAGAGAGTGAAGGAGAGAGAGAAGGGAGAGAGAGTGAAGGGAGAGAGAGAATGGAGAGAGTGAAGGGAGAGAGTGAAGGGAGAGAGTGAAGGGAGAGAGAGAGAGGGAGAGAGAGAAGGGAAAGAGTGAAGGGAGAGAGAGAAGGGAGAGAGAGAAGGGAGAGAGTGAAGGGAGAGAGTGAAGGGAGAGAGTGAAGGGAGAGAGAGAGTGAAGGGAAATAGTGAAGGGAGAGAGTGAAGGGAGAGAGAGAAGGGAGAGAGAGTGAAGGGAAAGAGTGAAGGGAGAGAGTGAAGGGAGAGAGAGAAGGGAGAGAGAGTGAAGGGAAAGAGAGAGTGAAGGGAAAGAGTGAAGAGACAGAGTGAAGGGACAGAGTGAAGGGAGAGAGTGAAGGGAGAGAGTGAAGGGAGAGAGTGAAGGGAGAGAGTGAAGGGAGAGAGTGAAGGGAAAGAGTGAAGGGAGAGAGTGAAGGGAGAGAGTGAAGGGAGAGAGTGAAGGGAGAGAGTGAAGGGAGAGAGTGAAGGGAGAGAGTGAAGGGAGAGAGAGAGGGAGAGAGAGTGAAGGGAGAGAGTGAAGGGAGAGAGAGAAGGGAGAGAGTGAAGGGAGAGAGTGAAGGGAGAGAGAGAAGGGAGAGAGTGAAGGGAGAGAGAGAAGGGAGAGTGAAGGGAGAGAGAGAAGGGAGAGAGTGAAGGGAGAGAGTGAAGGGAGAAGTGAAAGGAGAGAGTGAAGGGAGAGAGTGAAGGGAGAGAGTGAAGGGAGAGAGAGTGAAGGGAGAGAGAGTGAAGGGAGAGAGTGAAGGGAGAGAGTGAAGGGAGAGAGAGAAGGGAGAGAGAGAAGGGAGAGAGTGAAGGGACAGAGTGAAGGGAGAGAGAGAAGGGAGAGAGTGAAGGGAGAGAGAGAAGGGAGAGAGTGAAGGACAGAGTGAAGGGAAAGAGTGAAGGGAGAGAGAGAAGGGAGAGAGAGAGAAGAGGAGGAGAGTGAAGGGAGAGAGTGAAGGGAGAGAGAGAAGGGAGAGAGTGAAGGGAGAGAGTGAAGGGAAAGAGTGAAGGGAGAGAGTGAAGGGAGAGAGAGAAGGGAGAGAGAGAAGGGAGAGAGTGAAGGGAGAGAGTGAAGGGAGAGAGTGAAGGAGAGAGAGAGTGAAGGGAGAGAGTGAAGGGAGAGAGAGAAGGGAGAGAGAGAGAGGAGAGAGAGAGTGAAGGGAGAGAGAGAAGGGAGAGAGAGAAGGGAGAGAGTGAAGGGAGAGAGTGAAGGGAAATAGTGAAGGAGAGAGTGAAGGGAAAGAGTGAAGGGAGAGAGAGAAGGGAGAGAGAGAAGGGAGAGAGAGAAGGGAGAGAGTTAAGGGAGAGAGTTAAGGGAGAGAGTGAAGGGAGAGAGTGAAGGGAGAGAGTGAAGGGAGAGAGAGAGTGAAGGGAAATAGTGAAGGGAGAGAGTGAAGGGAGAGAGAGAAGGGAGAGAGAGTGAAGGGAGAGGAGAGAGAAGGGAGAGAGAGAAGGGAGAGAGAGAAGGGAGAGAGTGAAGGGAGAGAGTGAAGGGAGAGAGTGAAGGAGAGAGAGAGAGGGAGAGAGAGAAGGGAAAGAGTGAAGGGAGAGAGAGAAGGGAGAGAGAGAGGGAGAAAGTGAAGGGAGAGAGTGAAGGGAGAGAGTGAAGGGAGAGAGAGAGTGAAGGGAAATAGTGAAGGGAGAGAGTGAAGGGAGAGAGAGAAGGGAGAGAGAGTGAAGGGAAAGAGTGAAGGGAGAGAGTGAAGGGAGAGAGAGAAGGGAGAGAGAAAGAGAGAGTGAAGGGGAGAGTGAAGGGACAGAGTGAGGGACAGAGTGAAGGGAGAGAGTGAAGGGAGAGAGAGAAGGGAGAGAGTGGAAGGGAAAGAGTGAAGGGAAGAGTGAAGGGAAGAGAGTGAAGGGAGAGAGTGAAGGGAGAGAGAGAAGGAGAGAGAGGAAGGAAGGAAAGAGAGAGATTGGACGGCAAGTGATTGGGACTGGAGAGTGAATGGAAGAGAGAGTGAATGCCAAGGGGGCCTTCTCAGCGGCACAGCGGGGAGAACGCCC
Source organism: Petromyzon marinus (assembly GCF_048934315.1). NCBI lineage: Eukaryota > Metazoa > Chordata > Hyperoartia > Petromyzontiformes > Petromyzontidae > Petromyzon > Petromyzon marinus. The sequence goes on along the minus strand of NC_133709.1, from coordinate 9,008,210 downwards.
CCCTCGGCGTTGGGGATGACGAGGCCCCTCTCGGTCCCCCTCCACCGGAGCTCTCAGTCGTGCCACTGCATCGCCAATGCCGACAAACGAAGGCGGATCACAACCTATGCCGGCTGGAAGACCTGCCGGAGGTGGCCTTCGCAAATGTAAAGAGGAAGGTGCTCTACTCCTACATGGTCCGGTTCCACCAACAGGACACCCTGAGGAGCCACAAGGACCATGCCTGGAGGACAGCCCTGCCATGCATCTCTCCGGAAGGGCTTCGCTGGAGGCAACTCTACTCCAGCCCGACGTACAACCGCATCGGCGACCTCAGCTGGAGCATCGCCCACGGCACCGTCACCACCAACGCCTCCCTGGCGCGCTTCACCGACACGTCCCCGGGAGTGCCGGTTCTGCGGTAAAGTGGAGACGGTGGCGCACCAATACGTGGAGTGCAAGAGCCTGGACTCGCTGTTCAAGGTCCTGGGAAACATCTTGCTAAGGTTCAGCCTCCACTTCTCCCCGACGGTCCTCATCTTTGGACACCCGAAGGGCGACGGACCTCAACATCTTCAGGGGCCGGTCAACGTGCTCGTCGGCCACGCCAAGCTCGCCGTACACAGGGCGAGGAAGGTGGCCCTGGAGGGGCAACGTCCGGCCGGCAGCCTGGGCATCTTCCGCGCTCTGGTCGGAGCCAGGGTGTGGCTGAAGTTCTGCCATGCGCGGCTGACCCACGCCGTGCCGGCCTTCAAGGTGCAGTGGGCGCTGGAGGAGGCCGTGTGCTCGGTGGCAGATGACGGAGAGCTCTGCATGCAGATATAAGCTACCCGTCGGAGGCCGTTTGACTGTGGGAAGGGCTGCGTGCAGATGCAGCACTTGTCGTAATTTAAAAAAATATATTTTGTTGGGTCTTTCATTTAAAGGGGGGGGGGGGGGGGGTTACATAAAGCAAAGCATTAAAAAACAAAAAAAACTAAATGATGAACGAAGATGATGAACGAAGCAAAAGTGCCAACTACACCGAGCATCTTCTTGTTTCCTCTGATCGGAAAAAAAAGAGAGTGAATGGAGAGAGAGTGAATGGAGAGAGAGTGAATGGAGAGAGAGTGAATGGGAGAGAGAGTGAATGGAGAGAGAGAGTGAATGGAGAGAGAGTGGATGGAGAGAGAGTGAATGGAGAGAGAGAGTGAATGAAGAAGAGAGTGAATGGAGAGAGTGAATGGAGAGAGAGTGAATGGAGAGAGAGTGAATGGAGAGAGAGTGAATGGAGAGGAGAGTGAATGGAGTGAGAATGAATGGAGAGAGTGAATGGAGAGAGAGTGAATGGAGAGAGAGTGAATGGAGAGAGAGTGAATGGAGAGAGAGAGTGAATGGAGAGAGAGTGAATGGAGAGAGAGTGAATGGAGAGAGAGAGAGTGAATGGAGAGAGTGAATGGAGAGAGTGAATGGAGAGAGTGAATGGAGAGAGAGTGAATGGAGAGAGAGTGAATGGAGAGAGAGTGAAAGGAGAGAGAGTGAATGTAGAGAGTGAATGTAGAGAGTGAATGGAGAGAAAGTGAATGGAGAAAGAGTGAATGGAGAGAGAGTGAAGGGAGAGAGAGAGAGTGAATGGAGAGAGAGTGAATGGAGAGAGAGTGAATGGAGAGAGAGTGAAGGGAGAGAGAGATATTGACGGCGAGTGATTGGGACTGGAGAGAGAGGAGCAATGGAGAGAGTGGGCAGGGAGAGATGGAGAGAGATAAGAGAGTGGAGGAGAAAGGGTGATAGAAGTACGGGGGGTAGACTACAGAGAGAGGGGTGATGAAGAGAAGGTAAGAAAGGATATACATTACATGAACGGAGAGATAAGAGAGAGTGGAGGTGAGATGAATTGATGAAATCCTACAGCGAGCTTTTATCTAGGTAATGGTGTTAGAGTAGAGAGGGCCGGGGGCCATAGGACTGCGAGAAGGGCCGGGTGCAGATGCAGCACTTGTCGTAGTTAAAAAATTACAAATATTACATAGAAAACAGGGGGAACATAGACATAGAGTAAACTAAAATAAGAAAATAAAATATAACAAAAAAGAAGAGAAAAAAATAAAAAGAGGGGGGTAGAGAGAGGGGAGAGAGGGGGGTCACACAAAGCAAAGCATTGAAAAAAACGTAATGATGAACGAAGCAAAGTGCCGACTACACCGAGCATCTTCTTGTTTCCTCTGATCGTAAAAAAGAGAGGGAAGGAGAGACAGAGGGAGGGGAAAAAAGCAGAGAGAGGGGGGGGGGGCGTAGTAGAGAGAGGGAGGTGGAATGAGCGATGAAGAGAAGGGAGAGAGGTTGAAGGAGTGAGAGCGAAATTAAAGTAGAACGATAGAGATGGAGGGAGAAGGGTGGAGGGAGGCGCAAGAGGCATAGGGGAGAGAGGGAAGAGAGAGGAATGGCTAGAGACTGGAGGGGACTAAAAGGGATGAAAGGAGAGTTGAGGGAGAGGGGCGATGCGAGGAGAAGAGAGAGAGAGATCGGTACGGATCAATTTGACCTTCACTTTGTCGGTCTCTAAACTCTTTCCCTACTCTGTCGCCATCTCTCCTCATCTCTCCAACTTCCACTCCACTTCTACCTTCCTCGAACGATCGCTTTCTCTTCCACAACTCTCCCAGTCACTCTCCAATGTCTGCTTCCCCCCCCCCCCCGCCTACTCACTCTTAACTCTCTCTCTCTGTCACTCTGCAATTCTCTCCATCATATATTCTCACTCACTCTCTCTCTCTCCTCTCACCCTTGCCCCTCGCAACCCTCTCCAACTCTCCCTCGCTCTCTCGCACTCCCTTGTCTCTCCCCCACCTCGGCTCCGCACTAATTTCATGCTGGATTAGCGACGAAAACGATCCCCGCTTCTCCAGAAGCGATCGGTGCCACCTCCTCGTGAGCAACAAAGACAAAGATCTCCCGGATAGCCTTTCGACAGACCCCTCGTTGGGGGGGGGGGGGGGGGTCAAGTGCTGCTCGCGACGACGACTGAAGGCCGCGACGACACACCAGGAGCTCAAGCCATCAATCGAACTCCGGAGACATCAACGCAGCAGCGGCGGCGGCTTTTGGCTGGCCACAGATACCGCATCGCGCGCTTTCAGGTGCGCTTCTGCGGCCGTCTGGAACGCTCTTCTGATATTCAGGAAGCCCACTGGAGCGTATGCGCTTTTAAATCGTCAATCTAAATTGACGAAGTCATTTCTTTCGTTTGTTTTGTCCTTGCCCCGCACCTCCGATCGGCACGGTTGGCTACGTACGGTGCAAAAGAAGTTGAATGTACATCCACGAGGGTAGGGGGTGGTTGTGACCAAGTAGCTCCACGCTCGGCCTGGCTGCCTTTGTCTCCCCCCAGTGCCGACCTGTTACGCACCCCGCACCATTTCACTCAAGTTCAACAACCCTTCAGCCAGCGGCGGAACTAGCGAAGGGGCTGTGGGTGCCTTGCCCCACACCCTGGTGGCCAAAGCTACGAGTCGGGGGGCCTCTTGACAACCACCACGTGCTTTCAAGTGTCGAAGGACAACATTTTATTTAAAACGGAGCACCCCTACAGCGTCAAATGTTCGAGACCTCGAGCGTGGCGATGTGATGAGGCAAGAGGAGCCGCGATATATAATAGCCGAGGTGCGGCAGTGCGAGGGACATCAAATGTTGTGGCCCCAACCTGGCCAATTGTCGCACCTCCTGAGCTGATAATGGAGCTACTAACGCCATCGCCCACAGCACCTGGGTCTGTCCGGTGACCTCCTCCTTCCTGCCCGCAGCCAGAACCTTTCACAACTGCGCGCGATAGCCTCACAGTAACAAATGCCCATTTAAGGCTGAGTCGATCTAGACGAGGCCCTGATACCCGTGCAGACATTCGTCGCGTGTGTTGGAGCGAGAACCGAAATCGAGTCGCCTGGTTCGTTGCGGAGCGCGCTAACCACTGTGCCACCGCTCCCCCGCATAGATGCATAGACAAATATCTCCCAGTATGGTCACGACAAATTGATGGGGCAAGTGCTGTGAGCGACCAGCACCTATGAAGGCCGGCACGGCACACGAGGGTGTGGGTGGCCAGCACCACGCCCGACCGCCTTTGTCTCCCCAGTGGCGATGTTCACACATCGCACCAGGCACTCATTTGAGGCCGAGTCGACCTACAGGGAAGGCTCCAGGACCGGTTCAGATAATTAATCGGCACCGGTGTTAGTGGCCGTGAGCGGGAATCGAACTCGGGACGCCGCGTTCGCAGCTGGATTGCGCTAACCTCGCGTCGATGCACAAAAACAGCAACACCCCGGTTAACGTCGGCGGATGCGCTCCTGAAAAGGTGCGGCGGCGACGTATATCGAAACGCCGCAGTGGTAGGTGGAGGCGAAGGCTGAGAAGCGACGGATAACGAGGAAGGACGGACGACGCTCTCAGCGACGCACGCGTGGGCTCGAGGCGACGCAAATCGGGTGGCGGTGTAAATGAGGTGACGACGTGCTTGCGAAACGACGTGAAATAGGAATGGGACGTAAATCGATGCACGTCCGTTGAACTTCTTTCGCACCGTACCTAGCCAACCGTGCTAATCGCAGGTGGGGTATTACCGCACGTACAAAGATCCCCCGTATAGCCTTAACGGACTGTAGGGGCAAGTGCTGTTAGCGAGCACCTATGAAGGCCGGTAACGGTACACGAGGGGGTGGGTGGCCAGCACCACGCCCGACCGCCTTTGTCTCCCCAGTGGCGATGGTTAAACACCGCGCACCAGGTACTCATTTGATGCTGAGTCGTCCTAGGGGAGGCCCAGGACCGGTTCAGATAATAATCGTCACTGTTGTTGGTGGCTGATGAGCGGGAATCGAACCCGGGCAACCAGGTTCTTAGCGCAGCGCGCTAACCGCTACACAACCGCGACACTACACACACCTCTCCCCCCCCACTAACATCTCCCCCCCCCCACTAACACCTCCCCCCCCACTAACACCTCCCCCTGCCCCTTAAAATCACCCCCCCCTCCCCTACACGCTCTCCGTGCTCTTATCGCAGCCGCGAGTAACGCCCGCACGCTGCACGTTATTGCTAATGCGGCCAGACAGGCTTCTTTATAAAGACTGGGGGGGGGGGGGGGCTTTGTTGTGCCGGCACGGGGCGGCGGGGGGGGGTGAAGATGGGGGGGGGGCAAGGGGTGGGGGTGGGGGGCTACCCGGAGGGGATGCGGGGTGAGGGGGGGTCAAGGGGAGATGGAGGGTGGAGGAGGTCCTAAGGGAAGGTGGGACGAGATCGGATCAGATCCCCGTCGGTGCACGCCGGGGTTGAGGCGACTCGCCCGCCGCCGCGTGCATACAGATGCAATGTAGATACACACACACTCACACACACGTACACGGTCTCTGTACACACGTAGGTAGTGTACACACACACACACGTCCCGTGGTGACGCATACTCATTGTATAGACACGTGCACATGTACACAATGCACACGCATACACAATGTATAGACACGTGTACATGTACACAATGCACACGCATACACAATGTATAGACACGTGTACATGTACACAATGCACACGCATACACAATGTATAGACACGTGTACATGTACACAATGCACACGCATACAGAATGTATAAACACGTGTACATGTACACAATGCACACGCATACACAATGTATAGACACGTGCACATGTACACAATGCACACGCATACACAATGTATAGACACGTGTACATGTACACAATGCACACGCATACACAATGTATAGACACGTGTACATGTACACAATGCACACGCATACACAATGTATAGACATGTACACAATGCACACGCATACACAATGTATAGACACGTGTACATGTACACAATGCACACGCATACACAATGTATAGACACGTGTACATGTACACAATGCACACGCATACACAATGTATAGACACGTGTACATGTACACAATGCACACGCATACACAATGTATAGACACGTGTACATGTACACAATGCACACGCATACAGAATGTATAAACACGTGTACATGTACACAATGCACACGCATACACAATGTATAGACACGTGCACATGTACACAATGCACACGCATACACAATGTATAGACACGTGTACATGTACACAATGCACACGCATACACAATGTATAGACACGTGTACATGTACACAATGCACACGCATACACAATGTATAGACACGTGTACATGTATACAATGCACACGCATACACAATGTATAGACACGTGTACATGTACACAATGCACACGCATACACAATGTATAGACATGTACACAATGCACACGCATACACAATGTATAGACACGTGTACATGTACACAATGCACACGCATACACAATGTATAGACACGTGTACATGTACACAATGCACACGCATACACAATGTATAGACACGTGTACATATACACAATGCACACGCATACTCATTGTATAGACACGTGTACATGTACACAATGCACACGCATACACAATGTATAGACACGTGTACATATGCACAATGTACACGCATACTCATTGTATAGACACGTGTACATGTACACAATGCACACGCATACTCATTGTATAGACACGTGTACATGTACACAATGCACACGCATACTCATTGTATAGACACGTGTACATGTACACAATGCACACGCATACACAATGTATAGACACGTGTACATGTACACAATGCACACGCATACACAATGTGTAGACACATGCATTGCATGCACACAATGTAGACACACATATACACGGTTGGCTACGTACGGTGCGAAAGAAGTTCAACATACATACAAACCTGCACGTATACAATATATACACATATACAATGTATACACACATCCATGTAGACACATAAAATGTGTTCACACATACACTTCTAACGTATATAGGCACACATACACACAAAGCCAAAGATCTTCCGTATAGCCTTAACAGACTGTAGGGGCAAGTGCTGTTAGCGAGCACCTATGAAGGCCGGCACGCCACACGAGGGGGTGGGTGGCCAGCACCACGCCCGGCCGCCTTTGTCTCCCCAGTGGCGATGTTTACACATCGCACCAGGTACTCATTTGAGGCCGAGTCGACCTAGGGGTGACCCAAAACCGGTTCAGATAATCGGCACCGGTGTTCGTGGCCGTGAGCGGGAATCGAACTAGGTTGGCCAGTTTTCGTTGCTGGAGAGCGCTAACCGCTACACGACCGCTCCCCATACACATACACGAGGCATATACCCCCCCGACACACACACACACACGTAACTATACTTACACAGGAAATCCATATACTATGCTATATATACACACTGATTGAAATAGCACATCCTATAGAAAACTAAAAAAAAAATTCTATTTTAACAATATTAATCGATGCAAAATGAGACGAAAACTGCTATTTCACCCGCAGTCAGCAGAGCTGCATATCAACTTCTGGAATGCATTCACGGCATATTCAAGCCGCTCAATGTTTTTGCCCGAACCGCAGCGAAATCGATCAACTGAACGTCACAGAGCCCCCACCTGGTGAATGATTTCACGACGCCGCCGCCGCTGCTGCTGCGTTGTCAGTGGCGGCACAAGAGGAAATTCACAGCGACGACAACAAAATCACAACCGTGACAGCATTCGTCAATGGTGGCGTATGCACGGTGGACTTCTTTCGCACCGTACGCAGCCGACCGTGCTAATCGGCGGTGCAATAAGGACAATATATATAGATAAGAGGCGACTTTTTGAGGCAATGGCCCTTATTACACATCCTAAAAGCCACCGTAATCGCAACTCCTTTCTGTATCTGTAAATAAATATTAGTTATTCGGCCGAGTTATTGGCATTGTAGGCTGATACTCTTCGCCAGCAAGGTTTAAATCAGTGTCCTTTACTAATTTTCAGAGGGGGGGGGGGTGGAGGGCCCACTTTGGCCGATAAGACATCATCAGTGCGAGGGGTCGCCACACATTTGAACCCATTGTGGGCTTGACAGCAGCATGATGATGATGATGGGGGCGGTGTTTTCACATTCGTTGCGTATTGTCAGGGGCCGCACTAAAGGCCACCAGGAGCCGCCGATGAAGAACACCGGTTTATATCAAGCGGTTTCGACGCTTCTGGGCCTCATCAGGAGAGTCATGACGCTTTTTTATTGGGCAGACACGAGGATATATATAATTGTACTGGACACTCACAATGACAAAGATCACCCGTATAGCCTGAACAGACTCGGGGCAAGTGCTGTTGGCGAGTAGTACCGATGACCGTGGTCACGGCACACGAGGGTGTGCGGGTGGCCAGCACCACGCCCGACCGCCTTTGTCTCCCCTTTGCCGATGCTTACACATCATATCACCAGGACCTATACTCATTTGAGAGGGAGACGCCCAAAGGGGGAGTTCCAGGACTAGTGCAGATAATCGTCATCGGTGTTGGTGGCCGTGAGCGGTAATCTGAATATTAATTTATACTGAAGGAATTCCGATGAGCTATAAAGCTCTTTGTCCCGGATGTCCAGGAGGGGCAGGTCAGAACGTTACAACGAACACAAACGGACGAAAGGAATGCAAATCATAGACGCAAGGTAAACAAAACACTTTAAAATATATACAAATAAAATGTTTTTCAAAATCTCACTCGGTCAGACCCACCGAGCCATTTGCTTATTTTCAGAATGGAACTGGGGGGGGGGTCGCCAGGTTCGTAGCGCAGTACGCTCACCCCCCCTCCCCCCCCCCACTAACATATATACTCACGCACCGTGGGGGGCAGGAGTGTCCCGTGTGGGGGTCGAGCCGGAGGGGGGTCCAGGGGGAGTGGCTGTGTGAATGCGCTCATAATTGCTTTGGCCCCTGGTCACGCGCGATCAATCAGCGCGCGGCGCGTGCGCTACGAGATTAGCGCCGTTATCGCGGGCAGCCTTTATCGACACGTGACAGCCCGTCCACACAGACACATCATATAACCGCCCTTCCACACACATACACACCAAAGACAAAGCTCCCCCCGTATAGCCTGTAAGAATATTAGGGCAAGTTATGTTACCGAGTAGCATCGCGGCCGACCGTTTTTGTCTTCCCATTGTGGATTATTACATACACCGGATCAGGATACTCATTTGAGGCCGAGTTGATCTAGGGGAGGCTCGGGATCGGTTCAGATGATCGTCACTGGTGTTGGCAGCCGTGAGCAGGAATCGAACTCGAGTCGCCTGGTTCCCTACAAACACAATTACAATATATTCAAAACTCAACTGCCCGGATTTTAATGGGACCAGAATCGTGTGACCATACGACTCTTGTTCTTTCCTCCCTGAACTCAGTGCCGGATTAAGATAGTGCGGGGACCTCTAGCATCTGTTATAAAAGGGCCTTAAATAAGCAAAACGCATAAATATTAAAACACAAATTTTGTACTTGCATAGTAATTGCATTTTGTCATTTGCTATACAGCCAGATAATACGACAAACCGCTAACCTTAAACACCCAGTCGTTCATAAAAGTTGAAGGCGGTATAGTACTATAGTAATAGAGCAAGTGCGGAATCACTGAAACGGAATTGATAGCTCGAAAGCATTTAGCGCGGGGCCCTTTTAAGTGCGAGGCCCGTAGCATCATGCAGCTACTTTTGCTAATAGGATAATCCGGTACTGCCTGCACCGACTCCCTTGCAAAAGTACAGAATCGACTTTAAGATTCTTCAACTTATCACGTTTAATGCCTTGAATGAGTTGGCTCCGAAAACAATCACCGATCTCATTAAGTTCTATAGATCTGCCGATTCTGGTCTCTAAAGTCACTCGGATTGCAAAAGACCACACTTTGTTCAATGGCAGAAGACGGGATGCGTTCTTTTTTGCAGCCAGGCTCCACGATTGTGGAGTCTCTCCCCTTCCTTCCCCGGTCCGTTCGTGGATCTTGAGTCCGTGCTACTTTTTAAATCGCGTCTTCAAACTCACCTGCTTCCTCCGTTCCTTAGGCTTCATGTAAAGCGCTTTGATGGCCTTGGGCGAATTACGCTACATTTAGAAATGTATTAACCATTATTATCCCAACTTTTCAACAATTGCTTTCAGATGTGCTTCTGCGGTCGTCTGGAAACCCTCTTACCTCCGATATTAAGACGCCACTGGAGCTATCGCACTTTTAAATCATCTAGATTGATAACGGACCTCCGAGTAGTATTATGGTTAGCTACGTACGGTGCAAAAAGAAGTTCAACATACATACTACATACATGAGCCAGCCGGTCACCTTCGCTACACATTCGTCTATCTCTTAATCGTCTTCTTGTTCTGATACGAGGGCTTGGAATGGTCCCACCACGTGGCCGCATATTCTTGTACCGACCAGGTGTGAGTGTGACAGGGAGCACGTGACCTAATTATCACTCTAATTGGTTGGGGGGCGGGGCGGGGTGATTGTTGGGCGTGGCACTAATTAGAGGAAGGGGGAGGAGGCGGTGGGAGCAGGTTGAGAATTTGAATGAAGGAGAGGTTGGTGGGGAAGGGGGGAGCTGTGATTATATTGACCAAAGCGGTGAAGTATGGTCAAATAATTCTCATGACCGACGCGGCGTGGTTGAGGCCTTCATCCAGCAGTAGAATGACCGTGGCTCATGATGATGATGTCGTCGAGGGGAGGCCTTAAGTCAGCAGTGGATAAACCACGGCTGATAATGAACGTGCTGACCATGGCTGATAATAATGACGATGATGGGAGGGGGTCAGGGGGGGTGTTACGGGGGGGGGGGGGGGGGTGTTACGGGGGGGGGGGTGTTACGGGGAGGGGGGGGCGGGGGATGTGTTGTTTTGGGGGGAGGGGTAGAGGAGGTGGATGGGTGGTGAGGGGAGGGGTAGAGGAGGTGGATGGGTGGCGAGGGGAGGGGTAGAGGAGGTGGATGGGTGGTGAGGGGAGGGGTAGAGGAGGTGGATGGGTGGCGAGGGGAGGGGCAGAGGAGGTGGATGGGTGGTGAGGGGAGGGGCAGAGGAGGTGGATGGGTGGTGAGGGGAGGGGTAGAGGAGGTGGATGGGTGGCGAGGGGTAGAGGAGGTGGATGGGTGGTGAGGGGAGGGGTAGAGGAGGTGGATGGGTGGCGAGGGGAGGGGTAGAGGAAGTGGATGGGTGGCGAGGGGAGGGGTAGAGGAGGTGGATGGGTGGTGAGGGGAGGGGTAGAGGAGGTGGATGGGTGGTGAGGGGAGGGGTAGAGGAGGTGGATGGGTGGTGAGGGGAGGGGTAGAGGAGGTAGATGGGTGGCGAGGGGAGGGGTAGAGGAGGTGGATGAGGGGGCTATTACGGGGGGGGGGGGGTGTAATTAGGGGGTTGGCGTACGGGCCCCGTAGCCTTGGTGACGCGGCGCAGTTCCCGCAATCAGGGCATCGTGGCTGCTGCCTCAAGGAAAAAAAAAATTGGCGGAAAATTGAGCAATTTGGTAAAAGTGGATTCACACAGAGAAAGGGGATAGAGGGTGGGAGGGAGACAAAGAGGGGAGACAGAGGGAGAGACATATTGTAGAGGTCGTAGGCAGAGAGGGGCTGCATGATGGGGGAGGGAGTTGGGTGGTCGATTTGGGGGGGGGGGTCAGAATTGTCCCCCAATTCCACGAAATATTTAAGACGGTCGTTGTATGTTTTAATAACAAAAAACGACTCAACACATTCGCGAATAACACTGTGTGTGGCCTTAAACTGTCAAATATACAACAGGCGACCTTTCGGGCAAATGGCCCTTCTTTATAACGCATTAATTGGACCATATCAAAAGGGCCATCTCCCGAAACGTCGCCTATAATATATTGCTTTTGAGGCCACACAGACACACGTCTTGTTATTGACATGGAACGAGTTGAGTATTTGTTGTTAACTGTGCTTGTGCACAACAGCAGTATAATCACAGATATATATCTCCTTATTTTTAATGTTCACAGGTTAGAAAATGTAAAATCTATGAGTTAACTATTATTATTATTGATGTGAAACGTTTGTGTCATTCCGGACACGGTCTATCCACTGCTGGAAGAACTCCCTTCTCCCTCCGCAAGGCTCCACCATCTCTCACTGCAATGGGATGTAATGATGATAATAATACACTCATAATGATCATCGTCATCATCATCATCCTCATCAGTCATCCACCTGGCCAGGGGAGAGACGAGGAGGTGCGTGGAGCGGTGGTGGCCACTGTGACAGGAGAAATACCGGCGAAGGGCGATGGCCTATGGAAGCGTTGTTCATTGCAAGAGCCCCTGGTGGCTTTTAGTGGCGCATTCGGACAACGCCCAAATAGTGAAAACACCGAACCCTCAAACCATCGTGCTGTCAAACCCCAACGGTCTCAAATGTGTCGCGGCCACTCACACGCTGATGTAATTATCAACGAATATGGGCCCTCTCTGAATATTAGTGAAGAACACTGGCCTATGGCCTGGCGTTGTGACACAGTTCAGGGCCGGATTCACGTTACAAGGGCGGGGGACCTAAGGCTAATAGGAGAGCAGGGTCAGTTTAACAAGTAGGAGGCTTTCACGACCAATATCATCCATAATATCGGTTAAATATAACTGTGTCGTTAAACCCGCCGCCACCCGACACAGCCAATTAGTAAGGTTTGTCACGTAAACAGAACGTGGCCAATTCGTTAATAGTACAGCGCAAAACCGGTGAGTTGGAGGGCAAATTCACAACATTTACACTCTGAGTTCGACGTTCCGCCTGTAATTACTGTGCTGTACTTGTAACGAATTGCCATGTTCTGATTACGTGACAAACCTCACTAATTGGCCGTGTCGGGTGGTGGCGAGTTCTACGACGCATTTATATTTATGCGATCTAACCCAAGAAAAAACCCCTGTATTGTGGAGGAGGGAAGGGCCGAAGTTTTCCCAGTATTACACATGGCAAGAAAAAGGTTATCAAATAGTTATTTATTTAGCTATGTAAAATGTACTAAAAATGTTCGACTCAGGGGTGAATTCATAAAACACGACACTCATTTCCCCAGTCAACTATTTTGTTCCTCCTAGCTTTAGCTGTGTAGCATGAATGGTGCCATCATAATAAAAACTATGGTTCCGATGGCCGCACTACCGTCGCTCAGCTGTTATTTGAACGTGGAATGGATGACCTAAAGGAGGACCTACAACAACATTTAAAATATATGTGTGAGAGCCGAAGCACTTATTCGCCTGTGGGTGAATCCGACCCAGGTCACACGTGTCACTTTTATATTCACCCCCAAAGTCATACGAAGGAGACCAGTGGAGCGGCGTCATTGATGATGATGATCCACTTCTCACGAAGAGCGTAACAGCAGTCAGTCGTCTCGCCGGCCGTCGATCGCCTCCATCCATATCGCTACTACAATGGCGACTGCTTTCCATGAACGAACTCGTCGATCCCCGATCCACCCGTGTTGAGGACTGCGTCTGCCAGACTGACGGTGTCGTCTCATCCATCACACTGTGTTCAACCACCACCACCACCACTAAGACCAACCACGCTGCAGGTCTCAACAACACACTCACACATCCACCCACTCACCACACTGCAGGTCTCAACAACACACTCACACATCCACCCACCCACTCACCACACTGCAGGTCTCAACAACACACTCACACACCCACCCACTCACCACACTGCAGGTCTCAACAACACACTCACACATCCACCCACCCACTCACCACACTGCAGGTCTCAACAACACACTCACACATCCACCCACCCAGTCACCACACTGCAGGTCTCAACAACACACTCACACATCCACCCACCCACTCACCACACTGCAGGTCTCACCAACACACTCACACATCCACCCACCCACTCACCACACTGCAGGTCTCAACAACACACTCACACATCCACCCACCCACTCACCACACAGCAGGTCTCAACAGCACACTCACACATCCACCCACTCACCACACTGCAGGTCTCACCAACACACTCACACATCCACCCACTCACCACACTGCAGGTCTCACCAACACACTCACACATCCACCCACCCACTCACCACACTGCAGGTCTCACCAACACACTCACACATCCACCCACCCACTCACCACACTGCAGGTCTCAACAACACACTCACACATCCACCCACCCACTCACCACACAGCAGGTCTCAACAACACACTCACACATCCACCCACCCACTCACCACACAGCAGGTCTCAACAACACACTCACACATCCACCCACCCAGTCACCACACTGCAGGTCTCACCAACACACTCACACATCCACCCACCCAGTCACCACACTGCAGGTCTCACCAACACACTCACACATCCACCCACTCACCACACTACAGGTCTCACCAACACACTCACACATCCACCCACTCACTCACCACACTGCAGGTCTCACCAACACACTCACACATCCACCCACTCACCACACTGCAGGTCTCAACAACACACTCACACATCCACCCACCCACTCACCACACAGCAGGTCTCAACAACACACTCACACATCCACCCACCCAGTCACCACACTGCAGGTCTCACCAACACACTCACACATCCACCCACTCACCACACTGCAGGTCTCACCAACACACTCACACATCCATCCACCCACTCACCACACTGCAGGTCTCACCAACACACTCACACATCCACCCACTCACCACACTGCAGGTCTCACCAACACACTCACACATCCACCCACCCACTCACCACACTGCAGGTCTCAACAACACACTCACACATCCACCCACTCACCACACTGCAGGTCTCAACAACACACTCACACATCCACCCACTCACTCACCACACTGCAGGTCTCACCAACACACTCACACATCCACCCACTCACCACACTGCAGGTCTCAACAACACACTCACACATCCACCCACCCACTCACCACACAGCAGGTCTCAACAACACACTCACACATCCATCCACCCAGTCACCACACTGCAGGTCTCACCAACACACTCACACATCCACCCACTCACCACACTGCAGGTCTCACCAACACACTCACACATCCATCCACCCACTCACCACACTGCAGGTCTCACCAACACACTCACACATCCACCCACTCACCACACTGCAGGTCTCACCAACACACTCACACATCCACCCACCCACTCACCACACTGCAGGTCTCAACAACACACTCACACATCCACCCACTCACCACACTGCAGGTCTCAACAACACACTCACACATCCACCCACTCACTCACCACACTGCAGGTCTCACCAACACACTCACACATCCACCCACTCACTCACCACACTGCAGGTCTCAACAACACACTCACACATCCACCCACTCACTCACCACACTACAGGTCTCACCAACACACTCACACATCCACCCACTCACTCACCACACTGCAGGTCTCAACAACACACTCACACATCCACCCACTCACCACACTGCAGGTCTCAACAACACACTCACACATCCACCCACCCACTCACCACACTGCAGGTCTCACCAACACACTCACACATCCACCCACCCACTCAACACACTGCAGGTCTCAACAACACACTCACACATCCACCCACCCACTCACCACACTGCAGGTCTCAACAACACACTCACACATCCACCCAGTCACCACACTGCAGGTCTCACCAACACACTCACACACCCACCCACTCACCACACTGCAGGTCTCACCAACACACTCACACACCCACCCACTCACCACACTGCAGGTCTCAACAACACACTCACACATCCACCCACTCACCACACTGTAGGTCTCACCAACACACTCACACATCCACCCACCCACTCACCGCACTGCAGGTCTCAACAACACACTCACACATCCACCCACCCACTCACCACACTGCAGGTCTCAACAACACACTCACACATCCACCCACTCACCACACTGCAGGTCTCACCAACACACTCACACATCCACCCACTCACCACACTGCAGGTCTCAACAACACACTCACACATCCACCCACTCACTCACCACACTGCAGGTCTCAACAACACACTCACACATCCACCCACTCACCACACTGCAGGTCTCACCAACACACTCACACATCCACCCACTCACCACACTGCAGGTCTCAACAACACACTCACACATCCACCCACCCACTCACCACACTGCAGGTCTCACCAACACACTCACACATCTACCCACCCACTCACCACACTGCAGGTCTCACCAACACACTCACACATCCACCCACCCACTCACCACACTGCAGGTCTCACCAACACACTCACACATCCACCCACTCACCACACTGCAGGTCTCACCAACACACTCACACATCCACCCACCCACTCACCACACTGTAGGTCTCAACAACACACTCACACATCCACCCACCCACTCACCACACTGAAGGTCTCACCAACACACTCACACATCCACCCACTCACTCACCACACTGCAGGTCTCAACAACACACTCACACATCCACCCACTCACCACACTGCAGGTCTCACCAACACACTCACACATCCACTCACCCACTCACCACACTGCAGGTCTCACCAACACACTCACACATCCACCCACTCACTCACCACACTGCAGGTCTCAACAACACACTCACACATCCACCCACTCACCACACTGCAAGTCTCAACAACACACTCACACATCCACCCACTCACTCACCACACTGCAGGTCTCACCAACACACTCATACATCCACCCACTCACCACACTGCAGGTCTCACCAACACACTCACACATCCACCCACCCACTCACCACACACCAGGTCTCACCAACACACTCACACATCCACCCACCCAGTCACCACACTGCAGGTCTCACCAACACACTCACACATCCACCCACTCACCACACAGCAGGTCTCACCAACACACTCACACATCCACCCACCCAGTCACCACACTGCAGGTCTCAACAACACACTCACACATCCACCCACTCACCACACTGCAGGTCTCAACAACACACTCACACATCCACCCACTCACCACACTGCAGGTCTCACCAACACACTCACACATCCACCCACTCACCACACTGCAGGTCTCACCAACACACTCACACATCCAACCATCCAGTCACCACACTGCAGGTCTCACCAACACACTCACACATCCACCCACCCACTCACCACACTGCAGGTCTCACCAACACACTCACACATCCACCCACTCACTCACCACACTGCAGGTCTCAACAACACACTCACACATCCACCCACTCACCACACTGCAGGTCTCAACAACACACTCACACATCCACCCACTCACCACACTGCAGGTCTCACCAACACACTCACACATCCACCCACCCACTCACCACACTGCAGGTCTCACCAACACACTCACACATCCACCCACTCACTCACCACACTGCAGGTCTCAACAACACACTCACACATCCACCCACTCACCACACTGCAGGTCTCAACAACACACTCACACATCCACCCACTCACTCACCACACTGCAGGTCTCACCAACACACTCATACATCCACCCACTCACCACACTGCAGGTCTCACCAACACACTCACACATCCACCCACCCACTCACCACACACCAGGTCTCACCAACACACTCACACATCCACCCACCCAGTCACCACACTGCAGGTCTCACCAACACACTCACACATCCACCCACTCACCACACAGCAGGCCTCACCAACACACTCACACATCCACCCACCCAGTCACCACACTGCAGGTCTCAACAACACACTCACACATCCACCCACTCACCACACTGCAGGTCTCAACAACACACTCACACATCCACCCACTCACCACACTGCAGGTCTCACCAACACACTCACACATCCACCCACTCACCACACTGCAGGTCTCACCAACACACTCACACATCCAACCATCCAGTCACCACACTGCAGGTCTCACCAACACACTCACACATCCACCCACCCACTCACCACACTGCAGGTCTCACCAACACACTCACACATCCACCCACTCACTCACCACACTGCAGGTCTCAACAACACACTCACACATCCACCCACTCACCACACTGCAGGTCTCAACAACACACTCACACATCCACCCACTCACCACACTGCAGGTCTCACCAACACACTCACACATCCACCCACCCACTCACCACACTGCAGGTCTCACCAACACACTCACACATCCACCCACCCACTCACCACACTGCAGGTCTCACCAACACACTCACACATCCACCCACTCACCACACTGCAGGTCTCACCAACACACTCACACATCCACCCACCCACTCACCACACTGCAGGTCTCACCAACACACTCACACATCCACCCACCCACTCACCACACTGCAGGTCACATCACTTCTGTCTCTGCTTCTTCCCTCGCACATCTCTCATTTGGAATTCACTCCTCTCATCACCACCATCCCTTTCCCCAAGCTCTTACAACAATAACCTTGCTCAGCTCAATGGATGAACCGTGTTACACTTTTGTCTCATCTAATTTCATATTTATTGAGCCCCTTTCACTATACTGTATTACAACTTTGATCGTTCGGTTTGTTGCTGGCCGCTTGACGTTTTGGGTATTTGGACCTGTGCTCAGCAACTGTTCATAATGTTGATTTTTTTTTTTAATGTAGAAGTGGGAGACGCAGACACACTGACACGGCGAGACACACGGACACAAAGACAATGACGATCGGAGACAGAGTCATGGACACACGGACACAAAGACACCCAGAGACGAAACAATGGAGACACAGAGACACGCAGCGTCTATTTAAGAGACACAGAGACTCACCCAGAGACAAAAGATGTCATGATACATAAGAGACGCAACACGACACTCGTGGGCAGGTCAGAGTGAGATCAAAGAGAGCCCTTGCTCCCCAGCGTCTCGACCAGGGCTCGTCAGCCTGCGGCTCCGGAGCCGCGTGCGGCTCTTTAAGGGACTGCTGCTTCGTGACAAGTCATTCACGAAGCAGCAATCTCTTTAAGGGACTGCTTCGTGAAGGTTGTTTATGAAGGACCGCCGTCTCGAATTCACCGCAGTGCATTGCGGCTCTTTAAGGGACTGCTGCTTCGTGACAAGTCATTCACGAAGCAGCAATCTCTTTAAGGGACTGCTTCGTGAAGGTTATTTATGAAGGACCGCCGTCTCGAATTCACCGCAGTGCATTGCGGCTCCTGACATATGGCGGGGTTTTTTTTTCTGAATTCGAACAAAAATGCCTCTTCTTGTTATTTTGGTTGCCGACCCCTGGTCTAGACAATGCCCCGTGGCTGTCTCCCTCCGTCTCCGCCTCCCCCTGTCTCTCCCCCTGTCTCTCCCCCGTCTCGCCTCCCCGTGCCGGCTATAATCCCCGGCCTGGCAAACTCCGATAAGAACCCTAATCCGGGCTGGGGATAAAACACGAACTGGATTTAAAGCCGAGTTGATCGCCGAGGCAGCACGAGCGGGTGGGTGAGTGTGTGGTTGGGTGAGTGAGTAGGTGAGTGGATGGGTGAGTGTGTGGTTGGGTGAGTGTGTGGATGGATGGGTGAGTGAGTAGGTCGGTGAGCGAGTAGGTGAGTGGATGGGTGAGTGTGTGGTTGGGTGAGTGTGTGGATGGATGGGTGAGTGAGTAGGTCGGTGAGCGAGTAGGTGAGTGGATGAGTGAGTGCGTGGATGGGTGAGTGAGTAGGTGAGTGGATGGGTGAGTGTGTGGTTGGGTGAGTGTGTGGATAGATGGGTGAGTGAGTAGGTCGGTGAGCGAGTAGGTGAGTGGATGGGTGAGTGAGTAGGTGAGTGGATGGGTGAGTGTGTGGTTGGGTGAGTGTGTGGATGGATGGGTGAGTGAGTAGGTCGGTGAGCGAGTAGGTGAGTGGATGGGTGAGTGTGTGGTTGGGTGAGTGTGTGGATGGATGGGTGAGTGAGTAGGTCGGTGAGCGAGTAGGTGAGTGGATGAGTGAGTGCGTGGATGGGTGAGTGAGTAGGTGAGTGGATGGGTGAGTGTGTGGTTGGGTGAGTGTGTGGATAGATGGGTGAGTGAGTAGGTCGGTGAGCGAGTAGGTGAGTGGATGGGTGAGTGAGTAGGTGAGTGGATGGGTGAGTGTGTGGTTGGGTGAGTGTGTGGATGGATGGGTGAGTGAGTCGGTGAGCGAGTAGGTGAGTGGATGGGTGAGTGTGTGGATGGGAGAGTGAGTAGGTGAGTGGATGGGTGAATGGATGGGTATGTGATTGTATGGGTGAATGTGCTTTGGTAAGTGGGTAGGTGAGTGGATGGTTGAGTGGGTGAATGGGTGAGTGGATGGGTGAGTGTGCGCATGGGCATGTGAATGGGTGAGTGGATGGGTGAGTGGGTATGTGATTGGATGTGTGTGTGAATGGGTAGGTGAATGGGTTGATGAGAAGGTAGGTGAGTGGATGGGTGAGTGGACAAGCGGATGGATAAGAGGGTGGGTTACCGTGTGATTAGGTGAGCGGTAAGTGTGTGGATCTGTGAATGGATGGGTGAGTGGGTGGGTGTGTGGTCGGGTGAGTGTGTGGATCGATGAGTGTGTGAATGGGTGAGCTACGGTGTAGATTCTGAGCCAGAGTTAGCACATTCTGGATGGTGAACATATCACTCGTGAATTAAGTTAGCCGCGGTCAAGATTCGAACTCGGGAACCAACTTACACTGATCATCGTAGTGAAGTAAGGTAATATATCTCTATATGAGGCTATGAGCGACGTGGTTTGGGGAGACCTTCATCCAGCAGTGGATTGATCATATGGGGGGTGCAAACGAGCTAACACAAAATCATTATCAGCAACGAAATAATATATTTCCTTATAAATGTTTGATCTTATATTTGCATATCACAATGTTAAATGTTCTATAATTATTTGTTTACAGATCCCATCAGCCGCATGGCATTTTGCTAGTGTGCAAAATGTATTTTAGTTTTTTAGTTTTTGCACAAGCAACACTCTAGATCGGTTTTAGACAGTTTCGACATGCAGTGTCTCATCATCAGCGTCAGTCAACGCTGGTGAACTGCGGGATGGTCATAGGTAGGTGACGCCTGCTGTCTATTTGGCATTTCCGTGCAGGTGTGGATTTTCATCCGGGTCCTTCGAATTCCCCCTCCACATTAATTATAATCAACGTGCGTTTAGAGCATTTGGCTGTAATCAATTTCCACGCGATGATGAGCTACTTCGTTGAGCTATCATTTGTGGCCAGGTCGCTTCTGGAAAAGAGCTATGTAGCTCAGTGGGCCTTACCTGGGAAAATAAAAATATTAATTTAGTTTTTGAGTTACCTTCTGATTCTTCAGGTCGAGGTAGCGGTGCCCCCTAGAGACGAGAACCCGCCAGCCCCGCTGTGCGTGAGCGACACGCGGGGAAGACAGCGCTCCCCCTGCCGACGGAAAGAGGCAAAAGCCGGCAACAAAAGCCTACAACACCTGGTATTCCCAGGCGGTCTCCCATCCAAGTACTAACCAGGCTCGACCCTGCTTAGCTTCCGAGATCGGACGAGATCGGGCGTATTCAGGGTGATATGGTCGTAGGCGAGAACTTTGTGATGATTTAGTAAATTCATTTCTAACGTTCTCAGCTTCCGCTGATGTTTTCACAGCGAATGAGCGTTTCCCGTGAAACTCGTGTTCACCGCCAGCTACAGATCGCGAGCCCAGAGCTCACTTCTGCCACTGTCAAGACCACAGCCCTTAGGGTGCCGTGGCTCTAAGCGTCACGGTGCAGTGAAGCTGCTGAGCTGAGTTAGAATCCCGGGCACGGCTAACATCATCGGTGGTGTCGAGTGATATCCGAACCAGGTCAGCCTCTCTCCACCACTTCACCACCAACCCGCACCGTCGACCAGCGTGGTGAAGTATGCTCAATCAACCCCCAGGACAGGACAGAAATGGCGTGTTGTAGGGCTTCATCCATCAGTGGATAAAAAAAGTGTGTACGTCATGGTTTAAATACACACAAATACTGTACATAAATATGATCACAACTCTTCTTCTGAGATAGATGCTCAACTTGGAGGCTGCTGTTGCTGCTCCAGAGATGAGACCACTTGGCTTTGCACCGAGACGTCTCGAGCTGAACTCCACCGTGAATGCGAGGATGACTGCAGGCGGTGTCTTCACACGATGGGAAAGTTAAATAAGTTCAGGCAAAGGTGAAAGGCAAATACATTAGAGATGAATTTACTAAATCTTCACTGAGCTCTCGCCTACGACCATATCACCCTGAATACGCCCGATCTCGTCCGATCTCGGAAGCTAAGCAGGATCGAGCCTGGTTAGTACTTGGATGGGAGACCGCCTGGGAATACCAGGTGTTGTAGGCTTTTGTTGCCGGCTTTTGCCTCTTTCCGTCGGCAGGGGAAGCGCTGTCTTCCCCGCGTGTCGCTCACGCACAGCGGGGCTGGCGGATTCTCGTCTCTAGGGGGCACCGCTACCTCGACTGAAGAAGCAAAAGGTTAATGCAAAACTACATTGATACTTTTTACCAGGTAAGGTCCACTGAGCTACATTGCTCTTTTTCAGAAGCGACCTGGCCAGAAATTGTAGCTCAACGAAGTGGCTTATTATCATGTGGACATTTCTATCAGCCAAATATTCTAAAGAAGCTCATATCCCATCAAGCCCTTTGACCTACAGTGAGGAAAAAAAAAGTATTTGATCCCCTGCTGATTTTGTACGTTTGCCCACTGACAAAGAAATGATCAGTCTATAATTTTAATGGTAGGTTTATTTGAACAGTGAGAGATAATAACAAGAAAATCCAGAAAAACGCATGTAAAAATGTTATAAATTGATTTGCATTTTAATGAGGGAAATAAGTATTTGAACCCCTCTCAATCAGAAAGATTTCTGGCTCCCAGGTGTCTTTTAAACAGGTAACCAGCTGAGATTAGGAGCACACTCTGAAAGGGAGTGCCCCTAATCTCAGCTTGTTACCTGTATGAAAGACACCTGTCCACAGAAGCAATGAATCAATCAGATTCCAAACTCTCCACCATGGCCAAGACCAAAGAGCTATCCAAGGATAGGGGACAGGACAACTTCACCGCATCAAAGGGACGATGGACGGGGCCATGTACCGTCAAATCTTGGGTGAGAACCTCCTTCCCTCAGCCAGGGCATTGAAAATGGGTCGTGGATGGGTATTCCAGCATGACAATGACCCAAAACACACGGCCAAGACAACAAAGGAGTGGCTCAAGAATAAGCACATTAAGGTCCTCGAGTGGCCTAGCCAGTCTCCAGACCTTAATCCCATAGAAAATCTATGGAGGGAGCTGAAGGTTCTAGTCGCCAAACGTCAGCCTCGAAACCTTAATGACTTGGAGAAGATCTGCAAAGAGGAGTGGGACAAAATCCCTCCTGAGATGTGTGCAAACCTGGTGGCCAACTACAAGAAACGTCTGACCTCTGTGATTGCCAACAAGCGTTTTGCCACCAAGTACTAAGTCATGTTTTGCAGGGGAGTCAAAAACTTATTTGCCTCATTAAAATGCAAATCAATTTATAACATTTTTGACATGCGTTTTTCTGGATTTTTTTGTTGTTATTCTTTCTCTCACTGTTCAAATAAATCTATCATTTAAATTATAGACTGATCATTTCTTTGTCAGTGGGCAAACGTACAAAATCAGCAGGGGATCAAATACTTTTTTCCCTCACTGTAAGTTGCTCTTTTTCAAGGGCGACTAGGCCGGTAGACATCGCAGCAATCCAGAATTAAAAAAATGCAGCAGAAATTACGTAAAATGACATTCACACTTAAACTTTAGTTATTTTATTCGCAGAGTCACTTTTGATGATGACAAAGGTGGCAACATGGAGATATTTTTCTACCTACGCGACTTTACCGAAAGAACCAAAGAGTTTGAAGAAACTCGGTGGTTCCAAACACTTTGCGGCAGCTACCTTAAATGCGTTGATCCAAATTGACACTGACACTGTACGGCAAAAAGGGGGCAAACAAAAAAGATTTAATTCCTAGACTTGGAAATAATTAAGCCACGCCTAAAATATTAAAAGTGTGTGTTTAACTTGTTTTTGGGTATTTGGCTGCTAGAAACTTCCACAACCACTTTGTTGAGCTGTCGTTTGTGGCCAGGACGTTTCTGAAGACGCGCTACATAGCTCAGTGGGCCTTACTTGGTAAAATAGAAATAGTAACGTTCTGCGCAGATTTCACTCTATCTTGACGAGAGAGAATGACTCAGGTTCAGGGTAGATTGTGTGATGGCACCTGAAATGGTGATGTTTAGGGAGGCTTCATCCAGCAGTGGATTGACCATGGCTGATGATAATGACGATTTTTTTTTTATGATGGCTCGTTTTGTGCATTCTTTGGGAGAGAAAGCTGGGACCATCAACCCACTTGCACTGGAGAACACTTTACATTTCTGGGGGATTGAAACCCGCATTCCAACCGTGGGTCTCCGACCGCCATTATGAACCCTCACCCCCTCCCAAGAAATAAACCAGTTCACCAGAGATAAAAAAAAAATGAAGAAACCTCTATTACTAAATTTTACAGCTCCCATTGTTTCCTATTTCATTTGATTAAAACAATGATCAGTAATGAGAAGAATCGGAACCCCAATACCAATGATGAGGTCCTAGTGCCGGATTTAGGAATCCGGGTATTCTACCACAACTAAAGATGAATCTACTAAATCTTCACTAAGCATTCGCCTACGACCATATCACCCTGAATACGCCCGATCTCGTCCGATCTCGGAAGCTAAGCAGGGTCGAGCCTGGTTAGTACTTGGATGGGAGACCGCCTGGGAATACCAGGTGTTGTAGGCTTTTGTTGCCGGCTTTTGCCTCTTTCCGTCGGCAGGGGGAGCGCTGTCTTCCCCGCGTGTCGCTCACGCACAGCGGGGCTGGTGGGTTCTCGTCTCTAGGGGGCACCGCTACCTCGACTGAAAAAGCAAAAGATTAATGCAAAACTACATTGATACTTTTTACCAGGTAAGGTCCACTGAGCTACATTGCTCTTTTTCAGAAGCGACCTGGCCAGAAATTGTAGCTCAACGAAGTGGCTTATTATCATGTGGACATTTCTAGCAGCCAAATATTCTAAAGAAGCTAATTTCCCATCAAGCCCTTTGACCTACAGTGAGGAAAAAAAAAGTATTTGATCCCCTGCTGATTTTGTACGTTTGCCCACTGACAAAGAAATGATCAGTCTATAATTTTAATGGTAGGTTTATTTGAACAGTGAGAGATAATAACAAGAAAATCCAGAAAAACGCATGTAAAAATGTTATAAATTGATTTGCATTTTAATGAGGGAAATAAGTATTTGAACCCCTCTCAATCAGAAAGATTTCTGGCTCCCAGGTGTCTTTTAAACAGGTAACCAGCTGAGATTAGGAGCACACTCTGAAAGGGAGTGCCCCTAATCTCAGCTTGTTACCTGTATGAAAGACACCTGTCCACAGAAGCAATGAATCAATCAGATTCCAAACTCTCCACCGTGGCCAAGACCAAAGAGCTATCCAAGGATAGGGGACAGGACAACTTCACCGCATCAAAGGGACGATGGACGGGGCCATGTACTGTCAAATCTTGGGTGAGAACCTCCTTCCCTCAGCCAGGGCATTGAAAATGGGTCGTGGATGGGTATTCCAGCATGAGAATGACCCAAAACACACGGCCAAGACAACAAAGGAGTGGCTCAAGAATAAGCACATTAAGGTCCTCGAGTGGCCTAGCCAGTCTCCAGACCTTAATCCCATAGAAAATCTATGGAGGGAGCTGAAGGTTCTAGTCGCCAAACGTCAGCCTCGAAACCTTAATGACTTGGAGAAGATCTGCAAAGAGGAGTGGGACAAAATCCCTCCTGAGATGTGTGCAAACCTGGTGGCCAACTACAAGAAACGTCTGACCTCTGTGATTGCCAACAAGCGTTTTGCCACCAAGTACTAAGTCATGTTTTGCAGGGGAGTCAAAAACTTATTTGCCTCATTAAAATGCAAATCAATTTATAACATTTTTGACATGCGTTTTTCTGGATTTTTTTGTTGTTATTCTTTCTCTCACTGTTCAAATAAATCTATCATTTAAATTATAGACTGATCATTTCTTTGTCAGTGGGCAAACGTACAAAATCAGCAGGGGATCAAATACTTTTTTCCCTCACTGTAAGTTGCTCTTTTTCAAGGGCGACTAGGCCGGTAGACATCGCAGCAATCCAGAATTAAAAAAATGCAGCAGAAATTACGTAAAATGACATTCACACTTAAACTTTAGTTATTTTATTCACAGAGTCACTTTTGATGATGACAAAGGTGGCAACATGGAGATATTTTTCTACCTACGCGACTTTACCGAAAGAACCAAAGAGTTTGAAGAAACTCGGTGGTTCCAAACACTTTGCGGCAGCTACCTTAAATGCGTTGATCCAAATTGACACTGACACTGTACGGCAAAAAGGGGGCAAACAAAAAATATTTAATTCCTAGACTTGGAAATAATTAAGCCACGACTAAAATATTAAAAGTGTGTGTTTAACTTGTTTTGGGGTATTTGGCTGCTAGAAACTTCCACAACCACTTTGTTGAGCTGTCGTTTGTGGCCAGGACGTTTCTGAAGACGCGCTACATAGCTCAGTGGGCCTTACTTGGCAAAATAGAAATAGTAACGTTCTGCGCAGATTTCACTCTATCTTGAAGAGAGAGAATGACTCAGGTTCAGGGTAGATTGTGTGATGGCACCTGAAATGGTGATGTTTAGGGAGGCTTCATCCAGCAGTGGATTGACCATGGCTGATGATGATAATGACGATTTTTTTTTACGATGGCTTGTTTTGTGCATTCTTTGGGAAAGAAAGCTGGGACCATCAACCCACTTGCACTGGAGAACACTTTTAATTTCTGGGGGATTGAAACCCGCAATTCAACCGTGGGTCTCCGACCGCCATTATGAACCCTCACCCCCTCCCAAGAAATAAAGCAGTTCACCAGAGATAAAAAAAAGAATTCAAGAAACCTCTATTACTAAATTTTACAGGTCCCATTGTTTCCTATTTCATTTGCTTAAAACAATGATCAGTAATGAGAAGAATCGGAACCCCAATACCAATGATGAGGTCCTAGTGCCGGATTTAGGAATCTGGGTATTCTACCACAACTAAAGATGAATCTACTAAATCTTCACAAAGTTTTCGCCTACGACCATATCACCCTGAATACGCCCGATCTCGTCCGATCTCGGAAGCTAAGCAGGGTCGAGCCTGGTTAGTACTTGGATGGGAGACCGCCTGGGAATACCAGGTGTTGTAGGCTTTTGTTGCCGGCTTTTGCCTCTTTCCGTCGGCAGGGGGAGCGCTGTCTTCCCCGCGTGTCGCTCACGCACAGCGGGGCTAGCGGGTTCTCGTCTATAGGGGGCACCGCTAACTCGGCCTGAACAATCAGAAGGTAACTCAAAAACTAAATTTATATTTTTACCATGTGAGGCCCACTGAGCTATATCGCTCTTTTTCAGAAATAACCTGGCCAGAAATTGTAGCTCAACGAAGTGGCTTATTATCATGTGGACATTTCTAGCAGAAAGAAGTTCATTTCCCATCAAGCCCTTTGAGCCAAGTTGCTCTTTTGCAAGGGCGACTCGTCCGGAAGACATCGCAGTAATCCAGAATAAAAAAAAAATTAAGTTAAAATGATGTAAAATGACATTCACACTTAAACTTTAGTTATTTTATTCACAGAGTCCCTTTTGATGATGACAAAGGTGGCAACATGGAGATATTTTTCTACCTACGTGACTTTACCGAAGGAACCAAAGAGTATGAAGAAACTCGGTGGTTCCAAACACTTTGCGGCAGCTACCTTAAATGCGTTGATCCAAATTGACACTGACACTGTACGGGAAAAAGGGGGCAAAAAAACATATTTAATTCCTAGAATTGGAAATAATTAAAATTAAGCCACGACTAAAATATTAAAAGTGTGTGTTTA
This sequence comes from Petromyzon marinus, assembly GCF_048934315.1. Taxonomy (NCBI): domain Eukaryota; kingdom Metazoa; phylum Chordata; class Hyperoartia; order Petromyzontiformes; family Petromyzontidae; genus Petromyzon; species Petromyzon marinus. The sequence goes on along the minus strand of NC_133709.1, from coordinate 8,980,347 downwards.
ACTTGTTTTTGGGTATTTGGCTGCTAGAAACTTCCACAACCACTTTGTTGAGCTGTCGTTTGTGGCCAGGACGTTTCTGAAGACGCGCTACATAGCTCAGTGGGCCTTACTTGGTAAAATAGAAATAGTAACGTTCTGCGCAGATTTCACTCTATCTTGAAGAGAGAGAATGACTCAGGTTCAGGGTAGATTGTGTGATGGCACCTGAAATGGTGATGTTTAGGGAGGCTTCATCCAGCAGTGGATTGACCATGGCTGATGATGATAATGACGATTTTTTTTTACGATGGCTTGTTTTGTGCATTCTTTGGGAGAGAAAGCTGGGACCATCAACCCACTTGCACTGGAGAACACTTTTAATTTCTGGGGGATTGAAACCCGGATTCCAACCGTGGGTCTCCGACCGCCATTATGCACCCTCACCCCCTCCCAAGAAATAAACCATTTCACCAGAGATTAAAAAAAATAATTCAAGAAACCTCTATTACTAAATTTTACAGCTCCCATTGTTTCCTATTTCATTTGATTAAAACAATGATCAGTAATGAGAAGAATCGGAACCCCAATACCAATGATGAGGTCCTAGTGCCGGATTTAGGAATCTGGGTATTCTACCACAACGAAAGATGAATGCACTAAATCTTCCCTAAGCTTTCGCCTACGACCATATCACCCTGAATACGCCCGATCTCGTCCGATCTTGGAAGCTAAGCAGGGTCGAGCCTGGTTAGTACTTGGATGGGAGACCGCCTGGGAAGACCAGGTGTTGTAGACTTTTGTTGCCGGCTTTTGCCTCTTTCCGTCGGCAGGGGGAGCGCTCTCTTCCCCGCGTGTTGCTCACGCACAGCGGGGTTGGCGGGTTCTCGTCTCTAGGGGGCACCGCTAACTCAGCCTGAACAATCAGAGGGTAACTCAAAAACTAAATTTATATTTTTACCATGTAAGGCCCACTGAGCTATATTGCTCTTTTTCCGAAATAACCTGGCCAGAAATTGTAGCTCAAAGAAGTGGCTTATTATCATGTGGACGTTTCTAGCAGAAAGAAGCTCATTTCCCATCAAGCCCTTTGAGCTAAGTTGCTCTTTTGCAAGGGCGACTCGTCCGGAAGACATCGCAGTAATCCAGAATAAAAAAAAAAGATTAAGTAAAAATGATGTGAAATGACATTCACACTTAAACTTTTGTTATTTTATTCACAGAGTCACTTTTGATGATGACAAAGGTGGCAACATGGAGATATTTTTCTACCTACGCGACTTTACCGAAAGAACCAAAGAGTTTGAAGAAACTCGGTGGTTCCAAACACTTTGCGGCAGCTACCTTAAATGCGTTGATCCAAATTGACACTGACACTGTACGGCAAAAAGGGGGCAAACAAAAAATATTTAATTCCTAGACTTGGAAATAATTAGAATTAAGCCACGACTAAAATATTAAAAGTTTGTGTGTTAACTTGTTTTTGGGTATTTGGCTGCTAGAAACTTCCACAACCACTTTGTTGAGCTGTCGTTTGTGGCCAGGACGTTTCTGAAGACGCGCTACATAGCTCAGTGGGCCTTACTTGGCAAAATAGAAATAGTAACGTTCTGCGCAGATTTCACTCTATCTTGAAGAGAGAGAATGACTCAGGTTCAGGGTAGATTGTGTGATGGCACCTGAAATGGTGATGTTTATGGAGGCTTCATCCAGCATTGGATTGACCATGGCTGATGATGATAATGACGATTTTTTTTTTACGATGGCTTGTTTTGTGCATTCTATGGGAAAGAAAGCTGAGACCATCAACCCACTTGCACTGGAGAACACTTTTAATTTCTGGGGGATTGAAACCCGCATTCCAACCGTGGGTCTCCGACCGCCATTATGCACCCTCACCCCCTCCCAAGAAATAAACCAGTTCACCAGAGATTAAAAAAAGAATTCAAGAAACCTCTATTACTAAATTTTACAGGTCCCATCGTTTCCTATTTCATTTGCTTAAAACAATGATCAGTAATGAGAAGAATCGGAACCCCAATACCAATGATGAGGTCCTAGTGCCGGATTTAGGAATCTGGATATTCTACCACAACTAAAGATGAATCTACTAAATCTTCACTGAGCTTACGCCTACGACCATATCACCCTGAATACGCCCGATCTCGTCCGATCTCGGAAGCTAAGCAGGATCGAGCCTGGTTAGTACTTGGATGGGAGACCGCCTGGGAATACCAGGTGTTGTAGGCTTTTGTTGCCGGCTTTTGCCTCTTTCCGTCGGCAGGGGGAGCGCTGTCTTCCCCGCGTGTCGCTCACGCACAGCGGGGCTGGCGGGTTCTCGTCTCTAGGGGGCACCACTAACTCGGCCTGAACAATCAGAAGGTAACTCAAAAACTAAATTTATATTTTTACCATGTGAGGCCCACTGAGCTATATTGCTCTTTTCAGAAAAAACCTGGCCAGAAATTGTAGCTCAAAGAAGTGGCTTATTATCATGTGGACATTTCTAGCAGAAAGAAGCTCATTTCCCATCAAGCCCTTTGAGCTAAGTTGCTCTTTTGCAAGGGCGACTCGTCCGGAAGACATCGCAGTAATCCAGAATAAAAAAAAAGATTAAGTAAAAATGATGTGAAATGACATTCACACTTAAACTTTTGTTATTTTATTCACAGAGTCACTTTTGATGATGACAAAGGTGGCAACATGGAGATATTTTTCTACCTACGCGACTTTACCGAAAGAACCAAAGAGTTTGAAGAAACTCGGTGGTTCCAAACACTTTGCGGCAGCTACCTTAAATGCGTTGATCCAAATTGACACTGACACTGTACGGCAAAAAGGGGGCAAACAAAAAATATTTAATTCCTAGACTTGGAAATAATTAGAATTAAGCCACGACTAAAATATTAAAAGTGTGTGTGTTAACTTGTTTTTGGGTATTTGGCTGCTAGAAACTTCCACAACCACTTTGTTGAGCTGTCGTTTGTGGCCAGGACGTTTCTGAAGACGCGCTACATAGCTCAGTGGGCCTTACTTGGCAAAATAGAAATAGTAACGTTCTGCGCAGATTTCACTCTATCTTGAAGAGAGAGAATGACTCAGGTTCAGGGTAGATTGTGTGATGGCACCTGAAATGGTGATGTTTATGGAGGCTTCATCCAGCATTGGATTGACCATGGCTGATGATGATAATGACGATTTTTTTTTTACGATGGCTTGTTTTGTGCATTCTATGGGAAAGAAAGCTGGGACCATCAACCCACTTGCACTGGAGAACACTTTTAATTTCTGGGGGATTGAAACCCGCATTCCAACCGTGGGTCTCCGACCGCCATTATGCACCCTCACCCCCTCCCAAGAAATAAACCAGTTCACCAGAGATTAAAAAAAGAATTCAAGAAACCTCTATTACTAAATTTTACAGGTCCCATCGTTTCCTATTTCATTTGCTTAAAACAATGATCAGTAATGAGAAGAATCGGAACCCCAATACCAATGATGAGGTCCTAGTGCCGGATTTAGGAATCTGGATATTCTACCACAACTAAAGATGAATCTACTAAATCTTCACTGAGCTTACGCCTACGACCATATCACCCTGAATACGCCCGATCTCGTCCGATCTCGGAAGCTAAGCAGGGTCGAGCCTGGTTAGTACTTGGATGGGAGACCGCCTGGGAATACCAGGTGTTGTAGGCTTTTGTTGCCGGCTTTTGCCTCTTTCCGTCGGCAGGGGGAGCGCTGTCTTCCCCGCGTGTCGCTCACGCACAGCGGGGCTGGCGGGTTCTCGTCTCTAGGGGGCACCGCTAACTCGGCCTGAACAATCAGAAGGTAACTCAAAAACTAAATTTATATTTTTACCATGTGAGGCCCACTGAGCTATATTGCTCTTTTTCAGAAAAAACCTGGCCAGAAATTGTAGCTCAAAGAAGTGGCTTATTATCATGTGGACATTTCTAGCAGAAAGAAGCTCATTTCCCATCAAGCCCTTTGAGCTAAGTTGCTCTTTTGCAAGGGCGACTCGTCCGGAAGACATCGCAGTAATCCAGAATAAAAAAAAAGATTAAGTAAAAATGATGTGAAATGACATTCACACTTAAACTTTTGTTATTTTATTCACAGAGTCACTTTTGATGATGACAAAGGTGGCAACATGGAGATATTTTTCTACCTACGCGACTTTACCGAAAGAACCAAAGAGTTTGAAGAAACTCGGTGGTTCCAAACACTTTGCGGCAGCTACCTTAAATGCGTTGATCCAAATTGACACTGACACTGTACGGCAAAAAGGGGGCAAACAAAAAATATTTAATTCCTAGACTTGGAAATAATTAGAATTAAGCCACAACTAAAATATTAAAAGTGTGTGTGTTAACTTGTTTTTGGGTATTTGGCTGCTAGAAACTTCCACAACCACTTTGTTGAGCTGTCGTTTGTGGCCAGGACGTTTCTGAAGACGCGCTACATAGCTCAGTGGGCCTTACTTGGCAAAATAGAAATAGTAACGTTCTGCGCAGATTTCACTCTATCTTGAAGAGAGAGAATGACTCAGGTTCAGGGTAGATTGTGTGATGGCACCTGAAATGGTGATGTTTATGGAGGCTTCATCCAGCATTGGATTGACCATGGCTGATGATGATAATGACGATTTTTTTTTTACGATGGCTTGTTTTGTGCATTCTATGGGAAAGAAAGCTGGGACCATCAACCCACTTGCACTGGAGAACACTTTTAATTTCTGGGGGATTGAAACCCGCATTCCAACCGTGGGTCTCCGACCGCCATTATGCACCCTCACCCCCTCCCAAGAAATAAACCAGTTCACCAGAGATTAAAAAAAGAATTCAAGAAACCTCTATTACTAAATTTTACAGGTCCCATCGTTTCCTATTTCATTTGCTTAAAACAATGATCAGTAATGAGAAGAATCGGAACCCCAATACCAATGATGAGGTCCTAGTGCCGGATTTAGGAATCTGGATATTCTACCACAACTAAAGATGAATCTACTAAATCTTCACTGAGCTTACGCCTACGACCATATCACCCTGAATACGCCCGATCTCGTCCGATCTCGGAAGCTAAGCAGGGTCGAGCCTGGTTAGTACTTGGATGGGAGACCGCCTGGGAATACCAGGTGTTGTAGGCTTTTGTTGCCGGCTTTTGCCTCTTTCCGTCGGCAGGGGGAGCGCTGTCTTCCCCGCGTGTCGCTCACGCACAGCGGGGCTGGCGGGTTCTCGTCTCTAGGGGGCACCGCTAACTCGGCCTGAACAATCAGAAGGTAACTCAAAAACTAAATTTATATTTTTACCATGTGAGGCCCACTGAGCTATATTGCTCTTTTTCAGAAAAAACCTGGCCAGAAATTGTAGCTCAAAGAAGTGGCTTATTATCATGTGGACATTTCTAGCAGAAAGAAGCTCATTTCCCATCAAGCCCTTTGAGCTAAGTTGCTCTTTTGCAAGGGCGACTCGTCCGGAAGACATCGCAGTAATCCAGAATAAAAAAAAAGATTAAGTAAAAATGATGTGAAATGACATTCACACTTAAACTTTTGTTATTTTATTCACAGAGTCACTTTTGATGATGACAAAGGTGGCAACATGGAGATATTTTTCTACCTACGCGACTTTACCGAAAGAACCAAAGAGTTTGAAGAAACTCGGTGGTTCCAAACACTTTGCGGCAGCTACCTTAAATGCGTTGATCCAAATTGACACTGACACTGTACGGCAAAAAGGGGGCAAACAAAAAATATTTAATTCCTAGACTTGGAAATAATTAGAATTAAGCCACGACTAAAATATTAAAAGTGTGTGTGTTAACTTGTTTTTGGGTATTTGGCTGCTAGAAACTTCCACAACCACTTTGTTGAGCTGTCGTTTGTGGCCAGGACGTTTCTGAAGACGCGCTACATAGCTCAGTGGGCCTTACTTGGCAAAATAGAAATAGTAACGTTCTGCGCAGATTTCACTCTATCTTGAAGAGAGAGAATGACTCAGGTTCAGGGTAGATTGTGTGATGGCACCTGAAATGGTGATGTTTATGGAGGCTTCATCCAGCATTGGATTGACCATGGCTGATGATGATAATGACGATTTTTTTTTTACGATGGCTTGTTTTGTGCATTCTATGGGAAAGAAAGCTGGGACCATCAACCCACTTGCACTGGAGAACACTTTTAATTTCTGGGGGATTGAAACCCGCATTCCAACCGTGGGTCTCCGACCGCCATTATGCACCCTCACCCCCTCCCAAGAAATAAACCAGTTCACCAGAGATTAAAAAAAGAATTCAAGAAACCTCTATTACTAAATTTTACAGGTCCCATCGTTTCCTATTTCATTTGCTTAAAACAATGATCAGTAATGAGAAGAATCGGAACCCCAATACCAATGATGAGGTCCTAGTGCCGGATTTAGGAATCTGGATATTCTACCACAACTAAAGATGAATCTACTAAATCTTCACTGAGCTTACGCCTACGACCATATCACCCTGAATACGCCCGATCTCGTCCGATCTCGGAAGCTAAGCAGGGTCGAGCCTGGTTAGTACTTGGATGGGAGACCGCCTGGGAATACCAGGTGTTGTAGGCTTTTGTTGCCGGCTTTTGCCTCTTTCCGTCGGCAGGGGGAGCGCTGTCTTCCCCGCGTGTCGCTCACGCACAGCGGGGCTGGCGGGTTCTCGTCTCTAGGGGGCACCGCTAACTCGGCCTGAACAATCAGAAGGTAACTCAAAAACTAAATTTATATTTTTACCATGTGAGGCCCACTGAGCTATATTGCTCTTTTTCAGAAAAAACCTGGCCAGAAATTGTAGCTCAAAGAAGTGGCTTATTATCATGTGGACATTTCTAGCAGAAAGAAGCTCATTTCCCATCAAGCCCTTTGAGCTAAGTTGCTCTTTTGCAAGGGCGACTCGTCCGGAAGACATCGCAGTAATCCAGAATAAAAAAAAAGATTAAGTAAAAATGATGTGAAATGACATTCACACTTAAACTTTTGTTATTTTATTCACAGAGTCACTTTTGATGATGACAAAGGTGGCAACATGGAGATATTTTTCTACCTACGCGACTTTACCGAAAGAACCAAAGAGTTTGAAGAAACTCGGTGGTTCCAAACACTTTGCGGCAGCTACCTTAAATGCGTTGATCCAAATTGACACTGACACTGTACGGCAAAAAGGGGGCAAACAAAAAATATTTAATTCCTAGACTTGGAAATAATTAGAATTAAGCCACAACTAAAATATTAAAAGTGTGTGTGTTAACTTGTTTTTGGGTATTTGGCTGCTAGAAACTTCCACAACCACTTTGTTGAGCTGTCGTTTGTGGCCAGGACGTTTCTGAAGACGCGCTACATAGCTCAGTGGGCCTTACTTGGCAAAATAGAAATAGTAACGTTCTGCGCAGATTTCACTCTATCTTGAAGAGAGAGAATGACTCAGGTTCAGGGTAGATTGTGTGATGGCACCTGAAATGGTGATGTTTATGGAGGCTTCATCCAGCATTGGATTGACCATGGCTGATGATGATAATGACGATTTTTTTTTTACGATGGCTTGTTTTGTGCATTCTATGGGAAAGAAAGCTGGGACCATCAACCCACTTGCACTGGAGAACACTTTTAATTTCTGGGGGATTGAAACCCGCATTCCAACCGTGGGTCTCCGACCGCCATTATGCACCCTCACCCCCTCCCAAGAAATAAACCAGTTCACCAGAGATTAAAAAAAGAATTCAAGAAACCTCTATTACTAAATTTTACAGGTCCCATCGTTTCCTATTTCATTTGCTTAAAACAATGATCAGTAATGAGAAGAATCGGAACCCCAATACCAATGATGAGGTCCTAGTGCCGGATTTAGGAATCTGGATATTCTACCACAACTAAAGATGAATCTACTAAATCTTCACTGAGCTTACGCCTACGACCATATCACCCTGAATACGCCCGATCTCGTCCGATCTCGGAAGCTAAGCAGGGTCGAGCCTGGTTAGTACTTGGATGGGAGACCGCCTGGGAATACCAGGTGTTGTAGGCTTTTGTTGCCGGCTTTTGCCTCTTTCCGTCGGCAGGGGGAGCGCTGTCTTCCCCGCGTGTCGCTCACGCACAGCGGGGCTGGCGGGTTCTCGTCTCTAGGGGGCACCGCTAACTCGGCCTGAACAATCAGAAGGTAACTCAAAAACTAAATTTATATTTTTACCATGTGAGGCCCACTGAGCTATATTGCTCTTTTTCAGAAAAAACCTGGCCAGAAATTGTAGCTCAAAGAAGTGGCTTATTATCATGTGGACATTTCTAGCAGAAAGAAGCTCATTTCCCATCAAGCCCTTTGAGCTAAGTTGCTCTTTTGCAAGGGCGACTCGTCCGGAAGACATCGCAGTAATCCAGAATAAAAAAAAAGATTAAGTAAAAATGATGTGAAATGACATTCACACTTAAACTTTTGTTATTTTATTCACAGAGTCACTTTTGATGATGACAAAGGTGGCAACATGGAGATATTTTTCTACCTACGCGACTTTACCGAAAGAACCAAAGAGTTTGAAGAAACTCGGTGGTTCCAAACACTTTGCGGCAGCTACCTTAAATGCGTTGATCCAAATTGACACTGACACTGTACGGCAAAAAGGGGGCAAACAAAAAATATTTAATTCCTAGACTTGGAAATAATTAGAATTAAGCCACGACTAAAATATTAAAAGTGTGTGTGTTAACTTGTTTTTGGGTATTTGGCTGCTAGAAACTTCCACAACCACTTTGTTGAGCTGTCGTTTGTGGCCAGGACGTTTCTGAAGACGCGCTACATAGCTCAGTGGGCCTTACTTGGCAAAATAGAAATAGTAACGTTCTGCGCAGATTTCACTCTATCTTGAAGAGAGAGAATGACTCAGGTTCAGGGTAGATTGTGTGATGGCACCTGAAATGGTGATGTTTATGGAGGCTTCATCCAGCATTGGATTGACCATGGCTGATGATGATAATGACGATTTTTTTTTTACGATGGCTTGTTTTGTGCATTCTATGGGAAAGAAAGCTGGGACCATCAACCCACTTGCACTGGAGAACACTTTTAATTTCTGGGGGATTGAAACCCGCATTCCAACCGTGGGTCTCCGACCGCCATTATGCACCCTCACCCCCTCCCAAGAAATAAACCAGTTCACCAGAGATTAAAAAAAGAATTCAAGAAACCTCTATTACTAAATTTTACAGGTCCCATCGTTTCCTATTTCATTTGCTTAAAACAATGATCAGTAATGAGAAGAATCGGAACCCCAATACCAATGATGAGGTCCTAGTGCCGGATTTAGGAATCTGGATATTCTACCACAACTAAAGATGAATCTACTAAATCTTCACTGAGCTTACACCTATGACCATATCACCCTGAATACGCCCGATCTCGTCCGATCTCGGAAGCTAAGCAGGGTCGAGCCTGGTTAGTACTTGGATGGGAGACCGCCTGGGAATACCAGGTGTTGTAGGCTTTTGTTGCCGGCTTTTGCCTCTTTCCGTCGGCAGGGGGAGCGCTGTCTTCCCCGCGTGTCGCTCACGCACAGCGGGGCTGGCGGGTTCTCGTCTCTAGGGGGCACCGCTAACTCGGCCTGAACAATCAGAAGGTAACTCAAAAACTAAATTTATATTTTTACCATGTGAGGCCCACTGAGCTATATTGCTCTTTTTCAGAAAAAACCTGGCCAGAAATTGTAGCTCAAAGAAGTGGCTTATTATCATGTGGACATTTCTAGCAGAAAGAAGCTCATTTCCCATCAAGCCCTTTGAGCTAAGTTGCTCTTTTGCAAGGGCGACTCGTCCGGAAGACATCGCAGTAATCCAGAATAAAAAAAAAGATTAAGTAAAAATGATGTGAAATGACATTCACACTTAAAATTTTGTTATTTTATTCACAGAGTCACTTTTGATGATGACAAAGGTGGCAACATGGAGATATTTTTCTACCTACGCGACTTTACCGAAAGAACCAAAGAGTTTGAAGAAACTCGGTGGTTCCAAACACTTTGCGGCAGCTACCTTAAATGCGTTGATCCAAATTGACACTGACACTGTATGGCAAAAAGGGGGCAAACAAAAAATATTTAATTCCTAGACTTGGAAATAATTAGAATTAAGCCACGACTAAAATATTAAAAGTGTGTGTGTTAACTTGTTTTTGGGTATTTGGCTGCTAGAAACTTCCACAACCACTTTGTTGAGCTGTCATTTGTGGCCAGGACGTTTCTGAAGACGCGCTACATAGCTCAGTGGGCCTTACTTGGCAAAATAGAAATAGTAACGTTCTGCGCAGATTTCACTCTATCTTGAAGAGAGAGAATGACTCAGGTTCAGGGTAGATTGTGTGATGGCACCTGAAATGGTGATGTTTATGGAGGCTTCATCCAGCATTGGATTGACCATGGCTGATGATGATAATGACGATTTTTTTTTACGATGGCTTGTTTTGTGCATTCTATGGGAAAGAAAGCTGGGACCATCAACCCACTTGCACTGGAGAACACTTTTAATTTCTGGGGGATTGAAACCCGCATTCCAACCGTGGGTCTCCGACCGCCATTATGCACCCTCACCCCCTCCCAAGAAATAAACCAGTTCACCAGAGATTAAAAAAAGAATTCAAGAAACCTCTATTACTAAATTTTACAGGTCCCATCGTTTCCTATTTCATTTGCTTAAAACAATGATCAGTAATGAGAAGAATCGGAACCCCAATACCAATGATGAGGTCCTAGTGCCGGATTTAGGAATCTGGATATTCTACCACAACTAAAGATGAATCTACTAAATCTTCACTGAGCTTACGCCTACGACCATATCACCCTGAATACGCCTGATCTCGTCCGATCTCGGAAGCTAAGCAGGGTCGAGCCTGGTTAGTACTTGGATGGGAGACCGCCTGGGAATACCAGGTGTTGTAGGCTTTTGTTGCCGGCTTTTGCCTCTTTCCGTCGGCAGGGGGAGCGCTGTCTTCCCCGCGTGTCCCTCACGCACAGCGGGGCTGGCGGGTTCTCGTCTCTAGGGGGCACCGCTAACTCGGCCTGAACAATCAGAAGGTAACTCAAAAACTAAATTTATATTTTTACCATGTGAGGCCCACTGAGCTATATTGCTCTTTTTCAGAAAAAACCTGGCCAGAAATTGTAGCTCAAAGAAGTGGCTTATTATCATGTGGACATTTCTAGCAGAAAGAAGCTCATTTCCCATCAAGCCCTTTGAGCTAAGTTGCTCTTTTGCAAGGGCGACTCGTCCGGAAGACATCGCAGTAATCCAGAATAAAAAAAAAGATTAAGTAAAAATGATGTGAAATGACATTCACACTTAAACTTTTGTTATTTTATTCACAGAGTCACTTTTGATGATGACAAAGGTGGCAACATGGAGATATTTTTCTACCTACGCGACTTTACCGAAAGAACCAAAGAGTTTGAAGAAACTCGGTGGTTCCAAACACTTTGCGGCAGCTACCTTAAATGCGTTGATCCAAATTGACACTGACACTGTACGGCAAAAAGGGGGCAAACAAAAAATATTTAATTCCTAGACTTGGAAATAATTAGAATTAAGCCACGACTAAAATATTAAAAGTGTGTGTGTTAACTTGTTTTTGGGTATTTGGCTGCTAGAAACTTCCACAACCACTTTGTTGAGCTGTCGTTTGTGGCCAGGACGTTTCTGAAGACGCGCTACATAGCTCAGTGGGCCTTACTTGGCAAAATAGAAATAGTAACGTTCTGCGCAGATTTCACTCTATCTTGAAGAGAGAGAATGACTCAGGTTCAGGGTAGATTGTGTGATGGCACCTGAAATGGTGATGTTTATGGAGGCTTCATCCAGCATTGGATTGACCATGGCTGATGATGATAATGACGATTTTTTTTTTACGATGGCTTGTTTTGTGCATTCTATGGGAAAGAAAGCTGGGACCATCAACCCACTTGCACTGGAGAACACTTTTAATTTCTGGGGGATTGAAACCCGCATTCCAACCGTGGGTCTCCGACCGCCATTATGCACCCTCACCCCCTCCCAAGAAATAAACCAGTTCACCAGAGATTAAAAAAAGAATTCAAGAAACCTCTATTACTAAATTTTACAGGTCCCATCGTTTCCTATTTCATTTGCTTAAAACAATGATCAGTAATGAGAAGAATCGGAACCCCAATACCAATGATGAGGTCCTAGTGCCGGATTTAGGAATCTGGATATTCTACCACAACTAAAGATGAATCTACTAAATCTTCACTGAGCTTACGCCTACGACCATATCACCCTGAATACGCCCGATCTCGTCCGATCTCGGAAGCTAAGCAGGGTCGAGCCTGGTTAGTACTTGGATGGGAGACCGCCTGGGAATACCAGGTGTTGTAGGCTTTTGTTGCCGGCTTTTGCCTCTTTCCGTCGGCAGGGGGAGCGCTGTCTTCCCCGCGTGTCGCTCACGCACAGCGGGGCTGGCGGGTTCTCGTCTCTAGGGGGCACCGCTAACTCGGCCTGAACAATCAGAAGGTAACTCAAAAACTAAATTTATATTTTTACCATGTGAGGCCCACTGAGCTATATTGCTCTTTTTCAGAAAAAACCTGGCCAGAAATTGTAGCTCAAAGAAGTGGCTTATTATCATGTGGACATTTCTAGCAGAAAGAAGCTCATTTCCCATCAAGCCCTTTGAGCTAAGTTGCTCTTTTGCAAGGGCGACTCGTCCGGAAGACATCGCAGTAATCCAGAATAAAAAAAAAGATTAAGTAAAAATGATGTGAAATGACATTCACACTTAAACTTTTGTTATTTTATTCACAGAGTCACTTTTGATGATGACAAAGGTGGCAACATGGAGATATTTTTCTACCTACGCGACTTTACCGAAAGAACCAAAGAGTTTGAAGAAACTCGGTGGTTCCAAACACTTTGCGGCAGCTACCTTAAATGCGTTGATCCAAATTGACACTGACACTGTACGGCAAAAAGGGGGCAAACAAAAAATATTTAATTCCTAGACTTGGAAATAATTAGAATTAAGCCACGACTAAAATATTAAAAGTGTGTGTGTTAACTTGTTTTTGGGTATTTGGCTGCTAGAAACTTCCACAACCACTTTGTTGAGCTGTCGTTTGTGGCCAGGACGTTTCTGAAGACGCGCTACATAGCTCAGTGGGCCTTACTTGGCAAAATAGAAATAGTAACGTTCTGCGCAGATTTCACTCTATCTTGAAGAGAGAGAATGACTCAGGTTCAGGGTAGATTGTGTGATGGCACCTGAAATGGTGATGTTTATGGAGGCTTCATCCAGCATTGGATTGACCATGGCTGATGATGATAATGACGATTTTTTTTTTACGATGGCTTGTTTTGTGCATTCTATGGGAAAGAAAGCTGGGACCATCAACCCACTTGCACTGGAGAACACTTTTAATTTCTGGGGGATTGAAACCCGCATTCCAACCGTGGGTCTCCGACCGCCATTATGCACCCTCACCCCCTCCCAAGAAATAAACCAGTTCACCAGAGATTAAAAAAAGAATTCAAGAAACCTCTATTACTAAATTTTACAGGTCCCATCGTTTCCTATTTCATTTGCTTAAAACAATGATCAGTAATGAGAAGAATCGGAACCCCAATACCAATGATGAGGTCCTAGTGCCGGATTTAGGAATCTGGATATTCTACCACAACTAAAGATGAATCTACTAAATCTTCACTGAGCTTACGCCTACGACCATATCACCCTGAATACGCCCGATCTCGTCCGATCTCGGAAGCTAAGCAGGGTCGAGCCTGGTTAGTACTTGGATGGGAGACCGCCTGGGAATACCAGGTGTTGTAGGCTTTTGTTGCCGGCTTTTGCCTCTTTCCGTCGGCAGGGGGAGCGCTGTCTTCCCCGCGTGTCGCTCACGCACAGCGGGGCTGGCGGGTTCTCGTCTCTAGGGGGCACCGCTAACTCGGCCTGAACAATCAGAAGGTAACTCAAAAACTAAATTTATATTTTTACCATGTGAGGCCCACTGAGCTATATTGCTCTTTTTCAGAAAAAACCTGGCCAGAAATTGTAGCTCAAAGAAGTGGCTTATTATCATGTGGACATTTCTAGCAGAAAGAAGCTCATTTCCCATCAAGCCCTTTGAGCTAAGTTGCTCTTTTGCAAGGGCGACTCGTCCGGAAGACATCGCAGTAATCCAGAATAAAAAAAAAAGATTAAGTAAAAATGATGTGAAATGACATTCACACTTAAACTTTTGTTATTTTATTCACAGAGTCACTTTTGATGATGACAAAGGTGGCAACATGGAGATATTTTTCTACCTACGCGACTTTACCGAAAGAACCAAAGAGTTTGAAGAAACTCGGTGGTTCCAAACACTTTGCGGCAGCTACCTTAAATGCGTTGATCCAAATTGACACTGACACTGTACGGCAAAAAGGGGGCAAACAAAAAATATTTAATTCCTAGACTTGGAAATAATTAGAATTAAGCCACGACTAAAATATTAAAAGTGTGTGTGTTAACTTGTTTTTGGGTATTTGGCTGCTAGAAACTTCCACAACCACTTTGTTGAGCTGTCGTTTGTGGCCAGGACGTTTCTGAAGACGCGCTACATAGCTCAGTGGGCCTTACTTGGCAAAATAGAAATAGTAACGTTCTGCGCAGATTTCACTCTATCTTGAAGAGAGAGAATGACTCAGGTTCAGGGTAGATTGTGTGATGGCACCTGAAATGGTGATGTTTATGGAGGCTTCATCCAGCATTGGATTGACCATGGCTGATGATGATAATGACGATTTTTTTTTTACGATGGCTTGTTTTGTGCATTCTATGGGAAAGAAAGCTGGGACCATCAACCCACTTGCACTGGAGAACACTTTTAATTTCTGGGGGATTGAAACCCGCATTCCAACCGTGGGTCTCCGACCGCCATTATGCACCCTCACCCCCTCCCAAGAAATAAACCAGTTCACCAGAGATTAAAAAAAGAATTCAAGAAACCTCTATTACTAAATTTTACAGGTCCCATCGTTTCCTATTTCATTTGCTTAAAACAATGATCAGTAATGAGAAGAATCGGAACCCCAATACCAATGATGAGGTCCTAGTGCCGGATTTAGGAATCTGGATATTCTACCACAACTAAAGATGAATCTACTAAATCTTCACTGAGCTTACGCCTACGACCATATCACCCTGAATACGCCCGATCTCGTCCGATCTCGGAAGCTAAGCAGGGTCGAGCCTGGTTAGTACTTGGATGGGAGACCGCCTGGGAATACCAGGTGTTGTAGGCTTTTGTTGCCGGCTTTTGCCTCTTTCCGTCGGCAGGGGGAGCGCTGTCTTCCCCGCGTGTCGCTCACGCACAGCGGGGCTGGCGGGTTCTCGTCTCTAGGGGGCACCGCTAACTCGGCCTGAACAATCAGAAGGTAACTCAAAAACTAAATTTATATTTTTACCATGTGAGGCCCACTGAGCTATATTGCTCTTTTTCAGAAAAAACCTGGCCAGAAATTGTAGCTCAACGAAGTGGCTCATTATCATGTGGACATTTCTAGCAGAAAGAAGCTCATTTCCCATCAAGCCCTTTGAGCCAAGTTGCTCTTTTGCAAGGGCGACTCGTCCGGAAGACATCGCAGTAATCCAGAATAAAAAAAGATTAAGTAAAAATTATGTAAAATGACATTCACACTTAAACTTTAGTTATTTTATTCACAGGGTCACTTTTGATGATGACAAAGGTGCCAACATGGAGATATTTTTCTACCTACGCGACTTTACCGAAGGAACCAAAGAGTATGAAGAAACTCGGTGGTTCCAAACACTTTGCGGCAGCTACCTTAAATGCGTTGATCCAAATTGACACTGACACTGTACGGCAAAAAGGGGGCAAACAAAACATATTTAATTCCTAGAATTGGAAATAATTAAAATTAATCCACGACTAAAATATTAAAAGTGTGTGTTTAACTTGTTTTTGGGTATTTGGCTGCTAGAAACTTCCACAACCACTTTGTTGAGCTGTCGTTTGTGGCCAGGACGTTTCTGAAGACGCGCTACATAGCTCAGTGGTCCTTACTTGGTAAAATAGAAATAGTAACGTTCTGCGCAGATTTCACTCTATCTTGAAGAGAGAGAATGACTCAGGTTCAAGGTAGATTGTGTGATGGCACCTGAAATGGTGATGTTTAGGGAGGCTTCATCCAGCAGTGGATTGACCATGGCTGATGATGATAATGACGATTTTTTTTTTTTACGATGGCTTGTTTTGTGCATTCTTTGGGAAAGAAAGCTGAGACCATCAACCCACTTGCACTGGAGAACACTTTTAATTTCTGGGGGATTGAAACCCGCATTCCAACCGTGGGTCTCCGACCGCCATTATGAACCCTCACCCCCTCCCAAGAAATAAAGCAGTTCACCAGAGATAAAAAAAAAGAATTCAAGAAACCTCTATTACTAAATTTTACAAGTCCCATTGTTTGCTATTTCATTTGCTTAAAACAATGATCAGTAATGAGAAGAATCGGAACCCCAATACCAATGATGAGGTCCTAGTGCCGGATTTAGGAATCTGGGTATTCTACCACAACTAAAGATGAATCTACTAAATCTCCACCAAGCTTTCGCCTACGACCATATCACCCTGAATACGCCCGATCTCGTCCGATCTCGGAAGCTAAGCAGGGTCGAGCCTGGTTAGTACTTGGATGGGAGACCGCCTGGGAATACCAGGTGTTGTAGGCTTTTGTTGCCGGCTTTTGCCTCTTTCCGTCGGCAGGGGGAGCGCTGTCTTCCCCGCGTGTTGCTCACGCACAGCGGGGTTGGCGGGTTCTCGTCTCTAGGGGGCACCGCTAACTCGGCCTGAACAATCAGAGGGTAACTCAAAAACTAAACTTATATTTTTACCATGTAAGGCCCGCTGAGCTATATTGCTCTTTTTCAGAAATAACCTGGCCAGAAATTGTAGCTCAACGAAGTGGCTTATTATCATGTGGACATTTATAGCAGAAAGAAGTTCATTTCCCATCAAGCCCTTTGAGCCAAGTTGCTCTTTTGCAAGGGCGACTCGTCCGGAAGACATCGCAGTAATCCAGAATAAAAAAAAAGATTGAGTGAAAATGATGTAACATGACATTCACACTTAAACTTTAGTTATTTTATTCACAGAGTCACTTTTGATGATGACAAAGGTGGCAACATGGAGATATTTTTCTACCTACGCGACTTTACCGAAAGAACCAAAGAGTATGAAGAAACTCGGTGGTTCCAAACACTTTGCGGCAGCTACCTTAAATGCGTTGATCCAAATTGACACTGACACTGTACGGCAAAAAGGGGGCAAAGAAAAAATATTTAATTCCTAGACTTGGAAATAATTAGAATTAAGCCACGACTAAAACATTAAAAGTGTGTGTTTAACTTGTTTTTGGGTATTTGGCTGCTAGAAACTTCCACAACCACTTTGCTGATCTGTCGTTTGTGGCCAGGACGTTTCTGAAGACGCGCTACATAGCTCAGTGGGCCTTACTTGGTAAAATAGAAATAGTAACGTTCTGCGCAGATTTCACTCTATCTTGAAGAGAGAGAATGACTCAGGTTCAGGGTAGATTGTGTGATGGCACCTGAAATGGTGATGTTTAGGGAGGCTTCATCCAGCAGTGGATTGACCATGGCTGATGATGATAATGACGATTTTTTTTATGATGGCTCGTTTTGTGCATTCTTTGGGAGAGAAAGCTGGGACCATCAACCCACTTGCACTGGAGAACACTTTTAATTTCTGGGGGATTGAAACCCGCATTCCAACCGTGGGTCTCCGACCGCCATTATGAACCCTCACCCCCTCCCAAGAAATAAACCAGTTCACCAGAGATAAAAAAAAAATTCAAGAAACCTCCATTACTAAATTTTAAAGGTCCCATTGTTTCCTATTTCATTTGCTTAAAACAATGATCAGTAATGAGAAGAATCGGAACCCCAATACCAATGATGAGGTCCTAGTGCCGATTTAGGAATCTGGGTATTCTACCACAACTAAAGATGAATCTACTAAATCTTCACTGAGCTTTCGCCTACGACCATATCACCCTGAATACGCCCGATCTCGTCCGATCTCGGAAGCTAAGCAGGGTCGAGCCTGGTTAGTACTTGGATGGGAGACCGCCTGGGAATACCAGGTGTTGTAGGCTTTTGTTGCCGGCTTTTGCCTCTTTCCGTCGGCAGGGGGAGCGCTGTCTTCCCCGCGTGTCGCTCACGCACAGCGGGCTGGCGGGTTCTCGTCTCTAGGGGGCACCGCTAACTCGGCCTGAACAATCAGAAGGTAACTCAAAAACTAAATTTATATTTTTACCATGTAAGGCCCACTGAGCTATATTGCTCTTTTTCCGAAATAACCTGGCCAGAAATTGTAGCTCTACGAAGTGGCTTATTATCACGTGGACATTTCTAGCAGAAAGAAGCTCATTTCCCATCAAGCCCTTTGAGCTAAGTTTCTCTTTTGCAAGGGCGACTCGTCCAGAAGACATCGCAGTAATCCAGAATAAAAAAAAAGATTAAGTAAAAATGATGTGAAATGACATTCACACTTAAACTTTAGTTATTTTATTCACAGAGTCACTTTTGATGATGACAAAGGTGGCAACATGGAGATATTTTTCTACCTACGCGACTTTAACGAAGGAACCAAAGAGTATGAAGAAACTCGGTGGTTCCAAACACTTTGCGGCAGCTACCTTAAATGCGTTGATCCAAATTGACACTGACACTGTACGGCAAAAAGGGGGCAAACAAAAAATATTTAATTCCTAGACTTGGAAATAATTAGAATTAAGCCACGACTAAAATATTAAAAGTGTGTGTTTAACTTGTTTTTGGGTATTTGGCTGCTAGAAACTTCCACAACCACTTTGTTGAGCTGTCGTTTGTGGCCAGGACGTTTCTGAAGACGCGCTACATAGCTCAGTGGGCCTTACTTGGTAAAATAGAAATAGTAACGTTCTGCGCAGATTTCACTCTATCTTGAAGAGAGAGAATGACTCAGGTTCAGGGTAGATTGTGTGATGGCACCTGAAATGGTGATGTTTAGGGGGGCTTCATCCAGCAGTGGATTGACCATGGCTGATGATGATGATGACGATTTTTTTTATGATGGCTCGTTTTGTGCATTCTTTGGGAGAGAAAGCTGGGACCATCAACCCACTTGCACTGGAGAACACTTTTAATTTCTGGGGGATTGAAACCCGGATTCCAACCGTGGGTCTCCGACCGCCATTATGAACCCTCACCCCCTCCCAAGAAATAAACCAGTTCACCAGAGATTTAAAAAAATTAAAGAAACCTCTATTACTAAATTTTACAGCTCCCATTGGTTCCTATTTCATTTGCTTAAAACAATGATCAGTAATGAGAAGAATCGGAACCCCAATACCAATGATGAGGTCCTAGTGCCGGATTTAGGAATCTAGGTATTCTACAACAACTAAAGATGAATGTACTAAATCTTCACTAAGCATTCGCCTACGACCATATCACCCTGAATACGCCCGATCTCGTCCGATCTCGGAAGCTAAGCATGGTCGAGCCTGGTTAATACTTGGATGGGAGACTGCCTGGGAATACCAGGTGTTGTAGGCTTTTGTTGCCGGCTTTTGCCTCTTTCCGTCGGCAGGGGGAGCGCTGTCTTCCCCGCGTGTCGCTCACGCACAGCGGGGCTGGTGGGTTCTCGTCTCTAGGGGGCACCGCTACCTCGACTGAAAAAGCAAAAGATTAATGCAAAACTACATTGATACTTTTTACCAGGTAAGGTCCACTGAGCTACATTGCTCTTTTTCAGAAGCGACCTGGCCAGAAATTGTAGCTCAACGAAGTGGCTCATTATCACGTGGACATTTCCAGCAGAAAGAAGCTCATTTCCCATCAAGCCCTTTGAGCCAAGTTGCTCTTTTGCAAGGGCGACTCGTCCGGAAGACATCGCAGTAATCCAGAATAAAAAAAAAGATTAAGTAAAAATGATGTGAAATGACATTCACACTTAAACTTTAGTTATTTTATTCACAGAGTCACTTTTGATGATGACAAAGGTGGCAACATGGAGATATTTTTCTACCTACGCGACTTTACCGAAGGAACCAAAGAGTTTGAAGAAACTCGGTGGTTCCAAACACTTTCCGGCAGCTACCTTAAATGCGTTGATCCAAATTGACACTGACACTGTACGGCAAAAAGGGGGCAAACAAAAAATATTTAATTCCTAGACTTGGAAATAATTAGAATTAAGCCACGACTAAAATATTAAAAGTGTGTGTTTAACTTGTTTTTGGGTATTTGGCTGCTAGAAACTTCCACAACCACTTTGTTGAGCGGTCGTTTGTGGCCAGGACGTTTCTGAAGACGCGCTACATAGCTCAGTGGGCCTTACTTGGTAAAATAGAAATAGTAACGTTCTGCAGAGATTTCACTCTATCTTGAAGAGAGAGAATGACTCAGGTTCAGGGTAGATTGTGTGATGGCACCTGAAATGGTGATGTTTAGGGAGGCTTCATCCAGCAGTGAATTGACCATGGCTGATGATGATGATAATGACGATTTTTTTTATGATGGCTCGTTTTGTGCATTCTTTGGGAGAGAAAGCTGGGACCATCAACCCACTTGCACTGGAGAACACTTTTAATTTCTGGGGGATTGAAACCCGGATTCCAACCGTGGGTCTCCGACCGCCATTATGAACCCTCACCCCCTCCCAAGAAATAAACCAGTTCACCAGAGATAAAAAAAAATTGAAGAAACCTCTATTACTAAATTTTACAGCTCCCATTGTTTCCTATTTCATTTGATTAAAACAATGATCAGTAATGAGAAGAATCGGAACCCCAATACCAATGATGAGGTCCTAGTGCCGGATTTAGGAATCCGGGTATTCTACCACAACTAAAGATGAATCTACTAAATCTTCACAAAGCATTTGCCTACGACCATATCACCCTGAATACGCCCGATCTCGTCCGATCTCGGAAGCTAAGCAGGGTCGAGCCTGGTTAGTACTTGGATGGGAGACCGCCTGGGAATACCAGGTGTTGTAGGCTTTTGTTGCAGGCTTTTGCCTCTTTCCGTCGGCAGGGGGAGCGCTGTCTTCCCCGCGTGTCGCTCACGCACAGCGGGGCTGGCGGGTTCTCGTCTCTAGGGGGCACCGCTAACTCGGCCTGAACAATCAGAAGGTAACTCAAAAACTAAATTTATATTTTTACCATGTGAGGCCCACTGAGCTATATTGCTCTTTTTCAGAAATAACCTGGCCAGAAATTGTAGCTCAACGAAGTGGCTTATTATCATGTGGACATTTCTAGCAGAAAGAAGCTCATTTCCCATCAAGCCCTTTGAGCTAAGTTGCTCTTTTGCAAGGGCGACTCGTCCGGAAGACATCGCAGTAATCCAGAATAAAAAAAAAGATTAAGTAAAAATGATGTGAAATGACATTCACACTTAAACTTTAGTTATTTTATTCACAGAGTCACTTTTGATGATGACAAAGGTGGCAACATGGAGATATTTTTCTACCTACGCGACTTTACCGAAAGAACCAAAGAGTATGAAGAAACTCGGTGGTTCCAAACGCTTTGCGGCAGCTACCTTAAATGCGTTGATCCAAATTGACACTGACACTGTACGGCAAAAAGGGGGCAAACAAAAAATATTTAATTCCTAGAATTGGAAATAATTAAGCCACGACTAAAATATTAATATTGTGTGTTTGACTTGTTTTGGGGTATTTGGCTGCTAGAAACTTCCACAACCACTTTGTTGAGCTGTCGTTTGTGGCCAGGACGTTTCTGAAGACGCGCTACATAGCTCAGTGGGCCTTACTTGGTAAAATAGAAATAGTAACGTTCTGCACAGATTTCACTTTATCTTGAAGAGAGAGAATGACTCAGGTTCAGGGTAGATTGTGTGATGGCAGGATCACCTGAAATGTGATGTTTACGGGGGCTTCATCCAGCAGTGGATTGACCATGGCTGATGATGATATTGACGATTTTTTTTATGATGGCTTGTTTTGTGCATTCTTTGGGAGTGAAAGCTGGGACCATCAACCCACTTGCACTGGAGAACACTTTACATTTCTAGGGGATTGAAACCCGGATTCCAACCATGGGTCTCCGACCGCCATTATGAACCCTCACCCCCTCCAAGAAATAAACCAGTTCACCAGAGATTAAAAACAAATTCAAGAAACCTCTATTACTAAATTTACAGGTCCCATTGTTTCCTATTTCATTTGATTAAAATAATGATCAGTAATGAGAAGAATCGGAACCCCAATACCAATGATGAGGTCCTAGTGCCGGATTTAGGAATCTGGGTATTCTACAACAACTAAAGATGAATCTACTAAATCTTCACTAAGCATTCGCCTACGACCATATCACCCTGAATACGCCTGATCTCGGAAGCTAAGCAGGTTCGAGCCTGGTTAGTACTTGGATGGGAGACCGCATGGGAATACCAGGTGTTGTAGGCTTTTGTTGCCGGCTTTTGCCTCTTTCCGTCGGCAGGGGGAGCGCTGTCTTCCCCGCGTGTCGCTCACGCACAGCGGGGCTGGCGGGTTCTCGTCTCTAGGGGGCACCGCTAACTCGGCCTGAACAATCAGAAGGTAACTCAAAAACTAAATTGATATTTTTACTATGTGAGGCCCATTGAGCTATATTGCTCTTTTTCAGAAATAACCTGGCCAGAAATTGTAGCTCAACGAAGTGGCTTATTATCATGTGGACATTTCTAGCAGAAAGAAGCTCATTTCCCATCAAGCCCTTTGAGCCAAGTTGCTCTTTTGCAAGGGCGACTCGTCCGGAAGACATCGCAGTAATCCAGAATAAAAAAAAAAGATTACGTAAAAATGATGTGAAATGACATTCACACTTAAACTTTAGTTATTTTATTCACAGAGTCACTTTTGATGATGACAAAGGTGGCAACATGGAGATATTTTTCTACCTACGCGACTTTACCGAAGGAACCAAAGAGTATGAAGAAACTCGGTGGTTCCAAACACTTTGCGGCAGCTACCTTAAATGCGTTGATCCAAATTGACACTGACACTGTACGGCAAAAAGGGGGCAAACAAAAAATATTTAATTCCTAGACTTGGAAATAATTAGAACTAAGCCACGACTAAAATATTAAAAGTGTGTGTTTAACTTGTTTTTGGGTATTTGGCTGCTAGAAACTTCCACAACCACTTTGTTGAGCGGTCGTTTGTGGCCAGGACGTTTCTGAAGACGCGCTACATAGCTCAGTCGGCCTTACTTGGTAAAATAGAAATAGTAATGTACTGCGCAGATTTCACTCTATCTTGAAGAGAGAGAATGACTCAGGTTCAGGGTAGATTGTGTGATGGCAGGATCACCTGAAATGGTGATGTTTAGGGGGGCTTCATCCAGCAGTGGATTGACCATGGCTGATGATGATAATGACGATTTTTTTTACGATGGCTTGTTTTGTGCATTCTTTGGGAGAGAAAGCTGGGACCATCAACCCACTTGCACTGGAGAACACTTTTAATTTCTGGTGGATTGAAGCCCGGATTCCAACCGTGGGTCTCCGACCGCCATTATGAACCCTCACCCCCTCCCAAGAAATAAACCAGTTCACCAGAGATTAAAAAAAAAAATTGAAGAAACCTCTATTACTAAATTTTACATCTCCCATTGTTTCCTATTTCATTTGCTTAAAACAATGATCAGTAATGAGAAGAATCAGAACCCCAATACCAATGATGAGGTCCTAGTGCCGGATTAAGGAATCTGGGTATTCTACCACAACTAAAGATGAATCTACTAAATCGTCACTAAGCTTTCGCCTACGACCATATCACCCTGAATACGCCCGATCTCGTCCGATCTCGGAAGCTAAGCAGGGTCGAGCCTGGTTAGTACTTGGATGGGAGACCGCCTGGGAATACCAGGTGTTGTAGGCTTTTGTTGCCGGCTTTTGCCTCTTTCCGTCGGCAGGGGGAGCGCTGTCTTCCCCGCGTGTCGCTCACGCACAGCGGGGCTGGCGGGTTCTCGTCTCTAGGGGGCACCGCTACCTCGGCCTGAACAATCAGAAGGTAACTCAAAAACTACATTTATATTTTTACCAGGTGAGGCCCACTGAGCTATATTGCTCTTTTTCAGAAATAACCTGGCCAGAAATTGTAGCTCAACGAAGTGGCTTATTATCATGTGGACATTTCTAGCAGAAAGAAGCTCATTTCCCATCAAGCACTTTGAGCTAAGTTGCTCTTTTGCAAGGGCGACTCGTCCGGAAGACATCGCGGTAATCCAGAATAAAAAAAAAAGATTAAGTAAAAATGATGTGAAATGACATTCACACTTAAACTTTAGTTATTTTATTCACAGAGTCACTTTTGATGATGACAAAGGTGGCAACATGGAGATATTTTTCTACCTACGCGACTTTACCGAAAGAACCAAAGAGTATGAAGAAACTCGGTGGTACCAAACACTTTGCGGCAGCTACCTTAAATGCGTTGATCCAAATTGCCACTGACACTGTACGGCAAAAAGGGGGCAAACAAAAAATATTTAATTCCTAGACTTGGAAATAATTAGAATTAAGCCACGACTAAAATATTAAAAGTGTGTGTTTAACTTGTTTTTGGGTATTTGGCTGCTAGAAACTTCCACAACCACTTTGTTGAGCTGTCGTTTGTGGCCAGGACGTTTCTGAAGACGCGCTACATAGCTCAGTGGGCCTTACTTGGTAAAATAGAAATAGTAACGTTCTGCGCAGATTTCACTCTATCTTGAAGAGAGAGAATGACTCAGGTTCAGGGTAGATTGTGTGATGGCACCTGAAATGGTGATGTTTAGGGAGGCTTCATCCAGCAGTGGATTGACCATGGCTGATGATGATAATGACGATTTTTTTTACGATGGCTTGTTTTGTGCATTCTTTGGGAGAGAAAGCTGGGACCATCAACCCACTTGCACTGGAGAACACTTTTAATTTCTGGGGGATTGAAACCCGGATTCCAACCGTGGGTCTCTGACCGCCATTATGAACCCTCACCCCCTCCCAAGAAATAAAGCAGTTCACCAGAGATAAAAAAAAAGAATTCAAGAATCCTCTATTACTAAATTTTACAGCTCCCATTGGTTCCTATTTCATTTGCTTAAAACAATGATCAGTAATGAGAAGAATCGGAACCCCAATACCAATGATGAGGTCCTAGTGCCGGATTTAGGAATCTGGGTATTCTACAACAACTAAAGATTAATCTACTAAATCTTCACTAAGCTTTCGCCTACGACCATATCACCCTGAATACGCCCGATCTCGTCCGATCTCGGAAGCTAAGCAGGGTCGAGCCTGGTTAGTACTTGGATGGGAGACCGCCTGGGAATACCAGGTGTTGTAGGCTTTTGTTGCCGGCTTTTGCCTCTTTCCGTCGGCAGGGGGAGCGCTGTCTTCCCCGCGTGTCGCTCACGCACAGCGGGGCTGGCGGGTTCTCGTCTCTAGGGGGCACCGCTAACTCGGCCTGAACAATCAGAAGGTAACTCAAAAACTAAATTCATATATTTTTACCATAAGAGGCCCACTGAGCTATATTGCTCTTTTTCAGAAATAGCCTGGCCAGAAATTGTAGCTCAACGAAGTGGCTTATTATCACGTGGACATTTCTAGCAGAAAGAAGCTCATTTCCCATCAAGCACTTTGAGCTAAGTTGCTCTTTTGCAAGGGCGACTCGTCCGGAAGACATCGCGGTAATCCAGAATAAAAAAAAAAGATTAAGTAAAAATGATGTGAAATGACATTCACACTTAAACTTTAGTTATTTTATTCACAGAGTCACTTTTGATGATGACAAAGGTGGCAACATGGAGATATTTTTCTACCTACGCGACTTTACCGAAAGAACCAAAGAGTATGAAGAAACTCGGTGGTACCAAACACTTTGCGGCAGCTACCTTAAATGCGTTGATCCAAATTGCCACTGACACTGTACGGCAAAAAGGGGGCAAACAAAAAATATTTAATTCCTAGACTTGGAAATAATTAGAATTAAGCCACGACTAAAATATTAAAAGTGTGTGTTTAACTTGTTTTTGGGTATTTGGCTGCTAGAAACTTCCACAACCACTTTGTTGAGCTGTCGTTTGTGGCCAGGACGTTTCTGAAGACGCGCTACATAGCTCAGTGGGCCTTACTTGGTAAAATAGAAATAGTAACGTTCTGCGCAGATTTCACTCTATCTTGAAGAGAGAGAATGACTCAGGTTCAGGGTAGATTGTGTGATGGCACCTGAAATGGTGATGTTTAGGGAGGCTTCATCCAGCAGTGGATTGACCATGGCTGATGATGATAATGACGATTTTTTTTACGATGGCTTGTTTTGTGCATTCTTTGGGAGAGAAAGCTGGGACCATCAACCCACTTGCACTGGAGAACACTTTTAATTTCTGGGGGATTGAAACCCGGATTCCAACCGTGGGTCTCTGACCGCCATTATGAACCCTCACCCCCTCCCAAGAAATAAAGCAGTTCACCAGAGATAAAAAAAAAGAATTCAAGAATCCTCTATTACTAAATTTTACAGCTCCCATTGGTTCCTATTTCATTTGCTTAAAACAATGATCAGTAATGAGAAGAATCGGAACCCCAATACCAATGATGAGGTCCTAGTGCCGGATTTAGGAATCTGGGTATTCTACAACAACTAAAGATTAATCTACTAAATCTTCACTAAGCTTTCGCCTACGACCATATCACCCTGAATACGCCCGATCTCGTCCGATCTCGGAAGCTAAGCAGGGTCGAGCCTGGTTAGTACTTGGATGGGAGACCGCCTGGGAATACCAGGTGTTGTAGGCTTTTGTTGCCGGCTTTTGCCTCTTTCCGTCGGCAGGGGGAGCGCTGTCTTCCCCGCGTGTCGCTCACGCACAGCGGGGCTGGCGGGTTCTCGTCTCTAGGGGGCACCGCTAACTCGGCCTGAACAATCAGAAGGTAACTCAAAAACTAAATTCATATATTTTTACCATAAGAGGCCCACTGAGCTATATTGCTCTTTTTCAGAAATAGCCTGGCCAGAAATTGTAGCTCAACGAAGTGGCTTATTATCACGTGGACATTTCTAGCAGAAAGAAGCTCATTTCCCATCAAGCCCTTTGAGCCAAGTTGCTCTTTTGCAAGGGCGACTCGTCCGGAAGACATCGCAGTAATCCAGAATAAAAAAAAAGATTAAGTAAAAATGATGTAAAATGACATTCACACTTAAACTTTAGTTATTTTATTCACAGAGTCACTTTTGATGATGGCAAAGGTGGCAACATAGAGATATTTTTCTACCTACGCGACTTTACCGAAAGAACCAAAGAGTATGAAGAAACTCGGTGGTTCCAAACACTTTGCAGCAGCTACCTTAAATGCGTTGATCCAAATTGACACTGACACTGTACGGCAAAAAGGGGGCAAACAAAAAATATTTAATTCCTAGACTTGGAAATAATTAGAATTAAGCCACGACTAAAATATTAAAAGTGTGTGTTTAACTTGTTTTTGGGTATTTGGCTGCTAGAAACTTCCACAACCACATTGTTGAGCTGTCGTTTGTGGCCAGGACGTTTCTGAAGACGCGCTACATAGCTCAGTGGGCCTTACATGCTATAATAGAAATAGTAACGTTCTGCGCAGATTTCACTCTATCTTGAAGAGAGAGAATGACTCAGGATCAGGGTAGATTGTGTGATGGCACCTGAAATGGTGATGTTTAGGGAGGCATCATCCAGCAGTGGATTGACCATGGCTGATGATGATAATGACGATTTTTTTTTACGATGGCTCGTTTTGTGCATTCTTTGGGAGAGAAAGCTGCGACCATCAACCCACTTGCACTGGAGAACACTTTACATTTCTGGGGGATTGAAACCCGGATTCCAACCGTGGGTCTCCGACCGCCATTATGAACCCTTACCCCCTCCCAAGAAATAAACCAGTTCACCAGAGATAAAAAAAACAATTTCAAGAAACCTCTATTACTACATTTTACAGGTCCCATTGTTTCCTATTTCATTTGATTAAAACAATGATCAGTAATGAGAAGAATCGGAACCCCAATACCAATGATGAGGTCCTAGTGCCGGATTTAGGAATCTGGGTATTCTACCACAACGAAAGATGAATGTACTAAATCTTCACTAAGCTTTCGCCTACGACCATATCACCCTGAATACGCCCGATCTCGTCCGATCTCGGACGCTAAGCAGGGTCGAGCCTGGTTAGTACTTGGATGGGAGACCCCCTGGGAATACCAGGTGTTGTAGGCTTTTGTTGCCGGCATTTTGCCTCTTTCCGTCGGCAGGGCGAGCGCTGTCTTCCCCGCGTGTCGCTCACGCACGGCGGGGCTGACGGGTTCTCGTCTCTAGGGGGCACCGCTAACTCGGCCTGAACAATCAGAAGGTAACTCAAAAACTAAATTTATATTTTTACCATGTGAGGTCCACTGAGCTATATTGCTCTTTTTCAGAAATAACCTGGTCAGAAATTGTAGCTCAACGAAGTGGCTTATTATCATGTGGACATTTCTAGCAGAAAGAAGCTCATTTCCCATCAAGCCCTTTGAGCTAAGTTGCTCTTTTGCAAGGGCGACTCGTCCGGAAGACATCGCAGTAATCCAGAATAAAAAAAAAGATTAAGTAAAAATGATGTAAAATGACATTCACACTTAAACTTTAGTTATTTTATTCACAGAGTAACTTTTGATGATGACAAAGGTGGCAACATGGAGATACTTTTCTACCTACGCGACTTTACCGAAGGAACCAAAGAGTATGAAGAAACTCGGTGGTTCCAAACACTTTGCGGCAGCTACCTTAAATGCGTTGATCCAAATTGACACTGACACTGTACGGCAAAAAGGGGGCAAACAAAAAATATTTAATTCCTAGACTTGGAAATAATTAGAATTAAGCCACGACTAAAATATTAAAAGTGTGTGTTTAACTTGTTTTTGGGTATTTGGCTGCTAGAAACTTCCACAACCACTTTGTTGAGCTGTCGTTTGTGGCCAGGACGTTTCTGAAGACGCGCTACATAGCTCAGTGGGCCTTACATGCTATAATAGAAATAGTAACGTTCTGCGCAGATTTCACTCTATCTTGAAGAGAGAGAATGACTCAGGATCAGGGTAGATTGTGTGATGGCACCTGAAATGGTGATGTTTAGGGAGGCATCATCCAGCAGTGGATTGACCATGGCTGATGATGATAATGACGATTTTTTTTTACGATGGCTCGTTTTGTGCATTCTTTGGGAGAGAAAGCTGCGACCATCAACCCACTTGCACTGGAGAACACTTTACATTTCTGGGGGATTGAAACCCGGATTCCAACCGTGGGTCTCCGACCGCCATTATGAACCCTTACCCCCTCCCAAGAAATAAACCAGTTCACCAGAGATAAAAAAAACAATTTCAAGAAACCTCTATTACTACATTTTACAGGTCCCATTGTTTCCTATTTCATTTGATTAAAACAATGATCAGTAATGAGAAGAATCGGAACCCCAATACCAATGATGAGGTCCTAGTGCCGGATTTAGGAATCTGGGTATTCTACCACAACGAAAGATGAATGTACTAAATCTTCACTAAGCTTTCGCCTACGACCATATCACCCTGAATACGTCCGATCTCGTCCGATCTCGGACGCTAAGCAGGGTCGAGCCTGGTTAGTACTTGGATGGGAGACCCCCTGGGAATACCAGGTGTTGTAGGCTTTTGTTGCCGGCATTTTGCCTCTTTCCGTCGGCAGGGGGAGCGCTGTCTTCCCCGCGTGTCGCTCACGCACAGCGGGGCTGACGGGTTCTCGTCTCTAGGGGGCACCGCTAACTCGGCCTGAACAATCAGAAGGTAACTCAAAAACTAAATTTATATTTTTACCATGTGAGGTCCACTGAGCTATATTGCTCTTTTTCAGAAATAACCTGGTCAGAAATTGTAGCTCAACGAAGTGGCTTATTATCATGTGGACATTTCTAGCAGAAAGAAGCTCATTTCCCATCAAGCCCTTTGAGCTAAGTTGCTCTTTTGCAAGGGCGACTCGTCCGGAAGACATCGCAGTAATCCAGAATAAAAAAAAAGATTAAGTAAAAATGATGTAAAATGACATTCACACTTAAACTTTAGTTATTTTATTCACAGAGTCACTTTTGATGATGACAAAGGTGGCAACATGGAGATACTTTTCTACCTACGCGACTTTACCGAAGGAACCAAAGAGTATGAAGAAACTCGGTGGTTCCAAACACTTTGCGGCAGCTACCTTAAATGCGTTGATCCAAATTGACACTGACACTGTACGGCAAAAAGGGGGCAAACAAAAAATATTTAATTCCTAGACTTGGAAATAATTAAGCCACGACTAAAATATTAAAAGTGTGTGTTTAACTTGTTTTTGGGTATTTGGCTGCTAGAAACTTCCACAACCACTTTGTTGAGCTGTCGTTTGTGGCCAGGACGTTTCTGAAGATGCGCTACATAGCTCAGTGGGCCTTACTTGGTAAAATAGAAATAGTAACGTTCTGCAGAGATTTCACTCTATCTTGAAGAGAGAGAATGACTCAGGTTCAGGGTAGATTGTGTGATGGCACCTGAAATGGTGATGTTTAGGGAGGCTTCATCCAGCAGTGAATTGATCATGGCTGATGATGATAATGACGATTTTTTTTTATGATGGCTCGTTTTGTGCATTCTTTGGGAGAGAAAGCTGGGACCATCAACCCACTTGCACTGGAGAACACTTTTAATTTCTGGGGGATTGAAACCCGCATTCCAACCGTGGGTCTCCGACCGCCATTATGAACCCTCACCCCCTCCCAAAAAATAAAGCAGTTCACCAGAGATAAAAAAAAAAGAATTCAAGAAACCTCTATTACCAAATTTTACAGGTCCCATTGTTTCCTATTTCATTTGCTTAAAACAATGATCAGTAATGAGAAGAATCGGAACCCCAATACCAATGATGAGGTCCTAGTGCCGGATTTAGGAATCTGGGTATTCTACCACAACTAAAGATGAATCTACTAAATCTTCCCTAAGCTTTCGCCTACGACCATATCACCCTGAATACGCCCGATCTCGTCCGATCTCGGAAGCTAAGCAGGGTCGAGCCTGGTACTTGGATGGGAGACCGCCTGGGAATACCAGGTGTTGTAGGCTTTTGTTGCCGGCTTTTGCCTCTTTCCGTCGGCAGGGGGAGCGCTGTCTTCCCCGCGTGTCGCTCATGCACAGCGGGGCTGGCGGGTTCTCGTCTCTAGGGGGCACCGCTAACTCGGCCTGAACAATCAGAACGTAACTCAAAAACTAAATTTATATTTTTACCATGTGAGGCCCACTGAGCTATATCGCTCTTTTTCAGAAATAACCTGGCCAGAAATTGTAGCTCAACGAAGTGGCTTATTATCACGTGGACATTTCTAGCAGAAAGAAGCTCTTTTCCCATCAGGCCCTTTGAGCTAAGTTGCTCTTTTGCAAGGGCGACTCGTCCGGAAGACATCGCAGTAATCCAGAATAAAAAAAAAGATTAAGTAAAAATGATGTAAAATGACATTCACACTTAAACTTTAGTTATTTTATTCACAGAGTCACTTTTGATGATGACAAAGGTGGCAACATGGAGATATTTTTCTACCTACGCAACTTTACCGAAAGAACCAAAGAGTATGCAGAAACTGGGTGGTTCCAAACACTTTGCGGCAGCTACCTTAAATGCGTTGATCCAAATTGACACTGACACTGTACGGCAAAAAGGGGGCAAACAAAAAATATTTAATTCCTAGACTTGGAAATAATTAGAATTAAGCCACGACTAAAATATTAAAAGTGTGTGTTTAACTTGTTTTTGGGTATTTGGCTGCTAGAAACTTCCACAACCACTTTGTTGAGCGGTCGTTTGTGGCCAGGACGTTTCTGAAGACGCGCTACATAGCTCAGTGGGCCTTACTTGGTAAAATAGAAATAGTAACGTTCTGCACAGATTTCACTCTATCATGAAGAGAGAGAATGACGCAGGTTCAGGGTAGATTGTGTGATGGCAGGATCACCTGAAATGGTGATGTTTAGGGGGGCTTCATCCAGCAGTGGATTGACCATGGCTGATGATGATGATAATGACGATTTTTTTTATGATGGCTCGTTTTGTGCATTCTTTGGGAGAGAAAGCTGGGACCATCAACCCACTTGCACTGGAGAACACTTTTAATTTCTGGGGGATTGAAACCCGGATTCCAACCGTGGGTCTCCGACCGCCATTATGAACCCTCACCCCCTCCCAAGAAATAAACCAGTTCACCAGAGATAAAAAAAAATTGAAGAAACCTCTATTACTAAATTTTACAGCTCCCATTGTTTCCTATTTCATTTGATTAAAACAATGATCAGTAATGAGAAGAATCGGAACCCCAATACCAATGATGAGGTCCTAGTGCCGGATTTAGGAATCTGGGTATTCTACCACAACGAAAGATGAATGTACTAAATCTTCACTAAGCTTTCGCCTACGACCATATCACCCTGAATACGTCCGATCTCGTCCGATCTCGGACGCTAAGCAGGGTCGAGCCTGGTTAGTACTTGGATGGGAGACCCCCTGGGAATACCAGGTGTTGTAGGCTTTTGTTGCCGGCATTTTGCCTCTTTCCGTCGGCAGGGGGAGCGCTGTCTTCCCCGCGTGTCGCTCACGCACAGCGGGGCTGACGGGTTCTCGTCTCTAGGGGGCACCGCTAACTCGGCCTGAACAATCAGAAGGTAACTCAAAAACTAAATTTATATTTTTACCATGTGAGGTCCACTGAGCTATATTGCTCTTTTTCAGAAATAACCTGGTCAGAAATTGTAGCTCAACGAAGTGGCTTATTATCATGTGGACATTTCTAGCAGAAAGAAGCTCATTTCCCATCAAGCCCTTTGAGCTAAGTTGCTCTTTTGCAAGGGCGACTCGTCCGGAAGACATCGCAGTAATCCAGAATAAAAAAAAAGATTAAGTAAAAATGATGTAAAATGACATTCACACTTAAACTTTAGTTATTTTATTCACAGAGTCACTTTTGATGATGACAAAGGTGGCAACATGGAGATACTTTTCTACCTACGCGACTTTACCGAAGGAACCAAAGAGTATGAAGAAACTCGGTGGTTCCAAACACTTTGCGGCAGCTACCTTAAATGCGTTGATCCAAATTGACACTGACACTGTACGGCAAAAAGGGGGCAAACAAAAAATATTTAATTCCTAGACTTGGAAATAATTAAGCCACGACTAAAATATTAAAAGTGTGTGTTTAACTTGTTTTTGGGTATTTGGCTGCTAGAAACTTCCACAACCACTTTGTTGAGCTGTCGTTTGTGGCCAGGACGTTTCTGAAGATGCGCTACATAGCTCAGTGGGCCTTACTTGGTAAAATAGAAATAGTAACGTTCTGCAGAGATTTCACTCTATCTTGAAGAGAGAGAATGACTCAGGTTCAGGGTAGATTGTGTGATGGCACCTGAAATGGTGATGTTTAGGGAGGCTTCATCCAGCAGTGAATTGATCATGGCTGATGATGATAATGACGATTTTTTTTTATGATGGCTCGTTTTGTGCATTCTTTGGGAGAGAAAGCTGGGACCATCAACCCACTTGCACTGGAGAACACTTTTAATTTCTGGGGGATTGAAACCCGCATTCCAACCGTGGGTCTCCGACCGCCATTATGAACCCTCACCCCCTCCCAAAAAATAAAGCAGTTCACCAGAGATAAAAAAAAAGAATTCAAGAAACCTCTATTACCAAATTTTACAGGTCCCATTGTTTCCTATTTCATTTGCTTAAAACAATGATCAGTAATGAGAAGAATCGGAACCCCAATACCAATGATGAGGTCCTAGTGCCGGATTTAGGAATCTGGGTATTCTACCACAACTAAAGATGAATCTACTAAATCTTCCCTAAGCTTTCGCCTACGACCATATCACCCTGAATACGCCCGATCTCGTCCGATCTCGGAAGCTAAGCAGGGTCGAGCCTGGTACTTGGATGGGAGACCGCCTGGGAATACCAGGTGTTGTAGGCTTTTGTTGCCGGCTTTTGCCTCTTTCCGTCGGCAGGGGGAGCGCTGTCTTCCCCGCGTGTCGCTCATGCACAGCGGGGCTGGCGGGTTCTCGTCTCTAGGGGGCACCGCTAACTCGGCCTGAACAATCAGAACGTAACTCAAAAACTAAATTTATATTTTTACCATGTGAGGCCCACTGAGCTATATCGCTCTTTTTCAGAAATAACCTGGCCAGAAATTGTAGCTCAACGAAGTGGCTTATTATCACGTGGACATTTCTAGCAGAAAGAAGCTCTTTTCCCATCAGGCCCTTTGAGCTAAGTTGCTCTTTTGCAAGGGCGACTCGTCCGGAAGACATCGCAGTAATCCAGAATAAAAAAAAAGATTAAGTAAAAATGATGTAAAATGACATTCACACTTAAACTTTAGTTATTTTATTCACAGAGTCACTTTTGATGATGACAAAGGTGGCAACATGGAGATATTTTTCTACCTACGCAACTTTACCGAAAGAACCAAAGAGTATGCAGAAACTGGGTGGTTCCAAACACTTTGCGGCAGCTACCTTAAATGCGTTGATCCAAATTGACACTGACACTGTACGGCAAAAAGGGGGCAAACAAAAAATATTTAATTCCTAGACTTGGAAATAATTAGAATTAAGCCACGACTAAAATATTAAAAGTGTGTGTTTAACTTGTTTTTGGGTATTTGGCTGCTAGAAACTTCCACAACCACTTTGTTGAGCGGTCGTTTGTGGCCAGGACGTTTCTGAAGACGCGCTACATAGCTCAGTGGGCCTTACTTGGTAAAATAGAAATAGTAACGTTCTGCACAGATTTCACTCTATCATGAAGAGAGAGAATGACGCAGGTTCAGGGTAGATTGTGTGATGGCAGGATCACCTGAAATGGTGATGTTTAGGGGGGCTTCATCCAGCAGTGGATTGACCATGGCTGATGATGATGATAATGACGATTTTTTTTATGATGGCTCGTTTTGTGCATTCTTTGGGAGAGAAAGCTGGGACCATCAACCCACTTGCACTGGAGAACACTTTTAATTTCTGGGGGATTGAAACCCGGATTCCAACCGTGGGTCTCCGACCGCCATTATGAACCCTCACCCCCTCCCAAGAAATAAACCAGTTCACCAGAGATAAAAAAAAATTGAAGAAACCTCTATTACTAAATTTTACAGCTCCCATTGTTTCCTATTTCATTTGATTAAAACAATGATCAGTAATGAGAAGAATCGGAACCCCAATACCAATGATGAGGTCCTAGTGCCGGATTTAGGAATCCGGGTATTCTACCACAACTAAAGATGAATTTACTAAATCTTCACTAAGCATTCGCCTACGACCATATCACCCTGAATACGCCCGATCTCGTCCGATCTCGGAAGCTAAGCAGGGTCGAGCCTGGTTAGTACTTGGATGGGAGACCGCCTGGGAATACCAGGTGTTGTAGGCTTTTGTTGCAGGCTTTTGCCTCTTTCCGTCGGCAGGGGGAGCGCTGTCTTCCCCGCGTGTCGCTCACGCACAGCGGGGCTGGCGGGTTCTCGTCTCTAGGGGGCACCGCTAACTCGGCCTGAACAATCAGAAGGTAACTCAAAAACTAAATTTATATTTTTACCATGTGAGGCCCACTGAGCTATATTGCTCTTTTTCAGAAATAACCTGGCCAGAAATTGTAGCTCAACGAAGTGGCTTATTATCATGTGGACATTTCTAGCAGAAAGAAGCTCATTTCCCATCAAGCCCTTTGAGCTAAGTTGCTCTTTTGCAAGGGCGACTCGTCCGGAAGACATCGCAGTAATCCAGAATAAAAAAAAAGATTAAGTAAAAATGATGTGAAATGACATTCACACTTAAACTTTAGTTATTTTATTCACAGAGTCACTTTTGATGATGACAAAGGTGGCAACATGGAGATATTTTTCTACCTACGCGACTTTACCGAAAGAACCAAAGAGTATGAAGAAACTCGGTGGTTCCAAACACTTTGCGGCAGCTACCTTAAATGCGTTGATCCAAATTGACACTGACACTGTACGGCAAAAAGGGGGCAAACAAAAAATATTTAATTCCTAGAATTGGAAATAATTAAGCCACGACTAAAATATTAATATTGTGTGTTTGACTTGTTTTGGGGTATTTGGCTGCTAGAAACTTCCACAACCACTTTGTTGAGCTGTCGTTTGTGGCCAGGACGTTTCTGAAGACGCGCTACATAGCTCAGTGGGCCTTACTTGGTAAAATAGAAATAGTAACGTTCTGCACAGATTTCACTTTATCTTGAAGAGAGAGAA
Organism: Petromyzon marinus; assembly: GCF_048934315.1. Taxonomy (NCBI): domain Eukaryota; kingdom Metazoa; phylum Chordata; class Hyperoartia; order Petromyzontiformes; family Petromyzontidae; genus Petromyzon; species Petromyzon marinus. The sequence continues at coordinate 8,943,969 of NC_133709.1, read as the reverse complement.
TGACTCAGGTTCAGGGTAGATTGTGTGATGGCAGGATCACCTGAAATGTGATGTTTACGGGGGCTTCATCCAGCAGTGGATTGACCATGGCTGATGATGATATTGACGATTTTTTTTTATGATGGCTTGTTTTGTGCATTCTTTGGGAGTGAAAGCTGGGACCATCAACCCACTTGCACTGGAGAACACTTTACATTTCTAGGGGATTGAAACCCGGATTCCAACCATGGGTCTCCGACCGCCATTATGAACCCTCACCCCCTCCAAGAAATAAACCAGTTCACCAGAGATTAAAAACAAATTCAAGAAACCTCTATTACTAAATTTACAGGTCCCATTGTTTCCTATTTCATTTGATTAAAATAATGATCAGTAATGAGAAGAATCGGAACCCCAATACCAATGATGAGGTCCTAGTGCCGGATTTAGGAATCTGGGTATTCTACAACAACTAAAGATGAATCTACTAAATCTTCACTAAGCATTCGCCTACGACCATATCACCCTGAATACGCCCGATCTCGGAAGCTAAGCAGGTTCGAGCCTGGTTAGTACTTGGATGGGAGACCGCCTGGGAATACCAGGTGTTGTAGGCTTTTGTTGCCGGCTTTTGCCTCTTTCCGTCGGCAGGGGGAGCGCTGTCTTCCCCGCGTGTCGCTCACGCACAGCGGGGCTGGCGGGTTCTCGTCTCTAGGGGGCACCGCTAACTCGGCCTGAACAATCAGAAGGTAACTCAAAAACTAAATTGATATTTTTACCATGTGAGGCCCATTGAGCTATATTGCTCTTTTTCAGAAATAACCTGGCCAGAAATTGTAGCTCAACGAAGTGGCTTATTATCATGTGGACATTTCTAGCAGAAAGAAGCTCATTTCCCATCAAGCCCTTTGAGCCAAGTTGCTCTTTTGCAAGGGCGACTCGTCCGGAAGACATCGCAGTAATCCAGAATAAAAAAAAAAAGATTACGTAAAAATGATGTGAAATGACATTCACACTTAAACTTTAGTTATTTTATTCACAGAGTCACTTTTGATGATGACAAAGGTGGCAACATGGAGATATTTTTCTAACTACGCGACTTTACCGAAGGAACCAAAGAGTATGAAGAAACTCGGTGGTTCCAAACACTTTGCGGCAGCTACCTTAAATGCGTTGATCCAAATTGACACTGACACTGTACGGCAAAAAGGGGGCAAACAAAAAATATTTAATTCCTAGACTTGGAAATAATTAGAACTAAGCCACGACTAAAATATTAAAAGTGTGTGTTTAACTTGTTTTTGGGTATTTGGCTGCTAGAAACTTCCACAACCACTTTGTTGAGCGGTCGTTTGTGGCCAGGACGTTTCTGAAGACGCGCTACATAGCTCAGTCGGCCTTACTTGGTAAAATAGAAATAGTAATGTACTGCGCAGATTTCACTCTATCTTGAAGAGAGAGAATGACTCAGGTTCAGGGTAGATTGTGTGATGGCAGGATCACCTGAAATGGTGATGTTTAGGGGGGCTTCATCCAGCAGTGGATTGACCATGGCTGATGATGATAATGACGATTTTTTTTACGATGGCTTGTTTTGTGCATTCTTTGGGAGAGAAAGCTGGGACCATCAACCCACTTGCACTGGAGCACACTTTTAATTTCTGGTGGATTGAAGTCCGGATTCCAACCGTGGGTCTCCGACCGCCATTATGAACCCTCACCCCCTCCCAAGAAATAAACCAGTTCACCAGAGATTAAAAAAAAAAATTGAAGAAACCTCTATTACTAAATTTTACATCTCCCATTGTTTCCTATTTCATTTGCTTAAAACAATGATCAGTAATGAGAAGAATCGGAACCCCAATACCAATGATGAGGTCCTAGTGCCGGATTAAGGAATCTGGGTATTCTACCACAACTAAAGATGAATCTACTAAATCGTCACTAAGCTTTCGCCTACGACCATATCACCCTGAATACGCCCGATCTCGTCCGATCTCGGAAGCTAAGCAGGGTCGAGCCTGGTTAGTACTTGGATGGGAGACCGCCTGGGAATACCAGGTGTTGTAGGCTTTTGTTGCCGGCTTTTGCCTCTTTCCGTCGGCAGGGGGAGCGCTGTCTTCCCCGCGTGTCGCTCACGCACAGCGGGGCTGGCGGGTTCTCGTCTCTAGGGGGCACCGCTACCTCGGCCTGAACAATCAGAAGGTAACTCAAAAACTACATTTATATTTTTACCAGGTGAGGCCCACTGAGCTATATTGCTCTTTTTCAGAAATAACCTGGCCAGAAATTGTAGCTCAACGAAGTGGCTTATTATCATGTGGACATTTCTAGCAGAAAGAAGCTCATTTCCCATCAAGCACTTTGAGCTAAGTTGCTCTTTTGCAAGGGCGACTCGTCCGGAAGACATCGCGGTAATCCAGAATAAAAAAAAAAGATTAAGTAAAAATGATGTGAAATGACATTCACACTTAAACTTTAGTTATTTTATTCACAGAGTCACTTTTGATGATGACAAAGGTGGCAACATGGAGATATTTTTCTACCTACGCGACTTTACCGAAAGAACCAAAGAGTATGAAGAAACTCGGTGGTTCCAAACACTTTGCGGCAGCTACCTTAAATGCGTTGATCCAAATTGCCACTGACACTGTACGGCAAAAAGGGGGCAAACAAAAAATATTTAATTCCTAGACTTGGAAATAATTAGAATTAAGCCACGACTAAAATATTAAAAGTGTGTGTTTAACTTGTTTTTGGGTATTTGGCTGCTAGAAACTTCCACAACCACTTTGTTGAGCTGTCGTTTGTGGCCAGGACGTTTCTGAAGACGCGCTACATAGCTCAGTGGGCCTTACTTGGTAAAATAGAAATAGTAACGTTCTGCGCAGATTTCACTCTATCTTGAAGAGAGAGAATGACTCAGGTTCAGGGTAGATTGTGTGATGGCACCTGAAATGGTGATGTTTAGGGAGGCTTCATCCAGCAGTGGATTGACCATGGCTGATGATGATAATGACGATTTTTTTTACGATGGCTTGTTTTGTGCATTCTTTGGGAGAGAAAGCTGGGACCATCAACCCACTTGCACTGGAGAACACTTTTAATTTCTGGGGGATTGAAACCCGGATTCCAACCGTGGGTCTCTGACCGCCATTATGAACCCTCACCCCCTCCCAAGAAATAAAGCAGTTCACCAGAGATAAAAAAAAAGAATTCAAGAATCCTCTATTACTAAATTTTACAGCTCCCATTGGTTCCTATTTCATTTGCTTAAAACAATGATCAGTAATGAGAAGAATCGGAACCCCAATACCAATGATGAGGTCCTAGTGCCGGATTTAGGAATCTGGGTATTCTACAACAACTAAAGATTAATCTACTAAATCTTCACTAAGCTTTCGCCTACGACCATATCACCCTGAATACGCCCGATCTCGTCCGATCTCGGAAGCTAAGCAGGGTCGAGCCTGGTTAGTACTTGGATGGGAGACCGCCTGGGAATACCAGGTGTTGTAGGCTTTTGTTGCCGGCTTTTGCCTCTTTCCGTCGGCAGGGGGAGCGCTGTCTTCCCCGCGTGTCGCTCACGCACAGCGGGGCTGGCGGGTTCTCGTCTCTAGGGGGCACCGCTACCTCGGCCTGAACAATCAGAAGGTAACTCAAAAACTACATTTATATTTTTACCAGGTGAGGCCCACTGAGCTATATTGCTCTTTTTCAGAAATAACCTGGCCAGAAATTGTAGCTCAACGAAGTGGCTTATTATCATGTGGACATTTCTAGCAGAAAGAAGCTCATTTCCCATCAAGCACTTTGAGCTAAGTTGCTCTTTTGCAAGGGCGACTCGTCCGGAAGACATCGCGGTAATCCAGAATAAAAAAAAAAGATTAAGTAAAAATGATGTGAAATGACATTCACACTTAAACTTTAGTTATTTTATTCACAGAGTCACTTTTGATGATGACAAAGGTGGCAACATGGAGATATTTTTCTACCTACGCGACTTTACCGAAAGAACCAAAGAGTATGAAGAAACTCGGTGGTTCCAAACACTTTGCGGCAGCTACCTTAAATGCGTTGATCCAAATTGCCACTGACACTGTACGGCAAAAAGGGGGCAAACAAAAAATATTTAATTCCTAGACTTGGAAATAATTAGAATTAAGCCACGACTAAAATATTAAAAGTGTGTGTTTAACTTGTTTTTGGGTATTTGGCTGCTAGAAACTTCCACAACCACTTTGTTGAGCTGTCGTTTGTGGCCAGGACGTTTCTGAAGACGCGCTACATAGCTCAGTGGGCCTTACTTGGTAAAATAGAAATAGTAACGTTCTGCGCAGATTTCACTCTATCTTGAAGAGAGAGAATGACTCAGGTTCAGGGTAGATTGTGTGATGGCACCTGAAATGGTGATGTTTAGGGAGGCTTCATCCAGCAGTGGATTGACCATGGCTGATGATGATAATGACGATTTTTTTTACGATGGCTTGTTTTGTGCATTCTTTGGGAGAGAAAGCTGGGACCATCAACCCACTTGCACTGGAGAACACTTTTAATTTCTGGGGGATTGAAACCCGGATTCCAACCGTGGGTCTCTGACCGCCATTATGAACCCTCACCCCCTCCCAAGAAATAAAGCAGTTCACCAGAGATAAAAAAAAAGAATTCAAGAATCCTCTATTACTAAATTTTACAGCTCCCATTGGTTCCTATTTCATTTGCTTAAAACAATGATCAGTAATGAGAAGAATCGGAACCCCAATACCAATGATGAGGTCCTAGTGCCGGATTTAGGAATCTGGGTATTCTACAACAACTAAAGATTAATCTACTAAATCTTCACTAAGCTTTCGCCTACGACCATATCACCCTGAATACGCCCGATCTCGTCCGATCTCGGAAGCTAAGCAGGGTCGAGCCTGGTTAGTACTTGGATGGGAGACCGCCTGGGAATACCAGGTGTTGTAGGCTTTTGTTGCTTGCTTTTGCCTCTTTCCGTCGGCAGGGGGAGCGCTGTCTTCCCCGCGTGTCGCTCACGCACAGCGGGGCTGGCGGGTTCTCGTCTCTAGGGGGCACCGCTAACTCGGCCTGAACAATCAGAAGGTAACTCAAAAACTAAATTCATATATTTTTACCATAAGAGGCCCACTGAGCTATATTGCTCTTTTTCAGAAATAGCCTGGCCAGAAATTGTAGCTCAACGAAGTGGCTTATTATCACGTGGACATTTCTAGCAGAAAGAAGCTCATTTCCCATCAAGCCCTTTGAGCCAAGTTGCTCTTTTGCAAGGGCGACTCGTCCGGAAGACATCGCAGTAATCCAGAATAAAAAAAAAGATTAAGTAAAAATGATGTAAAATGACATTCACACTTAAACTTTAGTTATTTTATTCACAGAGTCACTTTTGATGATGGCAAAGGTGGCAACATGGAGATATTTTTCTACCTACGCGACTTTACCGAAAGAACCAAAGAGTATGAAGAAACTCGGTGGTTCCAAACACTTTGCGGCAGCTACCTTAAATGCGTTGATCCAAATTGACACTGACACTGTACGGCAAAAAGGGGGCAAACAAAAAATATTTAATTCCTAGACTTGGAAATAATTAGAATTAAGCCACGACTAAAATATTAAAAGTGTGTGTTTAACTTGTTTTTGGGTATTTGGCTGCTAGAAACTTCCACAACCACATTGTTGAGCTGTCGTTTGTGGCCAGGACGTTTCTGAAGACGCGCTACATAGCTCAGTGGGCCTTACATGCTATAATAGAAATAGTAACGTTCTGTGCAGATTTCACTCTATCTTGAAGAGAGAGAATGACTCAGGATCAGGGTAGATTGTGTGATGGCACCTGAAATGGTGATGTTTAGGGAGGCATCATCCAGCAGTGGATTGACCATGGCTGATGATGATAATGACGATTTTTTTTTACGATGGCTCGTTTTGTGCATTCTTTGGGAGAGAAAGCTGCGACCATCAACCCACTTGCACTGGAGAACACTTTACATTTCTGGGGGATTGAAACCCGGATTCCAACCGTGGGTCTCCGACCGCCATTATGAACCCTTACCCCCTCCCAAGAAATAAACCAGTTCACCAGAGATAAAAAAACAATTTCAAGAAACCTCTATTACTACATTTTACAGGTCCCATTGTTTCCTATTTCATTTGATTAAAACAATGATCAGTAATGAGAAGAATCGGAACCCCAATACCAATGATGAGGTCCTAGTGCCGGATTTAGGAATCTGGGTATTCTACCACAACGAAAGATGAATGTACTAAATCTTCACTAAGCTTTCGCCTACGACCATATCACCCTGAATACGCCCGATCTCGTCTGATCTCGGACGCTAAGCAGGGTCGAGCCTGGTTAGTACTTGGATGGGAGACCCCCTGGGAATACCAGGTGTTGTAGGCTTTTGTTGCCGGCATTTTGCCTCTTTCCGTCGGCAGGGGGAGCGCTGTCTTCCCCGCGTGTCGCTCACGCACAGCGGGGCTGACGGGTTCTCGTCTCTAGGGGGCACCGCTAACTCGGCCTGAACAATCAGAAGGTAACTCAAAAACTAAATTTATATTTTTACCATGTGAGGTCCACTGAGCTATATTGCTCTTTTTCAGAAATAACCTGGTCAGAAATTGTAGCTCAACGAAGTGGCTTATTATCATGTGGACATTTCTAGCAGAAAGAAGCTCATTTCCCATCAAGCCCTTTGAGCTAAGTTGCTCTTTTGCAAGGGCGACTCGTCCGGAAGACATCGCAGTAATCCAGAATAAAAAAAAAGATTAAGTAAAAATGATGTAAAATGACATTCACACTTAAACTTTAGTTATTTTATTCACAGAGTCACTTTTGATGATGACAAAGGTGGCAACATGGAGATACTTTTCTACCTACGCGACTTTACCGAAGGAACCAAAGAGTATGAAGAAACTCGGTGGTTCCAAACACTTTGCGGCAGCTACCTTAAATGCGTTGATCCAAATTGACACTGACACTGTACGGCAAAAAGGGGGCAAACAAAAAATATTTAATTCCTAGACTTGGAAATAATTAGAATTAAGCCACGACTAAAATATTAAAAGTGTGTGTTTAACTTGTTTTTGGGTATTTGGCTGCTAGAAACTTCCACAACCACTTTGTTGAGCTGTCGTTTGTGGCCAGGACGTTTCTGAAGATGCGCTACATAGCTCAGTGGGCCTTACTTGGTAAAATAGAAATAGTAACGTTCTGCGCAGATTTCACTCTATCTTGAAGAGAGAGAATGACTCAGGTTCAGGGTAGATTGTGTGATGGCACCTGAAATGGTGATGTTTAGGGAGGCTTCATCCAGCAGTGAATTGACCATGGCTGATGATGATAATGACGATTTTTTTTTATGATGGCTCGTTTTGTGCATTCTTTGGGAGAGAAAGCTGGGACCATCAACCCACTTGCACTGGAGAACACTTTTAATTTCTGGGGGATTGAAACCCGCATTCCAACCGTGGGTCTCCGACCGCCATTATGAACCCTCACCCCCTCCCAAAAAATAAAGCAGTTCACCAGAGATAAAAAAAAAGAATTCAAGAAACCTCTATTACCAAATTTTACAGGTCCCATTGTTTCCTATTTCATTTGCTTAAAACAATGATCAGTAATGAGAAGAATCGGAACCCCAATACCAATGATGAGGTCCTAGTGCCGGATTTAGGAATCTGGGTATTCTACCACAACTAAAGATGAATCTACTAAATCTTCCCTAAGCTTTCGCCTACGACCATATCACCCTGAATACGCCCGATCTCGTCCGATCTCGGAAGCTAAGCAGGGTCGAGCCTGGTTAGTACTTGGATGGGAGACCGCCTGGGAATACCAGGTGTTGTAGGCTTTTGTTGCCGGCTTTTGCCTCTTTCCGTCGGCAGGGGGAGCGCTGTCTTCCCCGCGTGTCGCTCATGCACAGCGGGGCTGGCGGGTTCTCGTCTCTAGGGGGCACCGCTAACTCGGCCTGAACAATCAGAACGTAACTCAAAAACTAAATTTATATTTTTACCATGTGAGGCCCACTGAGCTATATCGCTCTTTTTCAGAAATAACCTGGCCAGAAATTGTAGCTCAACGAAGTGGCTTATTATCACGTGGACATTTCTAGCAGAAAGAAGCTCTTTTCCCATCAGGCCCTTTGAGCTAAGTTGCTCTTTTGCAAGGGCGACTCGTCCGGAAGACATCGCAGTAATCCAGAATAAAAAAAAAGATTAAGTAAAAATGATGTAAAATGACATTCACACTTAAACTTTAGTTATTTTATTCACAGAGTCACTTTTGATGATGACAAAGGTGGCAACATGGAGATATTTTTCTACCTACGCAACTTTACCGAAAGAACCAAAGAGTATGCAGAAACTGGGTGGTTCCAAACACTTTGCGGCAGCTACCTTAAATGCGTTGATCCAAATTGACACTGACACTGTACGGCAAAAAGGGGGCAAACAAAAAATATTTAATTCCTAGACTTGGAAATAATTAGAATTAAGCCACGACTAAAATATTAAAAGTGTGTGTTTAACTTGTTTTTGGGTATTTGGCTGCTAGAAACTTCCACAACCACTTTGTTGAGCTGTCGTTTGTGGCCAGGACGTTTCTGAAGACGCGCTACATAGCTCAGTGGACCTTACTTGGCAAAATAGAAATAGTAACGTTCTGCGCAGATTTCACTCTATCTTGAAGAGACAGAATGACTCAGGTTCAGGGTAGATTGTGTGATGGCACCTGAAATGGTGATGTTTAGGGAGGCTTCATCCAGCAGTGGATTGACCATGGCTGATGATGATAATGACGATTTTTTTTATGATGGCTCGTTTTGTGCATTCTTTGGGAAAGAAAGCTGGGACCATCAACCCACTTGCACTGGAGAACACTTTTAATTTCTGGGGGATTGAAACCCGGATTCCAACCGTGGGTCTCCGACCGCCATTATGACCCTCACCCCCTCCCAAGAAATAAACCAGTTCACCAGAGATAAAAAAAATATCAAGAAACCTCTATTACTACATTTTACAGGTCCCATTGTTTCCTATTTCATTTGATTAAAACAATGATCAGTAATGAGAAGAATCGGAAGCCCAATACCAATGATGAGGTCCTAGTGCCGGATTAAGGAATCTGGGTATTCTACCACAACTAAAGATGAATCTACTAAATCTTCACTAAGCTTTCGCCTACGACCATATCACCCTGAATACGCCCGATCTCGTCCGATCTCGGAAGCTAAGCAGGGTCGAGCCTGGTTAGTACTTGGATGGGAGACCGCCTGGGAATACCAGGTGTTGTAGGCTTTTGTTGCCGGCTCTTGCTGCTTTCCGTCGGCAGGGGGAGCGCTGTCTTCCCCTCGTGTCGCTCACGCACAGCGGGGCTGGCGGGTTCTCGTCTCTAGGGGGCACCGCTAACTCGGCCTGAACGATCAGAAGGTAACTCAAAAACTAAATTTATATTTTTACCATGTGAGGCCCACTGACCTATATTGCTCTTTTTCAGAAATAACCTGGCCAGAAATTGTAGCTCAACGAAGTGGCTTATTATCACGTGGACATTTCTAGCAGAAAGAAGCTCATTTCCCATCAAGCCCTTTGAGCTAAGTTGCTCTTTTGCAAGGGCGACTCGTCCGGAAGACATCGCAGTAATCCAGAATAAAAAAAAAAGATTAAGTAAAAATGATGTAAAATGACATTCACACTTAAACTTTAGTTATTTTATTCACAGAGTCACTTTTGATGATGACAAAGGTGGCAACATGGAGATATTTTTCTACCTACGCAACTTTACCGAAAGAACCAAAGAGTATGCAGAAACTGGGTGGTTCCAAACACTTTGCGGCAGCTACCTTAAATGCGTTGATCCAAATTGACACTGACACTGTACGGCAAAAAGGGGGCAAACAAAAAATATTTAATTCCTAGACTTGGAAATAATTAGAATTAAGCCACGACTAAAATATTAAAAGTGTGTGTTTAACTTGTTTTTGGGTATTTGGCTGCTAGAAACTTCCACAACCACTTTGTTGAGCTGTCGTTTGTGGCCAGGACGTTTCTGAAGACGCGCTACATAGCTCAGTGGACCTTACTTGGCAAAATAGAAATAGTAACGTTCTGCGCAGATTTCACTCTATCTTGAAGAGACAGAATGACTCAGGTTCAGGGTAGATTGTGTGATGGCACCTGAAATGGTGATGTTTAGGGAGGCTTCATCCAGCAGTGGATTGACCATGGCTGATGATGATAATGACGATTTTTTTTATGATGGCTCGTTTTGTGCATTCTTTGGGAGAGAAAGCTGGGACCATCAACCCACTTGCACTGGAGAACACTTTTAATTTCTGGGGGATTGAAACCCGGATTCCAACCGTGGGTCTCCGACCGCCATTATGACCCTCACCCCCTCCCAAGAAATAAACCAGTTCACCAGAGATAAAAAAAATATCAAGAAACCTCTATTACTACATTTTACAGGTCCCATTGTTTCCTATTTCATTTGATTAAAACAATGATCAGTAATGAGAAGAATCGGAAGCCCAATACCAATGATGAGGTCCTAGTGCCGGATTAAGGAATCTGGGTATTCTACCACAACTAAAGATGAATCTACTAAATCTTCACTAAGCTTTCGCCTACGACCATATCACCCTGAATACGCCCGATCTCGTCCGATCTCGGAAGCTAAGCAGGGTCGAGCCTGGTTAGTACTTGGATGGGAGACCGCCTGGGAATACCAGGTGTTGTAGGCTTTTGTTGCCGGCTCTTGCTGCTTTCCGTCGGCAGGGGGAGCGCTGTCTTCCCCTCGTGTCGCTCACGCACAGCGGGGCTGGCGGGTTCTCGTCTCTAGGGGGCACCGCTAACTCGGCCTGAACGATCAGAAGGTAACTCAAAAACTAAATTTATATTTTTACCATGTGAGGCCCACTGACCTATATTGCTCTTTTTCAGAAATAACCTGGCCAGAAATTGTAGCTCAACGAAGTGGCTTATTATCACGTGGACATTTCTAGCAGAAAGAAGCTCATTTCCCATCAAGCCCTTTGAGCTAAGTTGCTCTTTTGCAAGGGCGACTCGTCCGGAAGACATCGCAGTAATCCAGAATAAAAAAAAAAGATTAAGTAAAAATGATGTAAAATGACATTCACACTTAAACTTTAGTTATTTTATTCACAGAGTCACTTTTGATGATGACAAAGGTGGCAACATGGAGATATTTTTTCTACCTACGCGACTTTACCGAAAGAACCAAAGAGTATGAAGAAACTCGGTGGTTCCAAACACTTTGCGGCAGCTACCTTAAATGCGTTGATCCAAATTGACACTGACACTGTACGGCAAAAAGGGGGCAAACAAAACATATTTAATTCCTAGAATTGGAAATAATTAGAATTAAGCCACGACTAAAATATTAAAAGTGTGTGTTTAACTTGTTTTTGGGTATTTGGCTGCTAGAAACTTCCACAACCACTTTGTTGAGCTGTCGTTTGTGGCCAGGACGTTTCTGAAGACGCGCTACATAGCTCAGTGGACCTTACTTGGCAAAATAGAAATAGTAACGTTCTGCGCAGATTTCACTCTATCTTGAAGAGACAGAATGACTCAGGTTCAGGGTAGATTGTGTGATGGCACCTGAAATGGTGATGTTTAGGGAGGCTTCATCCAGCAGTGGATTGACCATGGCTGATGATGATAATGACGATTTTTTTTATGATGGCTCGTTTTGTGCATTCTTTGGGAGAGAAAGCTGGGACCATCAACCCACTTGCACTGGAGAACACTTTTAATTTCTGGGGGATTGAAACCCGGATTCCAACCGTGGGTCTCCGACCGCCATTATGACCCTCACCCCCTCCCAAGAAATAAACCAGTTCACCAGAGATAAAAAAAATATCAAGAAACCTCTATTACTACATTTTACAGGTCCCATTGTTTCCTATTTCATTTGATTAAAACAATGATCAGTAATGAGAAGAATCGGAAGCCCAATACCAATGATGAGGTCCTAGTGCCGGATTAAGGAATCTGGGTATTCTACCACAACTAAAGATGAATCTACTAAATCTTCACTAAGCTTTCGCCTACGACCATATCACCCTGAATACGCCCGATCTCGTCCGATCTCGGAAGCTAAGCAGGGTCGAGCCTGGTTAGTACTTGGATGGGAGACCGCCTGGGAATACCAGGTGTTGTAGGCTTTTGTTGCCGGCTCTTGCTTCTTTCCGTCGGCAGGGGGAGCGCTGTCTTCCCCTCGTGTCGCTCACGCACAGCGGGGCTGGCGGGTTCTCGTCTCTAGGGGGCACCGCTAACTCGGCCTGAACGATCAGAAGGTAACTCAAAAACTAAATTTATATTTTTACCATGTGAGGCCCACTGACCTATATTGCTCTTTTTCAGAAATAACCTGGCCAGAAATTGTAGCTCAACGAAGTGGCTTATTATCACGTGGACATTTCTAGCAGAAAGAAGCTCATTTCCCATCAAGCCCTTTGAGCTAAGTTGCTCTTTTGCAAGGACGACTCGTCCGGAAGACATCGCAGTAATCCAGAATAAAAAAAAAAGATTAAGTAAAAATGATGTAAAATGACATTCACACTTAAACTTTAGTTATTTTATTCACAGAGTCACTTTTGATGATGACAAAGGTGGCAACATGGAGATATTTTTTCTACCTACGCGACTTTACCGAAAGAACCAAAGAGTATGAAGAAACTCGGTGGTTCCAAACACTTTGCGGCAGCTACCTTAAATGCGTTGATCCAAATTGACACTGACACTGTACGGCAAAAAGGGGGCAAACAAAACATATTTAATTCCTAGAATTGGAAATAATTAGAATTAAGCCACGACTAAAATATTAAAAGTGTGTGTTTAACTTGTTTTTGGGTATTTGGCTGCTAGAAACTTCCACAACCACTTTGTTGAGCTGTCGTTTGTGGCCAGGACGTTTCTGAAGACGCGCTACATAGCTCAGTGGGCCATACTTGGTAAAATAGAAATAGTAACGTTCTGCGCAGATTTCACTCTATCTTGAAGAGAGAGAATGACTCAGGTTCAGGGTAGATTGTGTGATGGCAGGATCACCTGAAATGGTGATGTTTAGGGAGGCTTCATCCAGCAGTGGATTGACCATGGCTGATGATGATAATGACGATTTTTTTATGATGGCTTGTTTTGTGCATTCTTTGGGAGAGAAAGCTGGGACCATCAACCCACTTGCACTGGAGAACACTTTTAATTTCTGGGGGACTGAAACCCGGATTCCAACCGTGGGTCTCCAACCGCCATTATGAACCCTCACCCCCTCCCAAGAAATAAACCAGTTCACCAGAGATTAAAAACAAATTCAAGAAACCTCTATTACTAAATTTTACAGGTCCGATTGTTTCCTATTTCATTTGCTTAAAACAATGATCAGTAATGAGAAGAATCGGAACCCCAATACCAATGATGAGGTCCTAGTGCCGGATTTAGGAATCTGGGTATTCTACCACAACTAAAGATGAATCTACTAAATCTCCACCAAGCTTCCGCCTACGACCATATCACCCTGAATACGCCCGATCTCGTCCGATCTTGGACGCTAAGCAGGGTCGAGCCTGGTTAGTACTTGGATGGGAGACCCCCTGGGAATACCAGGTGTTGTAGGCTTTTGTTGCCGGCATTTTGCCTCTTTCCGTCGGCAGGGGGAGCGCTGTCTTCCCCGCGTGTCGCTCACGCACAGCGGGGCTGACGGGTTCTCGTCTCTAGGGGGCACCGCTAACTCGGCCTGAACAATCAGAAGGTAACTCAAAAACTAAATTTATATTTTTACCATGTAAGGTCCACTGAGCTATATTGCTCTTTTTCAGAAATAACCTGGTCAGAAATTGTAGCTCAACGAAGTGGCTTATTATCATGTGGACATTTCTAGCAGAAAGAAGCTCATTTCCCATCAAGCCCTTTGAGCTAAGTTGCTCTTTTGCAAGGGCGACTCGTCCGGAAGACATCGCAGTAATCCAGAATAAAAAAAAAGATTAAGTAAAAATGATGTAAAATGACATTCACACTTAAACTTTAGTTATTTTATTCACAGAGTCACTTTTGATGATGACAAAGGTGGCAACATGGAGATATTTTTCTACCTACGCGACTTTACCGAAGGAACCAAAGAGTATGAAGAAACTCGGTGGTTCCAAACACTTTGCGGCAGCTACCTTAAATGCGTTGATCCAAATTGACACTGACACTGTACGGCAAAAAGGGGGCAAACAAAAAATATTTAATTCCTAGACTTGGAAATAATTAGAATTAAGCCACGACTAAAATATTAAAAGTGTGTGTTTAACTTGTTTTTGGGTATTTGGCTGCTAGAAACTTCCACAACCACTTTGTTGAGCTGTCGTTTGTGGCCAGGACGTTTCTGAAGACGCGCTACATAGCTCAGTAGGCCTTACTTGGTAAAATAGAAATAGTAACGTTCTGCGCAGATTTCACTCTATCTTGAAGAGAGAGAATGACTCAGGTTCAGGGTAGATTGTGTGATGGCACCTGAAATGGTGATGTTTAGGGAGGCTTCATCCAGCAGTGAATTGACCATGGCTGATGATGATAATGACGATTTTTTTTTATGATGGCTCGTTTTGTGCATTCTTTGGGAGAGAAAGCTGGGACCATCAACCCACTTGCACTGGAGAACACTTTTAATTTCTGGGGGATTGAAACCCGCATTCCAACCGTGGGTCTCCGACCGCCATTATGAACCCTCACCCCCTCCCAAGAAATAAAGCAGTTCACCAGAGATAAAAAAAAAGAATTCAAGAAACCTCTATTACTAAATTTTACAGGTCCCATTGTTTCCTATTTCATTTGCTTAAAACAATGATCAGTAATGAGAAGAATCGGAACCCCAATACCAATGATGAGGTCCTAGTGCCGGATTTAGGAATCTGGGTATTCTACAACAACTAAAGATGAATCCACTAAATCTTCACTAAGCTTTCGCCTACGACCATATCACCCTGAATACGCCCGATCTCGTCCGATCTCGGAAGCTAAGCAGGGTCGAGCCTGGTTAGTACTTGGATGGGAGACCGCCTGGGAATACCAGG
Source organism: Petromyzon marinus (assembly GCF_048934315.1). Classification (NCBI taxonomy): domain Eukaryota; kingdom Metazoa; phylum Chordata; class Hyperoartia; order Petromyzontiformes; family Petromyzontidae; genus Petromyzon; species Petromyzon marinus. Next base: position 8,928,892 of record NC_133709.1, on the reverse strand, counting down.
TGTTGTAGGCTTTTGTTGCCGGCTTTTGCCTCTTTCCGTCGGCAGGGGGAGCGCTGTCTTCCCCGCGTGTCGCTCACGCACAGCGGGGCTGGCGGGTTCTCGTCTCTAGGGGGCACCGCTAACTCGGCCTGCACAATCAGAAGGTAACTCAAAAACTAAATTTATATTTTTACCATGTGAGGCCCACTGAGCTATATTGCTCTTTTTCAGAAATAACCTGGCCAGAAATTGTAGCTCAACGAAGTGGCTTATTATCATGGGGACATTTCTAGCAGAAAGAAGCTCATTTCCCATCAAGCCCTTTGAGCCCAGTTGCTCTTTTGCAAGGGCGACTCGTCCGGAAGACATCGCAGTAATCCAGAATAAAAAAAAAGATTAAGTAAAAATGATGTAAAATGACATTCACACTTAAACTTTAGTCATTTTATTCACAGAGTCACTTTTGATGATGACAAAGGTGGCAACATGGAGATATTTTTCTACCTACGCGACTTTACCGAAATAACCAAAGAGTATGAAGAAACTCGGTGGTTCCAAACACTTTGCGGCAGCTACCTTAAATGCGTTGATCCAAATTGACACTGACACTGTGCGGCAAAAAGGGGGCAAACAAAAAATATTTAATTCCTAGACTTGGAAATAATTAGAATTAAGCCACGACTAAAATATTAAAAGTGTGTGTTTAACTTGTTTTTGGGTATTTGGCTGCTAGAAACTTCCACAACCACTTTGTTGAGCTGTCGTTTGTGGCCAGGACGTTTCTGAAGACGCGCTACATAGCTCAGTGGGACTTACTTGGTAAAATAGAAATAGTAACGTTCTACGCAGATTTCACTCTATCATGAAGAGAGAGAATGACGCAGGTTCAGGGTAGATTGTGTCATGGCAGGATCACCTGAAATGGTGATGTTTAGGGGGGCTTCATCCAGCAGTGGATTGACCATGGCTGATGATGATAATGACGATTTTTTTTATGATGGCTCGTTTTGTGCATTCTTTGGGATAGAAAGCTGGGACAATCAACCCACTTGCACTGGAGAACACTTTACATTTCTGGGGGATTGAAACCCGGATTCCAACCATGGGTCTCCGACCGCCATTATGAACCCTCACCCCCTCCCAAGAAATAAACCAGTTCACCAGAGATTAAAAAAATAATTCAAGAAACCTCCATTACTAAATTTTACAGGTCCCATTGTTTCCTATTTCATTTGCTTAAAACAATGATCAGTAATGAGAAGAATCGGAACCCCAATACCAATGATGAGGTCCTAGTGCCGGATTTAGGAATCTGGGAATTCCACCACAACTACAGGTGAATCTACTAAATCTTCACTAAGCTTTCACCTACGACCATATCACCCTGAATACGCCCGATCTCGTCCAATCTCGGAAGCTAAGCAGGGTCGAGCCTGGTTAGTACTTGGATGGGAGACCGCCTGGGAATACCAGGTGTTGTAGGCTTTAGTTGCCGGCTTTTGCCTCTTTCCGTCGGCAGGGGGAGCGCTGTCTTCCCCGCGTGTCGCTCACGCACAGCGGGGCTGGCGGGTTCTCGTCTCTAGGGGGCACCGCTAACTCGGCCTGAACAATCAGAACTCAAAAACTAAATTTATATTCTTACCATGTGAGGCCCACTGAGCTATATTGCTCTTTTTCAGAAATAACCTGGCCAGAAATTCTAGCTCAACGAAGTGGCTTATTATCATGTGGACATTTCTAGCAGAAAGAAGCTCATTTCCCATCAAGCCCTTTGAGCTAATTTGCTCTTTTGCAAGGGGCGACTCGTCCGGAAGACATCGCAGTAATCCAGAATAAAAAAAAAAGATTAGGTAAAAATGATGTGAAATGACATTCACACTTAAACTTTAGTTATTTTATTCACAGAGTCACTTTTGATGATGACAAAGGTGGCAACATGGAGATATTTTCCTACCTACGCGACTTTACCGAAGGAACCAAAGAGTATGAAGAAACTCGGTGGTTCCAAACACTTTGCGGCAGCTACCTTAAATGCGTTGATCCAAATTGACACTGACACTGTACGGCAAAAAGGGGGCAAACAAAAAATATTTAATTCCTAGACTTGGAAATAATTAGAATTAAGCCACGACTAAAATATTAAAAGTGTGTGTTTAACTTGTTTTTGGGTATTTGGCTGCTAGAAACTTCCACAACCACTTTGTTGAGCTGTCGTTTGTGGCCAGGACGTTTCGGAAGACGCGCTACATAGCTCACTGGGCCTTACTTGGTAAAATAGAAATATTAACGTTCTGCTTAGATTTCACTCTATCTTGAAGAGAGAGAATGACTCAGGTTCAGGGTAGATTGTGTGATGGCACCTGAAATGGTGATGTTTAGGGAGGCTTCATCCAGCAGTGGATTGACCATGGCTGATGATGATAATGACGATTTTTTTTTACGATGGCTCGTTTTGTGCATTCTTTGGGAGAGAAAGCTGGGACCATCAACCCACTTGCACTGGAGAACACTTTTAATTTCTGGGGGATTGAAACCCGGATTCCAAACGTGGGTCTCCGACCGCCATTATGAACCGTCACCCCCTCCCAAGAAATAAACCAGTTCACCAGAGATAAAAAAAAAATTCAAGAAACCTCCATTACTAAATTTTGCAGCTCCCATTGTTTCCTATTTCGTTTGATTAAAACAATGATCAGTAATGAGAAGAATCGGAACCCCAATACCAATGATGAGGTCCTAGTGCCGGATTTAGGAATCTGGGTATTCTACCACAACTAAAGATGAATCTATTAAATCTTCACTAAGCATTTGCCTACGACCATATCACCCTGAATACGCCCGATCTCGTCTGATCTCAGAAGCTAAGCAGGGTCGAGCCTGGTTAGTACTTGGATGGGAGACCACCTGGGAATACCAGGTGTTGTAGGCTTTTGTTGCCGGCTTTTGCCTCTTTCCGTCGGCAGGGGGAGCGCTGTCTTCCCCGCGTGTCACTCACGCACAGCGGGGCTGGCGGGTTCTCATCTCTAGGGGGCACCGCTAACTCGGCCTGAACAATCAGAAGGTAACTCAAAAACTAAATTTATATTTTTACCATGTGAGGCCCACTGAGCTATATTGCTCTTTTTCAGAAATAACCTGGCCAGAAATTGTAGCTCAACGAAGTGGCTTATTATCATGTGGACATTTCTAGCAGAAAGAAGCTCATTTCCCATCAAGCCCTTTGAGCTAAGTTGCTCTTTTGCAAGGGCGACTCGTCCGGAAGACATCGCAGTAATCCAGAATAAAAAAAAAGATTAAGTTAAAATGATGTAAAATGACATTCACACTTAAACTTTAGTTATTTTATTCACAGAGTCACTTTTGATGATGACAAAGGTGGCAACATGGAGATATTTTTCTACCTACGCGACTTTACCGAAGGAACCAAAGAGTATGAAGAAACTCGGTGTTTCCAAACACTTTGCGGCAGCTACCTTAAATGCGTTGATCCAAATTGACACTGACACTGTACGGCAAAAAGGGGGCAAATAAAAAATGTTTAATTCCTAGAATTGGAAATAATTAAGCCACGACTAAAATATTAAAAGTGTGTGTTTAACTTGTTTTTGGGTATTTGGCTGCTAGAAAATTCCACAACCACTTTGTTGAGCTGTCGTTTGTGGCCAGGACGTTTCTGAAGACGCACTACATAGCTCAGTGGGCCTTACTTGGTAAAATAGAAATAGTAACGTTCTGTGCAGATTTCACTCTATCTTGAAGAGAGAGAATGACTCAGGTTCAGTGTAGATTGTGTGATGGCAGGATCACCTGAAATGGTGATGTTTCGGGGGGCTTCATCCAGCAGTGGATTGACCATGGCTGATGATGATAATGACGATTTTTTTCACGATGGCTCGTTTTGTGCATTCTTTGGGAGAGAAAGCTGGGACCATCAACCCACTTGCACTGGAGAACACTTTTAATTTCTGGGGGATTGAAACCCGGATTCCAACCGTGGGTCTCCGACCGCCATTATGAACCCTCACCCCCTCCCAAGAAATAAACCAGTTTACCAGAGATAAAAAAAATTCAAGAAACCTCTATTACTAAATTTTACAGCTCCCATTGTTTCCTATTTCATTTGATTAAAACAATGATCAGTAATGAGAAGAATCGGAACCCCAATACCAATGATGAGGTCCTAGTGCCGGATTAAGGAATCTGGGTATTCCACCACAACTAAAGATGAATCTACTAAATCTTCACTAAGTTCTCGCCTACGACCATATCACCCTGAATACGCCCGATCTCGTCCGATCTCGGACGCTAAGCAGGGTCGAGCCTGGTTAGTACTTGGATGGGAGACCCCCTGGGAATACCAGGTGTTGTAGGCTTTTGTTGCCGGCATTTTGCCTCTTTCCGTCGGCAGGGGGAGCGCTGTCTTCCCCGCGTGTCGCTCACGCACAGCGGGGCTGACGGGTTCTCGTCTCTAGGGGGCACCGCTAACTCGGCCTGAACAATCAGAAGGTAACTCAAAAACTAAATTTATATTTTTACCATGTGAGGTCCACTGAGCTATATTGCTCTTTTTCAGAAATAACCTGGTCAGAAATTGTAGCTCAACGAAGTGGCTTATTATCACGTGGACATTTCTAGCAGAAAGAAGCTCATTTCCCATCAAGCCCTTTGAGCTAAGTTGCTCTTTTGCAAGGGCGACTCGTCCGGAAGACATCGCAGTAATCCAGAATAAAAAAAAAGATTAAGTAAAAATGATGTAAAATGACATTCACACTTAAACTTTAGTTATTTTATTCACAGAGTCACTTTTGATGATGACAAAGGTGGCAACATGGAGATATTTTTCTACCTACGCGACTTTACCGAAGGAACCAAAGAGTATGAAGAAACTCGGTGGTTCCAAACACTTTGCGGCAGCTACCTTAAATGCGTTGATCCAAATTGACACTGACACTGTACGGCAAAAAGGGGGCAAACAAAAAATATTTAATTCCTAGACTTGGAAATAATTAAGCCACGACTAAAATATTAAAAGTGTGTGTTTAACTTGTTTTTGGGTATTTGGCTGCTAGAAACTTCCACAACCACTTTGTTGAGCTGTCGTTTGTGGCCAGGACGTTTCTGAAGACGCGCTACATAGCTCAGTAGGCCTTACTTGGTAAAATAGAAATAGTAACGTTCTGCGCAGATTTCACTCTATCTTGAAGAGAGAGAATGACTCAGGTTCAGGGTAGATTGTGTGATGGCACCTGAAATGGTGATGTTTAGGGAGGCTTCATCCAGCAGTGAATTGACCATGGCTGATGATGATAATGACGATTTTTTTTTATGATGGCTCGTTTTGTGCATTCTTTGGGAGAGAAAGCTGGGACCATCAACCCACTTGCACTGGAGAACAATTTTAATTTCTGGGGGATTGAAACCCGCATTCCAACCGTGGGTCTCCGACCGCCATTATGAACCCTCACCCCCTCCCAAGAAATAAAGCAGTTCACCAGAGATAAAAAAAAAAGAATTCAAGAAACCTCTATTACTAAATTTTACAGGTCCCATTGTTTCCTATTTCATTTGCTTAAAACAATGATCAGTAATGAGAAGAATCGGAACCCCAATACCAATGATGAGGTCCTAGTGCCGGATTTAGGAATCTGGGTATTCTACAACAACTAAAGATGAATCCACTAAATCTTCACTAAGCTTTCGCCTACGACCATATCACCCTGAATACGCCCGATCTCGTCCGATCTCGGAAGCTAAGCAGGGTCGAGCCTGGTTAGTACTTGGATGGGAGACCGCCTGGGAATACCAGGTGTTGTAGGCTTTTGTTGCCGGCTTTTGCCTCTTTCCGTCGGCAGGGGGAGCGCTGTCTTCCCCGCGTGTCGCTCACGCACAGCGGGGCTGGCGGGTTCTCATCTCTAGGGGGCACCGCTAACTCGGCCTGAACAATCAGAAGGTAACTCAAAAACTAAATTTCTATTTTTACCATGTGAGGCCCACTGAGCTATATTGCTCTTTTTCAGAAATAACCTGGCCAGAAATTGTAGCTCAACGAAGTGGCTTATTATCATGTGGACATTTCTACCAGAAAGAAGCTCATTTCCCATCAAACCCTTTTAGCTAAGTTGCTCTTTTGCAAGGGCGACTCGTCCGGAAGACATCGCAGTAATCCAGAATTAAAAAAAAAAGATTAATTAAAATGATGTAAAATGACATTCACACTTAAAGTTTAGTTATTTCATTCACAGAGTCACTTTTGATGATGACAAAGGTGGCAACATGGAGATATTTTTCTACCTACGCGACTTTACCGAAAGAACCAAAGAGTATGAAGAAACTCGGTGGTTCCAAACACTTTGCGGCAGCTACCTTAAATGCGTTGATCCAAATTGACACTGACACTGTACGCCAAAAAGGGGGCAAACAAAAAATGTTTAATTCCTAGACTTGGAAATAATTAGAATTAAGCCACGACTAAAATATTAAAAGTGTGTGTTTAACTTGTTTTTGGGTATTTGGCTGCTAGAAACTTCCACAACCACTTTGTTGAGCTGTCGTTTGTGGCCAGGACGTTTCTGAAGACGCGCTACATAGCTCAGTGGGCCTTACTTGGTAAAATAGAAATAGTAACGTTCTGCGCAGATTTCACTCTATCTTGAAGAGAGAGAATGACTCAGGTTCAGGGTAGATTGTGTGATGGCAGGATCACCTGAAATGGTAATGTTTAGGGGGGCTTCATCCAGCAGTGGATTGACCATGGCTGATGATGATAATGACGATTTTTTTCACGATGGCTTGTTTTGTGCATTCTTTGGGAGAGAAAGCTGGGACCATCAACCCACTTGCACTGGAGAACACTTTTAATTTCTGGGGGGATTGAAACCCGGATTCCAACCGTGGGTCTCCGACCGCCATTATGAACGCTCACCCCCTCCCAAGAAATAAACCAGTTCACCAGAGATAAAAAAAAAAATTCAAGAAACCTCCATTACTAAATTTTGCAGCTCCCATTGTTTCCTATTTCATTTGATTAAAACAATGATCAGTAATGAGAAGAATCGGAACCCCAATACCAATGATGAGGTCCTAGTGCCGGATTTAGGAATCTGGGTATTCTACAACAACTAAAGATGAATGTACTAAATCTTCAATAAGCAGTCGCCTACGACCATATCACCCTGAATACGCCCAATCTCGTCCGATCTCGGAAGCTAAGCAGGGTCGAGCCTGGTTAGTACTTGGATGGGAGACCGCCTGGGAATACCAGGTGTTGTAGGCTTTTGTTGCCGGCTTTTGCCTCTTTCCGTCGGCAGGGGGAGCGCTGTCTTCCCCGCGTGTCGCTCACGCACAGCGGGGCTGGCGGGTTCTCGTCTATAGGGGGCACCGCTAACTCGGCCTGAACAATCAGAAGGTAACTCAAAAACTAAATGAATATTTTTACCATGTGAGGCCCACTGAGCTATATTGCTCTTTTCCAGAAATAACCTGGCCAGAAATTGTAGCTCAACGAAGTGGCTTATTATCATGTGGACATTTATAGCAGAAAGAAGTTCATTTCCCATCAAGCCCTTTGAGCTAAGTTGCTCTTTTGCAAGGGCGACTCGTCCGGAAGACATCGCAGTAATCCAGAATAAAAAAAAAGATTAAGTAAAAATGATGTAACATGACATTCACACTTAAACTTTAGTTATTTTATTCACAGAGTCACTTTTGATGATGACAAAGGTGGCAACATGGAGATATTTTTCTAACTACGCGACTTTACCGAAAGAACCAAAGAGTATGAAGAAACTCAGTGGTTCCAAACACTTTGCGGCAGCTACCTTAAATGCGTTGATCCAAATTAACACTGACACTGTACGGCAAAAAGGGGGCAAACAAAAAATATTTAATTCCTAGACTTGGAAATAATTAGAATTAAGCCACGACTAAAATATAAAAAGTGTGTGTTTAACTTGTTTTGGGTATTTGGCTGCTAGAAACTTCCACAACCACTTTGCTGAGCTGTCGTTTGTGGCCAGGACGTTTCTGAAGACGCGCTACATAGCTCAGTGGGCCTTACTTGGTAAAATAGAAATAGTAACGTTCTGTGCAGATTTCACTCTATCTTGAAGAGAGAGAATGACTCAGGTTCAGGGTAGATTGTGTGATGGCACCTGAAATGGTGATGTTTAGGGGGGCTTCATCCAGCAGTGGATTGACCATGGCTGATGATGATAATGACGATTTTTTTTTTATGATGGCTCGTTTTGTGCATTCTTTGGGAGAGAAAGCTGGGACCATCAACCCACTTGCACTGGAGAACACTTTTAATTTCTGGGGGATTGAAACCCGGATTCCAACCGTGGGTCTCCGACCGCCATTATGAACCCTCACCCCCTCCCAAGAAATAAAGCAGTTCACCAGAGATTAAAAAAATTCAAGAAACCTCCATTACTAAATTTTACAGGTCCCATTGGTTCCTATTTCATTTGCTTAAAACAATGATCAGTAATGAGAAGAATCGGAACCCCAATACCAATGATGAGGTCCTAGTGTCGGATTTAGGAATCTGGGTATTCTATAACAACTACAGGTGAATCTACTAAATCTTCACTAAGCTTTCGCCTACGACCATATCACCCTGAATACGCCCGATCTCGTCCGATCTCGGACGCTAAGCAGGGTCGAGCCTGGTTAGTACTTGGATGGGAGACCCCCTGGGAATACCAGGTGTTGTAGGCTTTTGTTGCCGGCTTTTGCCTCTTTCCGTCGGCAGGGGGAGCGCTGTCTTCCCCGCGTGTCGCTCACGCACAGCGGGGCTGACGGGTTCTCGTCTCTAGGGGGCACCGCTAACTCGGCCTGAACAATCAGAAGGTAACTCAAAAACTAAATTTATATTTTTACCATGTGAGGTCCACTGAGCTATATTGCTCTTTTTCAGAAATAACCTGGTCAGAAATTGTAGCTCAACGAAGTGGCTTATTATCATGTGGACATTTCTAGCAGAAAGAAGCTCATTTCCCATCAAGCCCTTTGAGCTAAGTTGCTCTTTTGCAAGGGCGACTCGTCCGGAAGACATCACAGTAATCCAGAATAAAAAAAAAGATTAAGTAAAAATGATGTAAAATGACATTCACACTTAAACTTTAGTTATTTTATTCACAGAGTCACTTTTGATGATGACAAAGGTGGCAACATGGAGATATTTTTCTACCTACGCGACTTTACCGAAGGAACCAAAGAGTATGAAGAAACTCGGTGGTTCCAAACACTTTGCGGCAGCTACCTTAAATGCGTTGATCCAAATTGACACTGACACTGTACGGCAAAAAGGGGGCAAACAAAAAATATTTAATTCCTAGACTTGGAAATAATTAGAATTAAGCCACGACAAAAATATTAAAAGTGTGTGTTTAACTTGTTTTTGGGTATTTGGCTGCTAGAAACTTCCACAACCACTTTGTTGAGCTGTCGTTTGTGGCCAGGACGTTTCGGAAGATGCGCTACATAGCTCACTGGGCCTTACTTGGTAAAATAGAAATAGTAACGTTCTGCTTAGATTTCACTATATCTTGAAGAGAGAGAATGACTCAGGTTCAGGGTAGATTGTGTGATGGCACCTGAAATGGTGATGTTTAGGGAGGCTTCATCCAGCAGTGGATTGACCATGGCTGATGATGATAATGACGATTTTTTTTTACGATGGCTCGTTTTGTGCATTCTTTGGGAGAGAAAGCTGGGACCATCAACCCACTTGCACTGGAGAACACTTTTAATTTCTGGGGGATTGAAACCCGGATTCCAACCGTGGGTCTCCGACCGCCATTATGAACCGTCACCCCCTCCCAAGAAATAAACCAGTTCACCAGAGATAAAAAAAAAATTCAAGAAACCTCCATTACTAAATTTTGCAGCTCCCATTGTTTCCTATTTCATTTGATTAAAACAATGATCAGTAATGAGAAGAATCGGAACCCCAATACCAATGATGAGGTCCTAGTGCCGGATTTAGGAATCTGGGTATTCTACCACAACTAAAGATGAATCTACTAAATCTTCACTAAGCATTTGCCTACGACCATATCACCCTGAATACGCCCGATCTCGTCCGATCTCGGAAGCTAAGCAGGGTCGAGCCTGGTTAGTACTTGGATGGGAGACCGCCTGGGAATACCAGGTGTTGTAGGCTTTTGTTGCCGGCTTTTGCCTCTTTCCGTCGGCAGGGGGAGCGCTGTCTTCCCCGCGTGTCGCTCACGCACAGCGTTGCTGGCGGGTTCTCATCTCTAGGGGGCACCGCTAACTCGGCCTGAACAATCAGAAGGTAACTCAAAAACTAAATTTCTATTTTTACCATGTGAGGCCCACTGAGCTATATTGCTCTTTTTCAGAAATAACCTGGCCAGAAATTGTAGCTCAACGAAGTGGCTTATTATCATGTGGACATTTCTAGCAGAAAGAAGCTCATTTCCCATCAAGCCCTTTGAGCTAAGTTGCTCTTTTGCAAGGGCGACTCGTCCGGAAGACATCGCAGTAATCCAGAATAAAAAAAAAGATTAAGTTAAAATGATGTAAAATGACATTCACACTTAAACTTTAGTTATTTTATTCACAGAGTCACTTTTGATGATGACAAAGGTGGCAACATGGAGATATTTTCCTACCTACGCGACTTTACCGAAGGAACCAAAGAGTATGAAGAAACTCGGTGGTTCCAAACACTTTGCGGCAGCTACCTTAAATGCGTTGATCCAAATTGACACTGACACTGTACGGCAAAAAGGGGGCAAACAAAAAATGTTTAATTCCTAGAATTGGAAATAATTAAGCCACGACTAAAATATTAAAAGTGTGTGTTTAACTTGTTTTTGGGTATTTGGCTGCTAGAAAATTCCACAACCACTTTGTTGAGCTGTCGTTTGTGGCCAGGACGTTTCTGAAGACGCGCTACATAGCTCAGTGGGCCTTACTTGGTAAAATAGAAATAGTAACGTTCAGTGTAGATTGTGTGATGGCAGGATCACCTGAAATGGTGATGTTTCGGGGGGCTTCATCCAGCAGTGGATTGACCATGGCTGATGATGATAATGACGATTTTTTTCACGATGGCTCGTTTTGTGCATTCTTTGGGAGAGAAAGCTGGGACCATCAACCCACTTGCACTGGAGAACACTTTTAATTTCTGGGGGATTGAAACCCGGATTCCAACCGTGGGTCTCCGACCGCCATTATGAACCCTCACCCCCTCCCAAGAAATAAACCAGTTTACCAGAGATAAAAAAAAATTCAAGAAACCTCTATTACTAAATTTTACAGCTCCCATTGTTTCCTATTTCATTTGATTAAAACAATGATCAGTAATGAGAAGAATCGGAACCCCAATACCAATGATGAGGTCCTAGTGCCGGATTAAGGAATCTGGGTATTCCACCACAACTAAAGATGAATCTACTAAATCTTCACTAAGTTCTCGCCTACGACCATATCACCCTGAATACGCCCGATCTCGTCCGATCTCGGAAGCTAAGCAGAGTCGAGCCTGGTTAGTACTTGGATGGGAGACCGCCTGGGAATACCAGGTGTTGTAGGCTTTTTGTTGCCGGCTTTTGCCTCTTTCCGTCGGCAGGGGGAGCGCTGTCTTCCCCGCGTGTCGCTCACGCACAGCGGGGCTGGCGGGTTCTCGTCTCTAGGGGGCACCGCTAACTCGGCCTGAACAATCAGAAGGTAACTCAAAAACTAAATTTATATTTTTACCATGTGAGGCCCACTGAGCTATATTGCTCTTTTTCAGAAATAACCTGGCCAGAAATTGTAGCTCAACGAAGTGGCTTATTATCATGTGGACATTTCTAGCAGAAAGAAGTTAATTTCCCATCAAGCCCTTTGAGCCAAGTTGCTCTTTTGCAAGGGCGACTCGTCCGGAAGACATCGCAGTAATCCAGAATAAAAAAAAAATTAAGTTAAAATGATGTAAAATGACATTCACACTTAAACTTTAGTTATTTTATTCACAGAGTCACTTTTGATGATGACAAAGGTGGCAACATGGAGATATTTTTCTACCTACGCGACTTTACCGAAGGAACCAAAGAGTATGAAGAAACTCGGTGGTTCCAAACACTTTGCGGCAGCTACCTTAAATGCATTGATCCAAATTGACACTGACACTGTACGGCAAAAAGGGGGCAAACAAAAAATATTTAATTCCTAGACTTGGAAATAATTAGAATTAAGCCACGACTAAAATATTAAAAGTGTGTGTTTAACTTGTTTTGGGTATTTGGCTGCTAGAAACTTCCACAACCACTTTGTTGAGCTGTCGTTTGTGGCCAGGACGTTTCTGAAGACGCGCTACATAGCTCAGTGGGCCTTACTTGGTAAAATAGAAATAGTAACGTTCTGCGCAGATTTCACTCTATCTTGAAGAGAGAGAATGACTCAGGTTCAGGGTAGATTGTGTGATGGGACCTGAAATGGTGATGTTTAGGGAGGCTTCATCCCGCAGTGGATTGACCATGGCTGATGATGATAATGACGTTTTTTTTTACGATGGCTTGTTTTGTGCATTCTTTAGGAGAGAAAGCTGGGACCATCAACCCACTTGCACTGGAGAACACTTTTAATTTCTGGGGGATTGAAACCCGGATTCCAACCGTGGGTCTCCGACCGCCATTATGAACCCTCACCCCCTCCCAAGAAATAAAGCAGTTCACCAGAGATTAAAAAAAGAATTCAAGAAACCTCCATTACTAAATTTTACAGGTCCCATTGTTTCCTATTTCATTTGCTTAAAACAATTATCAGTAATGAGAAGAATCGGAACCCCAATACCAATGATGAGGTCCTAGTGCCGGATTTAGGAATCTGGGTATTCTACCACAACGAAAGATGAATCCACTAAATCTTCACTAAGCTTTCGCCTACGACCATATCACCCTGAATACGCCCGATCTCGTCTGATCTCGGAAGCTAAGCAGGGTCGAGCCTGGTTAGTACTTGGATGGGAGACCGCCTGGGAATACCAGGTGTTGTAGGCTTTTGTTGCCGGCTTTTGCCTCTTTCCGTCGGCAGGGGGAGCGCTGTCTTCCCCGCGTGTCGCTCACGCACAGCGGGGCTAGCGGGTTCTCGTCTATAGGGGGCACCGCTAACTCGGCCTGAACAATCAGAAGGTAACTCAAAAACTAAATTTATATTTTTACCATGTGAAGCCCACTGAGCTATATCGCTCTTTTTCAGAAATAACCTGGCCAGAAATTGTAGCTCAACGAAGTGGCTTATTATCACGTGGACATTTCTAGCAGAAAGAAGCTCTTTTCCCATCAGGCCCTTTGAGCTAAGTTGCTCTTTTGCAAGGGCGACTCGTCCGGAAGACATCGCAGTAATCCAGAATAAAAAAAAAGATTAAGTAAAAATGATGTAAAATGACATTCACACTTAAACTTTAGTTATTTTATTCACAGAGTCACTTTTGATGATGACAAAGGTGGCAACATGGAGATATTTTTCTACCTACGCAACTTTACCGAAAGAACCAAAGCGTATGCAGAAACTGGGTGGTTCCAAACACTTTGCGGCAGCTACCTTAAATGCGTTGATCCAAATTGACACTGACACTGTACGGCAAAAAGGGGGCAAACAAAAAATATTTAATTCCTAGACTTGGAAATAATTAGAATTAAGCCACGACTAAAATATTAAAAGTGTGTGTTTAACTTGTTTTTGGGTATTTGGCTGCTAGAAACTTCCACAACCACTTTGTTGAGCTGTCGTTTGTGGCCAGGACGTTTCTGAAGACGCGCTACATAGCTCAGTGGGCCTTACTTGGTAAAATAGAAATAGTAAACTCCTGCGCAGATTTCACTCTATCTTGAAGAGAGAGAATGACTCAGGTTCAGGGTAGATTGTGTGATGGCACCTGAAATGGTGATGTTTAGGGAGGCATCATCCAGCAGTGGATTGACCATGGCTGATGATGATAATGACGATTTTTTTTTCACGATGGCTCGTTTTGTGCATTCTTTGGGAGAGAAAGCTGCGACCATCAACCCACTTGCACTGGAGAACACTTTACATTTCTGGGGGATTGAAACCCGGATTCCAACCGTGGGTCTCTGACCGCCATTATGAACCCTTACCCCCTCCCAAGAAATAAACCAGTTCACCAGAGATAAAAAAACTATTTCAAGAAACCTCTATTACTACATTTTACAGGTCCCATTGTTTCCTATTTCATTTGATTAAAACAATGATCAGTAATGAGAAGAATCGGAACCCCAATACCAATGATGAGGTCCTAGTGCCGGATTTAGGAATCTGGGTATTCTACCACAACGAAAGATGAACGTACTAAATCTTCACTAAGCTTTCGCCTATGACCATATCACCCTGAATACGCCCGATCTCGTCCGATCTCGGACGCTAAGCAGGGTCGAGCCTGGTTAGTACTTGGATGGGAGACCCCCTGGGAATACCAGGTGTTGTAGGCTTTTGTTGCCGGCATTTTGCCTCTTTCCGTCGGCAGGGGGAGCGCTGTCTTCCCCGCGTGTCGCTCACGCACAGCGGGGCTGGCGGGTTCTCGTCTCTAGGGGGCACCGCTACCTCGGCCTGAACAATCAGAAGGTAACTCAAAAACTAAATTTATATTTTTACCATGTGAGGCCCACTGAGCTATATTGCTCTTTTTCAGAAATAACCTGGCCAGAAATTGTAGCTCAACGAAGTGGCTCATTATCATGTGGACATTTTTAGCAGAAAGAAGCTCATTTCCCATCAAGCCCTTTGAGCTAAGTTGCTCTTTTGCAAGGGCGACTCGTCCGGAAGACATCGCAGCAATCCAGAATAAAAAAAAAAGATTAAGTAAAAATTATGTAAAATGACATTCACACTTAAACTTTAGTTATTTTATTCACAGAGTCACTTTTGATGATGACAAAGGTGGCAACATGGAGATATTTTTCTACCTACGCGACTTTACCGAAGGAACCAAAGAGTATGAAGAAACTCGGTGGTTCCAAACACTTTGCGGCAGCTACCTTAAATGCATTGATCCAAATTGACACTGACACTGTACGGCAAAAAGGGGGCAAACAAAAAATATTTAATTCCTAGACTTGGAAATAATTAGAATTAAGCCACGACTAAAATATTAAAAGTGTGTGTTTAACTTGTTTTGGGTATTTGGCTGCTAGAAACTTCCACAACCACTTTGTTGAGCTGTCGTTTGTGGCCAGGACGTTTCTGAAGACGCGCTACATAGCTCAGTGGGCCTTACTTGGTAAAATAGAAATAGTAACGTTCTGCGCAGATTTCACTCTATCTTGAAGAGAGAGAATGACTCAGGTTCAGGGTAGATTGTGTGATGGGACCTGAAATGGTGATGTTTAGGGAGGCTTCATCCCGCAGTGGATTGACCATGGCTGATGATGATAATGACGATTTTTTTTACGATGGCTTGTTTTGTGCATTCTTTAGGAGAGAAAGCTGGGACCATCAACCCACTTGCACTGGAGAACACTTTTAATTTCTGGGGGATTGAAACCCGGATTCCAACCGTGGGTCTCCGACCGCCATTATGAACCCTCACCCCCTCCCAAGAAATAAAGCAGTTCACCAGAGATTAAAAAAAGAATTCAAGAAACCTCCATTACTAAATTTTACAGGTCCCATTGTTTCCTATTTCATTTGCTTAAAACAATTATCAGTAATGAGAAGAATCGGAACCCCAATACCAATGATGAGGTCCTAGTGCCGGATTTAGGAATCTGGGTATTCTACCATAACGAAAGATGAATCCACTAAATCTTCACTAAGCTTTCGCCTACGACCATATCACCCTGAATACGCCCGATCTCGTCCGATCTCGGAAGCTAAGCAGGGTCGAGCCTGGTTAGTACTTGGATGGGAGACCGCCTGGGAATACCAGGTGTTGTAGGCTTTTGTTGCCGGCTTTTGCCTCTTTCCGTCGGCAGGGGGAGCGCTGTCTTCCCCGCGTGTCGCTCACGCACAGCGGGGCTAGCGGGTTCTCGTCTCTAGGGGGCACCGCTAACTCGGCCTGAACAATCAGAAGGTAACTCAAAAACTAAATTTATATTTTTACCATGTGAGGCCCACTGAGCTATATCGCTCTTTTTCAGAAATAACCTGGCCAGAAATTGTAGCTCAACGAAGTGGCTTATTATCACGTGGACATTTCTAGCAGAAAGAAGCTCTTTTCCCATCAGGCCCTTTGAGCTAAGTTGCTCTTTTGCAAGGGCGACTCGTCCGGAAGACATCGCAGTAATCCAGAATAAAAAAAAGATTAAGTAAAAATGATGTAAAATGACATTCACACTTAAACTTTAGTTATTTTATTCACAGAGTCACTTTTGATGATGACAAAGGTGGCAACATGGAGATATTTTTCTACCTACGCAACTTTACCGAAAGAACCAAAGAGTATGCAGAAACTGGGTGGTTCCAAACACTTTGCGGCAGCTACCTTAAATGCGTTGATCCAAATTGACACTGACACTGTACGGCAAAAAGGGGGCAAACAAAAAATATTTAATTCCTAGACTTGGAAATAATTAGAATTAAGCCACGACTAAAATATTAAAAGTGTGTGTTTAACTTGTTTTTGGGTATTTGGCTGCTAGAAACTTCCACAACCACTTTGTTGAGCTGTCGTTTGTGGCCAGGACGTGTCTGAAGACGCGCTACATAGCTCAGTGGGCCTTACTTGGTAAAATAGAAATAGTAAACTCCTGCGCAGATTTCACTCTATCTTGAAGAGAGAGAATGACTCAGGTTCAGGGTAGATTGTGTGATCGCAGGATCACCTGAAATGGTGATGTTTAGGGGGGCTTCATCCAGCAGTGGATTGACCATGGCTGATGATGATAATGACGATTTTTTTTACGATGGCTTGTTTTGTGCATTCTTTGGGAGAGAAAGCTGGGACCATCAACCCACTTGCACTGGAGAACACTTTACATTTCTGGGGGATTGAAACCCGGATTCCAACCGTGGGTCTCCGACCGCCATTATGAACCCTCACCCCCTCCCAAGAAATAAACCAGTTCACCAGAGATAAAAAAAAGAATTCAAGAAACCTCCATTACTAAATTTTACAGGTCCCATTGTTTCCTATTTGATTTGCTTAAAACAATGATCAGTAATGAGAAGAATCGGAACCCCAATACCAATGATGAGGTCCTAGTGCCGGATTTAGGAATCTGGGTATTCTACCACAACTAAAGACGAATCTACTAAATCTTCACTAAGCTTTCGCCTACGACCATATCACCCTGAATACGCCCGATCTCGTCCGATCTCGGAAGCTAAGCAGGGTCGAGCCTGGTTAGTACTTGGATGGGAGACCGCCTGGGAATACCAGGTGTTGTAGGCTTTTGTTGCCGGCTTTTGCCTCTTTCCGTCGGCAGGGGGAGCGCTGTCTTCCCCGCGTGTCGCTCACGCACAGCGGGGCTGGCGGGTTCTCGTCTCTAGGGGGCACCGCTGCCTCGACTGAAGAATCTGAAAGGTAACTCGAAAACTATTTTTATTTTACCAGGAAAGGTCCACTGAGCTACATAGCTCTTTTTCAGAAGCGACATGGCCACAAATGATAGCTCAACGAAGTAGCTTATTATCATGTGGACATTTCTAGCAGCCATTTATTATTCTTGTGTCTTTTGGTAAAGTCACGTAGATAGGTTCAAAGAAAATAAAAAAAAAATTACATTATTTGATCCTATCTACGTGACTTTACCAAAAGACCCAAGAATATGAATTCCTGCAGTCACGAAAGCTCTAAGTCCAGATTCAGCCAATTATTCAAAAGAAGCTCATTTCCCATCGTGTAAAGCCCCTTGAGCTAAGTTGCTCTTTTGCAAGGGCGACTCAGCCGGCAGACATCGCAGCATTCCAGAATTTAAAAAAAAAAACTTTAAGTAGAAATTATGTTCAAAATGACATTCACACTTAAACTTTCGTGATTGTATTCACAGAGTCCGTTTTAACGAGGAAAGAGGTGGCAGCATGGAGATGCCGAGACATGAATAAACTAGTTGGTTCCACAAACAATTTGCGGCAGCTACCTTAAATGTTCTGATCCAAATTGACACCGACACTGTACGGCAAAAAATGGGGCAAAACAAAAAATCTTTAATCCCTAGACTTGGAAATAATTAGAATGAAGCCACGACTAAAATATTAAAAGTGTGTGTTTAACTTGTTTTCGAGTATTTGGCTGCCAGAAACTTCCACAGCCACTTTGTTGAGCTATCATTGGTGACCAGGATGATTCTCAAGAAGCGCTATACAGCTTCGTGGGTCTTACTTGGTAAAATAGAAATAGTAACGTTCTGCGCAGAATTCACTCTTTCTTGAAGAGAGCAAATGATCATTTGATGGCAGGATCACCTGAAATGGTAATGGTTTAGGGGTGGGCTTCATCCAGCAGTGGATTGATCATGACTGATGATAATGAAGTCACGAGAAGAGTTTGATGATGGCTTGTTTTGTGCATTCCTTTGAAGAGCAAGTTGGGACCATCAACTAACACTGGAGAGCACTTGTAATTTATGGGCGCTTGAAACCCGGATTCCAACCGTGGGTCACCGACAGCCAATATAAACCCTCACCCCCTCCCACGAACTCAACCAGTTCACCATAAATATTTCAATAATCTTTTATTTCAAAATTTGTAAATGTCCCATGATTTCCTATTTCATTTGTATAAAACAATGATCAGCAATGAGAACAAAAGGAACCCCAATACCAATGACGAGGTTCCAGGGACGGATTTAGGAACCTTGCTCCCAAGGGTCACCAGAGGTGGAAGGATCCATTCCCTTTATCGCTCTTTCCAGCAATACCCCGACTTCCACCCCCCCCCCCTCTACAGTCTTCAGGGGCCGTCCATAAATGACGTCACGTGATTTTGGACGATTTTTTGACCCCCCCCTTCGTCACAAGTCAGACCCCCCCCCCCCCGCAGAAAAAAACACGCTTCAAATAGCTTTAAACTATTGTGCTCCGTATTTAATGTGGCGCTGCACTCTGATGTTGTTGGAGAAAACATTTATTAAAAAGTCTATTTAATTAAATAGAACGTCTTCTTGGTTCTATCGGTAAAGTCACGTAGAATGGAAATAATAAAACACATCTAAGACATGTTTTAATTTTTATTATTTTACCGAAAGAACCAAGAAGATGAATCCCTGCAGTCACGAAAGCTTCAAATCGAAATTTAAATAGAACGCGTTGCCTATATTTATCAAGTTGCGAACTTTGACGTGACGTCACATTTCTCAAACCCCCCCCTCCCCCTCCAGCCTAGGTGCGTGACGTCATTTATGGACGGCCCCATAACAGATTGTTGGGGCGAGTGCTGCTAAGCTCGCACCCTATGAAGTCCGGGACAGCACACAAGGGGGTTGGTGGCCAACACCACGCCCTTAAGTCTCCGCAGTGCTGATGTTGTACACGGCGCACCAGGTAACAACTTACGCCCGAGCCGACCTAGGAGAGGCCCAACACCGGTTCAGATATTCTCGACCGATATTTGTCTGCAAGCGAGAATCTAACTTGGGTCCGCGGGTTTGTCACGCAGCGCGCCAACCACCGCACGTGCACAGCGGACACACGCGGTCCATACGGGCATGTTGGTCTTAGGTCAGATGCGGGGGAGATTGGAGAATGCAATTAAAACGGATAAGAGACACCTGACGCGAACTCGTTACTTCTCACCGTACAGCGATATGGGTGGGAGCACGGTCTGGTGCTGCTGATGCTGCGTTGGCGGTGGTGCACATGCGCAATTAACAAAAATCACACCACTTGCCATTAAACACTGCATTATCTTAGAAGAAGAAGAAAATATATAGATAGGAGACGTTTCGGGCAATGGCCCTTCTTCAAAGCACTACTCGGTTCTGTCCGCACACACGAATAAAACACGTGTGTTTCCATTCATGGGCTGGCCTACTGGCTCTTCAGACCAGCATCATCTTAAGCAGCATTTGATTAAGCAAAGGCAAAACATCTGAACCGGATTCGTCCTTCTTGGTTTCATCAGTAGGCAGGCAGGTTCACTTGTTTAAACAAATGCTGCTGGGCTGCCGCCAGATGTTATTGGCAAGGGAACTCCGTCATAAATCACGGGTGAAGGGGGTGCTCTGTTCAACGCAAAAAGGCAATACGGTACACAAACTCATTACGCGTCGCCGAGGAGGGTTATGGGTGAGCGGAACGAAAGCAGAGGTTGGGCAGTTAACAAACAATAAAAAAGTAGTGAAAATTTAAATAATACAAATACAGTCCTTACTTTTCTTTATATAAAAAAACACTTAAAACGGTTTAAGTTTTTGGTGTCTGGACAAATATGCTGTGTTGGCTCATTACCCCCTCCACCCGACCTCCCAACTAAATCCTAAATCCAGCCCTGGGTGGGAGGGGTTCATCTCACACCGAGTACAGAACACATTCACAAAGCCATGCAGGTAAAAAAATAATATACAATTACACCAATTAATTCATCACTTAAAACATATCATTAATTACTCAACACGTTGGTTTAAGAACACAATGTTAGATTCACAGTTATTTTCTGTGTTAGGGCACCTCGCTACGATCCGGCCAAACATGTGTCGTCAAGACCCTCCACCACCCGACAGTCAAACAAAATATCAATTTTCACGCGTACGAGGGTTTAGCGGGTCATTCCAACTTCGTGGGTTGTCCTGAAGATGTTTCGGAGCAATTTTCAAGTGAAACATCGTATCCTCAACCACGTCGTCATTGCTTCGTGTGGTTGTGAAGATTATTCCCCAATGTGCCGGCGGTGAGTGAGCTCAAGCGATATTTGGCACGTTGCAATGCTCGTACACCATGTGACAATGTTCAGCTGCGCCTGGTTTTTGATGGGAAAATTCCAAGATGGAAATGCTAAATATCTTCTTCTTTCATATGGGCCCTATGGTGGGATCCCGGGGTCCCGAATAAACAAAAGTCAAAATCGTAATTAGTTTCTTTTTGGCGACTCCGTCCCACCGCACACATCAACGCCGCGACCCACCTGGTACAGACAATTCTGTTGTCGTACCGTCCAAGCGGGGCAGGCGGGGACGAATGCGCAGAAGAAACAAAACTTTGAAATTTTGATTAGCACATCGTGTAGAGCTCGTCGAGAGAAACAGATTGCCGCATCGTTCGCCTTCAACAGACATAAAATGACGTCGCAACGCAGTTGATGCGAGAGCAGGGGGCTTAGGGGACTCCGGGGTCCCGCCACGAGGTTCATATGGCAGATGTAGATGCAGAGCAACAACTACAAAATCACCTTCAGGTGGTCACGCCAGACATACCGCGCCAGGCGTTAGCGGAGTGTATCGCTGCGACGTCTCCTTCATATTTGTGGACCGGGCGTTGCGTTGTTATTCGTTGTGCGTTCTGGTCTGGATGACCAGTGTCGCACACTGCCGGAGAGATTGGGATTGTGGATGAGCCGAAGGAAGGGATCCATTTGTGGAAATGAAGAGGGCGGCAGAGAACAGAGAAGGACAGAGAAGATGCCAGCCAAGGAGCCGCCGTCAGGGCCGAGCGAAGGGTCTTGACGACACAGATTTGGCCAGATCATCAAGTGGCCGAATTCTCCAAAAAAATAATTCTACAATCATCGTAAATCACTCGCATTGGCACAAGTGCGAAAGATTCACCAGCTGTGCACGGCAATTGTGATCATTTTGTAAAAAAAAAAAACGCGGCGCCCCCGTTAAAGCGCCGCTTCGCTCGGCCGTGTCTTGCCCGGCCGATGCCCGACGAGCCGCTCAGAATGCGCTGGCCCCCCCCCCCCCACCAAGTCCCCCGATCTCGTCAGATCTGAGCCGGGGTCGCGCTTGGAAGGGGCGGCCGCCACCCGTCACGAGCCGGTGCCAAGTAGTCCGGAATGATTATCGACCAAGTGGCCAAATGAAGTCGTGTTGAATGTTTGTGTGTTGTTGCGGATTTTGGAATATAAAAAAAATATATATAAAATAAAAAGAAAAGGAGAGGTTGGGCCTTTTTGTGTCGGCGCTCTACGGCCGCGGAAGCCTCTCCTGCCCAATCGCGTCACAGCAGCACTTCGCCCACATTGGCTATTTTGACGTTGAAGGCTTGAGGCCCATTTCTATATTAACAGGTCACTGCAGGGTGGGCTGGTAGGAACGTCGGAATTTTGCGCAATTCAATTTTTACACCCCAACAGCACGAGATTTCACTTCGTTAAAGTATTGAAAGGGGACGGACGGATGGACGGACACATTAATCTATTGCAGGCTGGTACACTCAGTTTACAACTTCGTTCCTACCAGTATAATAATAACAACGTATCCTTTCGATTCAATCCCGCCATTGCGCGATGATTACAGGTACTTTATGTACACTTCCTGTCTCTCTCCGTACGTCCGTTGATTTTCTAAGCGTTTTTAAGTCTGTTTGCGCAAAACGTTTCGTTTCACGTCAACTCTGTGTGAAGTGGCCTTGGGCCTTGGTGACGTGACAGGCGCACCTCCGATTGAGCGCGGTTGGGTACGTCTGGTTTAGCTCTGAACTCTTGGACCGATGTGTTAAGACCGCAAGTCTCAGATCCGGGACACAGATCCTCTTTGCAGTTCCTCGGTTTAGGGGTTACTTTCGGGAGGGCTCATTCCATTGTTCGGCTCCCAGGTTGCGGAATGGCCTCCCAATTGACATCAGAGAGGCTGGTAGTTTATGCAGATTTAAAAGGTTGCCGAAGACCCATCTATTCGGTGGGACGCAACTCCTTCGTCGTCGGTTTGTGGGCCCTGCTTCCGCGTTTGGGAGTGGGCACATAGTCCAGGTTCGTTAATCTGGATTCAGCGAGGTCCTAGTCTGGGTTTGCGAGTTTCTAGTCCGGGTTTGTCGAGTTCCTAGTCCGGGTTTGTCGAGTTTCTAGTCCGGGTTTGTCGAGTTCCTAGTCCGGGATCGTTGAGTTCCTAGTCCGGGTTCGTTAAGTTCCGAGTCTGGGTTTTTTGGTTGGCAGTGAGCTTATTGGGTTGTTAATTGAGGTTTATGGGTTCGTAGTCCAAGTCCAGTTTTGTGGTCACGAGTCTCTGCGTGTAGGGCGTTTAAGGTGCAGTGTGTAGGGTTGTTCATGATGCAGCGTGTAAGGTGTTCAATATTGCAGCATGCTGGTCGGAATTCTGTTCACGTGGAGTGCACCATGAATCTGGATCAGGAATGCGTTGCAGTTTTTAAAATCGGGCTAAAGACGTATTTATAATCTCTTTTATATTTTGAACTAATATGTGTACTACTTATTGTTTTGCATAACTAAAATTGTATCGATGTAATGTTGTTAAATTAGATGTGAATCGATCTGTGACAATTTCATTGAGAAGGGTGCAATGTTAAATACGTAAAGTTTGATCAACCGACTCAATCTCTCTTCTCTCTCGGCTTCTCCTCCTCCTCCCCTTCTCTCTCCCAATACTGTGAACAACGGGGAGGTGTGGCCAGAACCACAACCACCAGGTAAGGCGCACTGCAGTTTGTCAGAAGCAGCCTGGTAACAAATGATCGTTCAACCAAGTGGCTTATCGCGTGGAAATGTATAGGAACCGAATACTCTAAATGCACATTAATTCTAAATGTGGAGGGGGAAAAAAACGGATAGACCCAGAGCAAAATCCATGCGGCCACGGGGAGAGGGAGAGACACCGCAAACTATAAATATACAGGCATCATCGGGGTCAACATCAAACTCGCGTCCTCCTGCATACCAGGCGAGGGAGTTAACAACGCACCACCGTGGCACCCTTGCTTCCACCGCTCTTTCCCCTCCTCCTTCCTCTCGCCCTCTCGCCCTCTCCTCCACCCTGTCCCCTACCCCCTCTCTCTCTCTAGAGGCGCCCGCCCAGGCCGCCGAGGCACACGTACTTGACGTGCATGTACTCCAGCATGCCCTGCTGGGCACCCTCGCGGCCCAGGCCCGACTGCTTGATGCCGCCAAACGGGGCCTCGACGGCTGACAGGAGGCCCTCATTGGCGCCCACCATGCCCACTTCGAGGGCCTCGCTCACGCGCCACACCTGTGCCACGTCCCGCGAGAAGAAGTAGCCTGCCGACGTGGGGGGGGGGGGGGGTTACAAAGACAAAGACCCCCCCCGTATCGCGTTAACAGACTGTTGGAGTGGTGTTAGCGAGTAGCACCTAAGCCAGCAGCTGGCATGCCTCATGATTGCGTGAGTGGCTAACACAACGCCCGGCTGCCTTTGTCTCCCCAGTGCTGATATTTACAGATCACACTACGTCAGCCAACCAATTAGTACCTGGATCTGTCCCATATCTTCCTGCAAGAAGCGGAGGCTTCCACACTTCAAATTATAGCCTCAAGGTGCATCTAGCACGGCACAAGCGCAGCGGTGACATCATCGCCACTCGGTGGTCAATGGCGACTGTTATTGTTGGTGCTGTTGTGTGCTCATGGAGAATGGTGGCGCAGTAGTTAGCGCGCTGCGCTACGAACCCGGTGACCCAAATGATTCCTGCTTCTGGTTAACATCAATGTTGAATATCTTAACCGATCCTAGGCCTACCTTAGGTCGCCTTCAATGAGTACTTGGTGCAATGCGTAAACTTCAGCGCTGGGGCGTAAAAGGTGGCGGGCGTGCTTCCAGCCACACCTCCCACTCGTGTGCAGCGTTGGTCTTCATCGCTGCTTGTTAACAGCACTTGGCCCAACAGCCTGTCGGATACTACACGGGGGATCTTTGTGCGTGTGTCTGTACGTGCATGCGTGTCCTTTCCTCACCAGCCAGCCCCATGGCTGTGGAATTTGCAAGAGCAATCGCCTCCTCTTCAGTCTTGAACCTGGCAACGACACAAACGTCGAGGTTCATAGTGGCCAGGCCCGAGAGCCGCCGAGCACTTAGTCGTCCTGTGCCGGCAGAGCAAGAGTGACCTGGGTCATCACCTCTGATTAGCACGGTTGGCTGTGTATGGTGCGAAAGATGTTCAACATACATACATACATATGTAATGACAGAAGAGTCAACCTTCGGTGTGAGTAGACTAGTGGCCACGGGCGGTAATGAGCGGGGAGTCGGCTTGCAGTGCGAGCGGACTGGTGGCTACGGGAATGACCGAGAACAGGAGCGTGGCCAGAGGACGGAAGAGGACAGTAGTCTGCCGGTAGAGCGAGCGGTCTGGAACCAGCGAGAAGGTTCGGGAATGGGGGCGTGGCCTCGGACCGTATACAAGGGAGATGCACGTGAGGCTTGAGGCTGTTGCAGTGGAGGGTCTCCGCATGTCCGAGTGCGAGCACGTGGCTCCTTAATAAAGAAACCATCTCAAGACAAGTGCGTCGAAGTCGTATTTACACACATATATACACAAAAATCGCCACCTGAACCACGCATCAATTAGGTATAATAATACTTGGGAGTTAAGGTCAGAGTGAAGGTTTCATTCGGAGGTATCTGTTCATTATCAGGGGTTGAGATCAAGGGCGAGGTCAAGTGGAGGGGGGGGCGGCTTTACTTGATGATGGGAGCCAGGGGCCCGAAGGTCTCCTCGCGAGCGCACAGCATGTTGGGAGTAACGTCGGCGAGCACCGTCGGCTGGAAGAAGCTTCCCCCGAGCGCGTGGCGCGCACCGCCCACGACGACACGCGCGCCCTGCGACACAGCATCCACCACATGCCGCTCCACCTGCGGCGCACACACACACACACAGGCTAGAACACGCACACACAGGCTGCGTACACACACACACACACAGGCTGCGTACACACACACACACAGGCTAGAACACGCACACACATGTCGCGTGCACACGCACACACACAGGCTGCGTGCACACGCACACACACAGGCTGCGTACACACACACACACACAGGCTAGAACACGCACACACAGGTTGCGTACACACACACAGGCTGCGTACACACACACACACAGGTTGCGTACACACACACACAGGTTGCGTACACACACACACAGGTTGCGCACACACACACACAGGCTGCGTACACACACACACAGGTTGCGTACACACACACACAGGTTGCGTACACACACACACACAGGCTGCGTACACACACACACAGGTTGCGTACACACACACACAGGTTGCGTACACACACACACACAGGTTGCGTACACACACACAGGTTGCGTACACACACACAGGTTGCGTACACACACACACAGGTTGCGAACACACACACAGGTTGCGTACACACAAAACAAAGATCCCCCATATAGCCTGTAACAGACTGTAGGGGCAAGTGCTGTTAGCGAGCACCTATGCGTACACACACACAGGCTAGAACACGCACACACACAGGTCGAGCACCTATGAAGGCCGGTACGGCAAACGAGGGGGGCGGGTGCCCACCACCACGCCCAGTCGCCTTTGTTTTTCCGAGTGGCGATCTTTACGCATCGCACCAGGTACTCATTTGAGGCCGAGTCGACCAAAGGAGAGGCCCAGGCCTGGTTCAGATAATCGTCACCGGTGCTGGTGGCCATGAGTGGGAATCAAACTCGGGTCGCTGGGCTCCCCACACACTCACAAACACAAAGACAAAGACACACGCTCGTGGGCGGGTGGGGACGAAGGAGGCACCACCTTCTCGAGGGCGTGCTCGTTGATGAGTGGCCCCAGCGTGTTCCCCGTGTCCGCGCCGGGCCCCACGCGGAGCTGCGTCGACACAGCATGGGCGAGGCGCGACACAAACGCGTCGTGCACGCTCTCCTGCACCAGCATGCGATTAGGGCACACGCACGTCTGCACGCACGCACAAAAATGGGCACGCACACGGATTACAGCGTGAACGTGCGAAGATGTGTACGAATTAACAAGTGATCAAGGGAGTGAGTGTGGGGGGGGGGCGAGTGAATGAACAAGTGGGCGAGAGAGCGGGAGTGTGAGCGAGTGGGTGCATGATTTTTGAGCGAATGTATGAGAGTAGGGTTATGAGAGTGGGTAGGTGAGCGAGCGAGTGAGTGTGAACCGTCTCCCTTTATCCCCTCCTCGTATCTCCCCCCCCCGGTGGCCCCACCCCACCTGTCCGGAGAAGCGGAACTTGGAGGAGAGGAGGCCGCGCACGGCTGCGTCCAGATCGGCGCTCTCAAAGACAATGAACGGTGCGTGTCCGCCCAGCTCCATGGACACGCGCTTCACCGTGCCCACGGCATGCGCCATCAGCACCTGGCGCGGGTACGACGGATGGCGCGACGCTCTGGGTGCGACGCGCGAGACAGCGTAACACAGCACGAGGCCTGCCCAACCGCCCGCACGATGCGTTCACGACGCAGGCTACGACGCTCGTCGACGGAACACCCGACTGTTCGTACGCACGTTGAACTTCTTTCGAAACCGTGCGTAGCCCAAAGTGCCAAGCAAACTAAACGCAGAGAGCGTGGCGTATCGTGGTTAGTTCGTGGCGAGCGCCGTGCGTGCGATGGGCGCGCGGCGCATTGCACGCGGTGGCGGTCGTGGCGGTGGCACCTTGCCGGTGGCGGTGGAGCCCGTGAAGGAGATCTTGGAGACGGAGGGGTGGGTGCACAGGAGCTCGCCCACGGCCGCCACGTTGGCCCGCGAGCAAGGCACCACGTTGAGCACGCCCGGGGGCAACCCGGCCTCCACGGCTAGCTGGGTGACCCAAACACGCAGCCGCAGCAAACAACAAGCAAATAAACAACAGCCAGACACCCGCCACCGAGTGGCAGTGACGTCGCTACGCTTGCTTGTGCCACAGGCGCACACTTTGAGAGGCGTCATGCGGAGGTGGGCAAGGCTCGCTGCCGGTGGGAGGTCACGGGATAGACGCAGGTGCCATGGGTCGACTGACGGCACGACAACAACAACACCACCCGCCATTCGCCGCTAAGCGGCCTGTGCCAGGCCAGGTGCACCGAGGTCACGCGAAGTGTCGAAGGCTCGCTGCTGGCAAGAGGTCAAGCGACAGACCCAGGTGCCATGGGTTGACTGACTGATATGACTGCCAGATGCACCACCTGTGCCCCCTACTGTGCCAAATGACACACACACACGCACACATATATATGTACAAAGATATAAAGATCTCCCGTGGAGCCCACACTGGCGGTTTAGGCAAGTGCTGTTAATTGTGATGGCTGCCACGATGCACGAGGCGGTGATGTAGCCAGCATTCACGCCCGGCCACCTTTGTCTCTCATTTAAGGCCGAGTCGACCTCGGGGAAGCCCAGGACTGGTTGAGGTATTCGTCGCCGACGTTGGCTGCGAGAGTGACTCGAACTCGGTCGCTAGGTTCATAGTGTGGTGCACTCACCACTCCGCTCGAGCCGTTCTCAATCCACTGCCGGACGAAGGACTCCCAATGCCTTCACGGAAATCATGACGGCTGTCTTAAGCCGTCACTACTCCGGTCAGTGCGGGTTGCAGGAATATTAATAATGTGGATGTCGCGGCCTGTGGCTTCAAATGGCCTGCCCTGATTTATTCCATATATACCATGATGTGGACAACGCTCTTAGACGCAGGCTGACCTGATTTTCTTGACCCATCCTGACTGGACATTTGTGAAAAAGAGCTTCATAGCTCATTAGATTCCTCCAGTATAAAGATTCGGAATCTCCATTACAAAGCGCTCAAACGCGCTGGATCGATCCCCCTCCCCCGCCTCCTCCAACAGAAACCCAGAATCACACAGTGATGCAGACTCACACAGAGAACCCCCGTCATTGCTCCGGTCGTCGGGAGCTCAACTGCCTCATCTCTCATCGCGCCAGACACATCGGCGTCGTCACTTCCGCCTCTTCTCTCAAAGTTATTCTCCCGCGTGCGTCCCCGTGCATTTCCTTTTCGTCAACTCATCTCGCGGCGCGTCACAAAACGGTTCGGAAAGGACGCGGCGGGTCAGGGGTGGACGCGCGGCACCTGTGCGAGCGCGAGGGCGCTGAGCGGCGTGTCCTCCGCTGGCTTCACCACGGCCGTGCAGCCCGCGGCGAGCGCAGCTCCCACCTTCCGTGTGATCATCGCCACGGGAAAGTTCCACTGCACGGACGCAAGGGCACAAGCAGACACGCGCACAAAGATCGAGGCGAACACGCACATGCAGATACACGCGCGCAGGCATGCACACACAGATGAACAAGCAGAAACGAACCCACGCGCAGGCAAAGAGACACAAAGATAGGCGCAGGCACACTCGTGCACACACACGAAGACACGCGAACAAAGACAAAGATCCCCTATATAGCCCTGAACAGACTTTTGGGACAAGTGCTTTTTAGCCAATGCCTATGAAGGCTGGAACGGTACATAAGGGTGGGTGGCCAGCACCACGCCTGATCGGCTTCGTCTGCCTAGTGGTGATGTTTACACGCCGTACCAGGTACTCATTTGAGGCCGAGTCGACCTCGGGAAGGCCCAGGACCGATTCAGAAAATCATCACTGGTGTTGGCCCGCGAGCAGGAATTTAACACATGCAGACACACGGGGGGCAGACACACGTGAACACGCATGCAGACACATGAAACGATGCACACCAGATGCACGCAATAATGCTGAGCGCTATTGCGCAATCTCACTCGGTGTTTACCCCAGAAGGCTGCCGTGTCAAGCACAGGCCAATTCACCACCATCCCAGCGCTGGTCAGTGCTGGGATGAAGGCGGGCAGCATCTATATAGCAGCAGGGATATACAGTGCATTCCTTCCACGATGCGAATAACATGGTTACGCACAAACCTACCTGCACACACACATGTAAACTCGCATGAAAAAATTACTACACACACGCATAATTAAACACTCATGCAACTCACTAAGTGGCGGTGACGTCCCCACGGCGCTTGCGCCATGCTAGGTGCACTCAGGAGCCACGTGAAGTGTCGAAGGCTCGCTGACATGAGGTCACGAGACAGACCCAGGTGCCATGCGTTGACCGACTGAGATGGCTGGCAGATGCACCACCTATGCTCCCTACTGTGCCAACTTTATGCATTGTAGCCTCCCGGCGCTCGGCTCGTTGCGAGCATCAGTCCTATGCCCTCCGTTGTTATTGGAAGATGACTGCCTCCAAAAAACGTCCCCACACACCCATTCACATGTACTCGCATACAAAGATCGCCCCCCACCACCAACCGTAACAGACTGTTGGGGAGAGTGCTGCTGGCGAGTATGAAGGCCGGAATGGCACATGAGGGGGCGGTTTTCCAGGCCATTTGACTCCCCAGCGCCGATGTACTTGTACACCACCCTTATACCCGGTGCGGTGTACGAGTAGGCCCTAGGGCCTCTGGGTTGAGTAAAAATACTCTTTTTGATGTAGAGAGGCAGCGCCGTCAAGGAGATGTATTGTCTGCTAAGCTATTTTATCACTTGGGTTAGCAGCCTGTGCTAGGTGATGAGTCATAGCAGCCCAGGCCAGCTGTGAGAGCTAGAGGCCAGGGCGAGCTATGAGGACTAGCAAACCGCGCTAGCTGTGAGGAGTAGCAGCCCAGACTAGCTGTGAGGAGTAGCAGCTCAGGCTAGCTGTGAGGCATAGCAGCCCAGGCTAGCTGTGAGAGCTAGAGGCCCGGGCTGGCTGTGAGGCATAGCAGCCCAGGCTAGCTGTGAGGAGTAGCAGCCCAGGCTGGCTGTGAGGAGTAGCAGCCCAGGCTAGCTGTGAGGCATAGCAGCCAAGGCTAGCTGTGAGGAATAGCAGTCCAGGCTGGCTGTGAGAAGTAGCAGCCCAGGCTAGCTGTGAGGAGTAGCAGCCCAGGCTAGCTGTGAGGCATAGCAGCCCAAGTTGGCTGTGAGGAATAGCAGCCCAGGCTAGCTGTGAGGCATAGCAGCCCAGGCTAGCTGTGAGAGCTCGAGGCCCAGGTTGGCTGTGAGGAGTAGTAGCCCAGGCTAGCTGTGAGGAGTAGCAGCCCAGGCGAGCTGTGAGAGCTAGAGGCCTGGGCTAGCTGTGAGGTGTAGCAGCCTGTGGCTAGCTGTGAGAATAAAAATCCCAGGCTAGCGGCCCGTGGTGGCGGTCTGCAACGCGGGCTCACTGGAGTGATCATGGCGGCGACACCGACGGGCTGGTACATGGAGAACATGCGGCGGTCGGGAGCAGCCGAGGGGATGATCTGTCCGTAGGCGCGTCGCGCCTCCTCGCCGAACCACTCGAGGAATGCCGCGCCATACGACACCTCCCCCAGAGACTCCTGCTGTGGCTTGCCCTGACGCACGCGCAGGAAAGAAGCGCGCGGAGGCACAGGGAGGTGAGAGGAGATGCGGAGAGGCACGGGGAGATGGAGAGGAGACACGGGGAGCCCCAGGGAGCCACGGGGAGGTGAGAGGAGACATGAGGAGGACCCCGACTCACGCTCTCAGCTGTGATGAGCTGGGCCAGCTCTTGGCGGTTCTGCAGGATGACCTCGTACCATCTCTTGAGCAGAGCCCCTCGCTCCTGTGTGAGGGACGGGGTGACAATGATAGCATGTGTTACACGCATTGTGTGTGGGCACAGGGTGTGGGCTCTGCGTGGCCACCATGCAGAAGAGATGGTCCTGATGCTGTTCGGGAGGATGTGGCGCCAAGTTGACTTGCCAAAGACTGGTACCAAAGGTGTGTCAAGTCCTCAAAGTGCACATGGCTTTGTACAAGCACCGTGTGGTCATCACCGCCACTCCGTGGCAAATGGGGGCTTGCTGCTGCTGTTCTGCACTGTGCGTGTTACATGTGTTGTCAAATATGTGATTTGTTTGAGCACTACAATAATAATTATTATTGTAGGCTCATCTTGCAGTGCCAGGCGACAGGAGCTTCATCAGCAACAGCGTGGAGGGAGGGCCCAGAGTCCACCATTGAGTCCGGTCAGGGGGGGCAATATGTGACAGGAGTCTGCAGCTGACCCCATTCACTACCGAGGAGGGAACACGCCGAGATGGAGAAGCCAACCGCTGCAGAGATGGAACGATGACATCGTGGAGTCGCAGGGCAGTGAGACATGGCATTAGTGTTGTGGAGGCTTTCATTTAGTAGTGAATAGATCAGGACGAATGACGACAATGATTTGCAATTAACCAATCACGTGACAGCGAACGTCTCCATTTTGGAACAGACTCCACACTTTAAAACACAACCTCACAAACCCAGCTTCCAGCATTTGCCAATTACAAATCTGTGCACGCAGCCACAAAAAACACCCATGCCACCCACAACATTAGCACTTGAATGGAGTGCACCGGCATAGCTAACAAGGCAAAATGAATGTTAGTCAAAGCAATATATTTGCATACACGTGATGCCAGCTGGATTGTTACATCACAGGATCATGAGAGGTGATGGAGGCTTGGTAAGGCCTTCATTCAGCAGTAGATTACCCAGGGATGATGATGATGATGATTTTCTTACAACCAAATTCTTCCGGAATGCACTAGATCTAGCTGGAGCTCAGACGCCAAGCAGGGTTTAGCCTGGTTAGTAGAGTACTTGGATGAGGACTACAAGATAGTATATTTTGCCTGTGATGTGGTCAGGACAGCAATACAGGAATGGATTTTTGTTTCCATCTGTGTAGAGCTTTGAGTTTTGCCCCATGTATTATTGGTTGATTTTCCCTAGTAACTTCAGTTTCCTCATCACACAAGGCCACACTCTCCATGGCTGTGTCAGAAACGCTGAGCTAGCTGCACTGGGGCTAAATCTTTCTGGGTCTGGGTCTGTGTTGCTCCCCCTGATGGGGTCGGTCCATAATGGCTGCGTCAGAGAGCCTACGGATGGATGCGTCATTCGTTTGGCACGCAGACATTTCTCCCACATTCGGCACCACATCGGGTGGCCGGCCCGTGGAATTGGAGATAAATACTGGGTTAAGAATTAACAGCGCAAGCTAGCTATGGGGGAGAAAACCTGCTGAGCTGGCAACACATAAAACCCAGGCTGACCATGCAGAGAAGTTATAAAATGAACCAGAGCATCATTGCCTAACGCAGTAAGGGCGACACCACCCACAAGAGACGGTCATTCGACGAACATTACTCTTGGCAGCAGAATGGTTGGAAAAGTGATGCCCCCCCCCCCCTTCCCTATAAACCAGAGGTCAACTTAAAGGGATCTGAGACGTAGGTCTGTGAAATCTACTTCCGTGGTCCGTTCTCTAACAATGAAGGTGTTGTACCTCTCTGAGATTTCCGCACGTGGGTTCTACAACTCGTAACGTGACGCCCATAAAAACAATCGGGATATAATTTGGGGAAAAGATAGCGTGGGAGGAAAGGCTTGTTTATGACATACCCATGAGGCTACGAACAAAGATCACCCGTATAGCCTTCGAAGACTGTTGGGGCAAGGGCTATTAACGAGCACCCTATGTATGTTGAACTTCTTTCACACCGCACGTATGAAGTCCAGCAAGGCACACGAGGTGGGTGGAAAATACCACACCTATGTCTTCTAGTAGCAATGTTTTACACGTCGCACCAGGTACTCATTTGAGGATGCATTGATCTAGGGCAGGGGTGGGGATCGTCTGGTCCGCGGGCCGTATAAGGCCCGCGAAGGCAACCGCAGGCGGGACTCGAAATTCAATAAATCTAGGAGCAAACCTGGAAAAGCAGTTGCACGTAGCAACATCATCAATACCAGCTAACATCATCACACGCCTCGCCAAAGAGAAGCAATTCCAGCCATCATATTAGGGGCGAGTGAATGAAATGTTTGACCAAATATAACAGGCTAATTTTTAAGTTTATCATTTTGTATGGGCCGCGAATGATGTTATAAATATCCAAATGGCCCTTGGCAGAAAAAAGGTTCCTCCACCGCTGATCTCGGGGGTGCCTAGGACCGATTCAGATAATCGTCCCTAGTGTTGACCATCGTCAGGAATTTAATTCTGGTCGCCGGGTTCATGGGGCAAGATCATCTACCATACACGTACATTTTACTGGCAGGAACCTCCTGATTACACCAGCCCACAGGGGATTATTGTGTCCGTCCGTCCGTCGTGCATCCAAAAAATGGGAGGGGTGGAGCTGGGTGGAGAGGGGAGGGTGGGTTGGGGCTGGGTGGGGAGGGGAGGGGCTGGGTGGGGAGTGGGAGGAGTGGGGCTGGGTAGGGAGGGGCTGGTCACCCCGTGGTGCCCTTATAAAACTCAACATTTAACCTACTCACGCCGGCTTGTGCCCGCCCTCACAGTCGGGCATATTTACGGAATGCACCACGTGGTGCCGCCCTTGACCCTGGCCATCGACCGAGCAACCCAACGTTCCTACCAGCTCCCTCCACAAGAATGTGTTGAATTGAACATGCACATGTACTTAACCTTTGCTCAAAACAAAACTCTGAACCCAAACTGAAACGCTAACCAGGCGAGCAGACCACTGGCACACCAAACCAACAAGAACGCTCTCGGGTTTCGCTTGGTACGAGAGGCATGTGGAGCACATGTACCGCTTGTTGTCCTTCCAACGCACTGCATATGCTACTGTGCCTTCTCTCCCTGCTTCCATGTATACATGGAGTGCATACATGTTTATCAACCATTTGAACGATTGTGCACAGGAATGTGTATGCATATCGCCTGACACGCATGCTCCCCTACACCTAATCATCACGTCGCACACATGTAAACACATGCATACAGTACTCACAAAGACAAAGTTCCCCCGTACAGCCTTAACAGACTGTAGGGGCAAGTGCTGTTAGCGAGTAGCACCTATTAAGGCCGGAACGGTACACGAGGGGGTGGGTGGCCAGCACCACGCCCGACCGCCTTTGTCTCCCCAGTGGCGATGTTTACACACCGCACCAGGTACTCATTTGAGGCCGAGTCGACCTAGGGGAGGCCCGGGACCGGTTCAGAAAATAGTCTCTGGTGTTGGCCGGGAGCGGGACTCGATCCCGGGTCGCCGGGTTCATAGCGCAGCGCAGCGCTAACCACTGCACCACCGCTCCCCACAATACAGTACTCACAAGTACATGTACACACACACACACGCGCCGCACAACCCAGTAAACATGCAACGTTGCGTTAACGTTGCATATTAACTGGGAAGCTCACATGAACTCACGCACACCACACGCCTGCGCACTCCACGCAACCATCGCGCGCTCACCACATGAATACAAACCTCAATACACAAACACACATATCAGTCCCACACCCATCAACATGCACAACGCATCACCTACCCTACTCATCACGCACGCGCGCGCACACCACACACACCACTCACCACCACCACACACACACAACATCACCCGACCTTGGCCGTGGTTTTCTTCCACGTGTGGAACGCCGTGTGCGCCGCCTCCACGGCCCGCGTCGCCTCCACGACTCCGCAGTCCGCCACCCGCGCCACGCGTCGCCCCGTGGCCGGGTCGTCCACCTCGAACGAGGCGCCGCCGTCGGATGGAACCCACTGCCCGCCGACGTGCGCCTCTTCCCGCAGGAGCCGCGCGTAGCACCGTAGGCCCGACCCGGGGTCCCGGGCAAGATAGATTTTTGCTACGGCCGGTCGCTTCGCCGTCCAGAGACCGAGCCTAACGCCCGATTTGAGCATTGCAAGCGGCTGAATCGGTTTTAATTTTCAATTGCGAGGAGCGACGTTTTAGCCGCTGCCGAAACTCGACAAAAAAATCCCGCGTCCTCAGTTGCCTTCTGCCGTGTGGGACGGAAGAGGGGGGTAGGGGGGGGGTCCTTATATATGCGCTGCTTGCACGCAATTGGTTGGGAGTGAGGCACGTGGTGCGTGTGGAGGGGGCTGAGTGGACTCGTGAAGGACGCTGCTGCAGCTGCTGGGGCAGCTGCTGCAGCTGCTGGGGCAGCTGCTGCAGCTGCTGGGGCAGCTGCTGCAGCTGCTGGGGCAGCTGCTGCAGCTGCTGGGGCAGCTGCTGCGGCAGCTGCTGGGGCAGCTGCTGCTGGGGCAGCTGCTGCAGCTGCCCCACTGCTGCAGCTGCTGGGGCAGCTGCTGCGGCAGCTGCTGGGGCAGCTGCTGCGGCAGCTGCTGGGGCAGCTGCTGCGGCAGCTGCTGGGGCAGCTGCTGCTGGGGCAGCTGCTGCAGCTGCCCCACTGCTGCAGCTGCTGGGGCAGCTGCTGCTGGGGCAGCTGGGGCAGCTGCTGCTGCTGGGGCAGCTGCTGCTGCTGCTGGGGCAGCTGCTGCTGCTGCTGCTGGGGCAGCTGCTGCTGCTGCTGCTGGGGCAGCTGCTGCTGCTGCTGCTGCTGGGGCAGCTGCTGCTGCTGGGGCAGCTGCTGCTGCTGCTGGGGCAGCTGCTGCTGCTGCTGCTGGGGCAGCTGCTGCTGGGGCAGCTGCTGCTGCTGCTGCTGGGGCAGCTGCTGCTGGGGCAGCTGCTGCTGCTGCTGCTGGGGCAGCTGCTGCTGGGGCAGCTGCTGCTGCTGCTGGGGCAGCTGCTGCTGCTGCTGCTGGGGCAGCTGCTGCTGGGGCAGCTGCTGCTGCTGCTGGGGCAGCTGCTGCTGGGGCAGCTGCTGCTGCTGCTGCTGCTGGGGCAGCTGCTGCTGCTGCTGGGGCAGCTGCTGCTGGGGCAGCCCTCCGGAAACGACGGAGGGCAGAGGGGCGACGCTGCTCACAACAACGAGCGGAGAGCAGGGCGGATAAAATGAAGCAAAGTTTGTACAGCTGGTGGTGCATCCGCCGGTCATTTCAGTCAGCCAACCCATGGCACCTGCTGGGTCTGTCCCGAGACCTCCTCCTGTCAGCAGCGAGCCTTCGACACTTCACGTGGCAGCCTCAAAGTGCACCTAGCCTGGCACAGGCGCCGTTGTGACATCACCGTCACTTAGTGGCGAATGGCGGGGGTATTGGTGTTGATGTCGGTCCTGGGTCTCCCCTGGGTCGACTCAGTCTCAAATGGGTCGTGCGGTGTGTGAAAATCGCCACTTGGGGAGACAAAGGCGGTCTGGCGTGATGCTGGCCACCCACCCGCACGCGTACTGTCCTCGCTTACAGCACTTGCCCCAACAGTCTGTTCAGGCTATACGGGTGATCTTTGTCTTTTTGGCGGTGATGCACGTACTCGAGTCTAAGTCGAACAGAAGTTGGTCCAAGACTACAAACATCTGGGTAGTTCACCAGCATCGATTGGAGCGAGCCTGACTGTGCTGATGAGTTCCTGAAGGTTTAAAACCGGTCTAAGAGTGTTGCTTGTGTTGAACCAATGGTGCAAGCAAGACTGGCGTCTGCCGACGAGACACTCAATGTTGAACCCGGTCCAGAGTTGTGGTTGCAATTGAAGCAATGCTACTAAAATGATGCACTCCCAGAAGGCCTAGTGGCGAATAGAATGTGTTTTTTTTTTAAACCTCCACTTTTTTACGTGCAGGTACAGACATGTGAATGATAACAGATGGAGATGAGTCCACACTGGCTTGTACCGCCTTCTGGCAGACAGATGTAGCGTGGGTGGGTCGCGAGGACCGGAATTCGAGTGGCCACGTGCAGTTGTAACTCTCTGCACGCACCAGGGGGCATGGGAGA
Source organism: Petromyzon marinus (assembly GCF_048934315.1). NCBI lineage: Eukaryota > Metazoa > Chordata > Hyperoartia > Petromyzontiformes > Petromyzontidae > Petromyzon > Petromyzon marinus. The sequence goes on along the minus strand of NC_133709.1, from coordinate 8,891,496 downwards.
GCTGTAACCACGTCGACTCGACAAGAGCGAGCGTGGTCGCGAACCAAACGAAACTTTGAACATTTTTTTATTTCACCAGGTAAGGCCCACTGAGCTATTATAGCTCTTTTTCATAAGCGACCTGGCCACAAATGATAGCCCAATGCAGTAGCTTCTGTGGCAATGTATAGCAGCCAAATACTCCAATGGCATGTTTGTAAATGTCGAGGGAAAAACCGGAGGACCCGGAGAAAAAAATGCAAGCAAGCACGGGGAGAGAGAGAACATGCGAACTACAAATATAGTACAGGCGTCAGGGTCGGGATCGGGATCGAACCCACGACTTCCTGTATACCAGGCGAGGTAGTTAACATCTCCTAGCCACCGTGATGATGATGATGATGAGAGAGAGACATGCGAACTACAAATATACAGCAGCAGGCGTCAGGGTCGGGATCGGGATCGAACCCACGACCTTCTGTATACCAGGCGAGGCAGTTAACATCTCCTAGCCACCGCGGCGCATGTATAAAACCACGACGCTCCTCATTACTTGATGGGGCAGAGAAGCCCCTCGGTGATCAAGCGGCGGCAGACTTAGGAGCGGTGGAAGGACTCCTTGTAAGCCCACTCGCTGCATGTTTGTTATTCGATTTCTACGGTTTGTATTTGTTCCCCCCCTTTCTCCCCCTCTTATTTCCCTCCCCCCATACTTCCCTCTCTATCCTTGGTCTCCCCTTAGCGTGTTGGTTCCCCCCCCCATTTTTCTCCTCCCCATTGAAATCTTCATGTTTCTCCCTAACGCGAGGTCCTCATTTGGTTGGGGCAGCCGGAACCCTCGATCCATTTCCTTCATTCCCCCTATCGTGTGATTCAGTCGCGCCGGAATGGATTATCGCGCTTTTTCATGTAACCCCGTCACCGGAATACTTCAGCGCGATGTGTCGGACTCGCGTTTGGTTGTAATAAAAAGCATATTTAAAAAAAATGTAGCATAAACCATCACACGAACTCCGGTCTCTGGTCATCCTCGCAGCCAGTGGCTTTTGGCTGCCCGTTGAACGAAGACGGTCACCGCATCGCGCGCTTTCAGATGCGCTTCCGCGGCCGTCTGGAACGCTCTTCCTTCCGATATTGGGAAGCCACTTGAGCTATGCACTTTTAAATAATCTGGATGGAAAACTAATTTCTTGAGCACTGATTTTTGTTTTTCGTTTCTTGTTCTTCCCCCCGCACCTCCCATTAGAACAGTTGGCTGCCTACGGTGCTAAATATTTTCAACACATGTACATTATGTTCTTGGTTCTTTCGGTAAAGTCACGTAGAAGGGAAACAATAAAATAATAATATTTTTATTATATCAATATAATAATAAAATAATATATTATTTTTTATTATTTTACTGTTTCCCTTCTACGTGACTTTACCGAAGGAACCAAGAATATGATTTCCTGCAGTCACGAAAGCTTTACATCAAATATGTACATTACTTTGAGTCGTGCATTTTATAATTTTGCGTCAAGCTAGGACCCATGTCTTAAAGAGAGCGCCATTCCCTGTAACATGTGACAGCTCAGTTGGCTTTATAGTTTTTGTTAGAGGTTTGCTTACCTTTCCTATACTTTGCAGTCCTATCGTTTATTATTATTGTTTTTGTACTGTTTGTTGTTGTCACTTGTTGGCCCGACCATACTGGACATCTGTGAAAAAGAGCTTCATAGCTCATCAGATTCATCCTGCAGTCTAAATAAAGATTCTGATGAATAACGTTCCAAAGTGTTTAATGCTGTATACGGGGTTTATTTATATACGTCTGCGACAACATTTTAACTAACTATATTTTTATTTGTATGGACGCACATTTCTTTATTTATCCTATTTGCAGTAAGTCCTGGCGTGGGATTTTTGTGTAAATAAATTGTTGTCGCAATAATCTTTCTATAGCTACCGCCAGTGTCGACGGTCTTTGACTGTGGTATACTTTGTAAGAGAGCAATAGTTATTCAGTAATGCCCAGATTTACGTATCCCCTTTTTTACGTCGTTTTGCAAATACGTCACTTTATTAATAACACTATCTTCTGATTCGCGTCGCCTCAAGCCATACGTACGTAGCCGACAGCATCATCCGTCCTTTCTCGTAGCCGTCAAGCATAAAAACAAGCAAATAGAATCAGATGTCCAGTCGGGGCGGGTTAGAACGTTACAACAACAAACAATACAACAACACCGTCGAGGCACCAAGGGCACTTACAAATTAAGTTAAAATGTTTGCTCTTACCAGGTAAAGCCCCACTGGGCCATTCACTTCTTTGTCTCTTCTTGCCTCCGATCGCCTCTTTCCCCAACCCATCACCTTGCTCAATTTTCAAGAACGTGTTCACCTTGACTTAAAGCTTTCGTGACTGCAGTAATTCATGTTATTTGGGTCTTTCGGTAAAGTCACGTCGATGGGTTCAAAGAAAATGACAAAAAAAATAACCAAAAAACGACGACGTTTCGATCACAACACAAGGGATCGTCATCAGGAGGCAATAAAAAAACAGCTTTCCCCTTTTTTGTTTTGCCTCCTAATGAGAATCGCTTGTGTTGTGATCGAAACGTCGTAGTTTTTTTAAATTTTCTTTGAACCTATCTACGTGTTTTTTTTTCCCGAAAGACCCCAAAAAAACGCATTCACCCTTATCTCGTGCAACAGTGCCGTTTGTCGCTGGCGTTTTTGGGTCTTTTAATTCCATGACCAACGTGCAGTACTGTTTTGTGAATGGGGCGCCGCGATGGGGAGATGTTAACTACCTCGCCTGCTATACAGGAATTTGTGGGTTCGATCCCGACCCTGACGCCTGCTGTATATTTGGAGTTTGGCTCTCTCTCCCTCCTCGTGGTCGCGTGGATTTTTCTCCGGATCCTTCGGTTTTCCCCCTCCACATTTAGACTCAACATCACGCGTTTAAAGTATTTAGCGGCTGTAAATTTCCACACGATGATAACCCACTTCGTTGAGCTATCATTTGCGGCCAGGTCGCTTCTGAAAAAGAACTATAGCAAGTACGTGCAGCTCAGTGGGGTGCCTTACCTGTTCAAATTTCAACAAGTGACGTCATCACATCTATCCTTCTTAATTAAGGAGCGAAACAGGAGGATTTCTCCACAAATCTGGCTGTCGCCTGATGAAGCTAGTTGTAATTACTGGCGAAACGTCGTACTCAGATATTGCAAATGTTGTGGATTTGCTCTCCAACACACCGGTGTGCTGTACTAGTGACGAATTGGCCACGTTCTGTTTACGTGACAAACCTTACTCAGTGGCTGTGTCGGGTGGTGGCGGGTTTACCGACACATTCATAATTACGCGGTTTCACCCAACACACAAAAAAAACCTCGATCACGGTAAAGTCACGTAGGTATAAAGTAAAATAAATTCAAAGAGTATGGATCCCTGCAGTCACGAAAACTTCAAACCTAGATTTGATAATTGAGTAGCTTCAGAACACCGCTAGAGGCCGCTGTGGAATCGATTTGGAGTTCACGGCTGAGGGGCGGGGTCAGATTGGGGAGGACACCTGGTGGGGGGGAGGGCGGGGAGGGGCATGCCCCCCCCTCCTTCCACCTCAGTGATCACGTGACGGCTGCTTCAGAGTCACATCACTTACTGGAAACGACGTGGGAGACAGCGGGGGGAGGGGCAGGGGGTGGGGGGAGGGGAGGAAGGTGGGGGGGGTCTCACCCACGTTGGTGTAGAGGTTGCGCACACACACACAATAATAAAGACAAAGATCCCCCGTGTAGCCTTAACAGACCTGTTGGGGCAAGTGCTGTTAGCGAGCACCTACGAAGGCCGACGCGGCACACGAAGGGGGTGGGGGTGGCCAGCACCACGCCCGGCCGCCTTTGTCTCCCTTGTAGCGATGTTTACACATGAAAACCACGTGCTCATTTTGGGGCTGAGTGGACGTAGGGGGAGGTCTAGGACCGGTGAAGATACTCGTCACTAGGGTGTTCGTGGCCGTGAGCGGGAATCAAATTCGGTGTCGCCGGGTTCATAGCGCAGCGCGCTAACTGCTGCGCCACCGCTCCCTCTACAGCAGACACACAGACACACGCACACTCTGAACACATGTAGACGAACACACACACAGACGCATAATGTGACAGCGTATTCAAACCACACCGTGTAGACAACAACACAGACACTGTTTCTTGTTTGAAGGCATCTTTGTTTTTGTTTTTTTTTAAATCACGGTTATTGAGTACAAGGTGGCGGAGGGGTGGCCAACATCACGCCCGGCCGCCTTTGTCTCACTCGCGAAGATTTTTACACACCGCAAACCAGGTACTCATTTCAGGCTGAGTCGACCTCGGGGAAGCCCAGGACCGGTTCAGATAATCACCGCTGCTGTTAGTAGCCGTGAGTGGGACTCGAACTCGGGTTGACCGGGTTCGTAGCGCATCGCGCAAGCAGCTCGCTGCGGTACCGATTCCCAACGGACCCACTCGCTCACAAAGGTCCCCCGTGTAGCCTCTAACAGACTGTTAGGGCAAGTGCTGTCAGCGAGCACACGCGCACACACACACACACGCGTAGATGAGCCGATGTGTTTGATGTGGAAGCGTGGTTTGCGTACTTCTCCGTGAACCCGGACACAAAGAGTTCGATTGCACAGCTAACCTCAGTGCGCTCTTGATATCCGAACCGAGTTCTGGGTCTCCCTCCGCATCTTTCTCAGACGCAGACTGTGTTGATGGAGTTGAAACCAGCTGAGCGCAACAGATCTTTATTATGATTATTATTTACATGCTTTTATTTAACTCGCTCTGTCTGTTGTTGTAGTTGTATCCTCAAATCTTGTATCTCAATTTTAACCCACTTCCAAATGTGGTATCGACTGCAAACTTAGTATACGTATGTCATACTGATGATATCATTAAAAATATATATTTGTAAAAAAAATTCGATGTTATATTTCGGCTTGGGTCTAATTGTCCACGGTCAACTGACGTTGGCTGTAAATCACCACGGTCCATTACGTTGTGGCAAGCTTCAGGGCCACTTCCTGGAGTCGTGGAGTTTTGCCATTACTCGTACGGTACATTTCATTAAAGCGTGTTTTAAAAAAAAAAGTATTTTTAAATATTACTTATTTCAAGGGCGACCTGCCCATCTAAGGCTCCAAGCCGAACTGAGCAGCGTGTTGAAGTATGGTCAAGCAACTCCAATGACAGGCAATGTGTGTGGAGGCATGATTAATCCAGCAGTGGATTGACAAAGGGATCATTAAACATATATACATATCTTTATTTGCATATATACACATAGATTATTACTACTTTCAGACAACAACAGTAAATCGGCCGATTGATGGACGTGCTCCTGTCTTGCGAATGTGGAATTTCCACCACGCGCTCGGAGACGCGAATGAAAATTAGCGCCACCACCCCGCGTCACTTTAATCGAGGCCTAGAACACAAAACAAATCACAAATTAAAAACAGTACTACGCACCACATATCCGCCCTAACCATTTAACCGCTCGTATCCAGTTGCAGCATCAGCGCATGGTGTAACCCGTGTTAGATCGATGTTCACATATCCGACCTCCTTACACGCGGTCATGTGTTATCAATCTCATGTACGGTACGGTATTATATTAAAATAAAGTTTTGCTGGCTGGCTGGCTGGCTGGCGGGCGTGCGGGTAAGTTTGCGTCCCACAGCGTTGCGCGGGTTTAGTGCATCGGGCCGAAAATGCGCGTGCAGTGCCAGTTTATAAATGTAAACATTATACAACAAAAAAACAGCTCAACGCATTCGTCAATCACCGTGCATCGCCTTACTTTAATTATTTTATTTGCCCCCAGTAACCTCATTGCGGATGGCGTGCAGCTGCCATTTTCTCTACATGTTTGCAAATGTTCGTATGTTGAACTTCTTTCGCACCGTACTTAACCAACTGTGATAACACTGTGTAACAACAAAAATTGACCCTGGGTAGTAAGTGTTATTTCCTAATTGCTTATGCCTCAAAAGTAGAGAAAATGGCTATTATTCCCCACAAACTTTGCTTTTGTGACCGGGACATTGATATTTTGAAATTTACTTATTTTCAATGAGAAAACGTGGTGTGCATGTGTCATTCCTTCACGTAAAGTCTTGGTCACAAAAGCAAAGTTTGTGTCGATTAATAGCCATTTTCTCTACTTTTTAGGCATAAGCAATTAAAAGCTAACACTTGCTACCCAGCGACAAAAATCGTGTTACACAGTGTAATGGGAGGTGCGGTAGAAAGGGTAACAATCAAAACACAAAAAGCAGTTCTCTCCGCCTGTATACCACGGGCAGTCGGATACAGGGCTGCGAGTATATCTCAGAAAGGATTTACCGGCAAAGAAAAGACAACAACCCTTCGTACTGTTAAAATAATGTATATGCCTTGAGCTTCCTGGCTGGCTGCTGACTGAGCTCACTTTAATAACTCTATTGTGAGTGGCTGGGGGCAGAAGAGTGGTGCTGGATACAGCCACACTTCCAATTGTGATCTGTAACTCTGATCCTTACCCGTGCATCGATAGTTCAATTTTGATGTGATATTTTATTGAGGGACTGTGTTGTTGTCTTGGTGTAGGTCTGGCACTGTTTTTTGCTGTTGTTTTGCGGCCTTGCCCAAGTTTGCACTTAGTGTTGAAAATAGGCAGGAATTTACACATTGTAAATGTTTATTTATTTTAGTGACTTGCTTCCCTATTCTCTATTTTTTGCACTCCGATAGTTTTTTTGCATTGTTTGTTATTGTAACCTGTTGAGCCGCCATTTCTGGGCATCTGTGAAAAAGAGCTTGATAGATCATCAGATTCCTCCTGCAGTGTAAATCAAGATTCTGATTATTTTGATTCTGAAACGAGATGGGGCAACTGGCTAAACGGGATTTTCCGTGTAACAAATAAACATTGGATTGAAGACTTTCAAAAGACGTAATCATAATGATCGTGGCACCAAAGTGGCGCGCGAAGTAACCCAATATAAGACACTGACCACAGTTAACTTATAATCGCTCTAACTTTTCAATGTGTGCTCCTATCAATGTCATTCATGCGCCAGGATATTATTTAAATCCTACATAATGTCAACAAAATAAACCGAACAAAACATTATCTCGGCATTGTATTATTACTACTACTACTACTGCATAAAACAAAACATCAAATTGCTTGTCGTGCTCCGAGTACAGGATGATTGTGATCATTAACATGAAGGCAGCTGTCTCTTTATTTTCCGTTACGGGTCAACAAGTTCGCTCGCAGCGATAATACCAATATAATAGCCTCGGTAAACTCCGACTTTGGATGTGGAGGTAGGTTGTTAGGGACGTCACTCCAAACGCGCGTTGTTGCTTCTGGTAAACTTTGGTTTTGGTGCTAGATAACATTTCGGAAAGTTGGCCAAGATCCACTGAATATTTGGCAGTGGAAGGAAAACAACGATGGCACTCGGTGCAACTCACAACTCGGAGAAGGCCTTCTTTCTCATCACTGGCCCTCCTAGTCACGAATCCTATTATACGCGGCGACTTTAAGGGGTCCGATTGTGGCAAGTAGTATATATACTACAAGTAGTATATATACTACTTGCTCGCCCATAATAATTATACTCTTTGAGTCTTTCGGTAAAGTCGCGGAGATAGCAAAATAATAGATCACGACGTTTCGATCGCAACACAGGCAATCGTCTTCAGGTCTTCACCTGAAGACGATTGTGATCTATTATTTTTCTATCGACGTGGCTTTACCGAAAGACCCAAAAAGTATGAATTCCTGCAGTCACGAAAGCTTTAAATCAAGACGTAATAATGATGTGCGACAAGGAAAGGCCATTGCGCGAAACGTCGCCGATTATATACAGGGTGGCCCAAAAGTCAGGACACATCGGGTGATTATATTTATTGCACAAAATCGCATCGGGTTACTTCATTTATTTTAAAGCATGTTCAAACTGACTCCCATTAACATTAATGAATGCGTTCATTCTCTTTCGAAATTAGTTTAATACTTTTTTTTAAAGATTACTCGTGTAATCTTTGAACATTCATCAATTATGTTTCGTCTCAATTTATTCAGAGTTTCTTGGCCGATTTTTTATAAATGTAATCTGAAAAGGAAGAAGAAGAAAAATAATAATTGTGTTGATAATGTTAATGAAAGATAAATATTCGCTTAAGAATAAATAATTTAAATGTTACTTTTTGGTTCTATCGGTAAAGTCACGTAGGTAGAAAATTAATCAAATAAAAATAGATATTTTTATTTTTTATTTTATTTTATAAATTTTCCACCTACGTGACTTTACCGAAAGAACCAAAGAGTATCGATTCCTGCAGTCACGAAAACTTCACGAAAGCTTCAAATAAATGTTGTAATGCCAGTATTCAAATAAATGAAATAACCCTATGTGTCCTGATTTTTGAGCCATCGTGTATATGGGTGCACGGTGGCGAGATGTTAACTACCTCGCCAGGCATACAGGAGATCGTGGAGTTCGATCCCAACCTTGACGGCTGTATATTTGGTGTTTGCATGTTCTCCCTGTGGTCGTGTGGATTTTCTCTCCGTGCCTTTAGAGTATTTGGCTTTTATACATTTCCACACGATATGTCACGTCGTCGACCTATCATTTGTGGCCAGGTCGCTTCTGCAAAATAACTATAGAGCTCAGTGGGCCTTAACTGGTGAAATAAAAAAAAGTGTATGATTTTTATAGTTTACAATGTTGTTTTAGAGTGGTTTGTGCATCACTGCCAACACAGCAGCAGCATCGTTAAATCATTAATTTACTCGACATCCCATAATTTACCCTGTGTCCTCAGTCTTACACGTGGGTTTGATTTATCTCAGGATATAGACCCTGACTGCAAACTTGAACGACTTCAGGAATACGTTAAAATACTAGGCGCTCTGAAGAAGCACCTATGGTATATTTTTTCCCCCTTTTACGTCCACACTAACAGTGTTATTATTGGCGAATGCGTCGAGTGCACTGTTGTTGTTTGTGCAACACTGCCCACGCAGTCGAGCAGTTCTCACCAGATGAAAAGTCTAATCAGGAAGCCGTTCGTCATCTTAGGATATTTGGTGTAGAATGAGCAGCACACAGATGTCTGCAATCGACCCCACTTCTTTTATACTATGATTGTTATCATCATCTTAAGAACGTCCTCACTGCCACGTCCTCACTGCTAACATCAGTGGCGAGTGATTTCTGAAACTGATGCTGCATCGTTAGTGGGTAGTCCCCGGGGGTGGGTGGACAAGGCAGCAGAGGGCGATGTCGCAAATCATCCGACGTTGTACTGCAGTTCTATGTTCCCACGCCTATATTTCCCACCTTAACCAATCCGCACTCACCAGCGTGGTGAAGTATAGTCAAAAACGACCTCCACATGTCCAGCATGGCGTCGGGAGTAATTCATCCAACCGTGGATTGATTGACAATGGACTGTACGTTACTTTATTTAGCGTGCTATAATGATCATGCACATTCCGAATCATGGAAGAGTTTTGGGTCAGGTCGTCGCGTCAGTAAAAAGAGACGCGTCTCGTAAACCCTCCTCCACGTCGACACAGCCATTTAATAAAGTTGTTACGCGATGAACAAACGTGGCCATTACTATGACTGCTTCGACAGAAGCACCGGTGTGTTGTTGTACAGCGTTCCACACACATGTAACAATTGGATAGTACGACGTTTATCAATTGGCTGTGTCGGGTGGAGGAGGGTTTACGACATATATTTTTACTAACGCGATCTCACCCAAAAATTACATTCTGAATCATGTTACTGTATTGGTCGCAAACGCCTCCACATGTTAAATCCATGAGCGTGCCTTTAAATCTTGACTTAAAGCTTTCGTGACTGCAGGAATTCATATTCTTTGGGTCTTTCGGTAAAGTCACGTTGCTGGTAGCGTGAGCGTATCCTCTTTGTTTCCCTCCTGATGACGATCGCTTGTGTTGTGATCGAAACGTCGTAGTTTTTTGTTATTTTTTTATTTTCTTTGAACCTATCTACGTTACTTTACCGAAAGACCCAAAGAACATGCCGTTACAATTTACAGACGACACCTCAAATGATGGAGACAACCAACGATTTCACTTGGAATACACGTTGATGGAATCCCGGCCACGGCTAACATCGGTAGCGAACGATAATTCTCGAACCGATGTCTCCCCCGCCACCCGAGCCCTCCCCCGCCTCCCTCCCCTACATTATCACTCCGCAGACGTGGATTGACCATGGGCTTTTGCTCTTGCCACTAATGATTTCGGGGTCCACAGTGGACAGCGCACGTCTGCGAATCGACTGGAATTTGGTGAGTGGGCAAAGCAATGGAGGAATGAACGATGTCTCGACTTTTGAGGTCTGGCGGCTAACCCCCCCCCCGCCCGAATAAAGACGACAGGCCCCCGTGCCCCCACCCATCCTCCACCCCCTGCCCCCTACAGAAGAGGTTACTGGGGCCACATTACAGAGAGAGGTGTGAGTAAAGCTTGTGTTCAATGCCGTGTGTTCGTGTGGTTTTGTGTCAGTGGTGAGCGATAATGCAGCGATTAGCGCACTGCGCTACGAACCCAGCGAGCCGAGTTGGATTCCAGCTCGCGGTCAACACCACTGACGATTATCTGAACCGGCTCTGGGCCTCACCTAGGTCAGCCTCAAAAGAGTGCCTGGTGTGGTGTGTAAACATCGGCATTGGGGAGACAAAGGCGGCCGGGCGTGGTGCTGGTCACCCACCCCCTCGTGTGCCGTTCGGGCCTTCATAGGTGCTCGCTAACAGCACTTGCCCCCAGCAGTCTGTTCAGACTATACGGGGGAGATCTTTGTGTGTACTCTGTATGTGGGTGTAATCAGAGTTTATGTTTATATTTTGTACGGTACAGTATAGGCATGACTGATCTCGGCCCATTACAAGATTGTTCCCAAGCAAAGATACACCCTGCAGCAGCGCATTGACTTCCTCGCTCCATCTCCTCAAGAAATCATTTGGATTCAGGTTAACGATCATCAATTGCATTATCACCACCATATCGTCCAGCCATAATAATTATCACAATCTACTCGTCACTGATATAATCACAAACATCGTTATCACCCTCCAAGTAATCTCCGCATTCTCCGGGCTATCAGACATTCCGAAAACGAAGACGCGCCCCCAAAGTTCTGATGTAAGACGAGAGACAAAGATCCCCCCGTGTAGCTTAAACATAAGTTTAGGGCAAGTGTTGTAAGCGAGTAGCGCCTATGAAGGGTCGGCATGGCACACGAGGGGGTGGGTGGCCAGCACCACCTTCCGACGGTCTTTGTCTCCCCCAGTGTTGATGTTTACAACAACGCCGCACCAAGGTAGGGTTGCACTTCGTTGAAACAAAAAAGACCCGTCACCGACCTTGGCCGCGAAGCGGGCATCGACCTCGGGTGGCCCGGTTCGTAGTGGACGTTCTCTTCACACATCTCCAACTCTCCAACAATCACGATCCTCGGTTACTTTCTCCGCTGCTGTAGTCCCCCTCGCCCTCTCACCCCCTCTCCCTCGTGTCTCTGCCCCTGCCAAATCTCTCCACAAAGTCCTCAGCCAGTAACAAACGTCCCCTAACAGCACAAAGAAATATAGTCGGCGACGTTTTCGGGCAATGGCCCTTCACAGGAGATAAACCAATGCAACATCACTCAATAATTTAACAGTATCATCAGACGCATCATCAGTACCATCTTTCAAGGAATAGATATGATCATAAAAATTTAACGTAATCATGAGAACAATAAAAGTTCAAGTAAACATCATCGTCATCAAGTCATTATCCTCTTTGGAGTGTTCGCTGTGTCAATCGACATCCTGAACATCCTTACACGAGAGATGCGTCATCTCCAGGGGATCATCCCGGTGAAGTGTTCTTAAAAAAATATTTGAATCATAAATAACAATTGTCAATGGTGCCATCTCAAGTATCAAACTCACTACCAACACCATGTGGTCGTGTTGCTTCAAGTCGCATGCAAATTAGCTGCGACCTTCACTTAACACGGAAATGGAACTGGTTCCTAGGACCCGCCAGACCGGGTACCCATCACTCGATCTAAATCAGCTCAAGCCTCCCGTAAACCACGTGACTTCTGTGTGAGCATTCCCACTCTGCATCCCTCCCCTCTAATATTTCTCTCGATCTAAATCAGCTCAAGCCTCCCGTAAACCACGTGAATTCTGTGTGAGTATTCCCACTCTGCATCCCTCCCCTCTAATATTTCTCTCGATCTAAATCAGCTCAAGCCTCCCATAACCCACGTGACTTCTGTGTGAGTATTCCCACTCTGCATCCCTCCCCTTTCATCTTTCTCTCGATCTAAATCAGCTCAAGCCTCCCGTAACCCACGTGACTTCTGTGTGAGCATTCCCACTCTGCATCCCTCCCCTCTAATATTTCTCTCGATCTAAATCAGCTCAAGCCTCCCGTAAACCACGTGACTTCTGTGTGAGCATTCCCACTCTGCAACCCACCCCTCTAATATTTCTCTCGATCTAAATCAGCTCAAGCCTCCCGTAAACCACGTGACTTCTGTGTGAGCATTCCTCTCTCCCCGCCGCCGCCCGCTGTGAAAACAGACGCCGCGCCTGCGTGGACGAGCAGCAGCAGCAGCGTCGAGGTCCTCATCCAGTCGCCTCGTCTCCCTCCTTGTCCTAGTTTGTTGTCCTTTCCCCCGCAACACCGATTAGCACGGTTGGCTACGTACGGTGCGAAATTAAATTCAGCGTACATACAGTACATGCATCTCTCCTGACCCCTGTGCTCCCGTTTCTCCGTTCCTTTTGCCATCCCCTTACGTCCCATCCATTACATCCTCCACTCCACTCCCCGTTTATGAGGACAACGCAAGGTGGGAATGATGCATCTTGAGAAGATAATTCCCGACTGCAGAACGCTCCCGTTGAAACTAAGCACTGATTCCACACATGTTTAAGCGTGTGCGATATTTCCAGTTTGTTCATGTGACACGGTTGTTTTGTGCTGATTTATCTTTGCTGTATTTGCTGTGCAGTACTGAATTATATGACACCCTTGCAAATGAGACTCCTATCCCGGTGTTATGAGTTCTCAGCCCGTTGATCTTAACATTCGAATATAAATGTGTGTAGTGTCAGTGATTCGGCGACGAGGGTTTCCAGGAGGCACCGTCTTTATATTCAACACCTTCACACTTCATAGGTTCGTCCATGCACTCGCCTTGGTCGTCTAGCCGAGCCTCAACACAACCCTGACCGTGTAACACCGATGGCCCTGACCGAAACAGCCAAGAACTCTCCGTCCACCACAGTTGCCGCTGCTGTCCACCAGCCGGCGCTATTACTCTACAAATGTACTCGCGCAAATGCACATATACAGTAAAAACCTTGGATTGCGAGTAACTTGGTCTGCGAGTGTTTTGCAAGACGAGCAAAAATGTTAAATAAATATTAATTTGATAAACGAGCGAGGGTCTTAGCAATACGAGCAGTACGTATACGCTTTGTCTGCCGAGCGTCACGTGATCACAACTGATATACGAGTGCTTTGATATACGAGTGCTTTGATATTCGAGCGCTTTGGATTACAAACACGTTTCCGGAACGAATTATGCTCGCAACCCAAGGTTTTACGGTACGGCATTACGTGTGAATATATGCACACACGTGCACATATAACACATTTTATGAATGCATGCAAAACAAACCCATACACGTAGGGTATGTTTGTATGTTGAATTTCTTTCGCACCGTACTTGGCCAAAAAGTGCGGGGGAAGGATACCAAACTAAACACTGCTGTGCTTAGGTCAGGTTCAGGTCAAGTTTCAAGTTTGCATCGTTTGTCCAGGTGACTACGGAAGAGGCCAGGGCAACAGTCTCATTTACAAGTCAAGTCCAGCACTGAAGCAAATAGACTTGGCATCAGAAAAAAATCAAGCAATCGAAAATATTACGTAACTTCCCCGCTTTGCAAACGCAAATCGATTGCCGTAGATTACCTCCACGCAGATTGAACACACCACAAGATATAAAACCACTGCATAAGCTCCAGAGCACCGCCCGTTTGAACTGGCAATGATGTGTGATGCAACATGCAACTGCACGTGAACAGAGATTGAGAATGGAACACTATTCACGTCGAACGACTGGGACGCGTCGTGACGGGCACCGCGAGATGCGATCGTGCCCGTTCAGTGTTCGCCGAGCTGCATTGGCTTCCTGTTTGCCGCACGAAGACATTATAATCTCGCGCTCATTACACACAACGCCGGTGGTCATCCTCGCAGTAACAGCAGCAGCGGCGGCGGCGGCGGCGTTTGGCGAACCATCAAACAACGACGGTGGAGGTCACCGCATCGCGCGGCGCTGTCTGATGGGCTTCTGCGACCGTCTGGAACGCGCTTCCTTCCCGATATTAAGAAGTCACTGGGAGCCGTGCACTTTTCAATCACGTGGATTGGAAACTCAGTTCTTTAGAACTGCTCTTTGTGTTTAGTTTGTTGCCCTACCCCCAGATGAATCGGCCGAGGGGATGCCCAGGACCGGTTCAGATAATCGTCTCTGGTGTTGACCCTCGTCAGGAATTGTATGTGTAGTACAAGGCCGTAATTATAATATATATTGGGGGGGGGGACACATCCTACCCAATATTCAAATATGCTCAAAATGCCCCCCCCCTCCAATATATTGCTATAAAATAGATTTCTGTTTATATTATTGTGGTTATGGTTGTACTTTATTAATCCCTTATCTCTGCCATTACATACAATGAAATAAGAAAAGGTAAGAAATAAAAAAACACAGCAATGTAACACAATACACTATTAGACATTATTGTGAAATAAAAAGTCCATCCTATGTGTTAGTGAATTAAAAAATATATATTTTAGGCAGGAAATTCGTTTTCAAATTTAGATTTTTTTCTGGGGGGAGGACCCCAAGACCCCATGAAAGATTTGGTCCCCCTCCCCCCCCCCCAATATTGACTCCGTGGCTACGGCTTTGGTGTAGTAATATGTAAACTTGAGATTGAACATGCACATGCACTTAACATTTGCTCATCACGAAACTCTGACCCCAAACTCAAACGCTAACCGGGCTATCGGACCACTGAGACGCCAAACAAGAACGCTCTCGGTGTTCGCTTGGTTCGAGAGGCATGTGGATCACATGTATCGCTTGTTGTCCTTGCCCCGCACCTCCGATTAGCACAGTTGGCTACGTACGGTGTGAAATAACTTCAACGTAGAGTATATACGTGATATTTATTCCCTTGGTGTAGAGGGTTTTGACTCTGCTCAGCAAGAGGCCGTGTTGTGTCTGTGTGTGTGTGTGCATTAAACTGCAAACTCCCCTCCGTCGCCACGCCGAAATTCCAATCAACTCGTTCCACGCTGCACGCGCACGATGTTTGTTAAACGACGCGCTAAGCAATTCGCGCTGTCCCGCGTCAATAGAGTCGATTCGCAATAAGATCGAGATCTCAGTGTGTACGCGTGTGTGTGCGTGCATGTACACGTGTTGTGTGTGTGTACACGTGTAAACGTGTGTCCGTGCATTATACACGTATTGTGTGCGTGCATGTAAACGTGTTGCGTGTGTGCACATACACGTGTCCCGTGTGTGCGTGCATGTACACGTGTTTCCGCGCGTGTGTATGCGTACACGTGTTGCGTGTGCGTGTGGGTGTACACTTGTTCCACGTGTGTGCGTGCATGTACACGTGTCCCGTGTGTGCGTGCATGTACACGTGTTGTGTGTGTGTACACGTGTAAACGTGTGTCCGTGCATTATACACGTGTTGTGTGCGTGCATGTACACGTGTTCCGCGCGCTTGTGTGTACACGTGTTGCGTGCGCGCGTGCATTATACACGTGTTGCATGTATGGATGCGTGCATTAAACACGTGTTGCGTGTATGGGCGCGTGCATTGAACCACGTGTCGCGTGTGTACGTGCACGTGTTCCATGTGACGCAGGCAACGTTATTTGTTTAGCACGTCACGAATGCATCTTCATGCTGCAGTCGTACAAAGTGCGATGGCTCCGAAATGCGTGTGAAGTTGTGATGGCTCATAAAAGTTACTCATCTGCCATTTTTTAAAAATCTTTTCAAGACAAAGATACTTGCGATAATAGGTCCCACGGATAGAACTGCTCGACCCGATCTATAAGTGCTCTGATACTTACTTTAAAAGACAATGCTTTCCTGTATATTATCAGAGCATGTTTTTTTGCTTGCATATTTTGCCACAAGTATACGTGTGGTTAATGCGGACTTATATATTTGGTACTCTTTGGTTCTATTCGGTAAAGTCACGAATAGAACCAAAGAGTATGGATCCTTGCAGTCACGAACGCTTCAAATCTAGAATATCTATTTGGTGTTTGCAATTTTGAACATCTATTTTATTATTTTTGGTTCTTTCGGTAAAGTCACGTAGAAGGGAAACAATAAAATAAACAGGTCCCTGCAGGGTGGGCTGGTAGGAACATTGGAATTTTGCGCAACTTTATTTTTACACCCCAACAGCACGAGATTTCACTTCGTTAAAGCATTGAAAGGGGACGGACGGACGGACACATTAATCTATTGCAGGCTGGTACACTCAGTTTACAACTTCGTTCCTACCAGTATAAAAAATATAAAACAATAAAATTATCACGACGTTCCGACTGCAACACAAGCAATCATCATCAGAAAGAGCATCCTGCATGCGTTTGTTCCCGACACCGGCCGACGAACACAAAAGCGCGCCGACTCTTTTTTTCGGCAAGTGTCGTGAGTGCGAAGTTGTTGAATGTTCATTATCATCATCAACCGGTTCTGCGGGTGGCAACAACGGCCCCTACGTTCCGTAAGGAGGCGGTGGACAGAAACCCGACTGACAATGACGATGGTGTTCGTGATCGCGGCGTGGATGGATGTCGGAAGATGGCGAGGTCAAGCAAGGAGGCTCCGGGCGTCTTGTCGACACGGAGAGACACAAACTCGACGCAGTTATTTTCCCTTGCGTATCGGTGGCGAGACGTTGAAATGCCTGGGCCCTGGTCGTGGGTTCTATCCCTGACCCTGACTCCTGCTGTACATTTGGAGTTTGCGTGTCTCTCTCCACGTGGTCGTGTGAATTCGTCTCCTTGCCCTCCAGTTTTTAACCCTCCACATGTAGTAGAATGAACGTGCGTTTAGAGTTTTTGGGCTGCTGCTATAAATGTCCACGTAAATAAGCAACTTCGTCGAGCTAGCCTTTGTGGCGAGGTTACTTCTTAAAAAGAGCTGAATAGCCCAGTGGGTCTTACCTGGTAAAATGAACATTTTCAAAAGTGTAGTAATAGTGTAGGGTTGTTTTCCCTCTTAGTTTTAATGTTAAGGAGTTTATGTTACTGGGATTGTGCTGTTGAAGCGCTGTTGAGGCCTTGTGTGAATGGCACGATATAAAACTGAATTTTGCTTTGCTTGCTTACACATTTACATCATTAGACCTCCTTTGCCAGTACCAAAATGTAATAATAGGGTTTTCCCCCTTTTTTCTGGCAACAAAACTGAAACCTTTTTTTTACAAGGATTCATATCTGCATTAACCACAATACCTGCAATCAAAATGTAAACAAAAAAAACATACTATGATAATATATGCTTTGTCCTTGAAACTGATTGGTCCACACCAAGGGACGGCTTTCTTTTGAGCCTCGACCCAATTGGTGGTCGACCAGATGACGCCAAAAGGCGTCACACAGCTCAAGCTGTACGCCTTTATGTTTTTTGTTTGCATTTTGACTGCAGGTATTGTGGTTAATGCAGACAAGAATCCTCGTAAAAAAAGGTTTCTGTTTTGTTGCCATAAAAAAGGGTAAAAACCCTATTATTACACATTTACATCTCGAGGAACGTAGCAGTTCGGTTTTTGTTGTTATTGCTGCATTTCGCTTTAACGTTCAGTAACTTTTCGTAAAATAAATTTACATCTCGTTCGGTGCTCCATGCTGTCACCATTACACGACTCACGACAGAGTCTCACTGTGAATTAAAATTCCCCGTACGTGACAAGTCTGTCAGAGGGGGGCAGGTGCTGTTAGCGAGTCGCGCCTACGAAGACCCGACACACTCCGCACCGGGGTACTCGTTTAGGGCTGAGTCTACCTAGGGGGAGACCCGGCTATTCAGATGTTGGCCGTGAGCGGGAATCGAACTCCGGTCGACCGGGTTCATAGCGCAAATGCGCTAACGACTGCGCCACCGCTCCCCGCTACATATATACATACAACGTAGACTATATACACACACACGTACTCAAAAATAGCTGCGTACACTCCATGCATACTACACGTACGTGATTTTAAATGCAAATATATACACACACATATGTACACACACAGTGTATATTGCAAACAAAAAATGTATACACATTAAACCACAGTTGTGAATAGTTGATTAATAACAATAGTTCTCATACCTAAGTTCGATTCCTGGTCACGGCTAACATCAGTTGCGAGTGATATCGATATCATACCCGTTTCTGGGCCCCGCCCCTTCACTAATCCGCATTGATCAGCAAGGTGAAGTATGGTCAAACAACCTTTCCATCCTTCCCCTCCCCCCCCCCAAATGACCGAGAGGATAAGGAAATCTAAGTACTGTATATCATTGCGCACACATGCACATATATATTTTTTTAAAAAACGTATACAAATGCAATCAATCAATCTTTATTTTACGTGCCAATATCGCCCTCAATAAAGTACACACTGGTGCACATTACAGCGAAAGGGGGACGGTGCAGAGGATACGGAGAAATCGAAATTCAAACAGAGACACGTCAAGACCTCCGCGGGCGAACAGCGACTGAGCAAAGTACATTGCAACCGTGCGCAACGAATCGCAAAATAAAAGTTAAGTAGTTAGTAAAAAATATATAGTTGTTCTGGGAAGGCAAGTCTGAGTTGGTGTGTCTTGTTTCACAGACCACGGAATTCAGAGAGGCGATCGGGGCGTTTCGGATGATTCAGATAATGATTTGGCTCCTGCTATAAATGTCCACACGATCAGCCACTTTGTTGATCTATGACTTGTGGCCAGGTCGCGTGTGAACAAAAAGCTAATAGCTCAGTTGGCTTTGTAAATTTTTTGTGATTTGCTTACTTTTTCCCTCTACTTTGCACTCCGATGTTTGTACTGTTTGTTGTTATAACGTTCTGACCCCCCCCCCCCCCCCTTCCCTACTGGACATCTGTGAGAGAAAAAATGCTTTAAAGCTCATCGTATTCCTCCAGTATGAATCAATACAGTATTCGGATCCTGGCGAGGATGTTCCAGATTTTTGGGGGGGGCTGCGCTCGAGATGACTTTGATCCCCCCCACCCCCCCCCTAGCAGCGTCGGTTGAACAAATCCTTGGCTGTGCAAGTTATCGATGATCCCGTGGAGCGTGCTGCGTGCACCTGAGGATTGGAGCAAAATGCGGTTCTGCAGGTAGATAGGGGAGGCCAAGCCACGCAATGCTTTGTAGGTTAGGATATATGCACGTAAACTTATACACGTGGAGTGTAGATTTCCAGTATACAAAGTACACTTCTGTACATGCATTCAAAAACAGATACACAAGTTTCCCCCATATCGCCTTTAACAGACTGTTGGGGTAAGTACATTTAGCGAGCGCCTGATGAAAGTGGACATAGCGCGCGAGGGGGTGGGTGGTCAGCATCACGCCTGTCCGCCTTTGCATCCACAGCGGAGATGTTTACACACCGCAGCAAACGGATGAAGCTGTTGTCTTCACTGGTATTCCTCAAAAGATGCAGAGATTCAAAGGTAATACCACACGCAGTTAAAGTAACACATCACATGAAGTCACTTAAAGCTAATCAAATACAGCACCATAGAAGTGAACTAAGTCACACTGCTAAATTACTAATGTCCTTACACGTAAAAATGAGTAAGTGTCTCTACAGATCACTGGAATGTAATCGGCACAATTACACAGCAATCAGCTGATAATGAATTTAACAAAACACTACCCAAATTAACAAATTGCTAGACTGAATAAACAAACAACTTTCAGCTAAAAATGAACATTTTATAAACAAAACGGTTATCAACATGACTAACGTTGAATTATCCAGCGATATGGTTTCAGTCCTGTCTAAAGGTCGTAACTTTGCTGTTACCCCAGGTACAATCCCTGTCGATGAGATCATTGCTGAAGTGGAATCAGCAGTTAAACATCTCCCCCATAATCAAGCTGAAATTACTCGGCATGAGGTTGCTAAAATGAATGAGAAAAGCAAATTGCCAAAAATAAATATTAACTTCAGTGAAGCAAAAGCCTGAAGGAAATTGAGAGCAAATAAAAATATAAAAATAATTGCTGCTGATAAGGGTCGATCAACTGTTATGAGGCGCCATGAGGACTATGGCAATATAATAAAATCAAATTTTACTCGATGAAAGCACCTTGGAACGTAAAACCACGGCAATAATTGCCAAGTCATCAATTCCCAAGGAAGAGCAATACCTGATCAAACAAAGGACATCAAAACCACTAAGACTTTATGGGCTACCAAAAATTCACAAACCTGATGTCCCATTAAGACCCATAGTACAATAGGCTCTGCCACGTACAAATTAGCACAATACGTAACGAAACAAATACAGCCCTACATCGGTAGGACCTCTTTGTTCGTCAAAAACTCTGAACATCTCGTAATATAATCAACTATAACACATTCCTGCGGAGGGAGCTGGTAGTAGGAACGTTGGGTTGCTCGGTCAATGGCCAGGGTCAACGGCGGCACCACGTGGTGTATTCCGCAAATATGCCCGACTGTGAGGGCGGGCACAAGCCGGCGTGAGTAGGTTAAACGTTGAGTTTTATAAGGGCACCACGGGGTGACCAGCCCCTCCCCACCCAGCCCCACCCCTCCCACCCCCCACCCAGCCCCACCCTCCCCTCCCCACCCTCCCCACCCCACCCAGCCCCTCTCCACCCAGCCCCACCCCTCCCATTTTTGGAATCACGACGGACGGACACAATAATCCTCTGTGGGCTGGTGTAACCAGGAGGTTCCTACCAGTATTAAGCTTAACCTTAATGATATTCTCGTAAGTTTTGATGCGACCTCTCTGTTCACGAGGGTTCCGGTCAACGAGTCAATTAAATTACTCGACACTCTGGTAACGAACAAAGGTCTAGCCAAAGATGTCCCACGACTAGCTGAACACTGTCTAAAGAACACATACTTCTTGTGGCAAGGTGACTTCTATAAACAAAAGGAAGGAGCAGCAATGGGCTCTCCTGTGTCTCCTTTGATAGCAGCAAATTTATCCATGGAAGATTTTGAAAAAAATAGCTTCAAGCACACTAAAACCATCTGCCTGATTTAGATATGTGCATGACACATTGGTGGTTTGGCTACACGGCAAAGATACACTGAACGCATTTCTAAATAATCTCAACTCGCAAAACCCAACCATCCAGTTCACCATGGAAGTGTAAGCCGACAGAACCCTACCATTGCTGGATCTTCTGCTCGGACGTGGTCGAAATGATAAAATAACACGCAGCGTTTACCGAAAGAAAACGCATACTCACGCCTATCTGAATGCAGAGTCACGCCATCACCCCGTACAGAAATCTGCTCTTATCAAGACGCTCATTCATCCAGCTAAGAAAGTGTGAGATGGTGACAGTCTGAGAAGTGAAATTCAACATGTTAAAGAAGCGCTGCAAATGAACGGTTACAATGGTGCACAAATCAACAGGGCATTGAATGCCAAAACCAAATCAAATAACGCGAGCATTGAAACTGCCCAAGTAATGAAAACGATCAAAATACCGTATATTGCGGGAGTAACTGATAAACTAGCCAGATGTTTGGAAAAACAAAACATCCGAGTCAGAGTTGGCACGGTACGTAAAATACAGATATTAATATCTGGTACAATAGATGTATTACCGAAGCTATCAACAGAACGTGTGTACAGGATTAACTGCACGTGTGGTAAATGTTACGTTGGGCAAACAGGACGAATGATCAGCACGAGACTAAAAGAACATCAGAGAAATCTTAAATTCTCCCAAATACAACGGTCAGTAAGTAGCGAACACGCGTACCAACAAGGACTCTTAATTGATTTTGATAATGTTGAAGTTCTGTGCAAAACTAGCTACTACTGGCCAAGACTAAAAAACATACTGTAGTTTAGTTTTTCTCAACCCTGGCCACAACTCGGCAGCCTGTTAGGCGACACGCGGGGTGGAAGTTTTTTTTTACTACAGTATTATCAAAGAACCATAATTATCATCATTATTACCGCATCATTCGCATCACCACGAAAATACAATGCCACCGCAACCATCACCGTCCGTAACGACTAACTACCACCACCACCATCATCACTACCACTAACACCATAATCACTCCCACGAACACCATCACTTTACGCATTGCCACTAACACCTTGCCAATACCCACTGACATCATTACAATTACTACGAACGCCACACAGATACCCGCATAATCGCTGATATCTTCACCCCCCCCCCTCTGACCCCAAAGACAAAGATCCCCCGTATAGCCTTAACAGACTGTTGGTGCAAGTGCTGTTAGAGAGCAGCGCCTTATGAAGGCCGCCACGGCACACGAAGGGATGGATGGCCAGCACCACGCCTCTCCTCCTTTGTCTCCCTTGTGGCGATGTTTACACACCGAACCAGGTACTCATTTGAGGTCGAGTCGACGTAGGGGAGGCCTAGGGCCGCTGAGCGGGAATCGAGCACACATGCCAAGTCACACGCACGCGTTATTCATTAATGAATGATTCAACAAAATCAACAGCTTAGGCGGAACTGAAAGCAGTTGTTCGAGACAGAGATAAAGATCCCTCGTATAACTTTTAACATACTGTTGTGGCGAGTGCTGTTAGCGAGCACCTGAAGTGACAACAACAGGCGGTATTCGCCACTAAGTGACGGTGAGGTCACCACGGCACTTGTGCCAGGATAGGTGCACATCGAGGCCATCACGAGAAGTGTCGAAGGCTCGCTGGAGGTCACGGGACAGACCGTGCAGGTGCCATGGGTTGAACGCCTGAGATGGCTGGCAGATGCACCACGATGACACACACACACACACACGTGTATACACATATGCACATCACATATTACGTATATATGTGTATGGCTTTTATCGTGGTAACCCACCGCTGGATGAGGGCCTCCCAAACGCAGCTTTAGATTTTGGGGGTGTTTATTTGACCATACTTCACCACGCTGGGAAGTTCGGGTCCGTGGTGAAGCAGTTGGCGTATGGAAGTTGTATAAACCGTGAAGTGTCGAAGGCCCGCTGGCAGGAGGTCACGGAACAAGACCCTGCAAGGTGCCGTGGGCTGACTGCACGTTGGACTTTTTTCGCACCCTAGGTCGCCCAACCATGCTCATCGGACTGGCAGATGCACCACGCTGACCCCCTCAGACACAATACCTGTTCATAACCGCAAGGCCTTCTTGTGTAAACCATTTGTTTCTAAAAAATCACCCGATTTTGCGGTTCACGAAAAATGCCTCCAACTGCCACGTCTCATAAATCTCGTACAAGCCTCCTCTTCGAGCCATGCAACTCAGCGGGTCTCACTCAGCTCCTGCGCTTGGCCCGAATTGTTTCGGGCCACTTTCACAATCTTTTACCACCTCCGGCCAGCGTTTCCCACTCTGCAGGGGCGTCTCGCAGTGCCACTTTCATGCAGTTCTCTCCGCTGCGTCTTAATTTAGTTTCTCTCTCGTATACAACATCTACAGCATTTACGCAGAATTCAGACAATCGTCACTGGTGTTGGTGGCCGTGAGCGGGAATCGAACTCCGGTTAGCCGGGTTCGTAGCGCAGCGTGCGAACCACTGCGCCACCGCTCCACGCACACACACACACACAACAAAGATAAAGATCCCCCCTAGATAGCCTTAACAGACTCTCGGGGCAAGTTATGTTAGCGGGTAGCACCTATGAAGGCCGGCACGGCACACGAGGTCGGGGGGGGGTCGCCTTTATCTTCCCAGTGGCGATGTTTACACACCGCACCATTAATTAATTTGAGGCTGAGTCGCCCTATGGGAGGCCCAGGCCCAGTTCGGATAATCATCACTGGTGATGCTAAACCGCTGCGCCACCGCTCCCCACACACACATGCACACTCACCCACAAAGCAAACACGGAAATGTCAAGAGGAACACGATTTGTACCCGTAGAAAATAATACATCTCAGTGTGTGTTGTGTTGTCTGTGTATGTATGTCTGTCTTTGTTGATTTGTATGTCTGTGTGTATTCATTATTGCATTCTCTATGCATGAATGTGTGTGTGTGTGTGTCTGGAGGCGGATGTCTATGTGTGTATGTCTTTGTAAGGCGTGTGGAGGCATTAATACAACAGTGGAGTTAGATTCACCCTCGCAGCCAACGTCGGCAACGAATACCTCCACCAGTCCCTGGGCTTCCCCAAGCTTGACTCAGCCTCAAATGGCTACCTGGCGTGATGTGTACACATCGGCAACTGGAGAGACAACGGTGGCCGGGGCGTGCTTCCGGCCACACCACCCCCTTGTGTGCCGTCGAGGGCCTTCATAGGTGCTCGCTAACAGCACTTGCCCCAACAGTTTTGTTAAGGCTATACGGGGGATCTTTGTCTCTGCGTATGGCTATGTGCGTGGAGGTGTGTGTGTGTGTGTGTATATTTGCCTTTGGAGGTTTATGTGAATGTGTGAATACGCCCATGATTGTGTGTTTTGTGTCTAAGTGTGTAAGGTGTTTGTGTGGCATGTAATCGGCGCTCGCTAACAGCACTTGCCCCAACAGTCTGTTAAATGCTCCATGGGGGATATTTGTCTGTGTACACGTGTGTGTGTGTTTGTAAGTGTACGTCTATGAGTGTGTGCTTGAGGAAATGTGCGTGTGTGTGGAGTACACGCGTGCGTAAAGTACACGCGTGTGTAGAGCACACGCGTTTCAGACCCTGCACGCACGTGCCCATGAGCACGTGCGTGGAGTACACGCGTGTGATCGCGGCTCTCGTCATCGGCACTGTTGTCGTGAGGTCCTGCGAGTGTTTGCTTTCTTTTACATTTTCCGCGTTTGACGCGAGGTCACGATGGGATGCCGGTGTCGCGCAGACGCCTTCCTCGCATCAACACACAGTCACCATCAGCGCCAACATCATCATCACGACTACCATCACCACCACCATCATAACGAATACCAACATCATCACCACCATCATCATCATCACCCCCACCACCATCATCACGACTACCATCATCATCACCACCACCACCATCATCACGACTACCATCATCATCACCACCACCACCATCACCACCACCATCATCACGACTACCATCATCACCACCATCATCACGACTACCATCATCACCACCATCACCACCCAGCCATTACCGCCCTTTCACCCACGCATCCCATCACACATTTTCATCATCACCATCACCCCCCCCCCCCCCCCCCCACACTATCTAACACCTCCCTCATGGACTACCTCCCTTTCCCATATTCCCTTGGCCTCAACTACTCCCCCATATCTACCCCCTGCCAATACCCCCCATCTACCCACCCCATCTACCCCCCCTGCCCCCCATTTACCCCTTGACCCCCCTCCCTCCCCCCATAAACCCCTCCCCTCGTCTATCCCCCGCCATCTACCCCCCCCCCATTCCACCCCGCCCCCCCAATGTGCCCCCTTTCTCCCACACCGCCCGCGACACGGGACCCGCCTCCGTTCCCCCAGCAGCCCCTCCCCCTGTAGCCCCTCCCCCCCCCTCAGGGCTCTGCACGTAAAGGCTGAGTAGTCGGTGCTGCGTCTCTCACTCAACAGTGGCAGCGTTCGGGTTTCCAGATCCCAGCACGCACTCGGTGGGGCCACGTGCTCGCGACTCGCTCTGTCTGCGCGGTGCTCACAGCGGGGGAAACCCAAACTCGTCGATTGGTTATTTAGTGGACCACATCAGTGGTGGTCGCGAGCTGGTGGGTCGCTGATTGCTACAAGTATATGATCGTCAGCAGAAGCGGAATCATCAGTGGCGGCAGCAACAGCGGCGACGGCGGTCATCATCATCATTATCATCATACGTGTCATCATCAGCATCACCGGCAAAAGCATCACCGATAGCATTGCCACTTTGACATGACCATTAGCATCAGCTGTGACGCTACCAGCAACGCGATGACGAATTAGCAGCATTATCATCATCAGCAGCAGCCCCAATATTATCGACAGCAGCAGCAGCAACATTTTCACCAATATTATCATCAACAGTATCATCATCATCATCCTCATTAGCAGCAGTAACGCTCATCATAGCTGACGAATGTTAGCTATCGACATCATTAGCACAATCGGTCGTCTTTGGAGTCATCTTGAATATTCCGCACGCCAGCTTAACTGAAGCGAGCCCAAATAGCATCGAGCCAAAATATACACTCGGATGTATAACTAATTTAATTCGAGTAATCGGCAACGTGTCCCTTGACACATTCCACACGTGTCATCATCACCACCATCATCGCCGCGTTCTCCGCTTCTCCATATTTGCACCCCAGTCCTATCGTGACCATCTCTCACCTCCAACTCCTCACCATCCCAAGCCATCAGCATCATCATCATCATCCCATTTAATTCGCCCTGCGTCTTCATCATCATCATCCCATCGCTATCGCGTCCAATGTTTCATCTCTCTGGGACGTGAGTGGATGAGTGTCGAGGGACAAGTATCGCTACACGTGCCAGCCAGACAGACGGACAGACACGAGGTCTCATCCGATGCTGCAGTAGCAGCAGTAGCAACAGCAGCAGCAGGAACGCAGGACCCAGTTTTGCTTTCATTTCCGCCTCGAGTATTGAATGTTGCGCGCTCCCGGGAGTCGCCTCTTGCGAATTTCCATCGCCACCCACTGGGCTGGATATTACCTCTGGCGCAAACATTGCAGGTAAGTGTATCCGAAAACGCGTGCGCACGTACGTGCGTGTGTGTGTCTTGCATGGTGTGTCCTGTGACTCGTCATCTGTCACTCATCTCGGTCAGTCAACCCAGAACAATCAGCCTGGGTCTGCGCCGTGACCTCCTCCGGCCGGCCGGCCAGCCAGCCAGCAGCGGCAGCGGCAACGGCAGCCACATTGTCAATGTGTACCTAGCCTGGCACAAGCACCGCGGGGATGTCACCCGCCACTTAGTGGCGAATGACGGCTGTTGTTTAGATTTTTGGTGTTGTTTCGCTCGCTTGAGCCGGTGAAGTCGGGCTCCGTTTAAACGACTCTTTTTTTTCCAGGAGGGTCCTGCCAAGTTTTCGCAGTAGGGGGCGATGAGTGTGCGTGATCGGGCCGAGTTCCAGTGCATGTGTTCACGCGAGTGTTCACCCGTGTGCGCGTGTGTTCATGCGTGTGCGCGTGTGTTCAGGCGTGTGCGCGTGCACCTGGGGAGATAAAGGCGGCCGGGCGTGGGATTAGCCACACCATCCCCTCGATTAGCGTGTTGGCCAATGAAAGATGCTCGCTAACAGCACTTGCCCCAACATTATGTTAAGGCTATACGGGGCATCGTTGTCTTTGTGTGCGTGTGTCCATGCACGTGTGTGTTGTATGCATGCCCGTGTGTTTATGTTTGTGCTTGCGTGTTTTGTTCATAAGTTCTCGCTAACAACACTTGCCTCAACAGTCTGTTAAGGCTATACGGGGCATCGTTGTCTTTGTGTGTGTTTTATAGTCATCTATGCCTGTATTTGAGTGTGTCCGTGTATGTACATTATGTTTACCTGTATTAGAGACATCCATGCCGGCCCGCCTACGATCCATCCTGGGTTTCACCAGGCTGGATCGTGCGAGGAGCTCACGGATCCTTGAAAGATCTGGACACGGTCCCATCAGTGAGCTCCTCCGACAGGCAAGGTTGCGTTGGTTGGGTCATGTAGCCGCATGGCCAGCCACCGCATGCCCAAATTAACGTTTGTTCTGCCGGATATAGGGGGCTAAACGGGCACGGCACGGGATAGAGAAGAGATGGAGTGTGGTGCGAGAAGATATGGAGCTGAGTGGACATTGCAATGACTGGTACCAGCGGTGTCAAGATTTGCCTCTGTGGAGGAGGCTCGTGAAGAACGCTGCGACTGGACAGTTGGAGGCAGTCGCCCTCCAGCAACAACAGAAGGCATAGGAGCGACGCTCACAACAACGAGCAGAACGTCCGGCGGATAAAAAAAAACACAGCTAGTTGGCACAGTATTGAGCACAGGTGGTGCATCAGCCAGTCATCTCAGTCAGTCAACCCATGGCACCTGGGTTTGTCCTGTGACCTCTTGCCAGCAGCGAGCCTTCGACACTTCACGCGGCCTCAAGGTGCACCTAGCCTGGCCCGATCGCGTGTCATTGCCACTGAGTGGCGAACGCCAGTTGTTGTTGTTGTGCACGTGTGTGCGTGTAGCGTTTTCCCGTTATGTATTCGTGTTTCTTTGTCGTGTTCGGTGCATGAATAGGTCATCGCTAAAGGAACTTGCCCCAACAGCCTGTCAAAGGTTATACGGTGTCTGGGGCGGCCGGGTCTTGATATATTGTGTGCGCGTGTGGAAAAAAAAATCCGCTGACTCAGTATAAAACGTGCTAATGTACTCGAGGATCCCGAGGAAACGTTAGGAACTCATTAAATGAACGCCGGTAACCCCACAGGGATTACGACTCACGAACGCCACGAACCCTGCGGGTTCGTAGCCTCCCCCCCCACTAGCCCCCCCGTCACTAACCCCCACTAGCCCCCCCGTCACTAACCCCCACTAGCCCCCCACGTCACTAACCCCCAATAGCCCCCCCCCCACTAGCCTCCCCTCCCCCAATAGCCTCCCCCGTCACTAACCCTCCACTAGCCCCCCCCTCCCCCATTTTCTTCATTCATATGTATGTGCAATTATTACCTTATACATATTACACATATTCATATTTCCCGGTTATGGCCACACAACTGGCGTTATTGCCAACGCGCGAGCATCGCGAAACAATGCATTTGTTTTCTTTGGTTCTTTCGGTAAAGTCACGTAGAATGAGAATAAAATAATAATAAATTGATAAAATAAAATAACACAAGCAATTTATTTAATTTTATTCTCATTCTACGTGACTTTACCGAAAGAACCAAAGAAGATGAATCATTGCGGTCACGAAAGCTTTAAATCGAAATTTAATGCATTTGCTCGGCATTGCATCAGTTTGCTCTGTGGCCTCAGCCTGCCACGTGGGGTTTGCTATGCCTCAGGATACAGATCCCTGACTGCAGGCTAGAACCATGCTCCCTGGAATGCGTCAAAACTACTATGCGCTGTGAAGAAGGCCCATTTCCCAAAACGTCGCCAATGTTATTGACGAACTACGAGTTAGTTTTTTTGGCCGTTGTGCGCGTGCACCACCGCCAATGCAGCAGCAACACCACGTGATTTGCTTTCTTTCTACTTGGCTTGTATAATCATCATCATCACCATCATCAGTTCAGATGTATCCACTGCTGGATGAATTCATGCCGCCACGCGTCGCCGGCCATCCATCGTAGCTTTGCGTTGGCGTAATCCATGCAGCCTTCTTCAATGCCCGCGGGCCACTCGGCACCCCTGTGTGTGGCGGCCGCTCACACACTGATGATGTCTTGTCGGTGAAAGTGCCCACCCCTCCTCTGAACATGTGTAAAGAACACGATCTCTTCACTGAATCCCCACCCCCCTGCAGCGTGGCCCACGTGCGTCCCATCCCTTTGGCCTCTGCTCTAACACAAGCCTCCCTCCCTCCCTCCTCCTTCTCCTCCTCCTCGCTCGGGTCATCGTTCCACCGTGATAGATCCGTGTCTGATTTGCGTGTGTTCTCTCAACCCCGTGTTAACGGCCACATTTTCAGTCTCTCGGTGGTGCATCTCTCCGCGCTTCTTTGCACACTTTTTCAGCTGTTGTTCCATTTTTGTTGGTGTGCACGCATGTTGTGTGTGTGTATATATATATGTTGGATATACGTACCGTATGTAGCCAACCCGCGCGAATCCGAGGTGCGGGGGAAGGACGACAAACGGAACACAAAAATGAGTGCTCAAGAAATGAGTTTGTCAATCTCGATTTCAAAGTGCACGGCTCCAGTGGCTTGTTGTTATTGGAAGGGAGAGAATTCCAGACGGTCGCACGAGCGCATCGGAAAGCGTGCGCGATGAGGTTCTACGGCTAGCCAAAAGCCGCTGTCGCGAGGATGATCGTAGTTTACGTGATGGTTCGTGCTCCTTGACGACGTATTGCGGTGCATTTGTGGCGAGCACTTTGTGCGCAATGAGTGTGAAAAGAGTTTGCGTCGAGTCCCGTCTTCTCGAACCCCATAGGCACTGATTGTGTCCTCCTTTCTTCTCCGGGCTCAGCGGAAAGGCCACTCTGTAGCGCCAAACGCTATGGCCCTCCGCTCGCGTTCGCCTCTTTGTTTCATTCATCGAGCACCTCGGCCCACCTTCAGTAAGCTGCCCCTAGGTATCCACACACACACACACACTGTGTTTAACAAGTGTCTCCTTCAACAATAACTGCCCTTCGTTCAATGAGCTTGTGCTCGACTCGTTTTGTTTCTGTCTCTTCCGATTTCCCTTCGCTTCTTGGCTCTGCTCTATTTCATTCGCTCCTCTTCTGGCATTTCGCTGACATGTTATTCATATAGTTTATTGTTAAAAATTGGGTCACAGTCCCTACGATCACTGTTACGTTGCGTTTATGGCTTTTATTTTGGTGATTTCGAAAGCGTTTTTTTGGTTTGGCCATGTTTTTGTTTATTGTAGTACGGAGTTAAGACTGATGGCCTTAATCTTAGTTGTATTGTGGTTGTTGTTGTTTGACTTGCATCCCACTGGGGTTTTTTGCACACAGCGTTGGTGTACGATGTTATTTCTGGAATATTTAGATGTTTTTTTTCCTGGATTTTCTGTTTGCACAGTCACAAAGTCACTTTAAGATGTTTTCTTGTTCATGTTTTTGTTTTTTTTGCGGTTGCACTCGATTCAAGAGCCGAATGGCTCACAGGGCTATACCAAATAAATGGAACTATGAAATAAATGGAATGGAACTATGACCCAGGCCACGGCTTGGAAATGTGGCCTTGGCTACTTTGCACGCCAACCAGCCGCCTCGCAGGACCGCTGACGGTCCTGGACTGTGGCCTCTGACTCTCTATGTGACTCTATGAGTCTCGAAGTAATTGTATGTGTCTCTATGTAACTATATGGGTCTGTGTGTGTTTTTATGGGTCTATGTGTAACTCTATGGGTCTATGTGCAACTCTATGAAACTCTGTGGGTATCTATGCAACTCTACAGGTATATTTGTAACTCCATTGGTCTTCATATAACTATGAGTCTCTATGTGACTCTATGGGTCTGTGTACAACTCAATGAAACTCTGTGGGTATCTATGCAACTCTACGGGTATATTTGTAACGCCATTGGTCTTCATGTAACTATGAGTCTCTATGGGTCTCTATGTGCAACTCAATTAAACTCTGTGGGTATCTATGCAACTCTACGGGTTTATTTGTAACTCCATTGGTCTTCATGTAACTGTGAGTCTCTATGTGACTCTATGGGTCTCTATGTGCAACACAACGAAACTCTGTGGGTATCTATGCAACTCTACGGGTATATTTGTAACTCCATTGGCCTTCACGTAACTATGAGTCTCTATGTGACTCTATGGGTCTCTATGTGCAACTCAATGAAACTCTGTGGGTATCTAAGCAACTCTACGGGTTTATTTGTAACTCCATTGGTCTTCATGTAACTATGAGTCTCTATGTGACTCTATGGGTCTCTATGTGACTCTATGGGTCTCTATGTAACCCTACGTTACTTCACGCTCTGTATATCATCTCCAGTCATCCTCTTAGCAGCGACGTTTGGCTGGCCATCGCGCTTTCAGGTGAGCTTCTGCGGCCTTCTGGAATGCCGGTGCTATGCACTTTAAAATAATCTCAATTGAAAACGAATTTCTTTTTAGAACTGCTGTTTATTATTTAATTTAGTTGTCCTTCCCCCGCAACCTCCGATTAACACGGTTGGCTACGTACGGTGCAAAAGAAGTTCAACATACACATACATAACGAATAAATCAGAGATAAAGTCGTTTAAAAACAAATATTTACAGGCCCATCAGCCGCTTATCATAGAAAACCTTCACGATGTTAACAGTAAGACTTGCTCTTCATCGCCTAAGACGACTCATCACGTAACTCACTCGGTGAGCGAGCTTCATCGATGACGGTGCATTGCTATGTTAGATCAGCAAAAAAGTGTCACGTTGGCAAAAGACAAATAATTCACTACTTTAGCCCACCGGTGTGTTGAAGAGTGAATCCACAACATTTACAGTTTGAGTACGACGTTTCGCTGGTAATTACATCCAGCATCATCGAGCAATTCGCCAGAATGGTAAAGCCCTCGCTTGCTCCCAGTCTTATTTAAGACACCGGTGGGCTAAAGTGGTGAATTATTTGTCTTTTGTCAACCTGACACTTTTTTGCTGATTGGCCGTGTCGGGTGGGTGGAGGGTTACGACACATTTATAAATAACGCGATCTAACCGAAAAAAACCTTTATTATGAATAATATTGGTCGCGAAAGCCTACGTGTTACACTGCTATGCTAGAGCCGGCCTCACTCAGCAACACGCACGACGACGCTGTCCGCGACAGTAAAGTACATCGCACGCCACGGCCCTCCCGGGCCGGCACCATGCAGTGACATCCCCGATGTCAATGCACATGCAAATATTGCATCTCACAGCGCTGTAGAATCCGCAGCAGCGGCAACAATGATTTCCCAAGCTCTGATGATAACTGATGCACTGCCTTCCTCCTGGCAAGCCAGGGTATACCCCCTCCTCACCCCCCCCCCACCCTGGCTGGGCTTCCCACGGGATGGGAGTTTCACAGCATTTCTGTGATCCACCAAACCATCGCTGCTGCCTCCAAAGTTCTAGATTACAGGGCCACGTTCTTAGCCACCAAGGTATGTGCGTTGAACTTCTTTCGCGCCGTACATAGCCAACTTTGTCAATCGGAGCTGCGGCTGTGAGGCTATCACGCGAGTAGGCGGGGGGGGCGGGGGTTGCTGGAGGTTGGCGTTATTCACAGTCCTCCACAGCAGATTTCAGGACCAGTAAGCCAGCCGTAGTGAGATCTCCCACGGGCCATGAGCGACCGTGACTAAAACTCCCGCCAAAATCCAGTTCGAATCTCCCAGCCAATCCAATGATCGCCCGTCGAACAGACCAATCAGCGATCGCCATTTGGCCGTTGCGCCCCGACCAATTGGGATCGTTCCGGAAGAAGTGATTGGCCAATGGGATAGGGACGTAATTATGCGATTAGTAACCAATAGTCTTCGAATACCTTTACAAGGGCATTACACGAGTGGTTCTCAATTTAACCTCTTCCTGTTCCGATGACGCCGTACGTGTACGTCATCCATTTTTCTTTTGACTCCGTTCCGATGACGTAAATGTTTACGTCATCGAAACGGAATCGATTCCAAGTGGAATCGGAAGTAAAAGGCCACAGTTTGCCGCCAGCTATTATAGAGTTGCGGTTGTGTCGCTACAGTTCTCTGCGGTGAGTACAATACGATGTCTTTAAAAAACAGCAGCGCTACGCCTCTATAAATAAAATCAATGCCGAACCGCTCGCGCGTCCTGAGATGAACGGGACACCCAGCCTGCAACTTGCAGATGTCTCGGAATGGGAAATGTAAATTTTTTAAAAATTATATTACTACTATACAGTGTATTAAAAAAAATAACCGTTATCCAGAAGTGGATGGCAGATCGTGGCGTAACTGTGACGGAACTCGGCGGGAGCCGAAGCGTCGGCGACCGCGTGTACCGTTGGTGCGCGCTTCCCCTCCGCGGGGCTTGCCGGGCGGCCGCGATTGCTTGGTCGGCTTTGGACATTAATTCCGTAGATATATATTGGCGGTTTACCCGCGCACACGGTGGCGAGATGTTGCTACCTCGCCTGGTATAACAGGAGGTCGTTGGGTTTGATCCCAACCCCGACGCCTGCTGCTGTATATTTGGAGCTTGTGGTGTGTGTCTCTCTCCCCCTAGTCGCGTGTATTTATCGCTGGGTCCTCGGGTACTTCCCTCCACATTTAGAATGAACATCGCGCGTTCAGAGTTTTTGGCTTCTCTAAATTTCCACGTGACGATAAGCCACTTCGGTGAAGCTATCATTTGTCGCCAGGTCGCTTCTGATAAAGAGCTGTGCAGTACAGTGGGGGGAAAAAGTATTTGATCCCCTGCTGATTGTGTACGTTTGCCTACTGACAAAGAAATTATCAGTCTATAATTTTAATGGTATGTTTATTTGAACAGTGAGAGACAGAATAACAACAACAAAAAATCCAGAAAAACGCATGTCAAAAATGTTCTAAATTGATTTGCATTTTAATGAGGGAAATAAGTATTTGACCCACTCTCAATCAGAAACATTTCTGGCTGCCAGGTGGCTTTTATACAGGTAACGAGCTGAGATTAGGAGCACATTCTTAAAGGGAGTGCTCCTAATCTCAAGCTGAGATTAGGAGCACTCCCTTTAAGAGTGTGCTCAGCTTGAGATTAGGAGCACACTCTTAAAGGGAGTGCTCCTAATCTCAGCTTGTTACCTATATAAAAGATACCTGTCCACAGAAGCAATCAATAAATCAGATTCCAAACTCTCCACCATGGCCAAGACCAAAGAGCTCTCCAAGGATGTCAGGGACAAGATTGTAGACCTACACAAGGCTGGAATGGGCTACAAGACCATTTGCTAAGCAGCTTGGTGAGAAGGTGACAACAGTTGGTGCGATTATTCGCGAATGTAAGAAACACAAAAGAACTGTCAATCTCCCTCGGCCTGGGGCTCCATGCAAGATCTCACCTCGTGGAGTTGCAATGATCATGAGAATGGTGAGGAATCAGTCCAGAACTACACAGGAGGATCTTGTCAATGATCTCAAGGCAGCTGGGACCATAGTCACCAAGAAAACAATTGGTAACACACTACGCCGTGAAGGACTGAAATCATGCAGCGCCCGCAAGGTTCCCCTGCTCAAGAAAGCACATATACATGCCCGTCTTAAGTTTGCCAATGAACATCTGAATGATTCAGAGGACAACTGGGTGAAAGTGCTGTGGTCAGATGAGACCAAAATGGAGCTCTTTGGTATCAACTCAACTCGCCGTGTTAGGAGGAGGAGGAATGCTGCCTATGACCCCAAGAACATCATCCCCACCGTCAAACATGGAGGTGGAGACATTGTGCTTTGGGGGTGTTTTCTCCTAAGGGGACAGGACAACTTCACCGCATCAAAGGGACCATGGACGGGGCCATGTACCGTCAAATCTTGGGTGAGAACCTCCTTCCCTCAGCCAGGGCATTGAAAATGGGTCGTGGATGGGTATTCCAGCACGACAATGACCCAAAACACACGGCCAAGGCAACAAAGGAGTGGCTCAAGAAGAAGCACATTAAGGTCCTGGAGTGGCCTAGCCAGTCTCCAGACCTTAATCCCATAGAAAATCTGTGGAGGGAGCTGAAGGTTCGAGTTGCCAAACGTCAGCCTCGAAACCTTAATGACTTGCAGAAGATCTGCAAAGAGGAGTGGGACAAAATCCCTTCTGAGATGTGTGCAAACCTGGTGGCCAACTACAAGAAACGTATGACCTCTGTGATTGCCAACAAGGGTGTTGCCACCAAGTACTAAGTCATGTTTTGCAGAGGGGTCAAATACTTATTTCCCTCATTAAAATGCAAATCAATTTATAACATTTTTGACATGCGTTTTTCTGGATTTTTGTTGTTGTTATTATGTCTCTCACTTCAAATAAACCTACCATTAAAATTATAGACTGATCATTTCTTTGTCAGTGGGCAAACGTACAAAATCAGCAGGGGATCAAATACTTTTTTCCCTCACTGTATGTAGCTCAGTGGGCCTTACCCGGTAAAAAATAAATCGTAGCAGCAGTTTTTATTTACAAGGCGTAATTATGCCATGACCAATTGCGTGTATTTTATACAGATTATTACTGATAAAATAACCTTGGCCATACATTGCAATGTTGTGACCACCTTCCGTCGGGCATAAAACCTTGACCCCGCAAACTAAGATCATCCTCGCAGCAGCGGCTTTTAGATAACCATCGAACCGAGATGGCTACCACATCCTGCACTGTCAGATGTGCTTCTGCGGATGTCTGGAACGCTCTTCCCTCCGATATTGGGATTCCACTGGGAGCTATTCATTTTTAAATCGGCTTTTTTGACAACCACCTTTCGGTAGAACTGATTTTTTGTGTGTTCCGTTTGTTGTCCTTCCTCCGCACCTCCGATGAGCACGGTTTCCTACATACGGTGCGAAAGAAGTTCAAAATACGTACATCAGAGACTTGTTTGTCATTCTGTCTTTGTCTATAAACCTCATCAGAGACCAGTCTGTCTTTGTCTATAAACCTCATCAGAGACCTGTCTGTCTGTGACTGTCTAGATACCCCATCAGAGACCTGTCTGTCTGTGACTGTCTAGATACCTCATCAGAGACCTGTCTGTAACTGTCTAGATACCCCATCAGAGACCTGTCTGTCTGTGACTGTCTAGATACCCCATCAGAGACCAGTCTGTCTGTGACTGTCTAGATACCCCATCAGAGACCTGTCTGTAACTGTCTAGATACCCCATTAGAGACCAGTCTGTCTGTGACTGTCTAGATACCCCATCAGAGACCAGTCTGTCTGTGACTGTCTAGATACCCCATCAGAGACCAGTCTGTCTGTGACTGTCTAGATACCCCATCAGAGACCAGTCTGTCTGTAACTGTCTAGATACCTCATCAGAGACCTGTCTGTAACTGTCTAGATACCCCATCAGAGACCTGTCAGTAACTGTCTAGATACCCCATCAGAGACCTGTCTGTAACTGTCTAGATACCCCATCAGAGACCAGTCTGTCTGTGACTGTCTAGATACCCCATCAGAGACCAGTCTGTCTGTGACTGTCTAGATACCCCATCAGAGACCAGTCTGTCTGTGACTGTCTAGATATCCCATCAGAGACCTGTCTGTCTGTGACTGTCTAGATACCCCATCAGAGACCAGTCTGTCTGTGACTGTCTAGATACCCCATCAGAGACCTGTCTGTCTGTGACTGTCTA
Organism: Petromyzon marinus; assembly: GCF_048934315.1. Classification (NCBI taxonomy): domain Eukaryota; kingdom Metazoa; phylum Chordata; class Hyperoartia; order Petromyzontiformes; family Petromyzontidae; genus Petromyzon; species Petromyzon marinus. Next base: position 8,854,239 of record NC_133709.1, on the reverse strand, counting down.
GATACCCCATCAGAGACCTGTCTGTCTGTGACTGTCTAGATACCCCATCAGAGACCTGTCTGTAACTGTCTAGATACCGCATCAGACACCTGTCTGTCTGTAACTGTCTAGATACCCCATCAGAGACCAGTCTGTCTGTAACTGTCTAGATACCCCGTCAGAGACCAGTCTGTCTGTGACTGTCTAGATACCCCATCAGAGACCTGTCTGTCTGTGACTGTCTAGATACCCCATCAGAGACCTGTCTGTCTGTGACTGTCTAGATACCCCATCAGAGACCTGTCTGTAACTGTCTAGATACCGCATCAGACACCTGTCTGTCTGTAACTGTCTAGATACCCCATCAGCGACCAGTCTGTCTGTAACTGTCTAGATACCCCGTCAGAGACCAGTCTGTCTGTAACTGTCTAGATACTCCATCAGAGATCAGTCTGTCTGTCATTGTCTAGATACCCCATCAGAGACCAGTCTGTCTGTAACTGTCTAGATACCCCATCAGAGACCTGTCTGTCTGTGACTGTCTAGATACCCCATCAGAGACCTGTCAGTAACTGTCTAGATACCCCATCAGAGACCTGTCTGTGACTGTCTAGATACCCCATCAGAGACCAGTCTGTCTGTGACTGTCTAGATACCCCATCAGAGACCAGTCTGTCTGTGACTGTCTAGATACCCCATCAGAGACCAGTCTGTCTGTAACCGTCTAGATACCCCATCAGAGACCTGTCTGTAACTGTCTAGATACCCCATCAGAGACCTGTCTGTCTGTGACTGTCTAGATACTCCAACAGAGACCTGTCTGTAACTGTCTAGATACCCCATCAGAGACCTGTCTGTAACTGTCTAGATACCCCATCAGAGACCAGTCTGTCTGTAACTGTCTAGATACTCCAACAGAGACCAGTCTGTCTGTAACTGTCTAGATACCCCATCAGAGACCAGTCTGTCTGTAACTGTCTAGATACTCCAACAGAGACCAGTCTGTCTGTAACTGTCTAGATACTCCATCAGAGACCAGTCTGTCTGTAACTGTCTAGATACCCCATCAGAGACCTGTCTGTCTGTGACTGTCTAGATACCCCATCAGAGACCTGTCTGTCTGTGACTGTCTAGATACCCCATCAGAGACCTGTCTGTCTGTGACTGTCTAGATACCCCATCAGAGACCTGTCTGTCTGTGACTGTCTAGATACCCCATCAGAGACCAGTCTGTCTGTCATTGTCTAGATACCCCATCAGAGACCAGTCTGTCTGTAGCTGTCTAGATACCTCATCAGAGACCTGTCTGTCTGTGACTGTCTAGATACCCCATCAGAGACCTGTCAGTAACTGTCTAGATACCCCATCAGAGACCAGTCTGTCTGTGACTGTCTAGATACCCCATCAGAGACCAGTCTGTCTGTGACTGTCTAGATACCCCATCAGAGACCTGTCAGTAACTGTCTAGATACCCCATCAGAGACCAGTCTGTCTGTAACTGTCTAGATATCCCATCAGAGACCAGTCTGTCTGTGACTGTCTAGACACCCCATCAGAGACCTGTCTGTAACTGTCTAGATACCCCATCAGAGACCTGTCTGTCTGTGACTGTCTAGATACCTCACCAGAGACCTGTCTGTGACTGTCTAGATACCCCATCAGAGACCTGTCTGTGACTGTCTAGATACCCCATCAGAGACCAGTCTGTCTGTGACTGTCTAGATACCCCATCAGAGACCAGTCTGTAACTGTCTAGATACCCCATCAGAGACCAGTCTGTCTGTGACTGTCTAGATACCCCATCAGAGACCAGTCTGTAACTGTCTAGATACCCCATCAGAGACCAGTCTGTCTGTGACTGTCTAGATACCCCATCAGAGACCCGTCTGTCTGTCACTGTCTAGATACCCCATCAGAGACCTGTCTGTCTGTGACTGTCTAGATACCTCATCAGAGACCTGTCTGTAACTGTCTAGATACCCCATCAGAGACCTGTCTGTAACTGTCTAGATACCCCATCAGAGACCTGTCTGTAACTGTCTAGATACCCCATCAGAGACCTGTCTGTTACTGTCTAGATACCCCATCAGAGACCTGTCTGTAACTGTCTAGAGACCCCATCAGAGACCTGTCTGTCTGTAACTGTCTAGAGACCCCATCAGAGACCTGTCTGTCTGTGACTGTCTAGATACCCCATCAGAGACCTGTTTGTAACTGTCTAGATACCCCATCAGAGACCTGTCTGTAACTGTCTAGATACCTCATCAGAGACCAGTCTGTAACTGTCTAGATACCCCATCAGAGACCTGTCTGTCTGTAACTGTCTAGATACCCCATCAGAGACCTGTCTGTCTGTAACTGTCTAGATACCCCATCAGAGACCTGTCTGTGACTGTCTAGATACCCCATCAGAGACCAGTCTGTAACTGTCTAGACACCCCATCAGAGACCTGTCTGTCTGTAACTGTCTAGATACCCCATCAGAGACCTGTCTGTCTGTGACTGTCTAGATACCCCATCAGAGACCAGTCTGTCTGTGACTGTCTAGATACTCCATCAGAGACCTGTCTGTCTGTAACTGTCTAGATACCCCATCAGAGACCTGTCTGTCTGTGACTGTCTAGATACCCCATCAGAGACCAGTCTGTCTGTGACTGTCTAGATACCCCATCAGAGACCAGTCTGTCTGTGACTGTCTAGATACTCCATCAGAGACCTGTCTGTCTCTAACTGTCTAGATACCCCATCAGAAACCAGTCTGTCTGTGACTGTCTAGATACATACTCTTTGGTTCTATTGGGTAAAATAACGAAGTTTCGGCCACAACACAAGCGGCCTTCATCAGGTGAAGGGACGAGACTGTCTGGAGGACAGCGCTGGAGTGGAAGAAGCCACGTTTAGATCACGACCTTTAAGCTGTGTGAGAAGAAAAAGACCAAGCGCCTTGACAAAGGAATTAGCATATCATTTAGCATTAAAATGGCTCATTGAAATAGCTAAGTTAAAGTATACACATCCGCAGAGGTACCCCTTGACAAAGGAATTAGCGCTGGAGTGGAAGAAGCCACGCTTAGATCATGACCTTTAAGCTGTGTGAGAAGAAAAAGACCAAGCGCCTTGACAAAGGAATTAGCATATAATTTAGCATTGAAATGGCTCATTGAAATAGCTAAGTTAAAGTATACACATCCGCAGAGGTACCCCTTGACAAAGGAATTAGCATCGAATTTAGCATTGAAATAGCTGAGTGATTAGCTTGTAACTGGTCACAGAAATAGCTCTGTTAAAGTTAGAGCATATACATTCACCGAGGCACCTAGTACTCATCAAACAGGAGAATTTAGCGAAACACAACCACGCTCAGTCATCGGACCTGTGTGCGAGCAAACAAGGTGTTCTGACAAAGAAATTAGCATAAAAATTAGCATTTGATTGGCGGATTTTAGGAAAGAGGTGGTGTACTGTCTGTGACTGTCTAGATACCCCATCAGAGACCTGTCTGTCTGTGACTGTCTAGATACCCCATCAGAGACCTGTCTGTAACTGTCTAGATACCCCATCAGAGACCTGTCTGTCTGTGACTGTCTAGATACCCCATCAGAGACCTGTCTGTGACTGTCTAGATACCCCATCAGAGACCTGTCTGTAACTGTCTAGATACCCCATCAGAGACCTGTCTGTAACTGTCTAGATACCCCATCAGAGACCTGTCTGTCTGTAACTGTCTAGATATCTCATCAGAGACCTGTCTGTAACTGTCTAGATGCCCCATCAGAGACCAGTCTGTCTGTGACTGTCTAGATACCCCATTAGAGACCTGTCTGTCACTGTATGTCCCGATCCTGACCCTGACGCCTGCTGCTGTTTATTTGGAGTCTTTCTCTCTCCCTGTGGTCGCGTGGAGTTTTCTCTGGATCCTCCGGTTCCCTCCCCCCCACACACATTTAGAAACGTGTGTTTAAGAGTATTGGGCTGCAATAGATTTCCACAGGATAAGCCACTTCATTGAGCTATTATATGTGGGCAGGTTCCTTCTCAAAATTAGCTATATAGCCCAGCGGGCCTTACTTGCTCCAATAAAAAAAGTTTAGTTGAATTTAATTAAAGATAAAGATGCCCCGTGTAGCCTACACAGGCTGTTTCGGTGAGTGCTGTTAGACAGCACCAATGAAAGCCAGCCACCTTTGTCTCCCCAGTGCTGATGTTTTATACACATAGCACCAGGCCCAGGACCGGTTCAGATATTCGTCACCACTGTTCGCTGCGAGCAGCAGGAATCATTCTCGGGACTTCGATTTTGTAACGCTGTGTGCCGCTGCAAAAAGACAAAGACATACATTGGCTGACATATGCACAAATTACAAAAGCGTATTTGTCATAATCAATTTTTGGGGCAAGCAGGTCAACTGTCAGCACATGCAAGTGAGTGAATGTGAGTGTGCATCATGGCATTAACGAGAACGCGTGTGATGGTGTGAATCTGTGTGGGTGGGTGTGTCAAGCGTGTGTTTGTGGTGAGTCTGTATGGGTGAGTGTGATGGTGTGAGATCCGTGTGGGTGGGTGTGTCGGCGTATGATGATGGTAAGGGTGGTGAGTCTGACGGTGTGTGTGACGGTGGTGTTCGTAGGTGTACGAGTGAGTGTGAACAACAGTGTGGTTGTGTAGAATGATTGTAGCCAACGCGGGCTCTGAATAGGGTAATGTAGATTTACAACTGCTGCTGCTGAAAGGATGCAATGCTCAGCACACTGAAATTGGAATGCAACTTGGTCGCTGATTGCATTCAATGTCCCGTCGTGACATTTGAAATATTGGCAAACATTTATTTAATTCCCACCACCACCCCCAGTCTGTGTCCGCCCAGCGGTACTCTATAAATGTGTAAACCCTCATTGCGTGGTGGGGTAAAGTGTGGGTAACTACTACCTCCTACCGAGCCGTGCTGGCCAGCATAGATGAATATAATAGGTCAAATACCACGCCAACTAGACAGCCCTAGGGTAGCCCCGGGGAAGCCCCTCTTCCGTCAGCAGTGGTGTGAGCACTTGCAGAGCTGTGCCTTTGCCTGTTATTAAACATTTTTTTTCGACTAAACAAACCCTTAAACCTGGCATCACTAAACGCTGCACCTTTACGGCAGATATTATCTCACCTGCACAATCCCTGACTCCTATCTAAATAACAATAACAACGGTAATTGTTATTATTTCAGCTCTTTGTCTATCCACTGCTGGTTGAAGGCCTCCCCGTGCCCGTGTGTGTTATGCGGTGGAGGTCGTTTGATCGACGCTTCATGCTGGATCAGTGCCAGGTTGGTGTAACTCAGGGGCGGTGTCCTCCCTTCAGGACCGGTTCAGATTCATCGCTCGCCACTGACGTTATCCAAGGCCGAGCAATGGAACTCGGTCGGCTTGAGTGCGCCAACCACTTGTCCCACCGTTCCTTCTCCACCCCCCTCCAACCCCAACAGTGTTGACAGAGAACGACACTGAGCGGCTCTTTATCGGCGCTGAGCGCGTTCCACCAACGCGTTCGATTGGGTAGCTTTGCGTGCATGTTTGCTCCGTCTCGCTTGTTTTGTGTCGTTTCTATTGTCTGACTCGTTTGTTCTGTCTCGTTTCTATTGTCTGGCTCGTTTGTTCTGTGTCGTTTCTATTGTCTGACTCGTTTGTTCTGTCTCGTTTCTATTGTCTGACTCGTTTGTTCTGTCTCGTTTCTATTGTCTGGCTCGTTTGTTCTGTCTCGTTTCTATTGTCTGGCTCGTTTGTTCTGTCTCGTTTCTATTGTCTGGCTCGTTTGTTCTGTCTCGTTTCTATTGTCTGGCTCGTTTGTTCTGTCTCGTTTCTATTGTCTGGCTCGTTTCTATTGTCTGGCTCGTTTGTTCTGTCTCGTTTCTATTGTCTGGCTCGTTTGTTCTGTCTCGTTTCTATTGTCTGGCTCGTTTGTTCTGTCTCGTTTCTATTGTCTGGCTCGTTTGTTCTGTCTCGTTTCTATTGTCTGGCTCGTTTGTTCTGTCTCGTTTCTATTGTCTGGCTCGTTTGTTCTGTCTCGTTTCTATTGTCTGGCTCGTTTGTTCTGTCTCGTTTCTATTGTCTGGCTCGTTTGTTCTGTCTCGTTTCTATTGTCTGGCTCGTTTCTATTGTCTGGCTCGTTTGTTCTGTCTCGTTTCTATTGTCTGGCTCGTTTGTTCTGTCTCGTTTCTATTGTCTGGCTCGTTTGTTCTGTCTCGTTTCTATTGTCTGGCTCGTTTGTTCTGTCTCGTTTCTATTGTCTGGCTCGTTTGTTCTGTCTCGTTTCTATTGTCTGGCTCGTTTGTTCTGTCTCGTTTCTATTGTCTGGCTCGTTTGTTCTGTCGCGTTTCTATTGTCTGGCTCGTTTGTTCTGTCTCGTTTCTATTGTCTGGCTCGTTTGTTCTGTCTCGTTTCTATTGTCTGGCTCGTTTGTTCTGTCTCGTTTCTATTGTCTGGCTCGTTTGTTCTGTCGCGTTTCTATTGTCTGGCTCGTTTGTTCTGTCTCGTTTCTATTGTCTGGCTCGTTTCTATTGTCTGACTCGTTTGTTCTGTCTCGTTTCTATTGTCTGGCTCGTTTCTATTGTCTGGCTCGTTTGTTCTGTCTCGTTTCTATTGTCTGGCTCGTTTGTTCTGTTTGGTTTCTATTGTCTGGCTCGTTTGTTCTGTCTCGTTTCTATTGTCTGGCTCGTTTGTTCTTCCTCATGTCTATTGGCTACGCTTTGTGCCAGGCTAGGTGCACATCGAGGCCACGCTTTTTCACAATTTTGTCAATCCACTGCTGTATGAGGGCCTCCCCACGCCGTTTCAGTCATGGGGGTTGTTTAACCATACTTCACCACGCTGGAAAACGCCGATTGATGAACGGGAGTTAGGGTTAGTTGAGGGTATACGGGTATCACTCGCCACTAATGTGTTAACCGTGGCCGGGAATCAAACATCAGGCCTCCGGTGTCATCGCGCGGTACGCCAACCACTGCGCCACAAGTGCGTCCCCCAATCATCCCACGACAAGAACACGCACGGGGAGATGTGCAGTCGAGGGTCACCACTGCTAACTGTCCCCGTCTGCTTGTTCAGTATACACCTAATACCCCGTGTGTTTATTTGTTCTGTCTCGTCTGCATCGCTATCTCGTTTGTTCTGTGCAGCCACCAGTGTTTGTCGTTGCCGGGAATTGATCTTTGGTTGCTGGCCTCGCGGATCCCACCTGGGTCAATGATCCCCGGGTCCCGTGTCTCCGGCCTCGCCACGATTTTCTCTCACCCCGCTCAAAATCGCATCGCCACTCGTTGACGCGCCCGAGCGGTATTTCCAGAGGGGGGTCCTGCGGTTCGGTTCGGCCACCCCCATTGGCCCGCTCCAGTTAATACTGCGGGTTTACGAATCGTTAGATGCTACGGCACCGTCATCAACACCCCCCCCCACACACTCCTCCGCCCTCGCTCACCCCGTCCTCCTTCATTCGGGCCACCATCGCAGTGAGTCAGAATACCAACGCTCTGGAACAAAAAAAAAAGTTACCAAAATACAAAAAAAATACAAAAACAAATTGTGAACAAAAGAACTATTCGCAATCGGGTGAAAATGTCAGAAGAGGACATTTGAGGTTGGGGCGGGGAGATGGAAGTGCTGGTTTGGTGAGTGTGTGTGTGTGTGGTGAGTGTGTGTGTGTGGTAAACATGAGTCGTTACGGGTGGGTGCTGTGTTTACACTTGTGCGTGAGTGTGTGTGCGAACGCGTCTACGCGTGTTTACGCTTGCTACGTCAACCATAGCTACCGCTCCTACATGCATCATCCCCTCCCCACCCCGTCGACTACGAAGTCTCCTTCCGCGAGGAGCGGTGGCGCAGTGGTTAGCGGATCGCGCTGCGAATTCAGTGACCCGGATTCACGTGAGCGGCGCGCGCGCGCACAACTAAATATCTGACAACAAAAACAAATCCTGCGCCTCCCCTAGGTCGACTCAGCCTTAAACGAGCGCCACTCACTGAGTGTATGTATATGTTGTTGTTGTTGTAGCGTTCTGACCTGCCCGTACTGGACGTCTGTGAAAAAGAGAGCTTCACAACTTATCGGATTCCTCCAGTATAAATAAACATTCTGGTTTCTGTTTAACTTCTTTTGCACCGTACGTAGCCAACCGTGCTAACCGGAGGTTCCGGATGAAGGACAACCAACTTAACACACGCAACAAAAAGCAGTTCTCAATAAATTAGTTTTTATCTGTAGACTTAAAAGTGCGTAGCTCCATTGGCGTTCTAATACCGGAAGGAAGCGAATATCGACACTGGGGAGACAAAGGCGGCCGGGCGTGGCTCTGCCATTTATCACCCCGCCTTGTGCGCCTTCTTCACAAGTGTTCGAACAAATGCACTTGCCCCAACAACAGAATGTAGGTGATCTTAATCTTTGTAAGTGTTAACAGGTTAGCGAGCGTGTGTGTGTGTGTGCGCGCATTTAGTTGGGAGCGGTGGCGCATTGGTTGGCGCCCTGCACTACGAACCCGGCGGCCCGAGTTCGATTCCCTCTCACGATCAACATAGGTCGACTCAGCCTGAAAACATTACCTGGTGCGGTGTTCAAAACATCAGCATTGGGGAGACAAAGGCGGCCGGCCATAGTGATCACCCCCCCTCCCTCCCCCATGTTGTATGTCGCACCGGCCTTCATATGTGCTAGGTAACAACAATTGCCCAAACAGTCTATTGAAGGCTACATGGGGAAATCATTGCCTTCGTTTAGCATCTACGCGTGTTATGTCACCCGTAACTGTCAGCCCCCACATCCTCCCCCCCCCCAACCTATACAAGACCGCCCACCTCCTGCCCACCCCAACCCCCAGGGTGTCCCCAGAGGACCTCCTGCCACGCACAAATCGAGGCGGGCGTGAAGTACATCTGAGGGCACAAGGGTGGGCAGGGGATGGACTCGGGCGAGAGACGCGGGGGGGTGGGGGGGGGCGATGTTCGCCTCGCACGCACGTGCCACTGGGTTGGTTGGTGGATGAGGCAACGAGGATTTGTGGATAATCAATACACATATACACACACACACCGCCGATGAGCGCGGTTGGCTGCGTACGGCGCGACAAAAGTTCAACATGCATACACGCATGGGGAGGAGGCCACTCCGCCTCTCTGATCTCTGCGTGTGCCGTGAAGAAAGGGGCTATTTGCTTGAAAGGTCGTCGCCTGTATCGTCTGACCTGTCCGTAACTGTGCACAGAGCGTTGACCCCTCTTCAAACCCCACTCCACACTCGCAATATTTAAAAACACTTTAAAAAAAAAAACACGCTTTAATGAAATGTACCCTACTCGTAATGGCAAAACTCCACGACTCCAGGAAGTGGCCCCGAAGCTTTCCACAACGTAAGGGGACCCGTGGTGATTTACAGCCAACGTCAGTTGTGGACAATTAGACCCAAGCCGAAACATAACATAGAAAAATGTTGTTTAAAAATATTTATTTTTGTAATGATAGAATTTAGTATTATCATTAGTATGGCATAAGTATACCAAGTTTGCAGTCGATACCACATTGGGAAGTGGGTTCCAATTGAGTTACACGATTTGAGGATTCGACGACGACAACAGACAGCGTGATCTTCTTTGGTTCTTTTCGGTAAAGTCACGTAGAATGAGAATAAAATAATAAAATAAAACAATAAAATTCTCACAGCGCTAGTTGAACAAAAAGCGTGTAAATAATGAGTTCGAGGAATCGGTGTGGCTTCCCTGGGTTAAATGAGTCATTCTTATTATACATTTGCATCGAGGTTGAAAGGTGGAAGGGAAAGGCGAAACGAATCGGAATGAATGAACCCCACAGTGGCTGCGAACCTGGCGACCTGAGTTCGAGTCCTGTCCACGGCTCTAGCGTCAGTGACGAGTGATCGATCCGAACCGCCGCTTGGTCTCACTCCTGACCCTCCTCACCCCGCTCACAGTCGCCCCAGGCTAATATGAGTACCTGGTGCGGTGTGTGAACATCAGCACTGAGAGAGACAAAGGCGGCCGGGCCTGGTGCTGGTCACACGACCCGCTCATGTGCAGTGCCGGCCTTCGTGGGTTACTCGCTAACGGCACTTGCTCCAACAGTCTGGTGGCTACACAGGGGATGCTTCTATTTGTATTTGACCATGCATATATATGTCTGCGTGTACATGTAAGGGTTACGTCTGTGTGTGTGTAAATGTATGTACATTTACATGACATGTTAAAAGTTACATGGGGGAATCGTTATAATTGTCCATGTATATACTGTGTGTGCCATTGTCTCTGTGTACATGTACGTGTATACTGTATGCGTGCATATATATTGTCTTTTTGTGTAGGATCAGTGTATAGCTGGTGCTGTGTGTAAAAAAAAAATCGGCACTGGGAGAGACAAAGGCGGCCGAGCGTGGTGCTATCCGCACCACCCACATCACGTGCCATACGTAAGTTGCTCGCGAACAGCACTTGCCCCCGAAAGCTGGTGTGACCGTATGGGGGATCTTTGCCTTTGTGTGTGTTTGTAGGAGTGCGGCTACTGCTAGTGTCGTTCTGCTGTGTCTGGGTGCACGGTGCTGGCCACTGCAATCACTCCCTCGTGAGATACTTCACCAGCCAGAGCCACATGATCCCCAAAAACCTGGTAACCAACCCACACACTCACTGATTGTGCCAGCACAATCCGTGATAAGACTATAACCCACTCACTCGCCCACCCACCCACCCGCTCACTGACCTTGGCGGCATGATTCCTGGTAAGACTATAACCTACTCACCCACCCACTCACCCACCCACTCACCGATTGTGCCAGCATGATTCCTGGTAAGACTATAACCTACTCACCCACCCACTCACCCACCCACTCACCGATTGTGCCAGCATGATTCCTGGTAGACTATAACCTACTCACTCACCCACCCACTGACAATACCAGCAGAATTGCTGATGAGACGATAACTGACCTACTCACCCATCCACTCATCGATTGTGCCAGCATCATTCCTGGTAAGAGTGTAAGCGACCCACTCACCCACCCACCCACTCCATCTCTGTCTGTGCAAGCATAATTCCTTGGAGTAGAGTCCTAGAGGCAGGGAACAGAACAATTCAAGGTCCTCAGCCTCCTGACTCTAGACGACTTCTAGGAATTACTCGGGGTGCCAGGCGTTGTGTAGCTCCTGTGTCTATGAAGGCCAAAGTCAAAAGGTAAAGTGAATTTCAGCTCACATTGCCACTGAGGTGGTGCTGATTTGATATTTTCAGCCCTGTAGAGCCAGTAGTGGCGGGTCGAGCCTCTCCTTAGGAGAACCACTGTTAGACAGCTCCACATGGTGGTACCTATTTTATCGACCCCGGATGAAGGGATGATGGGTTGAGTCATCACTGGAATCGGACGAACATCCCAACACGGATTGCAGAGCTTCGGCAAAACTCTCGACAGTGGCTCTGGCTGCCATCACGCTCGTGTGCGGGTTGCATCACTCCCTCTCCTATCTCAATTTCCCCCTCTCCCCCCGTGCCAGGTTATAGGTAATCATTACCCCCACTGCCACACTTGCCTGACCTTCCGATAGTTTTTGGATGCGATGAACCGACTTTAACAGGCTGAGTGTAAAGAGGTAGGGGTGGGAGGTCTGAAGTAGCAGGGGAGGGGGGGGGGTCTGGGGGGAGGGGTAAATTTCAATAAACTTGCCACCCATTGTTTCAGCTTCCGTGCCATGAGATGGAATCGAACCGGTGCACTCTAGATTGCAGGTCACTGTCGTGTCCTGCTGCTGCTGCTACTAAAGCGTTACACCACAGCTGTTCTAGCAGCATTCCTACACGCAATAAGGCCACATCAAAAACATGTAGGCAAAGGTCCCCCATGTAGCCTGGTAGACTGTTGGGGCGAGTGCTGTTAGCAAGATCCCATTAGGGCCGACACAGTGCGTGACGTGGGTAGTGTGGCCAGGAGCGTGCCTGGCCGCCTTTGTCTCCAACTGGCGGTGATGCTCACATGCACAAGTACTCGTCGAAAGCCGAGTTCACACAAGACAGATTTGGGGACTTGTTTTGATAACAACTTTCCGCTGATGTTAGCCGTGGCCCGCAGTCGAACTTGGGTTGCCGGGTAGGTGCGTGAGCGTAGTGCGCTAACCACTGCGCCAATGCCCCCCCCCCCGCACACACGCAAAAGACGAACATTCCCCGTATAGCTTGAACAGATGAATTCCACCGCAGTTTAATAAATCAGTGGGCAAGTCGCGCGCGGTGGGGTAAAGTGTGGGTTACTCAGCGTCCCAATCCCTTCCAGCGGCACCTCTGCTCAACGTCGTTCGCTCTCTTTCCCTCGCTCGTGGGAGACTCCTTCCGCCAGCTGTGCTACGAGCGAGCAGCAGGCGCAGGACTGCTCATTTGCTTTTGTTTATTCTTTTATAGAGCCGGGGGGGGTGGGGGAGGGGGTGGTGGTGGGGACATTGACCTTCAATTCTTCGCAAGCGGACAGTTGAAGGTCAACTCTCTGCTTGCGAAACTCATCTTTCTCCTTGCCCTCCCATCTGCCCCGAGCGTGGTTTAACAAAGAGCAAGAAGCGTCTCTCGGAAGTTCGCTGGGTGACACTCCTCGTCCACTCGAAAAGTAATTTTGCTTTCGTTATTTTACAAATTGTTTTTTTTGTTGTTGTTCGACAAGAGCCCGATGCAGAAAGCGAACGACGGGGAGGAAGGGTGCAGGCAACCTCGCGATGCGACAAATCCCTGGGGACCCAGGTGCCCTCGTGGGTAGGGACCGGGAAGGGGTCAGTGGGCTCACTGCTCGACTCACGTATGGGGCGACGATCGACATAGACCAGGGGTGGGGAAGGTCCGGTCCCGCGGGCCGTATGAGGCCCGCAAAATCATTTGGGTCTCTGGCCCTGGCAAGGCAGCCGAAGGGGGGACTCGAAATTCAATAAATCTAGGAGAGCAAACCTGGAAAAGCAGTTGCGAGTAGCAACATCATCAATACCAGCTAACATCGTCAATACCAGCTAACATCATCAATACCAGCTAACATCATCAATACCAGCTAACATCATCAATACCAACTAACATCATCAATACCAGCTAACATCATCAATACCAGCTAACATCATCAATACCAGCTAACATCATCAATACCAGCTAACATCATCATCAATACCAGCTAACATCATCAATACCAGCTAACATCATCAATACCAGCTAACATCATCAATACCAACTAACATCATCAATACCAGCTAACATCATCAATACCAGCTAACATCAATACCAGCTAACATCAATACCAGCTAACATCATCAATACCAGCTAACATCATCAATACCAGCTAACATAATCAATACCAGCTAACATCATCAATACCAGCTAACATCATCAATACCAGCTAACATCATCAATACCAGCTAACATCAATACCAGCTAACATCATCAATACCAGCTAACATCATCAATACCAGCTAACATCATCAATACCAGCTAACATCATCAATACCAGCTAACATCATCAATACCAGCTAACATCATCAATACCAGCTAACATCATCAATACCAGCTAACATCATCAATACCAGCTAACATCAATACCAGCTAACATCATCAATACCAGCTAACATCATCAATACCAGCTAACATCATCAATACCAGCTAACATCATCAATACCAGCTAACATCATCAATACCAGCTAACATCATCAATACCAGCTAACATCATCAATACCAGCTAACATCATCAATACCAACTAACATCATCAATACCAGCTAACATCATCAATACCAGCTAACATCATCAATACCAGCTAACATCATCAATACCAGCTAACATCAATACCAGCTAACATCATCAATACCAGCTAACATCATCAATACCAGCTAACATCATCAATACCAGCTAACATCATCAATACCAGCTAACATCAATACCAGCTAACATCATCAATACCAGCTAACATCATCAATACCAGCTAACATCATCAATACCAGCTAACATCATCAATACCAGCTAACATCATCACACGCCTCGCCAAATAGAAGCAGTTCCAGCCATCGCATTAGGGGTGAGTTAATTAAATTGTTTGACCAAATATAACGGGCAAATTTTTAGGTTGATAAGTTTTGTATGGCCCGCGAATGATGTTATAAATATCCAAATGGCCCTTGGCAGAAAAAAGGTTCCCCACCCCTGACATAGAGATACCCTTGAAGTCACATAGAGACCCATGGACCTGCACGGAGACTCATCATAGTCTCACACAGATTGAGTTGCGATTCAAACCCGGGTATTCAAGTTGACGATGGTCTCAGACCGATCACCGATAACTGCACAACAACATAAATCACTCAATTATGTCAAACATTGTGTTTGTACTTAATTAGGGTGAATCCTGTCTCTCAGAAGTAAAGTATCGGATTGACTGCCAGGCAACAAAAACAATCTCACCATCGCAGAGTGTGCCAGAAAGTCTACCGCCTATCATCATCATTGTAACCATCATCACTATCATCACAATCATCACTACAATCATCAGATCTGTTGTCACCCCACCCCCTCTCCCTGCCGCGTGAGTTCGTGTGGTCGGGAGTGGTGGCACAGCAGTTAGCGCACTGCGCTACCAACCTGGCGACCCGAGTTCGATTCCCGCTCGCGACCAACACCAGTGACGATTCATTGAACTGGTCCTAGGCCTTCCCCTAGGTCAACTCAGCCTCAAATTGTATTGCCTGGTGTGGTGTGTAAACATGAGTATTGGGGAGACAAAGATGGCCAGGCATGGTGTTGGCCACCCACCCCCTCGGGTGCTGTGCTGGCCTTCATAGGGGCTACAGGAACTTGCCCTAACAGTCTGTTAAGGCTATACGGGTGATCTTTGTCTTTGTGTGTGTCCAGTCGATGACGCTGCCAACCAAAGTCTTAATCAATGAGGCCTACCGGAAGACTTGTATCGAGGAAAACCAGGTGAGATCCCGCCTCCAGCACTCTCCTCTCACACTCTCTCACACTCCCACACACTCCCACACACTCTCTCTCACTCCCACACACTCCAGCACTCCCACTCACACTCTCTCCCTCACACTCCCACACACTCCAGCACTCCCCCTCACTCTCCCTCACACTCCAGCACTCTCTCTCACTCCCACACAATCCAACACTCTCCCTCACACTCTCTCACACTCCCACACTCTCTCACACTCTCTCACTCTCCCTCATACTCTCTCACTCCCACACACTCCAGCACTATCCCTCAGTCTCCCTCACACTCCCACACACTCCAGCACTCCCACACATTCCAGTACTCCCACTCTCACTCTCTCACTCTCCCTCACACTCTCTCTCACTCTCCCTCACACTCTCTCACTCCCACACACTCCAGCACTCCCACTCACACTGTCTCCCTCACACTCCCACAGACTCCAGCACTCCCACACACTCCAGCACTCACACTCTCTCCCTCACACTCCCACACACTCCAGCACTCTCCCTCACACTCTCTCACTCCCACACACTCCAGCACTCCCACTCACACTCTCTCCCTCACACTCCCACACACTCCAGCACTATCCCTCACACTCCCACACACTCCAGCACTCCCACTCTCACTCTCTCACTCTCCCTCACACTCTCTCTCACACTCCCTCACACTCTCTCACACTCCCACACTCTCTCACACTCTGACACACTCTCACTCTCTCACTCTCCCTCACACTCTCTCACACTCCCTCACACTCTCTCACACTCCCACACTCTCTCACACTCCGACACACTCTCCCTCACACTCTCTCTCACTCTCCCTCACACTCTCTCACACTCCCACACTCTCTCACACTCCGACACACTCTCTCTCTCTCACTCTCCCTCACACTCTCTCACACTCCCACACACTCCAGCACTCCCACTCACACTCTCTCACTCCCACACACTCCCACACACTCTCTCTCACTCCCACACACTCCAGCACTCCTACTCACACTCTCTCCCTCACACTCCCACACACTCCAGCACTCCGAAACACTCCAGCACTCCCACTCTCACTCTTTCCCTCACACTCTCTCTCACTCTCCCTCACACTCTCTCACACTCCCACACACTCCAGCACTCCCACTCACACTCCCTCACACTCTCTCACACTCTCTCACACTCCCACTCACTCCAGTACTCCCACTCACACTCCCTCACACTCTCTCACACACTCCCACACACTCCAGTACTCCCGCTCACACTCTCTCACTCTCCCTCACACTCCAGCACTCCCGCTCACACTCTCTCACACTCTCTCACACTCCCTCACACTCTCTCACACTCTCTCACACTCCCACACATTCCAGCACTCTCCCTCACACTCTCTCACACTCCCACACACTCCCACACACTCTCTCACACACCAGCACTCCCACTCTCTCACTCTCCCTCACACTCCAGCACTCCCACTCACACTCCCACACACTCCCACACACTTCCTCACACTCTCTCACACTCCCTCACACTCTCTAACACACCAGCACTCCCACTCACACTCCCTCACTCTCCCTCACACTCCAGCACTCACACTCCCACACACTCCCTCACACTCCCTCACACTCTCTCACACTCTCTCACTCTCCCTCACACTCTCCTCTCTCTCACACTCCCACACACTCCCTCACACTCCCTCACACTCTCTCACACTCTCTCACTTTTCCTTACACTCTCCTCACACTCCCACACACTCCCGAACTCTCCCTAACACTCCCGCACATGATGATGATGATGATGCTGATGATGCTGATGGATCTGCTGATGATGCTGCTTATTGATGATGATGATGATGCATCTGCTGCTGTTGGTGATGCAGGCTAACTATCTGCAGGCTCTGGGCGGGCTGCTGTGCACCATCGAGAGCTTGGCGGGGAAGGGCGGCTGGACTCCCCCGCAAATATTTACCAGGCTGAGGGCCGACATACTGGGGGAATGCCCAGCCCCAGTTAGGGTGAGACACCCCGCAGCACACACACACACACACGGCGCTTAACGGAGCCCGGCACGGCACACGGGGAGGGTGGCTGGCGGAGCACCAAGCCCTTGGTATCCTCAGTGCCGATGGTTTACACGCCGCGAGGGACCTTATTTAACGGCTGAGTCGACCAAGGGGAGACCCAGAGCCAGTTAAAATATTCGTCACTGATGTTGACCCTGACCAGGAGAGTACAGATACAAAGGGGAAGATTTCCCGAGAGCCTCTTGCAAGGCTGTAGGTAGTGCAGTGGTTGGCACCCTGCACTACGAACCCAACGACCCGCTCTCAGCTAACATCAATGGCCACTATCTGAACCGGTTCCGGGCCTCTGCTAGGTCGATTCAACCGAAAATTACATACTTGCACGAACCTCTCTACACCAGTGGTTCTGAACCTTTATTGCAGCCTTGCACCCGTTTGGTACTCAAGCCTATTTTTTACATATAAATAATGTTAATAAATACATAGGTTTGATTAAACAAAGTAGTTCACTGATGGGAATGTGTCCAGATCTTTCAAGGATTTGTGAGCTCCTGACACAATCCTGCCTGGTTAAACCCAGGATGGATCGTGGGTAGGCCAGCCTGAACGTTTTTAACCGGCGCAGATGTTCCATTAGAGGGGTCCACGTTCCGCACGCATTGAGAAGGGAGGGCATGACTGGCCGTGAATATCCAAAGCTTCGTATGGAGCGACAGGCCAGGTAGCTTCCTCACAGCGTTGCGCAGACGATGAAAAGATAATGCCGCCAGGTGTGAGACCTCTGCTGCCAAACCAGAGCTGGTCATAAGCACACTGCCGAGCAATAAGCACACTGCCCAGGTATGGAAATCTCTCCACTCTCTCTACAACTGCTCCATCACCTACGGCACACCGGCAACGACAGCCGTCCATTCGCCATAAAGTGCCGTTGACGTCACCACGCCACTTGTGCCAGGCTAGGTGCACTTTGAGGTCGAAAGGACGCCACAAAGCACGGCCCGCAGCAATACCGTATTTGACTCGCGGTCCAATGTCGCCACCTGCCGTCTAAGCGTGTACTGTAACTGGTACTGTGTGCGCGCGTACCTGGTGCGGTTTGTCAACATCGCCACTGGGGAGACAAAGGCGGTCGGGCGTGGCGCTGGCCACCCGCCCCCGTCGCGTGCCGTGCCGGCCTTCATAGGTGCTCGCCAACTGCACTTGCCCCTGCAGTATGTTGAAGGCTATACGGGGAATCTTTGTTTTTTTTGTTGTGCGTGTGTTTGTGTGAAACAGGCGCAGATTCAGACGATACTGAAACGTAAAGATTTCATCAAGGCCATTCGCAGCTGCTTGAGCATGTACGTGAGCTTTTGCAGCTCCCAGGTCGACTCAGACTGAAGTGGGAGTTACGCCTCGTACGACTCAGACTGGAATTGAGTGACTGCAAAAGACCTCCCCTAGGTCGACTCAGCCAAAAATGGATAGCTTGCACCGCCGGGTCGACTCGCGAGCCACATGGAGCAGCTTCGACGTCGATCCGGACTCAAATTCAACGAAGGAACACGTCTAGGTCGCCTCGGACAGAAATGAGGGACCAATAAAGACTTCTGCGAGGTCAACCGATTGAATTGACCGCCGAATGAATGCCTCTCCTAGGCCGACTCGGCCATAAAATGAACACTCAAGGGAGGAGTTATCTGTCAACTTAGTCTGGAATGTGGAACCGGAGAAGGCCTCCACTAGGTGGGCTCAAACTGAAACATGGAGCACCCCCCTCGTGATGGCTCAGCCTGAAATGAGCAGCCACAGACGACGATGTTTTTTGTCGTTGTTTTTAAAATGACGGTTGCTGAGCCTCAAAACGCCGAGCGGCCAGCGACGAACAGCACCCCCTGAGGGCGGCGAGATGTCTGCCGGCTTTGCCTTCGGGCTGAAGTGATCCCCTCGGTGTGTGTGTGCGGGACACGCTGAGGTCTACTCGGCCTGAAACGGGGGACCGATTAAGGCCCACCTCTGTTTGAAGTCGGCTCGGCAAAAAAAAATGTGGCGAGGCGAAATGGATATACCCATGTATATATGTTGAACTTCTTTCGCGCCGTATGTGTAGCCAACCGTGATAATCGGAGGTGCGTGGGAAGGACAACAAACTGAACACCAAAAGCAGTTCCAAAGAAATGAGTTCATGGCTCAGTACCTCAGGACGGAACTACACAGAGGACTATGTGCAAGTGCACTGTACAGTCATCATGATTGACTTTTAATGCACCGCCCGAGGGAAGACTTCTTAATGATTTCCCAGGATAGTCGCAGCAGCAGCAGCAGCACCTCTCTCATCGAAATAACAGAGCAATTCTGTAAAAACCAGGGACACGTGGCAAACCTGCTCTTCTCTCCGTGTCTCTCTCGCCGCTCTGAAATCCATCGTATTCCACGGTTCGTGACGACTCTAGCTCGCGATTGTATTCAGTAATCGATTATTGTCATCATCGTAACACTGTGGCGAGTGGTAGCGGCCTCTAGTGGCTGTGCAGGGGTGACGTGAACCCACTGGGCGCTCGAGGAAAGAGTCGAGCCTCACGCCCGCCGTTCAGCGTATCGCGCGACGCGTGGGCCTGGAGAATTGACGACGACCCCATGAATCGATGACGAGATATGTCGTCAAAACCACGTCAAGTTTGCAACATCGCACAACCTCGTTACTACCGACGAAGAGGAGGAGGTTATTATGGTTTAGTACCGATGGTCGTGAATTTAGTTTTTTTTTTACATTATCTGCGCTCGCTTGCACATCTCAGCAAACTGGAAGCATCTTTAGCATCCACATCTCATCCCTCGACACGATCAAATGGGCACCCCCAGCGGCAGTTTTCCTGCATGGCACGGGGTGCCTTGGCACTGGAGCCTGAAGGTGGGCATTCGTCTCCCAGCTTGGATGGGGGAGGGGGGGGGCTACTGTGGACTTTCCGCAATAGAATAAAAAATAATTCATTTGGCAAAAAATTGGACTATGGCGGCGCCGTCACACGTTAGCAAACTCCAATGATGCCACGCGATCTTTAATATCGGCTGTGAGTGAAGCAGATAACGGTGTATGGTGTTTTTTTTCAAGGCTAATACACCCGCAGCGTTAACCAGTGCTGACTACTGGAGTCCAACCGTGAATCTCTGCAACAAGCGGTGGACGCACTGCCGTTGGGCCGTGTCACATATATTAACCAGGAGATAGACCTGTCCCGTTTCTCCAAACATTTAAATACTCTTAATTTCCACGAAGTTTTGTATTTATTTTTACAGGACAATGTATACTTATGTATCTTGAACTTCTTTCGCACCGTACATAGCCAACCGTGCTAATCGGAGGTGTGTGGGAGGACAGCAAACTAAACACAAAAAGCAGTTCTAAATAAATTAATTTTCAATCTAGTTGATTTAAAAGTAGTATGTCAGGTGTTGGAGCGGTGGCAGAGCGGTTGGCGCACTGCGCTACGAACTCAGTGAACCTGAGTTCGATTCCCAGCCGCGGTCAACATCATTGACGTAAAGAAGCAGCAGGGCTCTGATATCCGGAATCGATCATGGGCCTCCGTTTACATCCACCTTCCCCAATCTGCACTGACCAGAGTGGTGAAGTATAGTCAAACAACCCCCATGAGCTACGCAACGTAGGGAGGTCTTAATTCAGCAAAGGGCCACTCATGTCTAGTTACTAAGTGCACAGTGATACTCGGGAATAGCATTCCAGAGAGGCAAAGAGGAAGCGGAACAAAGGCACTCTGCTCAGGAAGGGGCAAAAAGGGAAGAAGGAAATAACCGGGCCAAGATGTCGGGGATGAGATGGTGGTGATGATGATGAGAGGGGAGAGAGGGAGAAGAGAGAAGGAAGGAGCGGATCAGAAGTGAGCTGCGCGCAGGAGCGGCGTCTGTTTTCACAGGGGGCAGGGACAGGGGAGGGACTCCGAGTGGGCGTGTCCACGCACAAGGCACGTGATTTATGGGATGCCAGATATATATGCACAGTATATGTTTTAATCCAACGGGCCCAGCGGCATCGGTTTAAAGCGAGCAAAACTGTGGGCCGGGGTTGGGCCTTGTTCGGCAAATGCCGCTTGGCTGCCAGATATTATTTGAAAAAAAGCACTCCACAATAACCATGGGTCCATTTTCAATGCAAAGAGTAATGCCGTATTGTAAAAAAAAAGTTGCAAAGTGTCATGGAGCATTATGGGGCGGGGTAAATGCAAAGAGAAGTGGAATTCGGTGCTCTGACTCTGCGAACCTCCTCTACTACCAGGCCATGATTGAATTAACACCGTAAAACGAGAGTTGCCAATGAAGAGATTATAAAGGTGAGCTCCGGTATTTATTCGTGTGATAAAGGAATAAATACTTCGCTCTGTGTTGTTTAAAATATCCGAGGTGTCATCATAAACCTTTCCCGACTACGAGGTAAGATGTTGCATTCAAGATAATGATTCGGTGACGGCTGAGAGAGGCGCACAACCAAACAAAAACAGAACGATTTGGCCAAGGCCCTTGTTCTCATCACACGCAAAGGATTTGCCATGAAGCAGGATTAGAGAGAGCGAGAGGAAACTCGCTGTGTGGGATGGGCTAGTGGTTGAGTGGGCGTGGCTATATAAAAGTGGGCGTGAAGGAGGGAGGAAGGGGAGGGGGCTGCCAGCTGCATCGCCACGTGTCCCGGTTGAGCCTGGCGGATTATTTTGGTCGCCGGAATGCGAATGCAATAAACGGTCATGGATGATCATATTTACGCACGTTGGTTTAACCGCACGGTGATTAACGTCTTGTTGAAAACAAGCCAACACGAAAAGGAATCGCTGAGTAGTGGGGAGAGCTGGCGCAGTGGTTAGCGCACTCCACTATGAATCCTTGGCGGCCCGAGATCGACATCCTGGACTGCCATATACCCACCTACCCACTCCACTAAAATACCTCCACTGACCAGCGTGGTGAAGTATGGTCAAACAGCCCTCCCGTGATCGACACACGGCGGTTTTTGGGGTGAAGAGGAAAGCCTTCATCCAGCAGTGGATTGACAGCACGGGATGTAAATTGTAAATGTTTTTTTTTTCTGAAGACATAATCAGACCGTGGGGAATTATGGTGTACATGATCAAAATCCGTTGTACATTCTTTCTACATTGTATATATATTTTTTAAATAAAGGTGTTAACATGGTGAATGCGTGCGCGGTTATTTTGCGTGTGACGTGCCTGTCTGAGCGTTCGCCCGCTCGTTGCACAGAAGTTAGCAGTTCGAAGGGCAGCGGCCGCCCTGTTTAATACTGCGCAAAAAAAACTACGGGGCTATCTGCTTCACAGTGAGCACTTATAGATTCCGAGTGGTTAGTCCATTGTGCGAGGCCGTCATGGTCAAAATTCGGCCACAAAATGACTTTTAATTGGAGAAATTAAAAGTAAAACCCCACAACGGCAACAACATCGCTCCCTCCTGCGAAAAAAATTGGCAGGACCATTGGGTTGCGAGATCTTAACTACTTCGCATAGTATACAGGAGGTCGTGGGTTTGATCCTGACCCTGACGCCTGTATATTTGGAGTTTGCGTGTCTCTCACCCCGTGGTCGTGCGGATTTTTCTCCGGGCGCTTCGATTTTTCCCTCGACATTTAGAAACATGCTTTGAGAGTCTTTGGCTGCTCTAAATTTCCACGTGATGATAAGCCACTTTGTTGAGTTATATGGCCTGGTCGCTTCTGAAAGAGAGCTATATAGCTCAGTAGTAAAAGAAAACAAGGTTCAAATTGTTTGGAAAAGGGGTCTTGAGACTCAGTGAGGCTTAACTAGGTAAGTACGTGTAAATATAATGATCAGTCCGTCCAAAGTTCACTGACAATGTTTTTCACTGTATATCGGTTAACAGGCAGGTGTCGACGAATCGATTCCAGAGTAAAGTCGAATTGGATTCGCGTGTGAGAATCTATTGCTTTCGATTCCTGTTACAACGAGTTACGAGTTGGGATGAGGCTGAATTTAAAGTTGGAGCTGTCCCGGTCTGAGCTCCGGAAAATGCTCGCTATGGTGGTGGGGGTCCGGGGCAGTGTGGGGACCCCAAGATAATAAATTAACCCCCGAGTTGGGATCATATAAACATGAATGATAAATAATAGGACGGAGGTGTGAGTCCCAGACGGGTCCATAAACATCTCGAGAAATGTCATTTTTTTTTTTTTAAACAGGGTCTTACATTAATAATTAAGATGATACACACGTTCTATATTGTGTCCAGTGAATATTAAATGGGTCGCCAATGTTTGTGATCTCAAGGCGGGTGGTGTTACGTAAGCTACCCCCTCTCTCAGTCACACGGCTCAACAAATCGCGTGTAGGAATCGATTATCGACTATCGCAAAATAAAAAATATTACTATTATGTAAATGAGAAAGGATGGTGGTGGGGGGGGCTTAATTTATAGCCGGAGCTGTCCGGGGCTCATCTCCGGAAAATATGTCCACGCCTTTGACTTGCGTCTTAAACGTCGTTGTTGTTATTCTTGGTTCTTTCGGTAAAGTCACGTAGAAGGGAAACAATAAAATAATAAAATATAAAACAATAAAATTATCACGACGTTTCGACTGCAACACAAGCACTCATCATCAGGTGTGAAAACCACAGCAAGAATTTTTTTTAAAAAGTGGTGTTTTTTTAACGTTAGCACCACGGAGAGCGATTTGACAGTTTATTCAGATGGACGAGTCCATCTATGTTCGGAAAAGAGGAGGGGGGAGACGAAAATAATGGATGCGGTCTGAAAGCCACCGTAAGCGTGAACAATCAATTAAGACCCGATATGGTTTATCAAATTCTTCCAATGATTACTAAGCCATAATCCATCTTCTCGGTTGAAATTGTCTGTGTTTGTATATGTGGATAGCCTCATGAACGAATCTCTCATGGTAGCCAGATGGCTTGCAAAGAACCTCTGTCTTGGAAAAGTTAATTTCATATGAGCCTACTGAATTATAACAGTGATCTGCCACGGTCGAGGTGTTGGTCCTACCGTGTTTAGGTCTGCTTTGTGTTCACGAATGAGAATTTTATTGTTTTATATTTTTATTATTTTATTGTTTCCCTTCTACGTGACTTTACCGAAAGAACCAAGAATATGAATCCCTGCAGTCACGAAAGCTTTAAATGAAAAGTCGTTGTTGTTAAGGGCACCATCACAGCGCCGGGGGTCCAGGGGCTGGGGTGGGGGAGCTATCGAATGTCCCACGCGATATTAAGCCTTGGCGCTAATGACACAACACCCCGGTAAACGTGCGAACGTTGGCTCAAAGTTGGGTCAACGTTAGCGCAAAGTTCCACATTTGGTGACTAGGCTGGGTTCAAGTGAGTGACGTCCGCTACGTCGAGGTGGCGCTATTTGGTTGTGCTTGAGGTGTCGATAAACGAACCTCCTAACAGATGGTGCGACCGCGCGAAGGGGCTTCAAAACACCCCACCCCCACCCAACAAACACCTCCTATGCATCGCACGCCCTCCTTGACTTTAGCATTCAACCATCAACCCACTCACCAATTCACTCACTCGCCCTCTCACTCGCCTACTCACCCGCTCACCGGTGTAACCATCAACCGCATCATCAGACCACCATCGGCCAGGGCCGATGCTTCGTGAATGCAACATGAACGACGCCAAGTCACGGTGGTTCGATTGTGGCCATGCAACTCCAACTATGGACCATATACTATAGTAAACCCATAGAGACACACGGAGATATGTAGATGCCCATAGACATACAAAGTCTCGTCTAGACCCACAGAGATGTATTGACAAGCCACAGTACAGGGCGATTGTGGCCATGCAACTAAAACTATGGACCATATACCATAGTAAACCCATAGAGACACACGGAGATACGTAGATGCCCATAGGCATGCAAAGTCTCATCTAGACTCAGAGAGACCCACAGAGATGTATTGACAAGCCACAGTACAGGGCGATTGTACTCATGCGAACCCAAACAATGGACCGTATAGTAAACCCATAGAGACCACATACGCAGAGGACCATAGAGATACACAGAGACTGAGATGCATAGAGATGATCTATTGAAGACAAGCCACAGCAGTACGTCTGTGGCCACGCAACCCATAGATATTGACCGCAGAGTAAACGCACTGTGGTCTGCGCTCCTTCAACGGAGGAGCAACACTGCTGCTGCTACTGCCATCACGCGCAACAAGAATAGAACTGGGTAGCAACAGTAGCAGTGGACTCATGGACAAGGGTCTAAGCTACAAACGAGACGTGGGGGTGGAACGAGAGCAAACCGAAGTCGAACGTTCATTGAGTCATTCTCAATGTCGTCGTAACCATCGCCAATGGGGCCGCATCATCGGAATCGTCACTCCCACTCTGGGCCGCGAGAACGCCGCGTGACACTCCTCACCTGGTGAGCGCTGAGATTGTGCGCGCTCCACTTCTCTCATCCACGTCCTCGGCGGTCTCCATCCGCCCATTGGGGCCGAGTCTCCCTCCAACGATGTCGACCACCACCCACCACCCACCCAGCCACCGTGGCGCAACCCGTTTCGTCCGTGGTTGTCTCAAACATCGATGACCATCTCTTCTTGTTCACCATCATCATCATCATCCACGTGTTGAGCTTCGGAGGCAACCACCCCCCCCCCCGACGCGTCCACCTCGTGTAACCACCGACAATGGAATCTTCTTCACGCGTATTCGACGATAGATCCACAGGATGAGCCGAGCCAACTTCCCGTTTTGGAGGGAATCGAGAGATGGGCGGTTTGAGTGGAACAAAAGGTTCGTGTGGTGGAGTGAGAGGCTGAATGGGTGACTGGTTGAGTGAGTGTGTGAGTCGATACCTGAGTGTACATGTGAGTGAGTGTATATGTGGGTGAGTGTACATGTGAGTGAGTGTACATGTGGGTGAGTGTATATGTGATTGAGTGTACATGTGAGTGTACATGTGAGTGTATATGTCTTTGTACATGTGAGTCAATGTATATGTGAATGAGTTTATATGTGATTGAGTGTACATGTGAGTGAGTGTATAGGTGAGTGTATGTTTGAGTGTACATGCAAGTGAGTGAATGTACATGAGTGAGTGTATTTGCGAGTGAATGTATGAGTGAGTGTATTCGTCAGTGAAGGTTTACGTGAGCGTGTCTGTGAGCGTACATGCAAGTGAGTGAGTGTGCATGTGAGTGAGTGTACATGAGTGAGTGTATTTGTGAGTGAATGTATGAGTGTGTCTGTGAGCGTACATGCAAGTGAGTGAGTGTGCATGTGAGTGAGTGTACATGAGTGAGTGTATTTGTGAGTGAATGTATGAATGAGTGTGTCTGTGAGTGAATGTATGAGTGAGTGTGTCTGTGAGTGTACATGCAAGTGAGTGAGTTTGCATGTGAGTCAGTGAGTCGAACACTGAGATTAACACAAAGCCAGAGAGAGAACTTTTTAGTTGTTTAAAAAAAAGGGAATTTCCCTCAATGGGGCAGGGCCCAACCGCCCACACACGAACACACAAGGCAAAGATCCCCCGTGTAGCCTTGACAGACTGTTGGGGCAAGTGCTGTCAGCGAACCGCACCTATGAATGGGCACGAGACGGTGGTGTAGCCAGCATCACCACCAGCAAGCCTTTTGTCTCCCAAGCAATGTTTACACAGCGCATCATTTTCAGGCCGAGTCGACCTAGGGGAGAGATATTCGCGACTGAAGTTGGTGGCCGTGAGCGGGACTCTTAACTCGGGTGGCCAGGATCGTTACGCAGCGTGCTCACCACACAACATAAATACAAAGATCCCCCGTATAGCTTTAAAAGACGTTTGGGGCAAGTATTGTTAACAATAAACAAACATTCATTCACACGTATGCTTACAAAGATCGAGACAGTACAGGATTCACACGACACATACACAGTACACATACACACAAAAGACAAAGATCCCCCATATAGCCTTAACAGACTGTAGGGGCAAGTGCTGCTAGCGAGCACCTATGAAGGCCGGCACGGCACACGAGGGGGTGGGTGGCCAGGACCACGCCCGACCGCCTTTGTCTCCCCAGTGGCAATGTTTACACACCGCACCAGGTACTCATTTGAGGCTGAGTCGACCTAGGGGAGGCCCGGGACCGGTTCAGATACTCGTCACCGATATGGACCGTGAGCGGGACTCGAACCCGGGTTTAGTAGTGCGGCGCGCTAATTACTGCGCCACCACTCTCCCAAGGACGCACACGTACACGCATGAAGACGCTTATGCAACGCACAACACACACACATTCACTCACATACTCGCCACCGTTATATAATGTCCATGGTACACACCTTGACGCCTATGTTCACAAACAAGGACATTCGAATCCTCCGTATAGCCTAAATACCTATCACGATCGTCACTGCAAGCGGGGATTTGTGTAGCCAGATCCTCACGCGGACGCCTTTTCTTCTCTACAGCGCGGATGTTTACAAAGCACATCGTAAACTCATTTGAGGCTGAGCCGACCTAAGTAATGGGACCAGGACCGGTCGAAATATTCGCTTGTCCACGTGAACCGGGTGCCCGACCTGGAGGTCGTCGGATTCGTAGCGCGGTGTCGCGAACGACTGCGCTACACAAAGACAGAGATACCCCCAATACCATTACACCGGACTGTTGGGGCGAGTGCTGTTTGCGAGCACCTATGAGGCCGTCCATAAATGACGTCACGCACCTGGGGAGGGGGGGGTCAGACATTTGTGACGATGGGGGGTGGGGGGGGGGTGAGAAATGTGACGTCACATCAAAATGCGCAACTTTAAATAAATATAGACAACACGTTCTACTTCATTAAATACACTTTTTAATAAATGTTTTCTGCTACAACATCAGAGTGCAGCGCCACATTAAATACGCACTGCAATGACAATAGTTTAAAGAGATTTGAAAAATGTTTTATTTTTGGGGGGGGGGGGGAGGGGGGGAAGAGCTTTGTGACGTCATATTTGAGGGGGGGGGTCTGACTTTTTGTGACGCCGTGTGACAAAGGGGGGGGTCAAAATTCGTTCAAAATCGCGTGACGTCATTTATGGACGGCCCCTTTGAAGGTCGGCACGGCACACGAGGGGGTGTGGGGGATGGACAGGCACCACGCTCGGTTGCCTTTTTGGCGACGTTTACACATCGCGACGATGTACTTGTTTTTCTTTAGTCTGAGTACGCAAACTAAACCATTAAAATGTATTTTTTTTATTTTACCAGGAAAGGTCCACTGAGCTATGTCGCTCTGTTTTTCCAGAAGCGATCTGATCACAAATAATAGCTCAACGAAGTGGCTTATAATGTGGAAATGTATAGCAGCCAAATACTCTAAACGCGTGTTTCTAAATGTGGAGGGAAAACCCACGGAGGACGACCCGGATAAAAAATGCACGCGACAACTGGCCAGAAAATGCAAAACTCCAAAATAACATACGACAGGCCTCAGGGCCTGGATCGAACCCATAACCTTCTCCATACCAGGCGAGGAAGTTAACGCCTCGCCTGGTATTTCAACAAGGTCTTACATGAATAATAAAGATGGTAAACACATTCTGTATTGTGTCCGGTGAATATTAAATGGGTCTCGATTTAAAGCTTTCGTGACTGCAGGTATTCATATTCTTTGTTCTTTCGGTAAAGTCACCACGTAGAAGGGAAATAATACAATTATACAAATAAAACAATAAATGTTATTGCTTTATAATAATTTGAATAATAAAAATAAAACAATAAAAAAAATGTTTTCCCATTCTACGTGGCTTTACCGAAAGAACCAAGAATATTAAATGGGTCGCCAATGTTTGTGATCTCAAGGCGGGTTGGTGCTACGTAGCTGCTACCCCCTCTCTCAGTCACACGGCTCAACCAATCGCGTGTAGAAATCGATTATCGATTATCGCACCGTGGCGCGCTCGTGTCCGCACACAGCAGGGGCGCTTTTTAGCACCGCAGGCAGAGCCAGCTGAAACGCGCTCATCAATCAGCAGCAGGAGCGATCGCGGCACGCCGTGGATCTGCTTTCTCCCCCGACGGTACAAAACACTTCCGAGAATCAAGCCCCAGACGCGAGATTTCGGAAGTTCCGGATTTTTCTTTCGTGGAGTTGGCTTCACCCAACCGTTTGACACAAGTGGCTCGCAAGCACAGCTAACAACAAATTCATTTTGTTTTCACGAAGACAAACAGACGTTTGACCCGTGCGGACAGAGTTAAAATCATCCAAATTGCCGAAATTCAGTTTTTCTTTTGTTCAATCCGAAGCTCAGCCCTTAGCCGACACAAAGATAAAGGAAGATCACGTTCAACATCTCCGTGAATAAGGATTCAATAATCCATCGCTCTATTGCCATCTCCCGTTCACTCCTGTAGGCTCAAGCCTACGGCACCTGCACGTCTCCCATCTATGTGTAGTGACATGGAATGGGTCGCATGTACTAGACCAGGCTCAAACCTGCTTAGCTTCCGAGATCAGACGAGCTGCTGTATTTGAATCAAGATTCAAGATTCACTACAGCATCATTGAAGTAAATGCTCGCTACCACACTCATGTGCATTATTATATAATCATCTTCTTCCACTGTCATTCCAATATTCCACAACCATAATCACCGTCAACAACACGAGCAATATTGCATCACTACCACAACCATCATAACCATTACCACTTGCTCCAAGATCGATAAAATGCCTACCACTTCGTGGGCAGTCAACAAGTCGACGTCCACGTGCATAGTCTTGCCCGCCCCGCCCCCCCCCCCCGACGCCATGGGAATGTGGAATTACCTCCAATGTCCCCATCAGCTCCGCCGAAGCAAATTTCAAGCAAAAATCTTGAGATGTTGATTGTAGACCCGTGTTTTAAGTTGTTTTTTTCACGTGAGTGACGTTAATGATCCGTGTGTGAGTGAGGTTTATACATCGTGTACGAGACTTAGTGATGAGGGTTAACGATCTGAGCGAGTCCGACGTGTGAAACCGATCTGGATGAAAGTTGTAAGGTTAATAATAATATAGACGCGGGAGAGGAGGTAAGGTTGAGGGTCTTCATGCGTAGAGGTAGAGTTAATGATCCGTGTGGTGGCTGGGGAGGGAGGGGGGGGGGAGCTGTCGTTTTTTTTTCCCGGAAGGGATGTGAGCGAGTCTGACAAAACGAGTTTCTGAGAAATTTCCCTTCTCCGTTTCGGGACTTTCGGTCTGAGATGTGAGCGCCAGATTGCTATTGACAAAGGTATCCTCCTCCCCCGCCATATAACCTTCCAGAGTGTTGGGGCAAGTGCTGTTGTCGAGTAACGCCTATGAAGGGTGTCAAGGGCGCACGACGGAGTTGGTGGCCAATGCTTGAGACCTTTAGAGGTGAGGGTTCACGAGCTGAATGAAAGTCGTGAGATGAATAATTAACTATGTAACACGATTTTTGTTCGTGTTATTTTCTAATTGGTCATGCCTCAAAAGTATAGAAAATTTGCTATTATTCCCCCACAAACTATGAAGGTTGACACTGCGCACGGCAGAGTGGGTGGCCAACACTATGCCCGGCCGTCTTTGTCTATCCCAGTGCTGATGTTTACACATTGCGCCAGGTGCTCATTTGAGATCGAGTCGATCCAGGGGATGGCCCAGGGATCGGTTCCAGTATTCGTCACTGATGATGGCTGTGAGCGGGAATCGACTGAACACTGTCGGGGCGCCAGATTCGGAGCGCAAGGCGCTAACCGCTGCGCCACCGCTCCTGACGGGCAAACATACACACACGCAGTCATACACATATACACAAAGGGTAGAAACATGAAGACATACATACAGGCACAAACATACAGACACGGCCTTGCACACGCACACAGATTATAAACATACACAGACAAAGAGAAATATCTCACCCGTATAGCCTTAACGGACTGTTGGGGCAAGTGCTGTTTGCGAGTATCACCTGTGAAGGCCGGCACGGCACACAAGGGGGTGGCTGGCCAGCATCACTCCCGGCCGCCTTTGTCTCCCCAGTGGCGATGCTTACACATCGCACCAGGCACTCATTTAAAGGCTGAGTCGACCGAGGCGAGGCCCGGGACCGGTTCGAATAAATTAGATCACCACTAAACGATCCGTGGTAGGGAATCTAACTCAGGTACCAATGCACTAACACCAGCGTTTTAACGTTGGACTTTTTGAGTTCGTGCCCCAGTCAAGTAAAATAGTAAATGTTGATCACACGAATGTTTTTGTTTGTTGTAAAAACAGTTTTACCATCGTTTATTGCAATAAATTACATGGTCAAACATACACGTACAAAACTGCATCTGACCACCACCGATTAAAGCAGGCGAGCCAGTGAACACGGAACGTCGGGCCAGCGTCGGTCCAACAATTGGCGAGCGTTTACTTTACGTTGGGCCAACGTTCGTCCGACCACATGTCAACACTGGCCCCAACAAGTGGGCCCAACGGTGGTCGTTTGGACCATACGGTCAGCACTCTGGTCAATTGAGCCGTTTCCCCCCACACCGTTGTTGGTATGTTGACTGGGCGAGCCATCGTGCTCCAAACCATGGAACTGACCCTCAGAGATAACACGCGGATGGTGGGAATGGGTGGCGTGGAGGGGGAGGACAAGGAGACACCCCTTGATACACGACACGGATACGAACGCAGTGTTGTCCTACTTGCTGTACTGCCTTCTGCAATCAACAATCGCCACCACCGTCTCATTGCCCCGGTAAACGTCCTGTGCCTTTGTTGTTGGTGTTGGTGGTGCGCGTGTGGTCTGCACGACAGCACTTTCCAAAATAGTCTGTTAAGGCTATATATATATACACACACACGTGGGAACGTTGTCTTTGTCGTAAAGAATAACAGGACAAATACGCAGCCCCTGTAATTGCCCGCTCGTATCGCTGCTGCCGGAAAGTCCTCCGCTAGGGGGAGCTCTAAAGAGGGTCGTCATCTTTTCATTTAAAGCTTTCGTGACTGCAGGGATTAATATTCTTGGTTCTGTCGGTAAAGTCACCACGTAGAAGGGAAACAATAAAATGATTTTTAAAAAAACCTGTGGTTTTCACACCTGATGATGATTGCTTGTGTTGCAGTCGAAACGTCGCGAGAATTGTATTGCTTTATATTTGTATTAATTTATTGTTTCCCTTATACGTGACTTTACCGAAAGAACCAAGAATAATAAGGTCGTCATCGTGAAGGGGATACATCGGTGGCCTCCTGTTACGCTGGCCCAGGTATCTTTTTGGCAGAGGCGTGTATTTAATGTGTCCCGTCAGCATTTCCTCCTGTTGCCTTTAAATTGCACCATACAATTGTGTTGCAACGTGCGCGCGTGTGTTTATTGAACAACACGAGTTGCCAGGGTTTTTAGTTCGATAAGGGTGGTTGAGGTTTTCCATCTTGCAGCCAATGAGGTTGAATATAACAATACAGCTTTCCCTCCCTTTATGCGGATTCGGTTTGTGCGATTTCGCCTCCAGTATATGCGGCCAGAGCCGTCCCTATAGGGTAATGAAGAATCTGGACGACCGGCCCGGGCCCCACGCTTTGGGGGGACCCGCGCTTCGGCTTCTGGTTTAGTTTGAAGGCATCGGGGGTTGCCACGGGGGGATTTGTCCGCACCGACCTCCCCCCCCCATGGAAGGCCCCATTAATACCCAAAATTCGCTCTATGCGGGTTTAATTAACTCATGTGTGGCTATGCGGTTGAGCGTGGGACAACATTGTGTGTGTGGTGTGTGTGTGGTGTGTGTGTGCTGTGTGTGTTGTGTGTGTTGTGTGTGTGTTGTGTGTGCTGTGTGTGTGTTGTGTGTGCTGTGTGTTGTGTGTGTGCTGTGTGTTGTGTGTGTGCTGTGTGTTGTGTGTGCTGTGTGTGTTGTGTATGCTGTGTGTTGTGTGTGCTGTGTGTTGTGTGTGTTGTGTGTGTGTGTGCTGTGTGTGTTGTGTGTGCTGTGTGTTGTGTGTGTGTTGTGTGTGCTGTGTGTTGTGTGTGCTGTGTGTTGTGTGTGTTGTGTGTGTGCTGTGTGTGTTGTGTGTGTGCTCTGTGTGCCGGCTTCGCTTTGTGCCCACGTTTTTGGGGAACGCATCAACTACTACCAACCACTTCTACCGCACAGAGCGAGGGAAACCTGCGCTTGATGACATCAATAATTGCCGCCACGTGACTCTGTGTCGAATTTACGAACGTGAAACAAAATTTTGATTTGAAGCTTTCGTAACTGCAGGAATCCCATACTCTTTGGTTCTTTCGGTAAAGTCACGTGGTAGGTAGAAAATAAAATAATAATAATAGATCACGACGTTTCGATCGCAACACAAGCAATCGTCATCAGGTGGAACAACCACAGCAAGAAAAAAACTGCTGAAGTTAGCGGCTTATTGTGGTTATCCCACCTGATGACGATTGCTTGTGTTGCGATCGAAACGTCGTGATCTGATATTATATTTTCCACTTACCTACGCGGCTTTACCGAAAAAAACAAATGGTACGTGAAATACGTTGCACAAATCGTCGTCGTAATTGTCCGAGCATCTCAGAATCAGCATCAAAATATATATACGCATTTACACTGGAGTGCTCTTGAGCCTTTTGGGGTTTTAGTCGTCGGGGCTAACAGCAACATGTCATCTCATTCAGCCAACCCATGGCACCTGGGTCTGTCCCGTGGACCTTCCTGCCTGCGAACAGCGAGAGCCTCTTTCCACCACTTCACGTGGCATGCTCGAGGTGCACCTAGCGTGGCACGAGCGCTGTGGTGACGTCACCGCCACTTAGTGGGGATTGTTGTTGTTGTTGCAGCAGGGCTAATACCATTCACCAAGTGTGTCGTTTCATGCATCGCGTCTTCTTCGTCCTTTATGCAAAAGGCGGAAGCCACAGACCAAGTTAAAAGGCAGCAAAGCAGCCGGGCGGTGAGGAAGCCCGTGGCGACTAACAATTTGCCCAAGTTCTACAGTCCTCTATATATACAGTATATCAATGTGTATTTTTAGACAAATGTATTTAGTGGTAGGGCTAATGATAAAGTTCTAGTTTTAAGAGATAGTGTTCCAATTCGTAGTGTTATTGCATGGTGTTGAGGCTAGTGTTAGTGTTAGACTACATTTGTTAGGGCTGGTGTTATGGCTAGTGTTAGTGTTATACTACATTTGTTAGGGCTGGTTGTTAGGTATTGTGTTAGTGTTAGACTACATTTGTTAGGGCTGGTTGTTAGGTATTGTGTTAGTGTTAGACTACATTTGTTAGGGCTGGTGTTGGGGCTAGTGTTAGTGTTAGACTACATTTGTTAGGGTTGAAGTTAGGCATTATGTTAAGGGTGTTTGAGGCTAGTGTTAGTGTGTCAGGGCTAGTGGCAGTGCTAAGTGCTCGTGTTGGGGTTAGGGCTAGTTTGTGTTAACAGTTAGTGTCAGGTCTAGTGTTAGTGTGTTAGAGAGTGTCAGGGGCAGTGCTATAGTCATGGCTAGTGGTTGGAGCCAGTGCTTGTGTTGGGGCTAGCGTTAATCACATCCGATTGGTTGTAGCGTCAAGGCTACAGACACTATACAGCAGTCAAACTTAAACTCTCACGAACAATTCTCATCTTTGTGTCCATACGCAGACATTTGTTCGGCAACTCGAAGCAAGGTTCACGTGCACGTGTGCAGGGCGTAAAGAGTTATCATCACACGCACACTCGCACGTCTTCCAACTCCACAGCGAATCTTCTTTCTGCCTCTGTTCGCCTCTGAATACTGTACAGTCAATCTGCCAAAACGTGACCATTCAACACGGCTGTTTAACCAACACATCACCACGGTGACCAACGCGTCGCCATGGTAACGAACGCATCACCACGGTGACCAACGCGTCGCCATGGTAACGAACGCGTCGCCATGGTAACGAACGCATCACCACGGTGACCAACGCGTCGCCATGGTAACCAACGCATCACCATGGTAACCCAGGCAGTGGTACGTACAGTACTGATCCACGTGGTAAGCCAACCAGGCAGTGTGCGTGTGAACCGGTCCTGGGCCTCCCCTAGGTCGACTCGGCCTCAAATGAGTACCTGCTGCCATTATGTAAACATCGCCACTAGGGAGACAAAGGCGGTCGGGCGTGGTGCTGGTCCACCTACGACTTCGTGTGCCGGGGCCGGCCTCCATAGGTGCTGCTCGCTAACAGCACTTGCCCCAACAACCTGTAACATGCTATACGCGGGATCTTTGCGAATCTGTTCATTAATGATGGCGACAATGCTGGGAAATGCAACTCAGAATGTTCCAAACGCAGGTGGCGGATCGAGAAACCATTCCGGGTGGGGGGGGCAGCGTTGGGGGGGGGGGCTGTCCCGAAATTTCAAGATGTTCAAACTAAAGTTTCGTCGTTTGAATAACACAAAAACCAACAACATTCATCAATAATACTCTGTGTCTGTGTGTGGCCTTAAAAGAGAAGGAAAAAAATACATAGTAGGCAATGGCTCTTACTTACAGCACTTGTTGATTGTGCGCCACTGCCAACGCAGTATCATCACCAGAAAATGTGGCACAGTAGCACCCCGATTTACGTCTCCTCCTTTGACGTCGTTTCGCAAATACGTCGTCACTCTATTAACGCCACTCACTACCTGATTTTCGTCGCCTCAACCCCACACTTCTCAGTCTTCGCCTCCACCAATCGGCCCTGTAAATCGCTTTGATTTGCGTCGTTTCGATATACGTCGTCGGACCTTTCAGGAACGCGTCTCCCGACGTAAACCGGGGGTATTACTGTATTTAAATACGATTGTTGTTACTTAGCAGTAGACTAGGGGAGATCTTCGTTACGGCCAGAGAATCGTTATAGTCAAGAGGGCCCCTTGACCTGCGGTCGGGAAGCCGTGAGTTCAAATCCCACTTGAGGGCCGATTCAGATCATCATCATCACCACCATCATCATCATCTCATTATTGTGGAGGCCGCTAAAATTATTACCACTTTGGAGGAAACGGGCACGAAGGGATTTAGCGACCACGGTCCACAATTCGGGGTTGCTATTCCATGCGGTTCCAGCACAGTTTGGTTTTTACGTCTCCACGCGCCATCAAGAAGTACCATTACCCGAATCGTCGCATATCACTTATATTTGCTTTCTTCAACTTATGGCCACACACAGTGTTGTTATTGACAAGTGCGAGTCTGCGCTCATGCACCATTTGCCGAAGCAGCGGCAATCACCCGAAGTGAATGTCATAGCGCCTCTAATGGTTGCGGAGGTCTCACGGGAAGAGCAATCGTGTTCAACGACGCACGAATCTATCAATTGCGATTCGATTACAATCGATGAGTCAACATACCCTCCGATCTGGATATCAACAGTGGCCACTTTGTGAATAGGCTACTACTCGCCATGGGAATGTGGAATTTCCACCGCCGCTGGCTCTGGGCCGCCAGTGACGGATGGGTGCCCGTCCGTGCTCGAGTTCGATCCATGGTGAGTTATTTATTTATTTAATTGCCACCAGTAGCACCCGAATAATTGCATGGAGCCAACCAGAGTAATACAATTTAAAATTAAACAGATTCGTTTGGCGATGCTGCTGCTGCTGCGTTGGCAGTGGTGCACAGGCACAGTTAACAACACAACTCTCAATAACAGTGTGGCCTTTAAAAAAAGAACACGTATATGAGAGGTGATGTTTCATTTAACGACCCTTCTCTGCACATAGGCCAACAATGCAGAGTGACCTGTAACCCTACTACCTCTCTGGCCTCTGTATCTGCTGCCAAGGGCCATTGCCTAAAACATCGCCTATTTATATACACACGTTTGTCTTCTTAAGGCCACACACACACAGTATTAATGATGAATGTGTAAATGTTTTTTTTTTATAATATCATTTGCATTCCCTTTATCGATCCACTGCTGAACGAAAGCTTCCCCGTTCATTGGTGGTCATCACTGGGGGTTGTTTGACCATACTTCACCACGCTGGCACGCTGCAAAGTGAGTTGTGGGGGGCAGGGGGGGGGGCGCTGCGGTGGAGGGTAGGCCCAGGAGCGGTTCACGTTGCCAGCGGCCACTGATAGTCATGCGACAGGCAAAATCGGGACTATGGGTCAGCGGGTTCATAGCGGCGGTACGGTTGCTGAGCCGCAGCCACCACCACGACCATTCCACCACCACTCTTCGTCCACAACCGCGGCAGGGATAATTCGGCGGTGAAGGTCGTCTGCGTGAAGGTCGTCTGCGTGAACTGACGATGATTAACGACGATGAGAATTTTGCGACGACGACGATGATGAAATCTGAGCCGCCTCAGCAGCAAGAGTCGCGATTTAGTGCGTGTGGTGGGCAGAAGGCTTCGCTTCTCCCAGAAAACATGAACACCAAGTTATTGCAATTGTATATATATACACAGAGAATATATAGTTTGTTTTAAATAACAAAATGTAACGATCTTT
Source organism: Petromyzon marinus (assembly GCF_048934315.1). Taxonomy (NCBI): domain Eukaryota; kingdom Metazoa; phylum Chordata; class Hyperoartia; order Petromyzontiformes; family Petromyzontidae; genus Petromyzon; species Petromyzon marinus. Next base: position 8,816,848 of record NC_133709.1, on the reverse strand, counting down.
TTAACGTGACAGGAAAGAAAAAAACATCCAAGACAATTTTACTTGGATCGCAATTTTTGGAAAAATAATAATAAGTGCTTTGGCTAGTTTTAGAGTTTATACAATAACGATAACAGTGGAAAATAATTTAAAAAATTACTGGAGTGGTTGAGCGGAGCGATACGAGCGAGTGTGGTCGATTGGGTCTGTGAGTGTGAGGGTGTGTGGGTCTGTGAGTGTGTGGGTGATTGGGTCTGTGAGTGTGTGGGTGATTGGGTGTGTGAGTGTGATTGGGTCTGTGAGTGTGAGTGTGATTGGGTGTGTGAGTGTGTGGGTGTGTGAGTGTGTGGGTGATTGGGTCTGTGAGTGTGTGGGTGATTGGGTCTGTGAGTGTGATTGAGTCTGTGAGTGTGTGGGTGATTGGGTCTGTGAGTGTGTGGGTGATTGGGTCTGTGAGTGTGAGTGTGATTGGGTCTGTGAGTGTGTGGATGATTGGGTCTGTGAGTGTGAGGGTGATTGGGTCTGTGAGTGTGATTGGGTAAGTGTGTGGGTGATTGGGTCTGTGAGTGTGAGTGTGATTGGGTCTGTGAGTGTGAGAGTGATTGGGTGTGTGAGTGTGTGGGTGATTGGGTCTGTGAGTGTGATTGGGTCTGTGAGTGTGATTGGGTCTGTGAGTGTGTGGGTGATTGGGTCTGTGAGTGTGTGTGTGATTGGGTCTATGAGTGTGAGGGTGATTGCATCTGTGAGTGTGAGGGTGATTGGGTGTGTGAGTGTGTGGGTGATTGGGTCTGTGAGTGTGAGTGTGATTGGGTCTGTGAGTGTGTGGGTGATTGGGTCTGTGAGTGTGAGGGTGATTGGGTCTGTGAGTGTGATTGGGTCTGTGAGTGTGATTGGGTCTGTGAGTGTGTGGGTGATTGGGTCTGTGAGTGTGAGGGTGATTGGGTCTGTGAGTGTATGGGTGATTGGGTCTGTGAGTGTGAGGGTGATTGGGTGTGTGAGTGTGAGGGTGATTGGGTGTGTGAGTGTGTGGGTGATTGGGTCTGTGAGTGTGAGTGTGATTGGGTCTGTGAGTGTGTGGGTGATTGGGTCTGTGAGTGTGTGGGTGATTGGGTCTGTGAGTGTGTGGGTGATTGGGTCTGTGAGTGTGATTGGGTCTGTGAGTGTGATTGGGTCTGTGAGTGTGATTGGGTCTGTGAGTGTGTGGGTGATTGGGTCTGTGAGTGTGTGGGTGATTGGGTCTGTGAGTGTGTGGGTGATTGGGTCTGTGAGTGTGATTGGGTCTGTGAGTGTGATTGGGTCTGTGAGTGTGTGGGTGATTAGGTCTGTGAGTGTAAGGGTGATTGGGTCTGTGAGTGTATGGGTGATTGGGTCTGTGAGTGTGAGGGTGATTGGGTGTGTGAGGGTGATTGGGTCTGTGAGTGTGTAGGTGATTGGGTCTGTGAGTGTGATTGGGTCTGTGAGTGTGAGGGTGATTGGGTCTGTGAGTGTGTGGGTGATTGGGTCTGTGAGTTTGTGGGTGATTGGGTCTGTGAGTGTGTGGGTGATTGGGTCTGTGAGTGTGATTGGGTCTGTGAGTGTGGGTAATTGGGTCTGTGAGTGTGTGGGTGATTGGGCCTGTGAGTGTGATTAGGTCTGTGAGTGTGAGGGTGATTGGGTCTGTGAGTGTCTGGGTGTTTTAGGCGAGTGACAGAGTGGATAAGTGAGTAGGTCAGGTCAGCGAGTGAGTGAGCGAAAGTGTATGTGCGTGAGTGAGTGGGTAAGTGTGTGCGATTGCATGGGTGAGCGAATGAGAGGGAGAGTACGTGGGTGAGCATTTAAGTGAGTAATTGAGTGAAGGAATGAGATAGTGGATCAGTGGATGGGTACCAAAGTGAGAGAGTGGCTCAGGAAGTGGTCCTATGATTGAGTGAGTGAGCATGTGGGTGGGTGATTGAGCGAGTGAATGAGTGGGTAGGTGAAGGAGGGAGCGAGTGTGTGAGTAGCTGGGCAAGTGGCTATATGGGTGAGCCAGTGAGTGGGTGGGTGGGTGAATGAGGGAGCGAGTGCGTGAGTGAGCGAGCAAGTGGACATGCGAGTGAGTGAGCGAGAGGGCAGATGAATGAGCGAGTAAGTCGCTGAGTGAGCGAGCAAGCTGCTTGCGTTTGTGTGTGGCTAAGCTTGGCAGTGAATGCGTGTGTGCGTTAGCGTGCGTGTGTACGTGCACGTGTCCGCGTCGCCCACACACACACCCCCCCCCCACTAAGAGTGCTGCGTCGGTGAGCGCTCGCGCGCCTGAAGCGCCGTACTCGCCCCACGATTCTCCCCCCGGCGCCCGGACAAAGCCCTCGTCACCACCACCACCTCTTCCTCGTCGTCGTCGTCATCGTCACCGTCCACCTCTTCGTCGTCCAGCTCCTCCAGATCCTCCTCGTCTTCCTCCGTCGTTGATGACAGCGACGACGCCTTGGCCACCGCCGGGGCAAAAGTGCTCATGCCCCTTGCCTGCGATGGTCACGCACGGGTTCAGTTTCAGTTCCCTATAACTATTATTACAATTATAATCAAAGTAATTATAATCACCATCTTTATTTTCAAATGAAAACATCTCGGAGCGCCCTACGATAAGATTATACAAATGTCAAAGAAACTGCGTTCACGAGTGCAGATACTATCCGATGGAAATGCACTTGCAAACTACAATAGAAGACAATGGTCAATAGTAATCAATGATTATTAATCATTATAATTATTCACACGCCACACTCGCACTGTGAATAGAATGAAAGACAGAGTATGATCGAAGACAATAATAGTCAACAATAATTATGATTAAAAATGATTAATTACAATAATTCCACAGTCAGACTGCGGGAAGAGCCAATGAATAGCACAATCGGGTTTCAAGTTGGATTTAAAAGTGCTGACACGGTCACAATTCCTGACATAGGATGGGATAGCTGTGAAAATGAAAAACAAAAACGGTCTCGGAAGTGCGAGATATCCACACTTTACCCCACCAAACGCGACCTGCCAATCGACTGCGGTGTAACCGATGTCTACTGCTGTGTCGGGTGAGGGGGGCAGGGGCGGGTGGGGGGGGAGGCGCGGGGGGGGGCTGACATCACTGAGCGTCTGGGTTGGATCCCTGGACCTGGTTGTCCATCTCTCCCTTGCTCTCTATCAAGAGGTTTATTATAATGGCTCTGTTGATATGACGAGGTGAGATCTTTTGTTCAGGTCCGTACGGTTCAGAGTCTCTCTCGTTAATAAGGCGTTCATAGTGGCTCTGTTTCAGACACTGAGGCAGCACCACTAAAATCCTGGGATCAAGTTCACGTGTCAGCCACCCATGATTAACGTGAAATTATCAAGTGTCCGTGAGTCGATGGTCTCAGCCCGGTCATCAATGACTAAACAAACTAAAACAAGCTACAACAAACTAAAAAACTAAACTCTCAAATATTGAAAACTCATTTCTTTAGAACTGCTTTGTGTTTTTTAGTTCGCTGTCCTTCCCTCACACCTCCGATGAGCATGGTTGGCTACGTACCGTGGGAAATAAGTTCAACATACATATATGTAATGAGCCAAGAATGTCTGTGTGTCCCGCGCGTGACGTCACTCCACGTCGACCAGCCCCCCTCATTAATAATCATGAACAGGTGACGTCCTCCACATGGACCCCCCCCCCTCCTCATTAATAATCATGAGCGCGTGATGTCACTCCGCATGGAGAACCCCCCCCCTCATTAGTAATCATGAGCAGGTTACATCACTCCACATCGAACAGTCCCCCTCATCAATACTCATGAAGAGGTGACGTCTCCAAATGGACACCCCCCTCCATTCATAATAATTAGCTGCTGACGTCACTCCACATGGGGGGCCGAGGCGTCTCCTCCCCCCTCCTCGTCGTCAAATCACAACCCTCACTACAAAGGCAGAACCCTCAAGTCACGTGATCTCCGTAACGTTGTTGAGACATCAAAGTAAAAATGACGTCATGATGAACAAGGGATCATAACCTTTAAAGAAATAAGTCTGTGTCACCGCGCCCTTACAAATTGCACGCGAATGGATGCAATGAATATCACGTCACGGTCTGATTTTCGCTTGCAAGTTTCAGATTTACTGCAATGCACCCGTACTTGGACGGGAAAAAGTCTAGGACATAAGTTAAGTTATATTTTTCACTTTATGGTGTTTGTTTTCAGCTACGTGTGATTGCCGTGCAGGGCGTCTAGACGGCACACCGCTAGCATCGACAATGATAATAAGCTGACCTCCAGCGAGCGGGTGAGGGGCGGCCGGAATGAGGGGTCGGAGGTCACAGGGAGCTGCTGGTTCAACTGCACGCAGCTCAGCGCATCTGGACCTGCTCATGCAACACAAAGACACAGATCCCCCGTATAGCCTTTAACAGACTGTTGGGGCAAGTGCTGTTAGCCAGCACCTTGCGAATGCTGGCACAGCAACTTCGATCATCACGGTTGGCTACATAATGTGCGAAAGACGTTCAACGTACATACGTACAGCGCAGGAAGGAGTGGGTGGCCAGCACCACGCCCGGCCAACTTTGTCCCCAAGTGGCAATGTTTACACACCTCATGTTGAGTAGGGCTGACGATGGTTGTGATGATGATTATGATATTGATGATTACAATAATTATGACGATGATGACAGTACTGCTGCTGATGGTGATGGCAAAGATAATGACGATGATGATATGAACAATGACAACAAAGGCCCGCAACCCCCAACCAGGACTCATACTTGTACACGCGTCAACAACAACATAGATGGACTCGTCCATCTGAATAAACTGCCAAATCGCTCTCCGTGGTGCTAACGTTAAAAAACCCGCCACTTTTTTCAAATTTTCTTGCTGTGGTTTTCACATCTGATGATGATTGCTTGTGTTGCAGTCGAAACGTCGTGAGAATTGTATTGTTTTATATTTTTATTATTTTATTGTTTCCCTTCTACGTGACTTTACCGAAAGAACCAAGAATATGAATCCCTGCAGTAACGAAAGCTTTAAATCAAAATGTAAACAATACAAGTTACATTTATATACCATCTAAAGGCAACCATATCTCAAGACTTTACAATAAGATCAAATAAAAGGTAAGACACGTTACAACGATCTTAATATATCTGTACAACAACAAAAACCACCGAGAAATTAAAGAAAATCAGATTAAATGTGATGATGGCAGAAAAAAGCTGAAATTTAATAAAAACTTAAAATGTAACTTTTTCATCTGTGTTTTTTAAATAACTGCATTGATATGCTCTCACTAAATTTCAAACAAGATTCAAAAACGTGGAAAAAGCCCACATGCTCATTTGTGCATTGTGCAACAACACCATCAGCAAATCCAGCAGAACTGCATTGTGGTTCCTCTCATCTTAGGTCACCTTCAAAATAATCGGTGACCAAATGTGATCGACTGGCAGCAGCAGCAGCAGCAGCAGAAGTGATGCAGCGATAGACAAACTGTGATAGACCAGTGTCGTCATAGTTAGGACTCATCAGTACGGTATAGTCACCATTGCCGCTTTAAGATGTTCTGTGTTCAAATTTTGTTTGTTGCGGTTGCACCCGACTTAAGAGCCGCATGGCTCACAGGGCTATGCCTAATAAATGAAACTTGAAAACTTGAACCAGGGCGAAGGCCAACATTTTTGCATCTCCTTTGACACTGACGGTTTTCGGGCCTGTGCTACGATTCAATTGCGATTGGGGTTTTCCTCACAATTTACACATTAGATTTTTTTTTTGCTCACCGTGCCACAGGGGCTTCTGGGAGGGGCTCCCATGCGGGGCGACGGGGCTGCCCTGGCCGCCGCCTGCCTTGAGCAGCTTGGTGGAGGAGGCGACAGGCGACCCGTGGGGGGACTCCCTGTGGAACTCCGCGGTGGACGAGGGGCAGGTCACCTCTATGGGGTCACTGCACAACGACTGCAGGGGGTCCTTGCCGTCCCTTGCGTCACCCCGGCGGAGGTGCTTGATGCTGCCCTTCCTCTCCAGGATCAGCTGTGGGGGAAGGCAGTCGCACACACACACACAATATGCACAAACACAATTATAAAGGTCTCCCACATAGCCTACGTAGACTGTCGGGACAAGCGCTGTTGGCGAGTCTACCTGGATGAAGGCCTCGGACCGGTTCAAATAGTCGCCACTGTTTTTTTGGTCATGAGCGGGAATCGAACTCGGGTTGCCAGTGTGCTAACCGCTGCGCTTCCACTCCGCACACATGCACGCGCACACACGCATGCAAACACGGGCGCTGGCTCACCTCGTACAGGTGGCTTCGGTATTCGTTGACGGAGAGCTGGGTGTTGTCGTCGACGGGAGGAACCACATCGTAATTGAGGGACGGCTCCGTGGGGGGGTCGTGGAACCTGGAGTGGAGGGCGAGGTTGGGGGGGGGGGGCAGTGGGTGGTGGGGAGGAGGGGTTTGGGGGCGGGGAGGAGGGGTTGGATGTGCGGGGCGGTGGGAGAGGCAGCACAAGAGGGTTAAGTGAGCAACGCACCAGCAGTGTCATACCAGCAAACACAACAATACACCAGCAACACACGAGAACCTCCGATTAGCACATACACAGTACATATACACACGAGCAACACGCTCCCAAAATGCCAGTGTCTTACCAGCAGCATGCTCGCAACACGCCAGTGTCATACCAGCAACATCCCAGTGCTATACAAGCAACATGCTTGCAACATGCCAGAATTGGTACGTATTTATGAATCGGGCCGTCGAGTCCACGTTCTGTGCTCCCACCGTTCTGTTCAAGGTGGTGACCGCAGTGGCCACACGCCGACCGAAGAGATTTCCCCCTCGACGTGCTAACAGAGTGGCTCCCCCCCCCTCCCCCCCCACTCCGCACGGTGCTCGTTACCGGCACACGTAGGGGTGCGCGAGCGCCTCGGCCGCCGTCAGCCTCCGCTCGGGGTTGAAGACGAGGAGACGCGACAACAGGTCCAGCGCCTCTGGGGGCGCTCCCCTCGCCAGCTCCCCCAGCGATCGGCGCTTCCTGCGAGGATGGAGATCGCACGCGTGTGCTTAGTTGGGGCTGGAGTGGTGGCGGTGGCGGTGGAGTTCAACATTGGAGACGCAGTACTAGTGGGGGGGCGGTGCTGGCACGGTGGGGTTGGGCATGGTCAGGGCACGGCGCCATTTCTGATGAAGCTCCTGGGCACTTGGTAAAGTTATTCTTTTTTTTCCCGGACGCTCATCCGTTCACAGATATTCAACACCGGTGACGATAATTGTCCAAACCGGTTCTGCGTCTCCCCTAGGGCGACTAAGCCTTAAATGAGTGCCTTTGGGGAGACAAAGGTGGTTGTGTCTCTCGTGCCTTCAGAGGTGCCTGCTAACAGCACTTGCCCCAACGGTTTGTTAAAGGCTATACAGGGGATCTTTGTGTGTGTGTGTGTGCCTATGTAGGTGTGTATGCATACTCACTGAGCCATGAGTCTTTCTACCATTGAACGCCCATAGTCCGAGCTGATCGCCATGAGTTCTGTGGAACACAGCAAAGTACAACTCACATCATTGAGTAACACCGTGTCGCAACATCTCCGTTTCCCCATGTCTCCCCATATCACTGTGTCTCACCATATCTTGCCATCCCCCCGCGTCTCTCCCTGTGTCTCTCCACCTCTTCATGTGCCTCCCTGTGTGTCCCTCATTGTCTCCCCGTCTCTCCATGTGTGTCTCCATCGTGTCTGTCACCCTTGTCTCCCCATCTGTCCCTGTGCCCCCCCTTGTCTCTCCGTCTCTCTCCGTGTCTCCCTGTGCCCCCCCTACCTTTGTCTCTCCATCTCTCCCCGTGTGTCCCCCCGTTGCCTCTCCGTCTCTCTCCGTGTCCCCCTGTGTGTCCCCGCGCTTGCCTCCCGGTGCCTCTTCCCCATGTCCCACACCCCCCCGCCTCCCCCGCCACGTACCGTCCCGTGAAGGTGGCGGCACCACGGCCATGATCCTCTCGAGCTGGTTGATGGTGGACTCGCCGGGGAAGAGCGGCTTCCCCGTGAGCATCTCCCCGAGGATGCATCCCAGGTTCCACATGTCCACGCCCTTCGTGTACCTAGCGTGGCACAACAAAGATAAAGATCCCCCCACATTGCCTTTAACAGACTGTCGGAGCAAGCGCTCTTAGCGAGCACCTGCGTGGGCGGCCAGCAACGACGTCCCGACCGCCTTTGTCTCCCCCGATGTTATTTTTATGCACATTGCAGCAGGGACTACATTTAAGGCTGAGTCGACAAAAGGTGGTCTCAGCACCACCACGATTGTCTGGCTTTGGATCTTGTAACACAGCGACAAAGATTGCCCCCATATAGCCTAACCAGACTGTGAGGGCAGGTGTGAGTACTGTCGCACCTGCCTGTGAACGCCAACACCACACACGAGGTGGTGGTCAACACTACGCCCGACCGAGTCAACCCAAATGCAATTTTTACACACTGCACCAGGGACTACATTTAAGGCTGAGTCGACCTAAGGGGGGGGGTGGCCCAGGACCGGCTCAAGTCAAACAATAGACGAAATACATTCAATCTTGACTTAATGCTTTCGTGACTGCAGGAATTCACATTCTTCGAGTCTTTCGGGTAAAGTCACGGAGATAGGTTCAAATGAATAAAAAGCAATTTTTGGTTTGTTTAATTCTTATTAATTTGAACGTATCTACGTGACTTTACCGAATGACCCAAAGAATACGAAATACATTTTTAATCAATCGCTCACCCCCTCCCTCCCCCTATATTTTGTCTCTCGACAAGCCATGGCCAAGGGTTAGAGGCCGTCCATAAATGACGTCACGCGATTTTGGACGATTTTTGACCCCCCCCCTCCCCCCGTCGTCACACGACGTCACAAAAAGTCAGACTCCCCCCCCCTCAAATATGACATCACGAAGCTCTGCCCCCTCCTCCCCAACAAATAATAAAACATCCTTCAAATCGCTTTAAACTATTGTCATTGTAGTGCGTATTTAATGTGGCGCTGCACTCTGATGTTGTAGGAAAAAAACATTTATTAAAAAGTTTATTTAATTAAGTAGAATGTGTTGTCTAGATTTATTAAAAGTTGCGCATTTTGATGTGACGTCACATTTCTCACCTCCCCCGTCGTCATCACACATCGTCACAAACGTCTGACCCCACCCCCCAGGTGCGTGACGTCATTTACAGACAGCCCCTTACGCGGCTGCTGATGGCCATTACGTCACTAAGCGCACCAGCCCAGCGACACACCACGAGGGGTTAAACAGGGAAAGGTGGGTGGGTCGGTGCAGCGAGATCATCTCGGCACGTCCAATGGGTTGCGTTGCCCAGAGAATCGCTTCGGAATTCCTAGCAGCAGAGCAGCAGGGAGGCTGAACATCCCCCACCCCCCACCCGCCACGTGTTCGGGAACGCCGTCGCAGAAGTGGGCCTTGTAGAACTACGTTCAGAAAATTGCCGTAACAAGAGGCGCGCACGAGGGGGCGCTGTTCGCCTTCGAGCAACCCTCGGTGGAAGATGGGAATCCCCCGGGACGTCGCCGAGAAAATAAAAACCAAACGGCCCCCTTCCCCGAACGATACGAATTGCGACCGGGCCGAATTGCCATTCGTTGATACTGTCGAAACGTAACTTTCTCGATTCGCTCGTGCCGTAACCGACGATGGACGTCCTCCCCCTTATTGAAACGATGCCGCGTTATTCACCGATGCTGTCGCCTCTTGCCACTGACGATTTTGCTCGCGGTATTTATTCATTCGTTCACACCGCCCCCTGCTAATTCACTACCGATGTGCCATTGGATGTTGCCCCCATTCATTGACGACGTTACTTTGTATTCGTCCGATTAATCGATTACATCGCCGATTTTGCCCCTATTCAACCCTGTTTACGATGTCGTGCCTATTCACTGATGGTGCTGCAGATGCTGTGTAATTTGTTATTGCTGCGTTCCTTGGTCACTGATGCTGTGAACGGTGCCTATTGAATGTGGTTCCTATTCAATTATTCATCATCAGCAGCAGCAACGGTCGTGTCTCCGCTGCTGATTTGCTTACATTTCCTATACTTTCAACTCCTGTCGTGGTTCTGTATTGTATGCTGTTGTAGCGTTCTGACACGCCCCTATACTCGACATGTGTGTGAACAAGAGCTTTATATTCTTGGTTCTTTCGGTAAAGTCACGTAGAAGGGAAACAATAAAATAATATAAATATAAAACAATACAATTGATAATTTTATTGTTTTATATTTGTTTACTTTACCGAGAGAACCAAGAATATGAATCCCTGCAGTCACGAAAGCTTTAAATCAAAAGAGCTTTATAGCTCATCGGATTCCTCCAGTACAAATAACTGATTTTCTGGTTCCGATCTCTGACGATCCTGCAATGTAGCAATCCACACGAAACTGATTCCATCGCTCCATCTACCCGGTGGACGACCCTCTAGGAACGCGTTCCATGCCTTGGCTGCCGTTCCGTTATTGCTCTTGACCATCGGTCCCGTTCGAGGCACGACGCGTCCAGCCCAAGCCAGATGCCGCCATCCACCTGCATATAACCCGCGGGGTATACCACTTTTTACAAACAAGACCCTGCGGGGTATATGAAGGTGCGGGCCATCTGAAATTTGTTTTACACAAAACGCTATTTTTTGCGGGGTATATGCGTATGCGGGAAAATACGGTAATTGGTGCCCTTACGCGTGCTGTCTGTATTCATAGCAAAGCTGTCCCCTATTACTTGATGCTGTCCCGAGTAATCGATGCCCGCTGCCCCTTGATCACCCGATGCTATCGGGTTGCTCTTCCTTTTAATTGATGCTGTTTATAATGCCGACTTTAATGTGCGTCTATTCATAGATGCTGACGCTATTTGTTAACGCTGCTCATGCAGTCCTTGGCCATTCATGTTGCTGTTCTTGCTACGTATCCATTGATGCATCTATTCATTGATGAATTACTGTACATTAACTGACGTCGATGTTGTGTCTCTGTGGCTGCTGTGTCTCTGCTTTGTCTCTGTGGCTGCTGTTGTCTCTGCTTTGTCTCTGTGGCTGCTGTGTCTCTGCTGCGTCTCTGCTGTGTCTCTGCTGCGTCTCTGTGGCTGTTGTCTCTGCTGTGTCTCTGCTGTGTCTCTGCTGTGTCTCTGCTGCGTCTCTGTGGCTGTTGTCTCTGCTGTGTCTCTGCTGTGTCTCTGCTGTGTCTCTGTTGCTGCTATTGCTGCTGCTGCTGTGTCTCTGCTGTGTCTCTGCTGTGTCTCTGTGGCTGCTGTCTCTGCTGTGTCTCTGTTGCTGTTGTCTCTGCTGTGTCTCTGTGGCTGTTGTCTCTGTGGCTGTTGTCTCTGCTGTGTCTGTGTGGCTGTTGTCTCTGCTGTGTCTCTGTGGCTGTTGTCTCTGCTGTGTCTCTGTGGCTGCTGTCTCTGCTGTGTCTCTGTGGCTGTTGTCTCTGCTGTGTCTCTGTGGCTGTTGTCTCTGCTGTGTCTCTGTGGCTGCTGTCTCTGCTGTGTCTCTGTGGCTGTTGTCTCTGCTGTGTCTCTGTGGCTGTTGTCTCTGCTGTGTCTCTGTGGCTGCTGTCTCTGCTGTGTCTCTGATGCTGCTGTCTCTGTTGCTGCTATTGCTGCTGTCTCTGCTGTCTCTGTTGTGTTGGCTGCCTCCGCCGTTGCTGCTGCTGCTGCTGTTGCCAGGGCGGCTGTTGCGCGCCTCGCGGTGTTTACGGAGCAACCGCGGCGGTTGCCGGGGAGCCGCGAGCAAAACACGCGGAGCCGCACCAAGCGAGGCACGCACCCATTTACACACTCACTTACACACTTACACACTCACTCACTTACACACTCACTCACACACTCACTCACTTACACACTCACTTACACACTCACCCATTTACACACTCACTTACACACTCACTCACTTACACACTCACTCACACACTCACTTACACACTCACCCATTTACACACTCACTTACACACTTACCCATTTACACACTCACACACTTACACACTCACTCACTTACACACTCACTCACTTACACACTCACTCACTTACACACTCACTTACACACTCACCCATTTACACACTCACTTACACACTTACACACTCACTCACTTACACACTCACTCACACACTCACTCACTTACACACTCACTCACTTACACACTCACACACTCACTCACTTACACACTCACCCATTTACACACTCACTGACACACTCACCCATTTACACACTCACACACTTACACACTCACTCACTTACACACTCACTTACACACTCACTCACTTACACACTCACTCACACACTCACTTACTTACACACTCACTCACTTACACACTCACTTACACACTGACACACTCACTCACTTACAGACTCACACACTTACACACTCACTCACTTACACACTCACTTACACACTCACTTACACACTCACTCACTTACAGACTCACTCACTTACACACTCACTCACACACTCACTCACTTACAGACGCACTTACTTACACACTCACTCACTTACACACTCACTTACACACTGACACACTCACTTACAGACTCACACACTTACACACTCACTTACTTACACACTCACTTACACACTCACTTACACACTCACTCACTTACAGACTCACTCACTTACACACTCACTCACACACTCACTCACTTACAGACGCACTCACTTACACACTCACTCACTTACACACTCACTTACACACTTACACACTCACTCACACACTCACTCACACACTCACTCACTTACACACTCACTCGCTTACAGACTCACTCACTTACACACTCACTCACTTACACACTCACGTACACACTCACTTAAACACTCACCCGCTTACACACTCACTCACTTACACACTCACCCACTTACACACTCACTCACACACTCACTCACTTACACACTCAATCACTTACACACTCACTCACACACTCACTTACACACTCACTTACACACTCACTTGCACACTCACTTACACACTCACTCACTTACACACTCACTCACTTACACACTCACTTACACACTCAGTCACTTACACACTCACTCACTTACACACTCACTTACACACTCACTCACACACTCACTCACCCACTTACACACTCACCCGCTTACACACTCACTTACACACTCACCCACTTACACACTCACCCACTTACACACTCACTCACTTATACACTCACTTACTCACTTACACACTCAGTTACACACTCATTCACGTACACACTCACTCACACACTCACTTACACACTCACTCACTTACACACTCACCCACTTACACATTCACCCACTTACACACTCACACTCACACACTCACCTACTTACACACTCACTTACACACTCACCCACTTACACACTCACCCACTTACACACTCACCCTCTTACACACTCATCACTTACACACTCACCCGCTTGCACACTCACCCACTTACACACTCACTCACCCGCTTGCACACTCACCCGCTTACACATGCTTTACTTACACACTCACTCACCTGCTTACACTCACCCGCTTACAACACACACTCACCCGCTTACACACTCTTTACTTACACACTCACTCACCGGCTTACATACTCACCTACGTGCACACTCACTCACCCGCTTACACACTCACTCACCCACGTAAACACTCACTCACCCGATTACACACTCACTCACCCACGTACACACTCACTCACCCGCTTACACACTCACCCACGTACACACTCACTCACCCGCTTACACACTCACTCACCTGCTTACAACACACACCCGCGTACACACTCACTCACCCGCTTGCAAACTCACCCGCTTACACACCCGTTAATACATCGTTACTTACACACTCGCTCACCCACGTACACACTCACTCACCCGCTTACACACTCACCAACGTACACACACTGATCGCTCTTACGTACTCAGCCACTAACACATACACACTTACACACTCCTTCACTTCCACACTAGTTTGCACACTTACATACTTTACGAACGCCATTCCCCTAACAAACTTACGAACACACTTAAGTGATAACAGGCACACACTCACTTATTGCACAATCACCAATGCACTAACACACTAAATCAATAACACACTCATCTGCACACGAACACACTATTGAATAACCCACATGCACATTCCCGTGCACACTTACAGACTAATTTGTACACTCGCACATATTTACTAACACGTACACACTCACGTACACACACTCGCTGAATAACATAATTACTAACACGTGAACACTTACAAACACTCGCTCGGACATGTGCATACTCACTTGCACACTTCCTAACACACTTATTTACACACTCAATTACATACCCACGCACACACTTACGCACGTGCACACACACACACACACAAAAGACAAAGATCTCCCGCATAGCCTACAGAAACTGTTGGGGAAAGTGCTGTTACCAAGCAAACAAGGGGGGGTGGGGGGTGATGGTGGCCAGCACCGGCCGCCTTTATCTCCCCGGTGCCTGATGTTTACACACCACACTCGGTACGCATTTAAGGCTGAGTCGATCTAGGGGAGGCCCAAGACCAGTTCGGCTATTCACCACTGCACTACCGACCCACCCCCCTTCACATCCGAACACACGTTACAGAGTCACACATAGGAATGTCCGTGAGCGTGCACGTGGCAATTGACGCACACACACACACAAAGTCACAAACGTACTAACCCACAAACTTTAAACACAACCCTTGCGGATACAGGGAGCGGGGGTTGGTGGAGTGCTTCGCACGCTGCGCTATGAACCCGGTAGCCCCGAGGTCAATTCCTGGTCACACGGCTAACGTCGGTGGCGAGTGATGAGCTCGAACCAAACCAAATAGCTCCTAATGCCCCCCCCCCCCAACCTCCTCCTCCTCTCGCACTTTTGCCACAACCAACACTGAAGTACGGATGGTCAAACAGCGGTGGATTAACAATGGGCTCAATGTATTTATTATTATACACAAAGACAAAGGTCCCCCGAATAGCCATAGCCAGGCTGTCCGGGGCAAGTGCTGTGAGTGAGTACCTATCAAGGCCGGGCACGGCGCACGAGGGCGGGTTGTGGCCAGCACCACGGTCCAGCCGCCTTTGTCTTCCCGTGTGTGACGTTTACGCGCCGTGCCAGGTACGGTACTCATTTAAGGCTGAGTTAACCTAACGGAGGGCCAGGACCTGTTCGCATATTCGCCACGGTTATTGGTCGCGAGCCGAAATAAAAATCGGGCACTTTCGGGTTCGGAGAGCAGTGCGCTAACCGCTGCGCCACCACTCCCCGCGTACAAACACAAACCAGCGTGGTGGTGACGTCGCCACAGCGCTTGTGCCAGGCTAGGTCCGCCGTTAAGGCTACCGGGTCAAGTGTGCGAAGGCTCTCGCTGCTGGCAGGAGGTTACGCGTTGAGACCCCAGGTGCCATGGGTTGACTGACTGAGATGCACCAGCTCTGTATACCCCCCTTGCTCTGCCAACTTGCTGAATTTTAGCCGCCCGGCGTTCCGCTCGCTGCTGTGAACGTCGCCTCCTCTGCCCCCCCGCCCGCCGCCGTTGTTGAAGGGCGACCGCCTCCAACTACTGCCCAGTCGACGACCTTGAGAGAGACCGCTGGCACCGGTCATCGGCAAGTCCACTCAGCTCAACATCCTCCTCGTTACCGCCATCGGCCCTCCGTTCTTCTCCTCCAGCCCGTTTCGTCTCCCTTGAGCAACCCGCCGCCCCCCCCCCCCCTCTCTCTTATCCGGCCAAACAGGAGGCCATGCGGGCAACATGAACCCGGCCAACGCAGCCTCACTGATGGGACCGTGTCCAGATCTTTCAATGATCCGTGAGCTCCTCGCACGATCCAGCCTGGTGAAAGCCAGGTTGGATCGTGGGTGGGCCCACGTGGATGGTTCAGATTTGCGAATTGAGAGGGGAAGCGGCGGCGGCGGCGGTGGGGGGAGGTGTGTGTCTACGTTTCGCAAGCATAGAGAAGCGAAGGCATCGCTGTGACAAGAGGAGAAGACTCGGGAGCTTCGTGTGGAGCGATAGGGCCCGGGTTTAGTTTACACACAGCGTTAAGGGGGGTTATACAGAGCTGGTGCATCTCAGTCAGTCAACCCATGGCACCTGGGCTCTCAACGCGTAACCTCCTGCCAGCAGCGAGAGCCTTCGCACACTTGACCCGGTAGCCTTAACGGTGGACCTAGCCTGGCACAGAAGCCACAGCGTTAGGCAGAATAGGAAATTGGAAGATTCCCCCCCGTGTGACCCCGTGTGACCCCTGCTGACACAGACTGCTGGGACAAGTGCTGTTTGCGAGTGAGCAGCGCCTATGAAGGCCACCGGCACTGTGGCACACGAGGGCGTGGGTTGGCCAACACCACGCCCGAACCGCCTTTGTCTCCCCCCAGTGGCGATTTTTTTTTATCTACGCACACCGCACCAGGTACTCCTTTGCGGCTGAGTCGACCTAGGGGGAGGCCGCTTCAGAATAATCGCCGACGGTGGGGTTCGTAACGCAGCGCGCTGCACAAACCCCGTCAGTGGTCCACTGCGCTACGAACCCGGCCACCTGAGTTCGATACCCGGCCACGGCTAACATCGACGGCGAGTGATATTCCGAACCGACCACGGATCCTCACCTTTGCCAACGTGCACCGACCAGCGCGGTGAAGTATGGTCAAACAACCCCCCACCCCCCCACCCCCCCACGACTGGACACGTCCTCGGGAGGCTTTCATCCAGCAGTGGATTGACAATAGATCGGCTTTGCACGTTATTCTTGATGGGCAGTGGTGAGAGCAACGACGACTGTAGGTGTGGTTTTGTAAGTTATGTCAGTACTGAAGTAAGGACGGCAGTGCCGTAGCGATTGTGTGTATGGTGAATTTCTTTCGCGCCGTACGTACCCAAGCGCGCTTAAGCGGAGGTGTGTGATGACAGGGCTGCAGTGATCGCAGAAGCACAAACCTGCGTGTGTGTGTGTGCGCGTATAACACAACACAGATGTCAACCCCAACGGCTTAGCCCGTATTCTTGTACAGGGAACTTGAGTTTGCAGGTCCATACGGCGTACAGCCGTTATCAATACGGGCACAAATGTGTGTGTTTTTGTGTCTATTTGTTAGTGTTTCTCCCCTCGTGATGGGACTTTGTAGGATGAACGTTGAGATTTACAAGGGGCGCGGGGTGACCAATGAGGTCAGATTTGGTCTGTAGTAAGGTGATAAGGGGTTGACAGGTATGGCAGCAGTAGTGCTGCCCGTAGTATCGCTGCCGTGATGACCTCAGTAGCACCGTAGTGATGACAGTAGTACTGTAGTGATGACAGTAGTACTGTAGTGATGACAGTAGTACCGTAGTGATGACAGAAGCAGTCATACAGCAGTGATGACAGTAGTACTGTAGTGATGACAGTAGTACTGTAGTGATGACAGAAGCAGTCATACTGTAGTGATGACAGTAGTACTGTAGTGATGACAGTAGTACTGTAGTAATGACAGAAGCAGTCATACTTCAGTGATGACAGTCATACTGTAGTGATGACAGTAGTACCGTAGTGATGACAGTAGTACCGTAGTGATGACAGAAGCAGTCATACAGCAGTGATGACAGTAGTACTGTAGTGATGACAGTAGTACTGTAGTGATGACAGAAGCAGTCATACAGCAGTGATGACAGTAGTACTGTAGTGATGACAGTAGTACCGTAGTGATGACAGTAGTACCGTAGTGATGACAGAAGCAGTCATACAGCAGTGATGACAGTAGTACTGTAGTGATGACAGTAGTACTGTAGTGATGACAGAAGCAGTCATACTGTAGTGATGACAGTAGTACTGTAGTGATGACAGTAGTACTGTAGTGATGACAGTAGTACTGTAGTGATGACAGAAGCAGTCACACTGTAGTGATGACAGTAGTACTGTAGTGATGACAGTAGTACTGTAGTGATGACAGAAGCAGTCACACTGTAGTGATGACAGTAGTACTGTAGTGATGACAGTAGTACTGTAGTGATGACAGAAGCAGTCATACTTCAGTGATGACAGTCATACTGTAGTGATGACAGTAGTACTGTAGTGATGGCAGCCGCAGTCATACTGTAGTGATGACAGTAGTACTGTAGTGATGACAGTAGTACTGCAGTGATAGCAGTAGTACTGTAGTGATGACAGAAGCAGTAGTACTGTAGTGATGACAGTAGTACTGTAGTGATGACAGAAGCAGTATTACTGTTGTGATGACAGTATTACTGTAGTGATGACAGTAGTACTGTAGTGATGACAGTAGTACTGTCGTGATGACAGAAGCAGTCATACTGTAGTGATGACAGAAGTACTGCAGTGATGACAGTAGTACTGTAGTGATGACAGTAGTACCGTTGTGATGACAGAAGCAGTCATACTGCAGTGATGACAGTAGCACTGTAGTGATGACAGTAGTACTGTAGTGATGACAGAAGCAGTAGTACTGTAGTGATGACAGTAGTACTGTAGTGATGACAGAAGCAGTAGTACTGTAGTGATGACAGTAGTACTGTAGTGATGACAGTAGTACTGTAGTGATGACAGTAGTACTGTAGTGATGACAGAAGCAGTAGTACTGTAGTGATGACAGTAGTACTGTAGTGATGACAGTAGTACCGTAGTGATGACAGAAGCAGTCATACAGCAGTGATGACAGTAGTACTGTAGTGATGACAGAAGCAGTCATACTGTAGTGATGACAGTAGTACTGTAGTGATGACAGTAGTACTGTAGTGATGACAGTAGTACTGTAGTGATGACAGTAGTACTGTAGTGATGACAGTAGCACCGTAGTGATGACAGTAGTACTGTAGTGATGACAGTAGTACTGTAGTGATGACAGTAGTACTGCAGTGATGACAGAAGCAGTCATACTGTAGTGATGACAGTAGTACTGTAGTGATGACAGTAGTACTGTAGTGATGACAGAAGCAGTCATACTGTAGTGATGACAGTAGCACCGTAGTGATGACAGTAGTACTGTAGTGATGACAGAAGCAGTCATACTGTAGTGATGACAGTAGTACTGTAGTGATGACAGAAGCAGTCATACTGTAGTGATGACAGAAGTACTGCAGTGATGACAGTAGTACTGTAGTGATGACAGTAGTACTGTAGTGATGACAGAAACATCGTAGTGATGACAGAAGCAGTCATACTGCAGTGATGACAGTAGCACCGTAGTGATGACAGAAGTACTGTAGTGATGACAGTAGTACTGCAGTGATGACAGAAGCAGTAGTACTGTAGTGATGACAGTAGTACTGTAGTGATGACAGTAGTACCGTAGTGATGACAGAAGCAGTCATACTGCAGTGATGACAGTAGCACTGTAGTGATGACAGAAGTACTGTAGTGATGGCAGTACTGTAGTGATGACAGTCATACTGTAGTGATGACAGTAGTACTGTAGTGATGACAGTAGTACTGTAGTGATGAAAGAAACAGTAGTACTGTAGTGATGACAGTAGTACTGTAGTGATGCCAGTAGTACTGTAGTGATGACAGTAGTACTGTAGTGATGACAGAAGCAGTAGTACTGTAGTGATGACAGTAGTACTGTAGTGATGACAGTAGTACTGTAGTGATGACAGAAGCAGTAGTACTGTAGTGATGACAGTAGTACTGTAGTGATGACAGTAGTACCGTAGTGATGACAGAAGCAGTCATACAGCAGTGATGACAGTAGTACTGTAGTGATGACAGAAGCAGTCATACTGTAGTGATGACAGTAGTACTGTAGTGATGACAGAAGCAGTCATACTGTAGTGATGACAGAAGTACTGCAGTGATGACAGTAGTACTGTAGTGATGACAGAAACATCGTAGTGATGACAGAAGCAGTCATACTGCAGTGATGACAGTAGCACCGTAGTGATGACAGTAGTACTGTAGTGATGACAGTAGTACTGTAGTGATGACAGTAGTACTGCAGTGATGACAGAAGCAGTAGTACTGTAGTGATGACAGTAGTACTGTAGTGATGACAGTAGTACCGTAGTGATGACAGAAGCAGTCATACTGCAGTGATGACAGTAGCACCGTAGTGATGACAGTCATACTGTAGTGATGACAGTAGTACTGTAGTGATGACAGTAGTACTGCAGTGATGACAGAAGCAGTAGTACTGTAGTGATGACAGTAGTACTGTAGTGATGACAGTAGTACCGTAGTGATGACAGAAGCAGTCATACTGTAGTGATGACAGTAGTACTGTAGTGATGACAGTAGTACTGTAGTGATGACAGAAGCAGTCATACTTCAGTGATGACAGTCATACTGTAGTGATGACAGTAGTACTGTAGTGATGGCAGCCGCAGTCATACTGTAGTGATGACAGTAGTACTGTAGTGATGACAGTAGTACTGCAGTGATAGCAGTAGTACTGTAGTGATGACAGAAGCAGTAGTACTGTAGTGATGACAGTAGTACTGTAGTGATGACAGAAGCAGTATTACTGTTGTGATGACAGTATTACTGTAGTGATGACAGTAGTACTGTAGTGATGACAGTAGTACTGTCGTGATGACAGAAGCAGTCATACTGTAGTGATGACACAAGTACTGCAGTGATGACAGTAGTACTGTAGTGATGACAGTAACACCGTTGTGATGACAGAAGCAGTCATACTGCAGTGATGACAGTAGCACTGTAGTGATGACAGTAGTACTGTAGTGATGACAGAAGCAGTAGTACTGTAGTGATGACAGTAGTACTGTAGTGATGACAGAAGCAGTAGTACTGTAGTGATGACAGTAGTACTGTAGTGATGACAGTAGTACTGTAGTGATGACAGTAGTACTGTAGTGATGACAGAAGCAGTAGTACTGTAGTGATGACAGTAGTACTGTAGTGATGACAGTAGTACCGTAGTGATGACAGAAGCAGTCATACAGCAGTGATGACAGTAGTACTGTAGTGATGACAGAAGCAGTCATACTGTAGTGATGACAGTAGTACTGTAGTGATGACAGTAGTACTGTAGTGATGACAGTAGTACTGTAGTGATGACAGTAGTACTGTAGTGATGACAGTAGCACCGTAGTGATGACAGTAGTACTGTAGTGATGACAGTAGTACTGTAGTGATGACAGTAGTACTGCAGTGATGACAGAAGCAGTCATACTGTAGTGATGACAGTAGTACTGTAGTGATGACAGTAGTACTGTAGTGATGACAGAAGCAGTCATACTGTAGTGATGACAGTAGCACCGTAGTGATGACAGTAGTACTGTAGTGATGACAGAAGCAGTCATACTGTAGTGATGACAGTAGTACTGTAGTGATGACAGAAGCAGTCATACTGTAGTGATGACAGAAGTACTGCAGTGATGACAGTAGTACTGTAGTGATGACAGTAGTACTGTAGTGATGACAGAAACATCGTAGTGATGACAGAAGCAGTCATACTGCAGTGATGACAGTAGCACCGTAGTGATGACAGAAGTACTGTAGTGATGACAGTAGTACTGCAGTGATGACAGAAGCAGTAGTACTGTAGTGATGACAGTAGTACTGTAGTGATGACAGTAGTACCGTAGTGATGACAGAAGCAGTCATACTGCAGTGATGACAGTAGCACTGTAGTGATGACAGAAGTACTGTAGTGATGGCAGTACTGTAGTGATGACAGTCATACTGTAGTGATGACAGTAGTACTGTAGTGATGACAGTAGTACTGTAGTGATGAAAGAAACAGTAGTACTGTAGTGATGACAGTAGTACTGTAGTGATGCCAGTAGTACTGTAGTGATGACAGTAGTACTGTAGTGATGACAGAAGCAGTAGTACTGTAGTGATGACAGTAGTACTGTAGTGATGACAGTAGTACTGTAGTGATGACAGAAGCAGTAGTACTGTAGTGATGACAGTAGTACTGTAGTGATGACAGTAGTACCGTAGTGATGACAGAAGCAGTCATACAGCAGTGATGACAGTAGTACTGTAGTGATGACAGAAGCAGTCATACTGTAGTGATGACAGTAGTACTGTAGTGATGACAGAAGCAGTCATACTGTAGTGATGACAGAAGTACTGCAGTGATGACAGTAGTACTGTAGTGATGACAGAAACATCGTAGTGATGACAGAAGCAGTCATACTGCAGTGATGACAGTAGCACCGTAGTGATGACAGTAGTACTGTAGTGATGACAGTAGTACTGTAGTGATGACAGTAGTACTGCAGTGATGACAGAAGCAGTAGTACTGTAGTGATGACAGTAGTACTGTAGTGATGACAGTAGTACCGTAGTGATGACAGAAGCAGTCATACTGCAGTGATGACAGTAGCACCGTAGTGATGACAGTCATACTGTAGTGATGACAGTAGTACTGTAGTGATGACAGTAGTACTGCAGTGATGACAGAAGCAGTAGTACTGTAGTGATGACAGTAGTACTGTAGTGATGACAGTAGTACCGTAGTGATGACAGAAGCAGTCATACTGCAGTGATGACAGTAGTACTGTAGTGATGACAGAAGTACTGTAGTGATGGCAGTACTGTAGTGATGACAGTAGTATTGTAGTGATGACAGTAGCACTGCAGTGATGACAGAAGCAGTCATACTGTATGATGACAGTAGTACTGTAGTGATGACAGTAGTACTGTAGTGATGACAGAAGCAGTAGTACTGTAGTGATGACAGTAGTACTGTAGTGATGACAGTAGTACTGCAGTGATGACAGTCATACTGTAGTGATGGCAGTAGTACTGTAGTGATGACAGTAGTACTGTAGTGATGACAGAAGCAGTAGTACTGTAGTGATGACAGTAGTACTGTAGTGATGACAGTAGTACTGTAGTGATTACAGTAGTACTGCAGTGATGACAGTAGTACTGTAGTGATGACAGTAGTACTGTAGTGGTGACAGAAGCAGTAGTACTGTAGTGATGACAGTAGTATTGTAGTGATGACAGTAGTACTGTAGTGATGACAGTAGTACTGTAGTGGTGACAGAAGCAGTAGTACTGTAGTGATGAAATACTTTACCGAAAGAACCAAAGAGTATGGATCCTTGCAGTCACGAAAACTTCAAATTTAGAATTAACCGTCTCTACGGGGAGAAATTCCACTTATCTGTAAGAGCTTTTAACAGACAACGGGACAAGAAGTCACAGCTAATCGAGTCGCTAACCTTCCTCAAGAGATGCCGCGACAACAAGGTAATACCCAGCGCATTCACACTCACTTCTGCTGCTGTCTCTTCACCGAACGCTGAACGGATTTTGTTTGAAGCTGGCCTATCACTAATCTCAGAGAGACTAAGATTGCTCCGATTTGAACTCGATAATTTAGACAAGATTCTCTTACAATCACACGTAATGTTAACAGAAAAAAAATTCCCCTCCCGATTGGGACCATGTTGACAACATGACTGTCTCCTCTGCTAATTCATTGTCAACCAAATGTAAAGCTAACTTGATCGCTAAATTCAACCTCTTGTCAAGGAAGAAACCAGACCCACACATTCAAAAGTTAGATGTTAACAATATTGTTATCAATCAGAGTAGCATTCCAATTGCTGACAATCCAAAATCGGTACTAGCTAAAGGATTGAATTTCGCAGTTACCCCTAAACATATCCCAGTGGAGGATATAATCTCCCAGGTCGATGTAGCCCTCAAAGGCTTGGGACACATCCAAACAGACGTTGCTAGAGCTGAAATTGCCACTATCCTCAAAAATGCTAAGAAACCCATTTGCAACATCAGCAAAGACGAGCGTTCTGAACTCGCAAATTTGAAAAAGAGGGATGATATTGTCATCCTCTCGGCCGACAAGGGCAATGCCACTGTCATCATGGATACAACCACATACAACAACAAAATCCAGGGCCTACTCAATGATGGCAGCTACTCCAAAATCAATAGAGACCCTACTAACATCTTAACTACAACAACCAACAAGATCATTACCAGTTCGACTTCTCTAATCGAACCAGTCAAACGGCTCTCCCTGAAACCCTTGGCTGCTAGACCACCCAGATTCTATGGTCTTCCCAAGATCCATAAAGAAGGTGCCCCACTGCGGCCCATCGTGTCCACGATCAACTCACCTACCTACAAACTGGCCCGTTTCCTATCGGATATTTTGCTTCCCTTTACTGGCAAGACCACTTCAGCAGTACTTAATTCAACTCACTTTGTCTCTATAATCAAGGGCATTTCACTGTCCCCTGATGATATCCTCGCCAGCTTTGATGTGGGCTCTCTTTTCACCAAGGTCCCAGTGCCTGTCACCATAGCAATAATTGAAGACTTAGTCCAACATGGACTGAACCCTGAAGTCCCTGCGCTAGTTAGGCACTGCCTGACCAACACGTACTTCACCTGGAATGGTACTTTCTACAAACAAAATTAGGGTACCCCCATGGGTCCCCCCTTGTCACCAGTGATAGCCAATGTTTTAATGGAGAAATTTGAAACAGACGCCATCCAGACATCCACCCTGCGTCCTTCCCTGTGGAAGAGATATGTGGATGACACTTTCGTCATTTGGCCACATGGCCGGCCAGCATTTAACCAATTTCTCGACCACATTAACTCCATACACCCGTCCGTCAAATTCACCATGGAAGTGGAGAATGATGGCAAGCTACCATTCTTGGGTGGTCTGTTTGAGAGGAGGCCCAAAGGCTCTTTGTGACATTGTCTACAGAAAGGCCACCCACACAGATTCCTATCTAAAACCTGATTCCCACCAACATCCGGCACAAAACACTACACCATAGGGCCCACTGCATTTCCTACCAACACCACCTGGCCAGTGAATTGGAACATGTATACCGGACCCTTAAGATGAATGGATATACAGACCGTATTATCCAAAAAGCTGTCTCTCCAACCATCGAGAAACAACCCCCTGAGACTCCGATCAAAACCATCACGTTACCATACATAGCAGGCGTTACCAAAAAGATTCCCAAAATCTTAAACAAACACAAGATCCAGGTCCGATTCAGTACAGTACACAAAATCCGTGATCTGATCCCATCCGTAAAGGATGTCATCCCTGACTTACAGTTTACCCTGGAGTCTACAAACTGAGTTGCACGTGTGGGGACTGTTATATTGGGGAAACGAAACGTCATATATCAGACCGTATTCGCGAGCACAAGGCAGATTTGAAACACGGCAGTGATGACAGTAATACTGCAGTGATGACAGCATCCGTACTGCAGTAATGCCAGTCGTGGTACTGTAGTAATGTTAGTAGCAGCACTGCAGTGATGACAGTAGCAATACCGTAGTAATGATAGTAGTAGCAATGTAGCGATGATAGTACTGTAGTTATAGTATTACTGTAGTAATGCCAGTAGTACTGCAATGATGAAAGTAGTATTGTAGTAATGGCAGCAGTAAGACTACAGTGGTGACAGTAGCAGTGGTGCTGGATGGTGACAGTAGCAATAGTACTGTAGTGATAACAGTAGAAATAGTACTGCAGTGGTAACAGTATCAATATTACTGTAGTGATAACAGTAGCAATAGTACTGTAGTGATGACAGTAGCAATAGTACTGTAGTGGTAACAGTAGCAATAGTACTGTAGTGATGACAGTAGCAATAGTACTGTAGTGATGACAGTAGAAATAGTACCGTAGTGGTGACAGTAGCAATAGTACTGTAGTGGTAACAGTAGCAATAGTACTGTAGTGGTAACAGTAGCAATAGCACTGTAGTGGTGACAGTAGTAATAGTACTATAGTGATGACAGTAGCAATAGTACTGTAGTAATGACAGTAGCTATAGTACTGTAGTGATGACAGTAGCTATAGTACTATAGTGATGACAGTAGTTATACTACTATAGTGATGACAGTAGAAATAGTACTATAGTGATGACAGTAGTAATACTACTATAGTGATGACAGTAGCAATAGTACTGTAGTGATAACAGTAGCAATAGTACTATAGTGATGACAGTAGTAATAGTACTATAGTGATGACAGTGGTGGTGGTAGTAGTACTGTCGTGATAACAGTAGTAATAGTACTGTCGTGATGACAGTAGTAATAGTACTGTCGTGATGACAGTAGTAATAGTACTATAGTGATGACAGTTGTGGTGGTAGTAGTACTATAGTGATGACAGTAGTAATAGTACTATAGTGATGACAGTGGTGGTGGTAGTAGTACTGTCGTGATGACAGTAGTAATAGTACTGTCGTGATGACTGTAGTAATAGTAATATAGTGATGACAGTGGTGGTGGTAGTAGTACTATAGTGATGACAGTAGTAGTAGTAGTACTGTCGTGATGACAGTATCAGTAGTACTATAGTGGTGACAGTGGTGGTGGTAGTAGTACTATAGTGATGACAGTAGTAATAGTACTATAGTGATGACAGTGGTGGTGGTAGTAGTACTGTCGTGATGACAGTAGCTATAGTACTATAGTGGTGACAGTGGTGGTGGTAGTAGTACTGTAGTGATGACAGTAGTACTATAGTGATGACAGTGGTAGTAGTACTGTAGTGATGACAGTAGCTATAGTACTATAGTGATGACAGTAGCTATAGTACTGTCGTGATGACAGTAGTAATAGTACTATAGTGGTGACAGTGGTGGTGGTAGTAGTACTGTCGTGATGACAGTAGTAATAGTACTATAGTGGTGACAGTGGTGGTGGTAGTAGTACTGTCGTGATGACAGTAGTAATAGTACTATAGTGGTGCCAGTGGTGGTGGTGGTAGTAGCTGCACTACTGGTGAGGGTGGCTGGTGATGATGGTGATTGTCAGAGAGGCGTCGCCACTCTCACGCACTCACGCGTGTTTCTGGCGGTCGCTATGTAAACACACAAGCGAGTTGCTAGGGTTATTAAAGTGTTATTATTACACATCACACACACACACATAACAAACATACACGTGCATACATAGAGATACGCACACACATACACATACAACAGAGGCATACACAGATACACATACACACAAACACATAGAAAACAGATACACGTCCATACAGAGATACACACACACAGTCATACTTACAACACAGATACATATTACGCATACATACATACATATACACATAAACACATAGCAAACAAACTTTGCGTGTGCATACATAGAGATACGCAAATAACAGTTATACTTAACACGCAGAATCACGTACGCACACGTGGTCATACATGATACAGATGCACACACACACAGACACACAGGCAAAGATCCCCCGTGCAGCCTACACTGGCTGTTAGGGCAAGTGCTCTTATCCGGCACCTATGAATGCTAGCACGGCACGCGATGGGGGTTGGAGTGGCTAACGCCACGCACGGCCACCTTTGTCTCCCCCAGTGCCTGATGTTTAACACACCGCATCGAGCTACGGTTCCCATTTAAGGCTGAGTCGACCTTAGGGAGCGCCCTGGACCGGTTCATACATCCATCGCCGAAGTTGGCCGTGAGCGGGAATCGAACTTAATGCAGTTACACAAAGACAAAGATCTCCCCGTGTAGCCTTAACAGACTGTTGGGGCAAGTGCTGTGAGCGAGCACCTACATACATACACACACACACAAACACACTACACACACGCGCATTCACCCCGTGTCTCGGTGCAATTCCAAGCATTCACCTCCGCATGCTTCTTCTTGTCAGCTGCTCTTTTATCTGTCAATGTCACTGTCTTGTGATTGATCTCTCTCATAGCAGGGAATGTGCAGAAGCATGAAACGGCTCCATCGTGGAATGATGCCTCCTTCATTTGTTTTTATATTCAAGAAGAAGTAAAAAAAAAATCAACAATTGTACCTCTCCGGATTCTCTACGTTACGTGGGGGTGGGGCATTGCCCGAAACGTCGCCTATTATAGATGTGTTTTTTTGTACGACTGTAGTGGTCAAGTATTGCTGACACTGCCCCGAATGTGTTGATTTGTTATTTTGCGTATGGACCACTGCCAACGCAGCAGCAGCAGCAGCATCGCCAAAAAATGTGTTCTGCTCGATCAATTAGGGAGATTTCAAACTTACTTGAATATAGACAGACCCATTAGGCTCATATCGCACACGCTGCGCATTCAATTATTTAAACTTGGAAAGAGCCGCACAGCTATTCGCTCGCCCTCGCAGAGAGAGGACGACTCAGAGGCACCAGGAGGACGAATAAAATACGAGCGGAGGAGACCAGCCATGCGGTCCTCTATATATTAAGGTGTCATTGACCAATTAAACTAAAACTGAACTATTTTTTTTTACCACGTAAGGCGCACTGAGCTACACAGCTGTTTTTCAGAAGCGACATGGCCACAAATGATAGCTTTCACGAAGTGGCTTATCGCGTGGAAATTTATTGCACCCAAACACTCTAAACGCGTGGGTGATGTTGATTCCAAATGTGGAGGGAACAACCGGAGGACCCGGAGAAAAATCCACGCGACCACAGAGAGAGAGAGAGACACCGTAAACTCCAAACATACAGCAGCAGGCGTCCGGGTCGGGATGGAACCCTCAACCTCCTGTACACCAGGCGAGGTAGTTAACATCTCGCCACCGTGGCACCCAATTAATGAGTGTTTTGCGTCACAGGAGGAAACCGGAGCACCCGCACAAGACGGACAGCGTGCGAAAGGGGCCGCACTCTATCCCGTCCGCGTTGCACAGCTGGAGTCCACGCTTGCTGTACCGCCTCCTCCGCGGCAAGACCAACGCGCGTGCGTGCGTGCGTGCGTTCGCGCGTGCCCCGTCTCACCTGGGCGTTGAGAGCAGAATCTCGGGCGCGCGGTACCAGCGCGTGGCGACGCATTCGGTGAGCGCCGGGTCGCCCCTCACTCCTCCTCTTCCTCCTCCTCCTCCTCCGACGCCGCTGCTGCCCGCGCCGCCCTCCATGGCGAGCGGTCCGACGGAGCGAGCGAGCCCAAAGTCGCACACCTTCACCACGCACTCGCTGTTCAGCAGCACGTTCGACGGCTGCGGAGGGCACACGGCACCGGCGAGTTACGCTTGCGGCACCGGCGAGTTACGCTTGAAACGCCGCGCCTCCGTGACCCAACGGGACGGCTTGAGAGAGCGGACTCTCTACGGCGTTGAGGGAGGGCGAAAGGAGGAAAGGCGTCTGGCTGCACACCCGCACGCACGCTCACTCACCTGTTCACCCACTACCTGTTCACTTTGCGCGCCAACGCGCCCGCCCGCCTGCTCACCCGTTCACTTACCCACTCGCATACCAACCCACTCACCCACCTACTCACGCACTCACTCACCCACACAAATATAGCCTGGAATAGACTGTTGGGGAAAGTGCCGCAAGCGAACACCTATGAAGGCCGGCAAGGCACACGAGAGAGGGCAGCACCACGCCCGACTGTCGTTGTATCCCCTATGGCGATGTTTACACGCCGCACCAGGTACTCATTTGAGGCTGAGTCGAACTAGGGGAGGCCCAGGACCGGTTCAGATATTCGTCACTTGGTGTTAGCCGTGAGCGGGAATCGACCTGGCGTCACTAGGTTCGTAGCTCAGCGCGCTGAACGCTACACACTAGCGCTCTGCCACAAAGACGAAGATCCCCTATATAGCCTCAAACAGACTTTTCCGGGCGTGTGCTTTTAGCGAGCAACGCATGCATGCACGCGCGCGCACGCACAACGTCAAAGACGGCAACAACAAGAGCAGCCACCCTGGCTCCGATTCAACGGCGGGCGATGTCGCCGTGACTCCCGCGCCAGGCTAGGTGCGCCACGAGACCTTGTGGTCGCGGTGGATGACGTTGCCGGAGTGGATGTACTTGGTGGCCTTGAGCAGCTGGTACATGATATAGCGCTTGTGGATGTCCTTGAGGATGCGCCCCTTCCTGATCACGGCGTGCAGGTCCGTGTCTGCAGTGACACGCGGATGGGAAGGACGAATTAATTAATTGATTAATGCAAGACTTGCGGAGTCACGAGGGACTAACCCATGAACTCAAAGTTGACGAGGCTGGTTGTAATCACACAGCGAAACGTCATACGCGAATTGCAAATGTTGTAGGTTTATTCTCCAATACGCTGATGTGTTCAACCAGTAACTAATTGGCACGTTTTGTTTATGTAACAACCCTTACTAATTGGCTGTGGCGGGTTTAACGACAAAATTTACGTGATCCAACCCAAAAAACCTTTTCTTATGGATAATATTGGTCGCAAAAGCCTACCTGTTAAACTGAAAAAATAAATGCAGGTGAATTTACGAACAGACAGACAGAAGGGGTGGACGGGAATGAATGCAAGGGAATTGACAATCTGATGGATGATGGTAGGGGAAGCAGGATAATTGAAGGATGTACAGACGAACGGAATGGAACGAAAGGAAAATTGAAAGCGGTGGAATTGACAATCCGACAGCTGATGGTCGGGAATGAATACAGGATAATTTAAGGATGCGCAGATGAATTAAAAGGAATGGAAACGAAATTTAATGCAGGGGAAGTGGCTATCTGACTGACGATGGTAGGGAATGAATGCACCTGACCGATTGCCGCATCCCCTGAACTGACAATGTAGTTACTAGGCCACTGGAATGATCGCATGAGAAGGAGTCCGTGAGAAATCATAATTTAATCTCACACTCGGATTGCATGAAGCTCCCAGAAAGTGAGACGCCCACACTGAACCTTGCGCCCTGGGTATCTACAAAGTTCTACAAATCGGGCTGAGCTCGTGAGATCCATCAAGATTGGTCACAGTCCGGGAGATTCAATCCCAGGCACGAGAGTGTTGCCATGTGCAAATGGTAGGGCGAGTAGTCTGGTGGAGAGGTAATGTAGTGGTCAGCGCACTGCGCTACACACCTGGTGCGTGATCCAAGTTCCTGCTTACGGCCGAGGATCAGTGATGACAATTTGAACTGACCCTGGTCTTCCCCTAGGTCGAATCGGCATTAAATTAACACCTGGTGTGGTGTGTAAAACTTCCGCTCTGGGGAGACGAAGGCAGCCGTGCTCGGTGCGAGTTGCATCTTCGTTGTGCTTGTGGGAGTATACATGCAGCGTCTGTGCGACCCGAGTTTGAATACTGCCCTTGGCTAACATCAGTGGCAAACATCTGAACCGGTGCATGGGTTCGACTCGGCCTCAAATCAGCTCCTGGCGTGGTGTGTAAATGTCGTGGGCTGGGCCGGTCTTCATAAAAGAGAGCTCGCTAGCAGCACTTGGCCCGAAAGTCTGTGTAGGCTACACCAGGGGGCAGGGGCGGTGGGAGGGTGCGGAGCTTTGTCATTGCGGCAGGCGGAGCAGGAGGAGGTTGTGGAGTCACGAGGGACGAACCCATGAACTCGAAGATGAGATAGATGTCACGGTCGTTGTCCGCCCGGATGATGTTCTTGAGCTTCACGATGTTGGGGTGGTCAAACTCCTGGTGACAGGGAGACCGAGGAAAGTCATCGATTGCGAATCTTAGAGTTGAAGAATCATAATTAAGTCACCAAAATTCGTACCGTGTAAGAAGGGCCATTGTTCGAAATGTCACCTATTATAACTAATACGTTTTTTTAAAATTATTAATTGTGCTTGTGCATCAGCATAACCGAAATATATATAACTAATTAATTGGTCGTTCAAAACCGAAGCTCAAATGGGTGCGGAGCAGTGCTCAGCTCTGTTGCAAGAAATGAGCCAGTGGTGGACATTCCACATTCTCATGAGAAAGACCAGGCTATCTATAAGATGACCACTGTTGGCTTTGGAGGGATGATGATGCTGATAATAATAATACTAATGATGATATGATGAGAATATCAATGATGATTAGGGTGAAACTGATGATCACAACGATGAAATGATGATTACCATGATAACAGGGATGATGATAGTTACGATGAAAAAAAAACACTTTAAAGTAGCTCACCTTTAAAAACATGACTTCTCGAAATGTTCTCTGGAAAGAAAAATAAAGCCACACACGCGCACGTGCACGCATGATTAAAAATATACACAACATACATTCTACACACGCCACCTTACAGATACGCACATCTCTAAACACTCATACCACCATACTTTATCCATTACAAATTGACCAAAATTATTATCAAATCTCATTTTGTGTTCAGGTTTCAAATGTGAGTTACCAGTTATTTGTGAACTTTCTCATAATCGGGGCTTAAATTCTGAAAATAATATTTAATCCAGTCGCTGGTAGGGTGGAGTAGGAATGTCTATAAGTCACAGCTGTAGCGAGGGGTAAACTGGATGTTGTATGCCGAGCCGGAGAAACCCAGCTGCAAATTAAAGCCTGCAGATTTTACCTTTGATCAATTGTAAAACTTTAGATTTTGGTAACGCAGTCGCCAGTAATCGAGTTTTCAATATTCATACCACAGATAATCACGTTCCTAATCAATGATGGGGGAAATCGAGTGTTAGGAAAATTGAGTGACAAATAATTGAATTTCAAATGACTGAGTATTGACAAATCAAATATTTCAAAATCGAGTTTTCGATACCGAATTGCAAATAATTGAGTCTCAGATTATTCAGTAGCGGAATGAATTTCAGATGGCTGAGCTCATGAATCAAGTTGGAATAGGACTTTACGGCAAATCATATCATTCAGTTTTGCATAATAGAGTCTCTTATCATCTGTTTTTTGATAAGTGAGTTGGAGATCGTCGGATAATCAAATTACAGATAAGCAAGTTTGAGACAATCTTGTTATAAATGGAAGAGTTGAAGAGAAATGGAATTGAAGCTCTTTGGGTTTGCGATAATCCAGTTGCAGGTGCGAGGTGGATTCCCAGTGAAAATGGAACGTTAGGTCAACGTTGGGTCAACGTTGCAGGTTTACTAAGTTGTGGCATCGCAATAGCGCGAGAGGTGGTGGCGTCGGCTTGGGGAAGCCTTCATCCAATAGCGGATTGCCCCTGGCTGGCGACGCTGCGGTTGTGCGGTGATTCGGCTTGCCTGTGCGTCCGTACGGTTGCGGAATGCGTCGAAAATTTTCTTGATGGCGACCACTTCCTCAGTCGTGCGGTCGATGGCCTTCCACACAATCCCATAGGCCTACACGCACACAGACATCACACACACACACATCGTTATACACACCTCCATACATTTATACAGGCTACACAAACACACGACTCTTTTCATGACCCTTCCACCCAATCCCGTAGGCCTACACTCATAGACGTCAAGGCAAAGACAAAGATTCCACGCATAGCCTTAACAGACTTTCGTGGCAAGTGTTGTTAGTGAGCACCTTTGAAGGCAACACGGCACACGAGGGAGTGGATGGCCAGCCCACGCCCGGCAGCCTTTGTCTCCCCACTGGCGATGTTTATACACCACACCAGGAACTAATTTGTGACTGAGGCAACCTTGGGGAGTTTTAGCACCGGCTCAGATAATCGTCAATGGTATTGGCCGTGTGCAGAAAAAAAAATAACTCACGTCGCAGGGTGCGCGGTGGTTAGTGTTAGTGTGCTAACCACTGCGTCACCGCTCCCCATATATTTACACAAAAACAAAGATCCCCCTTATAGCTTTAACAGACTTTTGGTGCACACACACCACAATACAAAAAAGCGATGCGTACACACACACACCACTCTTACCCTAACCCTTCAGCAACCAACCGATACGCACACGGTAATCATCTCCACATGTACATAACAATCAGCTAATCTGCATTGTGTGTGTACAATTATCCAGGCCCTTAAAACCATTGAAATGAACGAGAAGTAATTTGGGAATCTATGGTGGCCGTTTACGCAAATTACATCTGACGACGGGGGATACACGACCTTTTCAGCTGACAATTCGGCTTATCGGACCCCCCCCCCCCCCCCGCTGGCCACTGTTCTGCACGACAATTTTCAATGCCCCCGGTGGGTGACGCGAGCCCCCGGACAGCCGCGTGCCGTTCAAGTGTCTCAAGATTATTTTGTTGAACCAAGCTGGGAAAACTCATCAAGTCACCGGGGCTAGCATTGCGAGGGCGGCCTTTACGCATCGAAATGACAGAAGCCAAACAAACAAAATAAAGGGACGAAGCAAGGAAGCAAACGTAAATCTGAACAACAACAACAACAACAACAACTGCTGCAGCACAGGAGGCAATGAAAATACGGTATTGCAGGAACACAAATCAATGCCAAAAAACGACATTCCGTGTGCCGCAAATCGGCTCGGGTAGATGAACCCTATAGACTTATCACACCACAATTACAAATGAAGTCACGGACACAGCAAACATATGTAGCGGATGACTATTTGCTCTTAGCATGCAATCAGAATAATTTATACTGGAGGAATCCGATGAGCTATAAAGCAATTTTTCACATGCCCAGTCGGGGCGGGTAAAATCTTTACAACAACAACAAACAATACAAAAACACGATAGTCGTGCGATCAGACAACAGTATGCGACTCACATGCAAATTTAACCTCAAATGAACGCTGAGAATCTACGGTTTTGCATCGAATCGTGCCATTGAGATGGGAGAGTAAAAACCAATGATGTATTTAAAGCGAAGGAATCCCCGGTGTTTTGTGCTCTCGTTCACAGAGAACGAATGAGAACCACGTGATGTTTTGGGGGCACGTGTTCGTTGGCAGGCAAAGGTGCAGCCCTGCAATTGCCTCCACTCGAGCGAGCTCTCGAGGGTACTTGATCTACTCTTTCACGTTCACTCGGCATATCGGAAGAGGTGGGTGTACCCTTGGGAAAGTGGTGCAGGGGGAGGGAGTCGTTCGATCTTAATGGGATTGTCCGTAGTGGGTATCGTTGTACATACACACAAAGACAAAGAACCCCCGTATATCCGTAACATACTTTTGGGGAAAGTGCTGTTATAAAAGGCTGGTACGGCACACGAAAGGGTGGATGGCCATCACCACGCCTGGCTGTTTTTGTCTCCCAAGTGGCGATGTTTACACATCGCACCAGGTACTCATTTGAGGCTAAGTCGACTTACACACACACACTATACATAAACACACGACATTCTGTACGTACACACAGAACAACATTACCATAACCTCCCAATATAATATAATACATTACTGTATTATGCATGCACATGCATCAAAACAATAAATTACCATCAACCGCATCATCAGTATCGTCAACAGGCCAATGCGCACACCTCCTTCACACATAAAAAAACAGACACAATGTATGTATGTTAAACTTATTGCGCACAATACTTAGCCAACCCTGCCACAGTAGTGAGACTGTGGCAATGCAAGCCAAACTATGGGCCAATATAGGAAACCCACAGAATCACGTAGAGGTACGTAGAGGCCCACACAGATACAAAGAGACTCATAGAGACTCATAGAGACCCATAGAGGCCCTTAGGGATATATTGAAGACAAGCCACAGTTGAGCAATTGTGGCCACGCAACGCAAACTATGGACCACAGAAGTAAAACAACCCACTGTGGTCTTCGCTCAATCAACAGAGGGACAGCGACATGAACGCTGTCTATGCTGAAGCAGCAGCAGACCTCAACACTGGCATGGAGATCTTGAATCACATTTCTGCCACGCACAAGAATATAATAGAATAATCACTTAAAACAACTACTCAAGTAATTTTTTTTATTACCAGGTAAGGCCCACTGAACTTATAGCTCTTTTTTCAGAAGCGACCTGGTCACAAATGATAGCTCAACGAAGTGGCTTATCGTGTGGTTATTTATAACAGCCAAATACTCTAAACGCGTGATGATTCTAAATGTGGAGTACAAAACCAGAGGACCCGGATAAAAATCCACGCAACCACAGAGAGAACAAACTCCAAATATACAGCAGGCATCAGGGTCAGGATCGAACCCATGACCTCGTGTATACCAGGCGAGGGAGATAACATCTCACCACCGTGGTGCCCACATGTACTTACACGCATATCACGATCTATCGATGGATAGATTGACGTTATTTTGTAAAACTTTTGAGTTCTCCTTTTGAAGGGTGACCCGAGTCATAGATTTGCAACGAACCACAACAACATGTTGGTAATCTGCAATAGAAGCGTATCGTATGGAGCCAAATGCAAAACAACACCATTATGAAATTGCACACAATACCCTGAAAACGTCTGTCCATATGCACGTAAACATACAAACAAAGAGACAAAGATACCCCGTGCAGCCTTAACGGATTGGCGGGCAAGTGCTGATAACGAGTAACTCCGATGAAGGTGGCCTTTGTCTCTCCACTACTGACGTTTACACACCGTACTAAGTACTCATTTAAGGGTTGTGTTGACCTAGTGGAGTCCCAGGCCGGGAATCGAACCTAGAACGCCGGGTTAGAAACGTAAGTGCGCTAACCACTGACCCACCGCTCCACCCATCCACACACACCACGACCCACCCACCACCGTACCCCCCAATACAAATGATTTGGTGAACACTGCATTGGCTTTTATATTGTAATAGGCGACGTTTCGGGCTATGGCCCTTCTTCATAGTACATACATAGTATACACTGCGGGACCGCACTCTACACCAAAGAAATACCACAATACACATCACCATAACCACCCCACCAATCTGTGTGCATATGCCTCTGAGTGTGTTTAATTGCGTGTGTTGTGTATCTATGGAGTGCGGTGGCGTGTAGTTGTTCGCGCACTGAGCTATGAACCCGGCGACCCGAGCGAGTTGGTTTCCCATTCACGGCTACAATAAATAAACATCACCAGCGAGCGATATCTCAATCGGTGTGTGCCCTCCTCCACCTCCCCCCAGCGTGGTGAAGTATGGTCAAAGGGGCCGTCCATAAATGACGTCACGCGATTTTGGACTATTTTTGACCCCCCCTCCCCCCGTCGTCACACGACGTCACAAGAAGTCAGACCCCCCTTAAATATGACGTCATAAAGCTCTGCCCCCCCCCCCCAAAAAAAATAAAACATGATTCAAGTCGCTTTAAACTATCGTCATTGTAGTGCGTATTTAATGTGCCGCTGCACTCTGATGATGTTGTAGGAGAAAACATTTACTAAAAAGTATATTTAATTAAGTAGAACGTGTTGTTTATATTTATTTAAAGTTGCGCAATTTGATGTGACGTCACATTTCCCAACACACCCCCCTTCCCTCGTCACACATCGTCACAAATGTCTGACCCCCCCCCCCACTCTCTAGTTGCGTGACGTCATTTATGGACGGCCCCAAACAACTGCAGTGGCCGACACGGCGTGGGGAGGTCTTCATCCAGCAGTGGACTGATAAAAGTCCATCAATAATGCACACAAATAACACGTGCCAATAAAACACGTGGACGATGCGTCTGAATGTACGTGAAAGATAAAGGCGCATCCCTGCAATAGCTTGCTCTCACGCCACTGCTGGCGGAAGAGCTTCCACTAGAGGAAAGCTCTAGAGCAGAGGTATAACTCTTCCATACGTCCTAGAAAGAGGTGGAAGTTACCCACACTTCAGCCATATTAACGTCTGAGTGCAGGGGGCGGTGTGGGGTGGGAATTTAGAGAGATATAGAGAAAATAAACTTGCAATTGCCTAAGCTGCCACACCCGGAGATCGAACCGGCTTGCCTACTCAATTGCAAGTCCTTGCTCGATAACCATTACATCACAGCAGCTGCCTTGCCTCTTGCGTGTGCATACATGTGTGCGCTTATATATATTAATGCGCGCGTATATTGTATAATATATACGGTACGTGTGTGTATGTATGTGTGTGTCAGTCAGTTGTGTGTAGTTTCACGTCTCCCCAGTGGAACAGGGTCTCTGGCTCCATTAGGCTCAGAGCGAAACTTCCGTGTTGCCGACTGTAAAATGTTTACTCCGTTGCCAGGTAAACAGAAGCGTTGTTCACGTCTCCCACCATCATCACCACCGCAAACCATCCACGCTCCCCCACCCACCCAGCTACCCGCACCGACCGCCTCTCACGGCCACGGATACGGGCATCGCTCGCATGGGGCGCCCCCTCTCTCTCTCTCTCCGTCTGCCGCCTCCGTAGACTTGACACAGGGAACACGAGGAGGGCAAAAAGCTGCTACAGCTGCCGCTGTTGGTGCTGCTGCTGCTGGGTCAAGGAAGCCCGTGTCTCTCTCTCTCACTCTGTGCCGACGAGACTGCTGAATGTCGAAAACCGGTCCACGGTTTGCTTGTTTTGAACGCAATTGCCAATCGGTGTTAATTGTGCGCGCCCAAAAAGTGCCGCGTGGAATAATAATGGGATGTGTAAAAAAAAAAAAGGTCGTGTGTGGGTTTTTTATATTATTTGGTGTTTTCGGTAATGTCACGTAGATAGGTTCAGGAGGAGGACGATCGCTTGTGGTTGTGATCGAAACGTCGTAGTTTATTTTTTTCGTTATTTCCTTTGAACCTATCCACGTGAATTTACCGAAAGACCCAAAGAATACGAATTCCTGCAGTCACGAAAGCTTTAAGTCGAGATGTATATATTTTTTTATTGAATTTGGAGGGACAAATATGGGAAGGAGGTCGTATTGTCTCGCTTATGTATTAAGTACTGCTGCTAGAGATGATGATCAATGTCATCAGCCAGCCATGATCAATCCACTGCTGGATGCTATGCCCGTCTGCCTCCAAGCCACCACCAACTTCTGCGACGTAATCGCCTGCCCGGCACGTGCACGTGGATTGCTTTTGTCGCTCCATCTCCGCGACCTTACGTCCTCTGGGGCGCGTTGCCATACACTCCATGCTTTGGCTGCTCCTCCGTGATTTTTCTTGACCACCATCGTTCCCCTTCCAGCTCTGTTCGAGCACACTCTTCTCGACAGCTTAGACGGTACTCTTTGGCTCTATTCGGCTAAAAGTCACGTAGGTAAAAAAAATAAAACAACAAAAATCACGACGTTTCGGCCACAACACAAGCGGCCTTCATCAGGTGAAGGGATCAGGCTGTCTCGAGGACAGCGCTGGAGTGAAACACAGTCACGCTCAGACCGCGGACCTTTAAGCTGTGTGCGAGGAAACAAGGTGCCTTGACAAAGGAATTAGCATAAAAAATAGCATTTGATTGGCCGACTTAGCATAGAGGTGGTGTACGTGCCGGTGGACTTGCCGTTTGGCGTGAGGGGGAGTTTACCTATTGATGGTGTGAAAAGGGAATTTTTAAGAGCTGGGAAAGTTTGCGGTACCACTACTTGAAAAATATACTGTACCATTGAAAATTAGTTTAATGTTTAGTTCGATTTAGAACATCTTTCCAATGGTTGCTTAGACGGTGTCAGTTAACCCCCAGCCTATGTTCTCCAATGCACGTGTTTCGCATTCTAATTATGATCTTCGTAAACCTTTGGCGATCGTATGATCATATCGGCCACGATCAATCCACTGCTGGGATTGGAGGCAGGATCCCAACCCTTCGCTATATTTCGCGGTCTCGTGAATGATGTCATCGTGCCATCTCAATATCTGTGTGAAGAATAATAATTTCAAAAGATATTTGCATTCATGTGCTATGGAGAATGGTAAAAAAAAATCCCTCCCCCCCCGAAACGTCGCCAATTTTTGTTCCCTTTTAAGGCCACGCACAAGTGGTGCTATTGACGGCCTGTGTTGAGGTTTTCTGTTGTTGTTGTTTATTAATTGTGCACCACTGTTAGCGCAGCAGCCTCGCCAAATAATGTTTTTGCAAAAAAATGGAACGGTTACACCAGCGTTTCACAAACTCAAATCCTCGCGACCCTACCACCACCACCACACTCCCAATTTACAACTCCCCATTCAAATTAACTCCTTCCACGCTGCACACGCCCGATGATTGTTAAACACGTCCCACGCGACGTAGTAAGCAACTGACGCCATGTGCGTCGCGTTGAACACGTGTAGATGGACGCACACGCGGAGCACGTGTACACACACACGGAACACGTGTACACACACACACGGAGCACGT
Source organism: Petromyzon marinus (assembly GCF_048934315.1). NCBI lineage: Eukaryota > Metazoa > Chordata > Hyperoartia > Petromyzontiformes > Petromyzontidae > Petromyzon > Petromyzon marinus. The sequence goes on along the minus strand of NC_133709.1, from coordinate 8,777,045 downwards.
GTACACACACACGGAACACGTGTACACACACACGGAACACGTGTACACACACACGGAGCACGTGTACACACACACGGAACACGTGTACACACACACGGAGCACGTGTACACACACACGGAACACGTGTACACACACACGGAACACGTGCAAACACACACACGGAGCACGTGTACACACACACGGAGCACGTGTACACACACACGGAACACGTGCAAACACATATACAAAGCTAAATTTCCCCCCCCCCCCCACCCCGTAAAGCCTAAACATTATTTTGACGTGTTTAACAATCATCGGGCGCGTGCGGCGTTACAACGAGTTAATTTAAAAGGTTGAAGGGGTACATTGGTAAACGCTGACAGACGCAGCGTGCTGGCCGTGCGGGGTTCGCGAGGAATGGAGTCTGGGAAACCCCAAGTAATACTGACTGAGCTTGCATGGGGGGGGAGGGGGTAGAGATACATTTTTTTGCACATTTCAAAACGAGAAGCGGACTCGGAGATACGCTTTTTGCCAAAGAAGACCACGTCAACCCATATGGATTAGCCCATATTCTTGTACGGGGAAATTTAGTTTTTAAGGTCCATACGGCATACAACCGTTTCAATACGGGCAAAAAAAAATGTGTTTTTGTCTATTTGTTTGTGTTTCTGCCTTTGTGATGGGACTATGGAGGCACGGGGTGTCCACTAAGGTCTAAATTGGTCTGTAATAAGGTAGGGGCACTGATAAGGAGTTGACAAGTATGCCAAAGCCATTCACATTGACCACCAGGATATATTTTTCCCACAGCTCGTCGTATATGGCAGCGACATTTTATGGCCATGTGCTATAAAGAAGGTACATTGCCCAAAACGTCACAAATTATACATTTGGTCCCCTTATAAGGCCACACACGCGCACACACAGGGTTTTTAACGGAAAGTGTTAAGCTATTTTTATTGTTATTTTTTTATCGCAGTAATCAAATATATATCTATTGACCTCTGTCCCGTCCACTGACCAATTGTTGCTGGCAGCATCACGTCCTTTGGTTTTGGTAGGGGCGTGCTTTCGCGAGACTGACTCTGCTCTGCTGATGAGGCCCAAATGATGAAAACCGGCCCAACGTTTTAGTGTTGAATACAAATAATGCTGCGGGGTTGCCGAATGTCATAGGGGTGAGGACGGGGTCCTGTAGGTTGCTTCATGCACTTTCAGATAAAGCAATTAGATCAGCTCAGGTGATCTCACCTAGCAGTGGATAGATCAAGGTTGACGATGATTTAGGTGTTTTTTTTATAAAGTATCACGGTCATAATTGCTCATATCTTCATCATTATTACGTCATCACCACGATGGAAAATATTGGCATGACCATTTTAAATATAAACATTGTGATTATAATTATTAACACCAGCAAAAGCATCAGCATCATACGGATCATCATTATCAACAGCATAAGCATCATCATCAAAATCAGAATCAGTCAGCAGCAGTATCATCATCTGCAGCAACAGGGGTAGAGGTCACCCACATTACAATCATCATCAAGGCGGCTTAATCATTATCGTCATTACCATCATCTGTAATTTTAAATGTATCACCGTCACTGTGCAAATAAAGCCCACAGAGTCCGACACAAATCACGCTGCGCACACAGTGACACCTCACCACAGTGGCTCCCCGTGTTATTTGCATCTGTCACAAGATCGCCCATGCAAAATTAATATCATCACAGTGGGCTGTCAGCCGATACTGTGAAATACTGAATGAGTTACACACACGCTCACTCTCCATATTACACTGACTACACGCGTGTACAATCACATACACACTAGCAACCACACTTACCACGCCACAAGAACCACACCACACGCGCACCGATTGTCATGAAAAACGTTAACCGCAAATCACGCTGTATCGCCTCTCCATACACACGTGCACACCAATCACAGACACCACAGCAATCACCCCACTTACAGATACTATAACATACTACCACATCGCACTCACTCCACAAAGACAATCACACACACACATCACAATACAAATAAACAATCACATGCATATCACACTCACCACGCATATACCACAAAGCATTTAGCGAGCAGGTGGCCAGCACCACGCCCGGCCGCCTTTGTCTCCCCGGTGGCCCACCGCACCAGGTACTCGTTTGAGGCTGAGTCGACCTAGGGGAGGCCCAGCACCTGTTCAGATAATCGTCACCGGCGTTGGTGGCCGTGAGTGCGATTGGAACTCGGGACGCCAGGTTCGCAGCGCAGTGCGCTACTCACTAGGCCACCGCTCCCCATACACGCGACTCACTCACTCACTCACCCCTTTGCCGAGTCTCTTGCGGATCGCGTATCTCTGCAGAACTCCCTGGTCGAGGTCCCCGCTCATCCCGCCAGTGATCGGGACGCGGCACCAACAGCGTGGGTAGCTGAAGCAGGGAGCACGGAAATTAACATCCAGCATAGCACTTACAGGCGGCATTCACATCCAGCACAGCTCCTACAGGCGGCAGAACTACTGCTCCTACAGGCGGCAGAACCACATGCCCTACAGGCGGCAGAACTACAGCTCCTACAGGCGGCAGAACCACAGCCCCTACAGGCGGCAGAACCACAGCTCCTACAGGCGGCAGAACCACAGCCCCTACAGGCGGCAGAACCACAGCTCCTACAGGCGGCAGAACCACAGCCCCTACAGGCGGCAGAACCACAGCCACTACAGGCGGCAGAACCACAGCTCCTACAGGTGGCAGAACCACAGCCCCTACAGGTGGCAGAACCACAGCTACTACAGGCGGCAGAACCACAGCTTCTACAGGCGGCAGAACCACAGCTACTACAGGTGGCAGAACCACAGCTCCTACAGGCGGCAGAACCACAGCTTCTACAGGTGGCAGAACCACAGCTACTACAGGTGGCAGAACCACAGCTCCTACAGGCGGCAGAACCACAGCTTCTACAGGCGGCAGAACCACAGCTTCTACAGGTGGCAGAACCACAGCTACTACAGGTGGCAGAACCACAGCTCCTACAGGCGGCAGAACCACAGCCCCTACAGGCGGCAGAACCACAGCTCCTACAGGCGGCAGAACCACAGCCCCTACAGGCGGCAGAACCACAGCTCCTACAGGCGGCAGAACCACAGCCCCTACAGGCGGCAGAACCACAGCCACTACAGGCGGCAGAACCACAGCTCCTACAGGTGGCAGAACCACAGCCCCTACAGGTGGCAGAACCACAGCTACTACAGGCGGCAGAACCACAGCTTCTACAGGCGGCAGAACCACAGCTACTACAGGTGGCAGAACCACAGCTCCTACAGGCGGCAGAACCACAGCTTCTACAGGTGGCAGAACCACAGCTACTACAGGTGGCAGAACCACAGCTCCTACAGGCGGCAGAACCACAGCTTCTACAGGCGGCAGAACCACAGCTTCTACAGGTGGCAGAACCACAGCTACTACAGGTGGCAGAACCACAGCTCCTACAGGCGGCAGAACCACAGCTTCTACAGGCGGCAGAACCACAGCTTCTACAGGTGGCAGAACCACAGCTACTACAGGTGGCAGAACCACAGCTCCTACAGGCGGCAGAACCACAGCCCCTACAGGCGGCAGAACCACAGCTTCTACAGGTGGCAGAACGACAGCCTCTACAGGCGGCAGAACCACAGCCACTACAGGCGGCAGAACCACAGCTCTTACGGGTGGCAGAACCACAGCTACTACAGGTGGCAGAACCACAGTCCCTACAGGTGGCAGAACCACAGATACTACAGGCGGCAGAACCACAGCCACTACAGGCGGCAGAACCACAGCTCCTACGGGTGGCAGAACCACAGCTTCTACAGGTGGCAGAACCACAGCCTCTACAGGCGGCAGAACCACAGCTACTACAGGCGGCAGAACCACAGCCACTACAGGCGGCAGAACCACAGCTCCTACGGGTGGCAGAACCACAGCTTCTACAGGTGGCAGAACCACAGCCTCTACAGGCGGCAGAACCACAGATACTACAGGCGGCAGAACCACAGCCACTACAGGCGGCAGAACCACAGCTCCTACGGGTGACAGAACCACAGCTACTACAGGTGGCAGAACCACAACTCCTACAGGCAACTACAGGCATTAGCACGGGTCCGCTATAGGAAGCACTGCAGGATCACAGATTCCATCCGCCTCCCCCCCCCCCAAAAAAAAAATCACAGGAGCCTAATATTCACAGAATCCACGTTTTCTACAGGCAGCAAGCACACGTGCTATAGGCAACAGCAACACCCCGGCAATGTCTCTGTCTCACCTTACTGAACTGAGTGGTGTATAGTTGTGTCTGTCTGTGTGTGTCTGCGTGGTGACTGTATGTGGCTGGAGGCTTTGTGTGTGAATGTGTGGTATGTATATGAGACTACCTGTGTGTGTGTATGGGGATGTCTGTGTGTGTGTGTTTGTGGTGATGGGAATGTGTCTGTTTGTGTATGGTGATGGGTACGTGGTCGTGTTTGTCTGCGTGATGTGTATATGGAACTATGTGTGTGGGCACGTGTCTCTGTGTGTATGCATCGCTAACAGCACTTGTCCGAAGTCTGTAAAAGGTTATACGGGAGATCTTTGCCTTTGTACGGGTATGAGCCTAAACCTGTACGATTATGAACGTGTGTGTATATATGTGTGTGTGTAAATGTTTGCAGGATTGTCTTCGTCTATGTTGTGTGTTGTTGTTGTTGCTATTGCTGTTGTTGTTGTGTGCTTGCATGAGTATGACACAACATGTGAGTGAATGTGTGTGTGTCTCTGTGTGCCTGCATGTATGTCACTTGTATGCACAGTATAACAAACGCGCAGTGCATGTTTGGTACTCACGTCTGTGTACTCCCGTACGTGCACGCGCTTGCACGTATATCACAACGCGCGCGTGCATTGAGACGCGCGTGTACGTGGATGCGCGTGCGTCGTGAGTGGTGCGTGCGCGCGCTCGTCGACGTGTCGGTGCATGCGTGCGCGTGCGTGCTCCTCGTCGCCTGTGTACTCGACGTGCACGCAACGAGCGTGCGTAGCTCGTATTACGCGTGCGTGTGTGCTAGGGTGCGTGTGTGCGTGTGTGTGTGCTGCCTGCTGCTATGTGTCTAACACGTGCACGCGATGTACGTGTGCGTGTGTGAGCTAGGGTGCGTGCCTACGTGTGTGCTGCCTGCTGCTATGTGTCTAACACGTGCACGCGTTACACGTGTGCGTGTGTGCTAGGGTGCGTGTGTGTGTGTGCTGCTTGCTGCTATGTGTCTAACACGTGCACGCGTTACACGTGTGCGTGTGTATTATGGTGCGTGTGTGTGCTGTCTGCTGCTATGTGTCTAACACGTGCACGCGTTACACGTGTGCGTGTGTGCTAGGGTGCGTGTGTGTGCTGTCTGCTGCTATGTCTAACACGTGCACGCGTTACACGTGTGCGTGTGTGCTATGGTGCGTGTGTGTGTGCTGCCTGCTGCTATGTGTCTAACACGTACACGCGTTACACGTGTGCGTGTGTGCTATGGTGCGTGTGTGTGTGCGCTGCCTGCTGCTATGTGTCTAACACGTGCACGCGTTACACGTGTGCGTGTGTGCTATGGTGCGTGTGTGTGTGCGCTGCCTGCTGCTATGTGTCTAACACGTGCACGCGTTACACGTGTGCGTGTGTGTGCTATGGTGCGTGCGTGTGTGTGTGTGCTGTCTGCTGCTATGTGTCTAACACGTGCACGCGTTACACGTGTGCGTGTGTGCTATGGTGCGTGCCTGCGTACGCATGGCGCTGTTTGTGTGTATAGACACGAGAGCGTGCGCCTGCCTGCCTGTGTTATGCACTCAAGCGCATATGAGTGCGTGCGACTCGCTCCGATGACAACACTATGCATGTACGTGTGTGCACGTAAGGCGTAAGTACGTGTGTGTGTGTTTATGCGCGTGTGTTTCTACGAGTCTTCGTGAGTATGTGGGTGTCTCTCTGTGTGTACGTATCGCATGTGTGTGTGTGTTTGTCTGTGTATGTATGTATGTGTCTGCGCCAGTCTCTTTTGACAAAGCAGCCTCAACTCAGCCCGGTCACACAAGCGGTGGGATGGGGGGTGGTGGTGGTGGTGGAAGAGACGGGGGTGGTGGTGCGAGGGTGGGGGGGTGAGCGAGGGGTCTGTGGAGGTTGGGGTGGGTGGTGGTGTGACAGAATGAGTGTGTGTGTGTGTGTCTTTGTGTGTGTGTGTGTGCTTCTGTTATGTCTATGGTGCGATGCAGTGCCTATATTGTGTGAGTTCTGTGTGTGTCTCTGCGTGCGTGCGTGTTCGATCTTTGTGTCTCTGTGTGTCAATGCGTCTCCGTGCGTGCGTCTGTGTTTACCATTGTAACCCCCTGGTTCGCTCTGAGTTAAGAAACTAGGGTTCTCACCTGAATGAACAATAAATAACCTTCTCCCTGAGCTGTCCGTGTGTTGTGTATCTACGCAACTAAGCGTTGTGTACGTGCACGCGGGACAACCCACCCCATCGTGTGCCCGCGGGCAGCCCTTCATAGGTGCTCGCTGACCAGCACTTGCCCCTACAGTCTGTTAGAGGCTATATGGGGGATCTTTGTCTTTGTCTGAAATCCATGCACGTGTGTATCTCAAAGTAACGTCGTATGTTTCTTACATACGACGTGTGTGTATGTATCTATACACATGTGAATTATTACGTCTTTGTAGGCACGGTATATATGTCTATGGCTGCGTATTTGTGCACGCGTGTGATTGTGTACCTGTGTGTGTGTTTGTGTGAATAGTGTACGTGATTGATGTTGAGTGTTTTGCTTGTGTGTGTGTGACTGTGTATGTGTGTGTGTATGTGTGCGTGTGTGTATGTATAAGCGTGTGTGCGTGCGTATGAATGTGCGTGTGTGAGTGTGTATCCGTGTGTTGCGCTGTGAGTAGTGGTTGTCACGGGGTGGCTAGGCAACAGGTCGCACACACACACAAACACACACACACACCCCCCATACCACTTCAGTGTGTGTGTGTATACAACCGGGGAGCGGTGGCGCAGTGGTTAGCGCTACGCTGCGCTACGAACCCGGCGACCCGAGTTCGGTTCCCGCTCACGACCAACACCGGTGACGATTATCTGGATCGGTCTTGGGCCCTCCCCTAGGTCCACTCAGCCTCAAATGAGTCCTTAAGTGTGGTGTGTAGACATCGCCACTGGGGAGACAAAGGCGGTCGGGCTGGGTGCTGGCCACCCACCCCCCTCGTGTGTGTAGGTGCCCGGAAACAGCACTTGCCCCTACAGTCTGTTAAGGCTACACCTGGGGGATCTTTGTCTTTTTGTTTCTACATAACTACACACAATATGCATGTATACACGTGCACATACTGTATAACGCACCCATGAATGTATTGTCCGAACAAGCAACCGAAGCATCTCGTATCCAACGATGTAATATTGATCTTGAATAGAAATCGGATGATTATTATTATTGATATAACGAATGTTGAATCCATTGTTTGACTTTGAATATCAACGGTGGGTCTTGTGAGTTTGTAATCGGTTGACCCCGTGCACGCATTCTCACGCATTGTGTTGTTATTCCTCGAAGATCTAAGATCGGCCAGACAATGTCATTGTCCCGTGACCTTACTGGGGTCAATCCGGCTCACGACGAGCCCTGAGTTGTCAACGCATGCGCGCGTGTGTGTGTGTGCGCAAATCGAAGCTGACAACAAAGACAAAGATCTCCCGTACAACTTTAACACAACATTGGTGCAAGTGCTGTTCGTGAACCATCTTTGAACGAAGAGGGCGGTCAGCACCCACGCACGGCTGCCCTTTGTCTCCCCAATAAGTAGACATCGAGGACACAAACGTGTCAAAGATCAGCACTGGGGAAACAAAGGCGGCCGGGCGTGGTTTCTGACCTCACCATTACCAACCCTCGTGCGCCCTGCCGGCCTTAAAAGGTGTTTGCTAACAGCACTTGCCCCAACAGTTTGTTAATGGCTAGACGGGTTATCTTTGTCTTTGTGTCTGTTAGCGTGTCTGTGTCTCTCCGTGTGTGTGTCTCTGTCTGTGTGTGTCCGTGTTTCTCTGTGTGTCTGTTAGCGTGTCTTTGTGTGTGTCTGTGTGTCTGTTAGCGTGTCTGTGTCTGTGTGTGCGTGTTTCTCCGTGTGTCTGTTAGCGTGTCTGTGTCTGTGTGTCTGTTAGCGTGTCTGTGTCTCTCCGTGTATGTGTCTCTGTGTGTCTGTGCGTGTTTCTCTGTGTGTCTGTTAGCGTGTCTGTGTGTCTGTTAGCGTGTCTGTGTCTGTGTGTCTGTTAGCGTGTCTGTGTCTCTCCGTGTGTGTGTATCTGTCTGTGTGTGCGTGTTTCTCTGTGTGTCTGTTAGCGTGTCTGTTAGCGTGTCTGTGTCTCTCAGTGTGTGTATCTGTCTGTGTGTGCGTGTTTCTCCGTGTGTCTCTCTGTGTTACAGTACGTGTATCTTTGTCTTTTTGTGTCTGTGCGTGTCTACGTCTGTGTGTCTGCACGTGTGTCTCTGTGTGTCTGTGCGTGTGTCTCTGAGTCTGTGTGTCTGTACGTGTGTCTCTGTGTCTCTCCGTGTATGTGTATCTGTCTGTGTGTCTATGTCTGTGTGTCTGTACGTATGTCTGTGTGTCTGTGCGTGTGTCTCTGTGTGTGTGTCTCTGTGTGTCTGTGCGTGTCTCTGTGTCTGTGTGTCTGTACGTGTGTCTCTGTGTGTGTCTGTGCCTGTGTCTGTGTGTGTCTGTGTGTCTGTGCGTGTCTCTGTGTGTGTGTCTCTGTGTGTGTGTGTGTCTGTGCGTGTGTCTGTGTGCCTCTGTGTCTGTGCGTGTCTCTGTGTGTGTCTCTCTCTGTGTGTCTGTGCCTGTGTCTGTGTGTGTCTGTGTGTCTCTGTGTGTGTCTCTCTCTCTCTGTGTGTCTGTGCCTGTGTCTGTGTGTCTCTGTGTGTCTCTCTCTGTGTGTGCACGCGGGGGTACAGTGGAGCTCGCGCGCTCTCCCAGGAGCCGCGCTGTTGACGCCGTCGCCATGGAGACGGCGTCAACACACGGGCGGCGCGCGCGCGCGTTCCGAGGCGGCGCGGGTCACGTGCGCCGCGCGGGCGGATTCCGCGCGCGTGCGTCCCCACCTCCCCTACCCCCCACTACCCCCCACTACCCCCCCACCTCCCCTACCCCCCACTACTCCCCATCTCCCCTACCCCCCACTACCCTCCCACCTCCCCTACCACCCACTACCCCCCCACCTCCCCTACCCCCCACTACTCCCCACCTCCCCTACCCCCCACTACCCCCCATCTCCCCTACCCCCCACTACCTCCCCACCTCCCCTACCCCCCACTATTCCCCACCTCCCCTACCCCCCACTACCCCCCATCTCCCCTACCCCCCACTACCCCCCCCACCTCCCCTACCCCCAACTACCCCCCGCCTCCCCTACCCCCCACTACCCCCCACCTCCCCGACTCCCCACTACCCCCATCTCCCTACCTCCCACTACCCCCCACCTCCCCGACCCCCCACCTCCCGCCCACCTCCCCTACCCCCAACTACCCCCCACCTCCCTGACCCCCCACCTCCCCTACCCCCACTACCCCCCGCCTCCCCTACCCCCCACCTCCCCTACCCCCCACTACCCCCCGCCTCCCCTACCCCCCACCTTCCCTACCCCCCACCTCCCGCCCACTTCCCCTACCCCCACTACCCCCCACCTCCCCTACCCCCCACTACCCCCGCCTCCCCTACCCCCCACCTTCCCTACCCCCCACCTCCCGCCCACTTCCCCTACCCCCACTACCCCCCACCCCCCGCCCACCTCCCCTACCCCCCACCTTCCCTACCCCCCACTGCCCCCCACCTTCCCTACCCCCCCATCTCCCCTACCCCCCAACTCCCCCCACTACCCCCACCTTCCCTACCCCCCACTACCCCACCTCCCCTACCCCCACCTACCCCCCCACCTACCCCCCACCACCCCCCACATCCCCTACCCCCCACAGCGTCTCCTTACCCACCCACCCCCGCCCCGACAGCACTCGCTGATTCTCTCGCACTGCTCACCGACAGATCGTCACCCACCCACCCATCCCCCCCCTATCGCTCTGCTATCGCTGCTACAATGCTTCACGTTCCGTCGCGGAACTCCACTCACAGATTCACGGCGGTCACTCCCTCGTACAGCCGCGATGCACCGCGGCGGTCAGTCGCCTGCTTGTCGCTCTTCTGTCGCTACTGCCATGGTTTACCGCTCGCCGCAAACTCCACTCAGTGAGTCCTCCTCCGCCCGTGTGTTGATAGCTTTTGTCCAGCAGACACCACCGCACTGCAGGTGACAATGCCTCGCTCACCTACTCACTCACCCAATCACACACTCACCAAACTGCAGGTAACAATACATAAATACTTGCACATTCACTACATTACACTGGCGAGATCTTAACTACGTCGCCTGGTATACAGGAGATCATGGGTTCGATCTCGACCCTGACGCCTGTTGTATATTTGGAGTTTGCGTGTCTCTCTCCCCGTGGTCGCTTGGATTTTCCTCCGGGTTCTCCGGTTTTTCCCTCCACATTTAAAATCAACATCACGCAATTAGAGCATTTGGCAGCTATACATTTCTACATGATAAGCCACTTAATTGGGCTATTATTTGCGGCCAGATCGCTTCTGAACAAGAGCTGTATAGCTCAGTGGGCCTTACCTGGTAAAATAAGAAAAAAATTGTTATAAGTAAATAGTCACAATAGCTAACTCACTCACCCACTCACTCAACCAATCACCCATTCACTCACCACACTGCGGGTCACCATAACTCACTAACACACACACTCATTCACTCACCACACTTGAGGGTCATAATAACTCACCCATAACTCACCCACCCACCATACTGCTGGCCACAACACCTCTCTTTCTGCTCCTTCCCCTCGCACTGCTCCGATTTGAAATATCTCTTCCATCATCTCTTTTTACACTTTCTTCCAATAACCTTTCTCAATTAAAGAATTGGGTCTACTCGTATCTAATGCAGCTTCAAGAGTGCTGTTTGTTGCTGGCCGCTTGGGCCTTTTGAGCCAGAGCTCAGACATTATTTTAAACAAAACACAAGGAAAAAGCCATCATCACATCGCACCAGCCTCACCCAGGAAGGAAGGGCTCGGATGTGGCATACATTTGGAGATGCCACTCAGAGCCACCCACCAATGGAGGTGGGCGTCTGGGGTCCATCCTTGTCTGTGTGTGCGTGTGTGTGTCTGTATGTGTGTGAGTGTGAGTATCTGTTTGTGTGTGAGTGTGTGTGTCTGTATGGTCTTCTCGGCCACGGTCATTCCCTCCCTTCTCTAGGCTTGTGAAACGTGGACCCCCCTAATGGAACATCTTCGCCAGTTAGAAACATTTAGGCTGGCCTGCCTACGATCTATCTTGGGTTTAACCAGGCTGGATTGTGTGAGGAGCTCACAAATCCTTGAAAGATCTGGGCAAGGTCCCATCGGTGAGCTCCTCCGGCAGCCAAGGCTGCGTTGGCTGGGTCATGTAGCCCGCATGCCCAGCCACCGCATGCCTAAACAGCTTTTGTTCGGCCGGATCGAGGGGGCTAAACGGGCGCGGCACGGGCTAGAGAAGAGATGGAGTGATGTGGTACAGGAGGACGTGGAGCTGAGTGGACTTGCCGATGACTGGTACCAGCGGTGTCAAGATCGGCCCCTGTGGAGGAGGCTCGTGAAGGACGCTGCTACTGGGCAGTTGGAGGCAGTCGCCCTCCAACAACAACGGAGGGCGGAGGAGCGACGTTCACAACAACGAGCGGAGCGCCGGGTGGCTAAAGCACAGCAGATTGGCACAGTAGGGTGCACAGGTGGTGCATCAGCCAGTCATCTCAGTCAGTCAACCCATGGCACCTGGGTTTGTCCTGTGACCTCTTACCAGCAGCGAGCCTTCGACACTTCACGTGGCCTCAAGGTGCACATGGCCTGGCACCAGCGTCGTGGTAACGTCACCGCCACTTAGTGGCGAATGGCGGTTGTTGTGTCTGTATGTGTGAGTGTGTGTGTCTGTATGTGTGTGAGTGTGTGTGTCTGTATGTGTGTAAGTGTGTATGTATGTGTGTGTCTGTATGTGTGTGAGAGTGTGTCTGTATGTGTGTGAGTGTGTGAGTGTGTCTGTATGTGTGTGAGTGTGTGTGTATGTGTGTGAGTGTGTGTCTGTATGTGTGTATGTATGTGTGTAAGTGTGTGTCTGTATGTGTGTGAGTGTGTGTGTCTGTATGTGTGTGTGTCTGTATGTGTGTGAGTGTGTATGTATGTGTGTATCTGTGTGTGTCTGTGTGTGTCTCTGCGTTGGTGTGACGGTTAGCGCTACGCTGCGCCACGACCCCGGCTCCCGAGTTCGATTCCCGCTCACGGTCAACACCAAATGACGATTATCTGAACCGGTCCTGGGCCTCCCCTAGGTCGACTCAGCCTCAAATGAGTACCTGGTGCGGTGCGTACACATCGCCACTAGGGAGACAAAGGCGGCCGGGCGTGGTGTTGGCCACCCACCCCCTCGTGCGCTGTGCCGACCTTCATAGGTGCTTGCTAACAACACCTGCCCTAACAGTCTGTTAAGGCTATACGGGGAATCTTTGTGTGTATGTGTGTATCTATGCACGTGAGTGTGCTCACTGTGCCATGAGCCTCCACCACCGATGTCGCCGTGAATTCCGTGGAACTCATGGCGGCCAGCAACAAACAGAACAGCCCGATACAACCTCTCACATCATTGAGTGCTCAGCGACAGTAATATAAACAATGCATGGAGTAAATACAGCAGTGCATTGACAAAATGGCATACTGTAGACTATTTTTTATGATAAATATTACGACACACGTGTATACTAATATGTAGACATTGCATAACCAGTAGACATACAATTGTACATAATGACAAGCATTTAAACAACGGCCTACATACGTATATACTTTGACCAGACATAATCACTATAGTGGCATCATCATAATTATTTCCGTAATTATCTTGCTACCAACTGCAGCAATAACATCAACTATAGCAACAGCATTAGCAATACAATTACACCATCAATAATAACGTCAACATCATCATCAGCAGCAATAACAGCAGCATAATCACCATCAGCAGCAGCAATAACAGCAGTATAATCAATATCATCATCAGCAATAACAGCAGAATAACCAATATCAGCAGCAACATAATCAATAACATCACCACCAGCAGCAAAGTAAACAAAATCAATATCAGCAGCAGCGCTATAGCGTGAGCTGGTATACACATTGGTGTTAAATATTTGTCAAACATTTTTGACCTATGTATAATAATTTAGATGGGGTGGGGGGTCACCCCCCACCCCATCTACCCGGGCCCCGACCCTCGACGCTACGGGGCTGACCACCATCATCATCAGCAGCAGCAATAAAAGCATCATCAGCAGCAGCATCATCAGCAGTGAGAAGGGGATTGTGTGGGACGCGCTCGTCCGACCGGATTGTGCAGGAGCCGTGTTTGTGTCTCTGGCTCCATGGCGACAACGCTAGTCTGGGCGGAGATCAAATCCCATTCGTGTTGTCTGCGAGACACAGAGACACAGAGAGATACACAGACAACGGGAACAAGACAGGGAGACAGGAGGACAGGGTGGGGAGGCGGCGGGGGGGGGGATATAGGGGGACATGTAGAGAGACATACTCAGAAGACAGACAGACAAGGAAACAGACAAGGGAGTAGAGTATGCAGATTACAGACGTGGACACGGACAGACAGGGAGACAGACACACAGACAAGGAGACGGACAGACGGACGGATGAGAAAACACAAAGACAGACAGGAAGACAGGCAGACAGGCAGAGAGACGGATACAAAGATGCAGAAACATGCAACAAAAATCCACAGGTTAATTCCGAATCCGAAAGCGCCGGCAATATTTATTTATTTACTTCAAAGCCTCGACGCGTCTCCCCCAGCCAATCTCAAAGCACTCACTCAGTAATATCTTAAAACTCTCTCCTCCTCTGTGGGAGAGAGAGAGAGAGGTTGTCGTCGCGTTTGGGAACATTCAATCAGTCGCTGAAGATGAAAAGGGTAAAGAGGGGCATTAGGAATCCGTGCGGGGTGTAGTATTATCAAAATATTATACTTACTATACGTAAGTGGATCGCACTGCAAATGGACAAAGGACACACCCAGATACATGGACAAAGATCCCCCGTATTGGCTTACATAATTTTGGGGCAAGTGCTGTTGGCGAGCCATCAAAGAAAGACGGTGCCCGCATCGCGTTGCTTTGAGATGCGCTTCTGGGCCGTCTGGAACGCTCTTCCGATATTAGTAAGCCACTGAAGCTGTGCACTTTTAAATCATCTACATTGAAAACTGATTTCTTGAGAACTGCTTTTTGCCTTTCGTTTCTTGTCCTTCCCCCGTACCGCCGATTAGCACGGATGGCTACGTACGGTGCGAAAGAAGTTCAACATGCGTACGTACAAGGCCGGCACGGTGGACGAGACATGAAGACACCGATACACACCCAACGTTGACATCTGCAAACAATGACCCCCAATGTTTATTACCCTTTCAGAGACTCATGCGGCAAGCGAATGTTGTCAGCGAGCATCTTATAAAGGCTGACACGCTGCCCCAAGGGCACCGCGCCCGATCGTCTTCGTCTTCCCCAGTGCTGACGTTTAACACGACGCCGAGTTGACCTCTGGGATGCCCGCCCGAACGGAGCGCGGGTGTCACCACGGGCTGATCACTCGGCTCACGTTCCACCTTGACACACGTGGACCCTGTGGGGGTGTTCCCACCCGTGAGGGAGTGGCTGTGGCGAGTAGCCACGCCCGGCCGCCTTTGTCTCCCCCACAGTGCGCGTGTTTTACGCAGCGCACCAGGAACTCGTTATTTAAACCTCTTCTTGGTTCTTTCGGTAAAGTCACGTAGAAGGGAAATAATAAAATAATAAAAATTTAACATAATAAAAGAACATTGTCACGACGTTTCGGGCACAACACAAGCAGCCGTCCTCAGGTGAAGAAACAGAACTATGGGTAAGACAGCGTTTCAATGAACACCGCTAAGCTTGGCAGCGTCTTTTAAGCTGGGTTGGAGGAGCAGAGCGCCTTGATAAAGGAGTTTATACATCAACAGAAGAATTTAGCATTGAAGTAGCTATATTAATGTGAGAGATTAGCAGGATGTTAAAGTCAGAAATTGGCATGTAACTGGTCACGGAAGCAGCTATGTTTAAGCCAGAGTTTACATATCAACAGAGGCATTTAGTATATTGACGCTAAAGAACTGCAACTACCCAACTATCATACAATAAACCGATGTGAAAGAACTAAATATAATCTACATCAATATAAGCAATGTACTCAATATATTCTCCACTAAGCTGAGCTACTAACAATAAGTCATTAAACATTACACTTCTATGTCGCAAAAATTATTCTAATATGCCTCCAACTATTATTTTTATTCTAAACTGCCATAGACAGACCCCAACATTGAATTATACACTGCGTTACTATACACTACCCTATACCTTAGATTATAATAATATTAGACTTGTAATATTACAGTGAATTATTTTATTTTACCAACCGTACTGTATACCACACTGCTGTATATTCACTATACAATTACGATACTATATATTACCAAATAAATTATATTAAACATTACACTGAAAGGTACTAAGAGATTAGCAGGATGTTAAGGTGAGAAATTAGCATGTAACTGGGAGATCAGCATGATGTTAATGTGAGGAATTAGCATGTAACTGGTTACGTAAATGGCTATGTTAAAGTCAGAGTTTACATATCAACAGAGGCATTTATTATATTAACGCTAAAGAACTGCAACTACCCAACTATTATACAATAAACCGATGTGACCTCGAGGGAGGCCCTGAACCGGTTCAGATATTCGTAAAACTATGTTGGTCGATGAAATACATGATGTATATCTCTGAACCACAAGTACAAAGATCCCCCTTATAGCCTTAACAGACCTTTGGGGAACATGTTGTTAGCGAGTGCCTGTGGATGTCGGCACGGCACTCGAGGGGGTGGGTGGCCAGCACTCCACGCCCGACCGTTTTTGTCTTCCGAGTGGCGATGTTCACACACCGCACCAGGTACTCATTCGAGACCGCGTCGACTTTGGCGATGCACAGGACCGGTTCGGTTCATCGTCAGTGGCGTTTGGTGGCCGTGAGCGGCAACGAATACGGGTCGTCGGGGTTCGTAGCGCAGAGCGCTAATCGCTGCGCCACCGCTCTTCAAAGACCGGCACACAAAGTCGCACCTCCGATTAGCACTGTTAGCTACGTACGGTGCGAAATAAGTTCAACATACATACAGCAGGACACGCGCAATTACACGCGTGGGTGCGTGCGTGCGGGCTACGAGAGGACAGGACCCAGGTGATGAGTGGTGGGGATGTGTGGGGAGTCATACAAACATAAGCTGTGTTTTACTCCGGTATCCAAGGATTATTAATGAGTGGGCGGCTCACACGCTCAGGGGTGTTTGGCAAGAGCGGTTGGGTGGAGGTTTGGAGATCGGGGGGGGGGGGGGGGGTGAGAGGTTGGTGCCGTGCGTGAGGGTGGAGATGGGGGTGAACGTGGAGATGGTGATGGTGGTTACGGTGGAGGTTGGGGATGGATACGGGGTGAAGATGGGGTGAGCGTTGTGAGGGTTGATGTTGGTGATGGGAGTGAGGGTGGAGATGGTGGTGAGCCAAGTGAGGGTGGTGGGGGTGAGGGTGGTGATGGCGGTGATGGAGATGATGCTCAGTAATGGTGCTG
Source organism: Petromyzon marinus (assembly GCF_048934315.1). Taxonomy (NCBI): domain Eukaryota; kingdom Metazoa; phylum Chordata; class Hyperoartia; order Petromyzontiformes; family Petromyzontidae; genus Petromyzon; species Petromyzon marinus. The sequence goes on along the minus strand of NC_133709.1, from coordinate 8,760,220 downwards.
GCTCGATTGTAGGCCCTAAGCAGAATTTATTTAAGTACCCTCGCCTTTCGTTTTATCAACTCCTAACGAGGTGACAGACGAGCTATAAACGAGAGATGTAGTGAGACGAAATGAAAATGGAGAATGGATAGAGGTGTAGGGAGATGAACGATGTAGACCAGAGACACGACATTGACGTTCGGTGAGAGACGACATAGATATGAGAGCGGATATGTGATGGCCGGGGTCAATAGGTCATTGTGCGCTCGCTTGTATGAATGTTGAACTCTTTCTCACGGCACGTACCCAGTCGTGCTAATCGGGGGTGCTTCCTTCCTACTCTCTCAGTTGTTGCCCAGTGGACACCTGAACTCTCAAGCTTGCCTTGACCATCATCATCTCCACTATCGCCACCATCCTGGGTCAGGCCTTCGCCTTGATACGCAGTAGGCTCGCTCGTAAATACAATATCATCATCAATCATCACCATCATTACCATCGCTACCATGATGTATCATGCGTTGCATTTATTGCACAGTTGACATTCATCCTTCAAGCACCTATCTTCGAGTGAAATTTCAATAATCATTAGCATCATCACCACCACCATACACCCTCCCCATCGTTATCACCATCACTACGTTACGATTCAGGTCTTCCCCTTGTTACACCGAAGGCTCATCCTTAAAGGACCTGTCTCAGAGTCGGTCTGACCACCACTGCGATCGTCTGGCTTTGGATTTTGTAACACGACAACAAAGATCCCGCTTATAGCCTGAACAAACTGTTTGGTCAAGGGCTGTTACCGAGTAGCACTTATGAATGCCAACACGACACACGAAGGGGTTGTGGTTGCCAACACCACGCCCGGCCGCCTTTGTCTCCCCAGTGCCGGTGCTTATACACACAACACCGGGTACTCATTTACGGCCGATTCGACCTAGGGGAGGCCCATGATCGGTTCAGATATTCGCCGCTGTTAAATGATCGTGAGCGGGAATCTATCTGGGCTCAACCGGGTTCGTAGCGCAGTGCACTAACCACCGCGCCACCGTTCCGCACACTGTAGCCTACACATTCATACGAATGTACAGACCCATAAACAGACACGCATTCACAAGGAGACACACTCACGCACGCACATGCACAGTCACGAACACTTGCACGCATAGACACGCTAACGCTCACATTAATTCGCCCTGGCACGGGAATCTAACCCAGGGCACCACCTACATCGCGGCTGGTGAGCAGGCTTGGTGCTGGGAGCAGTACAGCAGACATCCAACAAATGCAAAGGTACCCCGTATAGCCTGCATTGACTTGTTAGGGCAAGTGCTGTGTTAGCGAGCACGTGAAGAGGGCTGATGGGACCAGTACCACCACCCACGGCCGTCTTTGTCTCCCCCCTCGCTGATGGTTACACACCGCACCGGGCACACTCATTCAAAGCCCTATTTAAAGAGCCCCAGAACCAATTGTGATCTTCGCCACTGATGTTGGCCGCAGGAATCTAACTCGGGTTGCCCGGGTTCGAAGTGCACTGCATTTACACAGGTACACACATCGATAAGCTAAACGTCGCAATACAATTAAGTTCGCTTCGTTGTTTTATTTGTGTATCCACTCTCCCGCAGTAAACATTCACAATCACGCACACAAATATAAACTCACGCCTGACCACGACGATTCATACAAAGATTCCCCCGTATGGCCTTATCATATATTTTGGGGCAAAAGTCCTGTCAAGCTAGCGCCTATGAAGGCCGGCACAGCACGGCAAAGACAAAGATCCCCCGTATAGCCTGACCAGACTGTAGGGGCAAGTGCTGTTAGCGAGCACCTATTAAGGCCGGAACGGTACACGAGGGGGTGGGTGGCCAGCACCACGCCCGGCCGCCTTTGTTTCCCCAGTGGCGATGTTTACTGCACACCGCGCACCAGGTACTCATTTGAGGCTGAGTCGACCTAAGGGGAGGCCCGGGATCGGTTCAGAATAATCGTCACCGGTGTTGGCCGTGAGAGGGAATCGAACTCGGGTCGCCGACCGCTTCAGCCGGCACGTCACACACACACACACACCTACCGACTGTTGTAGGTAGGTGTGTGTGTGTGGTGGTGGTGGTGTAGGTGACCTACACCACCAACACACACACGTGCAGAGAACAACAACCCGGTCTAGCTCTTTTTCCACTGCACTGCATGGATGAAGGCCACCCCACGCCGCATCAATCATAGGATTTGTTTGGACCATACTTCACTTCGCCGTGCGGCTTGGTGAAAGAGGAGAGGCCCAGCCAGCGAGGACCGGCTCCGATGTCACTCGCCACCGATGTTAGCCGTGGTCGGGAATTGAACTCAGGTCGCCGGGGTTCACAGCGCCAGAGCGCTATCCATCACCGCTCCACCCCATATAAATGTCAGCGAGCACCTATCACACACGCGCACACACACACACTGGCGTGTGGGACAGCTTTATGGTAGGCATTCCAGAATTAGTCGCCAAGACAACTCTGCCCTGCCACGTGCGTGTGTGTGGGCGTATGCACGTGTCGTCCACACACACGGACACACACATGCATACAAAGACAAAGATCCCCCCTGTAGATTAAACAGACTGTTGAGGCAAGTGCTGTTTCGTGAGCGCCCGTAAAAGGCCGACGCGCAACACCAAGAGGGTGGTGTGGCTGGGGACCACGCCATGCCGGCCTTTGTCACCCCAGTTCCTGATGTTTTACACACCGCACCAGTGACTCAATTCAGGCAGAGTCGACCTAGGAGAGGCTCAGACCCGGTTCAGATATTCGTCACTGGTGTTGGCCGCGAGCGGGAATCGAACTCAGGTTTGCCGGGCTCGTGTGGATGCGCGCTAACCAACGCGTGTGTGGATGGATTCATTCCTTTTTTATTACACGCTTTTATTTAACTCACTCTGTCTGTCTGTTTGTTGTTGTATCTTCAAATCTTGTAACTCAATTTTAACCCACTTCCCAATGTGGTATCGACTGCAAAACCTGGTATACTTATGTCATACTGATGACAATACTATATTCTATCAAAAAAATAGGAAAAGTATTTTGAAACATTAAATTATATATGTTAAGTGTCGGCTTGGGTTTAATTGTCCACGGTCAACTGACGGTTGGCTGTAAAACACCACGGGGCCACTTCCTGGAGTCGTGGAGTTCTGCCATTACGAGTACATTTCATAAAAGCGTGTTTTTTTTAAAGGTATTTTTTAATATTACTTATTTTAAATTTAGCGAATGCAAAGTCCTAAGCCAATCAGCTGCTTCTGGTCCTGCTGTCTTGGGGGTGAGTCGGCCTTCGCTGAGTCTGTGGATTGGGCAGACTTCTTGGATGTTGGTGCATGGTTTGCGCCACCCCACAAGCACATAAGGGGCTTGTTCTTAAATCTGTACTTAAAGCTTTCGTGACTGCAGGAATTCACATTCTTTGAGTCTTTCGGTAAAGTCACGTAGATAGGTTCAAAGGAAAATAACAAAAAACTACGACGTTTCGATCGCAACACAAGCGGTCGTCATCAGGAAAAGGAGGTTAGCCTCTAAAGGCAAACTATTTATAAAGGTTTTAGATGGGCGTAGCCCAAGTGTCAGCAGCATGGGCGGGGCAGCTAATGTTAATGTACGTGATGGTACTTGTAGAGGGCAACAACGGCGCTGGTGGTGGGTTTCCACCAATAAAGAGCTACTGCTAGTGGTGATGGTAGCAGTGGGCAGTGATGGTAACGGTGGTGGGCTTCCATCAATAAAAGGCTACTGCTAGTGGTGATGGTAGCAGTGGGCAGTGATGGTAACGGTGGTGGGTTTCCACCAATAAAGAGCTACTGCTCGTGGTGATGGTAGCAGTGGGCAGTGATGGTAACGGTGGTGGGCTTACACCAAAGAAAGAGCTGCCAGGTCTAAAATGGAAACATTACAGCCAGTTATGACTTAAACCGGTTGATAACGTCCTTCCAGTGATTGCTGAGTTTGTACCCATCTTCTCGGGCTTGTTCTTGTGCCTCATCGGTGGAGGTTGAACCTGTTGAGGGTGGACCACTCCTTCCTGGGGAGGTTGTGTGGGGGTAGTAATGAGGTACTTATTTGCCAGGTCCAGTGACTCTCATTCTTGTGTCCAGGTGAGATTTGTATTGAAGTCGTGAGTGGCTGGGTCTTTCCAAATCGGCTTTCTTGAGGGGGAGGCGCCATCTTTGGTCGGTTGAAGAGGTCCTCGTGGAGCGGCAGGTGTACGGCGTTGCGGAATTTTTCAACAATTTTCTGGGTTATTTCGAGTCTCCGGATATGTGGGGGTGATGTTTGCCAGGAGGACAGGGAGCCAGGGAAGGGGCGGTGGATCGTAGTATACCAGTGATAATGCGCATGGTGGTGTTTAGCTGTGTGACGACCTTGATCAGACAGGTGTACAGTATTCTGCTGTTGAGAATGAGAGTGCTAGTTCTGCGGTATGGAGGGTGGTGGTGGTAGCGGTGCCCCATGTTGAGACAGCTTGTTTGGAGATGAGGTTTTTCCTGGTTTTGATCTTGGCTGCTGTTGTCCACAGGTGCTCCCGGAAGCTGAGTGACCTGTCCAGGGTCACCCCGAGGTATGTGGGGGTGGGGTGGTGCTGTAGCTTGTGGTTGTTCATCTGGATGTTGAGCTCTTTATTGGCCTTTGCGTTGTAGAGGTGGAATACACTGGACACAGTTTTTGCAGGGCTTGGTTTAAGTTGCCATGTGTTGCAGTATTGTTTGAGTTTTTCTGTATCCTCGTTTAGGGTCTGATCCAGGGTGTCGAAGTTGGGAGCTTGCGTTGCCAGACAGATGTCGTCAGCGTATATTAATTTTTGGGATGTGGTTTCTGGGTGATCATTTGTGTGGAGGTTGAAAATAATGGGGGCCAGCACTGAGCCTTGAGAGAAACCGTTGGAATGTATCTTCCATGTGCGCTTTGCCTCTCCAAGGTGAACTCTGAAACGTCTATTGCTCAGTAATGCGGTGATAATTTTTGTTGCCCAGTCGGGGAGGGACCGTGACAGCTTCAGGAAGAGGCCAGTGCGCCAGACGGTGTCATTGGCAGCTGTGAGGTCGAGGAAGACAGCTCCTGTTTTCAGGTTTTTCTGGAAGACATATTAGATGAAAGTGGTGATGGCCAGAACCTGTTCTGCTGTGCTGCGACCCTCGTGGAAATATGAGAACGGAGAAAGAGGAATACGTGGATTAGAGAACATACACCAGTTAGAGAGATCATATTGACTGCTATAAACAGACTTGGGCAGGACACGTCAAGGCTAGAAGGGATCGTGGGCGGTGGTCGAGACTAATGATGGAGTGGGAGCCAAAGGAGGGAAACGCAGCCAAGTGAAATGTATTTAACCAAGATGAGAACTCACGAGGGCAGGATATAGTCTAATTTGCAAGTTACCTGCTGGGGCATTAGTCTGTCGTTAGGGGTGTGATGATTGCTGCTGTGCGTATAATCCCAATTGAGTAATTTGCGGTGGATTGTAATTTTAGAATTTGGCAGATTTGGCGCCTGACGCCGGCACAATAATGACCTCTTGCGAATAACATCAGGGGACCTTTAACGTCCACTGTGAGTGAAGAAGGCGGTGCGTAACATTATTACTGTATTACCGCAATTACAACCGCTGAATTAAGCAGGACGGCCACGGGATTTCGAACCGTAAACCTCTGCAACAACAACAACAAGCATCGTGAGGAGAGGACATCCAACCGCAGAGATGCTAATGGCGACGGCTTGGAATAGGCTTTCATCCAGCAGTGGAATGATGATGACGACGATGTTGTAAATAATAGAATCGGTTTATGTATCATGAGCATTAAGCGTCTTTCGTAATCGCTGGATGCGCGCACTGTTACGCGTCGCTAATTTCTAGTTAGACGCTCGGAGCAAAGACGGCCATACTCTACCGCCTCCTTGCGGCTAAGTAGACCTCGAGTACGACAGAGTGGGAGGACACTGTTTACTGACTTACAATACTTACTCCTCAGGGCGCATTGGTGGCGATATGTTAACTACCTCGCCTGGTATACAGGAGGTCGTGGGTTCGATCCCGATCCCGAGCCTGACGCCTGCTGCTGTATATTTGTAGTATGGATGTCTTTCTCTCTCCCATCATCATCATCACGGTGGCTATGAGATGTTAACTGCCTCGCCTGGTATACAGGAGGTCGTGGGTTCGATCCGGATCCCGACCTTGACGCCTGCTGCTGTATATTTGTAGTATGGATGTCTTTCTCTCTCCCATCATCATCATCACGGTGGCTATGAGATGTTAACTGCCTCGCCTGGTATACAGGAGGTCGTGGGTTCGATCCCAACCCTGATGCCTGCTGCTGTATATTTGGATTTTGCGTGTCTTTCTCTCTCTCCGTGGTCGCGTGGATTTTTCTCCGGGGTCCTCCGTATTTTCCCTCTTGCTATAAATGTCCACATGATAAGCCACTTCGTTGAGCTATCATTTGGAATACCCAGGTCGCTTCTGAAAAGGAGCTATATAGGTCAGTGGACCATACTTGCTCAAATAAAAAATAGGATTTTTTTTGTTTAGTACTTAGCGGTACAAGTGCAGCTCTGCAATCGCTTCCTTACGGCACTGCTGCTGGAAGGGAACTTTAGAGTCTCTAGAGGGTAGTTGACCGACTCACCCACACTAGCCACATTCATTGCAATGTGAGGAAGTAACCCACCCCTACCGGACATCTGTAAAAAAAAGAGCTTCGTAGCTCATCGGATTCCTCTCAGTCTAAGTAAAGATTCTGATGAAATATTCTTATTATGATTCTAAATAGGGATTCTGAGGCTGAACTTTACATTACATTACACAGGTCGACCGACTGTTGTGTAACCCATTTCCACTGCTGGGTGGACATAGGTGGTTGGGATGAGGGTGGCGTGGGCTGGGATGGTTAAGAAACTCGCAGTTGTTTGAACTGCCAGACCGGGAGATCGCATCGAACCGGTGCGATCTTTGGGTGCTGTGACTACTACTACTACATGACGCCACAGCGTCAACAGTACAGGACACATTTTTTTGTGTGAAATATATTTGTCCGCGGCTTCGGATTGTAACTCCATATCCATAATAGCTTCAGAGATACTGTTAATCACATATCGCACATGTATAACAGGTATTTGTCAGTACGTTTTTGGGTGACGTTGTGGTTATTCGACCATACTTCACCACGCCGGTTAAGTGCGTGTTGGTAATTCCCTCCCGGGAGCCAAACATGTGGAGACAGAGTTTGATGTATGTTGAACTTATTTCGCACCGTACAAAGTCAAATGTACCCACTCACCAACTCATTAAGCTACTCACTCCATTCACCTACTTGCCCACGCAATCACCCCCTTACTCATGACTCCCTCCGGCTCTCTTCCTCTGCGTCTGCTACACCTCTAGTACAGTACTGCCACTCTGTGTGCACGGTACTGGCTGTAATACATTGTTGTACTTATGTTGAACTTCCTTCGCACCGTACGTAACCAACCGTGCTTGTCGGAGGTGCGGGGGAAGGACAACAAACTAGACACGAAAAATATTTATCAATAAATTATTTTTAAATCTGGATTTCAAAATGCATAGCTCCAGTGGCTTCCCAATATTGAAAGAGCGTTCCAGACGGCCGCAAAAGCGCGTCTGAAAGCGCGCGATGCAGTGGCCGTCTTTGTTCGATGCCCCACAGCAGTGGATGTAGCTGCATTGCCCTCTGCTGCCCAGCACACTAACCCGGTAGCCGCCGATAACCACCTCCATTCCGAATATTGACGGCCGCCTATTCAAGTAATATCCAGGTTAATCCTGCTTAGCTTAGCTTATGATGTGATTTTGTTTTTGTTTAGCAGCAAGGCCAGTGGTGGCTACGCACGTGGCCTGTAATCCAGCACTTTGGAGATAGTGATGGTTGATGGGTCACACTCAAATGTTGTGGAATTCCCTTCCCGTGGGGCGTCGAGGAGGAGGTGCAAAACCTGGCTGGCCAGGAGAAGCCGGTACAACAAAGTTTTGACTTCACCTGTTCCATCTCTATGGGATACAGTGGATCCCCTCTCACGCACTGATTTTCTCTTTAATTGGCCGAAACACCTTCATGTATAAAGGACCTCAGAGCTTGGGCAATTGTTGGTAGCGCGTGGCTGCTGCCTTCCCCGCTTATCTGTGGTTCCTCCTCTCGCCTCTGATTCCTTCTCTCCCTCTCTCTACGACAGCGAGTGGTATAAGTTGACATCATTATACTGTAATTATATAGTGCATTCCAGATGATTTGGTCATAGGCACTGACAGCAAAATTTGTGCAAATGAATGTCAGCTTTGCCGTGATCATAAGTTTCCGAAATATTTGGCTCAGCTCATTGCCTAAGAATGAGCAAGCAATTTGCGAAGAATCTGTAAACTTTATTCGCCTTGTTTTTTTTTTCAGAGGGCGCAACCTGATCTGGAGGTCGGACAAAACGTATTAAACGGGCAGGACTAATAACCTCAATGACCACCCCTCACTGCCATCCGCGAGTAGCAAAGACATAGACATTGAGCTGTCACTGCTGATAAGACACTGCAGTGTTGACACCGATCCTGGGCTTTCTTGGTCTTGAAATAATGCTGGTGAAATGATGCCACTCCCAGAACACCGTCTGTGCGACCGATGGGTTGTGTAATAAAATGTTTTTTTTTATGCGGAGAGACGGATATATGAAGGAGACATCGTCTTGCTTATTTATTTAGAAAATAACCTAAGAGTGCTGGTAGGGTGAAGTGGTGTCGTACTCTGCACCATGAACTCGACAATATAAGGAGTTCTATTCCTGACCACGGCTAACATCAGTGGCAGTGGCGAGAGATCTTCTCACCGGTTCCAAGGCATCCCCACCTTCAACTTTCCTCCTACCCCACCCCCCCCAGCCCCTCATCTGCCGTGACTTTAACTGCCCTCACTGACCAGGTGTGGTGAAGTATAGTCAACTGACCACCATGATCGACACGGCGACCTGGATCATGGTGGAGCCGTCTTCATCCAAGAGTGGATTGACGCTGGGCAGGCTGTACAGAATAAGATTTTTAATACTGCAGGAATATGATGAGCTGTAAAGCACTTTTTTCACACATGTCCAGTAGGGACAGGTCAAAACGTTATGAGAACAAATCATTCAAAAACACGATAGGAGTGCAAAATATATGAAAGGTAAGCAAATCACTGAAAATATATACTAATTAAACTAAACTATTGTTTACCTTAACAGGTAAAGCCCACTGAGCTATTAACTTATTTTTCAGAAGCGACTCAATTGGAATACACAGAGTAGCAACCATTGCCCCGCGTTCTGTGAAAACCTGGCAGAACCCTCCTAAAAACGAGAAATGCAACTCAGCGAGGATTTTATGGGTAGAGTAAACAAATGCAATAATAAATAGTAACAACATATAAATATTAGTATCTTAGCGAGGAGCGGGAAGGGGGTCATATAACTCTGTTCATCATCATTTGCGGTGAACGGACCGCAACTGTGTGCAGTTTATTCATTTATTTATTTTCATTTATTTGGTATAGCCCTGTGAGCCATTCGGCTCTTGAATCGGGTGCTACCGCAACAAACAAAAAAACAAAAACACGAACAAGAAAAACATCTTACAGTGACTGTGTGACTGTGCAAACAGAAAATCCAGGAAAAAACACAGCAAAATATTCCTGAAAAAGCACCGTGTACACCAACGCTGTGTACAAAAATCCCAGTGGGATGCAAGTCAAATAACAACAACAACCACAAGACAACTAAGATTAAGGCCATCAGTCTAACTCCGTACCACAACAAACAAAAACATGGCCCAAACCAAAAAAAAACGTTGTGCACGGGCTGGCTGCTGATGGCAGTCTGGACGGAGCCACGGGCGCGCTACTGAAACCCTTCTCACGAAGGGGTGACCGGCAGCTCGAACGACCACCTTAGCGTGTCCGGACAGTCATTAACGAGCTGCGGAGAGCAAGGTGCGGACTTGTAATTAAAACGCCCCGCACAGATCAAAATGAAGAATTAAAAGTACTCCAAGAAGCGCATTCGTCATCTTGTTCTTCTGTGGCCTGCGGTTCCGCGCATGTGGTGGTGGCCAGGGCGGGGGATCTGTCTTCCTTAGTCCTTCTCCCCCATCACTAATTCCTACCCTGGGCCACAGATTGCCACATTCACTCCACACTTCTCAATTGCCTTGCACCTCCCTGTGTCTCCCTCATGCTTTGTTGTGTGTGTGTGTACGTTGAACTTCTGTCGCATCGTACGTAGCCAACCGTGCTTAATCGGCTCTGCCTCCCTTGGCATTCTCTCTCCGCTCACATCTGCCCTGGGCCATCATTTCCAACGTGCACGTCACACTCCTCGTTCACCACTTGGAATCACCTCGTTTTCTCGGCCTGCCATCTCGATCTACAACCCTGCCTGGTGCTTCCACGTTCATCAACTTTATTCCTCCGACAGCGGGTTTGCTCTCGGGGTTTCCCTCCACGTCTAGGAACACGTGTCTAGATTATGTTGCTGCTATAAATGTCCACACGTTAAAGCCACTTCGTTGAGCTATCATTTGCGGTCAGGTCGCTTCTCAAAAAGAAGCTAATGGCTCAGTTGGCCTTACCTGGTAAGATTGAAAAAAAAATGTGTTTAGTTCTATTTGTACTGTATAGATATTTCAGTGATTTGTTAACATTTTTGAGAATTCACACTCCTATCGTGTCGTTCTGTTGTTTGCTGTTGTAACCACTTGCGGAGCCAGTAGCATATTATTACGTGGCCAGGGACTCTATGAGATGATAGGAACAATAGTCTGAGTCCATAATTGGCAATAAGTAACGGCAAAGCAGTTATAAGCGACTCACAGAATTGTGCGCAGTTGCGTATACAGAGTCCACGACTTCCCTGAAGGCATCAACACCTTCAGCGAGCGCGATGCCGATCACACCACGCGGTTCCAATTCGACCCTCGATCGATGGCCGCGCCATCGCCGCACACGCGTCGAACAAAAAGCAGGGAACAAGTCCTTACTTATTACTAACAACTCCTTACTTACTAACAACTCCTTACTTATTACTAACAACTCCTTACTTACTAACAACTCCTTACTTACTAACAACTCCTTACTAACAACTCCTTACTTACTAACAACTCCTTACTTACTAACAACTCCTTACTTATTACTAACAACTCCTTACTTACTAACAACTCCTTACTTACTAACAACTCCTTACTAACAACTCCTTACTTACTAACAACTCCTTACTTACTAACAACTCCTTACTTATTACTAACAACTCCTTACTAACAACTCCTTACTTATTACTAACAACTCCTTACTTACTAACAAGTCCTTACGTATTACTAACAACTCCTTACTTACTAACAACTCCTTACGTATTACTAACAACTCCTTACTTATTACTAACAACTCCTTACTTATTACTAACAACTCCTTACTAACAACTCCCTACTTATTACTAACAACTCCTTACTAACAACTCCTTACTAACAACTCCTCTATCATTTTTCATTGCTGCTAGGGGTTGCCCCCTCTACCTGAAAATCCTGGCCCCGCCATTGGTTGTAACGTTCTGATCCGCCTCGACTGGACATCTGTGAAAAAGAGCTTTATAGCTCATCGGATTCCTCTAGTGTAATTAAATATTCTGATACATGTCTCGCTATGTCGACATCGGGCGTGGTTATGCCCCCCATCCCCCCCCCCCCCAATCGCTAACAGCACTCGTCCCAACATTCTGTTAAAGGCTTACACGTGGGATGTTTGCGTGCACGAGTGCATGTGAGTGTCTCAGCGTGCAGGCGTCTGTAGCTGTGTGTGAGCGTGCGTGCGTGCTATTTACAGCCACTGACGTGATGCCTCTAACTCTCTCTTCCCTTCCTCCCCTCTCTCCCTTACTCCCTCTTTTTTTTTGTAAGTCTTGGGAGTACTTTATGATGGATCATGGAGGGTGTGGGTGGGGCAGGGTGGGGTGTAACGGGATCACTGATGAACATAAGGCAAAACATTTTTGTACAATTTTACACCGCGTACGCAGACGTGGGCAGTTGGGGTTCAATCGCCGCTTTAAAAAAGAAAAAAAACATTTCACGCGGAAAATAAAACATCATGAAGCAAGACCGCATTCCAGATTTAAAGCTTTCGTGACTGCAAGGATCCATACTCTTTAGTTCTATTTGGTAAAGTCACGTAGGTAAAAAAATAAAACAACAAAAATCACGACGTTGCGATGAAGGGCACTTGTGTTGTGGTCGAAACGTCGTGATTTTTGTTGTTTTATTTTTTACCTACGTGACTTTACCGAATAGAACCAAAGAGCAAGACTGCATTATTGCTTTCAACTCGGGTGACATCACCGCGGCCACGTGGTTTCGCGGCAGGTTCGAATTCAGAAGTTTGCGGTTCGGAATCTAGCGGCCGCCCCGATTATTACTGCGGTGAGCGACCTCTCTCCCTTAACTCCCTCTCTCCAATTCCCCACCCACACCAACCACCATCATCCCTCTCTCTTCTCACCATATGTCTCCCTCCAAAGACAAAGATCTACCCCCACTCACCCTTATAGCTCGTCAGAGACTGCTGGGGCAAGTGCTGTTGGCGAGTAGCGGCAAGCTAATGAAGGCCGGCACGGCACCACGCGCGGCCGCCTTTGTCTCCCCAGTGGCGATGTTTTTACACGCCGCATCCAGGTACTCATTTGAGGCTGAGTTGACCTCGGGGAAGGCCAGGACCGTACTCACACATACAGTATATGCATTTATACATAAAACAACAAAATACTGAAAAAATATGTGGGAAGCGGTGTCCTTTTTTGTGATGCTCCCAAGCCAGTGGTGAACATTCCACATTACTATGGCGGAGGCGAGTACATCCATAGAACAACCGCTGTTGACTTCCCCAGAAAGGGCATTACACAGTACACGTACACTGTATGCATACGTGGACATTAATGCGGACGTAGACATGCAAACCGGTAACCGTTATAACCGGTTTCGTTATCGAACCGGTAACCGTTTCGAGTGGAATGTTACAAATGCACTGATGATATCTGACCCGATGATGATTACAATACGTAAAAACACGAATGTTTCCTGAATGAACGGGCTTCCTCCAATTTTTGTTCCTGTGTAGTAAGTGTTATTTCCAAATTGCTTATGGCCCAAAAGTACAGAAAATGGCTATTATTATTATTCCCCACAAACTTTGCTTTTTTGTGACCAGGACTTTATGTGAAGGAATGACACAAATGCACACCACGTTTTCTCATTGAAAACAGGTACATTTAAAAATATCACTGTCCTGGTCATAAAAAACAAAGTTTGTGGGTAATAATAGCCATTTTCTGTACTTTTGAGGCATACGCAATTAGAAAATAACACTTACTACCCAGGAACAATTTTTTTTACACACTGAATTATTGGGGTGATGAATTATCAGCGGCACTGTTCGTTGAACCGAGTGGCGGTGACGTCACCCCCCTGAGGGCCCGACGCGATGACGTCACCGCGCAGCACACGAGAGATGACGTCACACGCATCGTGTAGACGTCATCCCGCCTCTACCCCCCCTCCCCGCGTGCAGCGGTGAGCGCTGCGTTACGAAACCCGGCGGCGCCGATTTCGATTCCCCGCTCACGGCCACCAACACCACCGAGATGACGATTATTACCCTGAACCGCTCCTGGGCAACCCACCACCACCCACCTAGGTCGACTCAGCCTCAAATGAGTACCTGTGTGCGGTGTGTAGTAAACATCGCCACTGGGGAGACAAAGGCGTGCGGCACGGGCGTGGCGCTGGCCAACCCCCCCCCCCCCCTTCCGTGTGCCGTGCCGGCCTTCATTCGGTGCTCGCTCACAGCACTTGCCCCCCTACTGTCTGTTGCAGGCTACACGGAGGGCGGGGAGCTTTGTCTTTGATGACGTCATCCCCTCGCCCCCACGTGGGAACGTCACGCGCCGCAGGCTCACGTGACCGGGACTGCTACCGGGGCGGCGTGGTGGCTCAGCATCATCAACATCAGGAGCGACAACAACAACAGCAGCAACAACAACAGCAAATCAGCAGCGACGACAGCGGTAAGAGCGGCATCGTTACCATTGCCGACGTCATTCGGCAGCGGAGTTATCGACAACAGCGGCAACGCGACCACCACCACTACCACCACCATCATTCGCAGCAGCGCTGTATAAGTCAACAACAACATCATCATCATCAGCCGTCGCGCGACCATCGACCATGAAAAAGTTCGGCATGGGCATCATTAACGGCGGCATCATCATCATCGTTTCACCATGAGTGTCGTCGTCAGGACCAGCATGAAACATCAACATTATCATCATCATGATCACCACCACCACGTGTCCCTGTGAAATCTGCGTGGCTAGCAGCAGCAGCAGTTGCGAGAGGTGGGAGGGGGAGACAATGGAGGCCAAAGAGATGAAGAGGGAGGAGGAGGAAGAGGAGGAGGCCTTCTACCTGGAGCTGGGGCCTAACCCGGTCCGCTTTGAGGAGATCTCCACCATCAACAACGTCTTCTTTGACGAGGCCAACAAACAGGTCAACCACACTGTTGTAATTCTGTAGGCTCACATAAACATTGACTTCTCCAAGACAGAGGTTCTCTGCAAGCCATCTGGCTACCGTGAGAGATTCGTTCATTAGACTATCCACATATACAAAACACAGAGACAATTTCAACCGAGAAGATGGATTCTGGCTTAGCAATCATTGGAAGGATTTGATCAACCATTTCGGGTCGTAATTGATTGTTCACGCTTACGGTGGCTTTCAGACCGCATCCATTATTTTTCGTCTCCCCCCTCCTCTTTTCCGAACATAGATGGACTCGTCCGTCTGAACAAACTGTCAAATCGCTCTCCGTGGTGCTAACTTTAAAAAAAAACGCCACTTTATTCAAATTTTCTTGCTGTGGTTTTCACACCTGATGATGATTGCTTGTGTTGCAGTCGAAACGTCGTGAGAATTTTATTGTTTTATATTTTTATTATTTTATTGTTTCCCTTCTACGTGACTTTACCTGAAAGAACCAAGAATATAGGTCCATACCCAGTTAACGTTAAATGTTGGGCCAACAGTTTAACATTGGACCAACGTTGGCCTAACCCAGCGTTGTTCAATGCGAGGCACGCGGGCCACTGGCGTCCCCTGGTGGCCTTTAGTGCGGCCCCCGATCATACACAAATGTGAAAACACTCCCCCACCCCCATCATCATCATCGTGCTCTCAAACCCCCAATGGTTTCATATGTGTGGTGGCCCCTCACACTGATGATGTCTTCTCGGCGAATGTGGGCCCCCCCTCTGAAAATTAGTGAAGAACATTGGTCCTAACCCTTACAACCACATGCCCACGTTGGCTCAGCTGGGTAAGCTTCTCGTCTCTCCTCTCACACGGTGTTTCAGTAAAGCGACAATAAGACCGCGGCCTTTAAAACTAAACATAAATACAGTTATACCCCGGTTTACGTCAGGGGTGCGTTCCTGAAAGGTGCGATGACGAGTACCGAAACGACGCAAATCAAAACGATTTGCAGGGTAGGTGGTGAAGGCTGGGAGGTGACGGATAACGAGAGAGGACGTGCGATGCTGTCAGCGACGTAAAGTTTGGTTTGAGGCGACGCAAATCAGGTAGCGGTGTTAATAAAGTGCCGACGTATTTGCGAAACGACGTAAAAGGTATGGAGACGTAAATCGGGGTGCTTTCTGTAATTGGTGACATTCTGGACAATGGGCCCTCGGGACAGAACTTCACTGACCCAGCGTTAACAGTGATGTATACGCGCCGTCTGCTTCCAAATGGCCTCATTCGCAATAGTGATCCATTGTGTGCCGGCGTCGTGGTCTAACTTTGCCAAATTTTAAAAATTAGACCGCAGATTAATCCATTGCAATATACATAGCAACGATCGCCCCCACCGCCAGCATACGTAGCAATTATTTCCACAACCCCTACTGCGAAAACTTGACAGGACCCTCCTGAAAAAAAATTATGGGACTCGGTGAGGCTCTTCTGGGTTAACAAACGTAATGAAAGAAATGTAAAATATTGTGTGCAGGGTGATGCGTATGGTGTGGATGATGTGTGCGATGCCGGGTTATGTGTGCGGTGTGGCGCCATGGGTGATGTATGCGGGTGATGTGTGCAGTGCGAGGTGATGTGTGGGTGATGTGTGTGGGGTGACGTGTGCGGTGCTGGGTGATGTGTGCGGGGTAACGTGTGCGGTGCCGGGTGATGTATGCAATGTGATGTGTGGGTGATGTGTGCCGTGCCAGGTGTTCGCCGTGCGTGCCAGCGGAGCCATTGGTGTGGTGGTGCGAGGCCTCGATGAGAAAATTACCATCAACTTCCGGTGATGAGCCATACCGCGCCACAGTGCGCCACCACACACAGCACCGCACTGCGTCAAACCGTACCGCGTAGCATTGCGTCCATCAAGTCAAAACCGCACTGCAGAACACTGCACAGCTCCGTCACTCAATGGCGCAAGTCCGTGTTGTATGAACGCACTGCGTTGTTACTGCACTATGCGTACTGCAATGCGGTATACGATATTGAATTCGTGTGTGCCACACTATGCCTTGCCATGTCAACCACCCTGGCACGTATCACACCACGCCGCAAAGGTTATCTGCCTCGCACGGCACCTCTCCATGCCTCCATAGCTGCGCACACGGCCACTCCACGATTCTGTGCACCGCCACTACCCCTCTGTTGACACTGGACTACACCCATTGTTAACGCTGTCCTAACCACACCAGACCTCGCCTGCATCGTATCTCCACTGCGTGTCATCTTTTGCGTCTGACGCACCTTGCCCTGTACAGATTGACCATGGGCCCAGGCTTGATTTCTCACTTGTCGGTACCACTGGAGGTGGCATAACTTTAGCTGTTCTAATTTGTGTACGTGACCAATGTATTTATATATTTTGAACTTATTTCGCACCGTACGTAGCCAGCCATGCTAATCGGAGGTGCCGGATTGTGTGAGAACCATTTGAAATGAGTAGGGTTATCAAATATATAACTGGTAGTATACATTAATGGATTCGAATAAAGTTTTTCTATTTTAGGTCATACCAGTTTCCGATCTGGACCACGGACTATGACCGTGTGTGTGTGTATCTGAGAACAAGCAGTGCATTGGGTCGTGTATTGTGCTACGGAGCTCAGAAACCTGGGTTAAATTCCTGGTGGTGGCTTGAACCCTGTCCTGGGCTCAGCCTTAAAATAATGAGGTCTGCCTGGTGTGACATGTGACAAAGGCAGTTGGGCTGTGGTGCGAGCCTTGCCTTCTCTTCTCTTCGTGTGCCATTCCCGGCCCTAATAGATGCTCACTAAACACGGTCTATAATGCTTCATTGAGCTCTCTGCCTTTGCGTGTGTGTGTATTCATGTGATCTCCAGACTTGAGGACAAAGGGGAGATTAAGTCCATCAAGTTTTCTGTTGGGAACAAAATTCTGGCAGTGCAGAGGACGCCCAAATCTGTGGTGAGGACCTATACTTGTTTCATAAGACTGTCAACCTCGAGGAGGCCGCCTGCCTCCGGGGCTCATAATGGCCATGTCAGAGCACTGAGCTACTGCTGCTGAGCTTCGTGAAATGGTGGGGGGGCATCTTTGAATGTGTGTCCATATGCGCGAGTGCGTGTACAGTTTCGCGTGTGTGCATGTATGTGTATATGCGTACGTGGAGAGCGGTAGTGTAGCGGTTAGCGCGCTGTGCTACGAACACGGGATCCCGAGTTCGATTACCGCTCGTGGCCAACGTCGGTGGCGAATATCTTAATTGGTCTCGTGCCCTCCTTTAGGTCGACTCGGCCTGTAGTGAGTAACTGCTGCGTTGTGTAAACATCAGCGCTGCAGAGGGTAACGTGAGTGGCACAAGTGTCTTGGTGACATCACCGCCACTTAGTGGCGGATGGAGGCTGTTGTTACAGTGGTGAGCGGTGGCACAGTGGTTAGCGCGCTGCATTATGAACCTTGTAAAAAGGTTTCAGTTTTGTTGCCAGAAAAAAGGGGAAAAACCCTATTATTACATTTTGGTACTGGCAAAGGAGGTCTAATGATGACAACAGATGGACAGACAAATAAATAGAAATACTGATTGAAGGATAACTGAATACAGGTAGTCCTCTACTTACGATGGAGATGCGTTACGAAGACCCCATCGTAAGTCAAAAATATCGTAAGTCGAAGATGGCCTAGCCTACCCAGGAGTCTTAAATAATGGTGATAATTTCGCAAAGCAGAGCAATTTACAGTACTGTACTGTATAAGCTATATACTCTATGTATTTATTAATTACAATACTGTATTGCACAGTAAAATGTAAAGTAAAAAAACAAGGTAAATTCTTAGCCTACCTATATGAACTGCAATTTCATAGAAAGTTTTTTCAGGAAACGATCCTATCTGCTGTAAAAACTTTTAACATGCATTGAACGTATGTATCGTATCGTGGTAACCCTAAAATGAAATCGCTAGAGCTACGTATCATACATGCATTGAATGTATCGTAACATATCATATTGTACTGTACTCACCAAGATTCTGTCCGTCGCCTGCATACTTGAACGATGTTAGGTTGTTGATGGCAATTTTGTCGTATCGACATCGCCATCGTAAGATCGAAATATTGTAAGTCGGACCATCGTAACTCGGGGACAACTTGTAGTTTGCTATACAGCGAGAACGACTGATACGACCAATAACAGCAAATATTTAAACCGGTCCTGGGCCTCCCCTTAGTCGACTCAGCCTCAAATGAGTACCTGGTACGGTAAACATCGCCTCTTGGGAGCCATGGGCGGGCGCGTGTGGTGCTGGCCACCCACCCACTCGTGTGTCATGCCAGCCTTCATAGGTGCCACACACTAATAGCACATGCCCCAACAATCTATTGAGGCTAAAATGAGGGATCTTTGTATCGGTGTGTGTGCATCTACGTGTGTGTGTATTTATGCATGCTTGTTTGTGTGCTTATGTGTCGTTGCATATAATCCACTAAGTATGCTTGTGTGCTCTCTTAATGTCTCTGTCCCAACAGGAGTTCATTAACTTCATCCCGGACCTGAGTAGTTCCGAGTATTCGCAGGAATGCAAGGTGAGGGGGGGTGGTACAGGAGAGACGCCTGCTTTGGGCATCAGCACCGTGGCCCCCCACCCTACGCCCGCTGTCAACTTTGTAATTCAAAGAATTGTCACCGTTCTCATTCTGGGGTTGTGGTTTAATGCAGGGGCTCATTCTTATTTGTGCAAGTGTAGTTTTAATTGTGCAGTGTAGTTTTAATTTATTTTTGGTCTACTTTGACAGGTTTCGTTATCCGACTGCCCGCGATTCATACATACTTTGTTCCATGAGATGCATGGATTTATATGAGCACAAGGTGTTTAATTTTATCGATATATCAACGGAGATGCGTGCCGCCCCCGCGATTGAGGCGCGGCAGCGGCGGCCGCTGACCTGTTCGACGTTGACATCGATTTTTGTTGTCAAAGGCGGAAATTGCCGAGCTACCGCTCGGCTCGCGCATTGCCACGTTCCACCGACCCGGTACTCACGGCCGCGTCCGCCCTGTTTGTCGCAGACGAGGAACGCCAAGGTGACAGGGTTTTGCTGGACCAGCGCCTACGAGATCGTCTTTGTCACCGACTTCAGCCTCGAGTTTTACCAGGTGAGCGAGCCAGCCAGCCAGTGCCATCGGGGGCCGCACCCACAACTAGCTCGGCGCTAGCGACGATGGTAAGCGGCGGCTGACGGGTGTGGATGGTCTGATAGAATAATGGGTGGATTTTGTATATAAGTAAATACACTGATTGGTGGATAGATGAGTGATGAATTTGTGGACGAATGCATCATTGAAAGGATTCTTGGAAGGTAGAAGAAATAATAGATCACGACGTTTTGATCGCCACACGAGCAATCGTCTCTCTCCCACCTGAAGACGATTGCTTTTGTGGCGATCGAAACGTCGCGATCTATTCTTTTTTATACCTACGTGACTTTACCAAAAGAACCAAAGAGTATGAATTCCTGCAGTCACGAAAGCTTCAAATCAAGATTGATTCTTGGAAGGATTGACGAGTGGATGAAGCAACTAATGCGTTAATGATGGGCTGGTCGAAGTATGGATGGACTAATGAATGGGTGGATTCATGAATGGCTGGATTTACGAACAGGTGAGCCGATGTCTGAATGTGTAGCCAGAATCGTAAGCTGGTGCGTTGGCAAATTTACAAGCTGATGGGGCTAACGAATCCTTGCTCTGACCGATGGACATGTGGACGGATGGACGAGCTGATTGCCGAGTGAAATCTCTGACCGTCTTGTCTTGCCCCATGGGTCGACTCACACTCAGGTCCTCCCAGAGAAACGCTCGCTCAAGCTGCTCAAGAGCCAGAGCCTCAACGTGAACTGGTTCGTGTACTGCCCGGACAGCAGCGTGGTGCTGGCCTCCACCACCGTGCTGGGCAATGTCATCCAACCCTACCACTTCAAGGTGGAGACGCGGGTGCAAACGCGGGGGAGACGTGGGGGAGCTGCAGGGAGACAGTGGGGAGACGCGGGGCAGACACACACGACAGATACGGGGCAGATACAGGGGAGACACGGGGGAGATATGGGGCAACCGCAAGATGCGGGGATACGGAGAAGACTTTGGGAGACACGGTGGTGACAAGAAGGAGACATAAGGAGACGAGTGAGGGACACAGGGGAGACACCGAAGACGCATTGAAAACATGGAGACATAGCGAGAAACTGTGGAAACATGGTGGAAACTCAAGGAAAACAAGGGGGTGATGCGGGGCGACACGGGGCGACATGCCAGAATGTGGGGAGAGCAACATTGTTATCACCCGCGAATTTTACACCCTGGGATCCAAGTAACGTACATCATCCCATCCCAAGGTCCAATTTCTATGATAAAACAAATTATTTGGTGATGCTGCTACGTTGGCAGTGGTGCACGAGCACCAATAACAAACAAACTCAAACACATTCGTCGCCAACGTTTTGGGCAATGGCCCTTCATAGCACGTCAGTCGGTGATGGGTAACCGAGACGACTTAGTGGGCCACATGAGCGGCCCTGCTTTTCACCTTCGTGGGCCGCAAACTTCACACCGTGCTTGTGCACTCAGCATGACCTTCACGCATCACCCTAGACCAGGGGTTGGCAACCTGCTGTTCCGGAGTCGCATGTGGCCCCCTGAGGACTGCAGTTGCAGCCCTTGAAATTCGAGAAAATGGCTTTTCATGTTATTTTGTTTTGCCCCGCCCTGACCATGGAAGTCCAGTTCACCGTGGACGTCCAGTTCACCGTGGGCAGGTGTTGGGAGCCTGCGGCTCTGGAGCCGCATACGGCTCATTAAGACTGTGTCGTGCCGTTATTTATTAGGGACCGTCTCATAGTTTGGCTCTTGAAATATAGATTTTTACCGAATTCGAAAAAAATGTCTCTTATTATTTTGGTTGCCGATCCCTGCCCTAGACACACACTTAGACCAGGCCACCACCACGAGGGGCTCCATAGGCCGCATGCTGCCTCGCGGCCCACAGGTTGCCCGGCACTGACACAAACGACGTTACATCGCCGGTTTACTGCGCTCGGCCCGGCCTCACGCTGCAGGGGGTTGTCTCTGTGTTCGTTCCCCCGGTCCGTGGGTGGCGAGGCAGCCGGGCTCCATGACGAAGCTGAGCAAGTTCGAGGTGGAGGTGCCGCTGGTGCCCAAGCCTGCCAAGCTGTGCCTGCAGGAGAGAGACATCTCCATGGCCTCCATGTGCGTCGCCGCTCGCGCACCGTGCAACCACTGGCACACGCCTTGCCCACACGCAAGCCACTCGTGTGTTGTACACCCTCGGTCCTGCGCACAGACGTCTTACATGTATGTATGTATGTTGAGCTTTTGTCACAGTGTACGTAGCCAACCATGCTAATCGGAGGTGCAGGGAAGTACAACAAACTAAACACAAAAAAAGCCATTCTCAACAAATGAGTTTTCAATCTTAGGTAGCGCACACGATTGACACGCCTCACACAGCGCCCGTGGTGGCCGCGCGACCTCGCTCTCTCGTCTCTCGGCAGATACGGGCAGCTGTTTGTGGCCGTGCTGCGACACACGGTGCGCACGACGGCACAGCCCGGCGCCGAGGTGCTACTCTACCTCCTGCCCAAGTGAGCGTGCCGAGGGGCCTCCACCTGGGTTTCCAACTTGCCACCACGACGCGCGTGGGCACACCCTTAAATCATAACGCCGATAACGCCGAAAACTCTCCTCTTACGCATCCTCGTTCTCCCGCTGGCGCCCAGGGACGGGCCGTGCCGCAAGCAGCACGTGCTGAAGCTCAACACGACGGGGCGCTTCGCGGTCAACGTGGTGGACAACCTCTTCATCGTCCACCACCAGACCTCCAAGGTGGACGCGCGGGGGAAAGGGCCAGATTGTTTCGGCCCACCGTCTGTGCCTAACGACGCATACATCTGTCTTCTGTCTATTCGTTGACCTTTCGGGCCCATCATCTACCTCTCCATGCATGATCGGTCTTTGTCCGTTGTGGTGGACAACCTCTGCATAGTCGACTACCAGATCTTCGGCCCGCCGTCTGTGCCTCGCGATGTATAAATCTGTTGTTTGTTCATTCTCCATACATCATAAGTGTCTGTCTGTCGTGTTGGACAACCTTTGCATAGTCCCACCACCAGATCTCCAAGGTGGATGCGCAATTTGGATGCTTCGATTTATCTGTCCATCGGTCTAGGCAGCTTTCGGTCATTCTCACGTATCAGTCGTTCTCGCTGTATAGCAAACTATTCAGTTATCCTTCAATCAGTATTTCTATTTATGTGTCTGTTGGTGTAGCTATCCAGCTGCCTAGTCATCTATCTGTCAGATTATAGATCAACCCATCACACTCTGTATCTTTATTCATATCCATCCGTCTAAAAGAGTTTATTTATATATATGTCCTTTCAATCTATCAATCTATAACTTGCCATAGAGACATCAGAAAGGAGGGGGGCGTTCAGTCCATCCGGCTCATTTCGTTGTTGGTAGGAGATCGATTCTAGGACCTCATCGAGGGATTTCTTGACGAGTCCCAGTGAATCTGCTCCTACCATTACCACGTGTTGCGTGAACAGCCGGTTCCACATTCCCACCGCTCTCTGCCTATAAATCACGATCACCTCCCTCCTGGCCTCGCCAAGGTGGCAAGATGTTAACTACCTCGGCGACCCAGGCTTGCACAGATGCAGGTACCGTGAATTCTTTATTTGTTGGTTTCAGACGTCCTTGGTTTTCGACATCCGGATGGGGAAGGAGTTTGACGGCCACGTCAACATTCACTACCCGGTGCTGCCGCCGGCATCCATCCGCCCCTATGCCCTGCAGAGTCGCGCCGGTCTGCACACGCACGCACACACACCTCCGATTCACATTGTTGGCTACGTATGGTGCGAAATATAATAAACATACACTCACGCAAATGCATGAATACGCATGCACACACGTGGCATCGGTCTGCACACACACATGCACTCACATGTACACACTCACACATGCTCGTACATACGCAAGTGCATGCTGTTGGGGCCAAGTGCTGTAAGTGAGCACGACATGAGGGGGTGGGTGGCCAACACCATGCCCGGCATACGCACGTACGCGTGCACACGTGCACTTGCATTGCACAGCAGCAACTCACTTGCACACACGATCACGTGCACTCACATGTGTGATTGTACACGCTAGTGGGCGCACACCTCCTCGCTAGCTCGCTCGCTCGCTCGGAACCTCGCTCGCTTGCTCACTTGCACCGTTGCACGCCAACTCTCGCACACCGACTCGCTCACTGAGACTCTCGTAACGCTGACTCGCCAAGTGACACTCGCACGTGTTCACTCACGCTCGTTGCTGATGCTCCCGCCCATGAACTAGCACGATCATTCTCTTGCTCGCCCGCTCACGCACTTGCTCATACGTAACCCAAATACGCTCGTCGCTCTGGCTCGCTCAGACTCGCGTACATGAGCTGCGGCTCGGTGGATCGGGAGAGGACGTTTGATTTTTTATTTTCGTTTCCGACTCCCAGGTCCCACGGCAGCACTGGCGCCTGCACCGGTCCCATTTGAGCTGTGTATCCTTGACGTGGCACCGCAGGAGCAGCATTGGCTCTCACATCAGCACCGCTAACACCGCCGCATCACCACTACCTACACCGGCGCATCACCACCGCTAACACAGCCGCATCACCACTACATCCCCACAGCTAACTCCACCACATCACCGCCAACACTGCCGCATCAGCACCGCTAACACCACCACATCACCACTGCCAAATTAACATCGCCAACACTGCCGCATCACCACCGCTAAAACCACCACATCACTAATGTCACTGACATCACCACTGCTGACATCACCAGATCACTACTGCCATCTCCACCATGACCTCTATCATCACCACCACCACCACAGCCAAAGCCGCGACCAGCACCGCCGCCACCATCCATGGTGTGCGTCTCCCCGGGTTAACCCTTGACCTTCTGCCCAGACTCTTCCAGCTGGATTGTGTTCCAGCCCAACATCATCATTGATGCCAAACTCGGTGAGTGGCCCCAGCGGGCCTCCCCTGGGTCCACTCAGCCCGAAATTAGTCCGTTGCCCTTATCTGTATCTGTTGTGTCGATTGTGCAGGCTGTCTGTGTGCGTGTGTGTTGTACGAATTGTGTGCGTGTGCGTTGTACGAATTGTGTGCATGGTGTGTGCGTTGTACGAATTGTGTGCATGGTGTGTACGTTGTACGAATTGTGTGCATGGTGTGTACGTCGTACGAATTGTGTGCATGGTGTGTACGTCGTACGAATTGTGTGCATGGTGTGTACGTTGCGCAGGCTGCCTGTGCACGCTGCAGCTGTGCCTGGAGCCCGTGCTCGACGCGTTCTCCGACCGCTCGCGTCTCATGGAGTTTCTGCTGCAGCGACGCGAGTGCCGCTCCGTCATGCTCACCGTGTGCCGCCAGTGTACGCGCGCACCCGGGGGACACGTGGGGGACACGTGGGGGACACGTGGGGGACACGGGGGGACACGGGGGGGGGGACAACGCGGGGGATGGGGACTTGCGGGGGGTCACATGGGGAATACGCGGGGGACACGCAGGGCGGGACACGTGGTGGGACACCGGGAGGCGGGGGGGAACACCCGGAGGGAACACTCGGGGGGAATGTGGGGGACATGCGGGGGATGGGTACACGCGGGGGACAAGTTGGGGAAAAGCGGGGGGACAAGCAGGGGACATGGGGGGGAAGAGGGGGGGGACGGGGACATGCGGAGGACGTGTGGGGGACACGTGGAGGACACGCACGGGGCAACAAGACAAGATGGGACACAGAGACACAGGGACACGGCAAGACGGTGATACGGGGGAGGCATATGGAAATGGGTGGACGGGGAAATGGGAGACATGGAGATACAGAAGACACAGGCGATATGAGGACACATGAGGAATACGGGAATACACAGATGCACAGGAAATAGGGGCATGGATAAGCATGGTCTGAGAGACATGGGTGTGTGTGTACCACTTATGTGTGTGTATATACTGTGTGTGCATCGTGGGGAGCAGTAGTATCGCAGTTGGCACACTGCACTACGAACCTCGTGACCCAGGTTCGATTCCCGCTCACAGCTAACACCAGTGACGATTATCTGAACCAGTCCTGGGCCCCTCCCCGAGTTCGACTTAAAATGAGTACCTGATGCGGTGCGTAAAAAGATCGCCACTGGGAAGACAAAGGTGGTCGGGTTTGGTGCTGGCCACCCCACCCCCTCGTGTGCCATGCCGGCCTTCATAAGTGTTACTCGCTAACAACACTTGCCCCAAAAGTCTGTTGCGGCTATACGGGTGATCTTTGTCACCGTGTGCGTGTCTGTTCTGCGTGTGCGTGAACTGCGTGTGCAGTGCTGTACGCGGCGCGGCAGGAGAGTCTGCCCACTGTGGCCGCCGTGTTTGACAAACTCAACCAGGTTTACCACGAATGGCTCAGCGCAGAGCTCGCCTACCAGCAGGCATCCCACCGCAGCAGCACCATCATCACCACCAGTACCACCATCATCACCACCAATACCACCACCAGTACCACCACCATCATCATCACCACCATCATCACCACCAGTACCACCATCATCACCACCAATACCACCACCAGTACCACCACCATCATCATCCCCACCATCATCACCACCAGTACCACCATCATCACCACCAATACCACCACCAGTACCACCACCATCATCACCACCATCATCACCACCAATACCACCACCAGTACCACCACCATCATCACCACCATCATCACCACCAGTACCACCACCAGTACCACCACCATCACCACCATCATCACCACCAGTACCACCATCATCACCACCAATACCACCACCAGTACCACCACCATCATCACCACCATCATCACCACCAGTACCACCATTACCACCATCATCACCACCATTACCACCATCATCACCACCAGTACCACCACCATTACCACCATCATCATCACCACCAGTACCACCATCATCATCACCACCAGTACCACCATCATCATCACCACCAGTACCACCATCATCACCACCATCATCACCACCAGTACCACCATCATCACCACCATCATCACCACCAGTACCACCACCAGTACCACCATCATCACCACCAATACCACCACCAGTACCACCACCATTACCACCATCATCATCACCACCAATACCACCACCAGTACCACCACCATCATCACCACCAGTACCACCATCATCATCACCACCAATACCACCACCAGTACCACCATCATCATCACCACCATCATCACCACCAGTACCACCACCATTACCACCATCATCACCACCAATACCACCACCAGTACCACCACCATCATCACCACCAGTACCACCATCATCACCACCATCAAAGAAAAGATCCCCCGTATAGTCTTAAAAGACTTTTGGGGCAATGTCTGTTCGCGAGCACCTAAGAATGCACCATAACCACCATCACCACCACCGTCATCACCACCCGGGTCACCATAAACACAATCATACCTACCATCATCACCAATAACACCACATACATACAAATATCCCCCATATAGCCTTAACAGACTGTTTGGGAAAAGACGCGTGAGCTAGCACTTACAAAAGATGGCATGGCACTGAAAAGGGTGGGTGTGGTGGCCGTGAATGGGAATCGAATTTGTGTGACCGGGTTCGTAGCGCAGCATGCCAGCCCCTACATTACCACTCCCCACACACACACAAAGCCACGGCATCCCCACAGCTTCTACTTTGCCCAATAGAGGGCGCTAAGTTAGCACAGTGCGAGGCACAGAGACACAATTGGCAGTCGCCTTTCAGTTAACTCATTAACACACCTGGGTCTTTCCCGTGACCTGCCGGCAGCGAGTCTTCCACACCCCACGTGATAGCCTCAAAGTGTACCTAGCCTGGCGCAAGTACTGTGGTGGCGTCACTGCTGCTTGGTGGTGAATGGCATCCTTTGATGTTTGTGTGCAGGCTGTGGAGTCTGGCCAGTACAAAGGCTCCTCTCAACTGAGCCGGCACCAGCAGAAGCAGTCGGTCATCGACCAGTCCACCATGTACACGCACGTGCTGTCGGCCTTCACGGAGAAGCGGGTACGGCGCAGCGCCAGCACCAAGGCTCCATGTCTGAGAGACGCGAGGCTGCCTGTCTCACTCACAAGGGGTTCACAACTGCTGTGCCGGAGACGGCCAGCACCAGGGCTGTGTGTCTCAAGGGTTTAAGCGTTTGTCCGATTGGGTTCATACTGTCCCATGGTGGCCACATGGTCTGGAACTTCCTTCCCCCAGCCATCCATGCTGTTGACTCCCCGCCCCCTGTTCATATCCGGACTTCCAAGATCTTTTTTTTTTACTCTGCCTAGACCTGTCTCTCCCAACAAATAACATACGGACCGTTTCTGCACAGTGTCTGGAGATGTGGCCGCTTAGATGCTGCATCCACATTTTTATTGGCTCTATCGGAGACACTGAGGCCGAAATGCTAAGATTTATGGCTTCAGCCCACATGACCTTGAGGCTTCATATATAACTGTATTAGGGGTTTCATAATGTCCATGGCAGGTATTGAGGCACCACTGATGAGATGTTGGGTTTGACTTCTGAAACTGAATTTTGTCTTCTGAAGAGGTTCATTATGGTTGTGTTGGAGGCATTGCACCAATACGAATGAGATTGTTGGAGCATATACTGAGCCTGGGGTTTAAATTATCAGGGGGTTTGTATTAAATGGAAATGGCAATTACACTTGGCCAGCATTGCTGAGATCTGGGTCTGGACATCTCTTGTCAAATTAAGGTTTCATAATGGCCGTGCCAGCGACACTGAGCCAGCCTTGCGGGGGGCCTCGGTTAAATCCCTGATTCTGGGTGTCTCACTGTGCCCTATTTAGGGGCTCATAATGTCCATGCCAGAGCCCAAGTGCAACTGAAGTCTCAGGTTGTAGCCCTTGGACCTCTTGTATACACCGGTGGGGTTCATAACGGCTGTGTGTTTTTTTTTCTTCTTGTGGCAGGAAATCTCGTACAAGTTCATCGTCGCGGTGCTCATGGAGTATATCCGCTCACTCAACCAAGCACAGATAACCGTGCAGGTGAGTCTCAACCCTGCTTCACCCCCCCCCCCCCCAGTGCGTAGGTGAGTGTTCAGCTTTTCATGCAGGTGGAGGATAGTTAGAGTAGTCGGAGAGCTGGACAAGCAATCAGAAATTTGCAAGTTCAATCTGTCGGGTATCGTCTCTGCTTATCATCTTCCCTTTGGGGGGGGTTGAGTCGTTAAGTACTGCTTTGTGGCGAGTTAATATTTGACGCGTCCTATTGATAGACTTGTCCCCGCCATAGGAATGTGGAATTGCCAGAACTGGTTCAGAGCTGTGGATAAACAAGGGGGGGGGGGTGGACGAGCGCTTCCATGTGTGCTCCCCCTGTTTCACGGGAGGCCGCTGTGAGGCCCGGCACTCACAAGGTGGCGCCACGGGGCTGCGTTCCCGACGGCCGCACCCAGCTTCTTGCCACGTGTTTTACAAGGCCCGGCGCGGCGCGCGTTCTTTGGCACGGCGTCCGACGTTTCGCTCCACGTGCTGTTGTGAGCTTCTTCAGGAATTGAATTTAACGGCGTCGCCGCCGGAGTTGTCGTTTTGTTTGTTTACGCCGATTGGCTCACTGGCCCAGCCTCTGCGTAGGTGGCTAGGGGACAAGGGAAAGAGGGCCAGTCCACATAACGCCGACTTAAATTTCTTCCGTTTAAGCCCAAGCAATAGTTGTTGACGTATTTGTAGCATTTATTCGCCGAGATGCTTTACTAATTTTTATGAACCCTGCAAAGATGGTGATGATGATGATGGCGATGATGGGCTGAGTTGGCCCACAAATGGGCTTTGAACTCATGCACTTTTTGATTGTGAGTCGAGCACTCGGGTCAAGTTTAGTTTGTTGAAACCAGCTTTTTGGACTCGAGGGAGCAGGACGCGTCTCACTTGCAGGAGTTTACCTGGGTCACCAAAAATCGCAGCAAGCTAAGTAAATGTAAATCGGAAAAAAAGCAACTGGACCACTATGCCATCCAACCCCCGGGTCACAGCGGTGCCGTGTGTACATCAGACTGTATATCTGACGAGCCAAGTCATAATTAACCCGGGCATCACCTACTCCCAGGAAGGCATTCTCCTGTAAGCATGTTGAACTTCTTTCGCACCATACGTAGCCATCCGCGCTAAATCTAAGGTGCAGGGGAAGGACAACAAACGAAATACATAAAGCAGTTCTGAAGAAATTCGTTTTCAATCCAGATAAAAAAATGCGTACCGCCAGTGGCTTCCTAATATCGGAAATAAGAACGTTCCAGACAGCCGTAGAAGCGCATCTGAAAGCGCGCGATGCGGTGACCGTCTTTGTTCGATGGCTAGTGAAAAGCCGCTGCGAGGATGACCAGAGTTCGCGTGATAGTTTATGCTCCTTGACGAGATTAGCTAGATATTGTGGTGTATTTGTGGCAAACACTTTGTTAGCAATAAGTTGCGTCTTTATTACAATGTATTAATTCGGCAATCGGAAGCCGTACAGCTTGGCGAGCACTGGACGGACGGAGTCAGATACCCACGCGGTCATTGTTGTTGTTGCCGCCGCTGCCAGCACTACCTGTACGAGCTCGTGATCAACACGCTGGTGCAGAACAACCGCTTCTACCAGCTGCACCAGCTGCTGCAGTACCACGTGCTCAGCGACTCAAAGCCACTGGTGAGTAACCCGTTGGGGGCAGGGAGGTAGACGCGCGCCACGATTAACCCGCGGGGTCGCCGCTTTCGGATGTGCCACGACGAGTATCGGCGGCACTGAGGGGGGCGAAGGCAGCCAGGCGTGCACAGCAGGAGATGCAATGACAGTGTGCAGCCAAGCAACCTAAAGCCAATTTTCCCAGACAGCCTGTGTATGCCTACGAGGGTGGGGGACCTTTAGCTTTATTGCGTTCTTGTGAGTAGATGTGTCCTGTGTGTGCGTGGAGCGGTGACGCAGAGGTTAGCACAACGCGCCACGAACTCGGCAGCGCGAGTTCGAATATCGGCCATGGCCAAAATCGGTGGCGAATATCTGCACCGGTCCTGGGCTGACTCGGCCTCAAATGAGAACCTGGTGCGGTGTAAAACATGAGTGCTGGGGAGACACAGGCGCCCAGGCGTAGTCCTGGCCACGCCACACCCTCGTGCACCATGCTGGCCTTTAGAGGTGTTCGCTAAGAGCACTCTCCCCAACAGCCTTTGCAGACTACATGGGGGAATATTTGTCATTGTTTTGTGCGTGCGTATACGTGTTTGTGTGTGTGTGTATATATACGTGCGTCTGGCAGCTCGGCGTGGTGCTGAGCACCCACCCCCTCGTGTACCGTGCCGGCCTTCATAGGTGCTGCTCGCGAACAGCACTTGTCTCAACAGTCCGCTAATGGCTATATGGGGGGGCTCTTTGTTTTTGTACTTGCAGGCCTGCTTAATGCTCTCCTTGGAGAGCATCTATCCACCTGCTCATCAGCTGGCCCTGGACATGCTCAAGGTATCGAGTCAGTGACACATAGAAGACACCGTTTCGTTTTCTGCGCTGTTCCTCTTAACCATTTCCCGTTTCAAGGTGTCTGCAAGTTGCAGGGTGCGTGTCCCGTTCACCGCTGAATCTCAGGAAATGTGCAAGCGGTTCAGCGTTGATTTTATTTGGAGAGACATAGCGCCGCCCTCCCCACATGGCTAACCACTGTGCCACCGCTTATTATCTCCATCACCATATCGTTGGTACCTCATAAGTGTGACTGGTCTCAGAGAGACATCACCCTTGCGCGCTGTGACCCTGCCAAGCCTCGTTAAATGCGAGTTGGCCAGGGGGATGGCAGTAACAGTAAGCCGGTTTCTCATTCACCTGCAGAGCAGAACTCTTTTTAGAAATAAAACTTTGATGCCCTTATTGTGCTATTGGCGTCGTGTAATAAATACTGAGTAATTGGCTGAACACAGCTTAAGTTACAGAGGACCACAGAGCTCGGGCAGTTGTTGGTAGCGCTGGCTCCTCGCATCCTGGCGACTGCCGTCCAAGCTTGTCTGTGGTTTGTAAGAGCTGCAATTTGCACGAGCGATGACGCTTTATGTAACACGAAACGTTACGTTGATATTATTGTGTCGCGAGATGACAAAACCGTTCGGATCTCTTGCCCGGGCAGTGGTGACCCTTTGCATCAGAGAATGGCTCGTCGAAGCGGATATCACAGCGCTACCTCTGAGATCCCTTCAAGTGATGCAGCAGCCTCTTAAAAGGCGTTAGTATTGACTTCCTCATGAACTTAAAACGAAATCACCCAGAATGCACTCGCATCATATCCTGGAAGCTAAGCAGAGCCTGGCCTGGTTAGTATATGTATGAGGAGACTGCCTGGGAATAGCAGGTTGGTTGTAGGCATTGGCTGCGATGTGGCGACAGGATGGCAGGACAGCAGTGGATTATGCAATCTTTCGGGATGAAACTTTGATTGTTCAATTTTCAATGGTATTTGTTTGACCAGGCGAAAGCACTCAAGAGACCAGGATAAAGTCTCACTTGCACGAGTGACCCGAGTCGCCAAAAATTATGAAAGCAATAAATTACTGCAGTGAAGCAAACAGAAACCGGAGCAAAACAACAGCTTTGCGGAAGATATCAAAACAACTTTGGTTTGCTCGGACAAGCAAAACCATTCTTTAAAAATTAACTCGGCCAAACATCCCCATGGCGGACTCTACTGAACACAGGACTTCGCAACTCGGCGAGGCTTTCCGGGAAAAAAAAGCTAAACGTTGAAACATTTCTGTTATTTTCAAAATGCGCAACAGATGTTCACTCCCGACGATTGCACGGGAGATTTATGGCCTCGACCCGAAAGTTTAAACGATGCTGGTTTGCGACACCGGTCGCGAGACCCAGCTTAGTTGTATGCCAAGTTCCGTGGCAGCCAAACGCCAGTGTGTAAGACGACACATGTTTACCAACACAGCGTCGCGTTTGTGAAAGCATAGAGGGGGGGCAAAGCTTAATCGGTCTGTCGAGCTGAGCTGAGTGGAGCGGCAATGCCGCACCTCCAATCAGCGGCGGTAGGAGGTATCGATGCAGACGCACCTCCAATTTACCACACCTACGATTAGCACGGTTGGCTACATATGGTACGAAAGAAGTTAAACATACGTAAATACATACACATGAATAACACGCATACGCACAATGCGTGGAAAGTTTACGGGGGAGGGGGGGGGGGGGTCTGGATGCCTCGCTCACTGTTTAGCTTTCATAATTGCTCTGTTGGTAACACTAAGCCAGCGCCACTGAGATAATGGCTTTGAGCTGAGAGCAAGGTCCGTTGTCTCTTCATTTGTTTTGTAAATGTTCTATACTATTATTTTGTTATTTTATTTTACAAGGTAAGGCCCACTGAGCTACGTAGATTTTTTTTTCAGAAGTGACATGGCTATCACAAATGATAGGTCAACGAAGTGGCTTATATCGTGGAAATTTAATGGAGCCGAATGCTCTAAATGCGTGATGTTGATTCTAAATGTGGAGGGAAAAAACTGGAGCATCCGGAGAAAATTCCACAAGACTACGGGGAGAGAGACACCGCATACTCCAAATACATACAGCAGGCGTCGGCGGTCGGGATCGAAACCACGTAAGACGGTGACACTAATAACAGCCAGGACGATCATGACTACAAATCGGATAACGATGACACTAATTACATTCACGACGAAGGTGGTGAAATGATAACGGCAGCAACTGAGATAACAGTGACAACCATGACAACGACGGTAAATGATAACTACAGCGATAATGAAGCTAACGACCCTCCTCCATTGCCGACCCCTTGCCTTCTGCGCCACCCTCGCCTCCACCCTTCATCACCCCCCCCCCATTGGTTAGCGGCTGGGGACTGCGAACGACGAGATCGTGGAGGTGCTGCTGTCGCGGCAGCAGGTGCTGGGCGCCGTGCGCTTCGTCCGCGCTGCGGGCAGCCAGGACAGCGCGTCTGCGCGCAAGTTCCTGGAGGCGGCGCGTGCAACGGAGGACGGGGCGCTCTTCTTCACCGTCTTCCGCTTCTTTCAGCAGCGCAACGCGCGCCTGCGCGGAAACCCTCGCTTCAGCCCCGGTGCCCTATGCGGGGGGGTGGGGGGGGCGTGCATTGATGGATCAATTGAGCAATCGATTTTTCATTTATTCTACGTTACGATATCGCCCTCGGTTAAGTAGGCAGCGGTGCGCGTCGCAGCGGGATGGGAGCGGTACGGTAGGGGAAGGGGGGGGGCATGGGGCAACAGGAATGAGAAAAGAGAAACTTGTCACGCCACCCATCACCAGCTAACACCGACTGAACAAAGTAAATGGCGAGCGAGCGCGAAATATAGTGCTGCCGTGCGCAACGAATAAAAGTAAATGACAAGTAAAGAGCCAGTTTTCATTTTTCGATTTAAAGCTTTCGTGACTGCAATGATTCATCTTCTTTGGTTCTTTCGGTAAAGTCACGTAGAATGAGAATAAAATAATAAATTTATAAAATAACACAATAATATTCTCACGACGTTTCGGCCACAACACAAGCGGCCTTTTATCAATTTATTATTTTATTCTCATTCTACATGACTTTACCGAAAGAACCAAAGAAGCCAGTTTTCACTTATAAAATGTTGACGTTATGTAAAGTCAAGTCTTAATCGGTTTGGCTTGCACAAACCATGGAATTGAGAGACGTTCGGTGCTTTTCGGATGTCCGGTGGCAGGCGGGGTGTTCCAGATTTGAATGTCTGTGTCTGCATCACGACATCCTGTGTCTTAATTTTGTATGTGTGTATCTATGTATGGAGTGTCACTTCGTATGAGTGTGGTATGTACCGTATATAGAAGAGTATCAGTGTGTGCGCGTGTCTGTAAATGTGCGTGTATCAGTGTGGGCTTGTTTTTATGTATATGTATGTATGCATGTGTGTGTTTGTGAGTGTGGGGAACGGTATTGTAGCGGTTAGCGCACTGCGCTACAAACCCAGCGATTCCCGTTCTCGACCAACACCGGTGACAAATATCTGAACTGGTCCTAGGCCTCCCCTAGGTCGACTCAGTCTCAAATGAGTACCTGGTGTTGTATGTGACTTCCCCCACTGGGGAGACAAAGCCGGTCGGGCGTGGTGCTGGCCACCTACCCCCTCATGTACCGTGCCGGCCTTTATAAAAGCTGGCTAACACCACTTGCCCCCAACCGTCTGTTAAGGTTATACGGGGTGTCTTGTGTGGGAAGCGCAGTGGTTTGCGCGCTGCACTATGAACCTGGCGACCCACGTTCGATTCTCACTCGCGGCCAACGTCAGTGATGAATATCTGAACCAGTCCTGGGCCTCACCTAGGTCGATTCAACCATGAACAAGTGCCTGGCGTGGTTTGTAAACATCGGTACTTGAGAAAAAAAGGACGCTGGACCTGCCACCACCTCCTGTGCAATGCTGGCTGTAATTAGTTCTCAATAACAGCATTTACCCCAACAATCTGTCAGCTAAACGGGATATTTGTCTTTTTAGTTGTACATTCTTAGCTGTGTGCGCTGGTGTGTACAAACCCCTGTGCTCCCCCACCCCCACACCCTGTGTGCAGGCGAACACTGTGAGGAGTACGTGCAGCATTTCGTGGAGCTGTTCGGCAACGAAGCAATGGCCCTGTGCACGTGAACTCCCTCCCTTCCCATCCCTCCATCCGAACCCTCCCTCCCGGACTCCTGCAGACAGTGTTCTCAAAGTGTCTTTATGTTCAAATGATGTTCAAATAAGCAGGACCCTGCTGTAGAATGTGTCGGTAAACAAGAGGTGGCGGGAAGTTTCAGATGGTCCACAATGGCAGTGGCAGTGAACCAGCACCGATGAGATCCTGGGCTCAGGCCCTAGTGGTTTGTTGTCTTTGCGCTCTCTCACAAGGGGTTCATAATGGCCATGTCGGAGACACAGCTCAGAACCACCGAGACCTTGGTTACAAATATGGGTTTTAGCAGCCCAACTGCGGGTGAAACCAGGTTCTCGGGTGTCACGCATTTGATGTCTCAGCCCAGTGACCCAACAGCTGTACAAAATAGAATTTTAAATACAATTATATTAAGTTCTTTCTCTAAAAGCCACGACCCAAAGAGATGAACATCTCTTGTAGATGTTTACTGAGATAATAGCTCTTGTAGATATGTACCGAGATAAGTCGTTGCTTTTTTTTTAGTTGCATCGCCCCCTTGATTCAGCCGCTCTACCAAGGCCCAGGACTATGTTGATTTTTTGTTGTTGTTGACTGATAGGCGGGGAACCCCCCCCCCCCCCCCCCCCCACTGTGCAGTGCGAATGAAGCACCGTGCGAGCGTTGGGTAGGAGAGAGGCCTTTTGAAGGCCAGACGCCTCCGAGTAGCGCTCGGACCTTGGTCGGTTTGTGAAATCATTGCGCGTTGCAAGTTATTATTATGGAAGTGTGGTTTCGTCTTCCGGGACAGTTCCCTGACCCACTGACCTGACGATCCTCTGCCAGTCCAGAGGTCTGCTGCTACCGTAACTTAATGGAGCAAATAACGTAAAGTTTGAATTGTCTAAGAGACATTTAAAAAAATAAATTATTGCCATTTACTTGCGAAACGTGCAATATTGTACGAAAAAACGAGCGTCGTGAACGCTCGCTAATGTGCAACGGTAAAATATTAAAATGCAGCGAGGGTGCACAGTTCAGAATGCTCAGATTTTGTACGGTTTTTAATTTTAACGCAAATAAAAAAAATTGGCGTAGCCGATTGCTTTTTCCGGGAAATGTTGTTTAGACGCGTGCTTTCGTTCACAATGCGACGCTCGCACGCTTGACATGGGAGGAGTCGAGTTTGACGGTCGGAGGTCGTACATTTGACACGGGTTTTTATCGAGTTTGGCAGAGATTATTTACGTAGCTCAAAATCATTGATGTATCCATGTGGAACTTATTTCGCACTGTACGTAGCCAAACGTGCTAATCGGAGGTGCGAGAAATGATGATGTTGATGACCATGATACAAGATGATAATTGACGATTCAATTCAAGATGATGACTATCATGGTGACGCCACGCCAATGATTAAGCACGACGATGATTATGACGATCATGAGTCTAATGTGACCTTGGCGCAACGTTTTAATATTCCAATCCACGCGCACGAGCTTTGTGTACCCCAAGCCCTGCCATTTCCAGACACTGGGCAGAGACCCATCCCGTCCTTGGACCCAGAACCTTCGGCCCAGTCCCCTTTGCCCCAGAGAGAGGGAGACCCAGATAGGAGATGTTGGCAGGCAGACACGGGATGGCTGGCGAGGATAGATGTGGAGGTGGGGGCTGGTGTTGTGGAAATCATGTCTAAAAGCAGTATGTGTTTGCTTAGGAGATGGAAATTTCTAAGTGACCAGGTGGTACGGGGGGGGGGGTGTTCATGATGGCAATGGTTAGAGCCATGCACCAGCGTCGCTGACAACATGGTTTTCGAATCCACTTTTTAGGCACCCGTGGTTAAATTAATCAACGAGAATCAAATCCACAGATCTGCTGTGTGCTGTACACAAGTATTTTAGTCTAGGCCAGGATTTGCCAAACTCCAGTCCTCGCAATTCATGCTACTTCTTTCTGCACTTACCATTGTAACACCATTCAATTACAAACCGAGTCGTTCAACACTGCACGCGCCTGATTGGTAAACGTGTCCCACGTGACGTTCGTCAATGAACGCTGTGCATATCACGCGTACATACACGCACTGAAATCTCAAATCTTAATTTCAATCGGTTTTTGAGTAAGCCTATTTTATTTAAGATTGAGGTCTCGCTGTGTGCGCATAAGATGTAGGGTTGTGGGTCGCGAGTGCTGGAATTGAAATCTCTGGTCCAGACAATTACAGCTTTTTATCATAACCACCTTACTCTGTCGCTTATGGGGCATTGTTTTAGGTGATGCAAGGTTTGTAAAGCACCGTATTTATTAAACAAAAGCTGAGATTGAACTATGGATGGCACTGATGAAAATAAAACTAAACAGGAGAAGCAGACGAGAAGATAAATATTTTCAGTCCTGTCTTAAAATCACCGATTGTTACGGCTGACCACGGACTTAAGTTGAGAGAGACCGTTCCAGACCGCCGAGGGGGACTGCAGCTCCATACCGGTTGAGCGTAGTGAGCAGACTTCACTACGACGGTTGGGAATCTTAAGACATTAGTAGCTGCTGATGTTGGGCCGTGGCCGTGAATTGAACTCGGGTGTGGCTGCATTCATGGTTTGGCCCG
Organism: Petromyzon marinus; assembly: GCF_048934315.1. Taxonomy (NCBI): domain Eukaryota; kingdom Metazoa; phylum Chordata; class Hyperoartia; order Petromyzontiformes; family Petromyzontidae; genus Petromyzon; species Petromyzon marinus. The sequence goes on along the minus strand of NC_133709.1, from coordinate 8,722,286 downwards.
CAAACCCCTGGTTCCGTACGGTATCGAATACTGTGCTGCGTATCCAATGTACGACACGTGTGACCTTTGACCCATACCCCCCTCCCCCCCCAAAAAAAACACCGAAAATTGTCACCATTCTAGGGTTCTAGAAGTGTTATCTCGACCTTTCCCAATCCCCTAATTTTCCTATCTTTTGAATGAGACAAAACACAGCAAATGGTCACCGCCTCAAGGCTCGCTTGAGCAAGAAATCACTCCCGTGACTCTTGCACCTATAAAAGTGGGCTTTGTGAGCAGAGCTGTGCCGCGGGTATGGCGAATCGCTTCAACGTTAGTTTCCGATGTAAAACGTCCCACTGTGGCCGTCCCTGGTTGTGAGAATCAATCTCAATCGATTAACCCCGATGCACGGTCACACCCGTGCTATTCTTAGAGGGAGGAACACCGGGGCACAGTCTGTCCCTTGGATTAGATAAAATTGCTGCACGGGGCGACTTCGCACAGATGGGCTGTGGATATATTTTGAGATTGTACGCATGTGTCTATTTTTAAGCGAGCAGTAGCACCTATAAAGACTGGCACGCCACACTGGGGAGTGGGTGGCCAGCACCATGCGCGGCCGCCTTTGTCTCCCTCGTCGCAGTGTTTGCACATCGCACCAGGTACTTATGTGAAGCTGAGTCGACCTAGGGGAGGCCCAGGACCGATTCAGATCATCGTCACTCGTGTTGACCGTGAGCACTTGCCCCTAAGTCTGTTCAGGCTATACGGAGGATCTTTGTCTATTTTTAAGCCCAACTGGAATTCGTCGAAGTCTTATTTCAGTATTCTCCGGATTATAAGACGCACGTCTACCCTGTATGTAAAATGTGGGACTTGCGTCTTAGAATTCGGTAAGTGTGTGTATGTGTGATAAGAGGTGCGTACTGTCAGCCTTCAGGTGCTCGTTAACAGCACTTGCCCCAACATTCTGTTGAAATCTCTACGAGTTCTCTTTGTGTTGTAAAACAAGGTGTGTGAATGTTTGGCCGTCTTAGCCTTAAATGAGTTTCTGATGCGGTGTCTATTATTGACAAATTAGCATTGGGGAGACAAAGGCAGCCAGGCGTGGCATTGGCCGTGCCAGATTTAATAGGTGCATGCTAACAGCAGTTGCCAAAACATACAGGCTATACGGGGGGAGGGGGGGGTCTGTGATTAGAGATATGTGTGTATAAAACAGTGTTAATACGTGTGAAAGTGGTGTGAGAGCGGTGTAAGTGAGAGTGGTGTGAGAGTGGTGAGAATGGTGTGGGAGTGGTAAGAGTGGTGTGAGGGTGAGATAGTGGTCTGGGCAAGAGTGGTGTGGGTGTGCGTGAGAGGCGTCATGGCACAGTGAGTTATCCGTGCCAGCGATTCTCAGAAAAGTCTCTCAATCTGGAGCCCCCTGCTCTAAACAGAGCCCCATGCCACCTGACCCTGGACTCAAACCCTCGCGGCCCTCCCTCCCACTGTCTCCAGCACCCTCTCTGCCTCCCTCCATCTCTCTCACTTCACCTCTCACTCCACATCCATTTCCCTAGCTCCATCCATTCAAATCTCTTCAAATCACTTTCTCACTATCTCCCAATCTCACTCCATCTCTCCCTCACTGGCGCTTTTTTCAGGAGGATCCTGCCAAGTTTTTGGCGATGATTGCTGCTCAATTGAGTAATTTTCGGGTAATATTCCCATTTATTTTATTAGGCCCATGACGGCCGGCAAACACAATGATGGCATCCTATTCCGAATGATGTAACGGGACCATCAATAATCCACTGTAGTATATGTTTACGGTTAACACGCCGCAATATTTTAAACTAACAAAGATCCATACTCTTTGGTTTTTTCGGTAAAGTCACGTAGGTAAAATAAAAATAAAAGAAAACAACTAAATTAGCGTGACTTTACCGAAAAAAACAAATAGTATGAATCCTTGCAGTCACGAAAGCTTCAAATCTAGAAACAACAAAGATGCCCCTTATAGTCTTAACAGACTGTTTGGGCAAGTGGTGTTAGCGAGCACCTATGAAGACGGGAACGGCACACGAGGGTGTGGGTGGCCAGCACCACCTCCATCCGCCTTTGTCTCCCTAGTGGCGATGTTTTTACGCACCACGCCAGGTACTCATTTGAGACTGAGTCGACCTAAGGGAGGCCCAGGACTACATCAGATAATCGTCACTGATGTTGGCCGTGCGGGGGAATTGTACTCGGGTCGCCCGGTTCGTAGTGCTCCACTACCGCTCTACATTGAGCCACAGAGCTCTTATTTCAGAAGCGACCTGGCCACAAATGATAGCGCAAAAAAGTGGCTTGTGTCGAAATTTACAGCAACAAAAATACACTAAACGCACGTTTTCCAAATTATGGAGGGTAAAACCCGGACAAAAATCCACGCGACCACGTGGGAGAGACACCGCGAACTCCAAATATGCAACAGACGTCAGGGTCGGGATCGAACTCTACGAACTCCCGTATACCAGGCGAGGGCGTTAACATCTCTCCCCCGTGGCGCACTATTCATGAAGATTGCCGCTGGAAAATCGAACTGTGAACTTGTGCGACGAGCGGCGAACTCTTTAGCGCTGTGCCACGTCGCTCCCCACCGCCGCAGGGAGCACGGAGCCCGTGTTATTTTGGGATTGTTGCTGGCTCAAGGTGACACGCACAGAGGATCTCTGCCATATCGAGCGAGGAGGGGGCGGGAGTGGTGGGGGGTGGGGGGTTATGCAAATTACGAATTGTTTGATGAGATTGGGAAACTTGGGGCTGCGAGTCTGGGACACGTGAATTGCAAATGAGAAGTCATCTCCTCGAGGGCTGTTCAGTGTGAAATATATTTCGATTCATTTTTTTTAAATAACAGTCTAAATGATTTTGATTTAAAGCTTTCGTGACTGCAGTAATTCATATTCTTAGTTTTTTCGGTAAAGTCACGTAGAAGGGAAACAATAAAATCATAAAAATATAAAACAATAAAATTATCACGACGTTTCGATGGCAACACAAGCAATCATCATCAGGTGTGAAAACCACAGCAAGAAGAGAGAGAATTTTATAGTTTTATATTTTTATTATTTTGTTTCCCTTCTACGTGACTTTACCAAAAGAACCAAGAATATGAATCTCTGCAGTCACGAAAGCTTTAAATCAAAATTTAAGTCTAAATGATGTTCGGAACTGTAAACTATAATCTCGTAATTTTTTTTATTTTATTAAAATACTAATGAATGATGTTTACAATTATTGAACGGGCAATTTGGGTGGGTTTTTTTTTATTCCACAAGAGTTGTGAAACTCCTGGAAATAACCCAAAAAAAATGGAAAGATTTAAAAAAATCTTATACGTGAGTTCATACTGGTAGTAACGAAGTTGTAAACTGAGTGTACCAGCCTGCAATAGATTAATGTGTCCGTCCGTCCCCTTTCAATACTTTAACGAAGTGAAATCTCGTGCTGTTGGGTGTAAAAAAAATTCCAATGTTCCTACCAGCCCACCCTGCAGGGACCTGTTAAAGAAAAAACTTCCAACAAAAGTGAACATCAAGAGAATATGGTGTAGGGCTGTGGGACGCTTCTTCAGTGTCGTCCTCTTCCCGTTGTTTGTCCATTGTCTGCGATCCTACAGGTGGCTGTCGGAGCGAGCCGCTCCTATCAATCTGAAGGGTTGCGAGTTCAAACCTTGGTTGGGACTCATCCTCAATCCGGAGTTGATAAAACAATAACCATTGTGTGGGAGGTAATCAATATTGTCCTATGGATGGACTTGATCAGGAGATGAGATGGTCCCATAAGCCCCCCGGCTCTCGCATAAACATATAATGTAAACATTATATTATAATGTAAACATTACATTATAATATAAACAACTTTGCTCTTTTTCACCAATGGGTTTGAAGGATGGTGGCAAGTGTTGTCTTGTTAAACTATGCCTTTATGAAAACTACTTACCTGCAGTACCTCTATTTAAATGCACAACCCATTTTAAACTTTAAACAACGGTTTTATTAGCAACTTCGTTTTATATTTTTATTATTTTACTGTTTCCCTTCTACGTGACTTTACCGAAAGAACCAAGAATACAACTTGGTTTAAATCACGATCGACAAGTACGCCGATGGCGCCTGAGACACGCGGCGCCTGCTTTTTGTGCGAGCCGATTCCACAGTTTAGGGACCGCGGCGTTTTCGACCTACACAAAAATATATAATTAATGAGCCGCCCATACAAAAATTGTAATTGCTTGAAAGGAGGCAATTAATCTATTAATTTATGCCGATTTTCATACAGGCATGCATTGTCACCGGATCTGAGTACGTGTGCACAATTTGGAATTGATTGGACAACGGGAAGTAGACTAACTTTTGATTACAAGATTTGACCACGACAAACACAAGTGAAGTTAAATAAACGCCTTTAAAAATGTTTAAAACAACGGTTTTATTTTATAGTGCACTAAAAAGTAAAGAACTCGATTGGACAACGGGAAGTGAACGACATCTTGATTACAAGAGATACGTGGCGCCTGCTTTTTGTGCGAGCCGATTCCACAGTTTAGGGACCGCGGCGTTTTTCACCGACACAAAAATATATAATTCATATGCCGTCCATGAAAAAAATTAAATTGCTTGAAAGGAGGCAATTAATTCATTACTTGATGCTGATCTGATTTTAATACATGCATGCATTGTCACCGGATCTGAGTACTTGTGCAAAATTAGGGATTTATTGGACAACGGGAAGTGGACGAAATGTAGATTACAAGATTTGACCACGACACAGGTCAAGCTAAGTATAACCGTTGAAAAAGTCTGCATGCAGCAGCTTTCCCATCCTCTTTTTTCCTCCTGATGACGATCGCTTGTGTTGTGATCGAAACGTCGTAGTTTTTTAAATATTTATTTTTATTCATTTGAACCTACCGAAAGACCCAAAGAATATCTGCAGGTACAGTGAGGGAAAAAAGTATTTGATCCCCTACTGATTTTGTACGTTTGCCCACTGACAAAGAAATGATCAGTCTATAATTTTAATGGTAGGTTTATTTGAACAGCGAGAGACAGAATAACAAAAACAAAATCCAGAAAAACGCATGCCAAAAATGTTATAAATTGATTTGCATTTTAATGAGGGAAATAAGTATTTGACCCCCTCTCAATCAGAAAGATTTCTGGCTCCCAGGTGTCTTTTATACAGGTAACGAGCTGAGATTAGGAGCACACTCTTAAAGGGAGTGCTCCTAATCTCAGCTTGTTACCTGTATAAAAGACACCTGTCCACAGAAGCAATCAATCAATCAGATTACAAACTCTCCACCATGGCCAAGACCAAAGAGCTCTCCAAGGATGTCAGGGACAAGATTGTAGACCTACACAAGGCTGGAATGGGCTACAAGACCATTGCCAAGCAGCTTGGTGAGAAGGTGACAACAGTTGGTGCGATTATTCGCAAATGGAAGAAACATAAAAGAACTGTCAATCTCCCTCGGCCTGGAGCTCCATGCAAGATCTCATCTCGTGGAGTTGCAATGATCATGAGAACGGTGAGGAATCAGCCCAGAACTACAGGGGAGGATCTTGTCAATGATCTCAAGGCAGCTGGGACCATAGTCACCAAGAAAACAATTGGTAACACACTACGTCGTGAAGGACTGAAATCCTGTAGCGCCCGCAAGGTCCCCCTTCTCAAGAAAGCACATATACATGCCCGTCTGAAGTTTGCCAATGAACATCTGATTGATTCAGAGGACAACTGGGTGAAAGTGTTGTGGTCAAATGAGACGAAAATGGAGCTCTTTGGCGTCAACTCAACTCGCCGTGTTTGGAGGAGGAATGCTGCCTATGACCCCAAGAACACCATCCCCACCGTCAAACATGGAGGTGGAAACATTATGCTTTGGGGATGTTTTTCTGCTAAGGGGACAGGACAACTTCACCGCATCCAAGTGACGATGGACAGGGCCATGTACCGTCAAATCTTGGGTGAGAACCTCCTTCCCTCAGCCAGGGCATTGAAAATGGGTCGTGGATGGGTATTCCAGCATGACAATGACCCAAAACACACGGCCAAGGCAACAAAGGAGTGGCTAAAAAAAAAGCACATTAAGGTCCTGGAGTGGCCTAACCAGTCTCCAGACCTTAATCCCATAGAAAATCTGTGGAGAGAGCTGAAGGTTTGAGTTGCCAAACGTCAGCCTCGAAACCTTAATGACTTGGAGAAGATCTGCAAAGAGGAGTGGGACAAAATCCCTCTTGAGATGTGTGCAAACCTGATGGCCAACTACAAGAAACGTCTGACCTCTGTGATTGCCAACAAGGGTTTTGCCACCAAGTACTAAGTCATGTTTTGCAGAGGGGTTAAATATTTATTTCCCTCGTAAAAATGCAAATAATTTATAACATTTTTGACATGCGTTTTTCTGGATTTTGTTGTTGTTATTATGCCTCTCACTTCAAATAAACCTACCATTAAAATTATAGACTGATTATTTCTTTGTCAGTGGGCAAACGTACAAAATCAACAGGGGATCAAATACTTTTTTCTCTCACTGTAATAGGATTGTCATCGATTAATCCTGGCTGCAGACATTGATAAGTCACAAATAATAATGAAGATAAGATAACAGTTTCACTGTATTATGCATACCGTTATGACAAATAAAGGACTTCAGTCGTGTAGGCAGTTTGAGCAGCTTTTGGATAAGACTTGTTGTAATCCTGTCCATACCCCAGCATGGAGTGCATTCGCTTGTTCAGCTCTTCTGCGCATTCGTCCTCGCTGTTGCGCTTGGACGACAAGTCAACAAAATGATCCGCGACCAGGCGGGTCTCGCTGCGTTTGTGTGCGCGGTGGGACGGAGTCGCCAAAAATAAACGAATTCATTACGATTTTTGACTTCCGTTTATTCGGGACCCGGGGGTCCCGCCATAAAGTTCAAATGCCAATTTGAGCGAGAAACCACTCTGACCGTTGTCCATAGTGCATTTTTGTGTTTCCACGTTGTATTTGGTCAGACAACCCACTCGCTCGCTCGTCCCCCCCATCCATACTTCGGTCTCTGGATGAGACGTCCCCCTGGCACGTCCCCCCCGCGTGTGCCTTCTCGACGCACCCCGAAGCCCCGCAACCCCAACCCAAGCGAGACAGACACGTTTCCCCGTCCTCAAATCCGGTGCGCGCCGGTTCGCCGGTGGCATTTAAACCCCGCCGCACCGAATGCCTGACTCACAGCGACTCCCAAAAATAAACACGGATCGCACCGCCCAGCGACCTCCATCGACCACCAACTAAACCTCCTTCATCCCACCCCTCCCTACCTTCCCCTTGCTGTTGTACTCCACCCACGGGAGACCCGGTGGTGGTGGTGGGAGGGGTGGGTACTGTAGCCGTGTGCGTGGAGTAAATGGCACCGCTTGGCGCACCAACAAAACGTGCCGCCGAACGCAGCGGCAATGTGCACCGACGGCTGGCCAATGTTTGCAGGGTCGTAACGAGCAACGCAACAAGCGCTGACAGCGACACGCCGGGTGTCGTACGGTCAACGCAAACAACGCACCAGCAACATGCCGGCAGCAACGCGCCAGCGTCATGCCGGCAACACCGTGCAAACCAATGTTTGTCAAATCCACTGCCGGATGGAGGGCCTTCTTCCCACGCGGCTCGACATTTGCCTGCGTGTGGTGGCAGCGTTTGGCCGAGGGGAGCATGAATATTTTCCAGACATCAGCACCTCCCTCCCTCCATACCTCCCACCGTTCCGACTGCTGGCCCAGACAGTTCCAGCTGAAATGAAGCCATGCGTGGAGGGAGAGGATGTGGGGGAGAGGTCAGGGAGGGAGACAGACGTGATTCTAGTTCTCATCCTATTTGAGGGCCAAGAATCTAGCAACACATCAGGGGGATGGGGGGGGGTATGTTGAACTTAGTACGTAGCCAACCGTGCTAATCGGAAGGTGCGTGGAAAGGACAACAAAAACTGAACACAAAAAGTAGCTCTAAAGAAATGTGTTTCCTTGACTTAAAGCTTTCGTGACTGCAGAAATTCATATTCTTTGGGTCTTTCGGTAAAGTTACCCAATATTAGAAGGAAGAGTGTTCCAGACGGCCGCAGAAGCGCATGGTAATACCGGTGCTGGATGTTGTGGTGATGGTGGTAATTAATGTAGTGATACTCTCTGGAACTTTCGGTAAAGTCACGTAGATAGAAAAAAATAATAAAAGAACGACGTTTCGGTCGTAACACACTTCCGTTTATTCGGGACCCCGGGATCCAGCTGTCACGAAAGCTTCAAATCAAGATTCATGTAGTGATGATAGTGGAGGAGGTCGTCCTAATGGTCATAGTGGTGGAGCCTGGTGGAGCCAGGATTTTCAGGTGGGGGGGGGGGGCATCCCCTCCAGCAATAAAAAAAAGATAGATGAGTTGTTAGTAAGTAAGGAGTTGTTAGTAAGTAAGGAGTTGTTAGTAAGTAAGGAGTTGTTAGTAAGTAAGGACTTGTTCCTTGGTTTTTCGATCGAGGTGTCGAATTGGAACCGCGTGGTGTGATCGGCATCGCGCTAGCTGAAGGTGAATGACTTCAGGCAAGTCGTGGACTCTGTATACGCAACTGCGCACAATTCTGAGTCACTTATAATCGCTTTGCCGTTACTTATTGCCAATTATGGACTCAGACTATTGTTCCTATCATCTCATAGAGTCCCTGGCCACGTAATAATATGCTACACAGTGGCAGTGGGGGTCGCAAAATGCCGATTTATTACTAATAAACCCCAATGATCCGATGGAAATAGGGGATTTCGATCGGATCAGTGGGGGGGGGGGGGGGGCATGTGTCCGCCAGTGGGGTGGAGGTAGTGGTGATGATGCAGGTGGAGGTACTGCTAATAACGGTGATGTTCGCGGTGGTGATGGTGTAGGTTGTGGTGATGACGCTGCTGGCGGTGATGATGATGGAGGAAGTGATGATGATGTAGGTAGTGGTGATGATGCTGCTGATGATGGAGGTAGTGATGATGATGTAGGTAGTGGTGATGATGCTGCTGGGGGTGATGATAATGTAGGTAGTGGTGATGATGTAGGTAGTGGTGATGCTGCTGCTGGTGGTGATGATGATGTAGGTAGTGGTGATGCTGCTGCTGGTGGTGATAATGATGTAGGTAGTGGTGATACTGCTGCTGGTGGTGATGATGATGTAGGTAGTGGTGATGCTGCTGCTGGTGGTGATGGAGGTAGTGGTGGCAATGTTTGGTGGTGGTGGTGATGTTGTAGGTAATGGTGACGATGCTGGTGGTGGTGATGGTGTAGGTAGTGGTGACGATACTGGTGGTGGTGATGGTGTAGGTAGTGGTGACGATACTGGTGGTGGTGATGGTGTAGGTAGTGGTGATGATGTAGGTAGTGGTGACGATACTGGTGGTGGTGATGATGTAGGTAGTGGTGATGGTGTAGGTAGTGGTGATGGTGTAGGTAGTGGTGACGATACTGGTGGTGGTGATGGTGTAGGTAGTGGTGATGATGTAGGTAGTGGTGACGATACTGGTGGTGGTGATGATGTAGGTAGTGGTGATGGTGTAGGTAGTGGTGATGGTGTAGGTAGTGGTGACGATACTGGTGGTGGTGATGGTGTAGGTAGTGGTGATGATGTAGGTAGTGGTGACGATACTGGTGGTGGTGATGATGTAGGTAGTGGTGATGGTGTAGGTAGTGGTGATGGTGTAGGTAGTGGTGACGATACTGGTGGTGGTGATGGTGTAGGTAGTGGTGATGGTGTAGGTAGTGGTGATGGTGTAGGTAGTGGTGATGGTGTAGGTAGTGGTGACGATACTGGTGGTGGTGATGGTGTAGGTAGTGGTGATGGTGTAGGTAGTGGTGATGGTGTAGGTAGTGGTGACGATACTGGTGGTGGTGATGGTGTAGGTAGTGGTGATGACGCTGCTGGTGGTGATGGAGGTAGTGGTGGCATATAAATTACTCAGTGCAGTATTATTAACAATTCATTACCTGTAGTCAGACATTACACTACCCTTAGTCTGTGTTGCCGTGAAGAGCAACTCACTCGCATTCCATGCCTGCACGCGTGGCTCACAATGGCCAGATTCTACGTGCAGTGACGTCACCGCGTGTCTACCACGTGGCGCAGTCGTGATCACCCCCTAGCCCCTCCCCCTAGCCCCTCACCACCTAGCCCCTCCCCTCACCCACTCCCCCTCCCCTCACCCCCTCCCCTCACCCACTCCCCCTCACCCCCTCCCCTCACCCACTCCCCCTCACCCCTCCCCTTACCCCTCCCCTCACCCCTCCCCTCACCCCTCCCCTCACCCTCACCCCTCCCCTCACCTCTTCCCCTCCCCTCACCCCACCCCTCACCGCACACCAACACCTCACCCACTCCCCCTCACCCCTCCCCTCACTCACTCCCCCTCACCCCTCCCCTCACCCACTCCCCCTCCCCTCACCCACTCCCCTCACCGCACACCAACACCTCACCCACTCCCCCTCCCCTCACCCACTCCCCCTCCCCTCACCCACTCCCCCTCCCCTCACCCACTCCCCCTCCCCTCACCCACTCCCCTCACCGCACACCAACACCTCACCCACTCCCCCTCCCCTCACCCACTCCCCCTCCCCTCACCCACTCCCCCTCCCCTCACCCACTCCCCCTCCCCTCACCCACTCCCCTCACCGCACACCAACACCTCACCCACTCCCCCTCCCCTCACCCACTCCCCCTCCCCTCACCCACTCCCCCTCCCCTCACCCACTCCCCTCACCGCACACCAACACCTCACCCACTCCCCCTCCCCTCACCCACTCCCCCTCCCCTCACCCACTCCCCCTCCCCTCACCCACTCCCCCTCCCCTTACCCCACCCCTCACCGCACACCAACACCTCACCCCTCCCCTCACCCACTCCCCCTCACCCACTCCCCCCTCCCCTCACCCACTCCCCCTCCCCTCACCCCACCCCTCACCGCACACCAACACCTCACCCACTCCCCCTCACCCACTCCCCCCTCCCCTCACCCACTCCCCCTCACCCCTCCCCTCACCCACCCCCCCTCACCCACCCCCCTCACCCTCCCCTCACCCCTCCCCTCACCCCTCCCCTCACCCCTCACCTCACCCACTCACCTCCCCTCACCTCTTCCCCTCCCCTCACCCCTCCCCTCACCGCACACCAACACCTCACCCACTCCCCCTCACCCCTCCCCTCACCCACTCCCCCTCACCCCTCCCCTCACCCACTCCCCCTCCCCTCACCCCTCCCCTCACCGCACACCAACACCTCACCCACTCCCCCTCCCCTCACCCACTCCCCCTCACCCACTCCCCTCACCCACTCCCCCTCCCCTCACCCACTCCCCCTCACCCCTCCCCTCACCCACTCCCCCTCACCCCTCCCCTCACCCACTCCCCCTCCCCTCACCCACTCCCCCTCACCGCACACCAACACCTCACCCACTCCCCCTCACCCCTCCCCTCACCCACTCCCCCTCACCCCTCCCCTCACCCACTCCCCCTCACCCCTCCCCTCACCGCACACCAACACCTCACCCACTCCCCCTCCCCTCACCCACTCCCCCTCACCCCCCCCTCACCCCCACCTGTCCCCTAACTCGCTTCGTCACACTTCCTTCTCCTCGCCCCTCCCCTCACCCCTCCCCCCCCCATCCAAATCCCCCTCACCCCTCTACTCACCCCCTTGACCTCAAATAGCCCCATAGCCTCCTCCCCTCGCCGTCATTCTCACCCTTCCACACCCCCCCTCCTCACCCCACCCACTCGCTTACCCCCTAGCTACATATCCCTCACCTCTTCACTCACCCCCCTTCACCTCGTATATCCCCATAACCTCCTCACCCATTCGCCTCACCCACCCCCTCATGCACCGCCAACTCTTCGTGTCCCCTCACCCCGCGCCTCACCCCTCATCCCTTCGCCTCTCTCCCCACCTGCACGGGAGGGGAGCCAATTCGGGGGGGGAGAGCATCCAGCTCGTGGGATGACTGAGTGCTGGGTGTTGTGGTTGGGTGAGTGGTGTGGTTGAGTGAGTGGTGGGTGGTGTGGTTGGGTGAGTGGTGGGTGGTGTGGTTGAGTGAGTGGTGGGTGGTGTGGTTGGGTGAGTGAGTGGTGGGTGGTGTGGTTGGGTGAGTGGTGGGTGGTGTGGTTTGGGTGAGTGGTGGGTGGTGTGGTTGAGTGAGTGGTGGGTGGTGTGGTTGGGTGAGTGGTGGGTGGTGTGGTTGAGTGAGTGGTGGGTGGTGTGGTTGGGTGAGTGAGTGGTGGGTGGTGTGGTTGGGTGAGTGATGGGTGTTGTGGTTTGGTGAGTGGTGGGTGTTGTGGTTGGGTGAGTGGTGGGTGGTGTGGTTGAGTGAGTGGTGGGTGTTGTGGTTGGGTGAGTGGTGGGTGGTGTGGTTGGGTGAGTGGTGGGTGGTGTGGTTGGGTGAGTGGTGGGTGGTGTGGTTGGGTGAGTGGTGGGTGGTGTGGTTGGGTGAGTGGTGGGTGTTGTGGTTGGGTGAGTGGTGGGTGGTGTGGTTGAGTGAGTGGTGGGTGTTGTGGTTGCTTGAGTGGTGGGTGGTGTGGTTGGGTGAGTGGTGGGTGTTGTGGTTGGATGAGTGAGTGGTGGGTGGTGTGGTTGGGTGAGTGGTGGGTGGTGTGGTTGAGTGAGTGGTGGGTGGTGTGGTTGGGTGAGTGGTGGGTGTTGTGGTTGGATGAGTGAGTGGTGGGTGGTGTGGTTGAGTGAGTGGTGGGTGGTGTGGTTGAGTGAGTGGTGAGTGGTGTGGTTGGGTGAGTGGTGGGTGTTGTGGTTGGGTGAGTGGTGGGTGATGTGGTTGGGTGAGTGTGTGGTGGGTGGTGAGTGATGTGGCTGACTTGAGTGTGTGGTGGGTGATGAGTGATGTGGTTGGGTGAGTGTGGTGAGTGGTGTGAGTGATGTGGCCGGTTGAGTGTGTGGTGGGTAGTGAGTGATGTGGCCGGGTGAGTGTGTGGTGGACCTGGTGCTGGACCCCCTCGTGTTCCATTCTGGCCTTCATAGTTGCGGTTCGCTAACAGCATTTGCCCCTGCAGTCTGTTAAGGCTACACGGGAGAACCTTTGTCTTTGGGGGGTGGTGTTTGACGTAGCTGGGGTTGAGTGTAGTAAAGTGGCTTTATCCGCGTGCATGTTGAACTTCTTTCGCACCGCACGTAGCCAAACCGTGCTAATCAGGAGGTGCGGGAGGGCATGGAGGAAGGAAGACGTGCGAATTAAGAATTGGGGTCGGAAGAGGAGGAGGGGGATGAATGAAGGAGTGGGAAGGATGCAGCGACGGGGTAGGCGGGGAAGGAAGGAAGGAGGCGAGGAGTGAGCTAGAGTGGGAGTGGGAGATGGAGGGTGGAGAGTGGCGGGTGGGGGAAGTGAATGAATTGGGCGGTGTCAGATTCCCGTGCTCCGGGTATAAGAGTGGCGGTAGTGGCACGAACTCGCACGCACTGAACGCAGCCGACCGGTCCGACATCAACACACAGACACCCACTTACCTAGAGCCGGTGAGTCCAATTACTCTCGCTCTCTCTTGATCGTCTCTCGTTGTGTGCATTGTGGACTTGACGAGGTGAGGGTGTGTGGTCGAGTGTTTATATATATGTGTGTGTGTGTTTACATGGCGTGCGATATTTATTTTGTGCGATTTGCTTTCCTTTGTGTGTTTTGTGTGTCTGACCCGCCCCCAAAAGAGCTTCATAGGTCTTCGGATTTCTCCAGGATAAATACAGATTCTGATTCTTACCTCCAACGTTAGGCTGGAACGCGTGTGTTTAAAATAGCTTCTTCATGGCAAGTGTAGTTCATCCAGCTTAACTCTGATATCTTTTTCAGTGAGTGTGTTTTGATTGTTATCTTAGGAGTGTACGTTTTTAGTGTGTCGCGTGTGTGTTGTTTGTGCGTGTTTTTGTTTTATCATGAACACACAGATACTATACTTACCGACCGACACGCACTAATTCACACACACGCGCATGCAGCATCATTCACACTCACAAAGACAAAGGTCCCTCGTATAGCCTTAACAGACTGTTGGGACAAGTGACGTTAGCGAGCACCTAATGAAGGCCGTTACGGCACACCATGGAGTGCATGACTAGGAACCACGCCCGACCGCCTTTGTCTCCCCCGGAAGCGATGTTCACACACCGCACCCAGGTACTCATTTGAGGCCGAGTCGACCTAAGGGAGGCCCAGGGCCGGTTCAGAAAATTGTCACTTGGTGTTGGCCGTGAGCGGGAATCGAACTCGAGTAGCCGGGTTCGTAGCGCAGCACAGCGCTAACCGCTACACTACCGCTCCCCGCACATTATTTTGGTGATTTCGAAAAGTTTTTTTGGTTTGGCAATGTTTGTTTATTGTAATACGGACTTAGAATGATGGCCTTAAACTAAGTTGTGTTGTGGTTGTTGTCTGACTTGCATCCCACTGGGATTTTTGCACACAGCGTTGGTGTACGATGCTTTTTCAGGAATATTTTGCTGTTTTTTCCTGGATTTTCTGTTTGCACAGTCACAGTCACTTTAAGATGTTTTCTTGATCATGTTTTTGTTTTTTGTTTGTTGCGGTTGCACCCGATTCAAGAGCCGAATGGCTCACAGGGCTATACCAAATAAATGAAAATTGCAAAACATTAACACGCATTCACTCACACGCACAAACACGTGGTCCGATACCGTACTAGCCTGGTAAGTTCCGTGTGTTAATGTATGTGTGTGTGTTTATGTCAACGTGTGTGTGTATACTTTAAACATTTTTACAGAGGTCGACTCGGTCTCAAATGGGTAAATGGTGCGGTGTGCAGTAAATATCGCCACGGGGGAGACAAAGGCGGCCGGGCGTGGTGCTGTGCCGAACCGGCCTTCATAGGCGCTAATAGCGAGCACTTGTCTCAACCTTCTGTTAAAGCTATACGGGGGGTCTTTGTATGTGTGTTAGTGTCTTTTTCTGGTCGCGTGATATGTGAATCTGTACTGGAAGTTGCTGGTGCTGCGTGGTAAAAAAAAAACCTCAAATAAAGAGGCAATGGTTGATGATGGGGCGTGGTGCAAGCCACCCATGCCCATCAGCACTTGCCACAATAGCCTGTTTAAGGCTACCCCGGGAACCTTTATATTTTTGTTGATGTTTAAATCCGTGTGCTGCTGTTGTTCTTTTATGTCACAGAGTCAAAAGTCCCAGAGCGATGGCTTCAATCCCATCCGCGAACTCCCTCCTGGCTCGCAGAGAGTTCTACAGAAGTGAGTAACATCGTAAACATGCTTAATCCACTGCTGGATGAAAGCCTTCCCAAACCTTTGCCATCTCTCATGATCACCATCATCATACGATGGTATGTGTGTGTGTGTTTATATATACGATGATACGTATGATCATTAGACGTTAATGTTACTTAGACATTATTTCGCCACACCGTCATTCCCACCGCAATAGGTGCTCGCCAACAGCACTTGCCCCAACTCTTTACAGCAGATCTTTGTCTCTGGCCTGTATATACGAATATAGAGTACGGCAAAGAAGCAAGAATGGTGAATGCCCAAAAAATCATCCTATTCTATGTGTTTAGTTGTAAGGCAGTGTTAAGAACTACGGTATTGAGATGTTTTATTTATGAAATAATAATACGTGAGTCAATTATTACAATAATAATAATAGGGTTTTTCCCCTTTTTTCTGGCAACAAAACTGAAACCTTTTTACAAGGATTCATGTCTGCATTAACCACAATACCTGCAGTCAAAATGCAAACAAAAAACATACTATGATAATATATGCATTGTCCTTGAAACTGATTGGTCCACACCAAGGGACGGCTTTCTTTGAGCCTCGACCCAATTGGTGCTCGACCAGATGACGCCAAAAGGCGTACAACTCAAAGACAATGCACTATCAAAGTAATGAGGGCTCGGGGTGAGCATCTACATCATTAGACCTCCTTTGCCAGTACCAAAATGTAATAATAGGGTTTTCCCCCTTTTTTCTGGCAACAAAACTGAAACCTTTTTATTTTGACTGCAGGTATTGTGGTTAATGCAGACACGGATCCTTGTAAAATACGGTTTCAGTTTTGTTGCCAGAAAAAAAGGGGAAAAACCCTATTATTACATTTTGGTACTGGCAAAGGAGGTCTAATGATGATCAATTATTACAATTGTATTATTGGTAATTATTATTGTGAAAGTGCTTGCCATTCCGCACCTACTCCTGCACCGTGCCAGCCTTCACAGGAGCTCTGTAACAGCAGCACTCTCCCCAGACGTCTACGTAGGCTACGACGTGGGAGATCTTTGTCTTTGTATTGATCTTTGCTAATTCCCCTTCTTTTTTTTATCTTTCCTCTCCGTGACCCCAGTACGAGCCGGATCTGATGCGAGCTCCTCCTCCGCTGGGTCTTGGGACCAGGGCCCTTCAGAGCGATTTCCTCCTCCGCCAACCCCAGGTACATCCCCCTACACCACCCCCCCTACATCAGCCGGCAGACACACATACACAGAAACGACAAACAAAAACAAAGATCCCCCGTATAGCCTGAACAGCCTGTTGGGGCAAGTGCTCTTAGCGACCACCTAATTAATGAAGGCGGTGTACCGTTTAGCGCAACTGTGCTACGGACGCTGGTGATCCGAGTTTGATGCCCGCTCACGGTCAAGACCAGCGAAGATGATCTGAATCGATCCTTGGCCTCCCCTATGTCGACTCGGTCTCAAAATGAGTACCTGGTGCGATGTGTAAACATTGCCACCGGGGAGACAAAGGCGGCCAGGTGTGGTGCTGCCCCCCCCCTCGTTTGCCCTGCCGGCCTTCATAGATGCTCGCTAACAGCACTTGCCCCTACAGCCTTCACGGGGGATATTTATCTTTGTTCCAGTTCATAAACACGTGCTTGCGTCGCTGTTCAAGTTTAACTTTTTAGCCCGGGTGAGAGCTCAGGGAGACCAGGATAAGAGTCTCATTTGCAAGTGGAACCCGGGGCATTAGTCTGTCAGTAGCGGGCGATGATCACTACGTTTGGTCCCAATTGAGCAATTTGCGGGGTAATTTTCGAATCTGCCAAAATTTGGACCCTGACGTGGGTACACAATGGCCCACTCGAGTGCTTACGTGTCTGTGTGTGTGTGTAAGCCAATACGTGTGGATTGGGCTGTCCAAAAGTCCATAAACACGCGACTGCGTCACAGTGTGTCTGTCTCTGTGTGTGTAGTGTGTTACAACATCTGTGTTAAAGTTCATAAACAAGTTCTTACGTCACTGTTGTGTGTGTGTATGTATGTCTACGTGTATTGAGCATGTGGGCATGTGTGTGGATGAACCCGGCGACCCGAGTTTGATTCTAATAACAGTGGTGAATATTTGAACCGGCCCTGGGCCTCCCCTGGGTCGACTCGGCCTCAAATGAGTACCTGGTGCGGTGTGGAAACATCGTCACTAGGGAGACAAAGGCATTCGGGCGCGGTGTTGGCCACCCACCCCCTCGTGTGTCGTGTGCCTTGCCTGCCTTCATAGGCGCTCACTAACAGCACTTGCTCCAACAGTCTGTTACAAGCTATACGGGGGATCTTTGTCTTTGTTATGTATGTGTATGCTTGCCGATGTGTGCGTGCGTGCGTGCAAGTTTCCAGACCCCAGTAAAGATCCAAAGAAATAATAGCATCGCTGTGAGACATTCCCACGTCTCGGGTCCACCAACTTTCCAACTCCCCTCTCACTTTCCCACGTGTCTTCCCTGTGCACAGATCTCCCTTCCGCGACCACAGAGAAGCGCTGGTGGGATAGATACTTCTTCTCAGCCGGGACGACCCACATTGTCACTGCCCAGTAAGGGACACAGCTGCTCCACGTGTGTTATAGGGGATCGTGTGTGTATGTATGTATGTATTCATACTCTATGTATGTATTGCCTGTTAAAGGCTAGTTCGAGGGATCTTCGTCGTGTGGGGTGATGACAGTGCAGGGGTCAAGCCACTGTGCTGCGAACCAAACTGCAACCCGAGTTCGATTCCCGACTACGGCATACAGCAGTGGTGATTAAATTATGTGAACCAGTCCTGGGCTTCCTCTGGGTCAACTCTGCTTTAAATGAGTACTCTACCCGATGCGTCATGTAAAGCGGCCGGGCGTGGTGCTATCCACACCACCACCTCGTGGGCCTTCCATTGGTATCCTAACAGCACTTACCTCTATCCTGTGGAGGATATGCGGGGAGTCTTTGTTTTGTGTCTTGTGTATGCATTGGGAGCAATTCTACGTGGTGTGTGTGTGTGTTTAATTAATTGAAATGCATTGTCAACTTAATTGCACAGTTGGCCACAAATGCAAATCTGAAGTCAATTCATATTAGGCATTGTTACAAGTGATCGATTACCCGTCCATTAGAATACATCTGCACACTTGTACATGTGTGTGTAATGAAGTAAATTATAAACACCTGTGTACACATGGGTGTGAGCGCACGACTCGACGAAACTGACGACCCGAGTTCGATTCCCACTCACGGCCAACACCGGTGACGATTATCTGAATCGGTCTTGGGCCTCCCTTAGGTCGACTCGGCCTCAAATGAGTACCTGGTGCGGTGTAAACATCGCCACTGGAGAGACAAAGGCGGGGCCGGGTGTGGTGTTGGCCACCCACCCTCTAGTGTGTCGTGCCAGCCTCCATAGGCGCTTGCTAACAGCACTTGCCCCAACGGTGTGTTAAGTCTTATAGGGGGATCTTTGTCTTTGTGTATCATAACCGTGTTACGTGATCTCCCTCCCGCAGACACCAAGTTTGACGTTGCTGCCCAAAAGCTGCATCCCAGCCCAAGGGAGTCCAATGTGAAGATGATGGCGCTGATGCTGGAGATGGTGGTGGTCGTGGCTGGCGGTGATGATGGTAGTCTTGGCGTCCTATCTAGAGAGCCCATCAACCATCCGAATGACTCACCTGCACATACCCACGTTGTTTAAACTGTATTTTTTATGCAAAGGACAATGTTTTTGTCCATTAATAGGCAGGTAAGGTCATTTATGCATAACTAGTGCAATTCAATTGACTCAAAATACACACGTGAAATTTAATGCAAAAGCAGATTTTATAACGATTATTTTTAAACTTTGCAATTTCAGGAAAATGTGTTTTTACTCAGTAAAGACTTGCTTTCATTAAACTACAAGTAATTTGGACTATTTAGTTTCAAAAACTATAAATTAACACTTTTTTAAATAAATATACTCGTTCAACTGTTTGGCTTATAAATGGACTTGTCCTGTCACGGCAATGTGGATTTTCCACCACTGGCTTAGGGCCATCCAAGTGCCTCGTTTGAACATTGTAATACAAATTCAACATTTTAAGCAAGAGTTGGGCCCATGGCTCTTACCTGCGTGTTATTTTACTGAACGCACACTCAACCATGCTGTGTGTGTAGACATATACTGGCTTATCAGCTGCATTAGTTTCAGCTGCCAGTTACTGATGTGCAATATATTTAGTGTAGAGTGTAATCTCTGCTGCTGCATATGTACATGTGTTGTGTAATGCTGTGCATTTTACGTTATTTTTAAATGAGCAGTGTTTAAGGTTAGGAATATGGTATTATGGTTACGACTTTGGGTAGTGTTGATTTAGGGTTTGTATTCGTGTCAGGGTTATGGTAAGGTGGTTAGTAATAGCATTCAGATTTAGTGTTAGAGTAGGCGATCGGGATATTATGGGAGGGTAAATGTTAGTCAATGTTATGGTTCATCTTAGCGTATTAAAAGTCAGTGTTAGAGATCAGGGTTAGTGTTATCAATTGTTTTCGTGCCACCTTTCGTGTTATTGGGTAAGCAGCAGGGGGTCGTGAACTTTGTTTTGTCCCATGTTGACATTGCTGATGTAAAGTGACGTTGTTTGTTGAAGCTCAGCGACGCTTCCTGTGGAAGCCCGTCTGTGCCGTGAGCTCGGTTCTGCAGTGGGAGGATGATACTGTTTATTGCTCTGCTTTGTAAATATATATACATACATACTTTTGCACTTGAGGAATTGTACATACCTTTTGCAACTATCCTACCGAATAAACATTCATTTTACAAAAGCATAAGTGTACAGGCTTCTATTATTTTTGATGTCGACAACATTCGTTATGACGCCGATTAATTTATTGATGTTATTGAGCTGAGGAAATTGTTGGCTCTGGCTTGCCGCGTGGCGATTGCCATCCCAGCTCGTGGTTCCTCGGAGATTGAGATTAAATTTGCACGGACCAAGTTATATAAATCTAATTAAAAAATGTCAGATCTTTGTTAAACCACTGCTGGATGAGTACCTCCCCATGCCATGTCGGGTCACTCCGGGGTTGTAATAGTGACGACACTGGCAATGTATTCCTGTTCATGACCCGCTGGTCTTACCGGCTCAACATGTGGCCACATTCCTACCAGGGTCATTAAGTTGAAACCCACTTTGCGCGAGCGATCCTGAAACTCTGCCTCATGCAGTCGAGTCTCGATTAATGCGAATGTCCACAATGTAAACACGTTGGGCAATGAGCACACCAACAGAATCCGTGAGCTTTTAGATGCGCTTCTGCAGCCGTCTGGAACGTTCTTCTGATTTTAGGAAGCTACTGGAGTTATGCACTTTTAAATTTAGATAAAAATTATTTATTTAGAACTGCTGTTTGTTTAGTTTGTTGTCCTTCCCGGGCACCTGTTATTAGCACGGTTAGCTACGTACGGTACAAAGGAAGTTCAACATACATACCATATTTAACTGGTGGCACATGGCCTAAAATGACACGGACACCACCTCAAGTGTAGAGATACCGGTTTATTAGTGCTTTGCGTTTTGTTTTCATACGAATACTGTACACGAATGTCTCGTCAGCATAGAGACATCACGCCCACAAAACGCGCGCAATGCAGGACCTCCCCCTCACCCCATTCAGAAATTGTCGACCCATAAACTTCTTTATTGTTATCATCCTAGACTCTCACCCAGAACATATATTTACATTTGCAATTCTGGTGTCACGATTGAGAAGGGCCCAATGACCTCATCGGACCTCAAAAGCGAAGCTGCTTTGAGTGTGGATAGTTTTTTGAAGGGTGCCCACCATTCATAACAGGTGTTGCAGGCTGCAGGACTACGGTACCATGTGGGCAGAACAGATGGCAGTACAGCCATAAGGCACCAGTCTACCCCTACCTTTATCACAAGAATGGCAGTAATGCGGATACCTGATGCACAAATGGAAAATTCAAAACCCTCCAGTGTGCAACTGTGGTCATCCAGAACGTACCATACAACGTATAACGACGTATTCCCGATCCACAAATACGAAGGAGACGTCACAGCGAGACTCTCCGCTGCTCCTGATGCAGTTATCTGCCTTGACCATCTGAATGTGAAATTGTAGCTGTTGCTCTGCATCTACACCATGACCTGTTATACAACTCCCCCCACCGCCCCGGCTTCTATCCCCCCCCCCCCCACCTACCCTGCCCCCACGCCCAGCCCTCACGAGGCATAGTACTGCAGCAGCTCTTCTTTTGTGGGCTTGTAGATGGCGCGCTCTGTCAGGCTCACGACCCAGCCCGGCGCGAGCCCGTAGAAGATCTGGCGCGGGTCCTTGCGGGCGGCCAGGAGGGCGGCGATGGCGGCAGTGGGGGAAACGCCGGGCAGCGCGTAGCCGTAGCGCCGGGCAAGCAGCAGCCTCGCCTCAGCCACGGCGGCCGGGTCGGCGAGGTAGCCCCGCCGCTCGCCGCTCATGTAGCCTCGCAGCAGATCCTCCGGAGGCAGCATCCGCTTGGGGATGGGCTGCCCCCTCATGAAGAAAAGCACGGGCCTGCACAGGATCTCTGCGTGGTGGGCGAAAAGACGGGTAGGAAAGATGGGTGAGTGGATGAGTTCACGGGGAGAGGTGGGTTTGGGTGGGTGGGTCCATGGGTTTTGGTGGGTTTTGGCTAGCGAATGGGTGAAAAGGTCAGCGAGCAATTCTAATATTTTAGTACATGTGCCTGTTTAGTGGGCTGGCCTGCAAGTTGCTAAGCGGTATTGTCCTGTCCAGCAAAGCGTAGCATAGCACAGACAATACAAATACCCCCCTTGTAGCCTAAACATACTGTAGGGGCAAGTGCTGTTAGCGAGTAGCTATTAAGGCCGGCATAGCATACGAGGGAGTGGGTAGCCAGCACCACACCCGGCCACCTTTGTCTCCCAAGTGACAAGGTTTACATACCGCACCAGGTACTCATTTAAGGCTGACTCGACCTAGCGGAGGCACAGGAATGGTTAAAATAATCGTCACTGGTGGTGGCCATGAGCAGGAATCGAACCCGTGTCACCGGGTTTGTAGTGCAGCGTGCTAACCGTGACACTACTGCTACACACACAGACAACACAGACGCTTACCCACACACACAGACGTCCACACCGATGCTACCGCAAACACATACGCACTAACGACTCTGAATAATTTTACCTTCAATTTATCATTCTATACACCTTGTGTGGTGTGCTGTGGTGGCATACGGTGCCATGCAGTGCTGGTACCGAGACTGCGTGGGTCGTAGAACGAAGTGGTGATGACGCCGCCGTTCTTCTCAATGGCGGCAATGGCGAGCTCGCTCGCCATCTGCACCTCAATGTTCACCCTCGCCTGGAACGTGTCCGCCCCCTGCAGCCACAAGGAGACACGCGGTGAAACAAGCAACACACCAATACCACACAGCCTAACGGTGGGCAGGGTGAGTGCATGGATGTGTGGATTGATGGGGGAGTGACTGGGTGACTGAGTGGGTGGATGGGTGGGTGAATGGTTGGCTGGTTGTGAAGATTGGTGGGTTGGCGAGTGACTGGGGCGGGTTGGTATGGCTCCTATCTCAGGAGTGTAAAGCTGTGCATTGCCGTTTATCGCTGTATGATACAGTCCAATGCTGCATGTCTGCATCGTTAACAGCGCATCACTGTGCATTTCCATGCTTTCCAATGTGACTGTGCATCGCTGTGTGTTGCTGCATGTCCCCGTGCATCATAGTGCATCACTGTGTCGTCAAGCGTCTCTGCGCGAGTGCGCACCTCTTCCACGAGCTGGACGCCATACTCCTGGTGGCTGACGTTGAGACCGCGAGCGTTGATGAGCTGAGTGAGGTCAATCGGCTGCGTCGGGTCGACTCGGCCCAGGTCGATTAAGTACTGCAGCCGTGCCAGGCTCAGGGGCTGGTACTGGCGGCGGAGGCTGCGCACACAAATAGAAAGATCCACCTTATAGCCTGGCGGACTGTTGGAGAAAGTGCTGTTAGTGATTACTTACGAAAGAAAGCTGGTATGGTGCACGATAGGGTGGTGAGGCCAGGAGCATATTCAGTCGCCGTTTTATCCTCAATGCTGATATTTACTGCACCAGGTATTGATTTAAAGAATGAGCGGACATGATGCCCACGAACGGTTCAGATATTCATCGCTAGCGTTAGGTGTAAACAGCAATCAAACCCTGGTCGCTGGGCTCGTTGCACGGTGCTCTTACCTGTACGCCACCATTCTCCACACACATATACACTAACACATATATACATACTCGCATTGATATACTGTACAATAATACACATAGACAGACACATATGTGTAAACATATACAATGCACGACCACCACTACGCTATCGTAGGCACACGTAGGCATACGTGGGTACACAAAGATGTACGCGCGATCAAGGCACCGTAACACCCTCTCAGGTCTGCGACCCACCACGTACCTGTGGTCCTTGTTGTATCCGTACTTGGGAACCACGATGTAGAAGGGCGTCTGCCCGCCCTCGAAGCCCAGGCGCGGCCGCGTGCTGCGCTGGCGTTGCCCCTTGTGGCCACGGCCGCTCTTGCCTCCCTGGTGAACGCGGCCACGGCCCCTCTGCTTTTCCTGCGCGACACGCAACACGGCATACCTCAGCATCGTACGCAGATGGCTGGGGGGGGGGGGTTCACAATGGCCGTGTCGGGAGACAATGAATGAATCGGCAATGCCGAAGCCTTAAATCATGGATCAGTTCGAGTCCTCAGACTGGGTGTCGTGAAAATCATCGGGGGTTCATAACTACTGTGTCGGGAGAGGCCGTGTAAGGGCTGTTCAGACCCTGGGTCTGGGCGTCTCTCGCGAGTAGCAAACGAGGTCCTAATAGCCGCTTTGCAGACACTAAAAGTTGCCGCCGCTGAAATTATGACTTTGAATCCGGGTTTTGGTCACCTCTGAGTAAACAGAGAGTTCTCAAGTGTAGGGAGATCATTGTCTCAGGCCGGTCAACAACAAAAGCACATAAGTAAAATATGGCGTGCTACTCAATTTGGCTTATTCTAGCTATGGAAATTATTAGCTTTGACAGTACATAAAGTCTTTGCATGGCAAAGTCTGCCAGCAAGGTATTTCAATTTAGTCAAAAAAGCACAACCGCCCAATCCCATGACCTCTACGTTCTAACCTCCGCCCCTGAACTTCTCCACCCGCCTGCCGGGACCGCTAATCGAATCCCGCAGAGAATTCAGGCGAGACCATGGTCCCGAGCGAGGCCTAACTCCTTAAGCGGTGACAAAGTGTCGATGCAGAGGCGCTCTCCTTCTCGTCGGCATGGGTCCCCCGCGCGTGCCGCGACGGTGGCGCCGCGTTACCCTCTTGCGGGAGCCGGGGTTGGGCTTGAGGTTGATGAGGGAGACGCGCGGCAAGTCTCTGAGAGCGCGCAGCGCGGATCTCCCCACGTCCTTGGAAGCCATGCCGGGCACACGCGTGAACTCGCTGCCGTAAAGCAGTCGTAAAGCAACCGTAACTGTCGCAAAATGATTACTGTAACCGGGCGCCGTAAAGCTCGAAAGGGGGCCTGTGTTGGGGAAGCCGTAAGGCCGCACGTAAAGTGTGACGACTCTCGCTGTCGTAAAACGTAAACACGTGCTCGAGTACAGAATAAATAATCCTCGAATGCACAGTTGTCAACGACCCCTTATGAGTGCCCTACCTTATTACAGACCAATTCAGACTTTATTGGTCACCCCGTGCCCTTTATAAATATCAAAGGTTCATCCTACAAAGTCCCATCACAAGGGGAGAAACACAAACAAATAGACTATCACTAGTACACTCACCACGACACTCACCTCTGCATACCTGTCAACCCATTATCAGTGCTCCTACCTTATAACAGACCAATTCCGACCTTATTGGTCACCCCGTGCCCCTTATAAATCTCAACGTCCATCCTACAAAGTCCCATCACAAGGGGAGAAACACAAACAAATAGACAAAAACATGTTTTTTGCCCGCATTGAAACGGCTGTACGCCGTGTGGACCTGAAAACTAAATTTCCCTGTACAAGAATAAGGGGTAAGCCGTATGGGTTGACGGCTGTGCAAATACATTGTACAGTATGTTTGTATTGGTTGGCCATCGAACAAAGGCGACCACCGCATCGCGCGGCGCTTTCCGATGCGCTGCTGCTGCTGCGGCCGTCTGGAACGCTCTTCCGATATTAAGAAGTCCACTGGAGCAATGCACTTTTTTAAATCTCGATTGGAACCCATATCTTTAGAACTCAATTTTTGCGTTTAGGTTGGTGTCCTTCCCCGGCACCTCCGATTAGCGCGGTTGGCTACGTGCGGTGCGAAAGAAGTTTAACGTACACAGGAATACTCTGTGGCAACTCCACCATCGGCTCAGCGCCGCACTCAACGTTCCACTTTGAGCAAAGACACGTGGACACGGCTGACAACAACAACAACAAAAACTCAGTCTGGCTGTCGCCTGATGAAGCTAGTTGTAATTACTGGCGAAACGTCGTCATCAGATTGTAAATCTTGACTTAAAGCTTTCGTGACTGCAAGGAATTCATATTCTTGGGTCTTTCGGTAAAGTCACGTAGGATATGTTCTGTTATTTTTTGTTTCTGTTATTTTTTGGTGATTTTTTTTGTTATTTTCTCTGAACCTATCTACGTGACTTTACCGAAAGACCCAAGAATACAGATTGTAAATGTTGTGGGTTGGCTCTCCAACACACCGGTGTGCTTTACTAGTGACGAATTGGCCACGTTCTGTTTACGTGACAAATCTTACTCAGTGGCTGTGTCGGGTGGTTGCGGGTTTAACGACACATTTATATATTTACGCGATCTAACCCCAAAAAAACCCTGTATTATGGATGATATTGGTCGCGAAAGCCTCCTACTTGTTAAAAAACTCAACACATTCGTACATAACAACACCGTGTGTGGCCTTACAATTTAAGGCTTAAATGAAAAACAATATTTAATAGGCGACGTTTCGGGAAACGGCCCATCTTAATCGCACATAAATGATAGGCCAATCTCCACAGCAGATTGCCATGACCGACACGCTACCATAGGTGGCAGTAGAGATTGGCTAGACGTGTATACAGGCGTATGTACACTACTCAACTTGTATGTATCGCTTTTGTCAATCCACTGCTGCATGAGGGCCTCCCCACACCGTATAAGTCGTGGGGGTTGTTTGACCATACTTGACCACGCTGGTCAGTATGGTTTAGTAAAGGCTGGGCGGTGTTTTTGAATGTAAATTCTATAAAATGGGTTTTTTCTGCACTGCCCTCTGCTGACGTCTCCGTCGTCCTGATGATAGCAATATCGTGATACCATAATAACAATTGATTTTTTACATTATGAGACCTCCTTTGCCAGAAACAAGATATAGGAATAGGTTTTACCCTTTTAACTGGCACAAAAACTGACACCTTTATTCAAGGCATCATGTTTGCAAAAACCACAACACAAGCAGTCAGAATGCAAACAAAAAAGACAACACTGATAATATGCACTCTCCTTGTGCATATTATCAGAGTTGTCTTTTTTGTTTGCATTCTGACTGCTTGTGTTGTGGTTTTTGCAAACATGATGCCTTGAATAAAGGTGTCAGTTTTTGTGCCAGTTAAAAGGGTAAAACCTATTCCTATATCTTGTTTCTGGCAAAGGAGGTCTCATAATGTAAATGCTCACCCCGAGCCCTCAATACTCTGATGGTGCGCTGTTTTTGAGTTGTACGCCTTTTGGCGTCTTCTGGTCCAACACCAATGGAGACTAGGCTCTAAGAAAAGCTGTCTCGGGTGTGGACCAATCAAATTCAAGGACAGTGCATATTATCAGTGTTGTCTTTTTTGTTTGCATTCTGACTGCTTGTGTTGTGGTTTTTGCAAACATGATGCCTTGAATAAAGGTGTCAGTTTTTGTGCCAGTTAAAAGGGTAAAACCTATTCCTATATCTTGTTTCTGGCAAAGGAGGGCTCATAATGTAAATGCTCACCCCGAGCCCTCAATACTCTGATGGTGCGCTGTTTTTGAGTTGTACGCCTTTTGGCGTCTTCTGGTCCAACACCAATGGAGACTAGGCTCTAAGAAAAGCTGTCTCGGGTGTGGACCAATCAAATTCAAGGACAGTGCATATTATCAGAGTTGTCTTTTTTGTTTGCATTCTGACTGCTTGTGTTGTGGTTTTTGCAAACATGATGCCTTGAATAAAGGTGTCAGTTTTTGTGCCAGTTAAAAGGGTAAAACCTATTCCTATATCTTGTTTCTGGCAAAGGAGGTATCATAATGTAAATGCTCACCCCGAGCCCTCAATACTCTGATGGTGCGCTGTTTTTGAGTTGTACGCCTTTTGGCGTCTTCTGGTTCAACACCAATGGAGACTAGGCTCTAAGAAAAGCTGTCTCGGGTGTGGACCAATCAAATTCAAGGACAGTGCATATTATCAGAGTTGTCTTTTTTGTTTGCATTCTGACTACTTGTGTTGTGGTTTTTGCAAACATGATGCCTTGAATAAAGGTGTCAGTTTTTGTGCCAGTTAAAAGGGTAAAACCTATTCCTATAACAATTGATTTGTTTTAGAGATGGAGCTAGATCGCACCCTATACATCGGGGCGCCTCAGACCACTTCATCATGTCTCATCTCTATACATATGTAGTGTCGTCCGTGCGTGCGGGTGGTGTGCGACGCACACACAGTCAGCCGGAGACGAGGTGGTCGCAGGAGGCACCGCTCTGCCCTCTTTATTCGTTGTTGTTGCCGAGCTCACTCCACCACTCGGGCCCCCTCCCACGCACGACCCCGCTGGCGCGTGCCCCATCCCAAACACGACCCTGTCCGCGTTGCACCGACGGCGTCGACCGGGAAAGCCGACCACTGTCCGGCCGCGCAATGATCGGGCGAAGGCGGCAACGACGGGGGCGACAACGACGACGAGACGAGTCCAATCCCAGAACCGGCAGCCCAGAGCTCTCGCTCTCCGCTGCTTTTATTCCCCTCGGCGCGACTTGGCTCCGCCCTCGCTGCGCCTCCCTTCTCGAACCCTCTAGAGGGTTCCAGGGGCTTCCACACGAGGTCTATCATGACCCTTGCCCCAGTTCCTCCGCTCTGCCGGCACACCCACGTATATGCTCAGCAGTGTGTGCGCTAAGGGCCCACCTGTAGTTGCTGCTGCTGTCCAACAGTCAGCGCTATGTCACTACACATATGGAAGGGCACCCTCAGTGGCAGCTGTCCCTGTGAGGCACAAGGTGGCTCGGCACCTGAGCCTGCAAACTAGACATTACACTGCTACCAGTAGAGCGGGCGATGACTTTTTATCTGATCCCCAGTGTCAGCTGTCCCTGTGCGGCAAGTCGGCACCTGAGCCTGAAAACGCGCATTGGTCTGCTGCCAGTAGGGAGGCAAATGACTGCTTCTATATGCATAATCAAAATTGAGGAATTTTCCAGTAATGTTCAAATTTTGGCATGACTATGAAAACGTACCCGCTGTATATTCATGATACTTGTTGAAGTAGTGGTGTCGGTACTCCCATACAAATCACGGGGGCCTTCTTCCTGTGTTCACATGGCAAGGTGATAAGCGAGGTTTGTTGTATGCTGATGTCGAGGTTGGTGAGCGCGTTGAGGGCTATGCTGGAGTGACGTTGGATCAAGATGTGGGGATGCCACCATCACTAAATAGATGATGGATGCTGGAGTTCCAGCCTGTGGCCAACAGATTTCGGAAGCTAAGTTGGATTTGGGGATGGATCGTGCTTGGATGGCTGACCACCATCATGCATAGAACAGATTGTTATATGTTGCTGCGGGGCTATACGTATGTATGTTGAACTCCTTTCGCATCGTACCAAGCCAACCGTGCTAATCCGAGGTGCAAACGGTTGTGTTTCAAATTCCATCGACACGCTGTAATTGTGCTCCTAAGCTTCAACGGCTATGCTTCCCCACAATCAACTCCACACTGACCAGCGTAGTGAAGTATGGTCCAACAACCCACATGACCCACCACGGCGTGAGGAGGCCTTTATGCAGCTGTGCCCTGACAAAGGGCTGTAATATATAGAGGTTTTTTCCTCGCTGTATGCGGTAGATGCGTTCCCAAAAAGGTGTGCACAACCTTTGTTGCATTTCCGCGAAATCGCAAATGTCACCTCTAAGCCAAAGGAAAGGATGAGACAGAACATACAAGACAGCCAGTATAGACAAGACACAAAAATAATAAAACTCTGAATGGAATTGTGACCCCCGAATTGCGGCATTTAAAAAAATATAAAACAACCCATGGACGATTTGTACATGTGCTCACCATTCAAAAGGTGGAGATGCCCTCATCCTTTAATGGAATGTCAACTAGGGGCTGTGCACGTGTGGAGATGATTGACGGCTGCCACGAACATTTGCGCTGGGTTTGAGTCTACGTGTTGACGAGTGTACTCGCGGTCTCCTCCCGGCCATGGTGCTGCCACACGTGCGCAGATGTTGACTTCATAAAAAGTGGCAGTGAATAAAAAAAGTGCGCCTCGTCAAGCTCAAGTGGCGTTTTGATCCGTGCACGTGAGTGTGTGGTAGTAGTAGTGTGTGTGTGGTAGTGTGTGCGTAATAGTGGAGTGGGGAGCGGTAGTGTAGCGGTTAGCGCGCAGCGCTATGAACCTGGCGACCCGGGTTCGATTCCCGCTCACCAGTGACGAATATCTGAACCGATCCTGGGCCTCCCCTAGGTCGACTCAGCCTCAAATGAGTACATGGTACGGTGGATAAAAACATTGCCACTGGGGAGACTAAGGCGGTCGGGCGTGGTGCTAGCCACCCACCCCCTCGTGTACCGTTCCGGCCTTCATAGGTGCTCACTAACAGCACTTGCCCCTATAGTCTGTTAAGGCTATATGGGGGATTTTTGTCTTTTGTGGTAGTGTGGGGAACGATAGTGTAGCGGTTAGCGAGCTGCGCTACGAACGCCACGATCCCAGCTCAATTCCCGCTCACGGCCAACACCAATGACGAATATCTGAACAGGTCCTGGGCCTCTCCGAGATCGGCACAGCCTCAAATGAGTACCTGGTGAGGTGTGTAAATATCGACACTGGGAAGACAAATGCGGTCGGGCGTGATGTTGGCCACCCACCCCCTCGTGTGCCTTGCCGGCCTTAATAGGTACTCGCTAAAAGTACTTATCCCAACGGTATATAAAGGCTATAGAGAGATGTTTGTCTTATTTATATGAATAGTACCGTGTATTAGTCTATGGCCATATAGAACCTGCATTGCGCCCGACCGCTCCACAACTCGGAAGCTTTGAGCCTGGATCGTGCTTGGATCAGTGACCACCATTCGCGAACAGGTTGTCATAGGGCCGCATAGAGCAGTTCAGCAACACATTCCTGTGGAGGGAGCTGGTAGTAGGAACGTTGGGTTGCTCGGTCAATGGCCAGGGTCAACGGCGACACCACGTGGTGTATTCCGCAATTATGCCCGACTGTGTGGGCGGGCACAAGCCGGCGTGAGTAGGTTAAACGTTGAGTTTTATAAGGGCACCACGGGGTGACCAGCCCCTCCCCACCCAGCCCCACCCCTCCCACCCAGCCCCGCCCTCCCCACCCAGCCCCACCCCACCCTCCTCTCTCCACCCAGTTCCACCCCTCCCATTTTTGGATGCACGACGGACGGACGGACACAATAATCCCCTGTGGGCTGGTGTAACCAGGAGGTTCCTACCAGTAAAATCCATTGCTGTATAGTGCTTCTATGTTGCCAGGTCTATGCTCACCCCCTTCACTAATAGAAATATAGTTTGGTGAAGTATAGTCAATTGACCCCAATTTTAGGGGCGTTTTGGAAGGTCCTCATCCAGCAGTACAAGAGTATATGTGTTGGTTGTTATAGTGCCTGGTTAAAAGCTGGGCTGTATGCTTACTGGCACGAGTGTGTGTGTGTGCAGGCGCGTGCATGTGTGTTATGGTTGGCTGGCTTCTAGTCAGCATCTGGAGTAAAGGAACCAGGTTTTACATCATCGCGTGGTCGGTATAAAATAAAAGGGGCCTCAGCAGAAGCAGACAGACTCCAAGCACAGTCAGGCAAGGAGCCGTCTGCGTGTGCAGGTATGATTGGATACTCGTCACTCCAAATTTGGAGATACGTTTATTATTTGGCTCATCCTTGTGTTTCTAACGCTACAGCTGATTTTGGTTCAGCTTTGGACAATACCAGTAAGATCAACTTTTCAACAATGTTTGTAGCCTATATTGTTTTGTTTTTTACTTTATGCAGTATAAATATTTACAGATAAAAAAATTGCATTCATGTAAAAAATAGTGTCATGTTATGTTTGCATTAAAATGATGATTATTGATGAAATTACTTATATTGCGTATTGTTAATACAGTATTTTAAACTTGTGCGTTCTTATAAAAATTGTGTATTAATGAGTACTGTATTATAACATTTTAATCGAGGCTTCATTTCTCATGGAATATTTTCTAGGGTCTTCCAACAGCCAGAAATAATATTTTCCTTGAGCTCAGCCTCAGCGAGCTGGAGCTAAAATTAAGCTCTGAATTTAATTAATATGAATGTGATGTATGAATATAATACGATTGACAAAGTGATGGTATATATTGTATTTTTGTGATGTTTTGAAATTCGATTTTTTAAAAATGTTTTACTAAAGCAAGGTTTGTCATTCCTGTATTATTATTGACGTTGATTATAATTCAGGGTGAGCAGG
Organism: Petromyzon marinus; assembly: GCF_048934315.1. Classification (NCBI taxonomy): domain Eukaryota; kingdom Metazoa; phylum Chordata; class Hyperoartia; order Petromyzontiformes; family Petromyzontidae; genus Petromyzon; species Petromyzon marinus. The sequence continues at coordinate 8,690,264 of NC_133709.1, read as the reverse complement.
TGATGCGCTCAGCTGAAGCTACAGTCGGTCAGTGCGAGTACAACAGACGAATGGACTGAGAAAGCACCGCCACGGGTGTAAAGAAACTAAAGAGAGACACGGCAATCTGACCACACAGGAGCATCACTCACGCGTGCAGCACCAACCACACACATCCCCAGCACCAACCCACACACCCAGCACACGCAGACACACCCACAGCACCCATCCATCACACACACACACATGGTATCAATCCCACAGGGCACAACATCAATCTATAAACCAAAGAGCATACACACACAGCACACTTACCCAGCACACACATACATTATAACACAGCAAGAACCAACTTTACACCCATCATGCATACATAATCATTCACGCAACAAACCCCAACCACACACACCTGCACACCCGGCACAAGCAGAAAACCGACCATACATACACACAAACCCAACCCCAACTAAATCCAAAACCACGCACACACATTAAATTACACCGAGCACCAACAAAACGCATATCCAGCACCGCCACACATACAGCACCTACCACACACCAAACATAACAAAGACAACGACCCCCCCATATAGCCTTTGATAGACATACAGCACCAACCACACACCGCGTACACACGCACACACAAACTTAGAGCACACGCACACACGCCTACATAGCCAGCATCAATCAGCAGGGAGACCATGTCCCCTTGCTGTGTGCGGAGGCTGCTGCTTCTGCTGCTGCTGCCACCGCTGCTGCTGTTCTCCTCTCTGTGCCACTGCTGGTCCCGTGGCACCGTCACCCCGCACCGCTTCATGCTGGAGCTGCTCAACTCGCCGACAGTTGCCGGAACGAGCAACAGCAACATCAACAGCAGCTGCAGCAGCAGCAGCAGCTGCAGCAACGTGGCTGTCAATTGCAACACAGTGTCCGGTTTCGTGGATCTGGGTACAGGTGCGTTGTGGAAACACCCAATGAATCCTGTGCATCTGCCAGTCAGTCAGTCACCCCGTAACACCTGCGGGTGGGATGGGGGAGGGAGCGATCTGCCCCCCTGTTCTCTCCTTGTCTGCAGCGAGCATTCGACACTTCACGTGGCCTGAATGTGCACCCAGTGTGGCATCTGTGAAAAAGAGCTTCACAGCTCATCTGATTCCTCCATTCTAAATACATATGATTCTGAAGTGCCGTGGTCACATCACCGCCACTTAATGTGCGACGGCGGTTGTTGTTGTTGCTGCTGCTACTGCGTTGAACCAAACCAAAACCAACCACAACACGTGCGCTCGAAAAAATTAAACCGACCGGTGAAGAATTCAAATGTGGACGACCTCTCTGTCCGCTCTCGCCAGACTCGCCGGACTCCCCAGCGAGGCAGCAGCTCCTCTTCAACGTCTCCGCCCTGCCGCGGGGCGACACAATTCTGGCCGCTCAGCTCAGGGTGCTCCGCAAGCGCCCGGCACCGTCGGCCTCCTCCTCCCGGCGCCCGCGAGTGTCCCGCCGAGCCGTGCTGCAGCTGAGGCCGTGCGGATCGAGTCGCCCGCTCACCGCCACCAGGGTGGTGGAGCTTATGACAGCGGCGGCGGCTGGACTGGGCACTCCGCGGTGGGAGGTGTTTGATGTCCTCGGAGCGATGGGATCTGCTGTTGCTGCTGAAAGAGGAGGTGATGGCGGTGGTATTGGGTGGTGGTATGGGGCGGCGGTGGTGATGGCCCCACGGTGGCGAGATGTCAACGACTTCGCCTGGTATACATGGAGGTCGTGGGTTCGATCCCCACCCTGACGCATGTGTATATTTGGAGTTTGCATGTCTCGCTCTCTCTCTCCGTGGTCGTGTGGATTTTTATCCGGGCCCTCCGGTTTTCCCCCTCCACATTTAGAAACGTGCGTTGAGCATTTGGCTGCTATATATTTCCACCTGATAAGCCACTTCGTTGAGCTATCATTTGTGGCCAGGTCGCTTCTGAAAAAGAGATATGTAGCTCAGTGGGCCTTACCTGATAAAATAAAAAATATATTTATGGTTTAATTAGTGGACGTGGTGGTTGGAGTTGGTGGATGGTGATGCTGTGATTATGATGCAGGTAGTGTGTTGAAGATATTAATGAGGGTATTAGAGCTGTTGACTCAGAGGCGTTGGTAGTTTTGTCGACGAAACTGATGGGGTAGTGGAGGCGGTGATGGACGTTACGGCAATGGAGATATTGGTGGTGCTGGTGGCAATGCACAGCTCATCGTCAAAGCTTCTGCTGAACAATTTGGCGTGGTTTGTGAACGGCGTGTCGCGCCACTGCTGCTCCATCTGACCCGCCTCTTGTGTTTCACTCTCGAACTCTTGCAATGCCCTTGTATACGTACGACGTCTACAATCAAATTATCGTTGCAATTATTCTCGCTATTGTGTCTCTGTGAACACGACGATCGCTCTCAGGAGGAGGACCTGCCCCCGCCGCGCGCCTGCTCTGCCTGGAGCTCACGGCCTCCAGCCACGTGGACGGTGGTGCCTCTCTGCTTCCCTCCGAGATCGGACTGAGCCGCGCCAGGCGCGGCGCCGTCGAGAAGGCGCTCCTCGTCGTCTACAGCCGGGCCGAGCGACGCGGCAACATCTTCTCCGAGTTCGCCAAATCCTCCACGCCCTCCACCTTCTCCCACAACTCCGCACCATCGACCTCTCTCCCGGCGTTCTCCATTGTCAACCAAAGCCCGTCGTCGAGAGACCTCGGCCGCTCGAAGCGAAAGACCGGCAGCAGGCGCCCCGCGGGGCCTCCCTCTCCCGCCGCTCGGCGGAAGAAACCCACGGCGAATTTGGCGAGAGCCGGGGCGAGGAGCCGCGCCGGTGGCGCCGCTGGCTCCAGCCGGTGCTCACGCCGTCCCCTGCGCGTCGACTTCCGCGCCCTGGGCTGGGACGGCTGGATCATTGCGCCGCTGCACTACGAGGCGCGGCGCTGCGAGGGGCCCTGCCACCTGCCGCTGCCGGCGCACGTCCCCTCCACCAACCACGCCGTCATCCAGACGCTGCTCAGCTCGCTGGGCGGGCGTGCCTCTGCGCCGCCGCCTGGGTGCTGCGTACCCACGCGGCTCGGCCCCGCCGGAGTACTGCTGGTGGCTGATGGCAGCGGTGGTGGTGGTGGCGGCGGTGGTGCCGGCGGCGGTGGCGGTGGTGGTGGGGGAAATGTGGTGTACAAACATTACGAAGGCATGGTGGTGGAGGCGTGTGGGTGTAGGTAGTTGGGACGAATGTGTATCGGTCGGGTGCAGCAGGGCTTTAATTTCAGCCGTAGTTGTCCGGGCCTGACATCTGGAAACGTTTTATCCACTACACCCCCAAATCCTGAAGACTGTGGATCGAAGGCCCCCCTAAAATATTCCATGATAACTTAAAATCCGGTTGGAGAGGAGTTGTGACACAGAGACTTGAGGTGGCCTGAGATCTCACGATCGATGGCATAGCTATTTAGTGTACAAGCACACTATAAACTTTTTTATTTACCCGGTAAGGTCCACTGAGCTATATAGCTCTTTTTCAGAAGCAACCTGGCCACAAATACTCGAAACGCATGTTTCTAAAAGTGGAGTGAAAACCCGGAGGACCCAGAGAAATATCCACGCGACCACGGGTAGGACATAAAAAAAAACTCCAAATACACAGCAGGCGTCAGGGTCCATATTGAACTCACATCCTCCTGCATACCAGGCGAGGTAGTTACCATCTCGCCACCGTGGCGCCCATGGTGTAGTGTGGGCCCACAGGCCACAGGGAAACACAAGCGCTGGGTGACGAAGATTGGGGGGCGGGAAATTGGACAGGGGGCCCCATTTAATGCCTTGTATCAGCTGGAGCCACGGCGACCACGCTACGCTACGAATCAGGAGGCTGATGCTGTTCGTGTCAGGTGCACTGAGCCGGCACTGTTGATTGAGAGGACAGTTTTATTCCAGGTCCAGCCAACCAAGATTGAAGCGGTTTCCTGAGTGTGAAGTGTTATTGTTTTCATCCCGGTCACCAATGACTGCACAAACAAACCCCTTATAATTTTTCACGGTATATTCCAGTTCCGAGGACAAATAAGAATAACTTTGGGACCCATATCTGCACAAAAACCGCAAAGATTGAGCACCTTACTTGACCACTGGAGTCATCATCTGGTTGATGGTACTGAATGTCTGATGTCCTGGATGTGATGGGACCTAGGTGATGTTTAACTTGGAAGTATTAGTGATGGTGGAGTTAGTTTCATTAGTGGAAGTTGTAGAGGTGGTTGATATGTTGATGATTATGATGGTGGTGCTTGGAATGGGAAAATGACTCATCCATCACTGTGAGTGTTGGAATCTGTATTCTCCTTTTGTGGTTGCATTATTACATCACTTGTGTAGATTAACAATAAATCACATGCAATTTAATTATAGCCGAATATTAATTAATGTCTCTATCCAACATTTGTTCCCCCCAATCTCCATTGTAAAGATAATTAATGTTGGGGGGTATTCGCCAGGTTCAATAAAGCGTGGAATATGAAGTACAAATACAAAAACCCTTTCTCATTAAATGTGTATTATTTGTCTACATACAAATTTAGATACGTTTTAACTTTCTGAGTCTCGTCAGCAGGATCAGGACCGTATATTCTGTATCGTATTGGAACGCAGCAAGTTGGCACAGTGGGGAGGGCAGTGACGATCATCTCAGTCAACCCTTGGTACCTGGGCATGTCCCCTGACCTGCTGGCAGCAGCGAGCCTTCCACACCTCACGTGATGGCCTGAACGTGCACATAGCCTGACACAAGTGCCAGAATGCAGTCATCATCACTGAGTGGTGGATGGCCATTGTTGTGTATAGTTATATGCATGTGTGTACCAAGGCCGTAGCCATGGAGTCAACATTGGGGGGGACCAAATCTTCCAGGGTGTCTAGGGGTCCCAACCCAGCAAAAAATATCTAAATTTAAAAACTAATTTCCTGCCTAAAATATTTTAAAAATCACCAACACATGGGATGGACTTTTGATTTATTGTTTACAATGATGTCTAATAGTGTATTGTATTACATTGCTCTTTTTTTACTTTTTTACCATTTCTTGTTTCATTGTATGTAATGGCAGAGATTAGGGATTAATAAAGTACAACCATAACCACAATCATATAAACAGAAATCTATGCATTGATTTATATGAAGACAATTCCAGATATTGTGGCCAAGGTATAGCAAATTGTTGTTTTTATTTACATAGCATAGCAATTCTTTTTTTATAGCAATATATTGGGGGGGGGACATTTTGAGCAAATTTTTATATATATTGGGGGGGTGTGTCCCCCCCCCAATATATATTATAATTATGGCCTTGGTGTGTACTGTGGTATGTGTTTGTAAGTTTGCGTAAGGTAGTACAAATATTGATTAATAAAAGGTGGAGCTGATTTTAAAGGATTGTGAAATGATTAGTGCAGTACAATCCTGGAGACCCACGTTTCGCTTCTGGTCGTGGAGTACAACGTCAGTGACCAATTGGTATCTCAATTTGGGTATGCCTGCCTTAGGTCGATTCAGGCTTGAATTAATATCCAATGGATTGTGATCACATATATCAGCACCCGGGAGACAAAGACGGCAGGGTGTGTGTGGTGCCTCATGTGTCATGCCTGCCTTCATACTGTAGGTGCTTATAACAGAATTGTATGCCACAGTATGAGCATGAGCAATGATTTTTATTTCATTTTAGTCACTGAATGAAATATATCAATGGACATTCCTTGTAAAACGTATTTTTCCAATTGATAATTTCGCAACCAGAGGTTCGGATTGGCTTCATTTGTTTTAGCACTCATCAGTGAACCATAGCCACATGCACAATTGCCTAGGTGTGTGTGTGTGTTTGATGATGGTTGGGATATTATTATAGGCAAGAGGGAGAGCATGGGGCACACGGAACCCATTTTTTATATACAGTGTATAAATCAGGCCACGTATGTAAGCTAAAGTTTAGTCAAATACGTGCACAGAGGTGTGCTTGTTAAGCCTGCGTCTTGCACTGTTTGGTGGAAGGGCCTTTTAACAGTCAGCGTCTGTTCAAATTGTGTTTGTGTATTTGGCAGTTGGGGGTTTTATGTGCGGTGGTTGTGGTGGTGGTGGCATCCAAAGTAACTCTCACGCGAGGACGTACGGCCCTGATGAAGGAGCAAATAAATCAGCTCGTACGCAGGAACTGGATGGATTGTTGCATCGTGGGATTGTGAGAGATTGCGACGGTCTCTGGAGGGTTTCATCCAACAGTGGATGATAGTGGAAGATAACGATAACGACGATGATGATGATGGTGGTGGTGGTAATTAGCTCTCACACCGCATCATTATCTTGGGTTTGATTGCTGATGGTCTCTATCAGGACCGTCCCTGGGTGGGTCTCACCTAGGTCGACTCAGAATCAAATGGGTCAAGCGTTCGTTGACTTAGAGAAGAGAAATCCGGGTTCATGCGCGGTGTAAGTTTCTAGCCAAAATAATCGGGATTAACTATACATTTCTTAGGCTTATGATAGATCTAGTATATCTATTACATTGAGTATATGCTTTACATTGTGTATATGACACTTCGGGCAATGCCCCTTCTTCATAGGACATGTTTGTTATGAATAAGGGCCATTGGGCCATTGGCCAATGTCAATAACACTGCCGTGATTGACAAATGTGTTGAGTTTGATTTTCAATTGTGCTTACGTACCACTGCCAACGCAGCAGTAGCATCCCATGCACTACCGCTTAACGCGGTTGGCGACATACGGTGCGAATGAAATTCAAGATACATACCAAATAATTTGTAAGAATGGATGATTTTGAATTACTGGATTTATGTTGTACGTAATTGGTTCACGTCACGCCTGCAAATCGTGGGATCATCTCCGTTCACAGCAGCAGTTAAAATAATAATTATAATCTATTTTTGAAAATCCCGATCCTTATTCACAACAATTCATCGAATCACCATTAGGGAGAATGGAACTCCTCACACCTCTACGAGTCTCCACTTACACACAAAGATAAAGATCCCCCGTATAGCCTTAACAGACTGTAGGGGCAAGTGCTGTATAGCGAGCAGCACCTATGAAGGCCGGAACGGTACACGAGGGTATGGGTGGCCAGCACCACGCACGACCGCCTTAGTCTCCCCAGTGGCAATGTTTTTATACACCGCACCAGGTACTCATTTGAGGCTGAGTCGACCTAGGGGAGGCCCAGGACCGGTTCAGATAATCGTCACTGGTGGTGGCCGTGAGCGGGAATCGAACCCGGGTCGCTAAGTTCATAGCGCAGCGCGCTAACCACTACACCACCGCTCCCCACCCACTTCCACACGTGCCTTGATAGGTGCTCGCGAGCGGTACGTATTTAGCTTAGCAGTATATAAAGGGGGATCTTTGTCTTTGTGTGTGTGTGTGAGAGAGAGTGTGGAGGAATGTTCACGCACGTGCATTCTCAACTTTCTTAATAATATTTGGCAGCTGCTTACGCACGTTTCTGGTAACTTGGAGCTAAGGATCTTGTGACGATCTCTGTGCACTTAACTTGAAAGCTCATATTGTGGCTTGCGCAAACAAACCCTTCCCCAAAGCCTCTCGCCACCTTCGTCATTACCACCGCCTTATAAGCTACAATAGTGCAGTGCAGTGCTCGTAAGAGGGGCCACAGAGATCTGGGCCTACTAGTGTGGTGTGTGTGCGTATATGTTTTCTGTTATATATGCCAATTAATTATCCAGGAATGCTGCGGTGGATATGCGCGTTGCCCGTAATCCAGCACTGCCGCGGCAGCGAGGGTTAGTGGATCACCGCACAAATGTTGTGAAACTCCCTTCCCTTGGGTGGCGAGGATGTGCCACATACCCTGGCTTGCCAGCAGAAGACGAATACAGCAAAATGTGGACTCCGCCTGTTCCATCTGTATGTCTCAGAGCGTTGCTCCTTCTCGCATGCGTGGGGTTTTTTTCCGGATGCTGGAGTTTCATTCCACACGTAAACACCGATTAAATGGCCAATAACAACTTAATATATGGAGGACCGCAGAGCTTCGGGGGTGGGGAGGGGGGAATTTGGCACTGGCAGACCACGTGGCTTCTGACTTTCCCCCTTGTTTGTGATTCCTCACACCTCTGAGTGCTGCTACATTGGGATGTTTGGTCAATCCCATGAATGAGTGTTTAATTTGGTACGTGGTTGTATCTGGAGAAAGCCCTCCTACGCACACGAGGGGCTTGATACTTAGCATTGCCATCTCTTGGTCACACAAACCATCAGGCCTACAACACCTGGCAAACCCTGGTGGTCACCCGTTCAAGCATCAATCGGTCGCATCCTTGCTTAGTTGCCAAGCTTCAATGTGATCGTGCATATTTAGGGTGATGCGGTTACAGACAGTGTTAATGCCATGGTGACGGAATGTTAACTACCGCGCCTGGTATACAGGAGGTCGTGGGTTCGATCCTGACCCTGACGCCTGTATATTTGGAGTTTTCATGTTCTCCGTATGGTCTCGTGGATATTTCTCCGTCTAATCCGGGTTTTCCCTCCACATTTAGAATCATCACGCGTTTAGAGTATTTGGCTACTATAAATGTCCACATGATAAGCCACTTCGTTGAACTATCATTTCTGATGGCCAGGTCACTTCTGAAAAAGAGCCATATAGCTCAGTAGGCCTTACCTGGTGAAATTAATATTTTAGTTAATAGTAATGACAAAGGTGGCAAATACGAGTGCATATATTGATATTTGCGCATTGATAGTCTCTAGATGTTTTACTTAGTTCAACGACCTCCCCCCTTTAGATAAATTTAGCGCAACTGCCTTTGGCCTGCTATAGATAAACTTATTATTTTTGTGCTTTGACAATTAATCCACGACTGGACGAACGCATCCCCTTCCCGTCTTATGTCATCCATGGGGGTCGTTTGACCATACTTCACCACACTGGTCAGTGTGGGTTGGCGAAGGGGTAATGGGTCAAGGACTGGTTCGGATATCACTTTAAAGCTTTTGTTAGTCTTGATTGGGAATCGAACTCGGGTTATTGTGTTCACAGTGCATCGCGCTAATCACTGCACCCCCTCCCCCCAAAGTAATTAGTCCGACTTCACATTGGAAAAGCAAGTGGCTTCGACTTACTCTCTACCTACCCAGTAAATATGGAACGTTAGACCAACATTGGGCCAACGTTCTCGTGTTTGCTGGGCACATGAATACATTGAAATCACGTATTTTCTAATTCACAGGATAAGTTCAATCCATTGATTCTGCTCGACCGTTGTTGCACGGGAATTTAGGGATAGGATCTGGACGATGTTATTTTCATGACACGTCCCACAGACGCTGTCCTCTGGACAGTCCAGTCCCTTCACCTGATGAAGGCCACTTGTGTTGTGGCTGAAACGTCGTAATTTTTTGTTGTTTTATTTTTTACCTACGTGACTTTACCGAATAGAACCAAAGAGTATAACTATACAGTATATTATTTTAGTTGCTCCGCGTATTCGGTTTCGAGGAATAAAGTCTCACCGTGACAGGATTCATACAAACAATGGAAATCTACAGTTTTTCAATTTATTTATTTTGGTATAGCGCTGTGAGCCATTCGGCTCTTTAATCGGGTGCAACCGCAACAAACAAAACACAACAAACAAAAAACACGAACAAGAAAAACATACAATACTCACAATTAAGTTATCATGCGTCTTGCTTTCATGCCGGCCCCATCGGTCTGTGACTCAAAGGGGGTGGATTGTGCAACTTTACGCTGCCCCATTGACGTGATAGCCAGATGCTTTAATCGGGCTCGGTGAATGGTAGACCAGAGACAATTTTTTGGATGAATATTTTTGTTGAATAATTTTCCTTCACATTTTCTACTTGTTTATCTGTTGATTCGGGAACCACCGTGTGACCGACTGGGCCCCTATGCGATGAATATAAGCAGCATACATACCCCATACTTGCCCCCTCCAGACCTGCCACCACTCCAGTCGTATTATGGTGCTGCGTCGATAACCGTGTGGCCCAAATGTCACCTCGGTGTGCCTTGTTGGCTGTCTTTGTTTGCGTCGGTGGCGCTAGTGTTCTCTGAGGCCTTGCAGCGTTTGGCTTTGGGAATCACACGATCCTTCTTTGTTGGACAGCCGTGGGGGATTGTTTTTTCTTCTTCCAGAAAAGTTACAACTGCTGTTTCTCCTCCCCCCCCCCCCACAAAGTCTACTAACGTCACACAGTTTAAAGAAAATGTTTTCTTAACTCCATTACCTCATGAATGTAAAACAAATAACCGTTCCAATAAAAAAAAGAGTAAGGAATATGAAATTTGTTAAAAAGGCTCTACTTATCCGTTGGCCTCAGGGTTTCTGCAAGGTTCGTATTTGCCAGTGGCAATAGTGTGTGGAGCTACTACACGGCTTGCTTATGAGTGTTGGTGAATTAAAACCAGTACAAAGGTCGCCTCGCCAAATATCAAATTATTATCGTCATACTTCAGAAGCTAAGCAGGGCCGAGCCTGGATGGTGCATGGCTGGGTGGCCACCATCATGCATTAAACAGGTGGTGCTGTATGTTGTGGGCAGAAGCGATCCGTGTGTTCAGTTTTGTGTCCTTCCCCCGACACCTCCGATCAACACGGTTAGCCACGTACGGTGCAAAAGAAGTTAACCATACAGGACATACGTGTCGTACCATTCTTCTATGCTTCCAGATCTCAACTCCTCACCGTCACCAACTCACGATGACCAGAGTGGTGAGGTATGGTCAATTAATCACAACGGCCGTTGGGAATTTCATGCAGCAGTGGATTGGCACACAGGTTGCACATGCACAGCACAATGTTGTCTCTGTTTTAATAAATAAATGTCAGCTCAAGCAAGGAAGGCTGCAGATGCGATGGCAAAAGACGTTCTTACAAATGTATCGAGAGAGCTAAAACAAATCCTCTTCGAGCTCCTTTTGTTTTAAAAGTCTAATTATGTCAATATTTGTTCACGTGACATTTCTGGGGGAAAAAAACTAAATGGGTAATGGACGAGACTGGTGATGGAATGACAGTCAAAGGAGGGGAAACACGCCCGAGAGGACGTCCACCGCTGTGCGGATGGGAGCAATGAGTTCAGAGGTCTTGGAACAGAAGCCCGATTTGATTGTGGTATTTTTAACCTGTGTACGTGTCACTTGACGCCCTGGATAGCATAGACGAGACGTTTCCATCTCAAGGGAAAATCCAGCAAGAGAGCCTCATAAATATGAAAATAAATAAATAAATATTGCATGTTACTTGCGGTTTACCAATTCCGATTATCCACTTCATCTATCTGTCTCATGAAGAAGCGCCATTGCCCGAAACGTCACCTGCGATGTATCAGAATCCTTATTTATGCTGGAGGAATCCGATGAGCTGCAGAGCGCTCTATATTTCACACATGTCCAGTCAGGGCGGGTAAGAACGCTACAACAACGAAGTGCAAAGTACATGACAGGTAAACAAAACACATACAAATACAACTAATCTAGATTTGAAGTTCTCTGCCGTGGCTGACCATTGCTACAATGCTGTGGGCTCTCATGATATTATTTTTTTCCCGAGACCAAGGTGCTGTGCAAACCTTCGGGCTACTATCAAAGGTTTGTTCATGAAGCCATCCAGATATATAAATATAGACATAACTTCAACCGAGAAGATGGATATAAATTGAGCAATCATTGGAAGGATGCTATTAACCAGGTAAAACTGAAATGCTTTATGGTATTGCCTTCATATCCGCATCTCCCCTTTTGCTTTTGCTTCTACTTTTGCCCTTTGATCCTTTATAGCTGCTCTTCATCCGGCACACTCCACTCCCCCTTTCTCTTACTTATATAACCTCGTATTACGGGAGTCCTTCGACCCACTTCAGTAATTGTTTCCTGCTCTGATTGTTCCACCTGATGACAGACGCTTGTGTTGCGCCCGAAACGTCGTGATTAAATTTATTTTATTTAATACCTACGTGACTTTACCGAAAGAACCAAAGAGTATTAATACAACGAAACCATCCACATTCTACCAGGCAAAGCCCACTGAGGTATTAACTTATTCTTTTCAGGTGGGACCTGGCCACAAATGATAGCTCAGCAAAGTGGCCACATCATTTGGACATTTATAGCACCAAAACTAATCTAAATAATCTCAACGCACGTTTAAAAATGTGTCGTTGACGAACGTGTTGAGTTTTACTCGCGAAATTATCTATCGAGACAATTTGTATCCCTGGATGATCCCTTGGGATTCTTTCTCACCCCCGCCTCCACCCAAAGACCTTCCGTATAGCCTCAATAAAGTGTAGGACTAAGTGCTGTTAGCGAACACCTATGAAGGCCGGCAGGGCACACGAGGAGTGGGTGGCCAGCACCACGCCCGGCCGCCTTTGTGTACCCAGTGGCGATGTTTACACAAAGCACCAGGTACTCATTTGAGGCGGAGTCGACCTAGGGGAGGCCCAGCACCGGTTCAGAATAATCGTCACTTGGTGTTGGCCGTGAGCGGGAAACGAACGCCCCCTCACTCCCCACCCCTCACACCCCTCACCACCCCCGCCCCTCACCACTCACCCCACCCCTCACCACTCACCCCACCCCTCACCCCCATACCAACACTCCTTCATCCCCCCTCACCCCAATACCCCCCTCACCCCCTTCACCCCCATACCAACACCCCCCTTCACCCCTCTTCACCCCAATACCAACACCCCCCTCACCCCAATACCAACACCCCCCTCACCCCCCTCACCCCAATACCAACACCCCCTCACCCCAATACCAACACCCCCTCACCCCAATACCAACACCCCCCTCACACCAATACCAACACCCCCTCACCCCAATACCAACACCCCCTCACCCCAATACCAACACCCCCCTCACCCCCCTCACCCCAATACCAACACCCCCTCACACCAATACCAACACCCCCTCACCCCAATACCAACACCCCCCTCACACCAATACCAACACCCCCTCACCCCAATACCAACACCCCCTCACCCCAATACCAACACCCCCTCACCCCAATACCAACACCCCCCTCACCCCAATACCAACACCCCCCTCACACCAATACCAACACCCCCTCACCCCAATACCAACACCCCCTCACCCCAATACCAACACCCCCTCACCCCAATACCAACACCCCCCTCACCCCAATACCAACACCCCCTCACCCCAATACTAACACCCCCTCACCCCAATACCAACACCCCCCTCACCCCAATACCAACACCCCCTCACCCCAATACCAACACCCCCTCACCCCAATACCAACACCCCCCTCACCCCAATACCAACACCCCCCTCACCCCAATACCAACACCCCCCTCACCCCCCTTTCACCCCCCACCCGCACCCAGAAGTGACGTCAGGTGACTCCGCCCCCCGCAAGGTCTCATTTCCCCCTCCCCTCCGCGCCAAGATGGCGGAGTTCGATTTGACCACGAACATCGGGCGCTGCTTGGACAGGCATCTCGTCTTCCCGCTGCTCGAGTTTCTGTCCGTCAAAGAGGTACCGCGCGCGCGCGCGGGGAAGCCGTCGAGGCGAGTCGACCCCCGTCTCGGGAGTTTTTAACCTCCTCCCCACCCACCTCCCACGGCTCTCCCTTCGCGAAAGCGGCGGCCGGAACCGCGTTTTAATTTCGTAGCGCGGATAAGGTTAAAAGGCGCCGCGTGGGATTGGAGCAGCCGGGTCACGTGGGGTTCCGCGGCTCGGCTTTGATTGGCCGGGGGCTGAGCCGCCGGACCTATGTGGTGTAGGGAATCTCAAGAGGGAGCCCTGCGTAGGCCTCGGTGTGAATGGTCGCCGCGCACGTGTGGATTTTTATCAATAAGCTTGATCATTTTTACGTTTACCCGATGCGGTTATTAACCCGCATAAGCTATTACGGAGTTGTAACGTGAATGGTAACGTTCTGGACATTGTAGATATGCCTTTATGTACAAAGGCAAACACCGGCTGGAGCGGTGGTGCAGTGGTTAGTGCACTATGAAAAATAAGAATAGGTTTTACCCTTCATACTTTGATACTGACAAAAAAAGGTCCAATTTTTGGTGAGTCCATGGTTAGCCAAACACCGCGTTATAAATCCTGCCACGTGAGTTCGATTCCCGGCCTCGGCTAACATCGGTGGAGCATATCTGAACCCACCCCACCCCCACCTCTTGCACTACCCCCACACTGACCAGCGTTTGTGAATTACGGTGCCGTATTTCCAAATCCCCACAACCGCGTGGGAATGCCGTCGTGCAGCAGTCGATTGTGAAAGGGAGTGGGGGGGGGGTACATGACTCTTTGTTATACACTACAGACAGCACCGCTTTGGACGTGTCTCCAGACATTCTTATAAGCTTTGATACGTTTCTTAGCTTGGCTGTTGGATGCCACTCCCTTTTTCAGTCCGTGCACCAGTGTGTACAGCTATGTTCCTTTATACCCGTGTATGTGTCCGTGCTTACACTTACGTGGTTAGTCTTGTGCGTGTGTGTTTACACCTGTGTGGATTTACACGTGTGTGTGTGTGCGTGCGTGTGTTTTCACGTGCGTGTGTCTTTACACACCCGTTTTTGTGTGTCCTTAAGATTTATGATGAGAAGGAGCTGCTGCAAGGGAAGCTGGATCTGCTCAGCAACACGAACATGGTGGACTTTGCCATGGACGTAAATAAGAACCTGTACCCCAACCAAGACATCCCACAGAGTAAGCGAGAGACGACGGCCAGGTCCATGCGACAGTTGGTCACTGTTATATTTGTAAAACTTCTTTCGTATGGTACGTAGCCAAACGTGCCAATCGGATGTGCGGGTAAGGACAAAAAAAAAACTAAACACTCGTGACCATGGTGGGAGTCCTAAACAAATAAATGCAAGCCGGGGGATCATGATTGAAGTGCACTGCATAGACCACTACACCGTAGTACTGTATTTACTATCACAGTGGTGGTAGTACATACAGCCTTTAAACGCTAAATGCCACTTCGAGACTTCTGATCTACACCTGTAAAGAGACCACATCCACCGCAATACCGGCCCAATCCATGCAATCCCTGATCAACTTAAAGATTGCTATCGCAATCTTCAAATACCGCACTGGATTTTTCTCCACCTACTTCTCCCCTCTCGTGCGCTATTCCACCAGCAATCAAAACTTTCTGTGAAAGCCTCTGGTCAACCTTCGCTCAGTGGGAGGTTGCTAATTTTCCCACTGCCATCGTCTAAAACTTATTTTCCCCATCCATCCCTGCTCTTGATATCCTGCCCTAATTCAAGCACAGGCTAAAGTCCTTTTTTTCCCTATGCCAAATGAGTGACTTCCTTTCTCATCGAAATAAATGCCCTCTGTTTCTGTACAGCATCTCGAGCTGTGGTCACATTTAGACACTACATAAATCCACATTGTGTGTTGTTGCTTGTGGCTTGCAGCTCTCAAGGAGAAGCGAGCACAGGTTGTATCTCAACTGAAGCAGCTTCAAGCGGAGACGGAGCCCATAGTGAAGATGTTCGAAGACGCGGAAGTCCAGAGGCAGATCCAGAACGCACGGTGACGTCTGCATGCCACGCGCATGCTTCAGTATATCACAATCAGAATATTTACTTATACTGGAGGAATCCGATGAGCTATAATGGCTTTTTTTCACAGATGTCCAATGAGGTTCACAGATGACCTGAGAGCGAGTCCCTGTTAAGACCGGAACGGCATATGAGTGGGCCCTGTTGTCAGAACCAAAGTCCTGGCTACTTTTGTCTCCCAACTGTTGAAGTTCTCACAATGCACCAAGTGCTCAATTAAGGCTTAGTCGAAGTAGGGGAGGTCCATAACAACCTCGGATATTGCTGACCTCAAGTTGAACTTGTGCAGCACCATGACTACTGGGCCACCGTGTGCACACATGCATAAAAACTTTTACGTGAACACCATATACACATGTACAAATGCACAATGTACACATACACATGCCTATATCAGCATATCTCTCATCAATTATATTGTTAGCCAGTTCCCAAGTTACAGTGGTACCTCAGTATACGTCGTTAATTCGTTCCAGAAGGTAGGACTTATACCGAAAATGACGTATACCAAACGAATTTTTCCCATAAAAAATGAAGGGAAAGGAATTAATCCGTTCCAGAGTATAAGATATTATATTTATATGGCATATACATTAATGTGGTTGTATAAAATAATTTAGACAGTAATTACTAAAATCCATACAGAAATTAAAATAAATGCATAAATAAATTTAAAATAAATTGAAATAAAATTTAACATCACTTTACCTTGCTGAGAGAAGTTGATAGCCTACGAGGATGGTGGTGAGGAAGGGGAAAAGGAGGAGGAGGTGTTATTTTTTGGAACGAGAGTCCCCTTCCATTAAAACTTCAGGAAGCTGAAATTCTGGGGTTTTTTTTCTCTTTTCTGTCTTTTTTCTTGACTTGGATCTGGTTGAGGCTCACCAGGTTTGAGTTTTACTAAAAACCTGTCCATTGAAGTTTGTTTTTGCCTTCTAAGAATGTTCCTGAAGTGTGACATTGTCTGGTCATTCCACACAATACTGTTACGGCTTGTTAGAGCCGTTTCAGTTTTGTGTACGCGGGTACTGTACGCGGTGACTCATCCCGACCCATACAGTTCTAGCAAGCGCGTATCCCAAGCAAGACGTCGTATCCCAAGACATTTTTTTCCCGTCAAAACACGATGTATACCAAATTCGATGTATTCCAAAGCGGTCGTATACCGAGGTATGACTGTATATAGTCTGCTATGTCACTAAATATATCGCAGCTACACTATTTGCTGCAATCGATACATCGCCATTTAAATTACGATAAGCTTGATGATGACAATATCAGTGATCATGACAAACTATATCTTTAGTTGCATTACTAGTGCATCATATTCTATATCTTACATCCCACCTGCTTCAGCTAAGAGACCACGTACATTACCACGTACCTAACCACCTACATCGCCCATGTACATCTTCACATACATCACAAAATATATCACCAACTACATCACCAACCAAGCTACAATGGCAGCCACAGCTGATGGCTGGTGTGTCGCGTGATTGTGTCTCATGCAGGGATGGACGGCAGCTCTTCGATTACCTGGCTGAGAACCACGGGGTGAGCGAGGGCGGCCGTGTCCCTTCCCTGAGGCAACAGGGGGCACAGTGATCCCGCTGCAGCTGCATTGCTCTCCCCTGCTAACGTGACCACCACAGTGTTATGCTTAACCACCTGTCGTGACTAGCAAGACCAGCCCTGCCACCAGACCTCGTCTTGCTAGTGACCGCCAATACAAACTCAGTCGCCACCAACTCATTCGTGTCACTACCAGGACCCATGAATACCAACCGGTTCTATTACACGACACCATTTGACCTCCCCAGCTCAGCGACTACCAATTCCAACTCTGTTAATTTCCAAATCAGTTCTCATGACTACCGACACCATTCCAGTGACCATCAAAGCCGGCTCAATGACTATGAAGTTAAGTATCCATGACCACCTACGACTACCAACATCAACCCAGTGACGACCAACTCTGTTTAGTGACCACGCTTGGCTAGCAACAGCAGCCTCGTGACCAAGCATGGTTTCCTCATTGGCCTTGCTGAATGTATGTACGTTGAACTTATTTTGCACCGTACGTAGCCAGACGTGCTAGTCGAAGGTGCGGAGGAAGGAGAACAAACTATACGCAAAAATCAGTTTTCAGTAAATCAGTTTTCAATCTAGATGATTTAAAAGTGCATAGCCCCAGTGGCTTCATAATATCAGAAGGAAGAGCATTTCAGATGGCTGCTGAAGCACATCCGAAAGTACACAATGGAGTTACCGTCTTTATTCGATGGTTAGCCAAAAGCCGCTGCAAGGATGATTGGTGGCTCTAGTTCCCCCCGTCATTTGTGTATGGGGTTGTCAGCTGGCTTCTTCTGCGGTTCTCTTTTCTGTTGTCACTTGATGTGTATGGTTTAATTTTTTTCTCTCGTGCTTTCGCCACTGCCATGTTTCCCGCATTTAGTTCTGTGATTTGAGATGCAGTCACATTTAAACGAGTAAAGCTATATAGGGTGAAAGCTTTCGTCTCGGCGTCGATGGCAGAATTGGCAGCAGCCTCCAATCACTGTCACATCTGCCCGACTTGTGTCAGGCTTTATGAACCGAGGCCACCTGTCTGTCCGATAAAAATTATAATTTTGGAAAATGGGAAAAGTTGCTCTAAATATCCAAATATGATTAAAGTAACATGAGTTGTTCTACTTCAGTGGAAAATGCTGGTGATTGTAGCCAAAGCTAACAATGATTGTGAGAGTTGCTTCATCACGGCTCGTCCCTTCCTCTCCTCCCCGTCACGGACTTTGTCCTGCAACGACTCAGTTCCGGGCAGAGTACCTGGACACGCTCTACAAGTACGCCAAGTTCCAGTACGAATGCGGGAACTACTCGGGAGCAGCGGAGTACCTCTACTTCCACCGTGTGCTGGTACCAGACCCCACTCGCATTGCACGTGTGTGAGAAACAAAGGCGGCTGGGCGTGGTGCTGGCCGCCCACCCCCTCGTGTGCCGTACTGGCCTTCATAGGTGCTCGCTCACAGCACCTTCCCCAACAGTCTGTTGAGGCTATATGGGGTATCTTTGTCCTTGTGCGGTTCCCGCTCGTGGCCACCGAAACCAGTGACGAATTATCTGAACCAGTCCGGACCTCACCTAGTGACTCAGCCTCAAATGAGTATCACTTGAGAGTCAAAAGGCGGGCCAGGCATGGTGTTGGCCACCCATCCCCGTTGTGTGCTGTGCCCGCCTTCATAGGTGGTCGCAAACAGCACTTCAACACATCTCTTAATGCTACATGGAAGTATGGTTAAATAACCTCCACAACCAGCACATAGTGGGGAAGCCTTCATCCAGGGGTGGATTTACATCACCGCATGCATCACTGTGCGCATCACCTCGTTCGTGTTAAAGGCGCTTGTGCAAGCGATAGCCTAAGCTCGAAACAGTTTAAGCTTATGAGCTGTGTGCTTGTTTAGTAGAAATGGGCATGTGAGCTGGTAATTTAGCGTCGCTGCGCATGAGTGTGCGAGCGCGGGTTGACACCACCGGTCGCCCCCCCCGCCCGCTGCGGTTGTCACCCTCCACCCCTACTCCCCCAACCCCCTTCCAGGTCCCTGCCAACGACCGCAATGCTCTGAACTCGCTGTGGGGAAAGCTGGCATCCGAGATCCTGATGCAGAACTGGGAGGCGGCCATGGAGGACCTGTCCCGGCTCAAGGACACCATCGACAACAACGTGCGTTGCTGGGAGAGACATGGGGCGGCTTAGGGCATGGAAGACACACTGCGAAAACCTTGGGTTCAAGCCCCAAGGCTTGGTGTGTCTCCATAGGCTCGTAATGGCTACTTCGGAACCACAGAGACGGACGGAGCTGTTGATAGCTGGAGCCTTGAGTGCATCTCAACTCCACGGACCCCAGCAATCGCGTCCCAATATGTTTGTTCTGTCCAGATTTTGCCACTAGGTGGCAGTTGTATCATGTGCTGAAAGATGGTTGTCAATTTGTCGTGTTGCTACAATGCATGAATGTTTTTGCCGTGTTGTCATTGTCACGCTCTTGTCGCGTTGTCATGCCGTTGTTGCCGTGTTCCGCCCGCAGTCGGTCAGCTCCCCGCTGCAGGCGCTGCAGCAGCGCACGTGGCTCATCCACTGGTCCCTCTTCGTGTTCTTCAACCACACAAAGGGACGTGACAACATCATCGACCTCTTCCTCTACCAGCCACAGTGAGTGGCATAGCGTCCGGACAGACAAGGATCCACTGTAATCCTTTCTGCTATCCACCACTAAATGCCGGTGACGTCACCACGGTGTTTGTGCCAGACATTTGCATTTAGATGTTATCACGTGCAGTGTGGAAGGCTCTAATGACAGGAGGTCACGGGAAAGACCCACGTGTTATGAGTTAACTGACTGATGTGACTGGCAGATGCACCCACCTGTGCTCTCCACTGTGCCAACTTGCTGGGTTTTAGCCGTAGGATGCTCTTCTCGGTTATATGGTTCAATATATAGTACTAGCTGTACTTACCCGGCTTCGCCCGGGACTTGGATTCACCACACCCGGCCGCCTTTTGTTTCCCCAGTGGCGATGTTCACACCACTACAGTTACTCGTTTGAGGCTGAGTCGCTTCCACATGCGAGGGTCACGTGACAGATTTGACATCACAGCTCACTTGCCGTGCAAAAAATAAATGCATTATTGAGCTCCCCCCCCCCTAAAAAAAAAAGTTTATTTTTATCATTTTTGCATGGTGTACAGTCTGGAAAGTTCCCACATGGTAAATTTCAAGTTTGTTGCATGTCGGGAAGTATGCTAAACATTTTGAACAGACACATTCACAACTTTGCCTTTTATATATATGGAGATGTATTGAATCCGTAAAACCCATAGCACACACACAAAGCTTTATATTTAGTCTTGCATGTGTATGAGAAAACTGCTGTTAGCGAGCTCATTCAGTCCAGCAGAAATGGGTACCACCAAAGGTAGAAACATTTGAGTCTCACAAAATGAATTGATAACTCGCTCGTTTAAAATGGTTATCGCGTAATTCACTGTTATTGGCCATGTAAAATGAGATTGGAACCGCTAAAGTTATGCTGCCTCATCTGGCACTGACTCCGTAAATATCTGGTCTGGGCTCCTGGACTTCTATTAAAGCCGGAATGGCACACGAAGGGGGCGGTGTGGTGCACACCACCATATCTGGCCACCTTTGTCTCCTTTGTCTCCCCAAAGGCGACAAACGGTCACTTCCATCGCACGCTTTCAGATGCACTTCTTAAACCGTCTGGACATGTCCTTCCTTTCCATATTGGGAAGGCACTGCAGCTATGAACTTTTAAAGCTAGATTGAAAACGAATTTCTTTAGAACGGCTTTTTAGGTTGCTGTTTTATCCCCCCCACACCTCCTATTAGCATGGTTAGCTATGTACGGTGCGAAAGAAGTTCAACATACATATTTACAAACCACACTCGAGTACTAATATTTACTCGGTTGACTTAAGTTGAGCCTAGGGTAAGTCCAGATATCACTTGCCACGAGCGATTTGCCCCCGGTTTTCAGATAATCCGACGTCGGAATATCAGGTCTTGATACAAAAGGGCAGATAATGAGAATGTTTTGCTCATTTAGAATTGATCTGGAAACACGTGCCATCACTTCCACATTTTCCCCCATCTAAAGTGTTGTCAT
The DNA here is from genome assembly GCF_048934315.1 of Petromyzon marinus. Classification (NCBI taxonomy): domain Eukaryota; kingdom Metazoa; phylum Chordata; class Hyperoartia; order Petromyzontiformes; family Petromyzontidae; genus Petromyzon; species Petromyzon marinus. Next base: position 8,668,975 of record NC_133709.1, on the reverse strand, counting down.
GTGGCATCGGGTGACATCACTGTTAGGAGTGCGTAAGGCATTTTACATGCGTGCACAATGGCGTGATGCGAAAATTCCCTTAAATATTCAAAAATGTAAAATTATGATTAAATATTGTTTTTTTATCTGACACCCCATTCTTTCCCTATTAGCCACCATTCGCCTTTAATCTAATTTAGGCTGCTGGGTTTCTAGCGCAATGCCATAACCAGTGCACCACCACTCTCCCCCTCGTACAAAGACAAATATCCCCCTATATAACTTTCCACCCTTGGGAAAATTGCTGTTAGCGAGCAGCTATGAAGGCCGGTACGGCACACGACGGGGGTGGGTGACCAACATCACGCCCAGCCATCATTGTCTCCCTGGTGCTGATGTTTACACACTTCTCCAGGTATTAATTTATGGCTGAGTCGACCTAGGTTCCCCTCATGCATGCACGTTGACACATGCGCAGTCTGTTACATACACACATGCTGATCCACACGTACAAACACAATTGTGAACTCGTACACACACTACCCTCACAAAAATTAATGCACACTCATACTCCGATACGGAGTCACGGTTTGCATGATCATGCACACGCGTGCATGCATTCTCGCACGCATACAAACCTAAAAATAGTGTGCACTCACACAGACGTTATATACAAACACGAATGCACACACCAACACAAAAATCATATACTCTACAACAAAGATAGCCCTAATAGTCGACAAAGACTATTGGGGCAAGTACTGTGACGGTGCACGGGATGGGTGTGGTGCGGTGTGGCAGGAACCACGCCCCACCACTTGTTTCCCCAGTCCTGGTGTTCACACACTGCTGCAGGTACACGCACCTCAGATTAGCGCGCTTGGCCATGTAGAGTGCGAAAGAAGTTCAACATACATACACATGTACACTTTTAAGTCGATGCACATTCACTCACCCGCACCTGTAACACGAGGATTCCATTTGGCTGCAAGTGAGAGACTGAAGGCCAACGTCCGTGCAACAAATGGTTAAGGCTGCTGCGCCCCCTCCCCCACCACCTCGGTGAGGCTGCATGGAGAGGAGCGATACAAATCGATAAGAACATGAGGTAGCTCATTAAATAGTTTAAGAAGAGATGGCGTCACGCGAGACTTTGGCTAGGGTTACTCGCGTGGCTGCTCGTAACGGGACGCCCTCTCCCTCCCCGCCTGCCTCGCACAACCTTCCCCCCCCCCCGCTCATCCACTCCGCAGCGTGCTCTCTTGCTGACTCCCTACCACCACCCTCTCCCTCCTCTCCAATCCCCCTGCACTTCCAAACACTGGCTGAACCTCTTTTAGAGTGACGAGTTGGATTCCAAGTGACTGCAACCCATGCTTGGATGGCTCGTGCTGAGCCAACTTTGAGCCCTCCTGAAATAATGAGCTCTGCCTATCCAGAAGAGCCTTGCTGCCGTTTCAGGAGGGCCCTGCTGCTTTGGGAGTTTTGGTTAAATTCCATTTTGCGAGTTTGGCTGCTTCTGAGAGGGAACTGGAGAAATGGATACGGGGGTGGGTGGTGCAGGGTGTATCACTCAATGCTCCGCACAAATGGATGCAAGAAAACACTGCCCTGCTGCCATCTGGCTATGTGGCACAACCCATGCCTCTAACACCTGGTCATCTCAGATCGTTCCCATATGAGTGCGAGCAAGGCTCAACTTCGCACAGCTTCCTCTGTCTGACGTGATCGAGCGCATCGATGGCGAATTGAATCTCCCACCATAGCCAGTGGGTCACAGCAGAAATTGGCAGTGCCATCGGTGGTGATAAAACGTTCTACCATGTTCTGTGTACAGACAAAAAAAACTGTAAATTAATATGTGATGACCTTTTGAATGGCGAGCGCGTGCGTACATCATCTATGGTTTTTAAATAGGAACGTAGTGATTAGCCGGCCCTGCGATTCGATGAAATGTCACAATTCTGGGGTCACGGTTCGATTCAGTAATTTATTTTCAGTGCTGTTTTTACTGGGTGTCTTGTGTGTTCTGTCTCATTCTGTCCATTAACCTCGAGGTGACATTTGCATTTATATATATTATTATGTATATAATTAGGGGCACTTCTGTGGCTGAAAGACCCCTCATGCCGTTTTGGGTCCTGTGGGTTATTTGACCACACTTCACTATGCCTGTCAATGCAGGTTGGTCGAGGAATTCTTCAGATATAATTCACAACTGATTTTAGCCATGGCCCGGAATTAAACTGTGGACGCCATCGTTCACAGCACGGTTGACTAACCGCTGTGCCACCATTCCACCCAAACATTTGCGTGTAAGTTACGTTACTTGTAAAGAAGCTTGCACACTCCATTCGATGCAAGTATCTTGAGTGAAAGAATATTTTTTTAATCGATGGGATCATTACATGCCCAGTTAAAAAAAACTTGTACGAAAGCCGCAACTAAGTTTTTATACGCCTTCCGGTGTTGGCAAGCGTCACACCTCTTCTGAACCTCTGGACTCAGACCAGGCCAGTGACCCACTTCCTGTGCTGCCAAACCTTTTTTGGAACCACCACGCAGCCCCATGCGTTGACAGGTCTCGTAGCACTTTGCAATCTCTGCACGGTCCACCAACACAGGCAAAGCTTCACAAGGCTTTGCGGCACTGCAAGGGCCTCCATGGACCCAGTCGACATGCGTGTTATTCTTTGCGCTACTCTTGGTTAACCCTTACGTATTAATGTGCGGTTGCCCACCAACGGTAATTGAAAGTCCTGTGTGGGCCGTCAGTAAGTGAAAGGTTCTTCCGGCCATTGGTCTACAACACTTGCTGTCACATTTGGTGGCGCAATAGGCGGCAGGTTGGCACTCTTGCCTCACGGAAAACGGCGCCTGGGTTCCGATTCCCGATGGCGGTGCCTTTTGAGTGGAGTTTTATATATTCTCTCCCCTGTTCTGCAACGGGTTTCCTGCTGTAGCTATAAATGTTACAATGTTATTGGCGTTGGTCAAACGTTTCAATGTAACGGGACCCCCCCCCCCCCCCCCAAGTAAAAGAGTCTTCTGACTCACATGTGTCTTTATTGGGTAAATATGTAATTATATATTATAAATTACAGTTATCGTTTGCTTGCCTCCCCGCGTTGCGATTGTTAGTCCGCCGCGAGCTCTGCGTTGGCATTGACCGCGCGTTCCCCTTCCCGCCATCCATCCCTCCCCGCTGCCATACTTCACCCCTGGAGACCGGCCTGGCCTCGGCGAGCATCGCCCTTCGAAGCGCCCCGCAACTTTTTGCCAAGATTCCACGTCCCCCGATGGCCACACGTGCGCGAGCATTCGCGGGCTCATCGATCGCCGGCTTAAAAGGGGGCGGCTTGAGAGAACTAATACATTTAAATCAAAACGGGGGGGGTTACGTTCCCCCTTTTAGCGAGTTTCTGAAACGTCCCCCGTGTCACCGGGGTTTTTATCGTTGTTGTGGAAAGTTGATCTTGGCAAGGGTGGCGCGCGCGCGCGCGCACGCGTGTCTGCGCCTGTGTGTGAGAGAGCGTTTGTCTAAATGCATTGAGTGTCTGCGGGTAAGAGTGGGTGTGTGTGCGCGCATGTGGACAGCGGTGGCGCAGTGGTTGGCACGTTGCGTTACGAATCCGGCGATCCGTGTTCGATTCCCACGCGTGACCAATAACAGTGGCGAACATTTAAACCGGTCCAGGGCCGCCAGTAGGTGGACTCAGCCTCAAATTAATACCTGGTGCGGTGTCTATAAACATCGCCACTTGGGAGACAAGGTGGCCGGGCGTGGTGTTGGCCACCCACCCCCTCATCTGCCATGCCGGCCTTCATAGGTGCTCGCTAATACCACTTATCCAACAGTCTGTTAAGACTATATGGGGGATATTAGAATATTTTTTTATATTTTTGAGTTCGTACACAGGTGGTGCCTCTGCCAGTCATCTCAGTCAGTCAACCTATAGCACCTGGGTCTCTCCCATTATCTGTTAGCGGGCCTTCGACACTTCACATGACCTCAAATTGCACCTAGCTTGGCACAGGCGCTTTGGTGATGTCACCACCACTCAGTGGCGAATGGCGGCTGTGTTGTATGAGTGTCTTTGTGCGTGTGAGTGTGTTTAAGAGTGTGTGTGTGGGTGAGTGTGTGCACAAGTGTGCTAGTGAATCTGCATGAGAGAGTATCTCTGCGTGTGTGTGATAGTGTGTTGTGTGTGTTTGTATGGCTGGTAATGTTACAGCGGAGTGAGCGTACTGCAGTTTAATCCCGGCGGCTCTGGTTTGATTCCTGGGCCTCCCCTGGGTAGACTCAGCCTTAATTTAATACCTGGTGCGGCGTGTTTGTGCCATTATCACGGAGGAGACAAATGCAGCTGGGCGTGGTGCTGGCCACACAAACCACTCTTGTGCTGTCGGTCTGCCATAATATCTGCTCACTAACAGCACTTGCCTTAACAGAGTTTGTTGGGTGTGTATGCGCACACGCACACACGCAAACACGGCAGCGCGAACGCGCCGCGAGAGTGCTTGCGCTCCCGGGCGGCTGACGTAATGCTGGGCGGGTTCGTTAGCGGTGCCACTGGGCTGTCTGCCAGCATGGCTAATTAAACGGGGTGGGGCGGTGGCTGGGCTGGCTGATGGAAGAGGTGGAGGCAGGGGGAACGACGACAAAGCATCGGGCACTCCATCCAGCGGTGATTAATAACAGCCTGAGACCCCTTCCAATCAATAACTCTCCCCTCCTTGCTCGTTAATGTAAAAGTACGCCCGAGTTGAAACAATTATTTGCCTCTCATTGCACTGCACGCACTATCTCTGCCTTTCAATCACCCTAGCGATCTCCGTTGCACCCTCCCCCCTCCCGCCGCCGACTCGCTCATGTGCACGCAATCTTTAAAGAGCTGTCCTCTTTCTCACTTACATACGTGTCACTTCTCTCTCCGTGTCTGTCCATCCCTTTCCTCGTCGCTATCCGTTTCTCGCCGGTGCTCTCCGTCTCACTTTCACTCACTTCACAGTCTCTCTCGCACGCGCACCTCTTGCTTAATTTCACTCCGAATCTGTCTCGCATGCCCTCGTAACCTGCCGTGCGCTTCAGTGGGTGAGTGAGCGTCTTGTTGTGACCTGCAGTTTTGGTGATTTACTTGTGGGAGGCCTTTGTCCAGCAGTCGATAGATTATTGCTGTTGATGATGTTGACTTGCGCACACATTTAATAGTCTCCCTGCCTGTCTCTTGTTTCCCATTCTCACCCCACATCGTGGGCTCTTGTTTGCTCGATTAGAGGTTATTAACCGACTTCAAAAATATATCCCTTTTAGCTGTGTTGGTTGAGGCAAGGGCTGTAAGTGAATGCCTATTTAGGCTAACACAGCGCATATGGGGGTCGTATAGCCCGCACTATTCATGCTGGACTAGCTGCCGTTGTCTCAGCCACTGCTGATGTTTACGACACAACCACCACTATACCAGATACTAGTGTTAGGCTGAGTCAATCTACGGTACATTCTTGCCAGATTCAGATACCAGTGGTCCATTGGGAATGACCATTTTGATTACGATGGCTGACATCGTTAACATATCGCGCCAACTAATCGCACTCCCCTCTACACATTCACAGCCACTGTTCGCCAAAAAGTGGCGGTGACGTGCCAGGCTAGGTGCACTTTGAGGTCACATGAAGTGTACAAAACTTGCTGGTAGGGAGTCACAGGACAGGCCCAGATGTAATGGGCTAACTTAGGTGACTAGAAGATGCATCACCCGTGCTGTGTTCTAGCCACGCGGTGCTCTGCTCACCGTTATCAGCATCGGTCCTCCACCCTTTTTTATGGTTGGAGGGCAGCCGCCTCCAACTGCGCAGTAGTGTCCTTCACGAACTCCTCCACAGAGGCCGACCATGTACTTATTTACGCACACAAAGTTACATACATTTGCACTTGCACACATGCAGTAATTTGTAATCTTTGCTATGCAGGCACACATACTGATCTCATACACTTTTCAACTGCATCTCTCGCTCTCAAGTGTGTCACATGTACACACTCACAATCTCTCCTTTTCGCCTGCTCACTCTCGTAATGCATTTCAAGGACGTTCTGTGCAGGCCTGGGGGCCAGCGATTGTTATTTCATTATATATGTACAAAATATGTTAAAATAAATGGAAAAACCTTTCAGGAGCCACGCGGTAATCCATCCCCGCTGCGATGAATGAGATGTGAGGCCCTGGCCCCTGCTGGGGCGCGTGGGATGACCCAATCTGGTGGTGGCCTCTCACCTTCCTTCCCGGGCTGTGCCACGCGACAAGGGGGCGGGTAGTGGGAAACATGGGTGGTGTAGGGAAATGTGTAACCCCTATTAACTCATTAGGGTGGCCTGCATGTGGCCTGTTGCCAACCCCACCCTCCATCTATGGATTCTATGCATTCTTTATTTAGGTTCTCAGCTGTGCCAGCTTGGTGCTCTGACTTCTGAGTCACCCGTTCACCCCAGTCATCATTTGTATCTTGCAGGTACCTGAACACGATTCAGACCATGTGCCCCCACATCCTGCGCTACCTGACCACCGCCATCATCGCCAACAAGGATGCACGCAAGAGGCGACAGGTGCTCAAGGACCTGGTGAAGGTCATCCAGCAGGTGGGCATCCACACACGTGTGCGTGTCTTTGTGTCGTTGTTGTAGGTGCTTGGCGTGTGTGTGTGTGTGTTTACGCGCGTCCCTGTTTGTATGGGGAGCTATAGGGTAGTGGTTAGCGCACTGCGCTACGAACCGTGCGACCCGAGTTCAATTCCCGCTCACGACCAATAACGGTGATGAATATTTGAATCGGTCATAGGCCTCCCTTGGGTCAACTTCAATGAGTACCAGCGCTGAGGAGATAAAGGCGCCCAGTCGGTTCACTTTCAGGCCTTCTTCGTAGGTGCTGGCTTACGGCACTCGCCCCAACAGTACGTGTCGACTAATATACACCGCAGTGGCGAGATATTAATTCCCTCGCCTGCTATGCAGGAGGTCGTGGCTTTGATTCCGACCCTGATGCCTGTATATTTGGAGTTTGCATGTTCTCCCCGCGGTCGCGTGGATTTTTCCCCTGTCCTCCGGTATTTCCCTCCACGTTTAGAATCATGCGTTTTAGCGTATTTGGCTGCTATACATTTCCACACGACAAGCCACTTCGTTGAGCTATCATATGTGGCCAGGTCACTTCTGAAAAAGAGCTACGTAGCTCAGTGGGGCCTTACCTGGGAAAAAAATACTAAATTGTTTAGTTTTAATACGGAAGATGTCTCGTGTGTTTTTTTTTTTGTTTTGCGTCAGGAGTCGTACACATACCGCGACCCCATCACGGAGTTCGTCGAGTGTCTCTATGTCAACTTCGACTTTGACGGCGCGCAGAAGAAGCTACGGGAGTGCGAGACGGTACGACCACAGCCCTGGGCTCTTTCCTCCGCCACATCGTCGCTCAATTATTGCCTCACCCCCTCTGGTTGATTCCAGTTGTGTCATCGGCCGGTATCCTTCGTCGGGCACCGCACGCAACATCCACGTGGCTGTGGGAAAGATGGTTTGGCAATTTTTTTTAAAAAATATTTTACATTTTGCCTAGGAGGTGGGAGCACACATCTGTTAAGATGAGCACATAAAACGCAGTCTTATTCTCCCAAGTGTAACCTGGGTTGCATCACAAAAGTCAAGGATCATGGCATCGATTAAGTTGAACCAGACTGTGAGAGAAAATCAAATTAACTGGTGATTTAAAATGGTTAAAAGTGACTTACATTCATACTCTTTGGTTCTATTGGGTAAAGTCACGTAGGTAAAAAATAAAATAACAAGTGATTTTTGTTATTTTATTTCTTACATACGTGACTTTACCCAATAGAACCAAAGAGTATGGATCCTAGCAGTCACGAAAGCTTTAAATCTAGAAGCGACTTACATTCTTAATGGACTTTTTTTTGCAGATTGATGAAATAAGTAAACCTATCATGAAGTTAAATTTCGATTTAAAGCTTTCGTGACTGCAGGGATTCATCTTCTTGGTTATTTCGGTAAATTCACCACCTAGAATGGAAATAAAAAAATAAAAATAAAACATAATGAAATAAAATTATCACGACGTTTCGGCCACAACACAAGTAGCCTTCCTCAGGTGAAGAAACAGAACTGTCGGGAAGACTGCGCTGTCTTCCCGACAGTTCTTGTGTTGTGGCCGAAACGTCGTGAGAATTTTATTTCATTATGTTTTTTTATTTTTTTATTTCCATTCTACGTGACTTTACCGAAAGAACCAAGACGATATCATGAAGTTGTTTACGTAACGTCCACGCTCGTTGCACCACCGATATATATGCTCTGTGTGAAGATCACTGATAAAGACATAAATACTGGAATGTGCCATATTCGGTCACAAGCACACATCCCGGCACCTGCGTGCTAAATTTAAATAACACGTCCGCCCCTTATACACACGGACACAAAGTTTGTGATTGACATGCAACAAACAATCCTTTTGGGGCTTTAAAAGGTGGTTTGCTGCTTCCGTGGCTAAAGACTTTTGTTGAAGTGACTTCGCAAGTAGTTCCGTAATGTCACCTTCCACGGAGCGTTTTTGGCGCGATATTGCCCTGCTTCTTGCTAGCTCTTGAGAGTTCCAAATGGGGTGAGGAGAGGAAAAAAAATAACTAAAAGAGCTTGGCTGCACTTGCTGCTACCTTCGGTTGCAGCCCCCGTGTTGGAGAGCGATGATGATGCAACCGTGCAGTTCGCGGGGGCGGTCGTACTCCAGCTTCTATGCAACCACCACGTTAGCGCTCGCATTCATCACGCGCCTGGGCTTTGGTGGGGGGGGTTGGTGGTAGAGTGTCTTGCATAAATTCTAAACTGTAAATATTATTTCAGCCGTAGTTGGTTTCCAGTAAGTGGCGTTAAAATATGTTTTTTTTTCTACTTTGCCCGCATTTTTTACTTTTCATGAGGCAGTAAATTCAACCCAAGTAGGTTGATAACGCTTAATTTATCGTTGGCATTTGTTTCTTTGTGGGGCGGGTAGGCAAAGTGTGTAACAGTGTGTATTTGCTGTGCGGTAGTTGTCTTTGTGCATGTGGGTCGTTGCGTGAGCGTGTATTTTTTCGTGTGATTGGGTATTTTGTACATTTGTGTGTGTGAATGGATGTTGGGGAGTGGTTGTGTGGCAGTTGGCACACTGCGTTTTTAACTTTGGTCGCCTGAGTTTGATTCCCTGTCGAGGTTAATGACATGGGTTAGGTATATCAGAACCGAACTAGGCCTCCCTTAGGTCAACTCTGCCTTGCATGAGTACTTGGTGCGGGGGCTGTGTGTTAACATCAACACCAGGGAGACAAATGCGGCCGGGCATTGTGCTGCTTGCTAACAGCACTACATGGGGAATCTTTGTATGTGCACATTCTTTAGAATTAAGTGCTGGTAGTGAGCACAGACACATACACTTATTCAACAACAACCGCCGTTCGTCATTAAGTGGCGGTGATGTTACCACAGCACTTTGCCAGGCTAGGTGCACTTGAGGCCACGTGAAGTGTGGACAGCTCGCTGGCAGGAGGTTATGGAACAGACCCAGGTCCCGTGGTTTGACTGACTAAGATGACTGGCAGATGCGCACCACCTGTGCACCTTACTGTGTCAACTTGCTGTGTTTTAGCCACCTGCCACTCCGCTCGTTGTTGTGAGCATTGCTCCTCCGCCCTCCGTTGTTGCTGGAGGACGACTGCCTCAAACACCCCGAAGAGTCCTTCACAAGCCTCCTCCATAGAGACCAATCTTGAGACCACTGGTATCAGTCATCAGAATGTCCAATCAGCTCCACATCCTTCTGTACCACATCAGTCTATCTCTTCTCTAGCTCGTGCCACGCTTGTTTAGCCCCCTTATCTGGCCAAACTTGCTTGGGTATGGGGTGGCTGGGCATGCAGGCTACATGACCCAGCCAACGCAGCATTGCCTGCCGGAGAAGGTCACTGATGGGACTGTGTCCAGATTTGTAAAGGATCTGTGAGCTCACACAATCCAGTCTGGTTAAACCCTGGATAGATCATAGGCAGGGCCAGCCTAAATGTTTCAAACCGGCGCAGATTCCCCCGGTACACCCATGGAAACCTTAAACAATGGGGTTAAATAAGTTGTTAAATTGATGTTAACCTGTTAAAATGTTAACATCTTCTTTGATTTGTACTGCACACACGACGCACACATTAGACTTGTCCTGCAAACACCCTGTGCAGACGCCGCACGCACGCCTACACGCCTACACACACATGATCGCATACGCTCACACAGGCGTGCACAACGCTGAGGGATGAACTGCGTTACTGCTCCCACACCTCCACGTCCGCCCTAACAAACAGGGCCCTATACACATAACCCCTAAGGGATGTATGCACACCCACGTGCACACACGCCCCCCCCAGGCCACTGAAAGCAGCATTGTTGGACCCAGGTCTGGGTTCTGTCCACTGAGGGCATAACACTAAGCATGCAGCCATGTACACTAACCATGCAACCTGGGCTGGGCCAGATCCAGAGGTCCTAAGGGACTTGGCTGTAGGGTTTATCAAGGCATGTGTGTGTGTGTGAGTGAATGTGGGTGGGTCTATGTATGTATGTATGTGCGTCTGTATGTATGTGTCTGTGGGCCTCTCTTAGGTTGAATCAGCCTCAAATGAGTGAGATGCGGTGTGGAAACATCACCACTAGGGAGACTAAGGGCGCCACGGTGGCTAGGAGATGTTAACTGCCTCGCCTGGTATACAGGAGATCGTGGGTTCGATCCCGACCCTGACGCCCGTATATCTGGAGTTTGCTTGTCTCTCTCTGGTTGTGTGGATTTTCTTCTGGGTTCTCCGGTTTTTCCATCCACATTTAGAAACATGCGTATAGAGTATTTGGCTGCTATAAATGTCCACTCTGTCGAGCTATCATTTGTGGCCAGTTCCCTTCTCAAAAAGAGCTATATAGCTCAGTTGGCCTTACCTGGTAAACATTTTTTTTTAATATAGTAGTTTAAGGCGGCCGGGCGTGGTGCTGGCCACCCACCCCGTCGTGTGCCATGCCGGTCTTCCTAGGCGCTCGCTCACGGCACTTGCCCCAAAAGTCTATTGAGTCTATACGGGGGATTTTTGTGCTTGGGTGCATGTGTGTGACTGTGTGAGTTGACGTGGTAGTTGGTTCTAACACTGAAACCCGGTTTCGGTTACTGGCAACGATCCATTTCATGTGATTTTATTGCACACCTCCCTTAGGTCGACTTAAATGAGTACCCGGTGTGCGTGCGAACATCAGCACCGTGGAAAACAAATACGTCCCGGCATGCAGGGTGCTGGACCCCATCACTCCGCTAACAGCACTTGCCCCAAACAGGTTATTGAAGTCTATATGGGGGATAATTGTCTTTGTGTGTGCCTTTGCAGGTGTTGATCAATGACTTCTTCCTTGTCGCTTGCCTGGACGACTTCATCGAGAACGCCCGCCTCTTCATTTTCGAAACCTTCTGCCGAATCCACCAGTGCATCAGCATCAGGTGCTCCCATCCAGTCCAGTCCGGTCAAGTCAAGTTGTTTAGTCCGGATGAGGTTTAGTCTGGTCTAGTCCGGTCCAGTTTGGCCCGATCCAGTATCGTTAAGTGCAGTGCAGTCTGGCGTAGTTCTGTCAAATCCATTCCGTGTCTGTCTTGTCTACACAGCTGTGTGTCACTCCAGGTGATAATCCCTGTCCAGTGTTTGAAAGTAACTGAAGAGCTGAGAAGTTTTGTTTAAATGCCTTAAAAGTAACATTCAAACTAATTGTTGATGTTGTTCCAACTTACTGTCTTCGTGTATCGTTTATTAAATAAGGCACCTTGGTTCGGTTTCAACATTGGCTGAGACTCAACAGCAAGGCGTGTCCTCATTAAGCAGCAGCCACCCACAAACAGCGCGGAGTCGCACGCGTCGCACCGCATTGCAGGCAGCGCTCCCGTCGGCTGACGTTAATGCCCATCAGCTTGCGCGAAAAATGTGAATGCCGAAAAAGGGCATCAAATAACATTCGTTGCTGTCAATCCCCTGTGCGTCTCCCATGCATCCTCTTCATACCCATGTGTTCCCCTGTGTCCCTGTGCATACCCCAGGTGTTTACAAAGGTGTCCTTCCTATGTGCCCTTCCATGTTCCTCCCCATGCATCGCTGTGTCACATCTCTCCGTCTCTCCCTGTGCATCCCTTTGCATCGCCACGTGTCCCCATGTCCATCTTCTGTGTTTACCCCGTGTAGCCCCCACCACGTGTATATCTGTGTCTGTTTCTCCCCATGTGTCCCCATGTATCCCTCGATATAACTCACCTGTGCGTTAACTTGTCCACCGTGTTTAGCATGCTCGCGGACAAGCTGAACATGTCCCCGGAGGAGGCGGAGCGTTGGATCGTGAATCTGATCCGGAACGCCCGGCTCGATGCCAAGATCGACTCGAAGCTGGTGCAGACCTTGAGCACGCACCCCGCCCACCTGCCCCCCGCCACCCACCTCCCCTGCCCCACTTTAACACACTTGTGCTATGGGTATTGCATCATGTATGTGTGTATGTACGTAAGTATGCATGTTGAACTTCTTTCGCACGGTACGTAGCCAACTGTGCTTATCGGAGGTGCGGGAGAAGGGCAACGAATCAAACACAAAAAACAGTTCGAAATGAATGGGTTTTCAATCTAGATTTAAAAGTACATAGCACCAGTGGCTTCCTAATATTGAAAGAAAGAGCGTTCCAGATGGCCGTAGAGGCACATCTGAAAGCACACGATGCAGTGATCGTCTTTGTCGAGTCCATTCGAATCTCTTGCAGAGCAGTGCAACCCTCTGGTAAAAAATGGCCCACTGAAGTGGATAACACAGAGCTGCCTCTGAGATCGCTTTAAGTGATCTCAGGTCTACACAGTCGAGGGCAGCACTTTCCTATCGATCGTGCAACGTAGATTAATGCTCGTGTGATAAATTGACATTTTTTTTTTAATTTGCTGTGCGCTGAGCTGTAATTCAACCAAATTAAGTGCAGAACCAAATTTGATATGATTGGAGGGTTTTTTTTTTACTATTCCAGCGTTCATAATGGCCGTGTCAGAGCCACTGGGGTGGGTGTCTCACTCAAGGGATCCTTAATTGCCATGTTATTCAGAAATTACTCAAGATTGCACATTGCTATCATTGCCCCCTTTTGGCAGATATACCCATTTGCTGTCTGTGATGAGTCACTTTGTGCCACTCACGGCCAGCTTCCATCCGGGGGTTCACCTAGGCTAGGAAAAACTACAAATCTGCACTGATTCTTGATACTTAATTACATTATGGGCGCATAAATGCAAGGATTATTATGACTAATTCCTCGCTGTGTTTGACAGCTGGGCCTGTGTGTCTCTTAAAATGCTATGGTGTCGTTGCTGTATGCTTGGGTTACTGCTTCTCGTGTGGTCATTGTAGTTGCTTTGTGTAGTGTGGTCACTGTGGTTGTGGTTTGCTTTGTGTGTGGTTACTTTGTCGTATAATCGCTGAGTGGTTAATTGTGTACATGTTATGGAGTGTAATCACTGTGATTGTGTGCGGTGTATGGTGTCACTAGTTAATTCTGTGGTTGCTGTGTATGTGTTGTTATGGCGTAAGCGCGCTCTTCATGTGTAATTGTAACGAATAATGCAGTTACTGTGTGGTCAATTGCGTGATTGCTGTGTGGTTAGCTTGGGCTGGACACGAGCTTCGTTGATCGTCGGCTTCTTCCAACGTCAGTCGCATGTTTTATTTGCGGACGTTGAATGTGCTGTCACCTGTTGCCTTGCAGGGCCACGTGGTGATGGGCAACAACGCAGTGTCGCCGTACCAGCAGGTCATCGAGAAAACGAAGAACCTCTCCTTCCGCAGCCAAATGATGGCCGTCAACATCGAGAAGAAAATGTCTCAGAACAACCGCGTGGAGGTGGGTGGGGGGTGCGGTGTGCGCTGAGAGACGCGGAGGTAACGTTGGAGAGAGGACGTAAAGCGTGAGAGACAACTCGCGCTTTGTACGAGTCTCTCGCGCTTTTTATAGGGGGGGGGGCTCTAAAAATGCACTGCGTGGCCCGTAGTGGGATTGAACCATCCAACCTTTTGTTACTCAGCGGCCGTGCCTCGCAAGCCACTGGATAAGACGAAACGGCATGCTCTTGAACGCTTGGGCTTTTCTTCGTTTATCGATTACAGTCCGTCGTTTCGTCCGACAGACCTTTAGGACTGGCAGTACACGGTTCATAGCATGAGAAAACCGTGACTAAACCGAGCATGTTTATTTTCTGCAATAATATTTGAATATACAGTTACATTTTTAGGAGCGGGGGTGGGGGGGGGGAGCTTGGAGAGCCACTTATTGACATGCACTGGAAAAAATACATGGTGTGCAAAAAGGTATCTATTATTGAATAATTATTATTAGACAGCAGTTTTAAACTGCGGTCTAGGACAACGTTGGCAAATGTCTGCTTTATTTATTTATATGAAAACCCGAGAGGCTCGAGTGAACTTCAGCGCAAAACAGGGGGAGCGTTCAGAACGGTCGCAACCGAAGTTGTGGGTGACCGACCGCCTGCAACTTGAAAACCCTGCTGTGACGTGTGATGCCAATGCCACGGGCCCATGTGTGGTTGTTTTCGTGGAATGAAGTGCGTGCGGTACAGTGTTTCAAACTACCCAAGTGTGTGAGTGTGTGCTGCCTTATCGACGCAGCTACAACTGCCGTCGAATTGTAAAGAAAGACAACATAAAGTCCACGCATTCGTCAATGACACCGCCTTAAAAGGATTGATGTGTAATTGTTTGTGCTATATATATATTTTTAAGATCATATGGTGTTATTATTGTTGCTTGTGCACCAATTCCAACGCAGCATCACGAAATAATTTCTCTTATTGTAAAGCTTGAATAATTGATGACACCTTTATGGACTATCCGAGGACACTTCACAGCTGCTCACGAAAACTACAAACCCACGAATTCAAATCCTACGGAACCACGTTGTTTAACCAATACCATTGCCCAGATTGTTATTGCTTTTGGGGACAAGATTGGCAACAGAATGCTTCTTATAGCAAATGTTAGAGGAATAAAAAAAAATGTACTGTTACACTTGCGCAGCAGTGCAATTGGCGCTTATGAGGCTGGGTGAAAGGTCTCGCACCCAGGGGAAAGGAGCCTCTATTAATGGATTGGCCTGACCATCTAGTGCTCGCGTGTTTTTAACACTGTTGAAGAGGCATTATTATTATTATTCACGGTTATTTTTACTCGCATGTTAAAAGCTGAACACTTACTTGTGTTTATTTTTTACGAAGGGAAATGCTGCAGCTGCGTAATGGTTTTGCACTCTGGACTTGCTATCCAGAGGTCCGTTGGTTCTATTCCATCTCCAGGTTCGGCAGTTGAAACATTGAGCGAGTTTACTAAATACACCCCCCCCCCTCTCCATGCACCTCCCCATGCACCCCCCCCCCCCCCCCACCAGCAGTAATAAATGGGTGAACCAGTCAGTCAATTGGCATGCTGTGTGGTGGGGTAAAGTTTGGTTACTCCGACCTCATCCTAGACGTATGGGTAGCGTGGAAGAGCAGGCCAAATCCCCTCCAGAGGGGCTGCATAGAGCTTCGTTATCGTGGACGCCCTTCCGCCAGCAGTGGTGTGAGCAAGACATTGCAGGCCTGCACCTTATGGCAATGGGTGCTGTCTCCTTGTGAAAACCAGCATTGGGATGTGATAGGCTCTTTTGTCTGCGGACTCTAGTCGGCTGTGGAAATTCCACATTCCTATGCCAGGTGTCAGTGTCTGCGTGTGATGGCCTTCGCCTTAAATATACGAGTCTTAATTTCCAAATTATTTGGGCGAGCGCTTTGTAACCAGGGAATGGCGCCATTATCGTCTTGGCATCTCTCTCGCAATAGAGACCAGGGCATAAGCATCCTGCTGTCACAGCGGATTAAAGGGAGCACTGGGAAAGATGGGCAGTCTCTATGTATTCATCCGTTCTAAGAATTGAATACATGTGTGTGTGTGTGTATATAAAGAAGTCAGAAAGTTTAATATATCACTATATAGTGTGTAGAATGATGCGGCCGTTTTGTGTTGTGTGGGTTTGTGTGCTTTGCGTGGTATTTGTTGAAATGCGTGTGCTGTTATGTGTTGTTGATTTGTGTATATTTACAGAGATGAGTTGTGCGTGGGTTTGTATTATGTGGTTGTGTGAGTTTGTGGTTTGTACTGAGACTTGAGTTGTGCGCCAGTCTGAGAAGTACCGTGCGTCGGCAGTTGCGTTGTGAAATTAGGGCCTGGGTGGGTATGTGCGAGTGATTGTGTTTGGTGCATTCTGTGGGTGTTGTGTGTGCATTTAATTTACATGGCATTCCAGGATGAGGGATGGGTGGGATATTTTTTGACCCGTATGGCCATTATTTTGTATGTATAGTAAGATGTACATGTGTGTGCGTGCCTATTGAGCGTATGTATGAGTGTGCGTTGGATTAAATTTGCTTTGTGCAATGAGGGATGTGTGGGTGGATTCGTGTGGTCAGTGCATGGTTAGATGTTGTGTACACGTGTTGAGTGTGTACGGTGAGTTGTGTGTGTGTTGTGATGAGTCGTCTGTGTACACTTTGTATGTTGAATAGCGTGGAATGAGGTGGGTGGGTGGGTGCATCATCCGCTCAGCTGGGCTCCGTCCATTCCATGCTCCATTCTCCACGCCCTGTTTTTGCCAAAATTAAAATTAAAAACACACGCTCACTGACGTCACCTCCCTCCCGCTCACCCGCACAACCTCCTACACGCTCACCCGCTCACCGGCACAGCCAGCCACCTCACTCCCACGCTTGCTCACCCCCGCTCACCACTATTCTTCACTCACTCTCATTTTCTTGCACGCAAACTCCACATTACACCTGTCGATGAACTTTGTATTCACAGTTAACTCTACCTGCCCATGCCCACCCTCAATCCTACCCTCTCTCCCACCTCCTTGCACCCACTCACATGCACCTGATCACTCTTAGGTACACACCTTCCCATCGTAATTCACATGAACAACTACACAAACTCCCTCACCTTCACTTACCGGTCAGAGCTCACCTTGACACCTATTTACCCACACCCACGAATTGAAACCGGACAAGACCAGGTGTCCTTTCACTCTGTGAATTGAAAGTTACGACATTCAGTTGCCAAACGTTAATTGTTTTCTTGGCCTGTGACTCTCCTTTAAGACTCGTTTAAACCCAGCGCTGTTGCACGACTAATTCCCTCCACTTCCTTTGGATTGCTAATTGATTTGGACGTGTTTTAGGAAACCCGAGAGACTCTGTGATGGAGAAGGTTGAGGGTTTTGGATTTGTGGGTAGAGTGGCCTCAGCGGTGAGCGCTATCGCCCCTCCCTCAAACCGAGAGTTCACAGATTCAAACTTGACCTTTGACCTCTGCTGTACATTACACATAGAGCAAGTGAAACACATGAATCAGGGAATTAACACATTTATAGGAAAATATTTGGACTTGGGCAGGATCCTTAATAACGAGAAAGGATGCGTAGCATGGCCAGTGGTCAAGACTGACGACGGAATAGCATACAAGGAATGGAACATGCCCTAGAGGACGTCCATCGCAGAGATGGAGTGAGTGATTGCATCGCAAGACTTGGCATGGACATAGCGACAGATTGGGGAGGCATTCATCCAGCAGTGCATAAGATCATGGCTAAAAATGAATAGAATGATACAGTTTAGGTGTCATCTTCTGTGGTGAATAATAACAAATGTAACAATATTGACACTACACGGCATGATGGGTAATATACCCACAATCCATTCGAAACCCAAAATATTACAGTATTTATATTGACCAATGTGAGGCAGGAGATCACATGTGAATTGATTCACGGTGATGTCTGGTGGTTGCAATATGAGGCAGTACAGTAAGTAGGATTCTGACGTGGTCTTCTGAAAAAGGTTTTCTGTGCATTCGCCTTTCGTATGTATGTGCTGTTTTTCTGGTTTTCTCCCATATACGCACACAAAGTTTAATATATGTATTGGCTAATCATCACACAGACCCTCGTGATAATAATAATTATAAAAGGTTCCGTGAGGCTTTCCTGGGATAAAATTTCAGCAAAAAATTCAAACTTGGAGCAAAACATTTTTTTTTTCAGTGCCCATTGGCACAATAGAGAGAACCGTGTAATGTTGTTGGCGTTCACACTCACTATCAATTTTCATAGTGGAGGCGGGATGGGTGTAGAAGGAGCTCAATGGTAACAATAGCTGAGTAAATAACAAGTAGAAATAGACCCAACGTGCTTCTAGCACATTTTCTTTGTGGACGATACTAAGAATATCGTCCCAGGATCGGGTGTTAAGCAGCTTGGAAGTTCAGGAATAGAAGATGGCAAGTAGTGAGTGTTGGAAGGGTTGCAGATGAGATCAGAGAAGAGAGGGAGAGAGGAGGTTCCGATGGTTGGGACACGTGGAGGATGATGGAGGGAAAAAATTGACTACTGTGGTAAAATCCCAAAGCCAGAGAGATGATGGTGGTGGTGGTGATCATGAGACTGTGAGAGTAGTCCCCGAAGGATATATCGACTGTTTAACGAGTAAAACAGACCTTGAGCCAGGTGGTGGAAGTCGAGTGATTTTTGCAACAGCTGTGGAATCTAGCATAAGGAAGTAACCAATGGCAAGCGGTGTGGTGGCATTGGCTGTGTATGTATGTTGAACTTTGCACCGTACGTAGCCAGCGTGCTGGCTACGTGCGGGGGAAAACCAACAAACCAAGTACAAAAATCACTTCTAAAGAGATGGCTGTGGTGACGTGTGGTGTTCGTACGATGATTGTTGTGTTCTCTTTGTGTCATACACAGGCGCCACACTGGGCTGCTGCGGAGGTGTTCTACTGAGGGAGCGCTCGTGAAAACCTTACCGCCCTCTCGCCCATCACCGTGTATTCTGAAGGAATCTCTCGTATGAAAATCAGGCTTGTGCACATTTTTACGGCAGTTTAT
This sequence comes from Petromyzon marinus, assembly GCF_048934315.1. Classification (NCBI taxonomy): domain Eukaryota; kingdom Metazoa; phylum Chordata; class Hyperoartia; order Petromyzontiformes; family Petromyzontidae; genus Petromyzon; species Petromyzon marinus. The sequence goes on along the minus strand of NC_133709.1, from coordinate 8,649,930 downwards.
TTTTGCCAAGGACTCAACGAAACGAGAAATAAAGATGGAAAACCCAGACCACACCTGCGTCCCGCGTTGTCATGGGTTCACATTTGGGCTGCGCCCGCCGTCCAGCAGACTGGACAGTGTTGGTAGTCGCGCTACTCCCGAAGCTATCGCATTGCTCGCAAACTTAATCCTGGCCGCATAATTCACACTAACTTGCCATACGCTCGAAGAAGAAGAAGATTGGGGCGACGATCAGCCAATCGTTTACCAGCGTTCGCAGTCACGCGGTGGCCAATCGAATATGCCGTAATGGTGCGGTGCACCGTTATATGCAATGGCTCTTCTGATTGGATCGGGGGGGGTGGGGGGGGGACCTTGTATCATCTTGGATATCTGGCGTCTGATTTGTCCCAGAGAGTCACGTTGCCAGTTATTCACTTGGTCCACTCCACCGTCATTACACTGCACACCCGTGTAAACTTACAAACACAAAAACAATATGGACAAAGATTCTGCGTTAGCTTCTGTAGACTGTCGGGGAAAGTGCTGTGAGTGAGCAATTATGACCAGCGTCACATGAGCGTGATGCGTGGTATGATCATTGCCTGGTGCAGCCACGTTTGTCTCACCAGTGCTTATGTTCACAAACCGCTCTGGCCAAGACAGTCCCTGGTACCTGTTGCCACTCAAGTGCATCATGGCTGAGAATGGAGCCTTTGTTGCCAGAGTTGTGTCGTGCAAACAGCTTTACCACCTGTCTTGTTTCACCAACAGTTGGTGTGTGAACAATTCTACAAATATCTCCCGTTTAGCCTGACAGACGGTTGAGACTAGCGCTGTTATCAGGCATCTATTAAAGGCCAACTAGTACACAAATATGTTGTGTTGGCCAATGCCATGCCTGGCTGTCCAGGTGCTCGTTTGAGGCCAAATTAACCTAAGCGAGTCCCCGGGACAGCCTCCGACGCCTATTGCCACTGATGTTGACCACAGTCGGGAGTCAAAACTCGGCCTGCACAGTGTGAAATGGGCCACTGCACCAAACAGATCGACACGGACACGTGCGTACCATGGGCTGCCATATTCTGAGACTAATATCGCAACCGAAGCAGTAAGACAACAGAGCACACGGACCGATTCAAGTTGGCTGAGACAGGCCCCGGGCATTTTTACACCAAAATCCTAAGGGTGCCGTCCTTCGCTCGGCCGTCCTAACCTCTGGCATTTCCACCCAATTCCCCAGCGTGTGCTATTTATCAATATTAATGCTATAACTTTAGATTGTCTCTGGCACTTCTCCATCGTCTGAAAAATCCTAAGCTGAAGGGAGAGGAGGGCGGTGGAGGGGAGGGTGGGGGGGAGTGCCGCAGTTTGGCCGTCGTTTGCAGCTTCCTTGGCCATTTGCAGCAGCAAGATTGTGAAATGTCCCCTCCAAGGAGGGAGGGAGGGAGAAGCCCTCTGCCAGCAGTAGCAAGTGCATCCCCGTGGCACATTAAATTCAAAACTAAAGCAGCACGCACAGTCCAACACGAAGTGTATATTGTGGTCTAAACGAGACCGCGTCTCAAGACGCCGTTCGCAAACGGTGGGGGGGGGGGGGAATATTTATTTTGCGGAGATGCAGCCAGACGTCGGCGAATGCAAAGAGCAACGTGAATATGACCCTGTGCTTGAACAGGCGGGCACTCCGTTAGTCGCTTATGTGAAGCTATACAATGCAATTTGTATTTATATATTGTCCGAATGCAACTCCGTCTCAAGACACTTTATACAGGTAGTCCTCTACTTACGATGGAGATGCGTTACGACGACCCCATCGTAAGTCAAAAATATCGTAAGTCGAAGATGGCCTAGCCTACCCAGGAGTCTTAAATAATGGTGATAATTTAGCAAAACAGAACAATTTACAGTACCGTACTGTATAAGCTATATACTCTATGTATTTATTAATTACAATACTGTATTGCACAGTCAAATGTAAAGTAAAAACAAGGTACAGTACACGCGCTAACACCGAGAACAACTTCACTCCGTCGACCGCTGGTGTGAGTGAGGCATCGCCACACAAGGCGGGAGACGCGTACATCCCGGCAGCGTCCCAACGTCCAGTATCGTACCTCGTACGCTGCAGCGTTTGCCTGCCGCGCGAAATTTAAAATATTTTACAATTTGGTCGTATCGCTATCGTCATCGTAAGATCGAAATATTGTAAGTCGGACCATCGTAACTCGGGGAAGTATCTGTAGCAGCATCAGAGAGAGGCAGTCGAGGCATAGGCAGGGGAGAAAATGCGAAGGTCTTAAGGCCAGAGTGGGACATGCAGGGAGAGTTTTTTTCTATTCTTGTTTATGACAATATGTTTGAGAGAATTGCCAGTGTCGAAGTTTACTCACCACGAGATGTCTTCAGGAGAGAGTTTGTGTAGCTTTGCTATACATTCGTTGAAGGAGCACAGACTAAAGTGGTTCACTGTCTTGTCCATAGGGAGGGAGTTGAAACTAAAACTGAACTATTTTTTTTTATTTTACCAGGTAAGGTCCACAAAGCTTTTGTAGCTCTGTTTCAGAAGTTACTTGGCCACAAATGATAGCTCAATGCAGTGGCTTATGTGTAAATGTATAGCAGCCAAATACTCTTAAACAAATGTTTCTAAAAATGAAGGGGAAAAAAATGGAGGACCCGGAGCAAAATCCACGCGATCACGGGGGAGAACACGCAAACTCCAAATAAACAGGTGTTAGGGTCTGGATCGAACCCACGACCTGTGTACCAGGCAAGGCAATTAACATCTCTCCATCATCAAGGCCGGTCTTACCCAATTGGCCACACCCAGAATGCACCACTCAACGGACAATCGCAATTTCTACGTAGCTCATATTCTTAGCTCTTTCGGTAAAGTCACGTTGAAGGGAAACAATAAAATACATAATAAAATATATATTTGCTCCATTTTTTATTTTATTATTTTATTGCTTCCCTTCAACGTGACTTTACCGAAAGAGCTAAGAATATGAATTACTGCAGTCACGAAAGCTTTAAATCAAAATTCTACGTAGCTTTTCGGTAAGGCTGCAAATACATATTTACAATTATTTCAGAAGATAGTACTCGGGGCAACGTCCATGTATCGTCCGAAAGGCATCTTCCGCAAGCGGACTTTGATCCAGCGTGTAGCGTTCTTCTGGAAGGTATTTCTTGCATGCCCAAATTACTCTCAGACTCATCTTCCATCTGACTCGAGATAATCAACAGTCCGGTAATTGGTCTCGTGCGCACTGGGGCGGTTTTTGGCACCCAACAGGGGAGATCAATAATGGGGGTATCACGTAACCTATTAACTAAGAGTGAAGGATAGCTTTCCGGACACCTCATACATCGGTTGTTGACGCGGTTATAGGTGGAGATGGCGACCAAAGCAGATGGACAACTGAACGTTATTAAATATGATTCCCTTGAAACGTTTGTTTTCATTACCTGCCAGCACCCTTAAAATGCACGTAGCTTGGCACGAGCGCCATGGTAACGTCACCGTTTAGTCGAAAATGTAAAGTATCGCTGCTGGTGTCGGTATTGTGTTTTTGGGGTGTAAGGGTTCGAGTGTATGCGTGCGCTAAAGGTAATGCATATGCAAATACACTTTAACTTCACCGAGTCTCGAAGTACATTTTCAAGAGGATCCTGCACAGGCATGTTTAACCAAATCCCATAAGAGTAAAGAGAAATAATTCAAGCATGCTCTGTTGAAGTAGCAAACGGGGCGATTGGTCAGTCCTTCAGCTTCCCTGAATTTGTCCCCACTGCAGGGAGGGGGCTGCTCATTATAAGCCCCATGGGAAGTTTTGGCAGCAGCTGGCTGTGGCAGCAGCTGGCTATACCATACTGATGAGTCCTAAGCAGGATAAAGATGGTCGTTGCATCGCACACTTTCAGATGTGCTTCGACCGTCTGGAACGCTCTTCCGATATTAGGAAGCCATTTGAACTATGCACTTTTAAATTGAAAACTCATTTATTTAGAACTGTTTTTTGTTTAGTTTGTTGTCCTTCCCCCGCACCTCTGATTAGCACAGTTGACCACGTACAGTGTCAATGAAGTTCAACATACAGTTAGCCTTGTCCTTTCCATGGCCTTGTGCCATTTGTTACGTAAGAGTGGGCATGTAATCTTGACATGCAAAGCATGTCGGGATTACTGTTGTGTTTCTCCGACACCAATGTGCGCATGCTGTATATTATCAGATAATTCGTGGCATGTGGCAGGATACCCGAGAACCAGGAGAAAACCCATGCATGCAGAGGATTAACACGCAAAGCTCCATACATATGTAGTGGGCTCAAACGGAGTCGCAGACGTACTCTTAGGAGGCAACACATTTATTTAACAACAAACACTAAACAACCTATGGTGGTGACCACCAGGCTAACTACACTAATCACACAGTAACTAGCTACCACGGACAGGACCACAGCTTGGGTCCAGGTCCACGTGTTGGAAGACTCTTCTTTGAACGTAGAACGTAGATTTCTTCAGGATAACAACAGCAGCCGGTCCATCTGGTGCCCCGGCTTATATCCTGTGTGGCGGGGCTCGCTCCGCCGTTAGCCACGGCCACATTCTCGAATCGTCGAGCAGGATCTCGACCTGGACACGTGATCACCCCTAGCCCCCTTTTGGGGGCCCCCGTGTCGACACCACCGGTCACGTGTCCTGCGAGGTCAACCAGAGTGCCATGGCCCCTTATTCCATGGTCGGCACTCTTGCACCCTATCCTGTAGGGGCCGGCACTGCACGCAGAGCGTGGTGCCATCCATCACTGTCAGTCAGCGCTCACCGAGCCCCGCTAGGATCGGTACTGCATTCACATTCAAGTGGTGTCGGCGATGTCAATACATGGCACGCCGTCCCTCTCTCAGGGCGGCCTCACACAGTGACATCCAGCGATGTCACTACACAGAGATTGCTTCCAAGAACCCACTAAACTGGACCCGCCCTATCCTGGCCACCTCGCAGGCCAGCAGCAGCAGCACAAGAAAGATGAGTATTATGGCGTGAAAGAAGTTCAACATACGTGGATATGAGTGTGTGACGGGCTAGAGAAGAGATGGACTGATTTGGCACAGAAGGATGTGGAGCTGATTGGACCTGCCGATGATTTATAGCAGCACTGTCAATATCGGCCTCTGCGGAGGAGTTTCGCGAAGGATGCTGTGGGGGATTTGGAGGCAGTCGCCCTTCAACAACAACGGAGGGCAGAGAAGTGACGCTGCCAACAACGAGCAGAGCGCCGGGTGGCTAAAGCACAGTGGGGAGCGCAGTTGGTGCATCTGCCACTCATCTCAGTCGGTCAACCCATGTGGCACCTGGGTCTATTCCGTGACCTCCTACCAGCGGGCCTTCGACACTTCACATGACCTCAAAGTGCACCTAGCATGGCACAAGCGCTGTTGCGACGTCACCGCCGCTTAGTGCTGAACGACGGTTGTTGTGGTATTAATGCGTCCGATGCTCGAAAGTGAAGAGCTTCCTGCAGGCATTGTTTGGATGGTCAGATATCCGTTCGGCGGTACGAGGATGAATGGTTGCACGGTTGTGAGGACTTGTGCAGCGCCTCAGCCCGCGGTCACAAATCGCACTTTAAATCCGTCAAAAAGTAACTTGCAAGGCCACTGCTATTACTGTCCTTCCGGAGAAGAATAATGATCTGACCTTACGACCTCTCCAATGCCAGATTTGCTTGGTGTGTCTGTGAGGTCGTGGAGGAGGGAGGAACCCCTCAATCCAAGCATTTAGTCCATGAGCCACAGCAGAATTTGGTACCACCTGAGACTGTAAACCTCTAGTCCTACCGATGTATATATGTTATATGGCCAACAAGAGATAATTACTTGATAACCCCATGCATATCAAATGCTTTTCACATCATTCGCTGTTCTTGGCCACAACAATTGGAACCGCTCAAGTTATGCCACCTCAGGTTGTATCGACAAGTGAAACGTCTCGGTCTGGTCTCATGGATTATGGGACATAGCAGGCCTGAATCCTGATGGGACATAGCAGGCCTGTTCCTGATTGGCCTGCGGAGCCTCAAATATTGAACGAAGTAGCTGCCCCCAGGTGAATGGCTGGCTGATGGGGCCTCTGCCAAAGGCTGTGCGGAGAGCAATCTGGGACCTGAGACGAGCTAAAATGCCAGACGGATGATCTCTCCGTGGAATTTCTGAGGGAGGGGTGGTGTAGGTGTGCATGGCAACTTTAAATGACATTACTACTGCTTGTACTTTGTTATTAAACATTGCACCCAATGAACTCCCCATGAGTACTGTAACGCTGTGGCTGTGAAGGAGGAGCGACGCTCACAACAACGAGCGGAGCGCCGGGGCAGCTAAAACGCAGCGATGTGGCACAGTGAGGGCCGCATCTTTCAGTCGTCTTAGTTTGCCTTCAACATCTGGGCCTGACCAATGACCTGTCGGCGAGCATTTGACGCTTCACGCAATAGCCTAAAAAAAGTGCGCATAACCAGGCACAACAACTATGGTGGACGCCACTGCCTCTTGGAGGGGGAATGGTGGTTGTAGTATAAGTTGGGTATACCTATCGGTTAGGGTTGCCTGCGTGCATAGGTATGGGTGTGTACATTGGTTAGCGCATTGGTTAGCGCGCTTCGCTATGAACCTGAACAACTGAGTTCGATCCCCGACCACGGCTGGCATCAGTGGCGAATGATATCTTGAACTGGTTCTGAACCAACCCTTGGTCGACACAGCCTTGAATAAGTGCCTAATGGAGTGCGGTGTGTAAACATCGGCACTCGGGAGACAAAGGCGGCCTGTCGTCCCGCTCTTCATAATAGGTGCTTTCTGACAGCACTTTGCGCTAGCTGTCTGTGTAGGCTACATGGGGAGCTTTGCCTGTATGTGGACGTGGGCTCGGTGTGCGAGCTGCCCGCCGCTAATGGGTCTGCGCGTGCACATTAATTATTCAATAAAAACAAGAGCGAGTGTGACCACACCCAACCTCACACACACACACGTGTTCACCAAAACACACACACGCACATACACCAAACCTCGCACACACACACACTCATGTCCACCAAAACACACACACGCACATACACCCAACCTCACACACACACACACACGTGTCCACCAAAACACACACACGCACATACACCCAACCTCACATACATACTCACGTGTCCACCAAAACACACACACGCACATACACCCAACCTCACACACACACACACGTGTCCACCAAAACACACACACGCACATACACCCAACCTCACACACACACACGCACATGCACCCAACCTCGCACACACACACACGTGTCCACCAAAACACACACACGCACATACACCCAACCTCACACACACACTCACGTGTCCACCAAAACACACACACATATACTCATCTTCATTCAAACTCGTACACATACCCATGTCCCTTCTGGTGTGCTGATAATCACCTAAATTTGCGAAACTAGTACATCACCATCCCTTTAATCTCTGCTATGAGACTAATGCGTATAGTCATTAGTGAGACTGTAAAAACAATACTTGACCTTAGGAGACTGCGAGCGAGTGTGTGTGTATTCTATGGGGAGTCGTAGTGCAGTGGTCAGCACATTGCACTTCGAACCCGGCGAATCGAGTTCCATTCCCGCTCATAGCCAACAGCGGTGATGGATATTTGAGCCAGATCCTGAGTGTCGCCTAGGTCAACTGAGCCTTAAATGAGTCCCTGGTGCAGTGTGTAAACATCACCACTGCTGAGACAAAAGCAGCCGAACGTAGCGCTAACCACACCACCCCAATATTTCTGACCACACCGACACCACAACATTCCGTGGCCGTGCTGGCCTTAAAAATGATCTCGCTAACTTGCACTTGCCCCAACAATCCGTTGTGGTAATAGGGAGATCTTTGCCTTTATTTGTATGTCAGGATTCGCGTGTAAGTGTGTGCGCGCGTGTCATCGCGGTTCGTGCGCTGCAATACGATCCTGGTGACCCGCGTTCGATCCCTGGTCACGAGAGATCATCAGCTTCATCATCCCCCGGGGATCAATTGGTGTCTAAATCTGGTTTGGGTCTCCTTTAGGTTAACTCGGCCCAATGTGGTGGGGTGGCGGGGGAGGGAGTTTTGACCTAAGCGTTTGAGTGAGACAAATGCGGTCGGGCGTGTGTATTCTTCTGGCCGTACCACCACGTTCTGTCCCGGCCTTAATAATATGCGTTGGCGAGCAACACTTAACATCCCACAAGGCTAAAATAGTAGGGGGAGGTTGTAAATAACGTATTAAATAAATAATGTACCGTCAATTTAAACAACATCCATGTCCATCAGCCTTCCCATCGACGTTCTGAACCAAAATTTTAAAGCAGCATTTAAAATCGTCATCATCAGCCATGGTCGATCCACCGCTGGATCCAAGCCTTCCAAAACCGTGCCAGGTCACGAGGGTTGCTGTTTCAGCATACTTTATTACACCCCCCCCCCCCCCCAAAAGGTGAGGTAGGGGGAGTGGTATCGGTTCAGATATTATCACGCACCGCCGATGTTAGCCGTGGTCGTGAATCAAACTCGGTTCGCCGAGTCCACAGCGAAGTGCAGACAAACCCTTAGAACGGTTTCGACTTTTCTGGGTCTCATCGGCAAAGTGTGACCCACGTAATCATTATTATTGATAAAAACAGGCGGCAGTCTGTTTTACCGCGTGAATAATGTTTTAGCCCCCTCAATCATCCCATGAGATTCTCGACCAATGATTTCCAGCTGTCAAACGCAACCACGTGGGGAGCGGTTGCGTCGTGGTCCACGCGCTGAGCAGCAATGCTGGGGTGTAAATCAGCCGCGTCGGGACTGTTGGCTACTCGTCACGTGCCGTCTGCCCAGGTCTACGAGCGTGCCGACAAATATTCGGTGTCAAATTCCGGTTTAGTTTGTTCAACCATGCAGGTGAGAAGGCGAGTGACCAGGACAGCTTCATCTGCAAGAGCGACTGCCGGATAATTTTTAGTTTTTTTTACGAAAGCCAAACCGAATAAAGTAACGGACAGCAACGAAGCAAATTGGAAATCAGCACAAAAACAAAAAGACTCGCACGAATTAAGCTCTGGTGGTATGCACGTGGCTACATGAGGTTAAATATACGTGTGCTCACGGCGAGCATCAGTGGCAAGTGGAATCTGAACGGGGGTCCCCTGCCCTCTCCCGCCGCCTGAATTAATCCAGCAGATGACTAACAAAATTATTGAAAAGTCTCCTTCCGTGGTCATCATATTTATTGTTTATTATTATTTAAAATGATGTTGCCGTGGGGCAGTATCACGTGAGATTCAGGGGTCTTAAAACCCTCCTGCTGCGATCCACCCTGAAGAATGGACGGGTACCCCCCTACAGTCGATTTCTAGGTCGCACGTCGTGTCGGGTAATGTGTCGGTACCGCCAAGGCGTGTGGCTAGCGTGGAAGAGTAGGCCAAATACAACTTTCAAATGATTATTATTAAAGAGCCCATCGATACCTTATAAGAGAGAGAGCTGAGATTTGTTAAGAATTCTAGATTTGAAGCTTTCGTGACTGCAAGGATTCATACTCTTTGGTTTTTTTTTCGGTAAAGTCACGTAGGTAAAATAAAATAAAACAATTAAATCACGACGTTTCGGAGGCAACACAAGCTTCCGTCTTCAGGTGGAACAGTCACAGCAAGATCGCTACATCAAGCGGGGAGGCTCTGAGAGCCTCGAGCTTAAATACAGGTTAAGGGGGGGGGGGGGAGGAGGAGCCAAGTAGGAGACATTGATGGGGTGGGGGCTAAGTTAATCCGTCTTTTGTTATGTTGAGGGTGCGGGGGATGCGGTGGGTCACTGCATGGGGGCAATGGAAAAATGGAAACAAAAATGGAAAAATTTCGATTTAGAAAGAACCAAGAAGGAAAATGGAAAAGTTCGGAAAGCATATGCTGTGTGCTTATAAGGTAGTCCATGAAGCCATCCAGATATATAAACATAGACACAACTTCAACCGAGAGGATGGTTTTACATTAAGCAACTACTGGAAAGATGTCATAAACCAAGTCAAAACTTTAGCTACCTTATAAGCGCACAGCATATTCTTTCCGAACTTTTCCATTTTTGTTTCCATTTTTCCATTGCCCCCGTGCAGTGACCCACCGCATCCCCCGCACCCTCAACATAACAAAAGACGGATTAACTTAGCCCCCACCCCATCAATGTCTCCTACTTGGCTCCTCCTCCCCCCCCCCCGCTCTCAGAGGCTCCCCACTTGATGCAGCGATCTTGCTGTGAATGTTCCACCTGAAGATGGAAGCTTGTGTTGCCTCCGAAACGTCGTGATTTAATTATTTTATTTTATTTTACCTACGTGACTTTACCGAAAAAAACCAAAGAGTATTTGCTAAGAAGTCCACAAGAAGTATTGCTGGTTGGAACCACCTTGGTTGGCAATGCTACTGGTTTCCACCAAGGGCATTGTCCATCATGGCCAGTGTCCACCATGAGCAGTGTCACCATGGCCAGTGTCCATCATGAGGCGTGTCCACCATGAGCAGTGTCACCATGGCCAGTGTCCATCATGAGGCGCGTCTACCATGGGCAGTGTCCACCATGGCCCGTGTCCACCATGGGCATTGTTCACCATGGCCAGTGTCACCATGGGCAGTGTTCATCATGAGGCGTGTCCACCACGGGCAGTGTCCACCATGGCCCGCGTCCATCATGAGGCGTGTCTACCATGGGCAGTGTCCACCATGGCCCGTGTCCATCATGAGGCGCGTCTACCATGAGGAGTGTCACCATGAGGCGTGTCCACCACGGGCAGTGTCCACCACGGGCAGTGTCCACCATGGCCCGTGTCCACCATGGGCATTGTTCACCATGAGCAGTGTCCATCATGAAGCGTGTCCACCACGGGAAGTGTACTCCATGGGCAGTGTCCACCATGAGGCAGTGTCCACTATGGACAATGTCCATCATGGGCAGATGCGGATACTTGATGATGCACAAATAGAAAATGTAACAATCGCTGGCAGTGTGTGGGTGACTGGCTACCCAGAACATAACCATGGAACATACAACGACTCGATTCCCGATTGACAAATACGAAGGAGGAGGCATCGTCATCACAGCAGTTTGATGTCCTGTCCCCGCACTTTCAATTAGCACGGATGGCGAGCGGTGCGAAAAACTTCCAAATACACACGACGATGCACCACTCCACCACTACTGACACGATAATCCGCCTTATCCACCAACTCAATGTAAAATGACAGCTGTTGCTCAATACCTGCATCAGCCATACGAAGAAGAAGAGATCCATAGACCCACAGAACCACGAACTTCACTAAGATACCCATAGAGTCAAACAGAGATACCCATAGAGTCAAACAGAGATACCCATAGAGTCAAACAGGGATACCCATAGAGTCAAACATAGATATCCTAAGAGTCAAACATAGATACCCATAGAGTCAAACATAGATACCCATAGAGTCAAACAGAGATACCCATAGAGTCAAACAGAGATACCCATAGAGTCAAACAGAGATACGCATAGAGTCAAACATAGAGACCCATAGAGTCAAACATAGATACCCATAGAGTCAACATAGATACCCAAAGAGTCAAACAGAGATACCCATAGAGTCAAAACATAGATACCCATAGAGTCAAAAAGAGATGCCCATAGAGTCAAACAGAGATACCCATAGAGTCAAACAGAGATACCCATAGAGTCAAACATAGATACCCATAGAGTCAAAACATAGATACCCATAGAGTCAAACATAGATACCTATAGAGTCAAACAGAGATACCCATAGAGTAAAAACATAGATACCCATAGAGTCAAACAGAGATACCCATAGAGTCAAAAAGAGATACCCACAGAGTCAAACAGAGATACCCATAGAGTCAAACAGAGACACCCATAGAGTCAAACATAGATACCCATAGAGTCAAACAGAGATACCCATAGAGTCAAACATAGATACCCATAGAGTCAAACAGAGATACCCATAGAGTCAAACATAGATACCCAGAGAGTCAAACAGAGGTACCCATAGAGTCAAACAGAGGTACCCATAGAGTCAAACATAGATACCCATAGAGTCAAACAGGGATACCCATAGAGTCAAACAGAGATACCCATAGAGTCAACCAGAGATACCCATAGAGTCAAACAGAGATACCCATAGAGTCAAACAGAGATACCCATAGAGTCAAACAGAGATACCCATAGAGTCAAACATAGATACCCATAGAGTCAAAACATACATACCCATAGAGTCAAACATAGATACCCATCGAGTCAAACATAGATACCCATAGAGTCAAACAGAGGTACCCATAGAGTCAAACATAGATACCCATAGAGGCAAACAGAGATACCCATAGAATCAAACAGGGATACCCATAGAGTCAAACATAGATACCCATAGAGTCAAACATAGATACCCATAGAGACAAACATAGATATCCATAGAGTCAAACAAATATACCCATAGAGTCAAACAAAGATACCCATAGAGTCAAACAGAGGTACCCATAGAGTCAAACATAGATACCCATAGAGTCAAACATAGATACCCATAGAGTCAAACAGAGGTACCTATAGAGTCAAACATGGATACCCATACAGTCAAACGTAGATACCCATAGAGTCAAACATAGATACCCATAGAGTCAAACAGACATACCCATAGAGCCAAACAGAGATACCCATAGAGTCAAACAGAGATACCCATAGAGTCAAACATAGATACCCATAGAGTCAAACATAGATACCCATAGAGTCAAACATAGATACCCATAGAGTCAAACAGAGATACCCATAGAGTCAAACATAGATACCCGTAGAGTCAAACAGAGAAACCCATAGAGTCAAACATAGAAACCAATAGAGTCAAAGATAGATACCCATAGAGTCAAACAGAGATACCCATAGAGTCAAACATAGATACAAATAGAGTCAAACATAGATACCCATAGAGTCAAACAGAGATACCCATAGACTTAAACATAGATACCCATAGAGTCAAACATAGATACCTATAGAGTCAAACATAGACACCCATAGAGTCAAACAGAGATACCCATAGAGTCAAGCAGAGATACTCATAGAGTCAAACATAGATACCCATAGAGTCAAACAGGGATACCCATAGAGTCAAATATAGATACCCATAGAGTCAAAAATAGATACCCATAGAGTCAAACATAGATACCCATAGAGTCAAACATAGATACCCATAGAGTCAAACAGAGATACCCATAGAGTCAAACATAGATACCCATAGAGTCAAACATAGATACCCATAGAGTCAAACAGAGATACCCATAGAGTCAAACATAGATACCCATAGAGTCAAACATAGATACCCATAGAGTCAAACATAGATACCCATAGAGTCAAACATAGATACCCATAGAGTCAAACAGAGATACCCATAGAGTCAAACAGAGATACCCATAGAGTCAAACATAGATACCCAGAGAGTCAAAAAGAGATACCCATAGATTCAAACAGAGATACTCATAGAGTCAAACAGAGATACCCATAGATTCAAACAGAGATACCCATAGAGTCAAACAGGCATACCCATAGAGTCAAACATAGATACCCATAGAGTAAAACATAGATACCCATAGAGTCAAACATAGATACCCATAGAGTTAAACATAGATACCCATAGAGTCAAACAGAGATACCCATAGAGTCAAATACAGATACACATAGAGTCAAACAGAGATACCCATAGAGTCAAACATAGATACCCATAGAGTCAAACATAGATACCCATAGAGTCAAACATAGATACCCATAGAATCAAACAGAGATACCCATAGAGTCAAACAGAGATACCCATAGAGTCAAACAGAGATACCCATAGAGTCAAACATAGATACCCATAGAGTCAAACATAGATACCCATAGAGTCAAACATAGATACCCATAGAGTCAAACATAGATACCCATAGAATCAAACAAAGATACCCATAGAGTCAAACAGAGATACCTATAGAGTCAAACATAGATACCCATAGAGTCAAACATAGATACCCATAGAGTCAAACATAGATACCCATAGAGTCAAGCAGAGATACTCATAGAGTCAAACATAGATACCCATAGAGTCAAACAGGGATACCCATAGAGTCAAATATAGATACCCATAGAGTCAAAAATAGATACCCATAGAGTCAAACATAGATACCCATACAGTCAAACATAGATACCCATAGAGTCAAACAGAGATACCCATAGAGTCAAACATAGATACCCATAGAGTCAAACATAGATACCCATAGAGTCAAACAGAGATACCCATAGAGTCAAACATAGATACCCATAGAGTCAAACATAGATACCCATAGAGTCAAACATAGATACCCATAGAGTCAAACATAGATACCCATAGAGTCAAACAGAGATACCCATAGAGTCAAACAGAGATACCCATAGAGTCAAACATAGATACCCAGAGAGTCAAAAAGAGATACACATAGATTCAAACAGAGATACTCATAGAGTCAAACAGAGATACCCATAGATTCAAACAGAGATACCCATAGAGTCAAACAGGCATACCCATAGAGTCAAACATAGATACCCATAGAGTAAAACATAGATACCCATAGAGTCAAACATAGATACCCATAGAGTTAAACATAGATACCCATAGAGTCAAACAGAGATACCCATAGAGTCAAATACAGATACACATAGAGTCAAACAGAGATACCCATAGAGTCAAACATAGATACCCATAGAGTCAAACATAGATACCCATAGAGTCAAACATAGATACCCATAGAATCAAACAGAGATACCCATAGAGTCAAACAGAGATACCCATAGAGTCAAACAGAGATACCCATAGAGTCAAACATAGATACCCATAGAGTCAAACATAGATACCCATAGAGTCAAACATAGATACCCATAGAGTCAAACATAGATACCCATAGAATCAAACAAAGATACCCATAGAGTCAAACAGAGATACCTATAGAGTCAAACATAGATACCCATAGAGTCAAACATAGATACCCATAGAGTCAAACATAGATACCCATAGAGTCAAACAGAGATACCCCTAGAGTCAAACATAGATACCCGTAGAGTCAAACAGAGATACCCATAGAGTCAAACAGAGATACCCGTAGATTCAAACAGAGATACCCATAGAGTCAAACAGGCATACCCATAGAGTCAAACATAGATACCCATAGAGTAAAACATAGATACCCATAGAGTCAAACATAGATACCCATAGAGTCAAACAGAGATACCCATAGAGTCAAACATAGATACCCATAGAGTCAAACAAACATACCCATAGAGTCAAACATAGATACCCATAGAGTCAAACAGAGATACCCAAAGAGCCAAACAGAGATACCCATAGAGTCAAACAGAGATACCCATTGAGTCAAACACAGATACCCATAGAGTCAAACAAAGATACCCATAGAGTCAAACAGAGGTACCCATAGAGTCAAACATAGATACCCATAGAGTCAAACATAGATACCCATAGAGTCAAACATAGATACCCATAGAGTCAAACATAGATATCCATAGAGTAAAACATAGATACCCATGGAGTCAAACATAGATACCCATAGAGTCAAACATAGATACCCATAGAGTCAAACAGAGGTACCCATAGAGTCAAACATAGATACCCATAGAGTCAAACAGAGATACCCATAGAGTCAAACAGAGATACCCATAGAGTCAAACAGAGATACCCATAGAGTCAAACATAGATACCCATAGAGTCAAACATAGATACCCATAGAGTCAAACATAGATACCCATAGAGTCAAACATAGATACCCATAGAGTCAAACATAGATACCCATAGAGTCAAACAGAGATACCCATAGAGTCAAACATAGATACCCATAGAGTCAAACAGATATACCCATAGAGGCAAACATAGATACCCATAGAGTCAAACATAGATACCCATAGAGTCAAACGGAGATACCTATAGAGTCAAACAGAGATACCCATAGAGTCAAACAGAGGTACTCATAGAGTCAAACAGGGATACCCATAGAGTCAAACATAGATACCCATAGAGTCAAACAGAGATACCCATAGAGTCAAACAGAGGTACCCATAGAGTCAAACAGGGATACCCATAGAGTCAAACATAGATACCCATAGAGTCAAACATAGATACCCAGAGAGTCAAACAGAGACACCCATAGAGTCAAACATAGATACCCATAGAGTCAAACAGAGATACCCATAGAGTCAAAAAGAGATACCCATAGATTCAAACAGAGATACCCATAGAGTCAAACAGAGATACCCGTAGATTCAAACAGAGATACCCATAGAGTCAAACAGGCATACCCATAGAGTCAAACATAGATACCCATAGAGTCAAACATAGATACCCATAGAGTCAAACATAGATACCCATAGAGTCAAACAGAGATACCCATAGAGTCAAACATAGATACCCATAAAGTCAAACATAGATACCCATAGAGTCAAACATAGATACCCATAGAGTCAAACAGAGATACCCATAGAGTCAAACATAGATACCCATAGAGTCAAACATAGATACCCATAGAGTCAAACAGAGATACCCATAGAGTCAAACATAGATACCCATAGAGTCAAACATAGATACCCATAGAGTCAAACATAGATACCCATAGAGTCAAACATAGATACCCATAGAGTCAAACAGAGATACCCATAGAGTCAAACAGAGATACCCATAGAGTCAAACATAGATACCCAGAGAGTCAAAAAGAGATACCCATAGATTCAAACAGAGATACTCATAGAGTCAAACAGAGATACCCATAGATTCAAACAGAGATACCCATAGAGTCAAACAGGCATACCCATAGAGTCAAACATAGATACCCATAGAGTAAAACATAGATACCCATAGAGTCAAACATAGATACCCATAGAGTTAAACATAGATACCCATAGAGTCAAACAGAGATACCCATAGAGTCAAATATAGATACACATAGAGTCAAACAGAGATACCCATAGAGTCAAACATAGATACCCATAGAGTCAAACATAGATACCCATAGAGTCAAACATAGATACCCATAGAATCAAACAGAGATACCCATAGAGTCAAACAGAGATACCCATAGAGTCAAACAGAGATACCCATAGAGTCAAACATAGATACCCATAGAGTCAAACATAGATACCCATAGAGTCAAACATAGATACCCATAGAGTCAAACATAGATACCCATAGAATCAAACAGAGATACCCATAGAGTCAAACAGAGATACCCATAGAGTCAAACATAGATACCCATAGAGTCAAACATAGATACCCATAGAGTCAAACAGAGATACCCATAGAGTCAAACATAGATACCCGTAGAGTCAAACAGAGAAACCCATAGAGTCAAACAGAGATACCCGTAGATTCAAACAGAGATACCCATAGAGTCAAACAGGCATACCCATAGAGTCAAACATAGATACCCATAGAGTAAAACATAGATACCCATAGAGTCAAACATAGATACCCATAGAGTCAAACAGAGATACCCATAGAGTCAAACATAGATACCCATAGAGTCAAACAAACATACCCATAGAGTCAAACATAGATACCCATAGAGTCAAACAGAGATACCCATAGAGTCAAACATAGATACCCATAGAGTCAAACAAACATACCCATAGAGTCAAACATAGATACCCATAGAGTCAAACAAACATACCCATAGAGTCAAACAGAGGTACCCATAGAGTCAAACATAGATACCCATAGAGTCAAACAGAGATACCCAAAGAGCCAAACAGAGATACCCATAGAGTCAAACAGAGATACCCATTGAGTCAAACACAGATACCCATAGAGTCAAACAAAGATACCCATAGAGTCAAACAGAGGTACCCATAGAGTCAAACATAGATACCCATAGAGTCAAACATAGATACCCATAGAGTCAAACATAGATACAAATAGAGTCAAACATAGATATCCATAGAGTAAAACATAGATACCCATGGAGTCAAACATAGATACCCATAGAGTCAAACATAGATACCCATAGAGTCAAACAGAGGTACCCATAGAGTCAAACATAGATACCCATAGAGTCAAACAGAGATACCCATAGAGTCAAACAGAGATACCCATAGAGTCAAACAGAGATACCCATAGAGTCAAACATAGATACCCATAGAGTCAAACATAGATACCCATAGAGTCAAACATAGATACCCATAGAGTCAAACATAGATACCCATAGAGTCAAACATAGATACCCATAGAGTCAAACAGAGATACCCATAGAGTCAAACATAGATACCCATAGAGTCAAACAGATATACCCATAGAGGCAAACATAGATACCCATAGAGTCAAACATAGATACCCATAGAGTCAAACGGAGATACCTATAGAGTCAAACAGAGATACCCATAGAGTCAAACAGAGGAACTCATAGAGTCAAACAGGGATACCCATAGAGTCAAACATAGATACCCATAGAGTCAAACAGAGATACCCATAGAGTCAAACAGAGGTACCCATAGAGTCAAACAGGGATACCCATAGAGTCAAACATAGATACCCATAGAGTCAAACATAGATACCCAGAGAGTCAAACAGAGACACCCATAGAGTCAAACATAGATACCCATAGAGTCAAACAGAGATACCCATAGAGTCAAAAAGAGATACCCATAGATTCAAACAGAGATACCCATAGAGTCAAACAGAGATACCCGTAGATTCAAACAGAGATACCCATAGAGTCAAACAGGCATACCCATAGAGTCAAACATAGATACCCATAGAGTCAAACATAGATACCCATAGAGTCAAACATAGATACCCATAGAGTCAAACAGAGATACCCATAGAGTCAAACATAGATACCCATAAAGTCAAACAGAGATACCCATAGAGTCAAACATAGATACCCAAAGAGCCAAACAGAGATACCCATAGAGTCAAACAGAGATACCCATTGAGTCAAACACAGATACCCATAGAGTCAAACAAAGATACCCATAGAGTCAAACAGAGGTACCCATAGAGTCAAACATAGATACCCATAGAGTCAAACATAGATACCCATAGAGTCAAACATAGATACAAATAGAGTCAAACATAGATATCCATAGAGTAAAACATAGATACCCATGGAGTCAAACATAGATACCCATAGAGTCAAACATAGATACCCATAGAGTCAAACAGAGGTACCCATAGAGTCAAACATAGATACCCATAGAGTCAAACAGAGATACCCATAGAGTCAAACAGAGATACCCATAGAGTCAAACAGAGATACCCATAGAGTCAAACATAGATACCCATAGAGTCAAACATAGATACCCATAGAGTCAAACATAGATACCCATAGAGTCAAACATAGATACCCATAGAGTCAAACATAGATACCCATAGAGTCAAACAGAGATACCCATAGAGTCAAACATAGATACCCATAGAGTCAAACAGATATACCCATAGAGGCAAACATAGATACCCATAGAGTCAAACATAGATACCCATAGAGTCAAACGGAGATACCTATAGAGTCAAACAGAGATACCCATAGAGTCAAACAGAGGTACTCATAGAGTCAAACAGGGATACCCATAGAGTCAAACATAGATACCCATAGAGTCAAACAGAGATACCCATAGAGTCAAACAGAGGTACCCATAGAGTCAAACAGGGATACCCATAGAGTCAAACATAGATACCCATAGATTCAAACATAGATACCCAGAGAGTCAAACAGAGACACCCATAGAGTCAAACATAGATACCCATAGAGTCAAACAGAGATACCCATAGAGTCAAAAAGAGATACCCATAGATTCAAACAGAGATACCCATAGAGTCAAACAGAGATACCCGTAGATTCAAACAGAGATACCCATAGAGTCAAACAGGCATACCCATAGAGTCAAACATAGATACCCATAGAGTCAAACATAGATACCCATAGAGTCAAACATAGATACCCATAGAGTCAAACAGAGATACCCATAGAGTCAAACATAGATACCCATAAAGTCAAACATAGATACCCATAGAGTCAAACATAGATACCCATAGAGTCAAACAGAGATACCCATAGAGTCAAACATAGATACCCATAGAGTCAAACATAGATACCCATAGAGTCAAACAGAGATACCCATAGAGTCAAACATAGATACCCATAGAGTCAAACATAGATACCCATAGAGTCAAACATAGATACCCATAGAGTCAAACATAGATACCCATAGAGTCAAACAGAGATACCCATAGAGTCAAACAGAGATACCCAGAGAGTCAAAAAGAGATACCCATAGATTCAAACAGAGATACTCATAGAGTCAAACAGAGATACCCATAGATTCAAACAGAGATACCCATAGAGTCAAACAGGCATACCCATAGAGTCAAACATAGATACCCATAGAGTCAAACATAGATACCCATAGAGTCAAACATAGATACCCATAGAGTTAAACATAGATACCCATAGAGTCAAACAGAGATACCCATAGAGTCAAATATAGATACACATAGAGTCAAACAGAGATACCCATAGAGTCAAACATAGATACCCATAGAGTCAAACATAGATACCCATAGAGTCAAACATAGATACCCATAAAATCAAACAGAGATACCCATAGAGTCAAACATAGATACCCATAGAGTCAAACAGAGATACCCATAGAGTCAAACATAGATACCCATAGAGTCAAACATAGATACCCATAGAGTCAAACATAGATACCCATAGAGTCAAACATAGATACCCATAGAATCAAACAGAGATACCCATAGAGTCAAACAGAGATACCCATAGAGTCAAACATAGATACCCATAGAGTCAAACATAGATACCCATAGAGTCAAACATAGATACCCATAGAGTCAAACAGAGATACCCATAGAGTCAAACATAGATACCCGTAGAGTCAAACAGAGATACCCATAGAGTCAAACAGAGATACCCGTAGATTCAAACAGAGATACCCATAGAGTCAAACAGGCATACCCATAGAGTCAAACATAGATACCCATAGAGTAAAACATAGATACCCATAGAGTCAAACATAGATACCCATAGAGTCAAACAGAGATACCCATAGAGTCAAACATAGATACCCATAGAGTCAAACAAACATACCCATAGAATCAAACATAGATACCCATAGAGTCAAACAAACATACCCATAGAGTCAAACAGAGGTACCCATAGAGTCAAACATAGATACCCATAGAGTCAAACATAGATACCCAAAGAGCCAAACAGAGATACCCATAGAGTCAAACAGAGATACCCATAGAGTCAAACACAGATACCCATAGAGTCAAACAAAGATACCCATAGAGTCAAACAGAGGTACCCATAGAGTCAAACATAGATACCCATAGAGTCAAACATAGATACCCATAGAGTCAAACATAGATACCCATAGAGTCAAACAGAGATACCCATAGAGTCAAACATAGATACCCATAGAGTCAAACATAGATACCCATAGAGTCAAACAGGGATACCCATAGAGTCAAACATAGATACCCATAGAGTCAAACATAGATACCCATAGAGTCAAACATAGATACCCATAGAGCCAAACAGAGATACCCATAGAGTCAAACAGAGATACCCATAGAGTCAAACACAGATACCCATAGAGTCAAACAAAGATACCCATAGAGTCAAACAGAGGTACCCATAGAGTCAAACATAGATACCCATAGAGTCAAACATAGATACCCATAGAGTCAAACATAGATACCCATAGAGTCAAACAGAGATACCCATAGAGTCAAACATAGATACCCATAGAGTCAAACATAGATACCCATAGAGTCAAACAGGGATACCCATAGAATCAAATATAGATACAGATAGAGTCAAACATAGATACCCATAGAGTCAAACATAGATACCCATAGAGTCAAACATAGATACCCATAGAGTCAAACATAGATACCCATAGAGTCAAACATAGATACCCATAGAGTCAAACATAGATACCCATAGAGTCAAACAAAGATACCCATAGAGTCAAACATAGATAACCATAGAGTCAAACAGAGATACCCATAGAGTCAAACATAGATACCCATAGAGTCAAACAGAGATACCCATAGAGTCAAACATAGATACCCATAGAGTCAAACATAGATACCCATAGAGTCAAACATAGATACCCATAGAGTCAAACATAGATACCCATAGAGTCAAACAAAGATACCCATAGAGTCAAACATAGATACCCATAGAGTCAAACATAGATATCCATAGAGTAAAACATAGATACCCATAGAGTCAAACATAGATACCCATAGAGTCAAACATAGATACCCATAGAGTCAAACAGAGGTACCCATAGAGTCAAACATAGATACCCATAGAGTCAAACAGAGATACCCATAGAGTCAAACAGAGATACCCATAGAGTCAAACAGAGATACCCATAGAGTCAAACATAGATACCCATAGAGTCAAACATAGATACCCATAGAGTCAAACATAGATACCCATAGAGTCAAACATAGATACCCATAGAGTCAAACATAGATACCCATAGAGTCAAACAGAGATACCCATAGAGTCAAATATAGATACCCATAGAGTCAAACAGATATACCCATAGAGGCAAACATAGATACCCATAGATTCAAACATAGATACCCATAGAGTCAAACGGAGATACCTATAGAGTCAAACAGAGATACCCATAGAGTCAAACAGAGGTACCCATAGAGTCAAACAGGGATACCCATAGAGTCAAACACAGATACCCATACAGTCAAACATAGATACCCAGAGAGTCAAACAGAGACACCCATAGAGTCAAACATAGATACCCATAGAGTCAAACAGAGATACCCATAGAGTCAAAAAGAGATACCCATAGATTCAAACAGAGATACCCATAGAGACAAGCATAGATACCCATAGAGTCAAACAGAGATACCCAAAGAGCCAAACAGAGGTACCCATAGAGTCAAACATAGATACCCATAGAGTCAAACAGAGATACCCATAGAGTCAAACATAGATACCCATAGAGTCAAACAAACATACCCATAGAGTCAAACAGAGGTACCCATAGAGACAAGCATAGATACCCATAGAGTCAAACAGAGATACCCAAAGAGCCAAACAGAGATACCCATAGAGTCAAACAGAGATACCCATAGAGTCAAACATAGATACCCATAGAGTCAAACATAGATACCCATAGAATCAAACAGAGATACCCATAGAGTCAAACATAGATACCCATAGAGTCAAACATAGATACCCATAGAGTCAAACAGGGATACCCATAGAGTCAAATATAGATACAGATAGAGTCAAACATAGATACCCATAGAGTCAAACATAGATACCCATAGAGTCAAACATAGATACCCATAGAGTCAAACATAGATACCCATAGAGTCAAACATAGATACCCATAGAGTCAAACATAGATACCCATAGAGTCAAACAAAGATACCCATAGAGTCAAACATAGATAACCATAGAGTCAAACAGAGATACCCATAGAGTCAAACATAGATACCCATAGAGTCAAACAGAGATACCCATAGAGTCAAACATAGATACCCATAGAGTCAAACATAGATACCCATAGAGTCAAACATAGATACCCATAGAGTCAAACATAGATACCCATAGAGTCAAACAAAGATACCCATAGAGTCAAACATAGATACCCATAGAGTCAAACATAGATATCCATAGAGTAAAACATAGATACCCATAGAGTCAAACATAGATACCCAGAGAGTCAAACATAGATACCCATAGAGTCAAACAGAGGTACCCATAGAGTCAAACATAGATACCCATAGAGTCAAACAGAGATACCCATAGAGTCAAACAGAGATACCCATAGAGTCAAACAGAGATACCCATAGAGTCAAACATAGATACCCATAGAGTCAAACATAGATACCCATAGAGTCAAACATAGATACCCATAGAGTCAAACATAGATACCCATAGAGTCAAACATAGATACCCATAGAGTCAAACAGAGATACCCATAGAGTCAAATATAGATACCCATAGAGTCAAACAGATATACCCATAGAGGCAAACATAGATACCCATAGATTCAAACATAGATACCCATAGAGTCAAACGGAGATACCTATAGAGTCAAACAGAGATACCCATAGAGTCAAACAGAGGTACCCATAGAGTCAAACAGGGATACCCATAGAGTCAAACACAGATACCCATAGAGTCAAACATAGATACCCAGAGAGTCAAACAGAGACACCCATAGAGTCAAACATAGATACCCATAGAGTCAAACAGAGATACCCATAGAGTCAAAAAGAGATACCCATAGATTCAAACAGAGATACCCATAGAGTCAAACAGAGATACCCGTAGATTCAAACAGAGATACCCATAGAGTCAAACAGGCATACCCATAGAGTCAAACATAGATACCCATAGAGTAAAACATAGATACCCATAGAGTCAAACATAGATACCCATAGAGTCAAACAGAGATACCCATAGAGTCAAACATAGATACCCATAGAGTCAAACAAACATACCCATAGAGTCAAACAGAGGTACCCATAGAGACAAGCATAGATACCCATAGAGTCAAACAGAGATTCCCAAAGAGCCAAACAGAGATACCCATAGAGTCAAACAGAGATACCCATAGAGTCAAACACAGATACCCATAGAGTCAAACAAAGATACCCATAGAGTCAAACAGAGGTACCCATAGAGTCAAACATAGATACCCATAGAGTCAAACATAGATACCCATAGAGTCAAACATAGATACCCATAGAGTCAAACAGAGATACCCATAGAGTCAAACATAGATACCCATAGAGTCAAACACAGATACCCATAGAGTCAAACAGAGATACCCATAGAGTCAAATATAGATACACAGAGAGTCAAACAGAGATACCCATAGAGTCAAACATAGATACCCATAGAGTCAAACATAGATACCCATAGAGTCAAACATAGATACCCATAGAATCAAACAGGGATACCCATAGAGTCAAACATAGATACCCATAGAGTCAAACAGAGATACCCATAGAGTCAAACATAGATACCCATAGAGTCAAACATAGATACCCATAGAGTCAAACATAGATACCCATAGAGTCAAACATAGATACCCATAGAGTCAAACATAGATACCCATAGAGTCAAACAGAGATACCCATAGAGTCAAACAGAGATACCCATAGAGTCAAACATAGATACCCATAGAGTCAAACATAGATACCCATAGAGTCAAACATAGATACCCATAGAGTCAAACATAGATACCCATAGAGTCAAACATAGATACCCATAGAGTAAAACAGAGATGCCTATAGAGTCAAACAGGGATACCCATTGAATCAAACAGAGATACCCATAGAGTCAAACAGAGATACCCATAGAGTCAAACAGAGATACCCATAGAGTCAAACATAGATACCCATAGAGTAAAACATAGATACCCATAGAGTCAAACATAGATACCCATAGAGTCAAACAGAGATACCCATAGAGTCAAACATAGATACCCATAGAGTCAAACAAACATACCCATAGAGTCAAACAGACGTACCCATAGAGTCAAGCATAGATACCCATAGAGTCAAACAGAGATACCCAAAGAGCCAAACAGAGATACCCATAGAGTC
This sequence comes from Petromyzon marinus, assembly GCF_048934315.1. NCBI lineage: Eukaryota > Metazoa > Chordata > Hyperoartia > Petromyzontiformes > Petromyzontidae > Petromyzon > Petromyzon marinus. Next base: position 8,624,235 of record NC_133709.1, on the reverse strand, counting down.
AAACAGAGATACCCATAATGTCAAACACAGATACCCATAGAGTCAAGCAAAGATACCCATAGAGTCAAACAGAGGTACCCATAGAGTCAAACATAGATACCCATAGAGTCAAACATAGATACCCATAGAGTCAAACATAGATACCCATAGAGTCAAACAGAGATACCCATAGAGTCAAACATAGATACCCATAGAGTCAAACATAGATACCCATAGAGTCAAACAGAGATACCCATAGAGTCAAATATAGATACACAGAGAGTCAAACAGAGATACCCATAGAGTCAAACATAGATACCCATAGAGTCAAACATAGATACCCATAGAGTCAAACATAGATACCAATAGAATCAAACAGAGATACCCATAGAGTCAAACAGAGATACCCATAGAGTCAAACAGAGATACCCATAGAGTCAAACATAGATACCCATAGAGTCAAACAGGGATACCCATAGAGTCAAACATAGATACCCATAGAGTCAAACAGAGATACCCATAGAGTCAAACATAGATACCCATAGAGTCAAACATAGATACCCATAGAGTCAAACATAGATACCCATAGAGTCAAACATAGATACCCATAGAGTCAAACATAGATACCCATAGAGTCAAACAGAGATACCCATAGAGTCAAACAGAGATACCCATAGAGTCAAACAGAGATACCCATAGAGTCAAACATAAATACCCATAGAGTCAAACATAGATACCCATAGAGTCAAACATAGATACCCATAGAGTCAAACAGAGGTACCCATAGAGTCAAACATAGATACCCATAGAGTCAAACAGAGATACCCATAGAGTCAAACAGAGATACCCATAGAGTCAAACAGAGATACCCATAGAGTCAAACATAGATACCCATAGAGTCAAACATAGATACCCATAGAGTCAAACATAGATACCCATAGAGTCAAACATAGATACCCATAGAGTCAAACATAGATACCCATAGAGTAAAACAGAGATACCTATAGAGTCAAACAGGGATACCCATAGAATCAAACAGAGATACCCATAGAGTCAAACAGAGATACCCATAGAGTCAAACAGAGATACCCATAGAGTCAAACATAGATACCCATAGAGTCAAACAGGGATACCCAGAGAGTCAAACATAGATACCCAGAGAGTCAAACATAGATACCCATAGAGTCAAACATAGATACCCATATAGTCAAACATAGATACCCATAGAGTCAAACAGAGATACCCATAGAGTCAAACATAAATACCCATAGAGTCAAACATAGATACCCATAGAGTCAAACATAGATACCCATAGAGTCAAACAGAGGTACCCATAGAGTCAAACATAGATACCCATAGAGTCAAAAATAGATACCCATAGAGTCAAACAGAGATACCCATAGAGTCAAACATAGATACCCAAAGAGTCAAACAGAGATACCCATAGAGTCAAACATAGATACCCATAGAGTCAAACATAGATACTCATAGAGTCAAACAGAGATACCCATAGAGTCAAATATAGATACACAGAGAGTCAAACAGAGATACCCATAGAGTCAAACATAGATACCCATAGAGTCAAACATAGATACCCATAGAGTAAAACATAGATACCCATAGAGTCAAACATAGATACCCATAGAGTCAAACAGAGATATCCATAGAGTCAAACATAGATACCCATAGAGTCAAACAAACATACCCATAGAGTCAAACAGACGTACCCATAGAGTCAAGCATAGATACCCATAGAGTCAAACAGAGATACCCAAAGAGCCAAACAGAGCTAGCCATAGAGTCAAACAGAGATACCCATAGAGTCAAACACAGATACCCATAGAGTCAAGCAAAGATACCCATAGAGTCAAACAGAGGTACCCATAGAGTCAAACATAGATACCCATAGAGTCAAACATAGATACCCATAGAGTCAAACATAGATACCCATAGAGTCAAACAGAGATACCCATAGAGTCAAACATAGATACCCATAGAGTCAAACAGAGATACCCATAGAGTCAAACATAGATACCCATAGAGTCAAACAGAGATACCCATAGAGTCAAATATAGATACACAGAGAGTCAAACAGAGATACCCATAGAGTCAAACATAGATACCCATAGAGTCAAACATAGATACCCATAGAGTCAAACATAGATACCCATAGAATCAAGCAGAGATACCCATAGAGTCAAACAGAGATACCCATAGAGTCAAACAGAGATACCCATAGAGTCAAACATAGATACCCATAGAGTCAAACAGGGATACCCATAGAGTCAAACATAGATACCCATAGAGTCAAACAGAGATACCCATAGAGTCAAACATAGATACCCATAGAGTCAAACATAGATACCCATAGAGTCAAACATAGATACCCATAGAGTCAAACATAGATACCCATAGAGTCAAACATAGATACCCATAGAGTCAAACAGAGATACCCATAGAGTCAAACAGAGATACCCATAGAGTCAAACAGAGATACCCATAGAGTCAAACATAAATACCCATAGAGTCAAACATAGATACCCATAGAGTCAAACATAGATACCCATAGAGTCAAACAGAGGTACCCATAGAGTCAAACATAGATACCCATAGAGTCAAACAGAGATACCCATAGAGTCAAACAGAGATACCCATAGAGTCAAACAGAGATACCCATAGAGTCAAACATAGATACCCATAGAGTCAAACATAGATACCCATAGAGTCAAACATAGATACCCATAGAGTCAAACATAGATACCCATAGAGTCAAACATAGATACCCATAGAGTAAAACAGAGATACCTATAGAGTCAAACAGGGATACCCATAGAATCAAACAGAGATACCCATAGAGTCAAACAGAGATACCCATAGAGTCAAACAGAGATACCCATAGAGTCAAACATAGATACCCATAGAGTCAAACAGGGATACCCAGAGAGTCAAACATAGATACCCAGAGAGTCAAACATAGATACCCATAGAGTCAAACATAGATACCCATATAGTCAAACATAGATACCCATAGAGTCAAACAGAGATACCCATAGAGTCAAACATAAATACCCATAGAGTCAAACATAGATACCCATAGAGTCAAACATAGATACCCATAGAGTCAAACAGAGGTACCCATAGAGTCAAACATAGATACCCATAGAGTCAAAAATAGATACCCATAGAGTCAAACAGAGATACCCATAGAGTCAAACATAGATACCCATAGAGTCAAACAGAGATACCCATAGAGTCAAACATAGATACCCATAGAGTCAAACATAGATACCCATAGAGTCAAACAGAGATACCCATAGAGTCAAATATAGATACACAGAGAGTCAAACAGAGACACCCATAGAGTCAAACATAGACACCCATAGAGTCAAACATAGATACCCATAGAGTCAAACATAGATACCCATAGAATCAAACAGAGATACCCATAGAGTCAAACAGAGATACCCATAGAGTCAAACAGAGATACCCATAGAGTCAAACATAGATACCCATAGAGTCAAACAGGGATACCCATAGAGTCAAACATGGATACCCATAGAGTCAAACAGAGATACCCATAGAGTCAAACATAGATACCCATAGAGTCAAACATAGATACCCATAGAGTCAAACATAGATACCCATAGAGTCAAACATAGATACCCATAGAGTCAAACATAGATACCCATAGAGTCAAACAGAGATACCCATAGAGTCAAACAGAGATACCCATAGAGTCAAACAGAGATACCCATAGAGTCAAACATAAATACCCATAGAGTCAAACATAGATACCCATAGAGTCAAACATAGATACCCATAGAGTCAAACAGAGGTACCCATAGAGTCAAACATAGATACCCATAGAGTCAAACAGAGATACCCATAGAGTCAAACAGAGATACCCATAGAGTCAAACAGAGATACCCATAGAGTCAAACATAGATACCCATAGAGTCAAACATAGATACCCATAGAGTCAAACATAGATACCCATAGAGTCAAACATAGATACCCATAGAGTCAAACATAGATACCCATATAGTCAAACATAGATACCCATAGAGTCAAACATAGATACCCATTGAGTCAAACAGAGATACCCATAGAATCAAACATAGATACCCATAGAGTCAAACAGAGATACCCATAGAGTCAAACATAGATATCCATAGAGTCAAACAGAGATACCCATTGAGTCAAACATAGATACCCATAGAGTCAAACATAGATACCCATAGAGTCAAACATAGATACCCATAGAGTCAAACATAGATACCCATAGAGTCAAAAATAGATACCCATAGAGTCAAACAGAGGTACCCATAGAATCAAACATAGATACCCATAGAGTAAAACAGAGATACCCATAGAGTCAAACATAGATACCCATAGAGTCAAACATAGATACCCATAGAGTCAAACATACATACCCATAGAGTCAAACAGAGATACCCATAGAGTCAAACAGAGATACCCTTAGAGTCAAACATAGATACCCATAGAGGCAAACATAGATACCCATAGAGTCAAACAGACATACCCATAGAGTCAAACAGAGGTACCCATAGAGTCAAACAGGGATACCCATAGAGTCAAACAGAGATACCCATATAGTCAAACATAGATACCCATAGAGTCAAACAGATATACCCATAGAGGCAAACATAGATACCCATAGAGTCAAAGATAGATACCCATATAGTCAAACGGAGATACCTATAGAGTCAAACAGAGATACCCATAGAGTCAAACATAGATACCCATAGAGTCAAACATAGATACCCATAGAGTCAAACATAGATACCCATAGAGTCAAACAGAGATACCCATAGAGTCAAACAGAGATACCCATAGAGTCAAACATAAATACCCATAGAGTCAAACATAGATACCCATAGAGTCAAACATAGATACCCATAGAGTCAAACAGAGGTACCCATAGAGTCAAACATAGATACCCATAGAGTCAAACAGAGATACCCATAGAGTCAAACAGAGATACCCATAGAGTCAAACAGAGATACCCATAGAGTCAAACATAGATACCCATAGAGTCAAACATAGATACCCATAGAGTCAAACATAGATACCCATAGAGTCAAACATAGATACCCATAGAGTCAAACATAGTTACCCATAGAATCAAACAGGGATACCCATAGAGTCAAACATAGATACCCATAGAGTCAAACAGAGATACCCATAGAGTCAAACATAGATACCCATAGAGTCAAACATAGATACCCATAGAGTCAAACATAGATACCCATAGAGTCAAACATAGATACCCATAGAGTCAAACATAGATACCCATAGAGTCAAACAGAGATACCCATAGAGTCAAACAGAGATACCCATAGAGTCAAACATAGATACCCATAGAGTCAAACATAGATACCCATAGAGTCAAACATAGATACCCATAGAGTCAAACATAGATACCCATAGAGTCAAACATAGATACCCATAGAGTAAAACAGAGATACCTATAGAGTCAAACAGGGATACCCATTGAATCAAACAGAGATACCCATAGAGTCAAACAGAGATACCCATAGAGTCAAACAGAGATACCCATAGAGTCAAACATAGATACCCATAGAGTAAAACATAGATACCCATAGAGTCAAACATAGATACCCATAGAGTCAAACAGAGATACCCATAGAGTCAAACATAGATACCCATAGAGTCAAACAAACATACCCATAGAGTCAAACAGACGTACCCATAGAGTCAAGCATAGATACCCATAGAGTCAAACAGAGATACCCAAAGAGCCAAACAGAGATACCCATAGAGTCAAACAGAGATACCCATAGAGTCAAACACAGATACCCATAGAGTCAAGCAAAGATACCCATAGAGTCAAACAGAGGTACCCATAGAGTCAAACATAGATACCCATAGAGTCAAACATAGATACCCATAGAGTCAAACATAGATACCCATAGAGTCAAACAGAGATACCCATAGAGTCAAACATAGATACCCATAGAGTCAAACATAGATACCCATAGAGTCAAACAGAGATACCCATAGAGTCAAATATAGATACACAGAGAGTCAAACAGAGATACCCATAGAGTCAAACATAGATACCCATAGAGTCAAACATAGATACCCATAGAGTCAAACATAGATACCCATAGAATCAAACAGAGATACCCATAGAGTCAAACAGAGATACCCATAGAGTCAAACAGAGATACCCATAGAGTCAAACATAGATACCCATAGAGTCAAACAGGGATACCCATAGAGTCAAACATAGATACCCATAGAGTCAAACAGAGATACCCATAGAGTCAAACATAGATACCCATAGAGTCAAACATAGATACCCATAGAGTCAAACATAGATACCCATAGAGTCAAACATAGATACCCATAGAGTCAAACATAGATACCCATAGAGTCAAACAGAGATACCCATAGAGTCAAACAGAGATACCCATAGAGTCAAACAGAGATACCCATAGAGTCAAACATAAATACCCATAGAGTCAAACACAGATACCCATAGAGTCAAACATAGATACCCATAGAGTCAAACAGAGGTACCCATAGAGTCAAACATAGATACCCATAGAGTCAAACAGAGATACCCATAGAGTCAAACAGAGATACCCATAGAGTCAAACAGAGATACCCATAGAGTCAAACATAGATACCCATAGAGTCAAACATAGATACCCATAGAGTCAAACATAGATACCCATAGAGTCAAACATAGATACCCATAGAGTCAAACATAGATACCCATAGAGTAAAACAGAGATACCTATAGAGTCAAACAGGGATACCCATAGAATCAAACAGAGATACCCATAGAGTCAAACAGAGATACCCATAGAGTCAAACAGAGATACCCATAGAGTCAAACATAGATACCCATAGAGTCAAACAGGGATACCCAGAGAGTCAAACATAGATACCCAGAGAGTCAAACATAGATACCCATAGAGTCAAACATAGATACCCATATAGTCAAACATAGATACCCATAGAGTCAAACAGAGATACCCATAGAGTCAAACATAAATACCCATAGAGTCAAACATAGATACCCATAGAGTCAAACATAGATACCCATAGAGTCAAACAGAGGTACCCATAGAGTCAAACATAGATACCCATAGAGTCAAAAATAGATACCCAAAGAGTCAAACAGAGATACCCATAGAGTCAAACATAGATACCCATAGAGTCAAACATAGATACTCATAGAGTCAAACAGAGATACCCATAGAGTCAAATATAGATACACAGAGAGTCAAACAGAGATACCCATAGAGTCAAACATAGATACCCATAGAGTCAAACATAGATACCCATAGAGTAAAACATATATACCCATAGAGTCAAACATAGATACCCATAGAGTCAAACAGAGATATCCATAGAGTCAAACATAGATACCCATAGAGTCAAACAAACATACCCATAGAGTCAAACAGACGTACCCATAGAGTCAAGCATAGATACCCATAGAGTCAAACAGAGATACCCAAAGAGCCAAACAGAGCTAGCCATAGAGTCAAACAGAGATACCCATAGAGTCAAACACAGATACCCATAGAGTCAAGCAAAGATACCCATAGAGTCAAACAGAGGTACCCATAGAGTCAAACATAGATACCCATAGAGTCAAACATAGATACCCATAGAGTCAAACATAGATACCCATAGAGTCAAACAGAGATACCCATAGAGTCCAACATAGATACCCATAGAGTAAAACAGAGATACCTATAGAGTCAAACAGGGATACCCATTGAATCAAACAGAGATACCCATAGAGTCAAACAGAGATACCCATAGAGTCAAACAGAGATACCCATAGAGTCAAACATAGATACCCATAGAGTAAAACATAGATACCCATAGAGTCAAACATAGATACCCATAGAGTCAAACAGAGATACCCATAGAGTCAAACATAGATACCCATAGAGTCAAACAAACATACCCATAGAGTCAAACAGACGTACCCATAGAGTCAAGCATAGATACCCATAGAGTCAAACAGAGATACCCAAAGAGCCAAACAGAGATACCCATAGAGTCAAACAGAGATACCCATAGAGTCAAACACAGATACCCATAGAGTCAAGCAAAGATACCCATAGAGTCAAACAGAGGTACCCATAGAGTCAAACATAGATACCCATAGAGTCAAACATAGATACCCATAGAGTCAAACATAGATACCCATAGAGTCAAACAGAGATACCCATAGAGTCAAACATAGATACCCATAGAGTCAAACATAGATACCCATAGAGTCAAACAGAGATACCCATAGTGTCAAATATAGATACACAGAGAGTCAAACAGAGATACCCATAGAGTCAAACATAGATACCCATAGAGTCAAACATAGATACCCATAGAGTCAAACATAGATGCCCATAGAATCAAACAGAGATACCCATAGAGTCAAACAGAGATACCCATAGAGTCAAACAGAGATACCCATAGAGTCAAACATAGATACCCATAGAGTCAAACAGGGATACCCATAGAGTCAAACATAGATACCCATAGAGTCAAACAGAGATACCCATAGAGTCAAACATAGATACCCATAGAGTCAAACATAGATACCCATAGAGTCAAACATAGATACCCATAGAGTCAAACATAGATACCCATAGAGTCAAACATAGATACCCATAGAGTCAAACAGAGATACCCATAGAGTCAAACAGAGATACCCATAGAGTCAAACAGAGATACCCATAGAGTCAAACATAAATACCCATAGAGTCAAACATAGATACCCATAGAGTCAAACATAGATACCCATAGAGTCAAACAGAGGTACCCATAGAGTCAAACATAGATACCCATAGAGTCAAACAAACATACCCATAGAGTCAAACAGACGTACCCATAGAGTCAAGCATAGATACCCATAGAGTCAAACAGAGATACCCAAAGAGCCAAACAGAGATACCCATAGAGTCAAACAGAGATACCCATAGAGTCAAACACAGATACCCATAGAGTCAAGCAAAGATACCCATAGAGTCAAACAGAGGTACCCATAGAGTCAAACATAGATACCCATAGAGTCAAACATAGATACCCATAGAGTCAAACATAGATACCCATAGAGTCAAACAGAGATACCCATAGAGTCAAAAATAGATACCCATAGAGTCAAACATAGATACCCATAGAGTCAAACAGAGATACCCATAGAGTCAAATATAGATACACAGAGAGTCAAACAGAGATACCCATAGAGTCAAACATAGATACCCATAGAGTCAAACATAGATACCCATAGAGTCAAACATAGATACCCATAGAATCAAACAGAGATACCCATAGAGTCAAACAGAGATACCCATAGAGTCAAACAGAGATACCCATAGAGTCAAACATAGATACCCATAGAGTCAAACAGGGATACCCATAGAGTCAAACATAGATACCCATAGAGTCAAACAGAGATACCCATAGAGTCAAACATAGATACCCATAGAGTCAAACATAGATACCCATAGAGTCAAACATAGATACCCATAGAGTCAAACATAGATACCCATAGAGTCAAACATAGATACCCATAGAGTCAAACAGAGATACCCATAGAGTCAAACAGAGATACCCATAGAGTCAAACAGAGATACCCATAGAGTCAAACATAAATACCCATAGAGTCAAACATAGATACCCATAGAGTCAAACATAGATACCCATAGAGTCAAACAGAGGTACCCATAGAGTCAAACATAGATACCCATAGAGACAAACAGAGATACCCATAGAGTCAAACAGAGATACCCATAGAGTCAAACAGAGATACCCATAGAGTCAAACATAGATACCCATAGAGTCAAACATAGATACCCATAGAGTCAAACATAGATACCCATAGAGTAAAACAGAGATACCTATAGAGTCAAACAGGGATACCCATAGAATCAAACAGAGATACCCATAGAGTCAAACAGAGATACCCATAGAGTCAAACAGAGATACCCATAGAGTAAAACATAGATACCCATAGAGTCAAACAGGGATACCCAGAGAGTCAAACATAGATACCCAGAGAGTCAAACATAGATACCCATAGAGTCAAACAGAGATACCCATAGAGTCAAACAGAGATACCCATAGAGTCAAACATAAATACCCATAGAGTCAAACATAGATACCCAAAGAGTCAAACAGAGATACCCATAGAGTCAAACATAGATACCCAAAGAGTCAAACAGAGATACCCATAGAGTCAAACATAGATACCCATAGAGTCAAACATAGATACTCATAGAGTCAAACAGAGATACCCATAGAGTCAAATATAGATACACAGAGAGTCAAACAGAGATACCCATAGAGTCAAACATAGATACCCATAGAGTCAAACATAGATACCCATAGAGTAAAACATAGATACCCATAGAGTCAAACATAGATACCCATAGAGTCAAACAGAGATATCCATAGAGTCAAACATAGATACGCATAGAGTCAAACAAACATACCCATAGAGTCAAACAGACGTACCCATAGAGTCAAGCATAGATACCCATAGAGTCAAACAGAGATACCCAAAGAGCCAAACAGAGCTAGCCATAGAGTCAAACAGAGATACCCATAGAGTCAAACACAGATACCCATAGAGTCAAGCAAAGATACCCATAGAGTCAAACAGAGGTACCCATAGAGTCAAACATAGATACCCATAGAGTCAAACATAGATACCCATAGAGTCAAACATAGATACCCATAGAGTCAAACAGAGATACCCATAGAGTCAAACATAGATACCCATAGAATCAAACAGAGATACCCATAGAGTCAAACAGAGATACCCATAGAGTCAAACAGAGATAACCATAGAGTCAAACATAGATACCCATAGAGTCAAACAGGGATACCCATAGAGTCAAACATAGATACCCATAGAGTCAAACAGAGATACCCATAGAGTCAAACATAGATACCCATAGAGTCAAACATAGATACCCATAGAGTCAAACATAGATACCCATAGAGTCAAATATAGATACACAGAGAGTCAAACAGAGATACCCATAGAGTCAAACATAGATACCCATAGAGTCAAACATAGATACCCATAGAGTAAAACATAGATACCCATAGAGTCAAACATAGATACCCATAGAATCAAACAGAGATACCCATAGAGTCAAACATAGATACCCATAGAGTCAAACAAACATACCCATAGAGTCAAACAGACGTACCCATAGAGTCAAGCATAGATACCCATAGAGTCAAACAGAGATACCCAAAGAGCCAAACAGAGCTAGCCATAGAGTCAAACAGAGATACCCATAGAGTCAAACACAGATACCCATAGAGTCAAGCAAAGATACCCATAGAGTCAAACAGAGGTACCCATAGAGTCAAACATAGATACCCATAGAGTCAAACATAGATACCCATAGAGTCAAACATAGATACCCATAGAGTCAAACAGAGATACCCATAGAGTCAAACATAGATACCCATAGAGTCAAACAGAGATACCCATAGAGTCAAACATAGATACCCATAGAGTCAAACAGAGATACCCATAGAGTCAAATATAGATACACAGAGAGTCAAACAGAGATACCCATAGAGTCAAACATAGATACCCATAGAGTCAAACATAGATACCCATAGAGTCAAACATAGATACCCATAGAATCAAACAGAGATACCCATAGAGTCAAACAGAGATACCCATAGAGTCAAACAGAGATACCCATTGAGTCAAACATAGATACCCATAGAGTCAAACAGGGATACCCATAGAGTCAAACATAGATACCCATAGAGTCAAACAGAGATACCCATAGAGTCAAACATAGATACCCATAGAGTCAAACATAGATACCCATAGAGTCAAACATAGATACCCATAGAGTCAAACATAGATACCCATAGAGTCAAACATAGATACCCATAGAGTCAAACAGAGATACCCATAGAGTCAAACAGAGATACCCATAGAGTCAAACAGAGATACCCATAGAGTCAAACATAAATACCCATAGAGTCAAACATAGATACCCATAGAGTCAAACATAGATACCCATAGAGTCAAACAGAGGTACCCATAGAGTCAAACATAGATACCCATAGAGTCAAACAGAGATACCCATAGAGTCAAACAGAGATACCCATAGAGTCAAACAGAGATACCCATAGAGTCAAACATAGATACCCATAGAGTCAAACATAGATACCCATAGAGTCAAACATAGATACCCATAGAGTAAAACAGAGATACCTATAGAGTCAAACAGGGATACCCATAGAATCAAACAGAGATACCCATAGAGTCAAACAGAGATACCCATAGAGTCAAACAGAGATACCCATAGAGTAAAACATAGATACCCATAGAGTCAAACAGGGATACCCAGAGAGTCAAACATAGATACCCAGAGAGTCAAACATAGATACCCATAGAGTCAAACATAGATACCCATATAGTCAAACATAGATACCCATAGAGTCAAACAGAGATACCCATAGAGTCAAACATAAATACCCATAGAGTCAAACATAGATACCCATAGAGTCAAACATAGATACCCATAGAGTCAAACAGAGGTACCCATAGAGTCAAACATAGATACCCATAGAGTCAAAAATAGATACCCATAGAGTCAAACAGAGATACCCATAGAGTCAAACATAGATACCCAAAGAGTCAAACAGACATACCCATAGAGTCAAACATAGATACCCATAGAGTCAAACATAGATACTCATAGAGTCAAACAGAGATACCCATAGAGTCAAATATAGATACACAGAGAGTCAAACAGAGATACCCATAGAGTCAAACATAGATACCCATAGAGTCAAACATAGATACCCATAGAGTAAAACATAGATACCCATAGAGTCAAACATAGATACCCATAGAGTCAAACAGAGATATCCATAGAGTCAAACATAGATACGCATAGAGTCAAACAAACATACCCATAGAGTCAAACAGACGTACCCATAGAGTCAAGCATAGATACCCATAGAGTCAAACAGAGATACCCAAAGAGCCAAACAGAGCTAGCCATAGAGTCAAACAGAGATACCCATAGAGTCAAACACAGATACCCATAGAGTCAAGCAAAGATACCCATAGAGTCAAACAGAGGTACCCATAGAGTCAAACATAGATACCCATAGAGTCAAACATAGATACCCATAGAGTCAAACATAGATACCCATAGAGTCAAACAGAGATACCCATAGAGTCAAACATAGATACCCATAGAGTCAAACAGAGATACCCATAGAGTCAAACATAGATACCCATAGAGTCAAACAGAGATACCCATAGAGTCAAATATAGATACACAGAGAGTCAAACAGAGATACCCATAGAGTCAAACATAGATACCCATAGAGTCAAACATAGATACCCATAGAGTCAAACATAGATACCCATAGAATCAAACAGAGATACCCATAGAGTCAAACAGAGATACCCATAGAGTCAAACAGAGATACCCATAGAGTCAAACATAGATACCCATAGAGTAAAACATAGATACCCATAGAGTCAAACATAGATACCCATAGAGTCAAACAGAGATATCCATAGAGTCAAACATAGATACCCATAGAGTCAAACAAACATACCCATAGAGTCAAACAGACGTACCCATAGAGTCAAGCATAGATACCCATAGAGTCAAACAGAGATACCCAAAGAGACAAACAGAGCTAGCCATAGAGTCAAACAGAGATACCCATAGAGTCAAACACAGATACCCATAGAGTCAAGCAAAGATACCCATAGAGTCAAACAGAGGTACCCATAGAGTCAAACATAGATACCCATAGAGTCAAACATAGATACCCATAGAGTCAAACATAGATACCCATAGAGTCAAACAGAGATACCCATAGAGTCAAACATAGATACCCATAGAGTCAAACAGAGATACCCATAGAGTCAAACATAGATACCCATAGAGTCAAACAGAGATACCCATAGAGTCAAATATAGATACACAGAGAGTCAAACAGAGATACCCATAGAGTCAAACATAGATACCCATAGAGTCAAACATAGATACCCATAGAGTCAAACATAGATACCCATAGAATCAAACAGAGATACCCATAGAGTCAAACAGAGATACCCATAGAGTCAAACAGAGATACCCATAGAGTCAAACAGAGATACCCATAGAGTCAAACAGAGATACCCATAGAGTCAAACATAGATACCCATAGAGTCAAACAGGGATACCCATAGAGTCAAACATAGATACCCATAGAGTCAAACAGAGATACCCATAGAGTCAAACATAGATACCCATAGAGTCAAACATAGATACCCATAGAGTCAAACATAGATACCCATAGAGTCAAACATAGATACCCATAGAGTCAAACATAGATACCCATAGAGTCAAACAGAGATACCCATAGAGTCAAACAGAGATACCCATAGAGTCAAACAGAGATACCCATAGAGTCAAACATAAATACCCATAGAGTCAAACATAGATACCCATAGAGTCAAACATAGATACCCATAGAGTCAAACAGAGGTACCCATAGAGTCAAACATAGATACCCATAGAGTCAAACAGAGATACCCATAGAGTCAAACAGAGATACCCATAGAGTCAAACAGAGATACCCATAGAGTCAAACATAGATACCCATAGAGTCAAACATAGATACCCATAGAGTCAAACATAGATACCCATAGAGTCAAACATAGATACCCATAGAGTCAAACATAGATACCCATAGAGTAAAACAGAGATACCTATAGAGTCAAACAGGGATACCCATAGAGTCAAACATAAATACCCATAGAGTCAAACATAGATACCCATAGAGTCAAACATAGATACCCATAGAGTCAAACAGAGGTACCCATAGAGTCAAACATAGATACCCATAGAGTCAAACAGAGATACCCATAGAGTCAAACAGAGATACCCATAGAGTCAAACAGAGATACCCATAGAGTCAAACATAGATACCCATAGAGTCAAACATAGATACCCATAGAGTCAAACATAGATACCCATAGAGTCAAACATAGATACCCATAGAGTCAAACATAGATACCCATAGAGTAAAACAGAGATACCTATAGAGTCAAACAGGGATACCCATAGAATCAAACAGAGATACCCATAGAGTCAAACAGAGATACCCATAGAGTCAAACAGAGATACCCATAGAGTCAAACATAGATACCCATAGAGTCAAACAGGGATACCCAGAGAGTCAAACATAGATACCCAGAGAGTCAAACATAGATACCCATAGAGTCAAACATAGATACCCATATAGTCAAACATAGATACCCATAGAGTCAAACAGAGATACCCATAGAGTCAAACATAAATACCCATAGAGTCAAACATAGATACCCATAGAGTCAAACATAGATACCCATAGAGTCAAACAGAGGTACCCATAGAGTCAAACATAGATACCCATAGAGTCAAACATAAATACCCATAGAGTCAAACATAGATACCCATAGAGTCAAACATAGATACCCATAGAGTCAAACAGAGGTACCCATAGAGTCAAACATAGATACCCATAGAGTCAAACAGAGATACCCATAGAGTCAAACAGAGATACCCATAGAGTCAAACAGAGATACCCATACAGTCAAACATAGATACCCATAGAGTCAAACATAGATACCCATAGAGTCAAACATAGATACCCATAGAGTCAAACATAGATACCCATAGAGTCAAACATAGATACCCATAGAGTAAAACAGAGATACCTATAGAGTCAAACAGGGATACCCATAGAATCAAACAGAGATACCCATAGAGTCAAACAGAGATACCCATAGAGTCAAACAGAGATACCCATAGAGTCAAACATAGATACCCATAGAGTCAAACAGGGATACCCAGAGAGTCAAACATAGATACCCAGAGAGTCAAACATAGATACCCATAGAGTCAAACATAGATACCCATATAGTCAAACATAGATACCCATAGAGTCAAACAGAGATACCCATAGAGTCAAACATAAATACCCATAGAGTCAAACATAGATACCCATAGAGTCAAACATAGATACCCATAGAGTCAAACAGAGGTACCCATAGAGTCAAACATTAATACCCATAGAGTCAAAAATAGATACCCATAGAGTCAAACAGAGATACCCATAGAGTCAAACATAGATACCCATAGAGCCAAACAGAGATACCCATAGAGTCAAACATAGATACCCATAGAGTCAAACATAGATACCCATAGAGTCAAACAGAGATACCCATAGAGTCAAATATAGATACACAGAGAGTCAAACAGAGATACCCATAGAGTCAAACATAGATACCCATAGAGTCAAACATAGATACCCATAGAGTCAAACATAGATACCCATAGAATCAAACAGAGATACCCATAGAGTCAAACAGAGATACCCATAGAGTCAAACAGAGATACCCATAGAGTCAAACATAGATACCCATAGAGTCAAACAGGGATACCCATAGAGTCAAACATAGATACCCATAGAGTCAAACAGAGATACCCATAGAGTCAAACATAGATACCCATAGAGTCAAACATAGATACCCATAGAGTCAAACATAGATACCCATAGAGTCAAACATAGATACCCATAGAGTCAAACATAGATACCCATAGAGTCAAACAGAGATACCCATAGAGTCAAACAGAGATACCCATAGAGTCAAACAGAGATACCCATAGAGTCAAACATAAATACCCATAGAGTCAAACATAGATACCCATAGAGTCAAACATAGATACCCATAGAGTCAAACAGAGGTACCCATAGAGTCAAACATAGATACCCATAGAGTCAAACAGAGATACCCATAGAGTCAAACAGAGATACCCATAGAGTCAAACAGAGATACCCATAGAGTCAAACATAGATACCCATAGAGTCAAACATAGATACCCATAGAGTCAAACATAGATACCCATAGAGTCAAACATAGATACCCATAGAGTCAAACATAGATACCCATATAGTCAAACATAGATACCCATAGAGTCAAACATAGATACCCATTGAGTCAAACAGAGATACCCATAGAATCAAACATAGATACCCATAGAGTCAAACAGAGATACCCATAGAGTCAAACATAGATATCCATAGAGTCAAACAGAGATACCCATTGAGTCAAACATAGATACCCATAGAGTCAAACATAGATACCCATAGAGTCAAACATAGATACCCATAGAGTCAAACATAGATACCCATAGAGTCAAAAATAGATACCCATAGAGTCAAACAGAGGTACCCATAGAGTCAAACATAGATACCCATAGAGTAAAACAGAGATACCCATAGAGTCAAACATAGATACCCATAGAGTCAAACATAGATACCCATAGAGTCAAACATACATACCCATAGAGTCAAACAGAGATACCCATAGAGTCAAACAGAGATACCCTTAGAGTCAAACATAGATACCCATAGAGTCAAACATAGATACCCATAGAGTCAAACAGACATACCCATAGAGTCAAACAGAGGTACCCATAGAGTCAAACAGGGATACCCATAGAGTCAAACAGAGATACCCATAGAGTCAAACATAGATACCCATAGAGTCAAACAGATATACCCATAGAGGCAAACATAGATACCCATAGAGTCAAAGATAGATACCCATATAGTCAAACGGAGATACCTATAGAGTCAAACAGAGATACCCATAGAGTCAAACATAGATACCCATAGAGTCAAACATAGATACCCTTAGAGTCAAACATAGATACCCATAGAGTCAAACAGAGATACCCATAGAGTCAAACAGAGATACCCATAGAGTCAAACAGAGATACCCATAGAGTCAAACATAAATACCCATAGAGTCAAACATAGATACCCATAGAGTCAAACATAGATACCCATAGAGTCAAACAGAGGTACCCATAGAGTCAAACATAGATACCCATAGAGTCAAACAGAGATACCCATAGAGTCAAACAGAGATACCCATAGAGTCAAACAGAGATACCCATAGAGTCAAACATAGATACCCATAGAGTCAAACATAGATACCCATAGAGTCAAACATAGATACCCATAGAGTCAAACATAGATACCCATAGAGTCAAACATAGATACCCATAGAGTAAAACAGAGATACCTATAGAGTCAAACAGGGATACCCATAGAATCAAACAGAGATACCCATAGAGTCAAACAGAGATACCCATAGAGTCAAACAGAGATACCCATAGTGTCAAACATAGATACCCATAGAGTCAAACAGGGATACCCAGAGAGTCAAACATAGATACCCAGAGAGTCAAACATAGATACCCATAGAGTCAAACATAGATACCCATATAGTCAAACATAGATACCCATAGAGTCAAACAGAGATACCCATAGAGTCAAACATAAATACCCATAGAGTCAAACATAGATACCCATAGAGTCAAACATAGATACCCATAGAGTCAAACAGAGATACCCATAGAGTCAAACATAGATACCCATAGAGTCAAACATAGATACCCATAGAGTCAAACAGAGATACCCATAGAGTCAAATATAGATACACAGAGAGTCAAACAGAGATACCCATAGAGTCAAACATAGATACCCATAGAGTCAAACATAGATACCCATAGAGTCAAACATAGATACCCATAGAATCAAACAGAGATACCCATAGAGTCAAACAGAGATACCCATAGAGTCAAACAGAGATACCCATAGAGTCAAACATAGATACCCATAGAGTCAAACAGGGATACCCATAGAGTCAAACATAGATACCCATAGAGTCAAACAGAGATACCCATAGAGTCAAACATAGATACCCATAGAGTCAAACATAGATACCCATAGAGTCAAACATAGATACCCATAGATTCAAACATAGATACCCATAGAGTCAAACATAGATACCCATAGAGTCAAACAGAGATACCCATAGAGTCAAACAGAGATACCCATAGAGTCAAACAGAGATACCCATAGAGTCAAACATAAATACCCATAGAGTCAAACATAGATACCCATAGAGTCAAACATAGATACCCATAGAGTCAAACAGAGGTACCCATAGAGTCAAACATAGATACCCATAGAGTCAAACAGAGATACCCATAGAGTCAAACAGAGATACCCATAGAGTCAAACAGAGATACCCATAGAGTCAAACATAGATACCCATAGAGCCAAACATAGATACCCATAGAGTCAAACATAGATACCCATAGAGTCAAACATAGATACCCATAGAGTCAAACATAGATACCCATATAGTCAAACATAGATACCCATAGAGTCAAACATAGATACCCATTGAGTCAAACAGAGATACCCATAGAATCAAACATAGATACCCATAGAGTCAAACAGAGATACCCATAGAGTCAAACATAGATATCCATAGAGTCAAACAGAGATACCCATTGAGTCAAACATAGATACCCATAGAGTCAAACATAGATACCCATAGAGTCAAACATAGATACCCATAGAGTCAAACATAGATACCCATAGAGTCAAAAATAGATACCCATAGAGTCAAACAGAGGTACCCATAGAGTCAAACATAGATACCCATAGAGTAAAACAGAGATACCCATAGAGTCAAACATAGATACCCATAGAGTCACACATAGATACCCATAGAGTCAAACATACATACCCATAGAGTCAAACAGAGATACCCATAGAGTCAAACAGAGATACCCTTAGAGTCAAACGTAGATACCCATAGAGTCAAACATAGATACCCATAGAGTCAAACAGACATACCCATAGAGTCAAACAGAGGTACCCATAGAGTCAAACAGGGATACCTATAGAGTCAAACAGAGATACCCATATAGTCAAACATAGATACCCATAGAGTCAAACAGATATACCCATAGAGGCAAACATAGATACCCATAGAGTCAAAGATAGATACCCATATAGTCAAACGGAGATACCTATAGAGTCAAACAGAGATACCCATAGAGTCAAACAGAGGTACCTATACAGTCAAACATAGATACCCATAGAGTCAAACATAGATACCCATAGAGTCAAACAGAGATACCCATAGAGTCAAACAGAGATACCCATAGAGTCAAACAGAGATACCCATAGAGTCAAACATAAATACCCATAGAGTCAAACATAGATACCCATAGAGTCAAACATAGATACCCATAGAGTCAAACAGAGGTACCCATAGAGTCAAACATAGATACCCATAGAGTCAAACAGAGATACCCATAGAGTCAAACAGAGATACCCATAGAGTCAAACAGAGATACCCATAGAGTCAAACATAGATACCCATAGAGTCAAACATAGATACCCATATAGTCAAACATAGATATTCATAGAGTCAAACATAGATACCCATAGAGTCAAACATAGATACCCATATAGTCAAACATAGATACCCATAGAGTCAAACATAGATACCCATTGAGTCAAACAGAGATACCCATAGAATCAAACATAGATACCCATAGAGTCAAACAGAGATACCCATAGAGTCAAACATAGATATCCATAGAGTCAAACAGAGATACCCATTGAGTCAAACATAGATACCCATAGAGTCAAACATAGATACCCATAGAGTCAAACATAGATACCCATAGAGTCAAACATAGATACCCATAGAGTCAAAAATAGATACCCATAGAGTCAAACAGAGGTACCCATAGAGTCAAACATAGATACCCATAGAGTAAAACAGGGATACCCATAGAGTCAAACATAGATACCCATAGAGTCAAACATAGATACCCATAGAGTCAAACATACATACCCATAGAGTCAAACAGAGATACCCATAGAGTCAAACAGAGATACCCTTAGAGTCAAACATAGATACCCATAGAGTCAAACATAGATACCCATAGAGTCAAACAGACATACCCATAGAGTCAAACAGAGGTACCCATAGAGTCAAACAGGGATACCCATAGAGTCAAACAGAGATACCCATATAGTCAAACATAGATACCCATAGAGTCAAACAGATATACCCATAGAGGCAAACATAGATACCCATAGAGTCAAAGATAGATACCCATATAGTCAAACGGAGATACCTATAGAGTCAAACAGAGATACCCATAGAGTCAAACAGAGGTACCTATACAGTCAAACATAGATACCCATAGAGTCAAACAGAGATACCCATAGAGTCAAACATAGATACCCATAGAGTCAAAGAGATACCCATAGAGTCAAACATAGATACCCATAGAGTCAAACAGAGATACCCATAGAGTCAAACATAGATACCCATAGAGTTAAACATAGATACCCCATAGAGTCAAACGGAGATACCCATAGAGTCTAACAGAGATACCAATAGAGTCAAACAGAGATACCCATAGAGTCAAACAGGGATACCCATAGAATCAAACAGAGATACCCATAGAGTCAAACATAGATACCCATAGAGTCAAACAGGGATACCCATAGAGTCAAACATAGATACCCATAGAGTCAAACATAGATATCCATAGAGTAAAACATAGATACCCATAGAGTCAAACATAGATACCCATAGAGTCAAACATAGATACCCATAGAGTCAAACATAGATACCCATAGAGTCAAACAGAGATACCCATAGAGTCAAACAGGGATACCCATAGAATCAAACAGAGATACCCATAGAGTCAAACAGAGATACCCATAGAGTCAAACAGAGATACCCATAGAGTCAAACAGAGATACCCATAGAGTCAAACATAGATTCCCATAGAGTCAAACAGGGATACCCATAGAGTCAAACATAGATACCCACAGAGTCAAACACAGATAGCCATAGAGTCAAACATAGATACCCATAAAGTCAAACATAGATACCCATAGAGTCAAACAGAGATACCCATAGAGTCAAACGGAGGTACCCATAGAGTCAAACAAGGATACCCATAGAGTCAAACAGAGATACCCATAGAGTCAAACATAGATACCCATAGAGTCAAACAGGGATACCCATAGAGTCAAACATAGATACCCATAGAGTCAAACATAGATATCCATAGAGTAAAACATAGATACCAATAGAGTCAAACATAGATACCCATAGAGTCAAACATAGATACCCATAGAGTCAAACATAGATACCCATAGAATCAAACAGAGATACCCATAGAGTCAAACAGGGATACCCATAGAATCAAACAGAGATACCCATAGAGTCAAACAGAGATACCCATAGAGTCAAACAGAGATACCCATAGAGTCAAACAGAGATACCCATAGAGTCAAACATAGATACCCATAGAGACAAACAGCGATACCCATAGAGTCAAACATAGATACCCACAGAGTCAAACATAGATAGCCATAGAGTCAAACATAGATACCCATAGAGTCAAACATAGATACCCATATAGTCAAGCATAGATACCCATAGAGTCAAACATAGATACCCATAGAGTCAAACAGAGATACCCATAGAATCAAACATAGATACCCATAGAGTCAAACAGAGATACCCATAGAGTCAAACATAGATATCCATAGAGTCAAACAGAGAAACCCATAGAGTCAAACATAGATACCTATAGAGTCAACATAGATACCCATAGAGTCAAACATAGATACCCATAGAGTCAAATATAGATACCCATAGAGTCAAACATAGATACCCATAGAGTCAAACAGAGGTACCCATAGAGTCAAACATAGATACCCATAGAGTAAAACAGAGATACCCATCGAGTCAAACATAGATACCCATAGAGTCAAACATAGATACCCATAGAGTCAAACATAGATACTCATAGAGTCAAACAGAGATACTCATAGAGTCAAACAGAGATACCCTTAGAGTCAAACATAGATACCCATAGAGTCAAACATAGATACCCATAGAGTCAAACAGAGATACCCATAGAGTCAAACAGAGGTACCCATAGAGTCAAACAGGGATACCCATAGAGTCAAACAGAGATACCCATAGAGTCAAACATAGATACCCATAGAGTCAAACAGAGATACCCATCGAGGCAAACATAGATACCCATAGAGTCAAACATAGATACCCATAGAGTCAAACGGAGATACCTATAGAGTCAAACAGAGATACCCATAGAGTCAAACAGAGGTACCCATAGAGTCAAACAAGGATACCCATAGATTCAAACAGAGATACCCATGGAGTCAAACATAGATACCCATAGAGTCAAACAGAGATACCCATAGAGTCAAACATAGATACCCATAGAGTCAAACATAGATACCCCATAGAGTCAAACGGAGATACCCATAGAGTCTAACAGAGATACCCATAGAGTCAAACATAGATACCCATAGAGTCAAACGGAGATACCCATAGAGTCTAACAGAGATACCCATAGAGTCAAACATAGATACCCATAGATTCAAACATAGATACCCATAAAGTCAAACATAGATACCCATAGAGTCAAACAGAGATACCCATAGAGTCAAACGGAGGTACCCATAGAGTTAAACAGGGATACCCATAGAGTCAAACAGAGATACCCATAGAGTCAAACATAGATACCCATAGAGTCAAACAGAGATACCCATAGAGTCAAACATAGATACCCATAGAGTCAAACATGGATACCCATAGAGTCAAACGGAGATACCCATAGAGTCAAACAGAGATACCCATAGAGTCAAACAGAGGTACCCATAGAGTCAAACAGGGATACCCATAGAGTCAAACATAGATACGCATAGAGTCAAGCAGAGGTACCCATAGAGTCAAACATAGATACCCATAGAGTCAAACAGATACCCATAGAGTCAAACAGGGATACCCATAGAGTCAAACAAAGATACGCATAGAGTCAAGCAGAGGTACCCATAGAGTCAACCATACCTACCCATAGAGTCAAACAGATACCCACAGAGTCAAACAGAGATACCCATAGAGTCAAACACAGATACCCATAGAGTCAAACAGAGATACCCATAGAGTCAAACATAGATACCCATAGAGTCAAACAGAGATACCCATAGAGTCAAACATAGATACCCATAGAGTCAAACAGAGATACCCATAGAGTCATACATAGATACCCATAGAGTCAAACAGAGATACCCATAGAGTCAAACAGAGGTACCCATAGAGTCAAACATAGTTTCCCATAGAGTCAAACATAGATACCCATAGAGTCAAACATAGATACCCATAGAGTCAAACAGAGATACCCATAGAGTCAAACATAGATACCCATAGAGTCAAACAGAGATACCCATAGAGTCATACATAGATACCCATAGAGTCAAACAGAGATACCCATAGAGTCAAACAGAGGTACCCATAGAGTCAAACATAGATACCCATAGAGTCATACATAGATACCCATAGAGTCAAACGGAGATACCCATAGAGTCAAACAGACATACCCATAGAGTCAAACAGATGTACCCATAGAGTCAAACAGGGATACCCATAGAGTCAAACAGAGATACCCATAGAGTCAAACAGAGATACCCATAGAGTCAAACAGAGATACCCATAGAGTCAAACATAGATACCCATAGAGTCAAACATAGATACCCATAGAGTCAAACGGAGATACCCATAGAGTCTAACAGAGAAACCCATAGAGTCAAAGAGAGATACCCATAGAGTCAAACTTAGATACCCATTGAGTCAAACAGGGATACCCATAGAGTCAAACATAAATACCCATAGAGTCAAACATAGATACCCATAGAGTCAAACAGAGATACCCATAGAGTCAAACAGGGATACCCATAGAGTCAAACATAGATACGCATAGAGTCAAGCAGAGGTACCCATAGAGTCAAACATAGCTACCCATAGAGTCAAACAGATACCCATAGAGTCAAACATAGATACCCATAGAGTCAAACAGAGATACCCATAGAGTCAAACAGAGATACCCATAGAGTCAAACAGAGATACTCATAGAGTCAAACAGAGATCTGTAGAGTCCATTACAGGACTTTTTACTCGTATACAGACCAATAGGCTCACATAGAGATCTACGGATTTCAAATCAGGACTAGTGACTCACATAGAGACCCATATACTCATGTAGGGACACATAGACTCACACAGAGATCTTCTGCATGAAGGAGGCATCATAGTTCAATGTTAACGTGCCATTGTATTGAGGGACTACTACTGTGTGGCGTTATCTTGGTGTGGTCAGAGACTGTTTTATTGTTTTTGCTGCCTTGTCCAAGCTTGATAATTCTGAGTTACATAATTATTTATCCATAATATATATTTTTTGGGGGTTAGATCGCGTAAATATAAAAAGTGTCGTTAAACCCGCCACCACCCGACACAGCCACTTAGTAAGGTTTGTCACGTAAACCGAACTTGCCAATTCGTTACTAGTACAGTGAGTGCACCGGTGTGTTGGAGAGCAAATCAACAACATTTACGATCTGAGTACGACGTTTCGCCGGTAATTACAACCGGCATCATCAGGCAGCAGCCAGTTTTTTTTGTAGAAATCCTCCTCCTGTTTCGTTCCTTAAATGGATAGATGTGATGACGTCACTTGTGAGCCCTTTTTGTGCCAGGTTGGGGGTTAATATGTGCGTATAAATTGCAATGGGCATTCATTACCCGTTGGGTTTTTTATATGGTAATAAATTACTTTTATATATTTTGTTTATATTGAATGACTTGCTTACTTTTACCTCTATTTTGCACTCCTATCGTTTTTGTTATTGTGTTGTAACTTGCTGACCCCGCTCATACTGGATATCTGTGAAAAAGAACTTCATAGCTCTACGGATTCCTCCTCCTCCTGCAGTCTAAATAAAGATTCTCATATTGATCGTCACAGCGATACACTCTGCACGCAACCCCTGACACAATCATCTCGCTCAACCACCACCTCAATGTAAAGTTTCAGCTGTTGCTCGACAACATCAGCAGCCATGCGTGGAAGGAGAAGGGTCCACAATGCGCATTGTCCACCATGGATTGACATCTTGACCTGTTTCTCTATTTTTCACCCCTTGTCGTCTTTTTGTATCGTGTGTTGTCGTAACTTGCCTGATCCGCCCATACTGGGCACCTGTGAAAAATAGCTTTACGGCTCATCGGATTCCTCCAGTCTCAATAAATATTCAGATTCCGATGCTCTCTGTTGTACAGGCACACGCGCACACTTCATTGTGCCATTGCGGAGAAGTTTCCGATCGCACGTTTTACCCAATCAATCAGCCTCTGCAGAATGTACGAGGGCAATCCTTCTGTAATGACGTAATACAACAAAAATCTACAACGATGACCTTGCTATCATACATATTTGTGCTCTTAGAGACACAGCGCTTCAGGTAAATCATTGGTAGCATGTGCCACCCGGGGTGGTACCGATGGGCCAGTTGTGGGCCATTGGCTTAAGAGGGCCCAATCAATATTGGACCTAATTCTAGATTTGAAGCTTTCGTGACTGCAAGGATTCATACTCTTTGTTTTTTTCGGTAAAGTCACGTAGGTAAAAAACAAAAATAAATTAAAACAGCTAAATTAAATCACGACGTTTCGGAGGCAACACAAGCTTCCTTCATCAGTTGTAAAAAAAGGCACAGCAAAATAACTGTACGTGACTTTACCGAAAAAAACAAAGAGTAATATTGGACCTCTTTGACTTTGGGAGCCACTTGCACCCTTCCGAGCTAGTAACCTGCGTCTGTTCTGCACGAGGGCTCTCTATAGATCTGCACGGTGAGAGGAGGGCCTTGTGAAATGAGATGAACACTGATGAATTCGTAAGTGCCTTTAAAATAAATAAATAAATCGATAATCCGGCGAGTGGGGAGTTGCGGTGGGGGGGTGCTGACGGGCTTGGGTCGATGGGAGATGTGCACTGCTGAGATGACACCACGGATAGGGATGACATATACGGGCAACTCGAGCCCAGTCTGCATGGGTGGGGGGGGAGGGCAGAGAACGCGAGGGGGGGTGCATGGGGGCGGGGGGGCGAGTGGAGTTTATGTGTATGTATATGCCTGTGTATGTACGTGTGTGTCTGTGTTTTGGTGCTCGCAAACAGCACTTGCCCCAGAAGTCTGTTTAAGGCTATACGGGGGATATTTGTCTTTGTGTGTCTGTCTGTGTATACACGAGCACTTGTCCCAACAGCTTGTCAAGGCTATACGGGGTATCTTTGTCCTTTTTCGTGTATGTATATTTATGAGAATGCGTGCATGTATGTATGTGGCCTCAAAGTGTACCTAGCCTGGCACAGGCGCTGCGGTTATATCACCGTCCCTGATATTAGCCGTGGATGGGAATTTAACTCAGGTTGCCCGGGTACACACAGATAGGCGTACACATAGACAAAGATCCCACATATAGCTTGTCACAAATTGTAGGGATAAGTGCTGTTGGTGAGCACCTACTAAGGTCGGAACGGCACACGAGGGGGTGGGTTGCCAACACCACGCCCAGCCGCCTTTGTCTCCACAGTGATGTTTGCGCACCGTATCATTTAAGGCCGAGCTGACCTAGGAGAGGCTCAGGACCAGTCCAGATATTTGTCAACGATATTGATCGTGAGCGAGAATTGAACTTGGGTCGTCGGGTTCGGAGCGCAGTGCGCTAACCACTTCACTACCGCTCTCCATACAGACACACACAAAAGACAAAGATCCTTCGTATAGCCTTAACATACTATTCGGGCAAGTGCTGTTAGCGATCACCGATGAAGGCCGGCACGGGACACGAGGGCTGGGTGACCAGCACCACGCCCGACCACCACACACAAAGACCCCCGTATAACCTACAGAGACTTTGGGACAAGTGCTGTTAGCGAGTGGCCACGTGGGTGGCCAACACCACACCTGGACCGCCTTTGTCTCCCGAGTGGCGATGTTTACTACACACCGCACCAGGCACTAATTTGAGGCTGAGTCGACCCAGGGGGAGGCCCAGGACCGGTTCAGATAATCGTCGCCGGTGTTGGCCGTGAGCGGGAATCGAACTCGGCTCACCGGCCTCGTAGCGCAGCGTAGCGCTAACCACTACACGACCGCTTCCCAGCAAGCACCATGCGCACAGACACGAGGACAGCACTTGCCCACTCCGTTAAGATCCCCTATTGATCTTAACGGACTGGGCAAGTGCTGTTAGGGGCCGTCCATAAATGACGTCACGCACCTGGGGGGGGGGGGGGTCAGACATTTGTGACGATGTGTGACGAGGGGGGGGGGAGGTTGAGAAATTTGACGTCACATCATAATGCGCAACTTTAAATAAATATAGACAAAACGTTCTGCTTAATTAAATAGACTTTTTAATAAATGTTTTCTCCTACAACATCAGAGTGCAACGCCACATTAAATACGCACTACAATGACAATAGTTTAAAGCGATTTGAAGCATGTTTTATTTATTTTTTGGGAGGTGGGGGCAGAGCTTTGTGACGTCATATTTGAGGAGGGGTCTGACTTTTTGTGACGCCGTGTGACGATGGGGGGGGGGGGGAATCGTCCAAAATTGCATGACGTCATTTATGGACGGCCCCTGAGCGGATAATTCCACAAGCACGTGCAGACTGACCGCCCCCCTATCCACACCCCCCCCCCGCCTCCCCCCCAATATAAGTGATCTATGCGGCACCACTGGGCCCTTAAACCCGCGTGGTCGCGCATGAACGAGAGTGGGAAGTCTCACAACAACACACAGTGGACTCACACAGACAAGCTTACACTCCACTAACACCCCACTCCGCTAACACACACTCCTGTGTACTCACCGACAAGCGAAAACAATCACGCAACAACAACCATGCTTTAACAATCGTTCGCTGCACTCAACACACGCTATTGTTGCATACACGACACTCGTATACAACAATGCAAACACTCGACTCACATACACACTACGTTATACACTCTTATACACATATATCCGATCATACGCGAGACCCATAGCCACTTATATATAGATACAGCCATACACTTAGCGAACAGAGACACACGCGCGCATATTATGCGCGCACTATAGACACAGCTACACAAGCGTAGTCATACATACACAATGTCTGCTACACGAGAGTAGACTTACACACACTCACACTAGACACACACCACACTAGACACACACCACGCTAGACACACACTCACACTAGACACACACTCACACTAGACACACACCACACTAGACACCACACTAGACACACACTCACACTAGACACACCCTCATACTAGACACACACCACACTAGACACACCACACTAGACACACACTCACACTAGACACACACTCACACTAGACACACACTCACACTAGACACACACCACGCTAGACACACACCACGCTAGACACACACCACACTAGAAACACACTCACACTAGACACACACCACACTAGACACACACCACTAGACACACACTCACACTAGACACACACCACACTAGACACTCACTCACACTAGACACACACTCACACTAGACACACCACACTAGACACACACTCACACTAGACACACACCACACTAAACACACCCTCATACTAGACACACACCACACTAGACACACCACACTAGACACACCACACTAGACACACACTCACACTAGACACACACCACGCTAGACACACCACACTAGGCACACACTCACACTAGACACACGCCACACTAGACACTCACACTAGACACACACCACGCTAGACACACCACACTAGACACACACTCACACTAGACACACGCCACACTAGACACTCACACTAGACACACACTCACACTAGACACACACCACGCTAGACACACCACACTAGGCACACACTCACACTAGACACACGCCACACTAGACACTCACACTAGACACACACTCACACTAGACACACCACACTAGACACACACTCACACTAGACACACGCCACACTAGACACTCACACTAGACACACACTCACACTAGACACACACCACGCTAGACACACAGCCGCTGTGAGAAGTCAAAGGAAGAGTGGTCATCTCACCTGGATCCCAGACGACTCATTCAGACAGCGGGCGCACAGGTGGGAAACCGTGTGCGTACAAGTGTGTGTGTGTGTGCGTGCGTGCAGGTCAACTCAGCCTCAAATGAGTACCTGGTGCGGTGTGTTAAAAAAAAAAACATCGCCACTGGGGAGATAAAGGCGGTCGGACGTGGTGTTGACCGCCCACCCCCTCGTGTGCCGTGCCGGCCTTCATAGGTGCTGCTCGCTATCACAGCACTTGCCACAAAAATCCCGTTGAGTATATACGGGGGATCTTTGGCTTGTGCGTGCAGGTGTGTGTATCTGTACGTGTGTGCGGGTGTGTCCGTGTGCGGGTGTAGCGGTTCGGGCAGCGGTCAATGCGCTGCGCTAAGAACTCGGCGACGATTATCTGAACCGGTCCTGGGCATCCTCGAGGTCGACTCAGCCTTAAATAAGTAGCCGATGCGGTGTGTAAACATGAACGCTGGGGAGACAAAGGCGGGCGGGCGGGCCCACACCACTCCCACGTGCGCGTGTCCTCGCCAACAAGCACGTGACCCAACAGTCTGTTCAAGGCTATATGGGGGAGTCATATTCTTGGTTCTTTCGGTAAAGTCACGTAGAAGGGAAACAATAAAATAATAAAAATATAAAACATCCCTGCAGTGACGAAAGCTTTAAATAAAAATTTATATGGGGGATCTTTGTCTTTGCATGCAAGTGATTACAGCGTTGTTATTCACGGAGGTTGTCTGACTATACTTCACCGCTCTAGTCAATAAGGGGGGGGAGGGAGGCAGGTCAACGCTAGGCTGCCTTTGTCTCCCCGGTGTTGATATTCGCACCGTACCTTATAAGTCCCCAATTTCACGGCTAAGTCGGCCAAGGGGGGGGGGGAGGCCCAAAAGCAGTTTAGATATCACTCGCCACTGACGTTAGCCGGGACTGTGAATCGAAGCCAGATTGCTGGATTTGTAGCGCAGTTGTAAAAAAAACAAGTGTACTTAAAAAAAAAACATCGTTCCCTGACCGGGAATCGAACCCGGGCCGCGGCGGTGAGAGCGCCGAATCCTAACCACTAGACCACCAGGGAAGCCACGTGCGCTCGGTCACACTCCTCCACCACGTGTGTGAATTGAACTCGCGGTTCACTGACTCAGGGGTCCCACCGCTCTCTTCTCCATCTCGCTACAAAGGGCAGCGGCGGCAGCAGTGGTTTGCGCAAGACACACAGCAACAAAAAAGTTAGCGTCCAGGTCACGGCTAACGTCGGTGGCGAGTGGTATCCGAATCTGTCCTGGGCTTCCCCTAAGTGAACTCAACCTAAGGTGACTTTACCGAAAGAACTAAAGACTATGGATTCCTGCAGTTACGAAAGCTTTCAAATCAAGATTCAGCCTGAGGTGTTAAAATGTCAGCACTGGGGAGACGAAGGCGGCCGGGCGTCGTCCTCTCATGCGCTGTACCGGCTGTCACAGATGCTTGCTAACAGCACTTGTCCCAATAGTATGCGTAGGCTACATGGGGGATATTTGCCTTTTTTTGTGGAATTATTCTTGGGGAGGGCTTTATTCAACAGTGGCAGTCGACGTAACGAAGCCAGGACGACAGGAGTCGTCCACGTTAAAGATTCGATTAATAATCTCGATTTGGCACAATAATCGATAAACTATTATACACTGGAGTACAGTTAATAGTAGCGGCCTCTAGTGGATGCAGGATTCATGTGAACCTATTATATAACACATACGCGAACCGAAAACAGATTATTACGCATGCGGCTTGATCCATAAAAAAATCCAGAGCTTAACGAATCGATATTTAATCAATGTTTAATCGATTCATGGTAACCCCTCTATACATGAGGGCATTGCGTTAATCCTGATCATCATTATTTATTCATGACGAGTATATTGACAAATTGATTCTAACCACGGCTACTGGACTGACCCCTACAGAGGCACAATTACCGTGTTCTCCGGATTATAAGACGCCCCGGAATGTACCCGAAACTTACGCCCGGCTTCATTTAACGTGACACAGGTACAAATATCGATCTGTCTATACGTCTCTCACGCCAAACAACTGGATTATAAAACGCACCCCGCTCCGTTTTGCTTTCAAACCCGTGCGTCTCATCATCCAAAGAGTACAGTGTTTAGGCGCGTCTCCTAATTAACCCATTATCACCACTCACCTGTGATGCAGGTGAGTGGTGATGACGGGGTGTGATCGGGAGAGGAGGGCGGGGGTATGCAATACATTAATGATCATCGTTAATTAGGCACAGGTTATATCTCTTGTATATAAGGGCTTCGCTGCTCCCAACTCGTGGCTTCCACGTGGTGGGTTCGTTGGTCCTCCGAATGAGAGGCGGAGCCGCACAGCTAAGTGAAGGTGATCGTGGAGGTGTCCATCGATCGGCGTCTGGCTTGGTGTGAGTGTCCGTCGTGATCGACTCGGCCTCCAAATGAGTACTGCACCTCGTGCGGTGTGCAGTAAACATCGCCACTGGGGATACAAAGGCGGCCGGGCGTGGTGCTGGCCACCCACCTCCTCTTGTGCCGTGCCAGCATTCATAGGTTCTCGCAAACAGCCCCAAGGGTCTGCTCATGCTAGAAGGGGGATCTTTGTGTTTTGTTTTGTGTCGTGGTAAGTGTCGGGCAAGGTAGTTGTCCTGTTGTGTGTGTGTATATACTGTTTTTGAATCGTGAATACTATACTTTAATGGTAACTATCGGTTATGACGTTATGACGATGGGGCAGAGTCTGTCGGTTTATGTTGTAAATGAGTATTATACACCCTTGAGGCCGGTGGTAGAAATTCCACATTTCTATGGCGAGGGGGCGAGTCTTTCCCTATGTTCAACTCGTGAACTACCCCCACCTCCCCGCGACAAAGTGCTACTCATTTTATCGATTCTGCAGAGATTGATGATGGGCGAGGTCAACATAATCCTGTTGGGGGGGTTATCTCCTTCCGATTATGATCCGCTGAGAAGTACAATATGAATATTAACGATCATGTCAATGCAGTGCTTTGGACGTCCACTGCTGGATGAGGTCTCCCTCCCACGTCGTGTAGAAACGTGGCGGTTTTCATCTCGATGGGAGTTTAAACATACTTCACCACCATACTTCACCACTCGCCGCTCGTTACTATAGTGTGGATTCCGAGGTGATGTGAACATGGGAGATTGATGTTAGCCGTGACCCCGGGGGAATCGAACTCGTAGCGAAGAGTGTGTGCCAAGTGCTGCGTCACTGCTCCCGCACAACAAGGTACATACCATGCACAGTGGTAATTAACTTCTGTGCTGAAGAGTCACGTTGGGAAGCGGGACAAAAAAATATTCCTGAGCACGAGGAGAGGAACGCGTGGGATTTGGAGGACGGGCGCCAGTTGTGAAGCCATTGGGAAACGTGCACTTTTAAATCTAGCTTGACAAAGTAATTTTTTAAACCATTGTTTGTGTTTAGTTTGTTGTCTTTTCCCCCCGCACCTCCGATTAGCACGTTTTGGCGACGCACGGTGCGAAAGAAGTTCAACATACACGCGCATAGTTGGAAGCTTTACATTGTCTGTGTAACGTTAGTAGTCGTTGGCGGGCTTGTAAAGGGCAGGCCCTGCAGGGCTAGGATGGGGTCGATGGATCGGTGGTCGAGACGAACGAAGGAGACGATGTTGATAACCAGGAAGTTGCATTTGCGCTTGAATTGGCTCACTCTGTGTAATCTCACAGAAGCAGCCTGTTTTCGATTCCTGACCGTGGCGTCGGCCAAATGTTCTCAGCTGTCCCATGTGTGTGGTTTTTTCTTATGTGGTGTTTGGTGTCATGTCCGACTTTTCGGCTCCACGTGCTGCGAGTTTCTTCATCGCTGCACTCGCATTTCATTCATCCGTCTAACCATTCGATGGTAGATTTGTTATCCAGACCTTGCCGTGGGCTCTCCTTCCAGGTTCACCCGGCCATAGAATAGTCACACCTGGCAACATGGTTGGTGATGGTGGTCTATGAGCACTGGGGAGAAAAAAGTCCGGAGTTTTAGGTTTCCCTGGATAACATCGATACATACATGAGGAATTATCCGTCCGGTCCGTCTCTCCACACTCTTGATCTTATCTGGTCACGTTCATATGTTTAGTCAGGTGAAAACTCGTAGGATGTCTCATTTGCAGGTAGCCTATACATGTGTTCATCCATTTATTTTCCCGTCTGTCAGTTCAACAGCGCCTCTGTCTTTGAGCTGCTTATGCGTTTGTCCTTCCGTTCACCCGTCTAACCGTACCATCCGTATCTCTGTCCACTGCCCATGCGTCCATCTATCCGGTAATACGCCTGGTATGTCCGCTTGTCATTTTGTCCACATGTTCATCTCCCGATTTGTCCTTTCATCTGCCCGTACGTTAGCCCTACCGTTCGTCTACCTGTCCCCTCTCGAGCTTCCGTCTGCCCACGTGAAGACTTTGAGGGCTTCTGTCTGGGCCGCTCTGCACAGTGCCCGTGATGAGAGCCACTCGGCACTGAGCAGAGGAGGAGCCGGGAGGAGACCTCCCGTCATCATCAAACGTCGTCGTCGTCGTCCTTGCCACCTCTGTCCTCTTCACGATGAGGCGGTTACTGGCGCTGGCCGTCGCCCTGCTGCTTCTGGACTCTGTCGCGCTCGCTGTGGGGTCGCGGGAGGGCACGACACAGCACCTCCCCTACAGGACCCGGAGAAGTGAGTGTATCCCCTCTCATGACTTCATCTAGCACCGCAACAATCCTTGTGGGTCTGTCTCACAGCCCCTAGGTTCCTAGAGCCAGGCACTCGTACGAGTCGTATCGCTCGCTGCTAATGCCCGAGGCTTTTTGGCAGATTGAAGAAGCCTAAAGAAGCTTCAGTGTTGATATAAGAGGCTTCGAGCCAAATCAAGCCAGTTTTTTTTATTCTTAATGTTCAACGTTAATGCCTGTGACTGTAATCCTCGTAAACAAATCATTGTCACTCTTCGGTCTTGTGGCTTGGCATTAATGCCTAAGATGTGTAGTCCAAGGCATTTTTTTAGGACTGATAGGGTTCACTGTTCTAGTCTGAGGCTCAAAGAGCCAGGCTAAGGCACACACCGTTTATTTAGTTCACGCTTCATGTCCTAAGCTCGTACAACCAAAGGGCAGTCACTTTGATATTTATAGTTAGGTTTTAATATTTTGGGCTCTTGTAGAGTGAGACTTTAGGAATCGCAGTTCAATGTAGATGCGGTGATGTGCTGGGAAGGGGGGGGGGGTCTTTAATCCATCGTGACCACGTGGGAATATAACCTACCGGTTGCATGACTTGCGAGTGACAAATCACCCACCCCCCACGTGTGCGTTCCCATGGCCGTGTGGATGACCCATCGCCCCCGCAAGTGTGACCGTGTGTGCCCTGGAACGGTAGTATGGCGGTTGGCGCACTGAGCTATGAACCTGGTGACCCGGGTTCAATTCCCGCTCGCCGTCAACACCAGTGACGATTATCTGAACCGGTACCTGGACCTCCCCTAGGTCGACTCGGCCTCAAATGAGTACCTGGTGCGGTGTGTACACATCGCCACTGGGGAGACAAAGGCGGTCGGGCGTGGTGCTGGCCACCCACCCCCCTCGTGTACCGTTCCGGCCTTCATAGGTGCGCGCTGACAGCACTTGCCCCTACAGTCTGTTACGGCTATACGGGGGGGGGGTCTTTGTCTTTGCCCTGCCCCGGCTGCTGTGACCAGGTCTGTCGGCGGGGAGGGCGCTGCTCTCGTGCCCGCGGGGTTGCTCCGTCTGCTCGGCTGCCAACGGCTGCCTGCTGTGCGCACCGCGCCTCTTCTTCCACCTGCAGCGCGTGGGCATGCGCCACCTGGGCCAGTGCCTCCTCGCCTGCCCCGCCGGCCACTACGGCCAGCGCAACGCCATCGCGCACCGCTGCATGCGTGAGCCGCGCCCCCCACTCCTCGAGATACAACACCGCTCCTCGAGACGCACGTCTCCCCACCCCCCCCTCTTCCTCCAGACGTGTGCCCCCCCCCCCACTCTCCTCGAGATGCGTCCCATTGCAGTGTGCTACATTGACCTGGCCTTCACTGAACTTGCATACCCCTAGCTGCACTGCAATGTCCTGCACTGATCTCCACGAGCTTAATTTACACAGCCCTGCCTACACTAACCTCCACTTGTCTTTAGTGACCCGTGCTGACCAAACCCTCGCTGAACTGCGAGCCCTAGCCTTTAACCGACATGACCTTGCAGCCCCCAACTGCACTCACTTGAACTGAACTTCACCCAGTAGCTCCTCAGTGCTGCCAGCTGTTGTTTTGCCGACCTCGGCGAGTGCTCCATATTTGTGCAGGCCTTGATAGGCGCTTACCGACACACCCGCTCACCGTGCCGACCTTACTGGGCGCTCGCTAACACCTCGCCCGCTGTCCACGCAGGCTGCCAGGTCCCGCACTGCGATAGCTGCTTCGGGCACTCGTTCTGCACGCGCTGCTCACGCGGACACTTCCTGTACCGTGGCCACTGCGGGACAGGCTGTCCCATCGGACACGAGGGGGACAACCGCACGCAGGACTGTCTCCCCACAGGTACGCTGGGGGGGGGGGGGGGGATATGGACATGGGGAGGTCATTGGGACTAGAGGAACGCGCAACCACCTCTGATTATCATGGTTGGCTACGTACGTGATCTAACCCTAAAACCTTTATTATTAATAATATTAGTCGCAAAAGCCAAAGTGTTTAAACCAAATAAAGTTCCACTTGCATACATACAACCCATATGGAATGACGAGAGGACATAGGGGACACAATGGATGTGGGCCCGCCTGCCAACTCGTACGGATTGCGACACTGGGACCCAACCACTACAGTTCCAAACCGAGCCATTGGGATATGGGAAAGGTGGGAGGGGGGTGAGCACACAGCCACAACCAGGTCTGCCCACCAGTATACGGGAGACACGCTGGGGGGTGGGGGGGGGAAGGAAGTGTGCCGTTTGTGGAATATTGTGGATAATAAAATAATAAACAGACAAGGGTCTGTTTGACCACGTTAACAAAACCATAAACATCGCCACCACCAGGGCAATGTTTCACCACGTAGCCACATTATAGGCCGTTGGGACAAGTGCAGTTTAGCGAAGATCTATGAATGCCGGTGAGGCACACCAAGAAGTGTTGTGGTCGGTACCATGCCTGGCCAGTGACCTTTGGCTCGCCTGTGCCGCTGTTCGCATCCCGTACCAGGTTGTAATTTTAAGGCCGAGTTGACCCAAGGGAGGCCCAGAACTGAGATATCACTTCCCACAGAAGTTGGCCATGACCTAGGGGTAAAAGTTGGTAGGGCATTGAGGTGGGTGACCAACACAGAACCCCTCCCTATTGCTACTACCAAAGATAAAGACAAAGATCCCCCGTATAGCCTTAGCAGACTGTTGGGGCAAGTGCTGTTAGCGAGCACATAATTTGAAGACCAGAACGCGGTGGGTGGTCAGCGCCCCATGCCCAGCCGTCTTTTGCATCCCTAGGGGCAATGTTCACACACTGCACCAGGTACTCATTTGAGGCCGAGTTGACCTAGGGGAGGCCCTGGACGGGTCCAGATAATCGTCACTGGTTTTGGCTGCGAGCGGGAATCGACATCTGGTCGTTAGTTCCGAGCGCAGCGTGCTAACCACTCCACCGCCACCAGCAGCGGCATCGCCAACTTCAACAAACGCCTCGAGTCTTGACAGCTACAGCTGGTTCGTAGAGTTTGCTCTTGTTGCCTGCATTGCCGTCATCCTTGCCGTGTCCCCACACGCGGGCCGGCAGCGTCCATAATAAAATCATAAAGGGGGGCAAGGGTTAGTTTCTGCCGTATGAAAAAAAAGTTGACGTTTGGCTCCGAAAGCATTAAGATTCCCTTGAACCAAAGTTTTTTTTCCCCATTAGCAATCCCTGGGCTGGTTTCTAACTTGACCAGAGTCATCAGCAGTGTGTGGCCTGTCTTTAAAAATAAAACCCACACTGGTCCAAAGTTTATCGCCAAAACTGCAAACTCTGCTGGAAAATATTGGTCCAGAAGGCGCATCAACTGTGGGAGTGGAATGCTGTTGTAATTTCATGTTGAGAGACCCTTGCTTGTTTATGATGTTATTACTGAACGGACATCTGACACGACCTGGCCACATGTAGTATGGGGAAATTGTGGGTGTGGAGAGGTGTGGGGTGGGTGGGAGGGGGACACGACTCTTGGGAGCACGTGGGTGAGCACTTGGGGGGGGGGGGGGGGGGCACTGGTGGGGCACAGGGAGGGGGCGGGGGGGGCAGGGGCATGAGGGGGACATGAGTAACCCTGAAATGATGCATGCTATATTTAAATGTAGTAGCTGTGGAGGTGGTCTCAGCGTGGTCGAAATTGGTTTTAAGTGTACCATATAGGATTGCTGCCTTGATGTAGGCGAAATTCGTGATTGTTTGTTGTGCTGATGATGAACTTGCTGTGTTTCTACTCAAAATGAGGTTGCTGGTTTATTCTAAGGATGACGGCAATTCAGTGGATGCTGCTACTCTACGATATGCTGATGAGCCCGATTCTGATGGTTGTTATGATTATTAATATAATACTCGTGGTCATGCCACTGCTGACGCTGATGTTGATGGATGATTCTGAGGTTAATGGGAATGATGCCGGTGGTGGTCGTCTTGGTTTGGCGAGGATGATAATGCTGCTGACGATACTGATGTTTGAACCACCCAGTGGACTGCGAGGTGTCCCCATGGGGGCCATGGTCCGCGTGTGAACGGAGGGGGAGGACGTGCGGCTACAAGTGGGGGGCCCAGGAGAGGAGGCGCAGTGTGACGAGGGCCCCCTCCCCCCATGGGCAGCACTGCCCGCCACTCCAGCAGGCTCAGCGCTGCCG
The DNA here is from genome assembly GCF_048934315.1 of Petromyzon marinus. Classification (NCBI taxonomy): domain Eukaryota; kingdom Metazoa; phylum Chordata; class Hyperoartia; order Petromyzontiformes; family Petromyzontidae; genus Petromyzon; species Petromyzon marinus. The sequence continues at coordinate 8,585,443 of NC_133709.1, read as the reverse complement.
CGTGCAGCCCAGGTTTTGCCCCGGGGACGGTGAGGATCATTGACCATGGTCATCATCCTCGTCATCATCGATGACGTTGCCCGCATTGGATGCAATTGTAATCGTTGATACGATCGGTAGATTTCCATCGTTGTCACTGGCATTGTTTCCATTCATCACTGCTGATATTACGTAACCGATGCATTAACACGCGTGTCCTCAACGGCGCTTCATGAACAATAATCGCCAATGCAATTAGACATTGACAACATGCTGTATTTGGTTGTATATCAGCCTGCTTGCGAAATGGTAATAATATTTGGCATTTATCATGAATACGGTGACCGTTATCAACATTACGATACATTTTTAATGTGTAATCTGAGTGCAATGTTATCGCATCGGTTTCATCAATAACTTTCATACATCCACACAATAATTCCCATCAACATCAACCACACCGTGCACTTTTATGATTCGAGGTTGTATATAGAGGCGTCTGAATTCAACCGCGCCTCGATATGCGCGCGTGTTTAAGTTGCAAGCTGATTAAGTTCAACAAGGCGGTGACCTACGTCCCCTAAGTGAAGAAAGTCAAAACAAAGCAGAGCAATCAAGTAAATAGCAATTGGAACAAAATTAACATTCCTACGAGGCATGGCAAGTATTTATCAAACATAAATCAACGTTAAATCGAAGCTAAATATTAAATTCCCTGCAGCTCCGACAGTTTTAGCACCAGACTCCTAATCCTGATACAAGTTACAAAACTATGTTTTGTAGAAACGATTAACAAATATAGGCTCCACCCATAGCACTCTTACATGAACAAACGAAGATTCTTATTCTTAGTTTTTTTCGGTAAAGTCACGTTGAAGAGAAACAACAAAATAATAAAATATATATAAAACAATAAAAAATTATCACGACGTTTCGACCATACGGTCGTCTTGAGTTATGGTCGAAACGTCGTGAGAATTTTTTATTGTTTTATATATATTTTATTATTTTGTTGTTTCTCTTCAACGTGACTTTACCGAAAAAACTAAGAATATGAATTACTGCAGTCACGAAAGCTTTAAATCAAAACGAAGATTCTATGTAGGATTTGTATTGCACCCTTTCCAGGGCATGTCACATTAGCATCGGTGTAACCCACACGTGCACCAAGACACGTCAATGGTGTATCGTCATTTGCCATCGTTGCCGTGCGTTGCAGAGCTAGGTCCGCTGAGGCAGAAGATGCGTTTGGAGCAGAAGAGGAGAAGAGGGTTCACAGTGACGAGGAAATTCGAGGTCGAGCCCTGACATCAACCCGCGACTGCGCGTCACCAACAGCCACAACAACCACCACCTGCTGCACCACCACAATGATCAGCGACAGCGGTATACCAACACCACTACCACCACCACCACGAGCAGCAGCACCGTGAAGATTTAAACCGCGTGGGATTTTGCGGTTGTGCCATGACGGCTCTCTGGTTTGTTCAGGTCGTGCCTCGTGTTGTTGGGCACGATGTCTGACGTTTTGTCTCCACGTGCGGCAGAAGTTCCTGGAAACAAAACGTCGGACACTGCACCGAAACAGCACGCAGTGGAGACGGCATGTAAACGTTTCACCACGGTCATTTTTATGTCCGTTTTTCGTTTTTAGGATCGTAAAAGCCGCACAGAACAAAAATGTTCCTTGTATTGTGCTCAATGGAGAAAATGTCTTGAACATTTTTGAAAATCTCTGCTGTGATCGTTTAAGTTTATTTAAAGTAATTCGTACAAATGTTTTTGCTTTTCAGGGTTTATTTGGATGGGCGCTACAGTGCAAAAAAATCTGTGCTGGTTGGAGACATGTGAAATAATGTCTAAGTTTTGGCCACGGCGGGGGGGGGGGGTTTGTACAAATAGTTGTGTTTGTAAAATCTTTTATTTGCGTTGACATTTTTTTAGTATTTGGTTTGCCCTCCAGTGCAAAAACAAATGAAATTTGCACGAGGGCATGTGGCCTACTTGTTGCGAGTGCCCCACTATTTTTGAGTTTTACTTTACGAAAAAAAAGTTTCTTAATTTATTATTATTTTTACATACAAATTAAAAAAGGGCGCGACAATTCACAATTTGTTGCGGAAATGGGGGGGGGGGGGCGAATGTGGAGTTATTTTTCTTTGCTACGCGCAGCAATCGCTCAAATTTGAAAAAGCGTTGGTGCTACCATGGATGTTTGTTTTGGTGGGAAACGCTGTGTCCAATTTTTGAGGCTTAATTAGGGTGGCCACGCAGCGCGAGAATTTGAATGCATCAGGTGTTTGCTTGAAGATTGGGAACTGCAAGCGTGCCTCGTTTAGAGTTTGTCGCTTGTGCAGGAGTGTTTTTGCTTTGCCTCTGTTCCCCATGTTGAATGACGCTGTAGTTTAATTGGCATCTGCATTTATTCAATTCCATTTTATATATATTTTTACATTACCGCTTTTTTTATTGAAACCAACTTTATTTTTTTGAATTATTGCCACCCTTGTGATGCTTTATTATTACAAATATAAAAATCAGCGCAACTGCAATTAACCAATGTTAATAACCAATGTTAATTAATTGCAGTTGCGCTGATTTTTATATTTGTATGTTTTTACTTATTTATTTGTATATTTATATTTTCCTTTAGGAATTAATTTAAAACTGTTTTTATTTGCTACTTACAGCTACAACATTTTTGTTTGTCATCGCATTGGTTGATCGTCTTATTGCGTGGTGCAGATGTTGTCTTGAAAGGGGGAAAAGTCAATCAACAATTTTTAAACAAATCAAGAATATCAATTGGACTTAAAAGCAATGGCATATCAATCTCAAGTTTTGTTTACAAATTTCAGCAGAAGTGGCATAAATCGAAACATAAGTCTGCACCATAACTCTTCCTAAGATCCGGAATCTGCATCTCCTAAATCCTAGAAATAGCAACTGATACACCAACCCAAGTCTTGCTAGCTTAGGTTATGATACGTTTTTATTAGTTTTTTGGGGTGGCAAATTTGATTGTCCGTATTTATGTATTTGCAGCAATCAGAAAACTCAAACAGGCATGGCTTATTCTTAGTTCTTTCGGTAAAGTCACCACGTAGAAGGGAAACAATAAAATCATAAAATAAAAATCTCACGACGTTTCGACTGCAACACAAGCAATCATCATCAGGTGTGAAAACCACAGCAAGAAAATAAAAAAATATGAGTTGTAAGTAAGGAATTGTTAGTATTCTTGGTACTTTCGGTAAAGTCACCACGTAGAAGGGGAAACAATAAAATAATAAAAATATAAAACAATAAAATTATCACGACGTTTCGACTGCAACACAAGAAATCATCATCAGGTGTGAAAACCACAGCAAGAAAATTTGGAAAGTGGCTTTTTTTTCTTAACATTAGCATCACGGAGAGCGATTTGACAGTTATTCAGATGGACGAGTTTCCCTTCTACGTGACTTTACCGAAAGAACCAAGAATATGAATCCCTGCAGTCACGAAAGCTTTAAATCAAGGCATGGCTTAGTTAAATAATCCCGTGCAAAGACTACACGTGACTTGGGAGATTTAATTCACGAGGAACGAATCTCCACCTTAAAGTCAATGGTGCAATATATTTGTCTCGAGTTGCAACTGTATTATAAACCCACACGTTGCATGTGTTCTGTACACAACACAGCATGTATATGCGGTATATATCTATTTTACAACCATATTTAATTTGTGTCTTCACGTGGCGTTACGGAATCTCTTCCACGGAGAAAAATCCTCGCCCAAAACATTCCATCAATATAGACGAACCTTCCTCAAGCAGTTTGCATTGGCTGTTTACCACCAAGCCTAATTGCAAACTAATAATAGGAAAAAACTTTTACTTGGCAGTGACTGTTCAAAATAGTGGGGAAATTGAGTTAATTTTGCTAAAAGTTACTTTGGGACTTTTCTATAAAATAGTTGAGTATAGCCAGGGTACATGGGACCAAAACTCTCCATGGCCATTGGCTGACCTCTTGTAAATCACTATCCAATTTTGGTGGCTCAAAAGACAGTCCAGGGAAAGTTCTCTTATCCATGGTGCAATATATTTGTGATGGACCAACGTCATGGATCCTATTAGTCGCAGTGTTATCCAGAATTATTTGTAGGAAATGGTTGTGGATGATGGGGTTTTTTGTCTGGACTCTTGCAGATAATCGGAGTCGTGGATATGATCACGGATAAGAGGAGTTCTGTGGTTGATGTGTTCAGAACACAAGTGTTTTGAACAGAACTGCAGCGTTATTTATGGTGCATTATTATTCAAAAGAACTGCGCACGTTAATTGCGTTTGGATTTTTTTCAGTAAATCTATGCTAAGTTTTGCATTTAAGTTTTTCCATTAAACGTGGCATGGGCATTACCTAATATACACAACTGCTTGAGAAAGTGTGTGGTGTCTGGTCTGCCTTGTATCGATGGTGTAGTTATGCTATATCCTTCAAATGTGACTCGTTCACCTGTTTTTGTAGTCTCTACTATCACTGAAACGTAGGCGCCCATCCGATTTTCATGAAATGCAACGAATGCCATCGATTCGCCCGAATGCGGTGTGGCATGCGATCAGCGAGGTTCAAGAATCGCTATTCAAGAAGGTCATGGAGCGGAGTGCGATAGGGCCAACCTGGAGGATGACGATCGTGTTGATGTTTTGGCCATAGCCAAAAATTGAGTGGACGTAATAAGGGAAAAATAATTTCCTGGAATAACAGTACAATTCTAATCGAGCGACACTGGAATGACACAAAATGTGGACAAGAATGCAAAACATGGATTCACGACCACAATCTGGAAGCGTGACATTTTAGATGCCATGAAGAGGGCTTAAGATTTGGCTTGGGCATGAAGTTTTATGACCTGGGATGGAGGGAAGATTTTTCTTTTGAGGTGACATTTTTATATGAGAACCTGGAACGTGATTTGAGAGGATGCCACTTTGGACACGAACATTTGAAGTGTGAAATGAAACCAGAATCTTGATTTAAATGTGAATTGATGTCGGGTGTGCATCGGAAGACACGACCTGCACAAATGAGATGCGAGGAATGGAGATGCAAGGCTTTAAGTCGTGGGTGGAGTGCGTAAATGAGAGCTGTGGATCGCCGAAGGGAACTCGAGTCGTGGTGTCCATCGCACAGCGAAGACAAACCGAGGGGACTGTTTATGGTGGAAAATGGCAGTGAAAGGTGGAGTGTCTGTGAAGGTGGACCTCGTAGATAACGCTTGAAGGAGGCAGCGGAGGTGGAGCAACAGATCACAATGGACAAGGCTTTGTAATGGAGCAGTGGATATAAAATGTCTGGAGGTGCATAGTGTTTAACGTGCGCTGTAGTAATTTAGTAAATCTTGGTACCGTGCGAAACATTTGTAAGTGGGCTCTGGACAGTGGTTTGCTCAACATTAGAGTAAATGTTTTGCAGTATTAAAGTGCCATTTCTGTATAAGCTTTATGAAATCCAATGCTGAATGCTTGTTCGTCTTATGAATTGTAAATCTCAATACCAATGATGTACTTTGTAATATTATGCAATTCCCTTTATACGGTGCGAATTGTAACTTGCATATTTGTCAACTTGCAATTATGTCCCTAGTTCGTGTCTACAAAATTAACATTGGAATGTGTAAAAAAGAAATCCATCAAAATGTTCAGCGAGCTTATGTGAGCTACAGAATGTAATGTCGATTACCTATCAGTGTTACCAATTGTGATGCCGTTTGCACACTTAACCTCTGTATGCACACTACGAAATGTGATGTCCATTCCCTATTAGCGCTACGGAATCTAATGTCGGTCTGTGTACCTTTATAAAATGCAATATTACACACTTTATGACGCAGTGAAATCAATTGTGGTACAATCAACATCGTACAATAAATGTCCTCGAGATAAGCTAAAAAGTTATCTTAAATCGCCTCAACGGAATGTACTTGTATTCACTTTACCGTACGCGCGTATCAGCACTATGAATTCGAAACGCGTCGGTCAGTGTGCGCTATAAAATTAACCGCCGCGTTAAATTAAACTCGCAGTGTATTTGTTGAGTGCATCCCTAACAAAGTGCGCGTCATTCGTTAAATGTAACCGTTGCCCTGATAATTATGTAATATTTCGTGCAGTTTGTCGCATTGGCTGGTGTGACGCGTCTAACTAAACCCCGTGGATGAATGGCAGTGTGTTTGTAAAAAGTTCTGCACGGCGAGGTTCTTCTTCTTTTTGGGGCCGTCCATAAATGACGTCACGCACGTGGGGGTGGGGTCAGACATTTGTGACGATGTGTGACGAGGGTGGTGGTGGGGGGGGTGAGAAATGTGACGTCACATCAAAATGCGCAACTTTAAATAAATATAGGCAGCACGTTCTACTTAACTTGTATTAAAAAGTCTATTTAATTTTCTCCTACAACATCAGAGTTTAGCGCCACATTAAATACGCACTACAATGACAATAGTTTAAAGCGATTTGAAGCACGTTTTAGTTTCATAATGGCAATATGGTTTTGATGGGGGGGGGCAGAGCATTGTGACGTCATATTTGAGGGGGGGGGGGGTCTGACTTTGTGACGCCGTGTGACGAGGGAGGGGGGGGGTTAAAAATCGTCCAAAATCGCGTGACGTCATTTATGGACGGCCCCTTAGACAATAAACGACATTGTTTCTTAAAATTTGGCCGAAATAACAAACGTTTGCCCCCCCCTCCTCCTCATCGATGGTTAACGCGTGCGAAGGCTGTCACGACCAATATGGCTTCGCAACTCGTTGTGTTTGTGGTGTCGGATTGCGTAAGGTGACGCGTGGCGTTGTACACCCTCCGCCACCCGACGGGGGCCAATTTAATAAAAGTCGTCAAGTGGACCATCGCGCGACACTTTATTGTTGTTTTCGGCAGCAACCCACCACCAAATCATCTGTTGTTGACGAGCAATGCCACGACAGAGTAACTGGGTGGTGGTACCACCTTTCGCCGGTACTGCAGTTGCAAGCAGCGTCTTGCCAGCATCAAAATATAACAATAGGTTTTACCCTTTCTGGCAATAAAAAGTCGTGTTAAGATGTTAACATACCGGATTGAAACTTTTTGGCAGGGAATAATGTAACTGCATTAACCACATATACTTGTGGTGAATATGCAAACAAACAAAAAAACATTTGCTGGTAGGATATCATGCATTGTCTTTGAAACGGATTGGTCCACGCCAGAGACCGCTTTCTTTTGAGCCGCGTCTCAAACAGTGTTAGACCAGAGGATGCCAAAAGGTGAGAACAGGACAAGGACAATGCCACTATCAGGACATTGAGAGCTCGGGGTTAGCAGCTACATCATGGGACCTCCCTTGCCACTGTGCCAGTATCAAAATATAACAATAGGGTTTACCCTTTCTGGCAATAAAACAGGTGTTAAGATATTAAAACAAATCGAAACCTTTTACAGGGAATAATGTTACTGCATTAACCACATATACTTGTGGTGAACATGCAAACGAAAAAAAATATGCTCTGGTAGTATATGATGCATTGTCTTTGAAAATGATTGATTCACACCAGAGACGGATTTCTTTAGAGCATAGTCTCAAACAATGTTAGACCAGTGGCGTCACGAGGATTGGTGTCACCCCACCATGGACCACCAAAGGGGGGGGGGGGGGTTGGGGTGATCACGTGTCCAGGTGAAGATCCTTCTCGAAGGTTGGAGAAGGTGGGCGTGGCTAGGGGCGGAGCGTGCCCCTGCCACACAGGTGAAAATCCGGAGCCCTGAGCGACACCGGTTGCTGTTGTCATCCTGAAGAAACCTCCCCGCTTACGTTCTACGTTCTGCAAGAGTTCTCAAGCACGTGAACCCGGACCCGAGTTGGGTCCGGGGTACGTGGTAGCTAGTTACAGTGTAATTAGTGTAGATAGCCTGGTGGTCCACTACTATAGCACGTTACCCGGTAAAGCGGCAGTAACCCCCTTTGTGTTAGTATGTTGATGTAAATGAACGCGTTGCCTCCACGAGTACGTCCGAGTCTCCGTTTGAGCCCACTACACGAGTAACGAATTGGCACGTTCTGTTTAGGTGACAAACCTTACTAATTGGCTTGTGCCGGGTGGTGGCGGGTTTAACGACACATTTGCATTTACGCGATCTAACCCAAAAAAAAAACTATATTATGACAAAAAATATCTGAATAGTTTTTCAACACAGCAGTGTGATTGTTAGATGCTGCAAAGTCGTCAACCTCAGTGCTTACGCGCAGTGGCCAGCAGAGGGCTGCAGGGCTTCGCAGCAATTGCCATAATGTACTGTAATTCTTGATTTGAAGCTTTCGTGACTGCAGGAATCCATACTCTTTGGTTCTTACGGTAAAATCACGTAGGTAGAAAAATAAAATAATGAATAACAAAAAAATTTACCTACGTGACTTTACCGAAAGAACCAAAGAGTATGGAAATATATAATTATTAAACCAAAATAATATCAATTGATTATTGAATAAAATTGGTGCGGAATTTTTTAGTGTGGTTATACCCTCGAATCCATGGTGGTGTTATGCATACTATCACACAAAACCAATCTCTCAGCAACGGAATTGACTAAACATTTTAATGCAAGTCCCTGTCATGAGACTCGGGAGACGCGTTCCTGGGTATAAAGGACGTCGTCGTTCTTATCATAATAGCAGCGGTGGCGCAGTGGTGAACTCACTGACTCCCGGCCACGGCTAACATCACTGGCCAGTGATCTCTGAACAATCCTTAGGGCACCGATCACCAACCCGCACGAACCAGCACGGCGAAATGTGCCAAACAATCTCCATTACTGACACGGTGTGGGGGGGGGACCCATCCAGGAGGGGATTAACAAAGAGCTGATATTATTTTGACTTTACCGAAAGAACCAAAGAAGATGAATCCTTGCAGTCACGAAAGCTTTAAATCGAAATATTTTGGTTTAATTAATTATCCATCATTATTAACTTATTTTCGCAACGCACGTAGCCAACCGTGCTAATCAGATGTGCGGGTTAGCTTGGTTAAAGTAGTCTAAAGAACACCCTGTATGAGGGCTTCATTAGTGCAAGACATTTCATGGCTGCACCTTTGTTTTATTCGTTTTATTAAAACAAATATATCCCTTATTACACCCTGGCTATAAACAGCGCGAGATGTCAAGAGAATTCGTCTTCACTGCATAAATGAATAAAAAATTCTCACCGATGGAGGGAGCCCTTTAGCCGGGCAGCAAGGCAAATGTGGCAACACATTTTATTTACGGACTTTAATTCGAATATTTCATGAACCTGGTTAATAATCCCTTGAGGTGGAAAATTTCGTTCGCAAAGGTGTCTAGGGGATTAATGTATGTATGTTGAATTTCTTTCGCACAGTACACAGCAAACCGTGCTAATCGGAGTTGCGGGGAAGGACAACAAACTAAACACAAAATTAGTCATATTCTTGGTTCTTTCGGTAGCTTTCAAAACAAAAGCAGTTCTAAAGAAATTCGTTTTCAATCAAAAATGTTTCATGGGGCACTTTGTGGAAGTGCTGACCAATAAACATCTGCTAACCCAATTGCATTCGTTTAACACGTTAGACATTGCCGCTTATGAGACCCAAACGGTTGACACCCGTCCAAAGTTGTGTTTGCTTAAACAAATGCTGCTGCTTATTCTTAGCTCTTTCGGTAAAGTCACGTTGAAGGGAAACAATAAAATAATAAAAAATATATAAAACAATAAAAATTCTCACGTTTCGACCGTAACACAAACGATCATCATTATGGTCGAAACGTCTTGAGAATTTTTATTATTTTAGATATATTTTATTATTTTATTTTTTCTCTTCAACGTGACTTTACCGAAAGAGCTAAGAATATGAATTACTGCAGTCACGAAAGCTTTAAATCCAAATTAAATGCTGCTGCTGTTTAAAATATTGGTCTGGAATGTCAATACGTTGATAGGACTAAACATAGCTATATATGTGGAGACAGAACGGAGTTGTTGATGCTGTTGTGAGCTTGTGTTGGTGGGGAGTATTGACCCAGTAAACATGCAACGTTGAGGCTGACGTATGTTAATAAATACAAACCTATAATCCGTGCTTTTTACGTGGATATGAGACAAGTGACCAGGTATGAATATTCACAATTTTGGAAGGGTCTACAAAATCTGGAAACATTTTGGGGAGTTTATTTCGGACCTGAAATATATTTACAAATACTACGACATGTGTGAAACTACTGAACATCTGTGAGAAAAAAAAGCTTCAGCGCTCATCGGATTTGTCCAGGATAAATGAAGATTCTGATGATGTTTATACATCTTCCAGAAGATAGCGGCAGAGTATATATTTTTTCTCATCCTAAAAGTCATTGCAATAAATGTGTAAAGACTGTGTCAGCAAGTCTCAATCTGAAGACAGAGTGTGAGCGAGACTGGATGCAAAGACAAGGCGCCAGCAAGTCTGGAGGATCTTGGTTTGGGAAATTCCCCCAGAGTGTCCAAAATAGACGGCTGGGGAAATTCCCCCGGAGAATCCACGAGAATAAAAGCCAGGGCAAGAAGGGAATTTCGGGGCTGTCGAGAGAGGAACTCGGGCCATCGTCGCTGTCTTCACGTCGTCCCTGTCTGCTCGGTCACGCGATCTCCACGTCGGCATTATCTCGTGACTACGTGGTCCTAAGCCACGTTACGTGCAATAAAATAAACCTCTAATAGTTCGAGTCAGGAGTCGTTACAAATACAACGACATCCAGGATTCAGTTGCGGCCCTCTTCCAGAAGTCTCGGTGGGGCTCTTCCGAACCTGGAAGTCAATGCGATGAATGTCTTCCGTCCGTTCAGTTGGGAAACCAGAGGGAGGTGGCATCTTCCAGAAGATTCGGTGGAGCTCTTCCGAACCTGGAAGTCAATGCGATGAATGTCTTCCGCGCGTTCAGTTGGGAAACCAAAGGTGGGGTGACATCTTCCAGAAGATTCGGTGGGGCTCTTCCGAACCTGGAAGTCAATGCGATGAATGTCTTCCGCGCGTTCAGTTGGGAAACCAGAGGGGATGGCATCTTCCAGAAGATTCGGTGGAGCTCTTCCGAACCTGGAAGTCAATGCGATGAATGTCTTCGGCGCGTTCAGTTGGGAAACCAAAGGTGGGGTGACATCTTCCAGAAGATTCGGTGGAGCACTTCCGAACCTGGAAGTCAATGCGATGAATGTCTTCCGTACGTTTGGGTGAGAATCAGAAGGGGGCGACATCTTCCAGAAGATTCGGTGGAGCTCTTCCGAACCTGGAAGTGAATGCGATGAATGTCTTCCGCGCGTTCAGTTGGGAAACCAAAGGTGGGATGACATCTTCCAGAAGATTCGGTGGAGCTCTTCTGAACCTGGAAGTCAATGCGATTATTGTCTTCCGTCCGTTTGGGTGAGAATCAGAAGGGGGCGACATCTTCCGGAAGTGGAAGAAGGGTTGCCATTGTACGTAAGTACGCAGTTTTCCTGTGTACGTGCAGCAGTTAAACTCGTACAGTATTTTAAAACGAGTACATTCATTTTTAAATAACACGTTTGTAGATTGGAATACGTTGTTGGGAATGTATACACGAAGACTGAACTTTTAAATATATACTGTGTTTTATTGGCGTTATACTTCGGTGTTAGGCCTGCATGCTAGGCGAGGCGTTTCGGTAAACTGGGAAATTACACTAAAAACCACAGAGCTACATAATTAAAGTATGTGATAACATTATAACTGTGGTATTCGTACGTCCTATTGTATCGCCGCGCTAGCCTATCATCCCTTAAGAGTAGTTTGAGTAAATATATTGTATTCATTGAATCTTAAAGGGCGAAATAAGCTCTTAAGCTATATCATGGGCGTCCCGTGACTGTACAGATGTTATACAATTTACACTTTAGGGAGTCAACAGTGGTTGTCATACACACAAACTTGCTTCCGTCATGTTAACGTGGAATTTCCACCACTGGCTCGGGGTCACCAACGGAGATGAGCGGTGGCTCCTTTTGCTCGATTGTGTGGTCAGGAGATTTGTGTTTACACTTCGCATTATACATTTAAAGTCTGCGACGCTTACAGCGTTTGTTTATATACTCATTCACATCCCTTCTGTTAAACCACTGCTGGATGAAGGCTTTTTTATGTTGTGTAGGTTACGGGGGTTGTTTGACTATACAGTACTTCACGATCAGTGCGGGTTATTGAAAGGGTTGGGGAGCGGCTGGTGGGTGGCGCCTTGGGATCTGTTCTCATCACTCGCCACTGACGCCAGCCGTGGCCAGAAATCGCACTCGGATTATCAGTTTTTCGTTCTGCGTTATGCTCATCACTGCGCCACCACTCTTGCCAGACTACATTTGCTAACTTAAATCTTTGAAAACCATATACGTATCAAATGATGTGTAAACTTTATACGGTATGATCAATTTAATCAACGCACCGGTTCACAGGAATTTAGGACGAGGACGATAGTTTGCCTTTGGTACCTGCCACGGAGTGAAAAGACACGATGGGATGCGATGGAGGAACCATTCCCAAGAGACACGAGCTGGTGAAGGGGCCTAAGAAGAAGGCACAGGTAGGGAGTGGGATTACTCCCGATGATGACTTTCCTCACTGGTGTCTGAATCCATGGCTCACCTGTCTCATGAGGCTGCCAGAGTGGCACAGTGGTAACACTCGTGCCACAACTTGGGCACTTCTATGTGTGGAGTTTGCATGAGGCATGACGGTGGCGAGATGTTAACTCTCTCGCCTAGGATGCAGGGTTCATAGGTTGGATCCCCACCCTGACGCCTGTATATTTGGAGTTTACATGTCCCCTTGGTTACGTGGATTTTTCCCCACCTCTTCTGGTTTTTCCCTCCACATAAACATCCGTTTAGAGTATTTGGCTGCTATAAATTTCCATGCAAAAAGCATCTTCATTGAACTATCATTTGCGGCCAGGTCACTTCTGAAAAATAGCTATGTAGCTCAGTTGGCCTTACCTAGTAAAATAAAAAATAGTTTTGGTGAAAGTTTTTGTACTCCCCTGTTCTGCGTCAGTTTCCTCCGTGTCTGCTCCCATCGCAAAAAAACAATGTCATTGGTGCTGGCCAAACATCCCAATGTAGGACCCTCCTGAAAAATAGTCTGGACTCAATTTTGACTTAAAACTTTCGTGACTGCAGGAATTCTGGACTTTATTGGGTAAATAATAACAATTATTGTTATAACTGCCCGATCAAATGTCTTTAAATTTTCTTCTAACAATATTGTATCTTTATGCACTCAATCAAGTGCCTTTTTTATTGTCTGCAAAGGCTACATATAATGCTATTTGATATTTATTTTTTCCAGAATTTGATAATCTGTTTGTCGTAAATGCTAGAGACCCCTTTATTAAACCATACTTGGCTTTGTGGTTTGTTGCCCTCAAAATGTGTCATTGTTTTGTTCAGAATTATGTTCATAAACAATTTATACAGAGGAGATCATTCTTAAAGTGATGAAGATAGAATATCACAATTAGTGGAGGAATGTTATGCAGATGTATTTACACGTTTGTACCTGCGCATGTGTGTGTGTACCTACTTATCTTCCGTTGTGCAGAATGACAAGGATGCGGACCTGGCGGCACGCTGGTTTTATTGCGCGCTGAGTCAGCAACCACTTCGTCCACCTATAGTGGCCTGTGAACTCGGCAGGTGAGCAGGAAGAGAGGAGGGGAGCAAAGGAAAGCAGAGAATAAGGGAGCCAGAAGAGTGGAGAACACAAAACAGTCTGACGTGTGTGTGTGTACGTACACTTGTCAGTGTATGGGCGTATGCATCTAAACAACATTTATATTATGTGTCTATGATCTAAATACAATCTCATCTAAGGATGCTTTACAATTTTTTTCTACATAATAGTAGTCAGGATAGAGAAACATGGGTGAGAGAGAGCAACACTACAGCACGGACCGGATAGAAGCAACAAGGGTCCCAGCACTGACAACAGAAAGAGCTTAAGGGACAGCCAGGGCAGCAGTAACAAGCCCCAGGGCATCCTCATTAAGACATTCAGCAAATTAATGTTGTGGCATTTCTCGTTCTGGTATGCATGATTGTTAAGTCAGATGGTGCACCGCTTAGGATACGTGGCTCGCAATAGAAAAGTTGCGAGCCAAAATCCTGGTTGATATTTAACTCAGTTGATATGCGGGCCATAATGCAGGAAGTAAAACATGTGTATCCTTTAGATAGACTTACGCCTGTCGTGGGAATGTGATGTTTCCACAACTGGCTCAAAGCTGTCAACTGGAGTTAAACTATGCACCAAAATTAGTGGAGTGAGAAACCACTGTGACTTTAATTTTTGACTGTGTATTTCTGCACATTTGATGCGTGCGTGTGTAAGCTTTATTCATAAAATCAGTACCTGTTGCAGTGTGTAATCATCAGCACTTGGGATGCTGACTACACCCCCCACCCCCTTGTGTCCATACTGCCCATAAGTACTTGCCCGATTAGTCTATTCAAGGTTTTTTGGGGATCTTTGTGTGCAGGCTGTATAACAAGGATGCCGTCATTGAGTTTTTGCTGGAGAAGATTTCGGAGAAAGTAGCTGTGGAGACTTCTGCTCACATCCGCACCCTCAAGGTACGCACATGCGTGTTGCATGTCACGACCTGTTGTGGCTGTATGCCCACATGTGTCCCTGGGCATGTCTACACCTGTCCCTTTGTGTATGGGGCATTATTGAAATGTGTCCCCATGTGTTCTCATGTTGGCCCCAACCATCTCCGCATATCCCCCATTTGTATGGCGTTTTACGGGTGTGTGTTTCTTGTCTCCCGTGTTTCCCCACGTCTTTGCAGGACTTGACCGAGCTGCGCCTGACGGAGAACACGCTGTGGCAGGGCGAGCATGCACACAGCAAGGGCGGCCAGACCCCCAACATCCCCGCCCCACGTTTCTGCTGCCCCCTCATCGGCCTTGAAATGAATGGGCGCCACCGGTCAGTGCCACAAACACAGCAGCAGCAATAATAGCAGCAGCAGTAGTAGCAGTATCAGAAGCAATATCTACATCAATAGGTACAAGAATAACTAAAGCAGTAGCAATATCTACAACAGCAGCAATAGGAACGTGATCATGGTAAAGTGACCACTGTTAACAGCAGATGGCAACATGAGCCATAGTATCATGTGTATGTATGTGGGTCTAAAGGAGCAGTGACATGATGGGCATTGCACTGAGTTATTAACCCAGCAACCTGAGTCGGTTGTGGGCCTCCCCTAGGTCCAGCTATACTACCTGGGAGGTCTTGTGTAAATAATATATGATGGTGAAGGTGACTTAGCCTTCACAGGGTATATAGTGGGTTGTGTAAAACGTGAGACCTTGGGAGACAGACAGAAGGGCATGGTCCTGGCCGCAACAATCTCTCGTGTGCCATGTCGGCCCAAATAGGTGCTCTCTAACAGCACTTACCCCAAACAGTCTAGTAAGGCGTATGTTTTTGTCAGTCAATGTGATCCTTTGCTTTTCAACTTAGTGATAACCCATTGTGTCAATTGTGATGGTATACCTGCAGGTTTGTGTTCATTCGGGGATGTGGCTGCACTTTCTCCGAGCGAGCTCTCAAGGAGATAAAGTCCAACGCCTGCCTCAAGGTAACGCAGCACCATGGGCCTGCGCTTGGACAGAGTTTTAAGGCAGTGGTGGAGAACCTATGGCGCACGACCTCCCTTCACTCGGCCCGCAGCCAAATGATTACAGCCTGCAAATGATAATAGCACGTCGTTACAAGCATCTGAGCTGCACTAATCGGGTACTAGAGGGAAATATGTTCAAGCTGGCAACAAAGCTGTTGCTAATTTTAACACTGTGCCCAATCACTAAATTAATGTGTTAATGTGTGGTTGCCCGCTGAAGTAATTTTTTCACCCTTGGGAAGCAAACGGTTCCCCACCGCTGAGCTCAAGGAGACACACGATGGCACACACGATGGCACGCACGTGCAACACGAGGACAGCATAGAGGGCTAACACGATGATATAGTCATAATGAGGTGTGCTATGGTCAGTGTGGCGTGACATTTCAGGACGACGATGTTGTGGTGCTGAACAGCTCCGCAGAGGAGGTCAAGCAGCTGAGGGAGCGCATGCTCGAGCGTAGAGAACGTGCCAAGATTGAGCGGGTAGGCACGGCGGTGACGCCAGCACCACCAGCACCATCAGCAGCACCACCACCTGCATTATCAATAGCGTCATGAATATCAGCACTACCACCACTGATCACGAGTACCTCTAGCACAACTACCTTCAGCAACACCGGTATCAGCAGCAGCGATTCCCAGTGCTCATGACCAACAGCAGTAGCATCCGCATCAACATTTTAAGCAGCACCACTACTGTCATAATGAAGATCATCAGCACCATCACCTCCATCATCACCAATAATGCATCAGCAGCAGCAACAGGAGGATGGGCATTAACATATGAACAGTACCACCACTTTAATCACCAGAAATATCAACATCACCACTCGCAGCAGCATAACCACCTCCACCAACATCATCAGCATCTTCGTCACCTGCAGTGGTACCAGTACTCAGCACCAGCGCTAGGATTGAGATACAAATCTGAAGTAAAATGGGATGTTTTTAGACTTGAGTCAATAATTATGTGTGTTCCGAGATAATTGTTGTGATATCCCCATCTGTTTCTGCAGAAACTGAAGAGGGTGAAATCCAATGGCTCACAGAGCACTAAAGCACTTGAAGGTACACTTGCTCAGGCACGTGATCGCTGTTTAGAAAAGTACATCCTCAACTTACTGGGCTAAGTCAGTTGTGGGTTGTCCTGGTATATTCCTGTTCCTTTACAAAGTCCTAATTTTTTTGCCACAACTTAATTTAACCTTTGATTTAAAGCTTTCGTGACTGCAGGGATTCATATTCTTGATTCTTTTGGTAAAGTCACGTAGAAGGGAAACAATGTATTTGTTTTATATTTTTATTATTTTATTGTTTCCCTTCTACGTGACATTACCGAAAGAACCAAGAATATTAATTAAACCTATTTATAGTTTGTAATATATTGCTTTTCATGTTGCTTCAAATTAGCACGGTTGGCTACATGCGGTGTGAAATAAGTTCTAAATACATACAAACCACTGAAAATCACAAGCCAATTCTGAAAGGCACAATCCAATGCTACAGTACTGTAATATACAGTACGAAACTGGATACAATGATAAGAATTGTTATGGTGAATATAATTCACAAAATTAGTTATTTGATATGCCTGTTTCCCGTATTTGTCTCCACACAATTTTTAAAAATGTATACATCCCATCAGATACACGGCCTTCTAGCAGTGCATTTTTCAGTAGTATTGGTATAACACAAGCAAACTCTGGATCGGTTTGACATTGTGTCACAGCAACAGTTAGGCTTGCTTGAAATAATGCTGGTGAAACAATGCTGCCAGATATGTATAGGCAAGTACCGTTTTAACTGAGACTGCCTAGCACATCACATTTTTATTAGAGGCACTCGCTCTCTCTGATAGTCGGACCAGGTGGTTAACTTAGGGTCGTCCTTGTGTACGCGTGCGTGTGTTACAGAGCCAGGCACATCCGCTCATGTCTTCAAGAGACCTTGGCCTGTGGCAGCAAGTCCTGCGGTGGAGGAGGTGGGGCTCAGGGCGGAGAAGGTTGCACGCCTCCCTGTGGAGAAGGTTGGCCCTACTGTGGAGGAGACCCACCTTTCAGTGGAGAAAGTTGGCCCCACAGAAGAGAAGGTTGGCCCTACAGAGGAGAAGCTTGGCACCACAGAGGAGAAATTGGCGGCGGGGTCCGCAGGAGAGGTGAAGAATGGCAAGATGCCTGCCGGCAAGCAAGGACGGGAGGGGAAGCGAGCGGTGGGGGCTGAGGACACAAAGACGGACAAGAAAGACGCGAAGCCCTGCTCGGAGACATACAAGTCCCTGTTCACCTCTCACAGCTCGGCCCAGAAGGAGACGGCTCACTGGGTCACCTACAATCCCTACTACAATTGAGCTCAAGTGTGTTTTCGTTACATATACATGCACGAACACGCTCACGCACATCTTCCCCAAACCCTCGGAGCACTGGAAGATATTTCAGCATTTATGGATGTAGTGGAATGTTTCCTAAGTTTTTATTGATCTCCCGGTGTGGCAGTTTGAACATGAGTCAATTTTCATAAATCCGCCCCCTACCCCACCTCTGTCTACCCAGCAGTGTGGCTCGGTACACCAGTCACTCTGCAAATTCTGTGTGTGTCCATCGTGGAAGAGCAGGCCAAAATAACCTGTAGAGGGCCTCTCCAGAGCTCCCTCAAGTGGTGCCCCTTGCTCCAGCAGTAACATGAGCAGGGCTGCACCTTTTCATCTTGAGCAATACAAGTTAATGTTAGATTTGGAGTGGTGGCATAGTGCACTGCACAATGAAGCCCGTGCCTGAGTTGTATTCCTGGCCGTGGCTAACAGTGATTAGTGATATCTAAGCTGGTCCTGAGCATCCCGTCAACTTTGCCAACCAGCATTGACTATACTTCACCATGTGAAGTACAACCCCCATGACTGACGCAGCATTGGGAGGGCTTCATCTCACGGTGAATTGACAAAGGTGCTGTACATTATTAAATTAATGGATGAAAATAAGACGATACTCTTTTTCAATATGCTTACGAGTTATGATTGTGTCTTTTTATTCTCAACATATTTCCATCAGGAAACATTGTAATTGTTCCATGAAGAGCCTGGGACTTGTTGAGCCTCTCTGAATAAAGAACATTGCTGTAATTATGCAGTCCTGTGTTCAACTTCCTCCACACGTCTGTGCTTTTTTCTTGCAGAAAGATAAAGGAGTTAATTCACATGAATTACAGCATAAACCCGTGCTTTCAGTTTAATGTTATGTTGAATTCACTTAACCACAATCCTTTCGGTTTTGTTTCATTCTTTCAAGTAGCGAGTAAAATATAACTTGTCAAGTGTTTTAAGACTTCAGTTGTGCATTTATCATATAGGCTTGGTTCTGTCATCTGTTGACTAACATCAACATTACATTTATATAGTGGCCACCAGGGTGAAAACTTAAATGTGTTAAGGTCCTGTGGTTGAAACGTCTAGAGAATACCACTGGATGGTGTGTGTGTGATCCTTGCATTATTGATTATCTTATTCACGGCTAAACCACGTGAATTCCATTCCCGTTACAATGAAGGAAACAAGAAGATTCTATTTGGATATCTTGCAGATCAGTGTAACGTCGCGTGAGATAACGGCCCACAGAAGTGGATATCACAGAGTTGCGTGGTTCACAAAGGGGGCAGCACTACCTACCACCGTTAGGAATGCATGCGTCAACATTTAATTCTCGCATTTAGAATGTATCACTTTGTACAGGGCCAGATTTTAAGCGCTGGTTGTTGGGTGCAGTCAATGGTGGCCAGGTTGAGACAATCTACTTGTAGACCCTTTTCGGGAACATGGCCAATTTAATGAAATCAGATTCAGCTCTCGGCTTATTTTGGTTAAGGCCTTTTGCGCTAAAGTATATTTTAATGTTAAGTGCAATTGAAATTGATAAAGCAATTGTGCAAATCTTGATTTGAAGCTTTCGTGACTGCGGGAATCCATACTCTTTGGTTATTTTGGTAAAGTCACGTAGGTATAAAATAGAATAAATCACGACGTTTCGGGCGCAACACAAGCGTCCATCAATTGTGTAAAACAGCTCAACACGTATTATAGTGACGTTTTTATTTTTACTCAATGTTTCGTAGTTATTGTTTTGTTCTTTCGGTAAAATCAGGTTGATAGAAAAAAATAAAATAAAAAATATAAAAACGACGACGTTTCGATCGCAACACAAGCGATCATCTTTTTTCAGGGGGAAAGAAGGGGAAGGTCACAGAAGGCGGCCGCTTTTAAAGGCTTCAAAGAGGTGTGGGCGTGGCAAAAGCGTTCCGGCGGCGGCGTGGAACATGCAGGGCCACCAAACGTATGGGTGTCAGAACGAAGTGGGCGGGGCATATGTTCCCTGGGTAAGGTAACAAGCAAACACAAATCAAAGTCATGACTTGACCTGTGCTCCCTTAAGAAAAACAAAACAAGTCATGACCCAAAGTAGTTGATGTCATCTTTCCAATGATTGCTGAGTTTGTAACCAATCTTGTCGGTTGAAATTGTGTCTCTGTCTGTATATATGGATGGCTTCGTGAACGAATCTTTGTTGATAACCAGTGGACTTGCAATGTACCATCGTCTGAGAGAAATCAATTTCGTGTGAGCCAGCGCGCATTAAAATAATGATCAGCCACGGCAGAAGTATTGGTCATACCGTGTTTCAAATCTGCCTTATGCTCACGAACACGGTCCGAGACATGTCGCTTAGTTTCCCCAATGTAACTGCTTCCGAAGATACGGCTGAGTTTGTCGTCACCGGGATATTGCATGTCAGGAATCTTGTCCTTCACAGATTGGATCAGATCACGAATTTTATGTACTATGTTAAATCGGACCTGGATCTTGTGTTTCTTCATGATTTTGGAAATATCTTTTGTTACCCCTGCAGTGTATGGCAAGGTGATGGTTTTATATATTTTTTTCCATCTATGTGACTTTACCGAAAGAACCAAAGAATATGAATTCCTGCAGTCACGAAAGTTTTAAGTCAAAAGTTGCATAGCTATTTAACAATATTAATATACAGTAATTAAAATAACAGCTACTTCAATACAAACTGCAGGGTGATCCATTTATAGAGAACCCGCATTTCTATTGACCCACTGAGTTGAACGTGGACTTGATGTTCGATATTTTACAGAGGAGAGTGTCAAGATGTAACAAGTGCATTGAGATTGGTGGGAGACGTAGAGTCTTTAAGTAAATGCATTTTGTTTATGTTTCTTATAAATAATTTCAGTGGGTAATCTACAAATGGATCGCCCTTGTGGAGGGCCTTTCGCCATCACTGGCCGTGTGAGACATTTTAGGACTGCATCTGTACCCTTGAAACTGGCTATACATGGACTCATTACTTACGAACGAGTTATGTTCCAGAAGACTGTTCGTAAGTCGATTTGTTCATAAGTCCAACTTTATTCCTGTCGATTCCAAACATGTAAGGCATATACAATAAACACGGGGAATGGCTTTAAAAGTTGTATCATCTGCAGATGTAGATGCCACTGGTTCTTCATTGCATTGCTTTATCCTACATTAACATTAGGTGCCCCGCCCATGCTGTTGACACTTGGGCTACGCCCATCTCTAATTTGCCTTTAGAGGCTAACCCCCCTTTTCCCGATGACGACCGCTTGTGTTGCGATCGAATCGTCGTGGTTTTAAAAAAATATTTTGCATTTTATTTTTTATTATATTTAAATTAGGACCTCCTTTGCCAGTACCAACATATGAGAATAGGTTTTCCACTTTTTTCTGGCAACAAATCTGGTGTTAAGATGTTAAAACACCAAACTGAAACCTTTTACAAGGAATCATGTCTGCATTAACCACAATACTTGTGGTCAGAATGCCAATAAAAAAATACTCTGATAATATATGCATTTCGATTTAAAGCTTTTGTGACTGCAAGGATTCATCTTCTTTGGTTCTTTCGGTAAAGTCACGTAGAATGAGAATAAAATAATACATTGTGAGAATATTATTGTGTTATTTTATTTTATCAATTTATTATTTTATTCTCATTCTACGTGACTTTACCGAAAGAACCAAAGAAGATGAATATATGCATTGTCTTTGAAACTGATTGGTCCACACCAGAGACAGCTTTCTTTTTAGCCTAGTCTCAAACGGTGTAAGACCAGAGGACGCCAAATATAATGTAGACTTATTCATGGTTATTTCAGTAGGCCTTTTGGTGTCCTCTGGTCTAACCGTTTGAGATGAGGCTCAGAAGAAAGCTGTCTCTGGTGTGGATCAATCAGTTTCAAAGACAATGCATATATTATATTCTTGGTTCTTTCGGTAAAGTCACGTAGAAGGGAAACATTCAAATAATACTAATATAAAACAATAAAATTCTCACGACGTTTCGACTGCAACACAAGCAATCATCATTAGGTGTGAAAACCACACGAAAATTTTAAGAAAGTGGCGGTTTTTTAACGTTAGCACCACGGATAGCGATTTGACAGTTATTCAGATGGACGAGTCCATCTATGTTCGGAAAAGAGGAGGGGGGAGACGAAAAATAATGGATGAGGTTTGAAAGCCACCTTAAGCGTGATCAATCAATTAAGACCCGAAATGGTTTATCAAATCCTTCCAATGATTGCTAAGCCAGAATCCATCTTCTCGGTTGAAATTGTCTCTGTGTTTGTATATGTGGATAGCCTCATGAACGAATCTCTCATGGTAGCCAGATGGCTTGCAAAGAACCTTTGTCTTGGAGAAGTCAATGTCACGTGAACCGACTGAATTATAACAGTGATCTACCACGGCCGAGGTGTTGGTCCTACCGTGTTTCAGGTCTGCTTTGTGTTCACGAATGCGATCCGAGACATGTTTGGTTTCTCCAATGTAACTACTACCACAGAGGCAACTTAGTTTGTAGATGCCAGGGTACTTGTATGTCCGAAATCACATCTTTAACAGACAGAACCAGATCACGGATTTTATGTAATGTTCTTGTTGTGGTTTTCACACCTGATGATGATTGCTTGTGTTGCAGTCGAAACGTCGTGAGAATTTTATTGTTTAATATTTTTATTATTTTATTGTTTCCCTTCTACGTGACTTTACCGAAAGAACCAAGAATATGAATCCCTGCAGTCACGAAAGCTTTAAATAAAAATGTAATGCATATATTATCAGAGTATGTTTTTTGTTTGCATTCTGACCACAAGTATTGTGGTTAATGCGGACATGATTCCTTGTAAAGGGTTTCAGTTTGGTGTTTTAACATATTAACACCTGATTTGTTGCCAGAAAAAAGGGGGAAACATTCTCATATTTAAATTACTGAGAGAACCAAGAATATGTCTACATTATAGACTGCCAGAACGCTTGCTCAGGTTAAGAACCAGGCTACAGTCTACATTATAGATTGCCAGTACACTCAGTCCGATTAAGAACTAGGCTACAGTCTACATTAGTGATTTTTTGTTTATTATTATTTATTTTAATTCACTTTATTTTTTTATTATTTTTCTATCTACTTGACTTTACCGAAAGAACCAAAGAATATGGTTCTTCGTGTTCTGCAGATGTCGATGCCACCACCGCCTATTGCGCGGTGGTTGAACTTACGACTCTCGGTCCGAATATGCAAATAGACGTACGGACAGGTTTGTTCTTATCTCTGAAAGTTCATAAGTCGAATATTCCGTAAGTAGAGGAGTACCTATAATTGGATCACCCTTTTCAAAGCCAAAAACCTCCAATCTGGCATGGTATTCCGAAACCAATCCCAGCTGTTATTATAAACCACAGTTTACACAATCTCGAACGAACGATTCCAGTCGACAATTTCTCCACTGACCGAATCGGCGCGAAGAATCGATTCCCTTCAAAGCCCCAAGACAATCGAACCAACGTAACGATTCCCCGACGCTAAACAAGTAAAGGGAAATCGATTGACCGCTGACCACCCGGTCACGTGAAGGAATCGATCTGGAAGTTAACCGCTATATAGAATCGAATCCCCGGCGAGGCAGAAAGAGTACGTGGCGATGGCGGAGACAGACCTGAACGCGACTCTCGCCGTGGCCGAGGCGGCGGTGAACGCCACGACCAAGGTGCCCTCCACGCCCGAGGGCGTCGCACTCGCCTATGGCTCCCTGGTCGTCATGGCGCTGCTGCCCATCTTCTTCGGTTCCCTGCGCAGCGTCAAGTCTGCAAAGTCCAAGGTGAGAGGCGCGGCATCACCCCCCCCCCCCCAGGCCTCGACCACGACCACGGTCTCGCCTAAGGGCGCCTACCCGGGGAGGCGAGCGTCACGCGGCGGGGTCCCCGCAGAGCGACGGTGCGGGGCATTATTGCGCCGGTTTGCGTAGGCCGCGCACCATATGTGTGTGTGTGTGTTGAATTGTCCTCGGTATTATTAATCGGTGGCCGTGGTCAATCCACTGCTGGATGGACTGCATCCGATCCCGCGATGTAAACATTCACACGAATTGATTTCGTGCGTTCGTCTATCCGCCGGTCGACACGTTGGGTTCCGTTGCTGTCACTCCGTCGTTAGCATCGTCCCTTCAGGCCATGACGTGTCCTTTACAAGCCCACTCGCTTTTCTCATCAGTGTGTTGTTTTTTTTTGTTAACTTGTATAATTAGCCAGCATGTGTGTTTTCTAGAACCCGTATGGTTCCTGTTTCTGCGTCTCGTTAGAATGCGTTAACGTTTGAAATTGGAAATGAAAAACGGTTCTGTTAATTTAGAGTGAATATTGCGTGTGGTTTTTTTTGTCACTGTTTGATTTAATGGCAGGTCGCAGCAGGTGTGTGTGTGTAAATAAGTCTGTGCCGTCCCTTGTCAAATTATGCTCGGGTTATGAAAGAGAGGTGTGTCTTCTAAAAGTATACCCAAGTAAATAAAATAAAAAGTTACATTAGTTGGTTATCCTTTTAAAAGACTCGCCCTGTATTAGCCATTCCTTGGCTGCCATTCCGTTATTATTCTTGACCATTGGCCATCATTCCTTTAAGCCATAACGTGTCCTGCCCAATCCCACTTATTTGTCTTCACAGTTTGAATTAGAGTGTCATTAATTCACGTGTACCTGTTTTTATCTCAATATAATGTGTTTATCAATTAAATACGTCTGCCTTACTATTAATTATATTAAATAATTTTATTTCTAACATAGTACCACTTGTGGTCTAGAAAGGCTAAGTATTTGATATGCATTGGTCCTGGTCAGAATGATTGATAGTAACGCATTTAACTCAGTGGGAAACTGATACAGTCATCCAAGCTGTCAAAACAGACGTAATTTTTAAAAACACATACAACAAGGATACAAATAATTTTTACAAGCATAGAGCAGCTGCGCTGAGTTTCCATGAGGAGAGTAACAATAAAAAATCTGTAAGGAGATAAGCTCTCAAAATGTATTCTCAGGAACAAAGATGATGAGAATACATTTGAGGAATATTGGAGAAACAACGACATATATAATACATATAATGTCCCATAAATGTAATTTTATGGTGACAGTCACTTTAAGTACCAATGGATATCAATTAGAGGAATTGATTTTGGATTAAAAGTGAAAATATTTTATGAAAATTGAATCTATATTTTTGTATGGACAAAACATCAAAGCAGTATGTATGCCTCGGGTAGTTATTTTACGTGGACTGCGATCTAGAGCAGATTGGTGTGTATTTGTAAACTTTAACTTCGCAATATACCAATTTGCCCAAAGAATAAAGTTTTCAGTCGGTGCAATATTCACTGGAAATGTGAACACTATGAAAATATAGAGCTACGACTGTGAAAAGAGGTACGGAGAGGTACATCCTTGTAATTCCACTGAGAAGCAGATGCAAAAAAATTACACGAATTACAGACATCTTAGCGCTTGTTGAGAAAAGTAAATGGGTTTGTACAAGACACATTCACTAGCAGGCATGACAGCCAATGAATGAGACTAGTGATGAAATGGCAGGCAAAGGAAAAAAAATGCCTGGGAGCGTGACCACCAGAGAGGTGGAGTGATGAGATCAGGCCTCGTTCAGTTCAGGAGTTAGATATATTATTATTATAGCACGAGACCATGTGGTAGGGCAATGACTTTTGGGGACTTTTATCCAGCAATAGATAGACTGTGGCTGCTGATGGCACTGTTGGTAATAAGAATGAAGTACACCATACATTTTTGTCTTAAATTACCATTAGATTCGCAGTAAATGTGTTATCTTTAGACATTACTTCATATGATATTTCATTTCAGTCTACTATATACAGCGTTTGAGATTTGAATTTCAAGGAAAGTACACTAGTTAGGTTTTAACTGTATAATATATCAAGCTTTGTGCTCTTACCCATTTTGAAGGCCGTGGCTGGTGAAATATTTACATTTCAAACGAGGGAAGTTGTATTACTCTCTGCTTCTTTCGGTAAAGTCACGTAGATAAAAAAATTAAGAAAAGAAAACACGACGTTTCGGTCGCAACACAAGCGTCCGTCTTCAGGTGACTACCGAAAGAACCAGAGAGTGTGGATTCCTGCAGTCGCGAAAACTTCAAATCAAGACGGAAGTTGTATTGTCAATAGTGAACATTTGTGAAAGCAATACAGTAAAATACATATAATAGCAATTAGTCGTATATGATAGCTATTTACCTGGGAGAAAACATTTCTGTGATTTGGGTATTTTTCAAGATAATCATGTGTAGAATCTTGGTCAAATTCCTTTCTGAATATTTGCTTAATTACTTGTGGGAGGAAGCAAGAGTGGCCACAATATAGAGATAAAACTTAGCAGGTGATAGAAATAATGGGCTTTGTGAGACTGTATGACTTTACTGCTTCCTACATAAAGCAGGGTGGCATCTCGCATCACCATCAAACAAAATCTCTTGTTCAAAACAGTGGTTTAGGACTTGATCCTTGTGTGATCCAACAACCCCACCGACGAGTCTGCTAGGTTAAATACTCACACTCTTTTGACACACTTCTTTACAACTAACACAACCCTCAACACACTAATCACCTTTACCACACCTACTATTATCATCAGCACCATTATCACTAACTCCATTATCACCTCGACTATCATTAACCCCACCAACACTCACCACCACTACCAATCTCATCTTAACCATACTCGCCACTGCCACTCAACTTCTTCACCACGACCTTCACCAATATCACCTCCTCCACCACTAACACCTGGTAATGCCATAGGTGGCCATTACGTAACTAACACACATTGCACGTGGCGCTGTCAACTCTGGAATGGGTCACCACATTCCTCTTGGAGTGGTGCCAATGCAATCTTTGAGCTAGATTCCTTCGAGTGCATCTGGTCAGTGCCTGTCTGTGAAATCAAGAAGGAGTCATGCGCCTCCACCGTGCTGATTGGGTTTCGTGTTTTCTTTCATCAGCACTCCTCGCCCACAACTCGGCAAGCGGCCCCCGATACTCAATCGCAGACACGTGCCGCGACGATGAGCGTCGAGTTCTTAGATTGCCACCCTTTCAGCAAATTGCTCGTCCATTCAGCCGCTGTCTAACATAGTCCGATCGTTAGCTGTAAATACGATCAGAGTTTTATATTTGCCTAAAGAATTTCCAAAAATGAAGTGCTCCTTGGAAATGCGAGTTGCAAAATTTCCTTCTGCTATTAGAACTGCAGTGGCGCAGTGGTTAGAACTTTGAATGCGGCAGTCTGAATTAGTTTTTCTATTCACGTTGTGGGCCAGCGTGGTGAAGTTTGGTCAAGCAACCGGTATGATATTCAGTGTGGGCAAGTTTTTCAGTTTGAAGCAAATTGACAAAGGGCTATAAGAATATATTTGCTGAATAGGGAATTACATTTTCATCATAATGTCAAAAAACATGCCACTAAGCATACATAGCTATAAATAGTTTTAAATACATTTGATGTCCATCCCTCTTATGTTGTTCTGAATTGCAACAGTTTGCATGTTGGCTTATTTTGTTTGACTGTTTGAGTTTTGCATTTGACCCACTGAGCTACCCCAACGCATCTAATCTGTGCTCGTTTATAAAGCAATGTGCTTCATAGCGAGAAATAAAACCCCATTAATGAGCAGACATAAAGCAATCTTCCATATTAATAGACAGCTATTAATACGGTGTGTTTACCGGGACATTTCGTCTCAACGCACTGGCTCCTCGCCACGAGTTTTTGACACTTAATCCGTCTGAATTCGAGTCGGCCTTAAGTAGAGTGTTTAAAAAGAGGGCACTTCTTTGGGAACTTTTATTCTATATCACAACTTTGCTATCGGCGTCACGTTGTCATGAAATTACCCTTCGTGTTAGAGAATGGCCCGCAGAAAGAGATACCACTGAGCTGCTTCTGAGATCCCTTCAGGTTAATCTTGTGTACACGGTAGGGGGGGGGGGGACAATTATATCTCCCATGACATGTATTTCTCAATGCCAACTTGGGCAGATTTGATTTCAGATGAGAATCCTCTGTAGCTTCTGACCCCAATTTGCCAGGGCCCTTGGGTATTCCAGCATTATGATCATGAGCCACCAGTGACCTGAGTTTGACTCCTGATCAAGATGCAAAATGCTAATAGTAATTAGTGTCTAAACCTTGTCTGGGCCACCTTTAGGTCGATTCGCCCTTAAAAAAGCAAGCCTCTACCTGGACTCATTCGCTGAATATAGACTTGCACTACTGGGTTTGTGTTGGTATCGACTACATGTCTTACTGTCTTTGAATATGTTCTCACTAAGCATCATATCCTAAACCGTGGCCCCAAACGATCGTTCAGCAGAGGAATGTAAGGGCTGCACACGGCCCTCATAAACACCATCAACTGGCTCGGTAAACTGGACTGTTTTGAGTTTTTACATTCAGCAGCACGCTAGAAGAAGATTAACCAACCGTCCGTAACGATTTGAAAAGGGTGATCATTTTTCTGTGTGTTTGGATGCCTGTGCATCTATGTGACAATTATCTAAACCGGGCCTGGGCCTCCCCTAGGTCGACTCAACCTTAAATGAGTACCTGGTACGGCGTGTAAACATCGCCACTGGGGAGACAAAGGCGGTCGGGCGTGGTTTTTGGCCACCAACCCCCTCGTATACCGTTCCGGCCTTCATAGGTGCTGCTCGCTAACAGCACTTGCCCCTACAGTCTGTTAAGGCTATACGGGGGATCTTTTTCTTTGTTTGTGTGTGCATATGCATTTGTGCCTGTTTGCATCTCTGTTAGTGTGCCAATCTGTGCATCGTTGCATTCCTATGTACATGTGTGTGTCTGCCTACATGCTAGTATATTTGTGTGTATGGGGAGTGGCAGTCTCGGGGTTAGCGCACAGCGCTACGAACCCAGCAACCCGAATTCGATTCCCTCTCATAGCCAAAAACAGCGGTGAATATTTGAACCAGTCCTGAGCCTCCCCTAGGCCAACTCCGCCTTAAATTAGTACTTCGTGTGATGTGTGAACATCATCACTGGGGAGACAAAGGTGTCCGAGCTTGGTGTTGGCCACCCACCCCCTCGTGTGATTCACCGGCCCTCATAGGTGCTCGCTGACATCACTTGTCCCAACAGCCTGTTGAAGGCTATACAGGGGACCTTTGTCTCTGTCTGTCTTCCTGTGTTTGTCTCCGTGCGTCTGTATGTTTACGTATTTGTGTCTGTCCCTCGTGTTGTTTTTTCGCAGGCGACGTCGGAGATGACAGAGACGATCACGAGCCGCGACGCCGCTCGTTTCCCGATCATCGCGTCGTGCACGCTCTTTGGCCTCTACCTCTTCTTCAAGGTGCAGCGTCACCGCTCACGCATGCACTCCACCGCCACTTGATGCACGCATCAACAACAACCGCCATTGTTGTCGGCGGCTGTCGATGCTTTGCCCGCGTTTCCACACACACACACTACTAGTAGATGAAACGTAGCAGACATTCATGCTCGGTATGCCCACCGTTAGAACATGGCACATTCGGGACCAATGTAGCACACACCACTAGCGTATGGTACGCATACCAAGAGCATGCCAGCGCACACCCACGAGTCCGCTGATACTTAGGACATATGGTGCTGATTTGTGGTACACTTTCACCACATTTGAGACTGATGTAGCACAGCACCACCAACACAGGAGGCACCACTAACATTTAGCACACATACCAAGAGCATGTTAAAGACACTACTAGCATGTGGTTCAGAACACTCGTACATAACATAGTCACTATTAATACATGACACGCACACATCGCTAGTACGTGACACACAGCCGTATTACATGCACACACAGCACATAGAGATAGTGTGCACAGCACTTTCAACTCCAGTAAACAATTGCACGTGCACACACACATGCGCGCCACTGACATGCGGTGATTACTATGATGCCATGGTGCCAGGTTGGGTTCCCATACCACCAGGATTTGATGATCCGTGCGAAGTGAGAAACTTGATACAATAATAACTAAACACTTAATTAAAATCGAGTCTAAGCGCACGCCCCTTACTGCGAGCATCGTCTGTGTGTGCGTCTGTTGAATACGTGCGCAGTTATTTGTGTGGGTGTAACATATTATGCATGTGTGTGCATGTGTGTAAGTGTATTTGTGTGTGATGTGTGTGTGTGAAACTGCATGGGTTTACAGACTTAATAGGGCATCTGTGTCTTAGGTGTAAAATGTGTGTACTTTACATATGTTTGTGTATGTAACCGTTTCTTTGTTTATGGGTGTCGCTTTTTATGTGTGCAGCTGCTACTTTATGCATGTGCATAGTTGAAATTGTGTCATTAAGTATGCGTGTGCGTTTTGGTGTAAGCATTTCTGCATGTGTATATGGATATTTGTGGGTGTAACTGTGTGTGTGTGTGTTTGCTTTGGTCGACTCAGCCTCAAATAAGTACCTGGTGCGGTGTGTATACATCGCCACTATGGAGACAAAGGCGGCCGGGCGTGGTGCTGGCCACCCACCCCCTCGTGTGCCGTGCCGGCTTTCATAGGCGCTCGCTAACAGCACTTGCCCTAACAGTCTGTTCAGACTACATGGGGGGATCTTTGTGTTTGCTTATATTTCTGTGCATATATGATGTGTCCTCAGGTGTTCTCGCAAGAGTATATCAACTTGCTCCTCTCCATGTACTTCTTTGTACTGGGGATACTGGCTCTGTCACACACGATCAGGTGAACATACACACATACACAAAGATAAAGATCCCCTGTGTAGTCTACACAGGCTGTTGGGGCAAGTGCTGCCACTGCGCACAGATGAACGCCAGTACAGCGCAACGTGGGAGGTGTTGTTTTTGGTACCATGTCTTTTTGTGTCTGTGTTCTACGCCGTCAGTCCTGCCATGGCCCGGGTGTTCCCGGGTCCAGCCTTCGCCTCCCAGTATCAGCTGCTCTTCACACAGGGCACTGGGGAGGCACGTGAGGGTAGGTATACACGCACACACACAGACACCCGTAGACACACAGACGTACAGACACACAGACGCAGGTGGACACGGATAGCGCCACGACACGCGAGCATAGACTCTCACACAGTACCGCGTGTACGCAAGTTGACACAAAGAACGCATAGCCACGCACACGTAGCAATAGACACACACCCACGACGACACGCGGACATGCATAGGTGCACACAGTGGTACCAACACACGCGCGCACACACCATCAACGACACAGTGACATACACATGTACGCACGCAGGCACTCGAAGCACACTCACAAAATAGTTGTGCGTTGTGTTTTGGCCACAGTTGAGACGCTGTTTTCCTGTCCCGGTTTATGCAGAGATCTTGAACTACGAGTTCGACCGTAAGGACCTCTTCTGCCTTGTGCTGAGCTCTGTCGTGGGCGTCTGGTACATCCTCAAGAAGGTGTGACCTCCTTTCGCTTTCCTGGAATCTGCAATGAACACACATACACACACCCACATCGCACAATCACACCTGTACACTCTCACTTGCACCCTTGCCTGCGTTCTTATTTTAATTCATTGTCTGACGAATAGTCACCACCTTGTCCACCCTGTGGGAACTGCCACATTGTAATGGTTAGCAGCACACTGGACTTGCAATCCAGAGGTCGCCGGTTAGATTCCATCGTAGAAACAATTGTGCAGGTTTCTTAAATCCCCCTCGCCCCACCTCCTCTGCCCACCCATCGGTATAAAATTGGTTACACCACAGTCAGTCAATCGGCAGGTTGCGTGTGGTGGGGTAAAGTTGAGTTTACGCCCACTCCTTCCAACATGTCAACGTTGAAGAGGAGACCAAATACCCTCTATTTGTGTTCGCTCTTGTGGACGCCTTTTCTGCCGGCAGTGGAGTGAGCAAGCTACTTTAGGGCTGCGCCTTGCAAGTAGTATTATTACGAATGAAGTTTGTGCTGGCTGGTCGTGCTATTGGTTGTGCTGTAAACCGTGGTTGTGTCGGCCGTGTCGCGCTGAAGCACTGGATCGCCAACAACCTGTTTGGGCTGGCATTTGCACTGAATGGAGTGGAGCTGCTTCATCTCAACAACGTGTGCACCGGGTGCATCCTGCTGGGCGGCCTCTTCATCTACGACATCTTCTGGGTGTGCGCACGCACTCACGCACGCACGCTCGATTACTTGCGCACATATGTACACGTAACAACAATGACACCAGCCGCCATTCGTCACTAAGTAGCGGTGAGGTTACCACAGCGCTTGTGCCAGCCAGGTGCCATGGGTTGACTGACAAATGGCTGGCAGATGCACCACCTCTGCTCCCCACCGTGCCAACTTTTGCTGCGTTTTAGCCACCTGGCGCATTGCTCATTGTTCTAAGAGTCGCTCCTCTGCCCTTCAGCTGCCTAGTAGCGTCCTTTTCGAGCTTCCCCTAAAGAAGCCGACCTTTATAAACGCTGATTACAATCATCGGCAAGTTCACTCGGCTCCAAATCCTCCCGTAACCACATCAGCACATCTTATCGGTCATCAGCCCTAGCTGCAGACATAACGTGCCCACACGCACACAAGCACTGGTAAAGCGAGATCTTCCATGTAACCATGCAGATTGTTGGGTGAACTGCTGCTGGAAATCTGTGAAAAAGAGCTTCTTAGCTCATCGGATTCCTCCAGTCTTAAAATATTCAGATTCTGCTGTGAGCGAGCATCTTTGAAGGCCGGAACGATGCTGGTGTAGTCAGGACCACGCCAGGTGATCTCTGTCTCCCCTATTCTTATGTTTTCACACCGCACAAGGTTTTGAGTGATGGCTGCATCGACCTAGGTAGGAGGCCCATGACCAGTTCTGATATCACCAGTGCTGTTCGCTGAGGATGGGAACCCAACTCATTTCGTTGGGTTTATAGCGCAGTACTAATCAATAGAAAACTTTATTTTCGTAATGGATTATAAAGATGAATCGGCACCAGTAAGAATCGCTTGTGATCGATTAATGGATGCGTTGTTGCGTGCCCTTTCTGTGTTTGTGATCATTTCTCCGTGTGTGTGCGTATGTTTTTTTTCATGTTTCCGTTCCATCGCCCAGGTGTTCGGCACTAACGTCATGGTGACTGTGGCGAAGTCGTTCGAGGCTCCGATCAAACGTGAGACCGCTGCGTCCGTCTGTCCACTTTAGTGGGCTCGTTTGATATTGACTGACAACACAGCAGTGCAGTTTGTCACAAGGACAATGTTTACTTAGAGGTGGTCGGATGGCTCGGAAGGCAGAACGCTGATCTTGGCCATAAAATGAGCAACCCGGTGAATTGTGTTGTAAACATCAACGCTCGATAGAAAAAGGGGCAGCCGGGCTTGTGGGAGGCTGGCTACACCGCCTCTTCACACGTGTGCATTGATGGCCTTATTATGAGCTAGTTATCATCACCCACCTTGCGGGAAAATAGTTATTCGATTCACGAGTGCTGTCGTGTTGCAGTGGTGTTCCCCCAAGATCTGCTGCAGAGGGGATTGGAGGCCAGCAACTTTGCCATGTTGGGACTTGGCGACATCGTCATACCAGGTCCGTCCATCCATTTGTGCATCCGTCTGTTTTCCTACATGTTTGTGTGTGTATGCCCTTGCTTGCCTGCCTGCTTGTCTGTCCATCTGGGTGCCTGCCTTTCTTCTCTTTACCTGCCTGTGTCTGTCCGGCTCTCTTCTGCCCGTCTGTCTTAGTTGCACTATTTCCGTGTCTTACCTGCTTGTCCATCATTCTCACTGTCGGCTTACCTGTCTGCCTGTCTCTTTTGCACTATTTCCCTGTCTGTCTGCGATTAATCTCACCGTCTGGCCACCTGCCTCCTTGCCTGTGTATTTCCATGGGCAATGGTCTATGTCATTTGTTAATATTGCAGTGGAGTCTCTTCTCTACGACATGGATCAAGATCTGCAACCTAAACAACAAAAGTTTGTTAATTGTGCAGGCGACGCGCTCGGTGCGGGCGCTCGTTTTGCCCGTAGCGTTGCTATCACGAGACAGCTCTGACTAACACCCCTTGGTCCTTGGGAGAGTGAAGCTTCCATTTAATGTTGGTGTCAAGTCTGTTTCACTGCAGGTTTACCCGAGAATAAAGCCTAATGTAAAGTCGCATTGTCTTATTTCAGGAATCTTCATTGCTCTCCTGCTCCGCTTTGATATCAGGTAACAATTTATTTTGCAAATAGTGAGTTGGTTTTTCTTTTGAGTGTTTTCTCGTGTGCGTGCGAGGTAGTTGCTCGTGCACTGCGCTATGAATTAAACCCTACAAGCCCGCGCTGTGTGGGGTGAGGCCCTCGTGCAGCAGTGAATAAATAAAGGGCTGTAATTAATTATAATTATTTACGAGACAAAAAAAGAGACAACCCAGCCCCTGCGGTCAAACCCAGGCTCCCAGTGGCGCTGGCCTAGTTGTCTATGCCAGGGGTGGGGAACGTCCGGCCCGAGGGCCGTATAAGGCCCGCGAAATAATTTGGTCTGTTCCAGCCATCACATTAGGGGTGCATTAATTAAATGTTTGACCAAATATAACGGGCTAATTTTTAAGTTGATCATTTTGTATGGCCCGCGAATGATGTTATAAATATCCAAAAGGCCCTTAGCATAAAATAGGTTCCCCACCCCTGGTCTATGCCATGGCCATTATGCATATACTTAGCAGTGTTTCACTTTCTACTCTATAATCCAGGTGGCCTATGTTGAATTCCCGGCAACAGTGGTCATCAATACCTTATTGGTGTCTTAACCTGGCCTGTGCCTTGCCTATGCGCAACTCGCCTTGTGATTAATGTGTATGTGTATATATGTTGAACTTCTTTCGCATCATACGTAGCGCACCGTGCTAATAGGAGTTGCGGGTGAAGGTCAACAAACTAAACACAAAAAGCAATACATTGTTCCTACCAGCTGTAAGTGGGATGTTTATCATCATCATCTGTGTTTGAGATGAACAGCCTGAAGAAAAACAGCCGCACGTATTTCTACGTCAGCTTCCTTGCCTACATCCTCGGCCTGGGTCTCACCATCTTCGTGATGCACACCTTCAAGCATGCTCAGGTGAGCGTGACCCTTCGCCCTGATGGCTACACGACCAGCACAGCGATGGTGCCTCTCTTGTGATGCTAGATGGCCCAAGTCCAGAGGTTGCCAGTTCATTTTGATCTCGCTGCGCAACACGTTGAAAACGTTGGGCATGTTTCATACATCCTCAGCCGTGGTCGGTACAATGAGTACCCCATTGTGGGAAGTCTACAGTGGTTTTCCCTGTGGGCATACTCGACCCCCACCATAGGAACATGGAGTTTTCACCACTGGCTTCGAACTGTTCATGGGAGATGAGGACTGCCGTAAGCTCTTTTTTTTAGCGGGCAATCCACTTTTAATTGTTTACTGAATGTCCATGATCCTGTGATCCCATGTGTTTTCCTAACCACATGTTCCTTTGTCCCTGTGCCCCCTGTCCTGTGTGCTTGTGTTCATATGTCTCGTGTCACCTCTCTGTGTGTCCTTGTCTATCCACTGTTCCCATGTCCTGGTGTGTCCCCTTTATCACTTCTTTGTGTGTGTGTCTTCCATGTCCTCTCGGTATCTAAATGCTTCCTGTCCCCATGTGTGTTTGTCTGTGTCCCCTGCCCTGTGTGATTGTGTTCACATGTCCCATGTCTTCTCTGTGTATGTCTTGTTTCCTGTCTGTGTTCACATGCTCCCCGTCCCCCCTGTGTGCCATCGTGTCCCTCTGTCTCTTCCATCCACGTGCTCCCTTCTCACCCTGGTGGTGTATGTCACTGTGTTGCCTGTCCCCGTGTGGGGTGTTCCCTTGTCCCTGTCTCCCTGCAGCCGGCGCTGCTGTATTTGGTCCCTGCTTGCATTGGGCTGCCTGTGCTGGTGGCTCTGCTCAAGGGAGAGGTCAAGGAGATGTTTAAGTGAGAGATTAAAACACACATTAAGTTACATGTATAAACACGCACACAAGGACACTACACATGTGACGTGTCCTTGTGAGTATGAACACACGTAAAAAGGCACATGCACGTGAATTTGTACACACACAAACACATGAACATGCACATATACACAAACGCACACAAACATACATATGTACACATGTACGTGCATGAATACATGCATATGCACATAACATAGTATATACAGGACATACGCATAACCACATACATGCACACAAACACCCCATGTTTCCCCTTCAATCCATTTCGGAGTGAATGCGTGTGTTTTTAGCCTGAGTTGTCGACTTGGCAGTCTGGGTGGATGACTTCCTCTAACTGACAATTTGAAGCACTCAGCTGTGAGCTTTTCATATTGTGACCTCTGTTCCCATAGTCAATCTCATGTCTGTCTCCGTGTGTGTCTGTGTGTGGGGAGCGATGGCACAGTGGCTAGCACGCTACGCTACGAACGAGTTCGATTCCTGCTCATGGCCAACACCAGTGACAGTTATCTGAATCGCTCCTGGGCCTCTCCTAGGTCGACTCAGCCTAAAATTACTACCTGGTGTGGTGTGTAAGCATTGCCACCAGGGGAACAAAGGTGGCCTGCTGTGGTGCTGGGCAGCCACCCTCTCGTATGCCGTGCCGGCCTTCGTCGGCGCTCGCTAACAGCACTTTCCCAAAAACATCTGTGAACGCTACACAGGGGATCATTGTTTTGTGTCTGTGTCTGTGCATTTGTGTGTCTTGGTGAATGTGTCTGCATTTGTGCGTGTCTATCCCTGCCAGCAATTATCTCTCTTTCCTCCCTGTCTCTGTTTTGTTCACATCTCCACCCCCCGCCTCTTTCTCTCTGTCCACCTTCCACCCCACTCTCTCTCCCCCCGGCCTCATGCATCCTAAAGCTACGAGCTGCCCTTGGAGGATCCCCTCGCGGGATCGGACGATCCCCCGCAGACCCCTCCTATCGCCAGTGTGGGGGAGCAGGGGGCCCCCACTCCCCTCCCCAACCCCGGCCCCTCCCAGTCCCCCCGCCGGAGACGCTAATGGCCGAGGGGGAGCTCGCGACCCCCCCCCCCCCCCAACGTACGCCCCACAGCGGTACAGCATTGCGAGTGCCTCTTGCAGACTAACCGACTCACCACTAACTCTGCTCTGTCCTCTCCCTCTCTTCAGTTACCACTAATGCAATAACTCAATAACCAAGTATCCTCATATCGAGAGATTGGCCCCCATTGCAGGAATGTGGAATTTCCAGCGTTGGCTCAGGGCCACCAGAGGAGATGAGTTTATGCCACATCCGTTTCTTGCATGTGTATTTAAATGGAACCTTTTGAGCCAATTATTGGTAAATTTCCCACCCTTGTACACCCTTGTATAGGCAGCTTGACAGATGTCTTTTAATACAGCAATCCTGTGATATTGGTGTAGAAATGTGCAAACACATACGTGGATATTAAAACAGTTTGATTCGTGCACGAACTCGCTGACGGTGTGTAAAGTTTTTGACAGCAGAATGCAAGAATCCTTGTGTGCCCCTTAACGAGCGTTGTGGTGATGCCGATTGCACGGTGCGCTGAGCATTAACAGCCACCCATGTTCCCCAGGTATGAAGAGACACCCCTGGAAAAAGCTACCGAGGAGTCGGTGCTCCCCAAGGGGCCCGAGGACAAAAAGGGCGACTGAACCCTGCACGCCGATTTACTCAGTTTTTTTTTATCATGATTATTATCGTTATTGTCATTAACGTTATTATGATGATATTAATTTCATTTTTGTATTATTTAAACAAAATGAAATGACCCGCATTTTGTAATTTTTTGTCCATTTCAAATTTTATTTCGCTTTTCGTGCTAATTTTTTTTTTCAATCGGGCGGTTCGCCTTGAAGCGGTTGTCTCCTGCGGATTGAAGTGTTGACGCAATGCAGTTTACTGCTGCACCGCACCGTCAGTCATAGATGGAGCAATGCTTTGTTTTTGGCCATAACCGAAGCCTCGGATGGCTTTTAATCAAACGGCAGAGGGTGTCACGAGAGATGTCTTCTTGCCTGCAAAACAAATGTCTCATTCAAATTATGTTTCCATTGGCCAGACAGATCTCCGTCAACTCTGTATCATTGCCATACCAAGTTTCCAGGGTTGCTCGTAATAAACTCTGTGCAGGTGACAATTCACCAGCGACTGTTTGTTTTCAGGTTTCTCCAGTTAATCATGTCTTGGAGGGGCGTGATCACTCTGCCCTGCTGCGTTGGGATGGTTATAGTTCATCCATCCCCAGTACTGACCGGCCTTGCGCCAGCTTCATTTCCGAGATCTGACGACGATTGGGTGTATTCCGAGTTAGGTTTGGCTGGTAAAATTTATTTTTGCGAACCAGTATCACCCAACCCTTGTTGAGCTGGAATGCTCCACCAGTCATTGTTCAGAACGACTTTAATACAGTCTAAATTCAAACAAGTCACAATGCAGTTTGACTAAAGGTGAGTTGTCTTAATTTATTCCGGATCACGAGTCATTTATTTCAGTGGCAACACGGTCGCTATAAGATCTGTTCCCCCTGATCTATTATTTCAACACTTGATGTGGTTCGTCATTGTGCCGTCATTCCAAGACTTTTAACTCCAAGCAAACCCCCTCAATCTCTCCACAGTAAGGATTTCTGAACGCAGTTTGTATTCAGGATTCCGTTGCCGACACTGGGAAGAATTACTTTGGCATTTTATTCATTTTCTTTTGGAGTAGCAACCTTAAGAGGTGGGGGATTGAGTTACTCAATACGGCAACGCATTCATATAAAATTCCATGGCACGCTCCTTCACTGCAACACAGTTCCATGGACGAGGCTGAAGCAAGAGGTCACAGAGTGTATCACTCGTTTTCAACGGTTCCAGAAATTTCGGCCAATTTCACACTTTTGTGAAGGTGAATAGATGGCTTACCCAGACGTAACTCGTGGTGGAGCTTTGGCACGTGGTGGTTATCGCAATGCGGTATAAACCCAGTGACCCTTGGCAATCAAGTTCGATTGCAAAGGTTAGCACCGTTGGCGAGTGATATCCGAACCCACACTGACCAGTGTGGTGAAGTATGCTCAAACAATCCCCTGTGACCAGCACAGCATGGGTGAAGAATTATTCAGGTAGAAATAGGTTGACACAAGGTTGCATTATTCCGGAAGGTAACGTGGAGTGAGCTCGATTACATGATGCCTTTTTTTCATTTAACATTGCCCCTTTACGCAAACGGAGGAAACCCCCAATAACGTGACAACCCAGCAGCATTGAACAGGCCTGACAAAGCCTGCTGATGAGACTCAAAATGTCAAAACCGCTCCACCATTTGCGTGTTGAAACAAGTGCTGCTGCCGGACGTGTGTGTGGAGAGAAGCCCTTGAGGTTTTTTTGCATCATGGTATTGAGAGTGCCGACCAAATATTGTTGGGAAAGTGATTCAAGATTTCCTACTGAATGGTTGCGACGTGTGAACGTTTGGGTTGTGTGTCAAAGGGTTCCTTTGTGCTCTCTTTTTTTAAGAGTCGATCGAGATTTTACCTTTAAACTGACGTTTTGCAGCAAGAACTTGATGCGCTCTCCTGTCACGCGTATGCATTGTATGATATTGTTCCTCTGGCTTCAGCCCGCAGTGTTTTAAAGTAAAAAAAAAGCAAATAAACTACCTTGAGAATTAATCGAGTTTGTACCGCGATAAATTTTCACTTTCGAAAGTGCAGCGCAAAAAATGCGGTTGTTACGCCGTACGAATCACAGTGACGGCGTGAACTCTACAATGCACGACGCGGAATGACCAGGCGCGTCGTCTGTTGCAGCTTCAAGCCGAGTTAGCGGTGCCCCCTAGAGACGAGAACCCGCCAGCCCCGCTGTGCGTGAGCGACACGCGGGGAAGACAGCGCTCCCCCTGCCGACGGAAAGAGGCAAAAGCCGACAACAAAAAGCCTACAACACCTGGTATTCCCAGGCGGTCTCCCATCCAAGTACTAACCAGGCTCGACCCTGCTTAGCTTCCGAGATCGGACGAGATCGGGCGTATTCAGGGTGATATGGTCGTAGGCGAGAGCTTAGTCATGATTTAGTAAATTCATCTCTAACGTTATCAGCTTCCGCTGATGTTTTTATAGCGAAAGAGCGTTTCCCATGAAACTCGTGTTCACCGCCAGCTACAGATCGCGAGCCCAGAGCTCACTTCTGCCACTGTCAAGACCACAGCCCTTAGGGTGCCGTGGCTCTAAGCGTCACGGTGCAGTGAAGCTGCTGAGCTGAGTTAGAATCCCGGGCACGGCTAACATCATCGGTGGTGTCGAGTGATATCCGAACCAGGTCAGACTCTCTCCACCCCCACCACTTCACCACCAACCCGCACCGTCGACCAGCGTGGTGAAGTATGCTCAATCAACCCCCAGGACAGGACAGAAATGGCGTGTTGTAGGGCTTCATCCATCAGTGGATAAACAAAGTGTGTACGTCATGGTTTAAATACACACAAATACTGTACATAAATATGATCACAACACTTCTTCTGAGATAGCTGCTCAACTTGGAGGCTGCTGCTGCTGCTCCAGAGATGAGACCACTTGGCTTTGCACCGAGACGCCTTGAGTTGAACTCCACCGTGAATGCGAGGATGACTGCAGGCGGTGTCTTCACAGACGGGAAAGTTAAATAAGTTCAAAGGTGAAAGGCAGATAGATTAGAGATGAATGTACTAAATCTTCGCAGAGCTCTCGCCTACGACCATATCACCCTGAATACGCCCGATCTCGTCCGATCTCGGAAGCTAAGCAGGGTCGAGCCTGGTTAGTACTTGGATGGGAGACCGCCTGGGAATACCAGGTGTTGTAGGCTTTTTGTTGTCGGCTTTTGCCTCTTTCCGTCGGCAGGGGGAGCGCTGTCTTCCCCGCGTGTCGCTCACGCACAGCGGGGCTGGCGGGTTCTCGTCTCTAGGGGGCACCGCTAACTCGGCCTCGAGCTGCACCGACTACGCGCCTGGTCATTCCGTGTCGTGCATTGTAGACTTTTGTGCTCCACTCGGACCCACAGCTAACAGAGGGGCCCTCCGATATGAACGTCACGCAGTTCACAGGCGTTCACTCACTCTGTTGGTGTGACACTGATTGTCAAAACCAGTCCAGAATTTGTTCCTGTGGTTAACCATGAAACGATTCACTCTCAGGTCGCCTGGCTGATGGGATGTGGAAGAAAAAAAATTAATAAAAAAATTGAATTTCGTGATGCTAAGTCGATTTTGTGCTGACAAGAATACATCTTCTCGCAGTGCACCATTTTACTTTGAATAGAAAGTTTGTACGATTTAGGAGTTATCCTTTTTTATTAAAAGAAGGATTAAAGGAGGTGTGACTCAATCGCAATTTTTAGTTCAACTGTTCTTATGCCAATTCCAAAACTGGTCATCAAAATTAATAGTTTTAAACATGGTATTCTCACCAGGTCCCATGGTGTAAATAAGGGCAAGACGCCAACTCTCATTTCCCACTATCCCCTTTTCAGTGGGCAGTGAACAACACCCACTTGTTGTACCCCACTTCTTTGTACAGAGATTCCCGCCCTCACGATCCCCCAGAGACCAGCGTGAACGCGCGGCCAAATAAGCCCCATTACCCACTCGGCATGTGGAGGCCCTCATCCAGAAGCGCACTGACAGAGGGCTGTGTACGTTCAATCAGGCAGCTGTAAGGCAATGTTATAGCTGAAAGCCAGAAATAGAACTCAGATCGTCAACCCTACACTGACTCGTGTGGTAGAGTACCAAGATTCTAAATCCGGCACTGGGACCTCCTCATCATTGGTATTGGGATTCCGATTGTTTTCATTGCCGATCATTGTTTGAAGCAAATTAAATAGGAAACAATGGCACATGTACAATTTAGAAATAAACATTTCTTGAAATCTTTATCTCTGGTGAATTTGGGAGGGGATGAAGGTTTATAATGGCTGTCGGTGACCCACGGTTGGAATCCGGGTTTCAATCGCCCATAAATTACAAGTGCTCTCCAGTGTGAGTCGATGGTCCCAACTTGCTCTTCAAAGGATTGCACAAAACAAGCCATCAAACTTTTCTCGTGACTTAATCGTCATCATCATCATCTTCATCAGCCATGGTCAATCCACTGCTGGATGAAGCCCCCCCTAAACTAACACCATTTCAGGTGATCCTGCCATCAAATGATAATTTGCTCTCTTCAAGACAGTGAATTCTGCGCTGAACGTTACTATTTCTATTTTACCAGGTAAGGCCCACTAAGCTGTATAGCGCTTCTTCAGAAGCGTCCTGGCCACAAATAATAGCTCAACAAAGTGGCTGTGGAAGTTTCTGGCAGCCAAATACTCAAAAACAAGTAAACACACACTTTTAATATTTTAGTCGTGGCTTAATTATAATTATTTCCAATTCTGGGAATTAATGATTTTATGTTTGCCCCATTTTTGCCGTACAGTGTCAGTGTCACATTGGATCAAAACATTTAAGGTAGCTGCCGCAAAGTGTTTGTGGAACCAACTAGTTTATTCATGTCTCGGCATCTCCATGCTGCCACCTCTTTCCTCGTTAACACTGACTCTGTGAGTACAATCACGATAGTTTAAGTGTGAATGTCATTTTAAACATAATTTGTACTTTAAGTTTTTTTTTTTATTCTGGAATGCTGCGATGTCTACTGGCCTAGTCGCGCTTGCAAAAGAGCAACTTAGCTCAATGGGCTTTACACGATGGGAAATGAGCTTCTTTAGAATAATTGGCTGAATCTGGACTTAAAGCTTTCGTGACTGCAGGAATTCATATTCTTGGGTCTTTCGATAAAGTCACGTAGATAGGTTCAAAGAAAACATGTATTTTTTTGTTTTTTTTCTCCTTGAACCTATCTACGTGACTTTACTAAAAGACCCAAGAATAATAATTGGCTGCTAGAAATGTCCACATGATCATAAGCCACTTCGTTGAGCTATCATTTGTGGCCATGTCGCTTTTGAAAAAGAGCAATGTAGCTCAGTGGACCTTACCTGGTAAAATAAAAATATAAATCTAGTTTTCTAGTTACCTTTCATGTTCTTCGGGCAGAGGGATACGAGAACCCGCCAGCCCCGCTGTGCGTGAGCGACACGCGGGGAAGACAGCGCTCCCCCTGCCGACGGAAAGAGGCAAAAGCCGACAACAAAAGCCTACAACACCTGGTATTCCCAGGCGGTCTCCCATCCAAGTACTAACCAGGCTCGACCCTGCTTAGCTTCCGAGATCGGACGAGATCGGGCGTATTCAGGGTGATATGGTCGTAGGCGAAAGCTTACGGATGATTTAGTACATTCATCTCTAACGTTATCAGCTTCCGCTGATGTTTCTACAGCGAATGAGCGTTTCCCATGAAACTCGTGTTCACCGCCAGCTACAGATCGCGACCCCAGCGCTCACTTCTGCCACTGTCAAGACCACAGCCCTTAGGGTGCCGTGGCTCTAAGCGTCACGGTGCAGTGAAGCTGCTGAGCTGAGTTAGAATCCCGGGCACGGCTAACATCATCGGTGGTGTCGAGTGATATCCGAACCAGGTCAGACTCTCTCCACCACTTCACCACCAACCCGCACCGTCGACCAGCGTGGTGAAGTATGCTCAATCAACCCCCAGGACAGGACAGACACGGCGTGTTGCAGGGCTTCATCCATCAGTGGATAAACAAAGTGTGTACGTCATGGTATAAATACACACAAATACTGTATATAAATATGATCACACCACTTCTTCTGAGATAGCTGCTCAACTTGGAGGCTGCTGCTGCTGCTCCAGAGATGAGACCACTTGGCTTTGCACCGAGACGTCTCGAGTTGAACTC
The DNA here is from genome assembly GCF_048934315.1 of Petromyzon marinus. Classification (NCBI taxonomy): domain Eukaryota; kingdom Metazoa; phylum Chordata; class Hyperoartia; order Petromyzontiformes; family Petromyzontidae; genus Petromyzon; species Petromyzon marinus. Next base: position 8,541,542 of record NC_133709.1, on the reverse strand, counting down.
CACCGTGAATGCGAGGATGACTGCAGGCGGTGTCTTCACACACGGAAAAGTTAAATAAGTTCAAAGGTGAAAGGCAAATACATTAGAGATGAATCTACTAAATCTTCACTGAGCTTTCGCCTACGACCATATCACCCTGAATACGCCCGATCTCGTCCGATCTCGGAAGCTAAGCAGGATCGAGCCTGGTTAGTACTTGGATGGGAGACCGCCTGGGAATACCAGGTGTTGTAGGCTTTTGTTGCCGGCTTTTGCCTCTTTCCGTCGGCAGGGGGAGCGCTGTCTTCCCCGCGTGTCGCTCACGCACAGCGGGGCTGGCGGGTTCTCGTCTCTAGGGGGCACCGCTAACTCGGCCTCGAGCTGCACCGACTACGCGCCTGGTCATTCCGTGTCGTGCATTGTAGACTTTTGTGCTCCACTCGGACCCACAGCTAACAGAGGGGCCCTCCGATATGAACGTCACGCAGTTCACAGGCGTTCACTCACTCTGTTGGTGAGACACTGATTGTCAAAACCAGCCCAGAATTTGTTCCTGTGGTTAACCATGAAACGATTCACTCTCAGGTCGCCTGGCTGATGGGATGTGGAAGAAAATTTTAAAAAAAAAAATTGAATTTCGTGATGCTAAGTCGATTTTGTGCTGACAAGAATACATCTTCTCGCAGTGCACCATTTTACTTTGAATAGAAAGTTTGTACGATTTAGGAGTTATCCTTTTTTATTAAAAGAAGGATTAAAGGAGGTGTGACTCAATCGCAATTTTTAGTTCAACTGTTCTTATGCCAATTCCAAAACTGGTCATCAAAATTAATAGTTTTAAACATGGTATTCTCACCAGGTCCCATGGTGTAAATAAGGGCAAGACGCCAACTCTCATTTCCCACTATCCCCTTTTCAGTGGGCAGTGAACAACACCCACTTGTTGTACCCCACTTCTTTGTACAGAGATTCCCGCCCTCACGATCCCCCAGAGACCAGCGTGAACGCGCGGCCAAATAAGCCCCATTACCCACTCGGCATGTGGAGGCCCTCATCCAGAAGCGCACTGACAGAGGGCTGTGTACGTTCAATCAGGCAGCTGTAAGGCAATGTTATAGCTGAAAGCCAGAAATAGAACTCAGATCGTCAACCCTACACTGACTCGTGTGGTAGAGTACCAAGATTCTAAATCCGGCACTGGGACCTCCTCATCATTGGTATTGGGATTCCGATTGTTTTCATTGCCGATCATTGTTTGAAGCAAATTAAATAGGAAACAATGGCACATGTACAATTTAGAAATAAACATTTCTTGAAATCTTTATCTCTGGTGAATTTGGGAGGGGATGAAGGTTTATAATGGCTGTCGGTGACCCACGGTTGGAATCCGGGTTTCAATCGCCCATAAATTACAAGTGCTCTCCAGTGTGAGTCGATGGTCCCAACTTGCTCTTCAAAGGATTGCACAAAACAAGCCATCAAACTTTTCTCGTGACTTAATCGTCATCATCATCATCTTCATCAGCCATGGTCAATCCACTGCTGGATGAAGCCCCCCCTAAACCAACACCATTTCAGGTGATCCTGCCATCAAATGATAATTTGCTCTCTTCAAGACAGTGAATTCTGCGCTGAACGTTACTATTTCTATTTTACCAGGTAAGGCCCACTAAGCTGTATAGCGCTTCTTCAGAAGCGTCCTGGCCACAAATAATAGCTCAACAAAGTGGCTGTGGAAGTTTCTGGCAGCCAAATACTCAAAAACAAGTAAACACACACTTTTAATATTTTAGTCGTGGCTTAATTATAATTATTTCCAATTCTGGGAATTAATGATTTTATGTTTGCCCCATTTTTGCCGTACAGTGTCAGTGTCACATTGGATCAAAACATTTAAGGTAGCTGCCGCAAAGTGTTTGTGGAACCAACTAGTTTATTCATGTCTCGGCATCTCCATGCTGCCACCTCTTTCCTCGTTAACACTGACTCTGTGAGTACAATCACGATAGTTTAAGTGTGAATGTCATTTTAAACATAATTTGTACTTTAAGTTTTTTTTTTATTCTGGAATGCTGCGATGTCTACTGGCCTAGTCGCGCTTGCAAAAGAGCAACTTAGCTCAATGGGCTTTACACGATGGGAAATGAGCTTCTTTAGAATAATTGGCTGAATCTGGACTTAAAGCTTTCGTGACTGCAGGAATTCATATTCTTGGGTCTTTCGATAAAGTCACGTAGATAGGTTCAAAGAAAACATGTATTTTTTTGTTTTTTTTCTCCTTGAACCTATCTACGTGACTTTACTAAAAGACCCAAGAATAATAATTGGCTGCTAGAAATGTCCACATGATCATAAGCCACTTCGTTGAGCTATCATTTGTGGCCATGTCGCTTTTGAAAAAGAGCAATGTAGCTCAGTGGACCTTACCTGGTAAAATAAAAATATAAATCTAGTTTTCTAGTTACCTTTCATGTTCTTCGGGCAGAGGGATACGAGAACCCGCCAGCCCCGCTGTGCGTGAGCGACACGCGGGGAAGACAGCGCTCCCCCTGCCGACGGAAAGAGGCAAAAGCCGACAACAAAAAGCCTACAACACCTGGTATTCCCAGGCGGTCTCCCATCCAAGTACTAACCAGGCTCGACCCTGCTTAGCTTCCGAGATCGGACGAGATCGGGCGTATTCAGGGTGATATGGTCGTAGGCGAGAGCTTAGTCATGATTTAGTAAATTCATCTCTAACGTTATCAGCTTCCGCTGATGTTTTTATAGCGAAAGAGCGTTTCCCATGAAACTCGTGTTCACCGCCAGCTACAGATCGCGAGCCCAGAGCTCACTTCTGCCACTGTCAAGACCACAGCCCTTAGGGTGCCGTGGCTCTAAGCGTCACGGTGCAGTGAAGCTGCTGAGCTGAGTTAGAATCCCGGGCACGGCTAACATCATCGGTGGTGTCGAGTGATATCCGAACCAGGTCAGACTCTCTCCACCACTTCACCACCAACCCGCACCGTCGACCAGCGTGGTGAAGTATGCTCAATCAACCCCCAGGACAGGACAGACACGGCGTGTTGCAGGGCTTCATCCATCAGTGGATAAACAAAGTGTGTACGTCATGGTATAAATACACACAAATACTGTATATAAATATGATCACACCACTTCTTCTGAGATAGCTGCTCAACTTGGAGGCTGCTGCTGCTGCTCCAGAGATGAGACCACTTGGCTTTGCACCGAGACGTCTCGAGTTGAACTCCACCGTGAATGCGAGGATGACTGCAGGCGGTGTCTTCACACACGGAAAAGTTAAATAAGTTCAAAGGTGAAAGGCAAATACATTAGAGATGAATTTACTAAATCTTCACTGAGCTTTCGCCTACGACCATATCACCCTGAATACGCCCGATCTCGTCCGATCTCGGAAGCTAAGCAGGGTCGAGCCTGGTTAGTACTTGGATGGGAGACCGCCTGGGAATACCAGGTGTTGTAGGCTTTTGTTGCCGGCTTTTGCCTCTTTCCGTCGGCAGGGGGAGCGCTGTCTTCCCCGCGTGTCGCTCACGCACAGCGGGGCTGGCGGGTTCTCGTCTCTAGGGGGCACCGCTACCTCGGCCTCGAGCTGCACCGACTACGCGCCTGGTCATTCCGTGTCGTGCATTGTAGACTTTTGTGCTCCACCAGGACCCACAGCTAACAGAGGGGCCCTCCGATATGAACGTCACTCAGTTCACATACGTTCACTCACTCTGTTGGTGAGACACTGATTGTCAAAACCAGCCCAGAATTTGTTCCTGTGGTTAACCATGAAACGATTCACTCTCAGGTCGCCTGGCTGATGGGATGTGGAAGAAATTTTTTTTAAAAAAAATTGAATTTCGTGATGCTAAGTCGATTTTGTGCTGACAAGAATACATCTTCTCGCAGTGCACCATTTTACTTTGAATAGAAAGTTTGTACGATTTAGGAGTTATCCTTTTTTATTAAAAGAAGGATTAAAGGAGGTGTGACTCAATCGCAATTTTTAGTTCAACTGTTCTTATGCCAATTCCAAAACTGGTCATCAAAATTAATAGTTTTAAACATGGTATTCTCACCAGGTCCCATGGTGTAAATAAGGGCAAGACGCCAACTCTCATTTCCCACTATCCCCTTTTCAGTGGGCAGTGAACAACACCCACTTGTTGTACCCCACTTCTTTGTACAGAGATTCCCGCCCTCACGATCCCCCAGAGACCAGCGTGAACGCGCGGCCAAATAAGCCCCATTACCCACTCGGCATGTGGAGGCCCTCATCCAGAAGCGCACTGACAGAGGGCTGTGTACGTTCAATCAGGCAGCTGTAAGGCAATGTTATAGCTGAAAGCCAGAAATAGAACTCAGATCGTCAACCCTACACTGACTCGTGTGGTAGAGTACCAAGATTCTAAATCCGGCACTGGGACCTCCTCATCATTGGTATTGGGATTCCGATTGTTTTCATTGCCGATCATTGTTTGAAGCAAATTAAATAGGAAACAATGGCACATGTACAATTTAGAAATAAACATTTCTTGAAATCTTTATCTCTGGTGAATTTGGGAGGGGATGAAGGTTTATAATGGCTGTCGGTGACCCACGGTTGGAATCCGGGTTTCAATCGCCCATAAATTACAAGTGCTCTCCAGTGTGAGTCGATGGTCCCAACTTGCTCTTCAAAGGATTGCACAAAACAAGCCATCAAACTTTTCTCGTGACTTAATCGTCATCATCATCATCTTCATCAGCCATGGTCAATCCACTGCTGGATGAAGCCCCCCCTAAACCAACACCATTTCAGGTGATCCTGCCATCAAATGATAATTTGCTCTCTTCAAGACAGTGAATTCTGCGCTGAACGTTACTATTTCTATTTTACCAGGTAAGGCCCACTAAGCTGTATAGCGCTTCTTCAGAAGCGTCCTGGCCACAAATAATAGCTCAACAAAGTGGCTGTGGAAGTTTCTGGCAGCCAAATACTCAAAAACAAGTAAACACACACTTTTAATATTTTAGTCGTGGCTTAATTATAATTATTTCCAATTCTGGGAATTAATGATTTTATGTTTGCCCCATTTTTGCCGTACAGTGTCAGTGTCACATTGGATCAAAACATTTAAGGTAGCTGCCGCAAAGTGTTTGTGGAACCAACTAGTTTATTCATGTCTCGGCATCTCCATGCTGCCACCTCTTTCCTCGTTAACACTGACTCTGTGAGTACAATCACGATAGTTTAAGTGTGAATGTCATTTTAAACATAATTTGTACTTTAAGTTTTTTTTTATTCTGGAATGCTGCGATGTCTACTGGCCTAGTCGCGCTTGCAAAAGAGCAACTTAGCTCAATGGGCTTTACACGATGGGAAATGAGCTTCTTTAGAATAATTGGCTGAATCTGGACTTAAAGCTTTCGTGACTGCAGGAATTCATATTCTTGGGTCTTTCGATAAAGTCACGTAGATAGGTTCAAAGAAAACATGTATTTTTTTGTTTTTTTTCTCCTTGAACCTATCTACGTGACTTTACTAAAAGACCCAAGAATAATAATTGGCTGCTAGAAATGTCCACATGATCATAAGCCACTTCGTTGAGCTATCATTTGTGGCCATGTCGCTTTTGAAAAAGAGCAATGTAGCTCAGTGGACCTTACCTGGTAAAATAAAAATATAAATCTAGTTTTCTAGTTACCTTTCATGTTCTTCGGGCAGAGGGATACGAGAACCCGCCAGCCCCGCTGTGCGTGAGCGACACGCGGGGAAGACAGCGCTCCCCCTGCCGACGGAAAGAGGCAAAAGCCGACAACAAAAGCCTACAACACCTGGTATTCCCAGGCGGTCTCCCATCCAAGTACTAACCAGGCTCGACCCTGCTTAGCTTCCGAGATCGGACGAGATCGGGCGTATTCAGGGTGATATGGTCGTAGGCAAAAGCTCACGGATGATTTAGTACATTCATCTCTAACTTTATCAGCTTCCGCTGATGTTTCTACAGCGAATGAGCGTTTCCCATGAAACTCGTGTTCACCGCCAGCTACAGATCGCGACCCCAGCGCTCACTTCTGCCACTGTCAAGACCACAGCCCTTAGGGTGCCGTGGCTCTAAGCGTCACGGTGCAGTGAAGCTGCTGAGCTGAGTTAGAATCCCGGGCACGGCTAACATCATCGGTGGTGTCGAGTGATATCCGAACCAGGTCAGACTCTCTCCACCACTTCACCACCAACCCGCACCGTCGACCAGCGTGGTGAAGTATGCTCAATCAACCCCCAGGACAGGACAGACACGGCGTGTTGCAGGGCTTCATCCATCAGTGGATAAACAAAGTGTGTACGTCATGGTATAAATACACACAAATACTGTATATAAATATGATCACACCACTTCTTCTGAGATAGCTGCTCAACTTGGAGGCTGCTGCTGCTGCTCCAGAGATGAGACCACTTGGCTTTGCACCGAGACGTCTCGAGTTGAACTCCACCGTGAATGCGAGGATGACTGCAGGCGGTGTCTTCACACACGGAAAAGTTAAATAAGTTCAAAGGTGAAAGGCAAATACATTAGAGATGAATTTACTAAATCTTCACTGAGCTTTCGCCTACGACCATATCACCCTGAATACGCCCGATCTCGTCCGATCTCGGAAGCTAAGCAGGGTCGAGCCTGGTTAGTACTTGGATGGGAGACCGCCTGGGAATACCAGGTGTTGTAGGCTTTTGTTGCCGGCTTTTGCCTCTTTCCGTCGGCAGGGGGAGCGCTGTCTTCCCCGCGTGTCGCTCACGCACAGCGGGGCTGGCGGGTTCTCGTCTCTAGGGGGCACCGCTACCTCGGCCTCGAGCTGCACCGACTACGCGCCTGGTCATTCCGTGTCGTGCATTGTAGACTTTTGTGCTCCACCAGGACCCACAGCTAACAGAGGGGCCCTCCGATATGAACGTCACTCAGTTCACATACGTTCACTCACTCTGTTGATGAGACACTGATTGTCAAAACCAGCCCAGAATTTATTCCTGTGGTTAACCATGAAACGATTCACTCTCAGGTCGCCTGGCTGATGGGATGTGGAAGAAAAAACTATTTTTTTAATATTTCGTGATGCTAAGTCGATTTTGTGCTGACAAGAATACATCTTCTCGCAGTGCACAATTTTACTTTGAATAGAAAGTTTGTACGATTTAGGAGTTATCCTTTTTTTATTTAAAGAAGGATTAAAGGAGGTGTGACTCAATCGCAATTTTTAGTTCAACTGTTCTTATGCCAATTCCAAAACTGGTCATCAAAATTAATAGTTTTAAACATGGTATTATCACCAGGTCCCATGGTGTAAATAAGTGCAAGTCGCCAACTCTCTTCTGCCTCCCTCTGTGCTCTGAAGGAGGAGCATTGCCCCAAAACATCGCAAAATATATACTTTTTCTTTGAAGGCCACACACATCCAGTGTTATTATCACTAGGATTAAGGTAATTGGAATTCATCTTGATTTTGGGGGGCGGGGACATCGACCAGTTTCCGACATACGGAAAATTCGAGTTACGGATCGTTCTCGGGAACCTGGCCCTTGCGTAAACGCGGGGACTGCCTGACGTTAACGATTGACGGAGTGGCGGCAGGACACTGCCAGGAAACCCAAGAATCTCAACGCGTGGCCACTGAACCCACACACGTGACCCAAGCGGCGCCCTCTCATTGGCCGGCGGTCGATTTTTGGCGCGCGCGCGGTGGTTCGCGCGCGCGGGGTTTATTTATTTATTTAGCCTCCATTTTGACATCGCGCGGGAGATGAGCGACTCGGAGTCTCGCGTTTAAAGAAAAACAAAAAAAATTGTTGTTACAACAATCAAGAAAATTAAACCACGAATTAAAAAAATACAATAAACGAAACTCAACAGAGCGACCGACGAGCGTCGCGCGCACGGCCCGGTACGTGCAACGACAACGATTCGAGTTAACCGAGTTTTAAATGTTCCCCGAAAATATTTTAATATACACACGTTAACTCAAGCCATCGATTTATCGGTTGAATTAACGCGATTATTCACCCGAGATTTTATTCGTGTTATTAATTCGTTCGCTTTTGATTTGTACGGAGGAGGGGAAATGCTGTAATGTGCGTTCGGGTGTCTCGTGTTTACGACTGCGTCGCTTTAATGTGCTGAATGCCAAATGTTGGGGCCTTGTGCGGTTCGTGAGGTTGATGGCGCACGCGCGCGCGCGCAACTCTTGCAAATGTTACTTAAATAATCAACGCGATGAAAACTACGCCAGCAATCTCAATAGTTATTTGCAATCGGTTGATTTCAAGCTCGCGAAACAAAACACCGCGTTCTTTCGAGAGTGTGTGGGTTAGCTCAACCGCCCTGTGGTTAAATAATTTGCTGCGGCAGTGAAGTATGGTCATAGTGAGACCCTCACGACTCCGCAACGTGCGTGGTGAGGACCCCATCCAGCAGTGGAGAGGCTCCCCCCTCCCCTCCCATACGGTCGTGGAGTGCGCACGAGGCTGCGGAACTCGGCGTCAAACTCCTAAATGAATTATAATGGGTGATGTTTCGGGAAATAATTATAGCAGAGGGGGCCATTGCCAGAAACGTCTATTGTATTTTTTTAATTTTAAGGGAGTGGTATTGACTAAGGTACAGTATTGAGTTTTAGTTATCTATTAATGCACCACTGCGTACTCGGTATTTTACACTTGTTTTTACTTAATTTTGACGCATTTATAAGGCTACTGTAACCTCACTGGAGCTCTTTGGGGATCCAATGTGAACGGCGCAAATGTATTTGTTCATAAGGTCATTGAGTCAGCTCAACCAAAACACGGGGACATTTGCTTTAATTTTGTGTAAGAAAAGAGCTATAGATCAGGTAAGATACGTTAAGTGAAGTCGAGCGGTCTTTGACACTTGATCCGTGTTCCTTGTTGGACGTTTTCCTTGGCGCATTTGACTCCTGTAACTGTGTTGCACCATGTGCCCTCTGCTGTAGCATCGCCCCTCCCTGCCCCGTGTAGGACGACTGCTACCACCCAGTGGCTTGCGATTGCCCTCGAGTCGTCATGTCCATGGACGCCAAAGCGAGCGATGCTGAGGCTGGAGAAACGGTGGCACCCCCTTCACAGCCGGAGAAGGCAGTGGAGACCGAGGTGAAGGAAGAGAAGCATAAAAAAGATAACGAGGAGGTGAAGAATGATGAAAAGAAGGAGGTGAAAAAAGACGAGAAAGAGTCTAAGAAAAAGGTGCAGGTGAAAAAGAAGGGGGAGAAAACGAAGAAGAAAGAGGAGGAGGGGGAATCGGGCCAGGGTGAGGAGAGTTCGGAGGAGGAAGAACTAAAGTGTAAGTATTCCTGTTAATATGATTATTGTGGAGCATGCGAAAATACTTTTTACATATTATTGCGGCTGAAAACAGAGCAAGTTCATCTTGTCTAAAGACCCAATCAGAAAATCAGAGACTGCTCTGCAAAATGCCCCATCTTGCGTGCGTTGTGATCACATCGCTGACGGTCGCGTTGGTCCTCAACTTTGCCGCGGGCCCCTTTTTCTCAGTGGGGCTACTGGAGCGGGACCCTGTGGTGAAGGAGGGGAAGCGAGAGAAGAGAAAGGTGGAGCGCCTTAGCTTCCAGGCGCCCAAGTCCAAGGCTGAAACGCACAAGATAGAGGAGGGTAAGCTCTTGCCGTTGCACTACCCTGATATTTCACCGTGCTCTTTAAATTCGATTGATTCAGTTTTTCTGCATAAAATATTTGTACCGTGAATGTTTGTTTTTGGTATTTCATACCTGTCAACCCTTTATCAGTGCTTACCTTATTACAGACCAATTCAGATCTTATTGGTCACCCCGTGTCCCTTATACATTTCCACGTTCGTCCTACAAAGTCCCATCACAATGGAGAAACATAAATACAAAAATATTGCCCGTATTGAAACGGCTGTACACCATATGGACCTGAAATATGGGTAAACCATATCGGTTGACAGGTATGTTATTTTCACTCAGGTCTCACCTGCTTCTGCTTTAAGTAAAGTGTATTGATTGACTTTTATTTATCCACGTATGTTGTCTAATCATTCTGTACAGGCTTATGCATGCATGATAAACTAAAACCTTTATCGTCAAAACGCTAGGTACAGTGCTGGCTACACCACCACTTGGTGCACCGTCCCAGCCTTCATAGGTTGTTTGTTAACAGCACTTGTTCCAACCACCTATATTGGCTACATGGGAGATCTTTGATCATGTGCCAATTGCATGTTCCATGTGTGCTCATGCAGGCACAGGAGAGCGGCTGGGTGAAATCGAGAGGGTCAACTTTTTCATGAATAAAATGAAGGCTGATGTTCTGAAGCCACTGCACAAGGTTATCTACAACCGTCCAGGCAATGTAAGCACCGTCTCCTTACCATGAGCTATCATGTGGTAAGGAACAGTCTCTTTACTATGATATATCCCATGGTAATGAATACCCTCCTTACCCAGGAAAGCTGTACTGAGTCTCATTACTTTTTCAGGAGGGTCCTCGCCAAGACCCTTCGAACAAGAAGGAAGGGTAATTAATACCCTCCTAATATTAATCGTACCCTGTGACTTTGTATTACAGCTTACAGAGGTCAAGAAGAACATCCGTCAGTTCAATGGCTTCTCCTTCTCCAAGGACAGCGATATGTACAAGCGCAAGGAGGACTCCATCAAGAAGTATGTTTAAGGGGATTTTACATTTTGTGTGTAGGCTTGTGGTATATGTGTGTCGTACATCTGTGTTTGTAATAGGTGTGTATGTTTCGTACATGTGTATGTTAATTGTCTGTGTGTGTGGTACATGTGTGTTGCCCTTGCAGTGGTGATTGCTACCTATCTTGCGCTTGTTTGTGGAGTGGGCATTGCGTGGAACTTGGTCTGCACAATGTTTATGCTAACATTGGCACTGCCTGCACATTTGCGTGGGGTGCATGGCCGGCCGAAGGGGTGGGTGGGTGGGGGGGAACACGTGACATCAGCACGATGCATGAACCCGGCTCAATGCTGTAGGATGCGGGTGATGTCACCACACACATATGTGTGTGGTGACATCACCACCATGCACATTCCCACCCACGCACCAGCCAGCCAGCACTCTTTCACGTGGACAATATATATGTAAGGCCGAGTTAACCTCGGGAGGCCCCATCACCAGTTGAGATGTGACTTGACACAAATGTTAACAGTGGATGGGAATTGATGCTGTCTAACTGCAATTTTTCAAATAATATTTATGGCGGATTTTTTGTACGTGTTTAATTGGTATCGCTGCACCACTGCAGGTACCACAAGGACGTGCTGAAGGCTAGCTTCTGCGATGTGCTGGACTTAGAGAAGGGAGGAAACAAGGATGAGGTCGTCGCACGCATAATGGACTTCCTGCTGCAGCCCAAGTCTTCTGGCAAGGTGCACGTTGTACTCACATTTGCACGCCTGTGGAGTATATAGGTATTGAGTCACGTTTTCACCTGAGCAATGAAAAGGTACACATGCCAACAATGCCACCTAATTACCACTAAATGGCAGCAATGGCAACATAGTGCTCACTGTCTAAATTCCTAGAAGCAATTTTGCTGACCCGAATTCTTATGTTGAATTCAAGCCAAGTGGAAATATAAATAGCTTTGAAAAGACTTGCATGATAACTAGAGTAACCTGGACATCGTCAAAGAAGCGGGGTTTGTTGTTTGAATAAAGTGGAGCTATTTCCTAAATAATATAATTAGACAACTGAAATTCCACAATCGTCAGCGTATAAACTCCATGCAGAATACTAAATTATGAAAACTAACCTCTTAGGTTTTTTTAAACAACACAATGACTGATGTAATATCTCTGCCCTCTGGTTATGCGGTTCGTCAGCCTCTGCCGAAGTCGAGCCACAAGCGGAAGAGCTCCGGACGGGGCTCAAGAGCTTCGCACTCTAAAAAAACTCCCGGGTCCGCTGGCGGCAAAAAGAAACGCAAGGTGGTAAAGAAAGATGATGAAGAGGTGCCCTCAGATTCCAACTCGAGCAATGATGAGGAAGAGGAGGATGAAGAGGAGGAAGAAGAGAAGGAAGAAGGGGATGCAGAGTCGAGTAAAGATGAGGAGGAGGATGAGGCTGGAGAGGGGGATGGGGACGATGAAGATGAGGTAAGGGGGAAAAAGACCTTACACCTAGGGCCTCTGACAGAAGTGTTTATTGAATATGAATTAAATATTCTTTGGGTCTTTCGGTAAAGCCATGTAGATAGAAAAATAATAGAAATATCACGACGTTTCGATCGCAACACAAGCAATCATCAGGTGAAATAAACTCCTTAGAATTTTTTTATATATAACAACGGTTTTATTCACAACTTCGTTTAATTCACCCTCGAGAAGTACGTCAATGATGCGGCGCCTGCTCCCACATCAACGCTGATGGTGCCCGTAACTCGTTCACACGGAGCAGGCGCGCCTGAGACGCGCGGCGCCTGCTTTTTGTGCGAGGTAATTCGACAGTTTAGGGACTGCGGCGTTTTTGACCTACACAAAAATATATAACTAATAAGGCGTCCATACTAAAATTGTAATTGCTTGAAAGGAGCCAATTAATTGACGAATTGATGCCGATTTTGATACAGGCATGCATTGTCACCGGATCTGAGTACGTGTGCAGAATTTCTAATTGATTGGACAACAGCAAGTAGACTATTATTTTGATTACAAGATTTCACCACAACAAACAGGATTTAAGTTAAATAAAACCGTTGAAAAAATATATATCTATCTACGTGGCTTTACCGAAAGACCCAAAGAATATGAATTCCTGCAGTCACGAAAGCTCTAAGTCAATATTGATTAATTAAATATTGTGTTTATTATTTGTATGTGTTGATGTTGATGTGACTGCCCTGTACACCGTATCAAGATTTTTGTATGCCGACAGTATGTAATTTGACCACAGTCTAGTTGGGGTTGATTTGTCACGGTATTTTTCCCCTTTCACAGCCGGCCCCAGGCTCAAGCCGTAAAAAGGGGGGCAGCCGTGCTACCGGTGGAGCCAAGAAGACTCAGGGTGGAAACAAGAAGGCTCGGGGAGGGGCTCGCAGAGTCATCTCCAGTGACAGTTCAAGTGATGGCGACGCCGATGAAGAGGCCAAAGAGGAAGAGGAGGGAGAGGACACATCCAGCCCAGCCTTAAAGGTGGCACCTGTGGGGTTGCGACGGAGCTGTGTAAACAGGGGCTTCAATCTTTTAAAAGTGCGTGTATAAGATTGTTAATAGTTCATGCTAAATGTGAGCTGTGGGACCAACACACTCCACATCAAAAAGTTATCCGAATGGATTCTTCATCTCATGACATGAAACCAAGAGCACAATTAGGATAAAGTTGAAGGGAAAAGGTAAATGGTAAGAAAACATCCCTGTGCAGGACCCTCCTGCAAAAGTTGTGAGGCCAAATGAGGCCTTCCTGGTTAAACAAAAGGGCATTCATTATATTATAATATTTGTTTCTACACAGGAAAAGGAGTCCTCAAAAGGGAAGAGTCCAAAACAGAAGGTGCAGACGAAACGGAAGAGGGCGGACCTGAAAGCGTACGTGAAGAAGGCAGACAGCAGCACCAATAAGAAAGCTGCTGCACCCCAGCCTAAGAAGAAGCAAGGTATGCCTTGTACTGCATGTCTCCTGCGCATTTGACTTGTTTATCACATATTTGTAGTCTATTTTTTCGTATCTCCATAGTCCACAGCAAGGTAAGGTTAAAGATAAAAACAACGAGCCTACCTTTACGCTACCTTTTACCTTACCACAATACAATCACCCTACCCTTACCTTTTATCCTTTAGCAAGGTAAGGTAAAAGTTAAAAAGCAACGAGCCTACCTATACCCTACCTTTTACCCTTGCCCCATACAAATTACCCGATTACAGGGTAATTATCGGGGTACTACACATGAAAAAGGTTTATACAGGTAAATGCGAGGTAGAGCGCTTTATTCGTATCGAATACTCTCTAATCGGGCGTTGAGCCTGTCGTCGACACTGTCCTCCACAACCTCGTCATCCTCGGACGAACGACGGGCAATAAGATCCTGCGCTGCTCCGGCCCGGTTAGACGGGACCTTCAGGCAGCCGGCTGCAATCCACGAGCACAAGCACATGGACTGGATGAAGAGCGTCGACGACAGCGACTGGCAAACGCGCGTGAACTCCCGCCCGGCTCCGCTATTCGCGCGTTCGCAGGGAATTGACGTCGCCGGCGCTCCCAAGTAGTCGCAGGCCATCTTGTAGTGGGCGTGGAGCAGATCTTTGCGGGGAGACCACCATTGCATTACGTCAATGAAGGCGATGGCGGTCGTGACGCCCATGCTCAGGGGCAGCGACTGCCGTCGGCGGGAACGCGAGCACGTCCAAGTAGCGGTGCTGCAGGACAGAGCGGATCGTAGCCTTCAGTGTAGCTAGCTCGTCTTGGTCTGTCATTTTCGGCAGCTGTGGATTCAAGTAGGATGCCACAATGGCGGGTTCCTGAACCAGGAAGTCGCAGTACTGCACCAGCTCGGCCTTCAACCCCATCGTGGTCAAGGACTCATCGGTCGCTCTAAGAGCGGCTTCACCGCGATAGCAATAGCAGATCAGGTGCTCCATCGTCACCGGTACGAGAGCCAATGTCGACTTGCGGTCCGCCGACAACGAGGTCATGACCTGGCGTGGCATTCGCAGGAATGCTGTCACGCCCTCGATGTTTGCCCACTGCAGTTCGGAGAAAGCACCGACGCCGATCACATCCTGGAAGCGCGCCATGATAATGTCCAATGGGACACGCTTCTTGATAGCGTCGTCGCCCATGTCAAACGTCGAATTCCACCTGGTCGACGAGTCCTGGTGCGTCGGCTCTTTGCTGGGGAGTTTGGCGATCTCGGCCTCGCAGCGGTACGACTGCCGGACAACCTTGCTGTGCCTGATATTGACGAGCGCCTCGCGCAGTTCGGCGTTGGTCGACTTGATCAGTTTGAGAACTTGGACGACGCCGATCTGGACCAAATTATCCGCGCAGCGAATATGGTGGCAAGCCCGTAAATGCTCATATCCGGCGTCCGCATTATCCAGGGCGAACAACGTCTTGACAGCACTGATCGCATCGGAGCCATTGTCGCTGGGGACAGCGAGCAGCTTGGTCGAGACATTGCGCCCGAGGCTTTGGAGGTGCTCAAACAGAGCGGCGCCAATGCGCTTGCCGACACCCCTTCCGGACTGCACATTGAGGATCGTCAGCAGCATGGATTTCGACGCATCAGATTTGGTGTCGGTCCAGTGCACCATGACCATCCAAAATCCCTTCAGGTTGCGGTTCGACCACCCGTCGATGGTGAGCGAGATGGCGACATCCTGGTTGGAGAAGAACGCCCCGACGATGGGTAGCATGATGGCGTGAAGCTCGACAATCCTGCGAATGACGGTGCGGGTCGACGGGCCCTCGTATCCCTGCGTCAATGTGTGGACCAAGGTCTTGAACTTGTCGCTGCCGGCGGCTCGCAAAGAGATTGCACCTTGGATAACAAAATCAACCACCGTGTTCTCAAACTTTACTAGGAGGCGATCCGGGATTGCTGGCCGGCTCAGCGTTTGCTGCATTAGGCGGCTTTCCACCCCGACGCATTCGTGTGGGAGGAAAACCACTTGCAGCAGTGCACGCACTACCGCTTTCCTTACTGCACGCAAGGA
Organism: Petromyzon marinus; assembly: GCF_048934315.1. Taxonomy (NCBI): domain Eukaryota; kingdom Metazoa; phylum Chordata; class Hyperoartia; order Petromyzontiformes; family Petromyzontidae; genus Petromyzon; species Petromyzon marinus. The sequence goes on along the minus strand of NC_133709.1, from coordinate 8,525,858 downwards.
TCACCCTCCATCCAATCGTGCGTGTGCTCCCACGGGAACGCATGCCGCTGCCTCTTTCGATTGCTGTTCGCAGCAACCCCATAAATGCCGTTGCTGGCATCCTTGACCTCATCCTCTACCTCAAGAACATGGTCCGTCTCCATCTGGTCCGACATCAATGATTCCAATTTCAAATGGAGGCCATGGACTGCACCACAGCTATTAGCGAGCGGTAAACAGTATTTACCGGGTAATACTTCACGCTACCTTTACCCTACCGGGTAATTCTTCCACGCTACCTTTACCCTACTCTTTACCTTACCTCTTGCCATAGTCGACACCTTTACCCTTTTACCCGGTAAAAAAGGGTACATTACCTTACCTTGCCGATGCCGATATCTCGAGTGGGGCGAAGAAGATCAAAAAGTAATCCATGAAATAAATTATGGTCCGAAATTGTGTCACATAATCAAATTCTCTTTTGAAACTTTGTGTTAAACTAGAGCTTAGCTTTTCGATTAAACTTAAATAAATAATCTCTTACTCAATGGTTTGATTCCTCAACTCATCAAATAACAAAATTGTTAAAAAACGAAGTCTTATCTCTGAACGGCAGGTGATGGGTGGGTGTCTTGGTGACATCTCGCATCATCGGCCACATCACTGACCATGGCTTGTGGTGGGTTTCCCACTTTAGGGAAGCAAAATGTGTGGGCAGCAACCATTTTTAAGGGGCCCGAGTATTCAGTAAAAAAATGTCTAAAATAGTACATTTAGCAACGGCTCATTCAAGGACTAATTTAGACACTAAATCCGAATTATAATTTGTATAAAACTTATCAAAGAAGATTTGATACATGTCTTGTCTGCTTAATCCATCCCCATGCATATGCACAGCGAGTGGCGCTGGTGATGGTGCCAACTCAGACTGGACCGACAGCTCGGACGACGAGCCCCTGATCAAAAAGACAAAAAGGCCGCCGTCCGACGACGATCTGCGTCAAGCCGTGCGCCTCCTCCTCGACGGAGCCGACTTGGAAAGCGTCACCATGAAGCATGTGTGCAAAGAGGTGTGTGGGGCAGACCGAGGGCATGGGCTTGCAAGGGCTGGGTGAGGGGGGAGTTGGTGATGATGGGTAGAAGGATTTGATATCGGGAGGGCATGGGGTAGGATTGGGCGTTAGAGGATGTTGAATGTGATGGCACTGGTAGGTGGACGAGAAGCTGTGAGGAAAAAAAAGTTTGGGAGGAAGTGGGTGGTAAAGGAAAAGAAAGATAGTGCACTTAAAAGGAAGGTGCACTGGGTTATGGCTCACCGTGACATAAAAAGATGCAGACTATAGTATGATGACAGATAAACAAGAAATATAGATGAGACAGCTGTAGACAGAAGATAGATGTTATTGAGGTTATAGCAAGATAACAGGTGAGAGACGTGGAGACGAGACGTTATAACATATCTCCATGTGACGTAAAGTCACGTGGCCCACGGGAAGTTATAGTTGAAGAACTCTGGTATTGGTTAAGGAAGCATGGGAGGCATTGGGCATTCTAGCTGAAGGGAAATTGAGCGATACTGGACATTTGGGGTGTAAAGATGCATTGATTCATCAATTAAACTCAATTCTTACGGCTGTGGTTATAGGAAGATTTTGAGGATACTGTGCTTTAGTGTTGGATATATGGATACACAGGGTACGGAGGACTGCTAGTGTTGTAGAGGGGAGTATGAGAGTTGTGCCTTGTGTTCTTGTGTCACATGGGGATGTGATGGTGGTGTCGTACTGCCAGGTGTATGCGAAATTTCCTGACTTTGACCTCACGGAGAGGAAGGACCTCATTAAACAGGCGGTGAAGGAGGTAAGAGATGCAAACATTGAATCCATTTTCAGACTGGTGTGATATGCATCTGTGTGTGTAGTGTGTGGGAAGTTAAGCTAGGTGGCATAGTTGTAATGCACACTACTGTAAAGCTTTTGACAATTTTTTGACAAAGTGCTCGCTTAACACCTGTCCCTAAAATCTAGGCCTAAATGTGTGCCCTGTGTGTGTGTCCGCGCGCGCATGCGTGCTATGCTCGCAGCTCATTTCGTGAGGACCAGCAGCACTCTTCCCCCCAGCGGGTATGGCGTTTCTATACCTCGGCATTCCTGAGCCCCGGCCGGCATTCCTGAACATGGCTCGCATCCTTCCCCACAGCCCTCAGCGGGGCTGTATTCACAACAGTCCTCGGTATTGATTTACTGTCAATAATCAATGAGATCTGGGGAGAATAACACACCAATAAAAGCGGGGCATACAAATACACGAGATCCAGTTGTAAGGGGTGTTAGGGATACATCATGGCCAATCTTAATGAACTTTAGGATTACTTCCTATCCAATCCAATGTCACAGATGTATAGTGATTAATTGTGGGGCAAAGTTGGACATCATATTTGATCAGGACAAGCCCAGTGTCCATAAATCTCTACTCGGAGCAAGTATGGGTTCATTTACTTTTGGGTTATAAGACAGAAATCGGATATAATGTGTGTTTTTTAAGATTTTCGCAGTGTGGTATGAAACATTTTTTGTGAAAAATCTGCATAAAATGATGTTGATTTTGTTTATCGTTTAATAGAAGGGAAGCCGAATGGTGTTTTGTATAATCTTGGTTGTTTCTACACAAATAGGGATTTAATGAAACATCTCACGCATGGGTGATTTTTTAATAAAGTCACAGATATTTTTTTTTTTAAATAGTGATTCTTCCAGTTAAGTCTGAGCAGGGGGGGAGGGTTGGTGGAACCTTATTTGTTACCAGTGAGAACTTGTTTTTATATGTTTATAAAAATAAGATTAACATCAGAATTAATAGGCGTCATGACAGCAGCCAATGGAGCTCCATTCCCCTGCGGAATTTTCTCATCTGACCTCTATTTTGGTACAGTGCACATTCTTCAGTGAAACACATGACTGACCTTTACTGAATACGTTTTACATGACGAGAGCGCCTTTTAGACATCCATACTTCAAAAATCTCATTATATCTGGACAGTTCGTTTGAAAACCCATCGTCTCATTCCAACTAGCCTGGTGGCTCAAGACATCAGACCACTAAGCTGGGAACCTTAAGATTGCTGGGTTCAAATCTGGGAATCCTTTAAGTATATATTTTTTCATATAAGTTGTGCCAAACAGCAGGGCCATTAAACTAAATTAATGTTGTGGCCACGATAAAAGTTTGGCCTGCACAGTAATGCCTTTAATTATCTAGATCTGTGTTCAGCCTGTCGTGAAAAATTACGACATGCTCACACAGACTTTCACACCCATGGAATGGAAATATGTTGGCAAGATTGTTTTACTCCAGTTTATCAGTTTGAGCTATTGAAAAATATTTCTTAGTTTCATGTAGCGTCATTCATCCAAATTGTGTCTCCCAGTTCCAAGAGAGCCACATACAAGCTAGAAAGCAGCCAGGTAGTGAACAGCACAAACAATTACCCCCAAGCCCTACAATCTTAAAATGTTTTCAGCCCATTAATGAGTTTTTTCTACATGCGGGAGGAAACTGGAGCAGCTTGAGAAAACCCATGTACGAAGGAGCAACTATCCCATACAGATGGAACATGACATCAGTCTGCATTTTGCTCTAGTGTTTTCCTGGCAAGCTAGATTATGGCTCCTCTACTTCCCACGGGAAGAGAGTTTCACAACATATATCCAATAAAAAAAAATCACCAATTAAATTGAAATTGTATTTTACAATGCAATTTCACTTATTTTGAAATGTCTTTCCTGAAGATTACAAGTAATCATAACCCTTTACTAATCCACTGCTGGATAAAGGCTTTCCCACACTGTGTCACAGGGGATGTTTGAACGTAATTCACCATTGTGCTCCGTGTACATTGGCGAAGAGGGAGAGTGTCCAGGGCCAACGAAAATATAACTCGCCACTAATATTTAGCCGTGGCTTGGATTTAAACTTGGGTCTCTCGGTTTACGGGACAGTTCATTAACTCGTGCACCACCAATCCACCTTGATATATAGGACGAAAATAAAGGTGTTATCTTTCATGATTGCCTCGCAGTATTTAAACATGCTTGGATAGTTGCAGAGACTCTGCAGACTCACTTGAAGCCGATGTTAAAAGCTCAACTTGACACAAACTGTGAATGCTAATTGACTCCCGTTTCCATTTTGAGGTGAGAGCTCTTGAACTATGCTAAGTTAATCCACTGCAGGGGAAGCTTATCAGTATGACCTCAGGGTGTCTCACTTTAGCCGTCTACCAGCTCTAACTTAAGCTGCCACTGCTCCACATGCATCCTTTTGCATGGATACATGCCGGCATCAGCCAACTCAAGTATTTTAGCCTGGGTTAGTGGTCACACGGTCAGGTTAATATAATTGAATCTGTGACAAGTGTCCCCATGATTATCTTGCTGACAACCAGAGCTCAATAAGATTTGTCTTTGTGAATGTAGGCTGTTATAAATCATATACATGTTTCAATTGTGTCACATAAAGCACATGAGGTTTTGTCCCGCAAAAGTTTTGCATTCAACTCTTAAAATTGATTGCAAATAAGGGTGTCCCAAAAGCAAATTCTGTCACGTGTCTCTGGGTTATATTTTGTATTTTTTTACTCCGTTTTAACAGATTAGTGTGTGTTTAGACGCTATCGATGTTTCCACCTACTTTTTTACGATGGGAGATATGAAAAGTGGGTGTGGTTTTGAGCCTGTGAAGGAAGGCGAGTCTGGAGGCTGTGGTGCAAGTTCTCACTTCCGCCTGCCCTGTTGGTGGTAATGTTGATGTATTTGCGCATGTTTTTATCTATTTTGTGTCCGTTTTCAATAAAATTTCTGAACTTAAATATTTGTGCTCCGCATTTTTTTCAGAGAGATCGTCAAGTACATCTTATTGATGTACGCAAGCATGTTGTTTGAACAATGAATAATTGTGGAACAAATCCCCCCTAACATCTCAAGGCCTCCCTTGCAACGAGCTCTGACGTGATTATATATTATAACGTTAATGTATAGTGTATCAGACATTTAAAGGAACGGTATACAAGACCGATATTGATATACTGGTCTGAATGCTGGACTTGGAATAACCGTGGAGCAGATGTGCACCATTGACAGGATGGGAGATGGATTTCAGGGATTACAAGGCTGGATTGAGTAAAAATTAAAGGAAGAAGGGGTTTGTGGTACCCGTCTCACACAAGCCGAATGGTACAGTCGTTGATTCAAATGAAATGGGAAGAAAGGTGATGAATAAGAAAGCACCAGGGTCGAGACCAAGGAATCGGCCTAGAATTAACGTTAAACTTCTTTCCCATCGTACCTAGCCAACCGTGTTAGTCGAAGGTGCAGGAAGAGGCGGTTTCATGTGATGGAAGACTGCTGTCGACATGGTGATCATGGCCCAGAACAGATATTAGTGAAAAAGAGCAGTAGGGAGGAAGATTCCACATGAGTGGAAAAAATTGGAAAAAAGAGGATAACGAGCAAACATACAATTGTATCCCAATTGTTCTATCAGGATGGCCAATGGCCAGGAACAATGACAATGGCGGCCAAGGAATGAAACGGCCAAGAGGATGTCTACCGAAGTGGAGCAGTTAAATCAGCTTGTGTACAGGTGTTTGGTCGAATATTCCATTTCAGAATTGTGAGAGATGGTGCTTTGGGAAGCCTTTAGAAGTGAGTTGACCGTGGCTGATGATGATATGCCATGGGTGTCACGCTACGAGACGAAGTATCCATTCGGATTTCGCAGAGCAGTACAACATCTTCATGTTAAGAAAACGGTCCGTCGACGCGGATGTCAGAACTACCCATAAGGTCCCTTCGAGTAAACTCTGGTCTACAAAGGAGAGAGCAGCACTCACGCCTGCCCTGCTGCAGATAATAATGTTCGTCGTATGACTGTCAAAGCAATATGACTGGCTCGGATTTGAACTCGCGATTTCACATTTGGGAGTCCCCTATACCAATACACTATGTATAGTAATACTGTAATGCTGTTTTATGGCACGAGAGTTCTGGACGTTCACGGGAATGCATCACCCTGTCTCCCAGCTGCCGTCCGTCCACTAACGCAAACACCCGTGTCAGTGACATGACGCGTGATGCTATGTTTAACACCATTACTCCCGGGCAAGTGTTGTTCTTTACGAGATATATTTTAGCAGATGTCATCATCATCAATAGCAGCAGTTGTCATTTTCTATCCACTGCTGAATGAAGTCCTCCCCCTGTTGACGCGGCGATGTGGTAAGATCTCAAAATAGCGCCGAGTTGTGAATACTGTTTTCTTTAACAGACTTACGTTAATCCGCTAGCTGCTGGATGAAGGCTTCTCCACGTTGGTGTGTAAGTCATGGGAGTTGTTTGATCACATCTCTCTCTCTATGCTGGTCTTTGCAAGTTGGTGTAGCGGCTGTGAGTGGGTGGGGTGGGGGAGAGGCCAGAACCGGTTCAGATATCTCTCGCCACTGGTGTTAGACAAAACGAACTTAGTTTTTGTGGATTCAAAGCGCAGTGGGCTAACCACTGTGTCACCGCTCCCCCGGCTCCTCCCCACTGTCGTAAATGTTGAACGAGTTGGGTGTTGACACTTCGTATTTACGTTTGGTATATTACCGAAACCCTAAACACATCTCTTTACCAATCCACACTGGCGGCGTGGTGAAGTATGGTCCAGCAACCCCATGACCGACACGTCGGCTTGGGGTGGCTTGCTACCTTGACAAAGGGCTACGGATTAACATAACAACCGCCATTCGCCACTAAGTGTCGGTGACGTCACCACGACGCTTGTGCCAGGCTATGTGCACCTTGAGGTCACGTGAAGTGTCGAACGCCCGCTGGCAGGAGGTCACGGGGCAGACCCAGGTGCCACGGGTCGACTGACTAAGATGACTGGCTGATGCACCACCTGTGCCCCCTACTGTGCCAACCTGCTGTGCTTTAGCACAGCAAGTTGGCTGTTGTGAGCGTCGCTCCTCCGCCCTCCGTTGTTGTTGGAGGGCGACTGCCTCCAACTGCCCAATAGCGTCCTTCTTGACCCTCCTCCACAGAGGCCGATCTTGACACCGCTGGTACCAGTCATCGGCAAGTCCACTCAGCTCCACGTCCTCCTGTACCACATCACTCCATCTCTTCTCTAGCCCGTGCCGCGCCCGTTTAGCCCCCTCGATCCGGCCGAACAAAAGCTGTTTGGGCATGAGGTGGCTGGGCATGCGGGCAACATGGCCCAGCCAACGCAGCCTTGCCTGCCGGAGGAGCTCACTGATGGGACTTTGTCCATATCTTTCAAGGATTTGTGAGCTCACAATCCAGCCTGGTTAAACCCAGGATTGATCGTAGGCAGGCCAGCCTAAATGTTTCTAACCGACGAAGATGTTCCATTCGGGGGGTCCACGTTTCGCAAGCGTAGAGAAGGGACGGAATGACCGTGGCCGAGAAGAGCTGAAGCTTAGTGCGGAGTGACAGACCAGGTAGCTTCCACACAGCGTTACGCAACCGATGAAAAGATAATGCCGCTCGACTAATTCGGAGTGAGACCTCTGCTGTTAAACCGGAGCCAGTCATGAGCATCCTTCCAGTCCTGTGGAACCCGTCCAGTGGTCCAGACTGTTGATATGATGTCATGTAGGGCATTCTGTGCACAAACGCCACCCTCCCTCAGCATTTCGCTTTGGAGATCATCTCTGCCCGGTGCCTTTCCTGGTCTCAGACTCTGGATAGCCTTCAATCCTTCCTCAACAGATGGTACCTCAGGCAGCCACTCATAGGGGGTGACTTCCTCTTCCAATATTTGAGGCACCGCAGCCTCAGCAGGGTCTTCCCCACTTTGTCCCACGATGTTTTCCATGTGGAGGGATTTCCCCTCCCCCAGGACTTCACAGAAATGCTCAGCAAATCTGCAAACCTGTTCCTGGGGGTCGGAGATTGGATCACCGTTTTTTTCCCTAATGATGATAATAGGTGTGGCGCTGCAAGTTACTTTTTTGATGGAATTAAATAGAGATTTGTGATCGCGGGCCATTGAGGCAGATTCCATCTACTCAGCAACCCGCGACCACCACCCATCCTTGCAGCGCCTCAGGGCTCTCCGAACCTCCACGCGAAGGCTAGGGTAAGCCTCCTCATTCTCCGACGTGGAATGCTGTAGCCGATGAGAGTGGGCCTGTCGCTTTTTCTCAGCCAGCTTGAACACCTCCTCTGTCAGCCAGGGTCCCTGGGGAGGTCTGGACCGCGTACCCAAAGCAGTCATTGCAGCTGTCTGAGTCACAGTTCTAAACCTCACCCATTTACCCTCGACATCAGGAGGAGTGGGGGACGATGCCAACCCCAGCCGCAAGCGATAATAAAATTCTCGCTTGCAACTTTCATCAGCTAGCTGAGACCAGGCCATAATATACACCGATAGACAAACTAATTACCATGACAATATCACTATCGCTGGATCTAGTGGTTGTGCTGTATAATGGCTACAATTCAGGTAGTATACCACGTGCTGTTTGACATGATGTCCAACGTTTCCCTCCATGTGCTCCAATCATGATAAAGAAGCTCCAAGCAGGTGGAGCGAAACGTCGGACATCATTCCGAACAACACGGGGTGCAACCCGAACACACATCGATGTCTAACTTTATCCCCTATCTCCTACCAATAGGAATGTCTCAGCCAATGTGTCTTGGGTACACTTTGTAAATGTGCACAGGCCCTCCCTCCAGAAATCCTCAACCCAGCTCCTTGCACTGGGAGGATGAGGCTCCGCGCTGATTGGAAAAGTTGACAGACCGGAGAGTGTCACTTGAGGTGACCAGTTCTGGTGTTAAGGAGACCCCCTTAGGCTGACTGAGGCGTCTCCCGTATTGCCTGCCTCTGTGGTTAACATGCACAGACAGCTTTTTTGTCAATAGACTGATGGCCATTTCTCGAAACGTTGCCGATTAAACAATTTTCCTTTTCAGACCACAATGTTGTTGACGAATGTGTTGAGTGTTTGTTTGTTACGCACGCTGGTCAGTACGGGTTGATGGAGGCGGGCGGGGGGAGGGGGGGACCGTACAACGATGGATTTACTCGTCCCCACAACCACATTTGACAACCTGATGGGCATGGCGATTCATTCCACTTAGCTTCCGAAATCTGACAATAACGGCGGTGGTGGTGGCTATCCACGCCTCTAATCCAGCACTGGAGGCAAGCCTTGATGTATCACACAAAAGATGTGAAAGTTCATTCCCATGGGCATCGATGAAGAGCCATTGCCATGGCTCGTCAGGATAAGTCAGTACACCAAAATGCAGACTATGTTCAATCGGTATGCGATAGTGTTGCCACCTGACGCGTGGGTTTTCTCCGGGTGCTCCGGTTGTTACCCACATGCAAACACTCATTAACACCTTAATATACAGAAGACCGCAGAGCTTGGGAAACTCTTGGCGCCGGATCACTGCGTGGCTGCTGCCTTTGTCTCTTGTCTGTGGTTTCTCTTTGCGCCTGTGAGTCGTTCTGTCTCTTGAGAGTGAGTGAATACTGTCCGACAGCGCGTTATAAGTTGAAATGTATTATTATTCCGCGTGATGTAGTCATACATCGATGGTTACGGTCAGCATCTGCAGGTTAACACGATACTTTAATCCGTTTTTTTAATGTATAATTGGACCTTCCTTTACCAACAAGAATGAATTTACTCTAGCCTACATTCCTCGCCAAGGTGTTCACTCACAAGTTTCCACAAACAGTTGCCAAATCTAACTCCGCAAGTAAAGCCTCGCGGCTTCGGAGGTGCTTTTACACTCTGATTGTAAAATCCTCTTTTACAAATGATACCCCTAATACGTGGAACAATTTCACGTATGGAATACTCTTACAAACTACGCCATCCCAAACCTGACTTTAACCCTTTCGTTCGTTTACTTCAATGGTATACTACGTGGGGTTTTGTGTTTTTAATGAAGGACGATAAATTCGCAGTATATATAGATGCCCCATCGATTTTAAACGACCCTTTCACTTTCGTCCCTACAGCCGATTAGATGTTGTGAAAAGGATGCTTTCCATATCTTACAGAGCTAGAGGCGCGAGAAGATTGAACGTGTGCATTGAGATTGGTGGTGGGAGACATGTGGAGGCCTTGAAACGAAGACACTGGCTTTCCCTCCAGTGTTGTTCCTCCAATTATTGTTTAAGTGCGCATCTATAAATGTATCACCCTGTGTGTTTCGAATACTGACATGGTATGGATACAATAATCACGAAGCTTTTTGTATTTAATAGTGATTGAACAATTGGAATATTTTGTTCATATTTTTTTTATCGTGCCTCAATTTTTGTATCGCTACATTGTTCCTATATTTTGTATCTTGTGGTCTCGCTGTGATTTTTTTAATACTTCTGATCTCCCTTCTCCAATAGCGACGTTTAATTTAGATGGGAAAAGCCATCCAAGGGTATGGCGTGTTATAGCCGTGAACATCCTGGGTGCACTTTGTAGTTTGCTGATGCATAGGGGAGGTGTGGATAACGTGGCAGCCTCTCTATATTTATCCATGGCAGATGCATGCACGAGCGCCTGGGATGCCACCCCATCCTATATTTAACCCACAGGCCCATAGGCAGCCACAGACATACGGGGGCCGCTGCTGCACTTGAGACTGCTCTGCTCTCTGGCTGTGTAAGTGTTCGCCAAGCTCGCTAAAGGCCATGCCGGTTGGTCTCATTATACCGGAATGACAGTTTTAATGTTCACTTTGCCTAATCTTGACAAAAACTAAAGATGTGTGTATATTGATCTTATTTTGCTCGAATACTTAGTGTTTATAACGGTAAAAAAACTACTATGTAGGCTTTGGGAAATTAATTAATAAAATTAAGTAAGCCTAATTAAAATATTACCAGTGAAACCGAGACGTGAATTTGCCTTCATTTGTTATTTACATAAATTTACAAAAGGGAGATGTTTTAATATTCTTTGGGTCTTTCGGTAAAGTCACGTAGATAGATTCAAAGAAAATAACAAAAAATGAAAAAAACTACGACGTTTCGATCGCAACACAAGCGGTCGTCATCAGGAAAAGGATGTTTTTGTTAATTATTCTTGTAGATTAAGCGATGTCTTCTACTTTAAATGGGAAATCAGAGACTTATTGTTAATCCATGTAACGGTTAATATTTTCCTGTGTATCCCAATCAAACCAACTGTGTAGGCAGTGTATTCCTTACGTAAATTTTACTCAACTTATATGAAGATGTAACTAATCACTCTATTTGTCTATTAAACATGAGTTGTATTTAATATTTTATGGATAATTGTCTGACAATAGTGTATTGTATATGTAACCGTATTTAACGGTTTTTGTGTGTTCCTGGTAAGCAGAATTGGCTAACACTATCAGCGGAAACTGAGGCAACCGAATGAGTCAGAGATTCTCATGCTTTCTGCACCTTTCGTACCCTTGACAACGCTGATAGGTTGAGCGGTGATACACGAGAAGAGGCACCATGGTGGTGGGAGGCTCGTCCGAGCTGAAGATTTCCCTCGGGGATATATTTAAGAAGTTCAACCGCGCGCCCGTCACGCAAGGGCCATCCTCACAACCCACGTCCCCCGGCACGAGAGACGAGCCAAGTGGCGTGGAGAAGACTGATGGGAAGGGATCACAAAGTCGGCAGGATGACCCGGGTAACGCGAGCGATCGGAACTTCGGTGCTTCCAAGAAGTTGCAGGAAAGGGCGGTGAACGGTAGAGTGGTGGAGCGAGGTGCACGGGAGGACCGTTGTGTCCCTGACAAGTCTAGTGATGCGCAACCAGAGTGCGCACTGAGGCCGGCTCAGGTGGATCAAGCAAAGGAGAGGAGGCGGAACGGTGAGGTGATCGAGCAAGGTGGAACGTTGGGGAGAAGTAATGTTTTAAACAAGTTAATCAATGATCAGCTGGAGAAAAAGTTGAGTTCGATTCTGTCAGAAAAACTACAGCAGAGGATGCAGAATGGTGAGGTGATTGAGAAAGGTGAAATGTTGGAAGGAAGTAATGTTTTAAACGAGTCAAGCGATGAGCAGCTGAAGCAAGAATTGAGTTTGACACGGTCAGAAAAGCTAAAGGAGAGGAGGCGGAATGGTGAGATGATTAAGCAACGTGGAATGTTGGAAGCAAAAGGTGTTTCAATTGAGTCCAACATAAAGACTGAGAAGCAATCCCATGAACTAAGTTCAGGTCAACGAGAGAAGCCATCAAAAGATAAAAGACTCGAGAACAAGGCCTGTGGTGAATCTGGGGAGAATGGTGACAGAGATATTTTAAATGTGTCAAATGGCGACTTGCCCATTAGTGAGGTCAAATCAACTCTGTTCGAAAAGCCATTGCAGGAAGATAAAGCAGCAGACAATGTTACAACTCAAAATGTCAAAGAAATGCGAGACCTTATAAACGAGTCGATTTTGAACCATCGCAGCGGCCCGGGGCTCAGGCGTGTAGGTCTACAACCTCAGCAGAAGCAGCCGCAACAGCAACAGACACAACAGGAACAGCCATCGCAAGGAAAAAGGCGCGAACAATGCCGTGTAGTTGAGCCAGCAGGTAACCAGGACGCTGCAGCAGATTCAGCTGCTTTTGCAGACCCTCCTCCCGACTCATCAGAGTCTGTCGACTCAGATGAATCAGCGCAGGAGGATTCGACCCGCAGTGTCGTGTGGAATGGGGTCATGGAAGAATTACGAGATCGCGCGGCTGCAAAGAAGGCTGCGAGCTTCCGTTTGATCAACAGGTCGAGTCAGCCTGCGATAAAGAGACCCAATCGCGGAGCGAATGAGCTGAGCGAAGGACTGAAGACAAACACAAGCACTGTACAGCCTACCTCCGATCCGCCAGCTAACACCAGTTTAAAATCTGAATGTTTGGAGCAGCAGGTTGGGAACGCTGAAACTCGGGCTGATGGTACCAAGCAATGCGAGCCTTCGTCCACCATCGGCCGGATTGCGACCTGGAATGGGTGTAAACCAGAGCAAAAAAAAACTGTACCAAACGATTCAATAACAAAGCAAGGCTCCACTGTTGATCTATCAAAAGATTCCATCAATCCTCAGGCAAGTGTTGCCATCAGCTCCCGCAATTCAGAGCCTCCTGTGCAACGATCCAGGGGACTTCAATGCGGCATCAACAAGGGCACCAATCTGGCGTCTCAAGACCGTTCTGCTGAACCGCAAACAGAAAAGCCTGTTAGTATGAGCAAAACATTGGAGTCGACTCAGCTAGAGAAGCCACTGCACTGTGAGACTGATCAATGTTGTACGACTGAATCTCATAGTCCCACCAAACCAGCTTCTGCCCGTTCGCCAATCAGCTGCCCTTTGTTGCAATCCGCCCCTCTGCAACATCTGAATAAGCCCATTGCAGGAGATCGACCTGTAAATGCACAAGTTAAGAACCAGGCGATCGGTCCAGTGACGCCCCCACCAACGAATGAGAATACACTGTGTTCTTCAAAAATGGTGATTACCCTGTCGAGTGGGTGGGGCAAGACGAACTATGAGTCGACCCCGGCGAACGCCCGACACTTATCTCGCAGCACTTCGCAGGTGTCCATCTCCCAGAAGACCTCGTCAGACCAAGGTGTTCATTCAGGTATCCCACCAGCTTACTCCAATGGCACCCTCAGCCCGACTGAACGTGTTCCAGTGGGGTCCCTCCAAACGAAGCAAGGCAGGTCCAGTGATCATAAATCTGAGCCAAAGCAAGACACCAGTGGCTCCAAAGAGGACTTTAATGAATCTAGGAGAATCAAAGAGGTATCAAAACTAAGCTTCAATTTATCAGGACCAACCTTGCCTACTACTAGCACTGCAGGAAAGACCTTTAGGATATGCAATCCATCGACAGATACATGCCAAAGTATAACCGCCAACATAAAGCTGAAAGAGTCAGTTCCAGAGAATGTTTATGTGGAAGTGAAAAAACCTGTCGCCAGCCCATTAGCTTCCCCAATCTCCAGTGAGGTGCACGTTGTGAAGAAGGACTCAGTCAATCGAGGACAAACACCAACTGCAGTTACACCCAAGGTACAGCCGAAGAAATGCACTCCCATGCAGACTGCAAAGCAGCTTAGTCAGCTGAATGGGGTATCCGCTGAGCATGACTCCACCAACATGACGGTCATGGAAGATCAAGAACCATCAAGAACCCACAGCATCCGAGACGACCAGCTTCAGAGCAATGGGGTGGTCAAAAAGGAATTGAAAAAAGTCACACATTCGGACATACAACCAAAGCAGGAACCCCGTAAGCCCCAAGGCGCAACAGATTTAGGGAGCAACAAGAAAGGGATGGACTTGGAGCCCAAAGGGGGTTCGCAGCCTCCAGTGTCAGCAGCAGCAGCAGCAGGTACAAGCAGACGCCCACGGGTCCCTCTCAGCAACAACAGTAGCAGGGAGTGTGGCGTCGGTGGTCCGCGCGTCCCACCCGGCTCGGGTGGCTGTGTCGGTGGGCTGCGCAGCGCCTGGGAGCAATGGTCGGACGACTACACAGAGAGGCAGAAGCTGAACCCATTCAGCCAGCGCTTCGACATGGAGCAGGCGCTGTCCACGCTGCCGCAGAAGGGCGAAGAGGGCTACGGGAGGCCCAAGGAGGGCACGCGGACGGCCGAGAGGGCGGCTCGCGCGCAACAGGATGTGCGCAAGGAGATGCTGGAGATGTGCTACCTCATCCGGCGCATCGGTGAGCCGGGGAGCGACGGGCGCAAGCAGGTTGCCTTTGGGCATCTCTTCCACACGTACGCCCGTGTCTCCGACAAGCTCGTGGGCATCCTGCTGCGGGCTCGCAAGCATGGGCTGGTGGACTTTGAAGGCGAGATGCTGTGGCAGGGACGCGACGACCACGTGCAGATCACTCTGCTTTCCTGACCACGTGGTGGCACGAATCAAAGCGGCACAAAGAAGCGGGGTGGGGCTTAAGGAGGCTGTGCCGCCCATATGGAGGCGGTGGTGTGATGTCGAGTTGCCACCTGTCCCGGTTTTCCGGGATCGTCTTTTTGTTAAGAGATAGAGTTAGGGCTGGGAAATATGTACGTCTTCCTCAGACGTTAAAATTGCATTGTAAGTATGATTTCATTTATCTAACCACTTTGAACTAGCGTTGGTGGATCACGCTTGAGATGGAGCAATAAAAATGTGCGTTACGCGCACCTTCAGGGAAAATTTTTCATACATATAAGGGGGCGGGTACAGCAAATAGGTATGTAATTATATTGTGCTGAAGGTTATTATTGTTATTTTAATTCAGGACGCTCAGGTTCCCTCTGCCTCCAACGGCCACGGAAACACCACGACAACAAAAAAGACATCTCACATATTCCCAAATCGCTCGATTTTGACGGATCTCTGAAGCTAAGCAGGGCAGGGGAGGAGGGTTGGTCCTGGAGAGTGGCTTCTATGGAGCGACCACCACGGGTAAAAACAGGTGCCACAGGTTGTCGTGGGTGCAGAAGAGGGATGGTGGTGGTGGGGGGAACCAATGTAGCAGAATCAACTGTTGCCCTGTGCTCTGATTTCTACGCTTACCGCACTTCAACCCACCGGAGTGGTGACGTCACCCGCGGGTGACGTCAAGACCCCGTGACGTCATCCGCGGGTGACGTCAAGACCCCGTGACGTCACCCGCGACGTCACCCGTGGGTGACGTCACGACCCCGTGACCCACGGGCACGTGGGCGCGCGCGCTCGTCGTTTGTTTTCCCGCGCGAAAGCGAGGCCTTCGACTCGCTACGCCGTACCGTGAACATCTTGAGAGGAAATGCGGCCGAGTTGTGAAAGAAATCTGTAAAAAAACAACCTTTGTTTTTCTTCACGTAACTCACGTATGGAGGTACAGTGTTCTTTTGTTTAAATCAATTAACTCGCGGGTGTTATTGCGTGGCATGGTTTAATTATTATGTATTTGCAATCAAATGAAAGTGCAATGTACCGTTTTCTCAATGATTACTGTAGTCAGTGTTGGCAGTAATACGGTATTCGCAATACTGTACTGTAACACGACGTTGCTCTTTTTTCATTTCGCTTAAAAGTGCACTTTTTACGTAACGTATTTCATGTGTTTATAATATGCATCATTTAACATGGGAGTTAATAAATAAACGTAACATTTTCCATGTGCCTAATGTATCTCCATTGGATTCGGTTTTTGTATACAGCCTTTCATTAAAAATCGCGACCACTTTGCAGTAAATCAAGTGGTTGTCTTATGGACAGACTGGCTCCCGCCACAAGAACGTGGAATTTTCACCAATGGCTCATCGACAATGCTAGAACAGTTTTTTATGTGTGTGTGTGTTTAATTCGTTCTTCCCCCCGCACCTCTCGATTAACACGTTCGGCGACCTACGGTGCCATTCAACAAACGTACAATGGAATAGCGAGAATCCCTTAACTAAATGTATGTCGAATTTAGTTTTAAAGCTTTCGTGACTGCAGGGATTCATAATTTTTGGTTCTTTCGGTAAAGTCACGTCGAAGGGAAATAAAAAAATGAAACACCTGATGATGATTGCTTGTGTTGCAATCGAAACGTGAGAATTGTATTTTATTTTTTATTATTTCCCTTCTACGTGACTTTACCGAAAGAACCAAGAATATCAATGTATGTCGTCATTTATACATAATATACATTTGCATTCCATTGCTGGATGAAGGCCTTAACCCCCCACACCCTATCGGCTATTGGGGGGGTATTTTTGACCATATATATACTCACAGCTGTAAACCCACATACGGCTTACCCCGTATTCTTTTACAGGGAAATTGAGTTTTCAGGTCCATACAGCCGTTTCAATGCGGGCAACAAAAAAATGCCTTTGTGTTTCTCCCTCGTGATGGGACATTGTGGCATGAACGTTGACATTTATAAGGGGGCACGAGGTGACCAATAAGGTCTGAATTGGTCTGTAATAAGGTAGGGCACTGATAAAGGGTTGACAACTATGATTATACCTCACCACACTGCCCAGTGCTGGTTGGTAGAAAGGTGGAACCCTGGAACGCTTAAGGCATCAACTCGCCACTGATTTGAGCCTTGCCCGAGAATCCAACTCGTACGTACGTGTAACACGTTTGTAAAACCAATTAAATAATATAATTGTTCGGAACGACGCTACACAACGAATGGAACACAAAAACTAAAAAGCACTACAAGAAGCGTTAAGAGGTGCGTGCCTGTACGCACACTTAGTGTGCAAAAAGAAGAACGCGTGGATCAGAAAACAGGCAAAATCTTGACTTGAAGGAACGGCTTGGATAGGGCGTATGACTAAAAGGGATCATGGACGAGACTAGTGACAGAATGGCAGCCAAAGGAGTGAGAATGAGCACTGGGTGTGATGACATCAGCTCATGTGATGAGTGACATGGATAACGGTACAGTATATTGTATTGCAATACCGTGAGAGATGGCGTTGACATGGGTGAGGCCTGTCTCCAGCAGTAGATAGATCATGTCTGATTAGGATTATGCCATTTTAGTTGAGGATGTTGGGCCATTTGTTCTCAAATCAGCGTGTCTCAGGGGTTCCACTTTAGATATTTTGTGTACTCTCCCAAAGCCACTGCGGGAACCCTGTATAGTAATAAGACCGCTTGTCAAGTACTGTATTCATCTTCTTTGGTTCTTTCGGTAAAGTCACGTAGAATGAGAATAACATAATAAAATAACAATAAAATTCTCACGACGTTTCGGCCACAACGCAAGCGGCCATCTTCAGGTAATAGGAACAGACCTGTCGGGACGACAGAGCTTCAATAAACGATGTTAAGATTCGTAGCGACTTTTAAGCTGGTTGGGAGAAGTGAGGCACCTTGACAAAGGGGTTTACATATCAAATAGCTGAGGGATTAGCTTGTGACTGGTCACAGAAATGGCTATGTTAAAGTCAAAACCTACACATCCATAGAGGCAACGAGTAATTTAGCATTGAAATAGCCGAGGGATTAGGTTGTGCAAATAGCTGAGGGATTAGCTTGTGACTGGTCACAGAAATGGCTATGTTAAAGTCAAAACCTACACATCCACAGAGTAGTAATTTAGCATTGAAATAGCTGAGGGATTAGCTTGTGACTGGTCACAGAAATGTCTATGTTAAAGTCAAAACCTACACATCCACAGAGTAGTAATTTAGCATTGAAATAGCTGAGGGATTAGCTTGTGCAAATAGCTGAGGGATTAGCTTGTGACTGGTCACAGAAATGGCTATGTTAAAGTCAAAACCTACACATCCACAGAGGCAACTAGTAATTTAGCATTGAAATAGCTAAGGGATTAGCTTGTGCAAATAGCTGAGGGATTAGCTTGTGCCACTACCAATTCAGGAACCATGTCATGGTTCACCTGCGCTCCCAACACGATTTGATTGTCACCATTCAGGGTCACGGTTTTATATATATAAGATATATTTTTTATCTCGTCTATTCGGTCTCTTTTTATCCATTATAAAAGTTGCACGTGTTTATAATGTGCATACATTGCCACTAAAATTGACCCCTCGTGATGCCATTGTATGCATGTATCTTGAGTGCAATCATACATTTTAATCAGTTAACCAATTAAAGGTCCTTCGGCTACGATGAGGTCTCCGCTGTCTTTATGGGATTTGCAACCGTGATGACCTGAATAGGTTCTCACGAACAGACGGTTGCCGTATGATGAACTGATATAATGTGTGTGTGTGTGGCAGTACCCGGTGGACCCAGAATGGAGGGGATACTTCACCAAAAGATGCTGCTCCAGCCGCTTGAGCAATTCTTCTTTTAGTGCATGTATGTATATGTATGTATGTTTAACTTCTTTCGCACCGTACTTAGCCAACTGTGCTAATCGGACGTGCGTCGAGATGATAAAAATTGCAAGCAGTTGTAGGACTGTCCATTCTGTTCACACCGCGTGAGTGCCAAACAGCATTTCTTGTTGGTGTTGATTCATTAAGAGGTGGCTTAGTACTCAGAGGTCAGAGCGATGAGCTGGTACAACTGAGATTCTGAGTTTGAATCCAGAACGCCGTATGTATATATATTGAACTTCCCACCGTATGTAGCCAACCGTGGTCATCAGAGGTGTACCTGTGATATCAGTGGTGGTCGATCTTCAGTGTCTTCCAATGTTTGCTATCTGCTCATTGGAGTGAGCAGTCTTGTTATTATGGAGGTCACGTATCGTGGAAATCTATAGGTCTCCTCCCGGCCCCACCCTGTGGCTTCCATGATCCCCCATGACCCTGAGCAGTCACGAGTCCACATGAGGCATGTGCAGGCATCAGCAGCACGGATCGACCACCGCCCAATGAGGCAACACTCAACACCGCCTTCCTGGAGTACTTCCACAGACTGGGCTGCGGTGACAGAGAGCAGCATGAGGTGATCAGAGCTTCCCCCACCTGTGTCTATATAGGTGTAATTATTCGTGTTATTTATATTAGGCCAGATGTTTCCGTCGTGTAATGATAACTCGCTAGACTTGCACACCCCGTTCCACGAGAACGGCGAGATTTTCCAAGCCCAGGATGTTTCACCCGGGGCTGGGGCGACGAACCCTCTCGAGCGCAGCCCCAAAAATCTGGAACACCCCGCCTGCCACCGGACATCCGAAACGTGCCGAGTGTCTCTCAATTCCTTGATCTGTGCAAGACACCTATTGAGACTTGACTCATAAAATGCAAAAAAAAAATTAAAAAACCTCTCTGTTTCTTTGCTAATTATTTATATTATTTACTACTTATGATATTCGTTGCACACGATTGCATTTTATTATGCACGAGGTTCCAATTTACTTTGCTCAGTCCGTGTTAGCCACTGTAGTCGTGACAGGTTTTTTTTTCATTCCCTTTGCTCTATGCCCCCTGTACCATTCCCGTTATTGAGTGTGATATTGGCAGATAAACTAAAGATTGATTGGATCCAGAGATCACCGGTTCGTTCTCCCAGCACAGCACTTGAAACAATGGACACGTTTCTTAAATCCATCTATGTCCACCTCAATCAGCAGACAGCAAAGGCTCCATTAGTGTGCTGGTTTTCTTGTATTTGTTTCTGCCCTCTGACCCAGCAGCTTGACGTTGGATTCCTCAGTAGCCTCATTGGAAGCGGTGCCAACGTGAACACCAAGGACCAGTACGGCCAGACGGCACTGCACACGGTTGGGCTGCCCTCCATTAGCGTTCCGATCGCACCACTATGTTCTTCACCTTTCAATTTCCGAATGTCTCCAAGCTCCTGAAAAGCCCCTTTCCAGATCAGTGCCTTTAAATGCGCAGTTGTGTTGGATCATATTTCTGGCGGACCTGTTGAATTCATTTTAGTTAATGTTACGCTAGTGTGTGTGTTTGTCTAAGGGTTGAACGACAGTGTAGTGTTTCATGCACCTGTGCTGCGAACCCGTCGATCTGAGTTTGATTCCTGGCCATGGCCAAATCAATGATGAACCGGTCCCCTGCGCTTTTCTCTAGGTCAACTCAGTCTTACATGAGTACCTGGTGTGGTGTGTAAACGTCACCACTTGGGAGCCATAGGCAGCAGGCATGGTGCTGCCCACACCTACCTTGTGCTTTCACACCACCTTTCATAGGTGCTCACTTACAGCACTTGTCCCAACAGTCTGCTAAAGGCTACAGGGGGATCTTTGTTTTGTGTATTATAATGCCTGCGTGTGTGTGTGTGTGTGAGCGCTCATACAGGTGGCACAGGCAGGGCACCTTGACGCGGCGCGATTCCTAGTGGAACGTGGCGCGCGCGTTGGCGAGCCGGACACGAACGGACGCACGCCCCTGCACGTGGCTGCCACACTGGACCACCCCAATGTCATCGACTTCTTTGTGAAGCACGGAGGTGGCCACGGCTGTCACGCGCTAAAGCCGCCTCCATCGCCGCTGATGCCATCAACACTGCCGCAAATCACTAACACCACCGCCATTACCGTGCCGCTACCTCCACCACCACCATTGACACCGCTGCCACCCACTACCATTCACTTACTTGTAAAGTACAGTAAGGCATTTTCCCTATTGTAGGGCACTTTGTACTTTATTTGGTTCCATTAACCTTTATTTGTGCATTGTTTAACTGTCATTTTCTAAAGTTGCTTACATATCACTCATTTTTATATACGACGTTACTGAACGTATCTCCAACATGTTAGTTTTTGTCTTCCTTTAAGTCCGTATACAAAAATCGACCTTGACCTAAGTAAAGAGTTTCGGCGGCCGTGTGTGGTTTTTGGCTCCGGCAGGCGATGTAGAGGCGGCGACGTGGGAGGAGCTTCAAACGGCCGCTCATTACGCCGCCAAGCACGGCGCCCGAGCCGCCCTCGAGTGTCTATACCGGCGCCTCTCCAACATCCACGCCCGGGACTACCGCGCTCGCACGCCCCTCTTCCTCGCCGCCAAGTACGGTAGGTCCGCCAGCACCACCGCGATGGGTCGAATTTTGTCGATGGGAAATTAGCTGACATGTGGTAGCGTGTTTGCCGCTTGTTGCGGAGGCTTGCGGTTCCTGCCCAGCGGCTGCCCTGCTTAATGCTGCGAGACGTATTAACCATGGATACACACCCGTCTGCTGCACAGTGGACGTTATAGAACTGGTGACATTAAAAAAAATGGTAGGCCATGTTTACTAGCTTCACGGTCCAAATTTGGTAAATTACTCACAAAATTACTGAATTGGGAAAATCCACATAACACCATCTCTCCCTACTGGCTAACTCATGCCGATTTACAGGCCAGTGCTGATTATATGTTGTGATGCACTTGTACAGCTGCCACTGGGGGTCCCCTTGGCTAAACTGCAAAGGGCAGAGATGTGCGGCACTCATGAGTTGCTGAGAAATGTAAGCACCCTATACATGCTAATTCTTATCCTAATTCTGTCTCAAGTCCTCCTTTTCTCCTGTGCTTGAGACTTTTTTAACAACACAACCACAACTAAAATGTTGGGTAGGCCAGCGCAGCACGGTGCAGCTGCTGCTGAGCGTGGGGGCGGACGCTGGTGCCGAGGACTCGTTGAGGACATCCTGCCTGAGCGTCATTCTCGACACCGTTCCTGACATGGTGACACCAGCACAGCCACCAACAATCGCCATGACAACTGATAGCACCACCACTGCTACACTATAACCCCTACTGCTACTACTGCGTCAATGTTTACTACCACTGTTACCATCACCATTAGCACTACTTTAAACACTGCTAATAATGCTGCCACTGCCATCACCGATACAACTACCACAACTTTCACCACCACGACTACTGCTATTACGAGTGCCACAATCATTGTCATCACGAATACTAGCGCCAACACCACTACTGCTTCTTTTACCACTGCTGCTGCTATTATTACCACAACCATCACCACCTCCACTGCTATTGCTACCACTAATCCATCACCACTGTCACAAGCCCTGCATGATTATTTTTGAGCCATCAGTCTTGTTCCCTATTTATTTCAAATTTGGACTTACTTCCATATTCGTAATTTAGGAAATAACTTGAGTCAAATTATACCTTGAATTAAACATTTAGATTTTTTAAGTAAGTTAAACAATTATAACTTAATGATTGTTAAACAATGTTCTCTAATTGTATGTGTTGCTTTGTCTGTGGCTTCTCTGTGTTTCTTCCAAAGTTTTCACATTTATTTTAGGCAGCTGTCGCTGTCAGAATGGAAACCAGTACAAGGTGCAGCTATTTTTTCATCTCAAGTGCCGTCGGTGTTTTTAAAAAGAATTTGCCCGCTGCCTGTGTGTCTCCATCAGGCACTGCTAGCGCTGAACCAGCTACGCGTGATAAAGGAGTCTGACCAGAAGCAATACTTCTACCTCAGAATACTGGAGCCGACAGAATCCGGTGAGGCCTCTGCTGTTTAGTCAAGAGCCAGTTGTGGAAATTCTATATTATTCTGTTAACGTCCTACCGAGCTATCCCTTGTCACCCAGTGGTATTTATTTTACCGAGCACTTAAGACAGGGTTTCCCAAAGACAGTCTCTTGCAAGCCACCACTGTACATCTTGCAGTAATAACATATTTTGTGTAGAGCTCTTTGTAACTCCACAGCTGGATGAAGGCCTCTCCACGCCGTGTTGGCTGTGGCGGGTTGTTTGACCATACTTCACCACGCTACTGAGTATGGATTGGTGAATGGTGTTCCAGGACCAGTTCACATATAAATCTCCAACAGATGTTAGCCATAGGCAGGAATTGAACAAAGGTTTCATAGGGCAGTGCACTGACTACTGTGCCACCATTCACTGACCAATGCTTACCTCCTTTTAAATACATACTGAGTTTTTGCACACTGCACGTGTCTGATGACTGCTAAACACATTCAACGAGGTGTATAGAGTGCCAATTGAAATGAAAAGATTTCGTGTTTGACTTCCATGAAGAGGAGCTAAATTCCAATTAGCGAGCTTTGTATACTTCACATGGGACATGTTTAAAAATCATCATGCGTGTCCGGTGTGTAACAACTTGATTTTTTTTTTACATTGCATATGAATAAAAGACTTCCATTTTTACGTGACTCATTCGATGCATATATCATGCGTTTATTGATCGATAACACTGAATCGATGCATCATTGCACCGCTTGCACAGAGCCATTAATAAAATACAGCCAAACACACCCAACAAACAACATTGGTTAATGCCTATAGGGTGAAACTATACACATGCAGCCACTGGAACTGACTTGTTATTATTTTTGTTTTTATATACAGATGATCAAGAAAATCCTGTTCAGAGCTTGGTAAGCATTGGCACCAGCGTATTCAATTCAATAGACCACACCTTTAGAAATTTACGATGCATCTAATCCCACAAAGCGTTATTTAAGATCTTCTTGTGGATGAGTTATGTACAACTCCTTGGAGCTGCGACCAACACCACACACTGACCCCTTCAACTGGCAGTAGACTTGAGCTCAGGAGAGTGACACCCATTGAATACTTTAAGCTTGGGCATTGCCCCTTTTAAAAATGTTCCCTGCTTAAAAAGGGTTCCTAGAACCACGTATTGCGTCACGTTAGAAGAAGTTCCCAGCAATAAATAAGTCTTAAATAATAAATAATATACACGTGTTAACAGGCAGCTAGCTGATAGACCATGAAATCAATTAAATTAAATTGACAGCACGGATGGCTGGAGGAAAGGGATTTCCAGATTGAGAGCAGCAGAGGAGTGAACGTTGACTTGGACCTTTGACACAGAGCCTTGCTGTCTGCAGTGTGATAGCTAATTCACATCTTGCGCCACCACTCAGATTTCTCATGCGCAGGTGAGGGGTGTACCAGTGCCTGTATTACCACAATTTTTCTCCTGCTGCTGCCACTGTGCCTTTCCACTGCTCCCCCTCTGCCTTGTCGATGTTGATAGTTGGAGCTCGTGGTGATGAGACGGCTGTATGAGGTCGTGGACCACCCGGTCGTACGCATGTTCATCGACGTCAAGTGGAATGCATACGGCCTGTAAGTGTTCCATATAATCTAATCTAAGAGGTTTCTCTCTCCTTTTGTGAGGCTCCAGTCTGACGGTGTCTCCGAGAGGTGTGGCAATCTTATTGATTTATCAATTAATATAATATCTTAAGCTTATGCTGCATAAATAATGGTTTAAGTAATAAATGTTATTAAATTTGTGTGTTGTATGTAATGGGTTCATGTGACCCCTGCAGCCACTATTGGCCAACTTATTTTTATTGACAATTTAGTTCCTCTTAACTTGCGTATGTTCTCAAATCCTTGTGTTCCTCTCATGGTGTGCTTATCAATTTTTGTTTCAGATTTTTTGTCAATGTCCATATTTATTATTCATATGTCATGACATGCAATATACACTCCTGAAATGTACACGTCATGTATAATAAGCACTGATTATACACCGACAATTGGCTCTTGCATTATTGTATATAAACATGTATTTGTCTATTTACGCGATGGTGATGTGTGTATGTGTGCGCCCACAGGAAAGGAAACTGCTGGACCTTGACCACCAAGATGGCGTTCATCGTGACGTGGATGGTGCTTCTGGTGGCCGTGCCGTGGCCCCGTCGCCACGTCTACACTTTCCCTGAGGCACGGCCGCCCCGCATCACACTGCACCTGCCTGCCACAGCTCACTAGCATGAACACTCGCATGTACCCATCACACTATGATGTGTTTGCGGGATATACTGCATGTTTTTTTCGCATTATGTCTGAGATTTATCCCCACATACTGAGAGCTTCTTTAGTCCGGGCCCGTGGAGCAAAATGTTCAAAGTCATGCTGTAGCTCGCTGGTGTGAATGCTGATGTAAACACAGCTCTGTGATGTGTTTTCTGGTTGTGCAATGTGTTGTTCGGCATGAATTGTGACGGTCGGCTCCATGTGCTGGGAGCTTCTTCAGTCTCATTATGCTCGACCTGCTTGGAGCTTCTTCCATTCCAACACATTGAATGAAATGTCAAACTGACGGAAGAGGAGAGAGAGATAAGCGTCGGATATCGTGCTGAACGACACACTACAATTTGAAAACCCATTGGAGGAGAGCTGTATGGGTTGACATGTTAACGTTTAGCAGCAGCCATTAAGTTAACGTACAAAGCCGTTGGTTTGGCCAGGACTGGTGGCGGGTGGCGCTCGCCTTGTGGTGCGTGTCTCACGCTCTGCTGCGCATGGTGCTCGAGGCGCGCCAGCTCCTCTCCTCTCGCCGCTCGTTCGCTGCTTGGAAGGAGCTGCGGTACCAGGAGATCAGCAGCGACCGCCGCTTCTGCCACCCGTGCTGGCCTGAGGTTAGAGGATTCAGGGGGTGCTCGTTCCGTTCCGAATCCTGCAGGCCAGCCCAACAGCCCAGTCTACAATGGACTTAATTGTCATCTTGTGTCCTTGTGCTGTACTCAAGTGTGTTATAATGTGCCAGTGTCTAGATTTTCTAGTTTCTTTAATATGTTTGATATGTCCATAGGTCCCAATGTGTATAATGTGCTAGCTTGTTTCCTATGGGCCCTGGTATAAGGAATAAATTGTGGCCGCCCCCTGTGCAATTTGCCCACACATTGATATATAGACTGGCCCATGTGCCCCAGTGAAATTGCACCGCCTGCACACTCGATAGCTATCCCACTGCATTAATCCTGGATGTATTTTGGGTGTACAAATTGTCTTTGGTTACCGCTGCATTCAGGAGAGCATCTACCTTGAGAACCAGATGAAGAAGCTGAGAAAATCACAGGCTTTCTACTTCTTGGACTACTGGTGAGCTCTCTGCTGGAAGGCTGGGTTGACAGCAGTGAGTGCGCTCCCTACTGACCCACCGCGTGTCGAGTCAATGGTTCGATTCCCGTAACAGCGACCCCTACCTCCTCCCATCCCACTTCTTTCATATTTTTCGGATCCACACAGTATGCCTCTATGTCCTCACCTCCCCTATCTCTCATACATATACCACTTCCCAGTACACACAGTCTTGTTCCAAACTCTTACTCATGGCTACAAAGAAAACAGGGATACACAGACATACATTTCCTTCTGTTTGTATGCATATCTCTCACCTGCCTGTTTCTCCCAACGTGCCTCGGCTACCTGTCTCTCAACCGCCCGTGTTTCACCTGTGTGTGTGTGCGCTATGTGCCTGTGTCCCCCGTTGCAGGAACGTACTGGACTGGGTGGTGCTGCTGGCGCTGTTGGCAGCGCTAGTGACACATGTGGCGGACGTGATAGGGCCGAGCGCCGCCCTCGCTCGCACCCACGTGCGCCTGGCAGCCGTGGCAATAGTACCGCTGTGGATGTGCAACCTCAAGCAGATGCGGTCCTTCTGGTGGGACCCAGTTTACACACGCGCTTGTCTGTGTGTGATGTGTAATTTGTCTGCATTTATTTTTAAGTGTATGGAAAACGGTTGTATAGTGGTTAGTTAACCTCACTATGAGCCCGTTGACTTTGGTTAAATTTCTATCGTTCTGGCCACACCCCCTTACGTTGTGTCGGCCTTAAAAAGTGCTCGCTTGGGGTCCAAGGCAGATGTCTTCTCACTCATTGCAAGAACAGCAGTCACTGCTTAGACGACCACTGAATAGTCAGTGGACAAATCAGTTTCACAGGAGTTCCTGGGTAGGTGTATGTGTGGTTGGGCTAACATCAGTGGAGAGTGATATCTGAACCGGTCCTGGACCTCCCATTGGTTGACTCGGTCTAAAATGGGTACATGGTGCATTCTGTAAAACATCCGTAATAGGGATACATGGGTGGCTTCGCGTGGTGTCGACTGCACCACCGGTTCATGTGCTGTCCCTGCCTCAAAAGCTGCTTACTAACGTCACTTTAACCGTAAAAGGGTATGCAGAGGATCTTTTCTGTGATGTGTGTGAACATGTGTGGGTTACTGCGAGCCACAGGGTGATCGGCCCCTTCATCGTGATGCTGGGCAAGATGGCCGTCCACTTCTTCAAGCTCCTCTTCCTCCTCCTGCAGTTCTTTGTGCCGTACAGCATCGCGTTCCTACTCGTGTTCCACAGTGAGCCTCACTTCTCGCTGGCGACGTCACAGCGGCTGATAACCTTATTGCGCAGAGAGAGGGAAAGCCCGTTCAAATGCAATGTGCCCGACTCGCGCGTCAGTGAAAATGTTACCTCTAAATTTCCTAAGCTTGTGGTCGCATTATCTTGTTCCGCATACCACTCGGAGTCATTACTGTTCACGATGCTCGCGTGTCAGTGGCAAAGATGAGGATGTGGTCGTTGTCAGGCTGCTGATAAGCACATCGCTGACGATGTTGGCACGTCGTGTAGATTCTGGCATCCAGACCCTGGCATCGGGCCACATGACGGCGTTCCAAGTGCTGCGCTTGGGCTTCACAGACGAATACGAGGCGCTGGCCATGCTGGCCTACGCGCCGCTCATGACCCCGCTGCTCGTCGTCTCCTACGTGGGCCTCGTCTCGATCGTCTGTCTCAACATCTTCGTGGCTATGCTCAACGACGCCTACGAGAGGTCCTACCCCCGCGCTCTCAACCCACTCAACCGTGCCCTCAACAATGTTGATTTCTGCTTCTAACAACAGCCCCCACTGCTCTGCCAACGATTTTATGAATTGTTATGATTCGGGGTGGCGCAGTGGTTAACTCACTGCACGACAAACCCTTGGACTTGCGTTAGATTCCTGGACTTGGCTAGCATCTGCAGTTAATGATATCTGAACTGGTACAAGTTGCAGTGACCACTACACCTAATAACCCGCATGATTAAGTGCAGTGAGTTGATGGTGGCAGCCTGATCATCAATGATCTGCACACAAAAGAGCATCACAATGAATTTCTTACTTAAAATCTTGAGTTATTCAGCTACAGTTCAATTGCCATAAGCCTGCCACAAATATTTGAATCATTGCAAGTTTACAACCTATGTATGAGTACACAAGCTGTCAGTTACACAGAAAATTACTTCATATAACCATGCTATCAGTGACTGCCAAAACATTTAGCAAAGCACTAAATAATAGCTATTTATTTAGAACATTAATTATTAGGGGTTTGTTATTTCGTACTTATTTTCTTCGGGAAATAAAATATCTAAAAGATAATTCAATGAGCAATGATAATCATGGTATAACGATATGCAGCAAACCGGACAATGCAATTATCGCGGACGTCATTGCATGGTATATTGTATCACCGCTATACCATGGTACACTAGTGGTGACGGTGCGTGTTCGAGTGCAGTGTGAGCGAGGACCCGCGTGCCAATATGTACATGCAGCGCGCCAGCGTGCTGCTGGGGCTAGAGAAGAGCGTGCTGTTCCGTGGGGATCGCGAGGTCACTCGCCGGTTCCTGCACAACGAATGCTCGCCACTCCACGCCTTCTACGGCCACGAACGGTGCATGCACGCACGCACGCACGGCCTCCCTACCACCTTCGCCTGCCGCTTTTCCTCTCGTCTCTAAAATGTCATCAGCGTCAACATTTCAACATTGTCATCACCGTTATCAACCTAAAATTAATCGGAAGCAGACGAAGGCATGCCCACACACACTGGAGGGGTGACGCCAGCCGTCATGCGCCATCAGGATCCCCTGCCGGCATCAATCCACTCAAGATTAATATCAGCAGAATCAATTCAAGAAAATTATTGGTGCCTATCACAAATATAATTTATGAAAATCGCGCTGTTTATTGCTGGCCACTTGGACCTTTGGACAAATTTACCCTGATTGCTAAAACAGCACAAGTTTTATTTTTGAAAGTGTATGGGCGCACTGGCAATAATACCTTATTGTCATTCTCTGAGTGACTCGTATATTTATTAGCGTGTAAGTTTTCACGGTTGTGCCGTATAGCTCTCTGATTTAGGGTTGTACCGCTTGTTGTTCAGCATGATGTCCAATGTTCCACTTGCTAAAGAAGCTCCCAGCATATAGAGTGAAACGTCTGACAACATAACGAACACACGGTACCACCCAAAAGCATATCGTAGACTCATGTGTTGTTTTTTTATTGCAGTGCGGTACAGACAGAATTCGAGTTGCTCACGGCAGCGTGTGAAATCCAGGTATGCATGTCACTGATGCTAGTGCTGCGTGTGAATTATTGTATTATGTGTAGAAGCCTACATGTATACATTGTTACGTGTGTAGATGTGTGCGGTGCATTTGTGCAATCATTTGCTTATTGCACTGTAATCTCAGTTACCTGAGTACGAATTCCATCTTAGCACAATTGACAGTTTTAATGTATTGTTTATTTTTAGTCTTAACTAAAACAGTCAAAAATGTAGGCCACTCTTTGTTATTAAATGCAAGTGTGAGAGGCGCACTATTTCTCCCGATAATATCAGGTCAGCCAATTAGTGAGTTGGTGAACCGTTGTACGTACATATATTGCCAGTTACCATTTTTGATCCTCTCAGTGATGTTCCTAAATTATTGTAGTTTGCGTCTTCATTGAGACTTGTAATCGCCATGCTTTGATCTTTTATGGGGAGTCGTAGTCATCACTCAATCATCAGTGATTAAGATAAAAATACACTTGATGGATATGTGCAAAAAAATTACCGCTGGTCTGGGGCAAGTGGTATAAACATTCCCTGGGCCTTCTCAATGTTGAATTGCCCTCAAACGACGACCTGATGCAATGTTTAATTTATTTTTTTCTGGTAGGATGGTCTGGAGGAACTCTGGGAGTACGTGCATGATGACCACACAAACGGAGGGACCAAGGAGATGTCTTTCACCACCAGGCCTCAGTCTCCCCGGTTAGTCCCTGGTTCCAAGCCCACAGAACCGGATGGGAATGGAGTAGCTCATGGGGTCAATGCATGTGTTTTCACGTATATGTGTGCAGGTGTTTGCACGTATCTGTGTGCAAGTGTTTGCACGTATCTGTGTGCAAGTGTTGGCACGTATGTATGCCTGTGCGTGTGTGCGCAGGTCGTTTCCATCGGGCTCTCTGTCATCGGTGTGCCAGGAGGTGCTGGATATTCACTGGCAGCTGGACCTGCTGCGCATGGAGCAGCGTGACACCACTGCCCACCTGAAATACATGCTGCGCAACCTGCACCAGCGGCTCAATGCATACACCCCCATAGGCACCTGCGCTTCCCTACATACCCTCACACGTGCATACACACATGTACACTCACAGACGCAAACTGGTACAGCCTTGTAGATGCACCTACATAACCTAAAGGCTTTCGTTGTTGCTGCAGATGGGCAACCAGGGGCCATGGATGGTGCGAGTGCAGGGTTTGTGGAGGGAATGGAGAGACCACCATTGCACGTTGTTTGGGAGCGGCCGGACCAACCCAGCGAAAGCAGGTGCGAGAGGCAACAGAGGCAGACAACATCTAGCTGAGAGCGTCTGATGACTCTGTAAACCAATTTTTCTCAACTCCAATCCCGACAACATCCGCACGCTCCCACATTGTTTTGATTACCATTTTTTAAATCATGTAAATTAAGCCACTGTACACTGCATGCACCTGATGATGATCATGGCAAATTAGTCTAAGCAAAGGATACTAAATATTCATGACCGGTAGACTTCAGTCATGTAATGATTTGCCCCCCTC
Source organism: Petromyzon marinus (assembly GCF_048934315.1). Classification (NCBI taxonomy): domain Eukaryota; kingdom Metazoa; phylum Chordata; class Hyperoartia; order Petromyzontiformes; family Petromyzontidae; genus Petromyzon; species Petromyzon marinus. The sequence continues at coordinate 8,494,798 of NC_133709.1, read as the reverse complement.
ATTATTAGATACATTATCTTGATTCAGGATCACAATACGATAAAAACATATTTTTGTTAAATAAGTATTATTATACATATGTTTTACATTGCGGTGAATGTAGCACCTCTGTCTGCAGTGGTTACGTGAACCCATAACATACACAACACATAATAAATAATGAATTCCTACATATCCGCTTCATGCCTAGAAGACACAAAATGGCTGGATTGCTCAATGCAGTCATGAGGAGTGATGGTGAGATCGAGACCTATTTATAACGCTTTGGTTCTGGTACCACTTTGCTGTTAAGGGGCCGTCCATAAATGACGTCACGCGATTTTGGACGATTTTTGACCCCCCCCCCCCTTCGTCACAGCGTCACAAAAAGTCAGACCCCCCCTCAAATATGACGTCACCCCCCCCCCAAAAAAAATTAACCATGCTTCAAATCGCTTTAAACTATTGTCATTGTAGTGCGTATTTAATGTGGCGCTGCACTCTGATGTTGTAGTAGAAAACATTTCTTTAAAAGTCTATTTAATTAAGTAGAACGTGTTGTCTATATTTATTTAAAGTTGTGCATTTTGATGTGACGTCACATTTCTCAAGCCCCCCCCCCTCGTCACACATCGTCACAAATGTCTGACCCCCCCCTAGGTGCGTGACGTCATTTATGGACGGCCCCTAATGTTCCTTTTGTTAAAAATGCAAATAATTAGACACTTGCTCTTCCACTTATCACGTAAGAAACCGTGCCAGACTAAAATGAGGACTTGATGTTTGGTATGTAATGCTTCAAATGTATTGTGTTTATGATATGCATAAAATTGTGCTTGTTTTAAATGTATTGTAGTTACTGTTTGTACAGTTTATATGAAAATATTTGTTTTAGGATAATTGAACAGGCGAGGGTGACCATACGGAACAGACAATAACATAGAAACAGTACAAATTATACAACCAGCATTTTTTTAACTCTTAAATTGTGACCCCGACGTATGGCAATTCATGGCATCATAGTAGGGTGAATCATTACATTCCTTTATTGATGATGTGATGTATCGCTATGATGTGGTGCTAGCTACACTGCTGTTATTTGGCGTCATAGTCTTAAGGTGTGCTTGCTTACCACACTATACGTCACATATCTGACTCACTGGGGACCGAGGTATAGGTGGATATGTGAACATGTCAGATGTGTGAAGATATATAGAATGATGGATAATCCATGCACAAATAGGCCACTGGACAAACATAAAGCACACACTGCTTTAATCGTGGGAAATACAGTGTTTGAGAAGTAAATGTATGCGAGGCTAAGAATACATTGCTGAATATTAAAAGGTTGGATTTGTGAACATCCGAAGAAAATGACAGTCACAGCACACATAATTACTGCACTCGTGGGCAGTTAAATGGTCAGGGCATATATGTGATGATTGGATATGCGACATTGTTTTGTATTTACTTCAACAACTTGTCTGGGATAAAGAGAATATCTTTGTCTTGTAGTTTTTTTGTGTGACGGAGTATGTATGTGTGTCCTCTACAGCGTGGAGGATCCATCTACAAGCACTGGTTAAAGGAATACCCCTTGCTGTACTCATCATATGATGGTAAACACATAAATGAACCATGGTAAATGTAGTCTCACTGAGACATGGTTAACAGATGCACATACAACCTTCCTGAACCTTGCAACACAGGGTTCTGGTAAACATACACAATAGGGTCAGAGCATGCATAACATTTCAGGAAAGCTGTACAACTCGAGTTGGGTGTGAGCGCATACGACGCTTTATTTAGCCGAGCCACTGAGCTATAAATATAAATTAAATAATGAGCTGTTAACAAATTTATTGGAAAAAATGTCGAGCACTGAGTGAGCGATACAGCAGCTGCAGACTCCTAACTCAGAAGGTAAACAACAGCTTGAATATTAGGATCCACATGCCTGGGACATTTGTATTTGATGGAATCGTGTTCTCTTGTGGACACAGCAGACCAGACAGGAGGTCTGCACAAACATCTGGCAGGTGTAGGACATAAAGCCACAGGAGACCATCGTCTGACAGCCAAATATATAAACATAAATACTTAACAGGATTGGAGTAAAACATTTAGTGACTGTACGAGCAGCAGTGACGAAGTTGTCTCTTGACTAAAATTATCTTGGTTCATTGATCGCTCAAAGCAGTCACGTTTTAAGTCATATCACCGTTTTATTATAACCACAGCATTCTAAATTAAATGTGACTTAATCCACATTACGTGTTGTTCCAGGATCTTTGAAGGAAGACGCAACGCAAACTCAAACAGCTGTTGATGCATATCTAGGGTGTGTGTTGGATTATCCAACATGAGTTTAAAGCTTCATGAATAAGAACATTTCTTGAAAAGTAAGTTTAGAAATTCCTTCAGATTCCAGTGATATTGCTGCGCCGATGTATTTAGATGTATGAAAGTGATGTCGCAGTCTTCTCCAAGGACAGATAGCGATCAAGGTAAAGAAATACTTTACACAAATTCAAGATGTCCACAAATAAGATGCCTGACATTTTGATTAATTTATATCATAATTGATATAAAAGTTCACAATGGCACAAATCTACTGATATGTTTCACAGCACTTCATAAGAGCAGAGAAGAGCAAGTTATCTTTAATGTCATCTTTTTTTCTTTCTGGAGAATCTTTCAAAACAAGTGGACACAAATAACCTAGCGTATTCTTTTTTTCATAAACCTAGCAAATGTACTTTTAAAATATAAACATGTTTGTTCCTTTGGGTTTGTTCCTGCAATAGCTACACCCAGCCCAGAGCCACCTCGGATGCAGTTGCTCACAGCCACCCCCCAAATTGCAGTTTGTTGGGCAGGTAGTAACGGCTAAGTAGCCCTGGCGAGACCGACTCCAGTGCCTGCATCTCTGCCTTCACGGCACGTGCTTGCATTATTTCCAGCTGAAATACAAGACGCGCTCATTTCAGACTGAGTCAACCTGGCAGGTGCGATCGCTGGTGTGTGACATTGACTCAGTCGAAGTTTTCACCTGGTGGTAATTCTGTGTTGGACCTCGAGAAAGCACTGACTTGGTTTCAATTATGGCTAAATTAACCTATCAGCGGTCATTCCGGTGGTAATTCCAGGCTGCGTTAACTTGGCGGAGGCCTTCACCAAGGACTGATATCCAGCTGAGTCAACCTATGGGAGGTATTTGCAAATGGTAATTTCAGGCTAAGTTGATTTAGTAGAAGGCAGTGTTGATGACAAATCGTTCATGTGTACCACTGCGAACGCAGTCAAATATTTGTTTTGCTTAATGGTAAATTTTAAGGTGTCTTATGCAACAGGTTAAAAGTTTTAGAAAACCCCTATCCAGTTTGACAATCCACCAGTGAAGGAATCCTGTGCACACACGCTTGCTCATCACGCAAGCTCGTAGCCATGGCACGAGTTTCAGTTTGTGAGGGACGCTGAGGTCAGCTTCTAACCTCATTCCGCCACTCGGGGTGCAGCTCCATGAAGGGCCTGCCCAGCAGCCCCCGCAGCTTCCTCTGGTCTCTGTCAGAGAGTGGCAGCAGCACAGTTGTGGGAATGTTCCACCTGTGGAGCAGGGAATAAAGATAAATATCCCCCATCTAGCATTTCACATGCTGTTGAGGCAAATGCGGTTCGTGAGCACCTATCAAGGGAAGCATGGTGCATATTAAGATGGTGTGGTCTACACCACGCCTGTCCACCTTTTATCTCCCCAGTGATGATGTTTACACACTGTACTCGGTACTTAAGGCTGTGTCAACCTAGGTGAGGTCCAGGACTGGTTGAGATATTCGTTATCGATTTCTGGCCATTAGCGTCAATCCAACTCAAATTTCTGTGTTCGTCGTGCAGTGTGCCAACTACTACACTTTACCGCTCCCCACTTAACGGACACACACAGGTGCTCACCAATAACCAACACTCAGTGCATTTTACCTGAATATGCGTAGTTGCTGAGTGTAGTTGGTTATAATGCACGTCTATACTTAAGATACTTGGTATATATCATGCACAAATCTTGCACATGAGACATCTACCTGCATGGAGATGAGGACATGGCAGTATGATACAGTCCAGAAAACAGGTTGCTGACCTATCTGTGTGGTGTTTGAGTGAGATTCTCTGAGTATGCATGGGTTTTCTCCTGGTACCCTGGTTTCTTACCATACTAAATTATGAAGTTTGTATCCAAACATTCTGAAACAGGACCCTTCTGAAAAGGAGTGTTAAGACTCGGTGAGACTTTCTTGGATAAAAAAACTGTATTTTTTAGTGGCCAGGTGACTTGGTGACAGATCTGGCCAGTACATTGGGACAGTTTGAAAAGGGGGTTGATGGTAAATCATCTACCTCCACCCAGTAATAGATACAATCCCAAGACGTGAAATGAAGCCAAGTCGTGGGACCCACCTCTCTATTTCAGAGGGTAGCACACCCAGCCAGCAAAGGGTTGGCACAGTTAGGTTGGCAGCATCGAAGGACATGGACTGTAAGGACAACAGGACAAGTATGGGTTAGCCAGAAGCAGGCTTAAGCTGAGTCCATGCCTGAGTGATCATTTGTGCAAGATTGCAGCAGAAATTGCACAACTTAATATTTTCCAACTGCTTTTTCCACATCTGAGTGGCTAAAGTGCACCTGGCCATGTCTTTTGCAGCATAGCCCTACCCTTTTTATGGTTAGCTCCACCTCCACCCATATCAGGATTATAATAACCAATTATAGTTTGCAAATGTACACGTGATTAAATACTTTGCTACAAATTTCTGACCAGAGTGCTTGAAATTCGAGTCTGCCTCTGCTAAAAGTAACAGATTGTGTAACTGCTAGCAACTTGTTTCAGAGACGTCCACATATAAGCAATTCAGTTACATGCAACCAAGTTGTGCAACTAATTGCTCATTGGAACCGGATTTAATGGGGCACAAGTGTCCGCACCTCCGATTAGCATGGTTGGCTACGTACAGTGCAAAAGAGGTTCGTACATACAAAGAGTGAACGCTTAATACAATTAACTTGATTTAAATAATTGCACCATGACGTGAACTTAGCACGTGTGAGTTATTCACTATTTTATTACAGCGTGTTCCACCCAATCTTAATAGCAGCTGAGTATGTCTAGGTGTACCTACATGTACCTACAGGTCACACTGAGTGAAGTGTAGCAAAAGATTGTATCATTTTTTTGAAAAAGTGTATTTCGGTTAAGCTGAATATGAAACGTACAAGTTTAGTAGTTTTTCTTAACTTCCGAAATGGTGATGCTTGATAAAAAAAAATCATTTTTATATTCTTAGTCTTCATTTTGACCTGTATCTAATGTCTAGTTTTCCCAGCCTTCGAATAAATCCTCGGAGGTTGGAAAGTCTAGTGGTCATGTTAATTAAGTTAAATGTGTTTTTTATCCACTTACCAGGGACCCATACTTGTAGATTGTCATAATTTCAAATCCTGAAAAACAAAACTTTGTTAAAATGTTCATACTTAGCTCAGACTGCAGCATGTTATACTGTGTAGAAACAAAATAAACTTTGACTTGAAAAATCTTGTTCATGTTTGTACTTTAACAACCGAGTTATGATACGAGAAATGTACTTAATGAAGGTACTTTTCTCATGCTGATGGGAGTATGCATTGGTCTGGTTAGTCAGCCCGTCTATATAGTCAGTAAAATGAGCAACACTTAGTGTCAAATTCAACTCAACAGCAATTGTTGTGTTAAGGATAAATTGACTCCCACCATAAGAATGTAATTTATACTAATAGCCTTGAATTAAACAACACTGCCTAGCACTCATTCTTCAAGAAACTTTACATATTTTGTTTCAGTTGGACAGCAGGAACATTAAAACACCTTCAAGTATGCACTGATGTTTTCCAGTGTTTTTCAGCCCCTAACCCCTATTGTAGAGCGTGGATGATGGGACACCCGTATATACCAACCAGATCAGCTGAACAAGATGTCGTGGGCAATTCAGCACATCCTTTTACCGTGAGGATCTGCGTCCACCAATGCCAGGGTGGGGATGTGGAATGTGTCCCATAGCTTTCGTACCAGGAGTCGAGTGTTCAGGTCCGGGATGCCTTTCCCCTGGTTTCCGTAGAGAGTACATGGATTACACTGGCTCCAGCATCAGGTAACCACCAGCAACAGTCATCATGCCATTAACCGGAGCAGGGAAGTGATTTGAATTTACGTAATAAAGGTTTTCAATCTTATTTTTGAGGGCCGCTTGCGTAACCAGTATATCAATCTTAAGATTAATGTTTAGATTTTCCATAATTATTTTATTTCAGTGAGTGTGCCGTATTTGTGTGTTGGCTTTTATTATTGCTGCCATGATTGTAAGATTTGGTACCGTAACCATGATGCAAGGGTGGAATCGCTTGCAGAAGTCATCATCCAGGAGGTGCTGGAAGGTGGCATCCTTCTCCACAACAAGCACGAACCGTGCCTGTGTCGTCAGGTCTACGAGGCTCAGGAGGCAGGTCCGCGCTTACATTACGTGTGCATGCGTACATGCACACGCATGTGTGTATGCAAGTGCACACGTGTATGTGTGTGCATGTGAAGTGCTCACCAATACCGATGTCTTTTTTCATGGATATTTGAGCTGGATGCACCCATAAAGATTAATGAGTCTTAGGCTATTTGTGTGGGAAGGATGTCTTAATAGTTTCTGTAGTGTGTTGAGATATAATTAGAATATATTCCAGAAATCTATCTTTGTGGCCATATCGTGCAATGCCATTGTCAAACTAAGTCGGCACCCCTGAAATATTCTGGATTCGTATGTTCGGATATTAGTCATAGGAGAAGTGTGTGTTAGTTATTATTGTGTGTTAGTACAGTACTGCTAAGTTGCGGGCATGAGAGGACATGTTTGTACTCTACCTCCATGATTTGCATAGTGTGGGGAGGCCTTCATTCAGCAGTGGATTTACAAAGGTGCTGTACTACTATGTAAAAGGCCAAAGACGTACGCAACATGATGAAACAGGCAATCGTGTATTTGGAAGTCCAACATAATCTGTGCATTAAAGGATACTGTGCATTCCATGCACATTATTAGACACCAGCATTCCCTGTAATTGGCACACAGTGACAAGTTTCAACACTGGACCACCTTCACATAAAACAAAATCTGTGGTGGACATTGGCACTGCTGCTCTTGAAAATATTTATGTTGCCAATCGGTAGCCCCTAACCCTATTCCTAACTCCAACATTGCCCTTCCCCATGCATGGCTATGACGGTATTCCCAACAACATGCCCATTACCTTCACCTGTGAGCTAACATCCAGTTCAAGTAACTTCTGGTGGAAATAATAGGGGCAGCACTTTCTCACACACTCTTCCACCAAGAGTAGTGGTTGTCACTTGACAGTCAAACCAAATTTTTTTCAGAGCTGCAATTAAGCCAGTCATTGCAGAGGTGACCGGGCTAAGACCAGCTTTCTATACCTGAGAACCTGGTTTATTCATAGGCAACCATCTGGATTTGGAAACATGATCTCAGTAATGCTAGCTCAAAGTTCTGACCTCTGAGCCACCTCGCCAAAATCAACTCTGGTGGCAGCAGTGTTTTTTTTTTTACACAACAGCAACTTTCACTGCAACCTCTATCAGTGAGCAAATGAGAAGACAAGCTCCAGCCTACTCTGCCTCCCATCCATATGTGCGTACATTAGAACTGCAGGTGCAGGAGATCTTTGTTCCGTCCTCCTCGATGTAGCAAAGGTTGCCGGCCACACAGCCCTTGGAGGTGGACTGCTGCAATTGGACATTGGACAATCACAGTGAACCCATTTGGGCCACGTGTACATATGTTTGTATCAGATAAACAGTGTAATGTTTATGGTTACATGGCTTTTGATTGGAATATAACAAAAAATCATTTATTTTCCAACATTAAGACTAAAATTGCAAGTAAACTAGAATGAGAAAATATATTGGATGAATGATAGGGCTAGGACCTTGATGAGTGATGGAAGTTATCCTTAAAGGTAGTTCCAACCCAAAACACAGTTTTCATCTTGCAGATATGTTCCTAAGCTGTGAGTTGTAGGTGGTCCAGTATGATGAGTGTGAAGCTTTGTTCATGAGAAATAATTTAGCTCTCTCGGGAAATCACTGTAGTGATATTTTAAAATGTATACGAGTACAACTGCTGGACATCATAAAAGTGTGCCTGGCTGATATTGTCAAGTAATTTTGTCTTTTTAAGGAAGATTCAAACACATTTTAAACAGCCTGCGACATGCATCTTCGATGGGTAACTGCTAATACATGTAAATAATTGATCTCCCCAGCAATTTTCTGAATTGTCACAATTCAGGATTGCGATTTAACTACATTTTTAGAATATATCAGTTTTACCATCTCATTTGTATTGTTTTTATGGTGTTTTACTCCATTAGTCCAAATGTAGAATTAACAATAGTTTGTATATATTTTGCATACATTGTAAGTTACCATTTCAAACACGCACAATTCGACGAGTGTAAGAATGCATTTTAATCGAGTAAATGATGCATAGATGCCTGTCATGTATCATCATTTTTTATTTGATAAAGTATTTCACCTGGATAATCCCTTGAGATGAAACATCTCATTTGCAATGGTGTCCATCGTGTCAATTGCAACATAAGAGTGCTTTATGTTTTCGGGTTGTATCTTAGCCGATGGTCCCCCCCCCCCTCCCGTGCTACTACTGTAGACCCTCTTACCACGTGCAGACAGTCCCGAGGAACCCTCAGTAGACAGGCGATGTTGTCCACAATATTGTTAACTATGGTCTGGCTTCTGAACACCGTGGGGTATTGGTAATAGAGGTCTCTAAAATCATAACCAGACAAACATACACACAAAGGTACTTGCACACATTCTCGTTCATTTACAGTCATCTATTTCGTCATGCATGTAAATATGCATCAATGCGCACACATAGAAGCTTGGCTTACCTCTTAGTTGAGTTTTGGTTGGTCTGCACGAGATTGTAAATCATGTGCAGGACTTTCATAGTCATACCTAACACACGCATCGTATGGCATGGCAAAACAGTAGTAAGATACTTACGGTGCCACATCTACCAAGTGTATTGTATCATGAGAGCGTGAAACGGAAATACAGTACATCAACCCTGTATGTAATGTTACTCTACAGTGTTTCAGTTGACTGGTCAACAAGACCCATATAAGCATTCATGTATATTTGGTCACCAAATATTAATTATTGATCCCTTTATCTAATAAGTTACAGGTCTTGTATTAGGTCATCTAAGAGCCTGTCACATGTACAGTATACCAAAGACGTCATGCTGGGTCTCTTGGACCCAGGGCTGCATTATATCATTAACTTTTGCAAAGACATTTGCGTACAGTTAAATTACAGGACATGTTTTTGAAATGGTGATACTCAAAGTAAGCTATCTGCTGTAAAGACTTTGAAGACCCTTTAACATCATGCACAAGAGGTAAATAAAAAAACCAGCTGAATTGTAAATACATTTTACGGTGTGTGTATATATAAATATATTCTAATATGGCTTCAGTTTATTTTGCTCGAGACAACAAATCTCAACGGGTTATCACCTGGGCTAAAAAAAGAAAACTGAAAAGGGGCGGGTTGGATGAGCAATGTGCTTGTGAGTGCACTACTCACACAAATTCAACATGGAGCATTGCATTGTGAACTTCTGTTCCCTTAACACCAGTTCAGGCAGCATTTGCAGCCCCACCTCCTTATTGAATCTGAAGACACACGGCGAGTGAGGTGGTTCCTTCACATAAGCACATTGCTAACATGGGGTAATTTTACCATTTACAGATGGGACCCTTAGCGATTCTGTTGGTGGTTTTCTGTTCAGCATGAGGCAGTACTCATCTCCAGTTTACAGCCGAGAGCCGGTGTTGGAAATTACACATTCCTATGATATGATGCGTATCAACATGACAACCCCTGTTGATTTTCCTCAAAGTGTGGGTTTGCCATGTAAAAGAGCTCTAGGTATTTGGCATTCAACTATTCACCCTTTCAGTGATTTGATAGATGAACTGCATTTTTCATTTGATTCTCATTAACCTCGTTTTACAATATAATTTGCAGTATTGTTTCTTACTAAATGTTACAGCATATCATTTCTCATACGCACAGCATGATGTATCCTGAGGGTAAAAATCAATTTTAATCGATACATCGAGGCGTTACATGCATATTAAGTACCGTATTGGTAGTAGGGTAGCAAGGCTGGAGTTCACTGATGAGTATTAATAACGATGAAACCAGTTAACCTGCCATGTGCTTTACTGCTGACTGAGCCAACTTGCAGGCCATTTTCTATCCCAATATGTTTCTTTTACCCCTTTTCCACTGGCACATTTGAGCCAAGCTAGTTAATTTCTGCTAGCTATTTGCCATGCTGAGCGAGAGCCAAACCATAACACTCTACGCCGGTCTCACAAGATGTCAGAGTCTGGTTTGAGGTGGAATAAATGACATGATCATTGCATGTGATGTCAATACACTGTGAAGAGACAGTCACCACGTCTCCTACGTACATCTGAATTCGTTCATTGCATGCGATGTTCAATAGCACGGCTCGGCTGTTGCAAAGGAAAAACAATGCGGTGCTTCCTGTGCATTGGAAAATGAGGTATTGGCCACTGCGATTGCCAGAAAGCACCCTTTGAGGGCACGTTGACGTGCAGCTCACCGCACGGTGGCCCAGCTGTGCCGGTAGACAAATGAGAGCGATGGCGCCTGCTTCCTAGCGATGGAGGCCAGCACCTCGCCTGCCACATCCTCAATAGCCCTCAGCACCTCCTCCCTGCAGACAACCTCATGTCAGTGGGTTCAGTCACCACAGCCAGATTGTAAATTGCCATTGTAAAAATGTCGCAGTCTTATCCTTAATATTCATCGGATTTTATGGTTATAGCATTATATTTTTTGTGCAATTAAACCGCATTATTACATTCCCACTGTGCATTTTTCCATATCTAACATTTCTGCATTTAAGAATCAGTTGGGCTGGTCGCCTTAAGAAAATGTATCAAATAGGTTTTAACTTTTTTATATGGATAAAATATGGTAAAAATAAAATGGAGTTCAAATATTCACAGTACTTGTGTAATCATAGTATGAAATATATATTTAAATAGCCATCGTATAATCATAAATCTTCAACCATATAAAGGTGCAAAACTATACCAACTGTCATAAATTGGGCATTGGTAAAGAGTGCTTCATTTCAAAAATAAATTAACCAGGTAAGTAAGATCTTGACTTTCGTGACTGCAGGAATTCATAACCAGGTAAGCTTATAAACTGAAAAAAAAATGTTTTTGCTGTTTGCACCATTTGCAGAAAACCACCATGAGGGGAGAACACTGAAACTGCATTTTTTTCCAAATGTGAGGTTTTTATTTCATGAACGAGAGGGATTTGAAGGGCATTTGATAAAAAAAACAGTATACATAGGCTTTTTTTAGAGGTGAGATCTAGGTTTTCTCAAAACACATACGTCAATAACACTGCCTTAAAAAGAAATGTAGGTGACATGGGCAATGACTTCATCACAGCACAGAGAGGCCAGATGTAAAGTCACTATTCACTCTACCTCGCTGGCCTATTTTCAGAGAAGAATAATTAAAATAATTGACTTATTTATCCAGGCCTCTTTTTCATGAGGGTCCCGCAGTCGGTTTTTATTTTAAGATATTTTCAGCCAATTTATGATGAGATGTTTATTATACAAGTGGGAGGAAACCGGAGCACCCAGAGAAAACCTACTCATGTAAGGGGGCAACACTATCCCCGTACAGCAGCTGCGGCGACGGTGCTCGTGTGCGACTATGGGGCTCATTTTCCATTATACTCGTTCACATTAACATACCAATCTCTCTCTTGTCCCTTTAACGCAGCTGCTGCTGTGCGTGCGTGCGGCGACGGGACTCCTGACCCCGCCCACTTATCCTTGGGTGACGCCCACTTCAAACCGCTATATAACCTCTTGTTGCAGCAGCCCTTTCTTGTTCAGTTCTACCGCTGTATCTTTTCAGCTGACGACGATTGCTTGTGTTGTGATCGAAACGCCGCGATTTCTTATTTATTTTTTCTAAACTACGTGACTTTACCGAAAGAACCAAAGAGTATGTACGTTACAACCAGGCGAGAAAGGGCGTGGGTGGAACGAATGTTTTCTAGTCACAGGCTATATAAAGAGGCATTCACAAACGTGTTTAATGACCCCCCCGCTCCCTCTCTCGGAGTGTTATACAATGTCCTCGTCTTTCCGTTCACTGGTGGAGTTTCTCACAAGCCGTTATAACACCACACCACCACACACCCCCCCCCCGTTACTGTGAGAAAGTCGAGGTAAAAAAGTCGAGGGAAAAAAAACGTCGAGGGCATCGAGAATCCGTAGGCGCGAGGAAACCCATTTAAGCTTCCCGTTCCCTATCTTCGCCCATTATAATTTGATGCAACCTGTGTTTAAGACGCCGGGGCCTTAACAGCGACGTGAATTCTGGCCGAGCGAACTCATTCCGCTCACGGACCGTCCGAGGCGGCGGGTCGAGACAAACGCCGGCTGCTGTGGCGAGGAGGAGGACGACGACGAGGACGACGACGAGGTGGTGGTGGAAACGGCGCGGAGCTGCGCGAGGCGGAGCTGGTCCAGCGCAGCGAAGAAGCCGTCGTTGCCCGCGGCGGAGAGCGGACGGAGGACGCCGGGTCCCTCGGCACGCGAGAGGCGCGGGAGCGACATGATCCGTCGCTACGCTACGCGGGAAATGGCCACCGCTGCGTGGGGGGAGGGTGGGGGCGGAGGGTGGGGGCGTGGGGGAGGGTGGGGGGTGGGGGGCCGTGGGGGGCTGGGGGCGTAGGGGGAGACCTTGGGGGGTGGGGGGGGGCTGGGAGCATGGGGGAGGCCGTGGGGGGGTGGGGCCGTGGGGGGTGGAGGCGTAGGGGGGAGACCTGGGGGGGGGGGGGCGAGGAAGCGCGGGAAAAGTGAAATCCGGCGTGAGACGTGAGGGGAAAGAGAGAGATCATTTGAAAGAGATATTTTTGTTTTAAATTCGATACTTCGAGAGACGCAATGTATGTGTGAATACGAGACGGCCCTTAATAAGTAACGTCACGAAGGAGTCATTTAAGAACCGTACGCTGCTCCTTAGCCGCAGGTTGCCAAACCCCCCCTGTAGCTTAAGACCGTGACACTTTAAAGTTATCGACATTAACCTTCAAATATTTTCCATTGTATTGCTTAGTGGTGTAAACTAATTATGTACCGTGCATGTAAAAGTTTAAACTACAATGGGGTTTTTTTTTGTATTCGATGTGTTCCTCCCCTGAATTAAACGGAAATCGTGTTACGTGTTTTATTATTGCATTTTTTTAAACGCAATTAATATCAAATTATAGACGACGCTGCCTATTTACAGTTAAACTCTTACTGAAAAGTTTTACATCCCCACCCTCTAAATTAAAGTTCAGGTCGTGTTGGGATTTGAGTGTTTACGTAACGAAGATCGCTGAAGTAACAAACCCAACAAAACAGTTAACGCTTGCCTGCCATGAAGAAGGGGGAAATTGTTTAATCATTATAAACTGAGTACAGTCAATATAATTATGTTGTGTGGGTGAAACGGTGGGCGCCGCTTATGTGCGATATGATAAAATTTTTTTTAAATAAAAGTGTGAAATGTCGCACACAACGACCCTCGTAACAACTCGTTTATTACAATTATTAAACAACACAACAAAGTAAAGTAACGCCAGTAGCACCCCCACCATCATACCTGTTAACTCTATTTATGAGTGTACCTACCTTATTACAGACAAATTAAGACATTATATTGGTCACCCCGTGTGCCTTGTACATCTCAACGTTCATACTACAAAGTCCCATCACAAGAGAGAAGCAAATACAAAGACAAAAACAATGTTTTGATTTAAAGCTTTCTCGTGACTGCAGGGATTCATATTCTTGGTTCTTTCGGTGACTTTACCGAAAGAACCAAGAATATAAAAAAAACAATGTTTGCCCGCATTGAAACTGTTGTACGGTATATGGACCTGCAAACTCAATTTCCCTGTACAAGAATACGGGTTAACCGTATGGGTTGACAAGCTATGTTATACTCTTTGGTTCTATTGGGTAAAGTCACGTAGGTAAAAAATAAAATAACAAAAATCACGACGTTTCGGCCACAACACGACGTTTCGGCCGCTTGTGTTGTGGCCGAAACGTCGTGATTTTTGTTATTTTATTTTTTACCTACGTGACTTACCTACGTGACTTTACCCAATAGAACCAAAGAGTATGGATCCTTGCAGTCACGAAAGCTTTAAATCTAGAGAAGCTATGTTATATATACACATACACACACGCGCACTTGCGTAACTAAACTAGTTATAAACTCACCAAAGTTTAACGTCGACCGCATTCGCATCTAACAGCAGCGCGATATAGTTAGTGGCAACAACCCCCAAACAATGCTCTGACTACAACACCCACCACCGACCATTAACATCGTCATCGACAATTGACATCATCGACCATTAACATCGTCATGGACCATTATCATCATAGACCATTATCATCATCATAGACCATTATCATCATCATAGACCATTAACATCATCATACACCATTGTCACCATGCACCATTAACATCATCATAGACCATTAACATCATCATAGACCATTAACATCGTCATGGACCATTAACATCATCATAGACCATTAACATCCTCATAGACCATGAACATCATCATAGACCATTAACATCATCATAGACCATGAACATCATCATAGACCATTAACATCATCATAGACCATTAACATCATCATAGACCATGAACATCATCATAGACCATTAACATCATCATAGACCATTAACATCATAGACCATTAACATCATAGACCATTAACATCATAGACCATTAACATCATAGACCATTAGCCTCATCGACCATTAACATCATCATAGACCATTAACATCATCATAGACCATTAACATCATCATAGTCCATTAACATCGACCATTAACATCATAGACCATTATCCTCATCGACCATTAACATCATAGACCATTAACATCATCATAGACCATTAACATCATCATAGTCCATTAACATCGTCATGGACCATTAACATCATCATAGACCATTAACATCATCATAGACCATTAACATCGTCATGGACCATTAACATCATCATAGACCATTAACATCATAAACCATTATCTTCATCGACCATTAACATCATAGACCATTAACATCATCATAGACCATTAACATCATCATAGTCCATTAACATCATCATAGACCATTAACATCATCATAGACCATTAACATCATCATAGACCATTAACATCATCATAGACCATTAACATCGTCATGGACAATTAACATCATCATACACCATTGTCACCATGCACCATTAACATCATCATAGACCATTAACATCATCATAGACCATTAACATCATAGACCATTAACATCATAGACCATTAGCCTCATCGACCATTAACATCATCATAGACCATTAACATCATCATAGTCCATTAACATCGACCATTAACATCATAGACCATTATCCTCATCGACCATTAACATCATAGACCATTAACATCATCATAGACCATTAACATCATCATAGTCCATTAACATCGACCATTAACATCATAGACCATTATCCTCATCGACCATTAACATCATAGACCATTAACATCATCATAGACCATTAACATCATCATAGTCCATTAACATCGACCATTAACATCATAGACCATTATCCTCATCGACCATTAGCATCATAGACCATTAACATCATCATAGACCATTAACATCATCATAGACCATTAACATCATCATAGACCATTAACACCATCGACCATTAACATAGTCATGGACCTTAACATCGACATCGATCAATATCGACCATTAACACAATCATCGACATGGGCCATTAACATCATCGACCATTAACATCATCATCGATCATCATCGACCATTAACAACGTCGACAAATAAAGGGCACGCGATGTCGAAGATGGACGGACGTGCTGGGAATCGCTGAGCAGTTGGAGAAGATGATGGACAACAATGCCACGGTGGTAATGTCGTGTAATAGCGGGCCAAGTGAGATGCGTGTATTTATTATAATTATAAGTATATTACGGTGCCTGGGGGTATACATGTAAAGCTCACCGATCCAAAGGTTTGTTCCACTGCGCTGTACATGGAACAGATGTGGGCCAAAAAACCCCATCGAATTGATGTAATCCGCTCTTACGGTGCTGAGCGAAATTAAAGTTAAACGAACCTTGGGTTTGTATTCTACAAATAAACCAACGTTTGGCCATCGTATGATAGATACAGTATTGAAACATTGACACGGGAAATAGGTATTTTAGTTATGGCAACAAAATGAAGTATTCAAATTATTATTCAGAAGTCTATTAAATTACGAACAAAAAAGTTTAACAAACACTGTGAAACTGCAGGAGGGAGCCTTGGAGCTGCTGAAGACTCTTCAGAAGATGAAGATATCTCTGGACGTACTCAAGGTAAACATCGGTTTAGCGACGTGTTAAACAATTAACTTATGGTCACCGCCAAGGCGACAGTGCGAAATGAACTTGGCGTGTTCAATGCACCAAGGTGAAAATTAAGGTGTGTGTTTTTTTAAGCCAAGGTGTGAAATTAGTGTGCATGAAAGGCACTCGATAGTACTTTTAAAGTACCGGCATGTATAGGGTGCCACGGTGGCGAGATGTTAACTACTTCGCCTGGTATACAGGGAGTTGTGGAGTTCGATCACGACCCTGATGCCTGCTGTGTAATTGAAGTTGGCATTTGTTCTCCCTCCCTGTGGTCGCGTGGATTTTTTTTTCCGGGGTCCTCCGTTTTTATCCCTCCACATTTACAAACATGTATTTTAGAGTATTTGGCAGCTATACATTTCCACACGATAAACCACTTCGTTGAGCTATCATTTGTGGCCAGGTCGCTTCTGAAAAGGAGCTACATAGCTCAGTGGGCTTTACCTGGTAAAGTAAAAAAAATAGTTTTGTAAAAGCAATACATTGTGATTTTAATGGTGTTTTAAAACTAGTTTTTTTTTAAGGAACCACCATGTGAAATTAATAGTGTTCTCAAGGCGCCGCAATGTGAAACTAATGCTTTGTTTTTTACGGCCTGGCAGTACTCACAATTATCACCGTTCGGTATATTCTCTACACAATTGTGCAGACAGTCGTCTATTACATTGCCTTGTGGGTGGAGAGATGAGATGAGCTCATGTGGCAGAGATGGGGACAACTTGTGGAGGCCTTCATCCAGCAGTTCCTAGAGCATGGCTCTATGATGATGAAGGCACTGATATATTTCCACCAATCTGGACCACACGCAGTTGCCTGTCTCTCATCACGTCAATGGCCTCACCCTTTTACCCCTTTTTCCGGCAGGTGTCCCGGATTGGGTTGGTTGTGAATTCCCTTCGCCATCTCAGCACGGAGGAGGTGGTTTCTGTTGCACGATCGCTCATCAAGAGCTGGGGGAAAAAACACCGGGGTGCGCATGGACCGAACAGTTTATTGTTTTTGTAATTTTTTTTTTAAAATTCCGCAATGGCGCTCTCAGCATCGTTTCACGACACAAAATATCCTCTCTGATCTTTTATAATCCTTTGCGATGAGAATCGCTGACGGGAGCTGATTCCACAGAGATACATTTGAGAGTCCTCATGACCTCTGGCATCGGGTCTAATAGAAAGTAGCAACTTTCCCACCCACTAAACAGGCGTGAGTAATGTTCGTTGTTCGGTGGCAAAAGTTGTATTTTAAATCTCAGAGCTGGCATTTAACCAAATTAAGTGTACAACCAAAGTATAGATGTGCAGTTGAACATGTGTTGTGTGGTGTGTGTCCTTGCACCTAGCCTGGCACAAGCACTGTGGTGACATCACCGCCACTTTATAACGAATGGTGGCTGTTGTTGTGTCCTGCAGATGTTCATCGGAAGGTGATACCTGAATCCTGTGTGACCCATGACCTTGGGACTAGCATTCCTGCATCATCCCGTGTGATCAAAACTGTGAGCTGGCATGGTTCCCATGACTTTTAACCCTGACACATGCATTTACATTGACATTTGTGACCTTAAACCCTGACTTGACGTGTAACAGACTCAACGCTTAACCAGACTCATTGCTCATAACTCTTAAATTTGCATGTACTGTATTGTTTTGTTACGCTCAGTTCTAATTGTTTAATTCTTAATATAGGAAAACCCCTGGCTAGGCTGAATAATGAAATAATTTCAAGCCTCCTCCACGCAGTCTCTGTCGCCCCCTGGAACATATTGCTGAAGCGTGAGAGGACGTGGAACAACTTCCCCCATGGTTTTTACTGCACGACGGTGGAGCAAAACACCGACGGAGCCAGGGGGGGGCGACGGAGCCAGGGGGGGGGGGGGCGACGGAGCCGGGGGGGGCGACGGAGCCGGGGGGGGGGCGACGGAGCCGGGGGGGGGGGCGACGGAGCCGGGGGGGGGGGCCGACGGAGCTGGGGGGGGCGCACATGCACACATACGTATACGGCTATACGCGCTCGGTCGAATTGCAAATCCGTACGTGTACAGCCGTGTGCGGGGTTAATCATGGAAAGTTCTTGGATTGCATGATCACCGTGCATAAACATCGGTGTTATAGGCTTCTGCGAGGCTATAATGTGAGCATCAGAGGGCCAGTGCAGCAAAGTCCATGGTATACTGTATTATTATGCTACCACATCGTATGCTACCTGCCTTGACCAACCTGCATTGATCAGTGTAGTGAACTAGGCAAATAACCCCCATGACCAGCACGACGTCAGTTGGCCCTCATCCAGAAGCGGATTTAAACAAGGTATGCATGTAGATACACATACTTGTACTCTCATCAGGGCTCTCCTGCACTGATGATTTATAACGAGGGTGATACTTGTTAACATAGTTATCGCATGTGTAGTTCAGCAGGGTTCGGGGGTTACCACCCTCGGTGACGGTCGCTGTGTATTACAGGTGCAGAAGAAGCTAGGCCTGTTCGCGCCCATGATGACCTACGCCTTCTCCGTCACCTGCGGGCACCACTGGAAGGTAAATCCATCTCATTCCTATTCTACCGCCCTTATGCGAGTGTGTGCAGCAGTCATCACAATACTGAGTGCTAAAAGGGTCATCGGTGCATAAATAAAATGTATTCGTCAGATGTTTTCTCTAATTGCAACAGCCCTAGTCCCAAATCCACGCCAATTGTTCCTGCAATGATAACCCTAACATTCTCCATAAACCACGGTCCTGAATCCATCACTCATCCTAAAACATCACCTATGAAGTGTTTAGGATGAGTACTTCTGGGTAAAGTATACCCGCGAAAGGCCAAAACTAACCCCCGTGATAGCTAAATTGGTGGACAAAGAGGTTGCTCGCTTTAGGTCTAAGTCGCGGAAGATAAACCCACGGTATTCAAGAGTCTCCTGCAACTCTGAATACAGTCCTGACATGAACCCAAAATACAAGACCATGTATGGGTCAATTTAGGAACTACGCATCTGTCTCTGTCTCCACGGCGCATGTGTTTTAACCCCACAGTGCCCGTGAGCACAGATAGAGATGGCAACCCCTACACTGCTTTCTAAAGATGTGGGAGAAAATGTTGTGTTTCGCAGATGGTCGTTTTTTGAAATACACCCCTTGCTAAAGCATTGAGTCCATTGTTTTGAAACATTCATATCTCGTTTTACAATGCAAGCGGTTAGCTGGTGTCGCTGTTGGCGGTTTCAGCAGTTTGATTCCCACGACACCTCCTCAGCGGGTAACGCAGAAAATTACCAGAGTACACCAACTTCTGTAAAATGGACATTAAACACAACGTGACATTTGTTAGAGCAAGTTGTCTTATGCTGGTATGTATGTATGTGTATGTTGATCTTCTTTCACACCATACGTAGCCAACCATGCTAATCGGAGGTGCTGGTGTTGTGGCCTGAAGTATAACACTTAAACTAAATAAACTTAACTTTTTCTTCCATAATCATCTTCAACAAGGACCAATCCACTGCTGGATCAAATCCTTCCCAAGCTGTTGCAATATTTCACAGTCCTGTGATGTAACAATCCACTTGGCGCATGCACACGAGCTAATTTCATCACTTCATCTCCGCAGTAAATGTTCTCGTTTTGCACGTTTCCTCTGTGTGGCCGTCACTCCATTGGTATTATTTGCCATCAGCCATCATCCTGCTAGTGATGTGTTCATCCCAAGTCCTTTTTTTTGTTTGTTTGTCTCAAACCCGTGTGTTGTCTAATCCACGTGCTCCTCTTCTTGTTGCTCAATGTAATTCAAAGCGTGGCCATGAAATCCAAGATCTCCTTTGCAAAGGGGACTCTGTGTTAGTTTAGATAGAAGACTACATTTTGAGGAACACCAGACATGCAACTTCATCGGTAATGTGTACAGAGATTTTGACACCAATGAGAGTGAAATCAAATAGCGCTGTTTAATTCGCAGTGAAATATAACAAATGTTGCCAACTTGATCAAGCCATAACAGTACGCTTTACATATTAAGAGGGGAAAAAAAAACGAAATAAAAGCAGTGCTTCACACTCATACAGTTGAGCAATCGAGTCGGATCCATCTACAGTTATCCGTTGTTGTTCTTAGTGTAGAAAATGAGTAAATATGTTTCTTTGTTAGAAAGTGATGCACCAGCACAAAGCAGCCTTTTTGACAGGAAGTTCTAGAGCAAGGTTAAGCATGAATCGAGAAAATGAAAAGCCTCTCTTCTAGACCCACCTGCTATTTCTGGTGCTGGAGAAAGAGCTTTGTAAAATATTTCTGTGCTTGAGTGTGTATGCATGTGTGGCAAGTGGTGGTGTAGTGATTCAATGTTGCATTATGGTCCCAGCCACCCAGATTTAATTCCTCATCCTGCACATCACCAGTCGCAGTCGTTATGTGAACAAGGTCTGGGTCTCCCCAGCCTGGCCTAAAATGAGCACCAAGGGTGCAGTGATGGGATGCAGCATTTTCAGTACTGGAGGTGGCGCTAGAATTGTGACTACGCATTCAGCACCGAGTGAAATGTGAGCTGTGTGGTTGTGTGCATGTGTTTTATATGACACAAGCATTCATGTATTAATATGACATGCAGTTATATGCACACTTAGCCCTTATAAAGTCTGCATCAACACAGTTTTTAAAACATTGGCAAAAATGGAACGATAGAAAATACTCACTGGGAAATAAAAATGTTATGTTACATTTTCTTCCTGATCAAGAACAATTACGATCATCAGTCACACGTCAGGATCGGTGGACTGAAAAAATCCAGGTGCAATGGGATTTTTTGTTGGGAAATTGGTGGAAATAGCACCAATTTCCAGGGGTGGTGGCCCACTGTGTGTGTTTCGTGCCACGCTAATATAAATTAGCGTTGTAGTCAGCAGCATCGTGCACACACCAAACACTCAGCATTTAATTTTTTTGTTGCACATACATTTTTTAAATCATTGTATTAAGTAGAATTTGATTTTCCAAAGTCGGTCATCCAGTTCGGTACATTTAATGTTGAGGCAAATTTGGAAAACCAAATGTCATGCCATTTTGTGCAGTGAACCTGGTTTTATCTTAGCTGACTTACAATCATTCAGACCCATTATCTCAGCAACGTCGGCTCAGCACTTTGACATTGGGATTATATTCCTCCAGATCAAGATGTCATCTTGGCCAAAGCCGTTGATACCACCACACCTCTCGTCAACGCTTTCTACCCTCTTGCCAGATCCCACAGCTGCTGTGCAGCAGACACACGATCTGACCTTAAAGATGAACGTTTTCCAACCTTTCCAACTAGCTCATTGTTATGGGGGACTTGCGATTACGGTATACCATGCGTAAGTTAAGTTACCTGGATGGCAGTAGTGGGAATCAACAATATAGATTATGCTTGTTAACTTACTGAGTGTCAGGATAGTCGCCCCCCCCCTCCACACAGCCACGTGTGCTTTAGGTCCCATTTTTCATTAATTATAAAGTGACCTAAATTATACAACTTTTCATATGTGTGTGTATATATCAGGCGACATGTCTATCACATGTTAGTCTTATAGTCCATGTTGCAAATTACATTGCACATAACCTCATATTTGAGCTGCCATTAATAGGCTGTTGAATTTAACTTCAGAACATTATCCGATTATAGAAAAGTATGGTTCGGAAAAAGTTCCTCGGAACAACATGGCCACACATCTTCAGCGACGCATCCGACAGAACTTTCATCTCAGTAGGGGGCCTTGGGCTCATAGAGCATCAGCCAATTCCACTGAATTGGAATCTGACACATTCTAAGACAGCACACATTAAACACAATCAACACTAATAGATGCACTTTCGACTACGACTGAGCTCTAGTCGATCACACAAAAGTTTAGAGAACGAGATAAAAACACGGATGGACTCAAACGTATTACTTTATTATTCAGTATGGGCACCCTTAACGTCAATACTATATAGATATTTGATTATTACACAAAGGTAGGACTTTTAAATGAGCTTAACGTTCGAGTAAGTTTGTATAAAATGTGTTCGGTATCTCGTTCTCAAAAAATGACACCGCTTGGCGCTCATTGTAGAGACTGTGCATGTACATACTGTAGATATATCCAAGTAGAGTACATTTTTTTGTACAGCTGTATTTAAAAAAAAACGCAGATATTACAGCATGGAAAACATCTTCCCAAAAAAATGTAGTTCGTAGCTCACTGAGTAACTTAAGTGAAAACGTATGTAAAATAACTGACACCTATCTCAATGATTCAAGCACCAGCCAAATAATGATTGCAGAGAGCATTTTGCTTGTTGCCGATGGGCTAGATGAATAACCTGGACCCACAATGCACCGCTCGTTACAGTGTTGTACGGTCTTGGGTCAAAGACAAGGATACACACATGCATTGATCTCTCTTTGCCCCGCACAGCACGTTTGGCATCACTGTTGACTTTGCCGATCTAGTGCTTCAGGTATTAGATTTTTAAAAAAATGTACAAAATCATTGCGGTGGTTTTTCGTGTCCAATCTATTCAGCAGCATATGACCATCTTGCAAATGAGATGTAAAGGGTGATCTATTTCTCGATCATCGTCAGCCTTAATCCACTTCTTGATGAAGGCCTCTCCTAGTTTTCTGCCACCACCTCGTGATCCTGACGATACCCCACCAAAGTCATAGGGATACATTTATTTGAAAGCCTCGACAAGCCTCCCACCAATCTCTACACACTTAATAAACAATCCACATACACGCAGTCTTTGTTGTGACCCGACAAGAAAAAAAAATCTTAGTGTGGTTATACCAGTCGACACACCGGCGTCATGCAATTGTTCAATCTCGGCCAGTCCAACATACAAACGTCTCAACCAGTCACATACTTCACAAGACCATGGTCATTGGCAATCAGTGGGGGGCATCTATAAACGAATCAACCTGTACTATAAACCAGCAGAGTCAACGTGAATAAATAAAGAAAATGTGCCCATAACAGACTATGTGGGCTCTAAATTGAGATGTTCCCTTCACCCTTGTTAAAGGTCAAGATCACTTGGAACGAAAACAAATACTTTTTTTTTCATCATAGTTTTCTATTGCGATTCAATCAATCAAAAACATTTTGCAGGATATCGCCGATCTCGAAAATCCGCCTCAACTATAGCCTCGGCTTTCCCCGCGTCAAAAGACGCTCACACATACTTGCCCTCGAACTTAAAGTTGAAACCGACCTAAAGGGGTAGACTGCAACTTCATAAAACTCTCTTAACTGAACTGTTTGCTTTGTGGAAAAGCGAATACATTTCAAAATAAATGTTACAAAGTTCATCATATATTGTATATGTTTCTTTTTTATGTTTTTTTTTGCTTTTGGTGTTTCTATACACAAGCAAAACAAAAAGAAGATTATTTGAGGTCTAGTCTACCAGACTCTGAATGACTTGTGATATTAGTCTAACAGACCTTAGTCTCACAGACTGAATGACTGACCTCAGAACAAATTCATGCTGACGACCACGTCAAATTGCACGCACGATTAGTGGTAAACACTATGTTAACAAAACTGCTAACTGCCTTATTCGATAGAATGCACGTGACTCATACAGTACGTAATTATGTTTACAGTGTAATAAAAAAAAACTTTACAGTTAAAGTACACAATGTACTTTACACTGTTACATTAAATGTAATACTCGCCGATAGGTTTTTAATGTACCGCGTCTTGTTCAGCATGATGTTCAAACAATACATGGCACAACTTGCAAACCCATTTGAGAGCTACACATCGCAACCATAAAAACCTAAGCAGTAGTCAAATGTAATGCTGTTTTATAAATAGTTGAGTTCCATAACACCCCCCGACTTAGCACACAACCAGATCCAGCTAAAGATTTAGACACCAAGGTGCACTTATCACAGGCGGGACTGGCCACAGCGGACCGAGTTCTTTGTGGGGAGGAACAATCTCGAAAAACTACTCACTTCTAAATCTTTTGTAGTCATTTTTGTATTACTTTAATATAAATACATGTTCATTTTGATTCATATGTTGTTGTTTTCTGACTTTATGCGAACGAAATGACACAAATTCGTCCGTGTTCTCATTGAAAATAGGTAAACTTCTAAATACCACTGTCCTAGTCACAAAAGCAAAGTTTGTGGGTTTTTAGGCATGAGCAATTACGAAATAACACTTGCTACCCAGGTACAAAACTTGTGTTACATCGTGTTATTAATCTTGGTATGCATGGCCATACATTCTTACAAATATGTCCCATGGGGGAGGCTGATCCTTGCCATAGGAATGTAGATTTTTTTTTCACTACTACCTCAAAGCCATAAATGGACGTGAGCACTACCCCATATTTGAACGGGGAGTTATTCTTGCGTATGGCAATATGTTCAGGAGCCAAATCCCAATGTCGTATTTTACCTCTCAATGTCGTATTTTACCTTGATAAGGTCCATATTGAGTGATTTACCAATTTTGGTATTACTTTTTTGTCAATAACTAGTTCCTGTTAGTCTTTTATTCGTCTTGTATTCTCTCTAATCTGGTTTCACCCATTAGCTTGAAGATGGAGCTTACTTTCAGCTAGGTTTGTTTGGGTCAGTGGCCAATAAAAATGTTTTCACCCAGCACACCACATCCAATATACCACTCGCTATGGCTGTGGATATTGGTCATCTGCCACCTAATCCAGTCTTCTATTATTAACCCAGAAAATATTTGAGAAATTACGCTCTGCTTAAACATACTTTAATTGTAAATAATAGATTGTACGATGCATGATTCAATTAATATATTGTGACCGTTTGAATATATTTTAACCAATGAATTGTTGCATGCTTGCCGTGTAGAATACCGTACCGTCGAAGAGTGTGGTGTAAGTAAAATAATGTACATTGGTGGCATTACGCTATATGTAGCTTCATAGCATATAGGTGCAGCCCACGTCCATATATTTGGGTTGCATTACACACTGCACAATGGCAGAAGGCAGACTTCACACTTGGTTCAATAGATGCTGTTCGCAATAAAATATGTCAAACCCACATCTTGGCATAAAACAAACTCCAAATGTTCACAATGGGATATTACACAGTCATAAAATCCACATCTCTTTCTTTTCAATTCTAAGAAACATTCACGGCACTAATGTGTTTTCGGGTTCAACAGCGTGTTCGCCATGATGTCCGACATTTCGTTTCAGGTGCTGGGAGCTTCTTCAGGAACTGAATGAATGTTCGATGTTTTGCTCCATGTGCTGGGAGCTTATTCGTTTCCCAACATCATGTCGAACAACATGCAGTACAACCCAAAACCACATCAGGGGGCTATACAGCACAACCAGAAAAATGTAAGTAGCAGTAAAGTTTATACAAATATGTTGATGTTGCCACCAAACGTAATGTTTTGGCACAGTTTTCACGAGGTGAAGAAAATTAACACTTAACGTGAAGGAAAATATATATTTTATTTTGCAGCCCCAGTTAGAGATCTCAATGTAATCTCAGACTGAAAATAAGTCACAAAAAGCACGCCAACTTGCAAATTGAAGCTGCGTCAGCACTCACTCCCCCCTTAAAGTAATATACCAAGCACGTGAAACCTTTGAGCTTCAGCAACTAAAGCATATCTGATCTGAAAAATAAATGAATAGCAATTAAATCTGTCCCGATTACTTATTTGCTACCCCTAGAAGGAAATGGACTTGATGTTCATAAAGTATTTACAGAAATCCTTTTCTTTTTTTCTATATATATTTTTTATTGCTCGTGAAACATTAACAATTAAAAACCCCCCTGCTTTATAAATTAAAAGACCAACGCAACACACATTTCAAACTTGCGTTGCCTTTCACACGCAATTGTATGTACATATATTTACATACTTTTAAATGAAATAAATGTGCGAAATGTTTTGTTTACAGTTATAACTTGGTGTATTTTTGTTTTGCTGATAATTGATAGAATATTCGTGGTTGTTTTTGTCCTCCCCCCCCCCCGCCCCATCTTTTTGGCTTAATCAACTTTCATCTTGAGTTGTGGCATGCCGATCGTGCTATGCGAATGGAGGCACGGGGATAAGAAACGTCCATTGTGGTGATTCTCATATGTGGCAGAGCCTCAGATCCTTGCGTTCGGGAACTGCCCCAGGAGAATCGCCATCTCACTGTGTATCTTGTCAAGCACTTTGAAACTGGCTTCTCTGGGAGAGGGGTTTGTTGCTCTACAGGCTGGCGGGCCTAGCGTAACCTTATTAATGGTTACAGTAAATAAAAGAGAGTGTTCTTTCAGTCAGCTCAACTCTACCGCGCAAAAGAAGCAACACAACGTAAAAGTTAGACTTCTCTGGCGCATAATTTTTCACGTAGTTCGTAAACATCAAGTAAATTGCATGCAACATATTGGCACCGTTCAATTTCAGTGTACTTAAGTGTTCACCCCATCCCCAGCCCTCACGTTCACAATCTCTGGCCAGATCACATAATGCAAATCTGGCCCTTATGGAAATAACTTGGAAAGGCTTACTACTGAGATTTCCCATGCATTCAGCCAAAACCAATCAATAAATAAAGCATGCTGTCCACCTCGCCCATGGTGAAACCCTCATCTAGGCCTTGGAATTAAATAAATTGATTCATTGAAAGGTTTGTTAAGGCATTTGCTCACCGAAAATGCCTTTTACCGGTCACTTATGCACCATGAAATGTCTCACCCTCAGGCCTAAATCGATAGGAATTAAACAAAAAATACCCAACTTCACATTACGAAGGCCTCGCTGACCTGGGCTTGCACAGCAGCAGTGCTGCAGCCTAAACATTGCTGAAGACACCGTTTAGACTGTCGAGAGAGAACACAGCTTTTCTGGTGAGAAAGGCAGGGAAGAAATATCGCCCTTGACTCCCTTCAGCACTGTCACTGCAGCTCACAGGAAAACTAAAATATCTGTACAAGTGAAGATAATATTTTTTTATCACATTTTCATTGCCGTTTTTCTGCCGTAGGATTCAGCACGGCCACACTTTCAGCATTTTAGCAAGGCTGGTGAAAACTACAGGGTGCTTGGCACATTTCAAGCCCTGTGGTATTGTGGAGATTATTTCTCTCTCCAGATTGCTTCAATGTATTTATCCTCAGTGTGTTTAATAATATAATATATGTGTGCATTGTACTGGCGTGCACATTCATATTTTATTTTCCAAGTTGGTAGAGATGTTCGTCAACTGGAGAAGGTGATTATGGGAAACTCAGAGGCTGCATCTGCTCTCCGACTCATCAAACTGAAGATACAAAGTCTAAAAAAGTCCATTTTAAAAACTACTAAAAGCCAAAAAGGCAACGATGCCCATATTTTATGCGTTTGTGTAAATGTAATTTTTACTCCGTGTCCCTAAATCATTACCTCTCTTAAGCTGCCTCTGAGCCGGCACCACCCTTCAAAGCACTATGAGCATCATGGAGCTGCATGCACATCCGTGAGCAGCAAGCAAGCAGCTAGGTTCGGCTTGTACTGCTCATCACATAAAGGCTATGAAACAACTTACTGAGCCACCCGTCAAGTGTCTCACTGTTCAGCACCGTGGAAAAGATCGCTCGAACTCAACCTCCTGAAGCAACAAATGAAGGTGAGGAAATCTCTCGAGCAAGTCTTCTTTCTTTAAAGCTACTCCGATGTCAGAGAAGAGGAGACACTCGTTAATCATGGCAACCCACCGCCCCGCCACCGTACAACTTGGCCCAAAAAATAAAAGATGCAAGCCGCATTACTGTGCTCAAGAGTGGTCACATGGTCGGTTAGATGATGGGCTGTGGAATGTTCCCTGCTTATCGTTAAAAACAGTGAAGTAAACACACACGCACGCACGCACACACCCTCCTGCCCGGCTTCAAGGCCCGTTCAGGTTAAGCCCTTGTATTTCTTTTTACGCAAAGTTATCCCTGCTCAGCCTAAAGATTTGCCGAGCATAAAGAACTCTTTAAGGATCTCATATTTTCTCTAGAAGGGGAGGGCCCACAGGCCTCTTTGTTAACGACTCGGTGTCCCCTTGTTATATCTTTGGACCCCGCGACTGGCCCACACTAAAGTTCATCCTGAGAACGTGTCATTCACCCCAAATCAAACAGGCTCCAGCATTGAAGGAGGGAGCATTGTTATGACTCCCCACAAACGCCCATCATGACCCACACATCTTTTTACAAACGCAGCTCACGTCTGCGCGCCTACTCCACGTCCCGCGGCCCAAAAAATATCGCTCTCCCATCACCCGCCGTCGCCGGCCTACTACGGCTCCGACAAGGAGGAGCCGGCGGTCGAGGAGGCCCTGGTGGAGTTGAGGAGGGACTTGTAGAGCACCGAGTTGATAAAGCGCGGGTAGGAGTCGCGGTGCATGAGCGTGTAGATTTGCAGCTGCGCGTCGTCGAAGGCGTGGGGTGTGGGCTCCAGCATGTTTCTGTTGATGACCTCTCGCACCCGCGAGTCCAGGCTCACCTGCGCGGCACGGCCCCAATGCCATACGTGTCTCACGGACGTCCGCCACGGATGTTGTAACGGTGAAGGATGCTTACGGGTCAATTCGGCGAAAACTCAGCCTTTGTTACAAGGATGGAATGGCGTGGACGTGTTAAGCATGGGGGATGCTAATGGATTTCATGGTGGCTCTTGTAAGGTAAATGGAACAACAGATGATCTTGGTTCTTTCGGTAAAGTCACGTAGAAGGGAAACAATAAAATAATGAAAATATAAAACAATAACATTCTCACGACGTATCGACTGCAACACAAGCAATCATCATCAGGTGTGAAAACCACAGCAAGGAAACAATTTTCCACAGCTGCAAGAAAAACATTTCTTGCTGTGGTTTTCACACAGATAATGATTGCTTGTGTTGCAGTCGAAACGTCGTGAGAATTTTATTGTTTTATATTTTTATTATTTCATTGTTTCCCTTCTACGTGACTTTACCGAAATAACCAAAAATATGAATCCCTGCAGTCACGAAAGCTTTAAATCGGAACAACAGATGTTTTACGCGAAGACGTCAATGGGTTAGTGCGTTTGATAGTGGCATTTGTTAGGTAAATAGAATGGTTGCAATATTAAATATGGAGTTGTTAATGGGTTTATAATTGTAATGATGATTTCTATTTAGCACAAGACACAAGAAGAAGTTGAAATTGGAGATGGTTGGAATGAAAATGGCTTCCATTAGGCACACAATATAATGTAGATGTTTTCCCGAAAAAAAGTTGAGATGTTGAAGCATTGACATTAAAGATGATGGCCTCCATCAATCAAGCAGTGTAGATATGTTCAACACAGACGAAGAATAAAAGTTGTTAGTTTGCTGATGATGCTTGGAACAAGAGTATGGTCATGAATTTATGATCGTTATTTCCACTTTCTTTGGACAAACTATGTACGGTAGATGTGTTCATTACAAGGTATGGAATGTGGAGGTGTTGAATAATTGATTATGCAGGCATCCAGTAGGCATGTCGTGGAGATTGCTTTAACGATTTAAAAAAAACAGTGGAGACGCTCTAGGATGGGGATGTTTATTCAGCAAAATATGGAGAAGTATCATTTTAACAGATTTTAGAACGATTGCTGGTCAAGATTTTGACCTCCATTAGACCTGATGTTGCCGTTTATTAGACACACAAAGGAGACGTTTCGCCGAAATATGTTGGAACATGAAGTTGTTGATGAGGTTACCGACTTTAATTCGCCAGAAGATGAAGCTGTATTAATCGCAAGCAGACAGGGCAGTGATGAGTGTTCAAGGAATCATGAGCATAATTGCAGCCGCTGTCAAACAAAAGTACGGAGTGTGTTCCCTGGGTGAATGCCGTTGGACTAGGGACTAATATACTGTTGAACTATTTGATCAATCATCGTTCGCCATGATCAGTCCACTGCTTGATGAAGCCGTCACCGTATCTCACAATCCTGCAATGTATTAATCCACCTAACCCTACACATAAGCTGGTTGCATCACTCCCTTTCCTCGCTGGATGTCATCTCCAAGGCTCTCTGTTCCTTGACTGCCATTTACTATTTTGTAACCATAATCTCTTCCTGCGATTTGTCCTGTCCAAACCACTTTCTTTTCTTAAAAGTTTTAATGCTCCCATTTACATCTTGCTGTCTCAGTGTAATTCCAAATGTGCATCTCCCCGAGCTTTCTTGCACAGATTTCTTCAGCGGGTGCATGGGAATGGAATGGATAGATGGACACAGATGGATGCAGAAGGCATGGACTCTGACCTCCTTGGGGGACAGGATGGAGATGTAGTCTTCGTAGATGTTCCTGGCGCGTTCCTCGATGGCAGCGGGATCGCTTTCGTGTGTCAGCTCCTCGCACGACAGCCAGAAGAGGAGGTTCTCCTCGCTGAATTCGGAGCGCAGGAACTCGCGGAAGACTCGCCGTCCAGCCGCCGAGCGCATGAGCCGGTCGAACGAGCGGCCCCAGGCACGCACCTCCTCGGGAGATGGAGCACTGTTGTCAAATCAAATCATCAGTATTTTTGGTATCTGTGCCATTCTTATAGCGCCAAGGCTGTCACTAAGTATTGTCCCGCGGTAGTTAACGCTTATACGTTGTTTTACCCAATTAAGTAACTTGCTAATTTGGGCCGTGATGCTGGCACACATAGCCTATTATTTTTTTGAATAAGTTCATGGGGTCTACAGGTGGTCGTTGGAACTGCGTCAGGTTTACTTTCCTAAAGAAAAAGGTACCGTAACTCGAAACGGCGTAAGTCGAGACAGATTTTCCCAGAGAAACAATTATACAATCAGGAGTTACGTTCCTGACCAAGAGTCTGATATGCAACTTTTACTGATACGAATACAAATAGCATATTTAATCAATGATATATAAAGTACAATAATAGTGTTTATGACGGTTTTTACCTTGATTTCCATATAATTTCTGGATTATTTGGATTGAATACAGAAATCGCCTTTCTGCTACTTATTTTTTCAACACCATCACCAGAGCACGAAGCGTTCCTTTTATCAGCCGTTTTTAAGGATGAAATCAATAGAAATGCTAAATACTCATGAAGAATTCACAGAGAGTTTTTAGCACTGGAGCGTGTCGAGGAGCCGACGGGCTGGGCGACAAACTGTGTGTAGAAGCGGTGCCTGAGTAAGCATCGTGCGTAAATGTGAGTCCGACCACCGTTGGTAATAAACGCTGGTGTGGCAATTGGCGACCCGCCATAAGTGCAGATTGACATAAGTCAAACCGACTTAAGTCGATGATCGCCTGTACTGTGAAGTAGATGGTGCGCATTTTTGGTTAATACACCCACAGTGTTAGCCAGGGCAGCCACTTGGCTTGAACGTCAAACCTGTGAAACAAATGGTAAATGTGCTACTATTTGTGTCATCGCCTTGTCGAGTGAAAATAAGTATGGAAAAATATGCATATTCACAGGTTATGTAATGCTTTCCAAAATGCAAATATCCTCGAAAGTATTTAATTAGCACTACAGAAGCCAACCAGTGTCTGTTAGGGCAAAATGTGTTTCCCTATTTGCCAATAGTCCTTATTGCTGTGGTTCGTGACTCCAAATTTTGGAAAACTCTTTGAACATTGACCAGTTTTCGGTAGGGAAGTGAGAAATGTGTTCATATGGGATCATCTTTGCCAATTATTTTGTACCCCCTGCCCCATGTAGTATAACTGTACCAGGAGTGGATAGGATTGGTGTTAGGTTTAGAGTTAGGCTTGACCGTAAAATATAGCCTGATCTATCCATATACCCCGCAGCTCATGGTCAAACGAACCCAACAGCAACTGGGCCCTGATTGTCTGCATACGTGTGTTCTGTAGCGAGTACAGCCCCGTGGCTCCCACCTCTCGCCAGGGCTGGGGATGCTCTCCAGTTTTGTGTCCCGCGATGTACGCCGCCCCACATCCTCTTCCTCTCGGTTCCGGATGGCAAGGCTGCATGGTGCACGCATACACACACACACACGTGTAGATGTGGGGCCGTACGGTGAGGACATGCACGAGTGCGTATATTTGATGGTGAAATGGGTGTTAATGGTGAAGCAGTGATGGCCATGGTGGTGGTGGTTGTGGCAAAGCAGTTGATAGCGGTGAAGTGCATGATGATGGTAAGGTGGATGATGATGGTAAAGCAGATGTAATGGTGAAGTTGATAGCGAGGAAGGGGAACGGTACATGGAACTAATGAATGCTCCAGAAAATGATTGAAAGTCATTCAACAGAATGCAGGACGTAACTGAGTTAAAACAATAGGAACGGAATGTTAGAAACTTCATCTCTTTTTTGTTTGATAATCCATTCCAATTTAATTAATCAAATGTGTGTTCTTCGAAATGGTTTTTTTTATTCATCCACTCCACTCTGCGCAAGGTGTGAGTTTATTTGTATCAGGCAGTTTGTTTATCATGCACAGTATAATATATCATGTATGTACATATTCTGGACACCTGCTAGTAGTCAGTGATGTTCACTGATAGATTGTTAAGGAGCATTCCAATCATTCAAGCGGGATTTAAAAGAACACTCCAGATAAGATCATGAAGATATCATAATGGAACATAAGCACTGTTTGGAACGAGCAGCACAGACCGGAACGTTTTTTGTCAATCGTTCCCCATCTCTGGTTGGTAGCGATGATGGTGGCGATGCGAATAGACACGAATTCCAGGACCACGGCATGGACTATGGAAGATGAAGTGGATGATGGCGATGGCAGTGATGGTACCATGAGCAGCTGCAGCAGCAGCACCAGCAGAAGCAGCAGGTGTTTGCGGCTCCTTGTTGGGGGGCTCCTCGATGGACGGTCCTGCTGCCACGGGCGGTTGCGCGTGTGTCCGGTGACCCCTCTCTGGTGCCGGTGGTAGTTGTGGCGGTGGTGGTGGTGGTGGCGGCGGTTGCGGTGGTGGTGGTGGTGGTGGATGTGGCGGCAGTGAGCCCTCCAACGGAGGATTGCCTCTTGCGCATGTCCAGCCCTCTCGCGTCTCTTCTGCTGGTTCAAGATAACAGCAGCATCATCATAGTTAGCATTGTCACGTGACACGCTAAGGCGTAAGACCTTTAGGTTACATGGCCACATTGGAAAACTCAAAGAGGAGAGCGTTTTACACGTCACCATGCGGTGGTTTAGTAGTGCGTGCTTGAGACCGGATATACACTACATAGAGAGACGGTTTTCGTTACCGAAGGATAGTGCTTGTTGCTCCCGAAGTTGTTTGATAAAGACTTAAATTGTTTAATAAAGCCTACTTTTCATGATACATTCTGAGTGTAATCGCCTTAAACTATTTCATTACAATTAATGTGCCGAGGAAGAGAGAAAAATAGACAAACACGCTGAAAATCAGAACCTCATTGGAGAAGGTACAACCAATATACAGACAGCTCTTTATCAATGCACTTTTGGATAAGGGCCTCCCCACGCAGGTCGTGAGTGTTATTTGATCAGTCTTCGTGCTAGTGAGTGCAGCCGGGTGAGGGTGGGGAGAATAGTGCAGTCGTGTTCAATAAATGGTGTTGCTCTGCAGACCGCAACAGCAATGACAGCGCAGCAGCCTATAACACCTGTGCTGTGCATGGTGGTCGCTGCATCAACGAATTATCCAGTGAAACGTGCCTCGTTTCCGAGGTCTAATGAGATCAAGTGCACTCTAGTTGATTTCGTCAGAGGCAAACTAGATTACTGTAGCACAAACTGATTGACTAAGTCGTTGATGTAAAGGCATTGCAACCGGTCATTTCGCAAAAGAGTAACCAAGTACCATGGAACCCCCTTCAGGGAGACAGCTTAAATTGTGAACGACGAGTAAACGTGGAACGTTGGACCAACTTTGCGTCAACATTCGTCCAACGGTTCGAACCATATGCCAATGTTTGCTCAACGTTGCAACGTTTACTGGGCTTCATGGTTTAACAGTTGTCTTCAACTGATTTATATTATATCTTGGACGGAGGGCTATGTGCCTACTTGTAGTTCCACCACGGCACAACTCTGTTGGAACTTTCAGCACCCATATTCTTTGGTTCTTTCGGTGAAGTCACGTAGATAGAAAGAATAACACATCACAACACAGGCGATCGTCTTCATCCTGAAGACGATCGCTTGTGTTGTGATCGAAACGTCGTAGTGTTTATTTTATTTATTTATTTTTTATCTACGCAACTTTACCGAAAGAACTAAAGCATATGAATTCCTGCAGTCACGAAAGTTTTAAGTAAAAATTTCAGCACCCAGTGTGTGAACAGCTCCCAACACACCCCCCACACAATACGCGCGTCAGAAGCCTTTCATCATAGAGGTCCTGTGTTTAGAGAGTGTGCAGCCGGAATGGGCTGTGGTTCATTTGGCAAAGAAGCAGGGTTATCTCAAGTCGTGGAAACATGAGCTCAATTCCCTCTAGGGTCAACCTAGTTCCCTCATTATCATCACTAGCAGCAGCAGCATAATCGTTCTTCTGTGGCAGAATTTTTTTTATCACCGTTGGAGAAGGGTGCACATATTAATACAAGAATGTCATCGGTGGTTGTTTCCGTTTGTATCGAACTATCCTGGCCACAGGAACTTGGTATTTTGGTCTGTACCTACAAGCTCAACCACAGAGCACTAGCCAACACTCATCTGCGCGTGAACACGCATTGGGAGATGGATGTATGAGATTCGATATTTTCGCACAATGTGTCAGTTTATGCTCTACTGCAGTGCAATGTCCACCGTGTTGAATGCATAAGGGCACAGTGAGGTTAGCCTTTCATGCATTCAATGTATAACATATATACATCAAAATGTTAACATAGTACATGCACAGTTACGTTTATATTTTTTTATTGTATAAGAAATAATGTTACATGTGAAGTCCATTATATGTGCACACAAATGAATACCTTAATATATTAGGTCAGTTCACATTTAACACCAGCATATAGTGTGTAGGATAGGCAAAGCCTGTGATAGGCCTTGCTATACAGTGCACAAGGCACTTCTATTCCTGTAATAAAGCACAATAAAAGGCAATATTAAACTGTTTCATTAAATTGATGCACCAATGAAAACAGTAATTTCCAATATTACATACTGAACTGTAATAATATACCGTGTTATACCGTTGTATTTTGTAATAAGCACTGCTGACACTTATAATTACTGTATTGATTAACGTGAGAGATATAAAATACAAAACATGTTTTTAATTTAAATTGTGAATAGAGTTGAATTTATACGTATTAGAAATGGTAATATAAAGAACTACGAATTTAAATTGTTATAATGAATCTAAGGGAATATTATTGATAGGATACTCTTGCATTAATGACACTTGATGTTAATTAAGATGCATTCACGCTCGCATTAAATTTTTCCGTTAGATATACGACACAGAAGTATACATTCTAGTTAAGGTGCTAGCTAGTAATTTTGGTCATGATTACGATGTTACACTATTCTTCTTTGTGCTGATGATGACGATGAAGCTGGTAATTATGTTAGTGATGATGGCAGGGTCACTGCAATTGACTAATAATGCTGCTAGTAAAGCACCCTAGTTTAATACTAATGATGGAGATGTACGATGTTAAAGCAAGCCGCTGATGGGAATTATGGTAGTGATGGAGACGGTAGATGTGAATTCAACCGACTATCGTACGTTATGCTGAGTTGCATTCATGCCATTGACGGGTGCTGCGTGTGTAATGCTAGCACTGTATTAATAATGCTAGTTTGAACGCTAACGATGGATGCCCTGTGTGGGACACTGCCACTATATCGTCGTGATGCTCACGCTGAATTCAATGCGAATCGTGTGCATGTGTTAATGACGGGTGCTGTGTTTTTTTGCGATGCCATTAATGTGTTCGCGCTGATGGTGAATTCTGTGCGTGGACATGCGAGTGCTGCATCAATTGCGAGCGTTTGTATTAGCGCTAATGCTATCGATGGACGCTCTTATTCTAAGGGGGGGTGGGGGTGGTAGGGGTGCTTGCTTCATGTCAGTCGTGGACGCTGTGCGATGACTGTTTCAAAGCCGGCATTGTCTTAACGCTAACGTTGTGTGAATTGCCGGTATTCCATCATGCGAGTGGTGCAGCATGAAGGCGAGCGTCGCTGCTGGCGTTATATAAATGCTCGCGTTCGATTCATGCCGGCGGCATCTCCGCCGCCGCCGCCGCTGTGCTAAGGCGAGTGAGTAGCGATGGACTTCGTGCGCGATTCCAACCCCCGGCCTCGTTCCCGTCTCGCTCACCTCTATGCGCTACTGCTGCTGTTGCTGCTGCTGCTCGTCTCTGCTTCACCTCGGCGCATCCCTCCTCCTCCACATGCAGCAGCAGCAGCGACGAAGACGACGACGACGACCAGCGGGCAGCTACCGATTCTCCTCTCCAGCGGCACCGCGGAGAATGATGCACTCTGACCGCGCGCGCGTGTGAATCTGTGATGTGTGTGTGTGTGAATCTGTGATGTGTATGCGCGTGTGTGTGTGTGAATCTGTGATGTGTATGTGTGTGTGTGAATCTGCGTGACTGTGTGTGTGTAGTGTGTGTGTGTGCGCTTGCTCTGGCCGCTATGTCTATCCCGTCAGTGTGAATGTGTGCGCGCGTATGAGTGTCAATCTGTGTGAGAGTGACTGTGTGTGTGTGTGCTGTCAGCTATATCGATGCAGTGTGTGTGTGTGAATCTGTGTGGCAGTCACTGTGTGCTGTTAGTTATGATGGTATCGTGTGAGTGAGGGTGTGATTCTGCGTGTGCTGTGTGAGTTACGTCTATTCCGTGTGTGTGTGTGCTGTCAGCTGTATTTATCCAATGTGTGTGTGTGAATATATATCAAGACTGTGTGCTGTGAGCTACATCTGTCCAGTTATGTTGAGAATCTGTGTGACAATGACGGTGTGTTGTGAGTTGTGTTTATCCGTGTGATATGTCTATTCCGCGTGTGTGATGCTGTGTGTGTGCTGAGCCATATCTATCCATTGTGTGTGTGTGAATCTGTGTGACAATGACGGTGTGCTGTGAGCTGTGTGTGTGTGATTCTGTGTGTGTGCTGTCAGCTATATACATTTCGTGTGTGAGAGAGAATGGAAATGTGTGTGTGTGTGATTCTGTGTGTGTGCTGTGTCAGCTATGTCCATCCCGTGTGTGAGTGAATCTGTGTGCGAGATTTTGTGGGTGCAGCTAGTAATATCTATCCCGCGTGTGTACGCTTTGTGTGATTCTATGTGGTTGTTTGGGTGGTTCTGTATGTGTGCGATGTAACCTATGCATTTACCGTGCATTTATGTGTGATTATGTGCGTATTATATATTGTTAGGTGCTCGCTAACAGCACTTGCCCCTACAGTCTGTTAAGGCTATACGGGGGGGGGGGGGTCTTTGTTATATATTTCCCGCACCTTTGAATAGCACGGTTGGCTACGTACGGTGCAAAAGAAGTTCAACATACGATGTATATTCCGTGTGTATCTGTAAGTGTGCTTATGACCGGCTCCGGTTTGACAGCAGTGGTCTCACTCCGAATCAGTCGGGCGGCATTATCTTTTCATTGGCTGCGTAACGCTGTGTGGAAGCTATCTGGTCTGTCGCTCCACACGAAGCTTCGGGTCTTCTCGGTCATAGTCATGCCCTCCCTTCTCTATGCTCGCGAAACGTGGACTTCTCTAATGGAACATCTGCGCTGGGTAGACACATTCAGGCTGGTATGCCTACTATCCATCATGGGTTTTACCAGGCTGGATTGTGTGAGGAGCTCACAAATCCTTGGAAGATCTGGACACAATCCCAGCATATTCTTGGTTCTTTACCGAATATGAATCACTGCAGCCTGCATGCCCAGCTACCGCATGCCCAAGCAGCTTCTGTTTGGCCGCATAGGTGCACGACATGGGCTGGAGAAGAGATGGAGTGATGTGGTACAGGAGGATATGGAGCTGAGTGGACTTGCCGACGACTGGTACCAGCGGTGTCAAGATCGGCCTCTATGGAGGAGGCTCGTGAAGGAATCTGCTACTGGGCAGTTGGAGGCAGTCAACCTCCAGCAACAACGGAGGGCAGAGGAGTGACGCTCACAACAACGAGTGGAGCGCCGGGTGGCTAAAATGCAGCAAGTTAGCACAGTAGGTCATACAGCTGGTGCATCTACCAGTAATCTCAGCCAGCAAAACCATAGCACCTGGGTCTGTCCCGAAACCTGGTGTCATACCGACCTATATAAGTTTCCCCAACAATCTATGTAGTTTATACGCGCTTTTGTCTTTGTGCTGTTTACTATATCCTTCACTTGCGTGCGTGTGAGTTTGTGTGTGTGAGAGACTGGGTTTCTGATCTGGACACAGTCCCATGAGCTCCAGCAGGCGAGACTACGTTGGCTGGGTCATGTAGCCAACATGCCCAGACACCGCATGCCCAAGCAGCTTCTGTTTGGCCGGATAGAGGGGGCTAAACGGGCACGACACGGGCTGGGGAAGAGGAGGGCAGAGGAGCAACGCTCACAACAACGAGCGGAGCACCGAGGGGTTAAAATCTAGCAAGTTTGCACAGTACGGGACACAGGTGGTGCATCTATCAGTTATATCAGTCAGTCAACCCATGGCACCTTGGTCTGCCGCGTGACCTCCTGCCAGCAGCGAGCCTTCGACACTTCACGTGGCCTCAATATGAAGGGGTGAGGAGTACCCAGGGCTGGTTCAGACATTTCGTCACTGTGTCTGTAAATACAACTCAAGTTGTCGGATTTCACAGCAAAGTCCTCTAACCATTGCACCATCACTCCCCCTATGTATATGTGCATATTCTGTATAACTTTCATAATAGTGATTGTCAATCCACCTGGGCAAAGCTTTCCCCCGGTTCAAATAATTAATATAAGTACACGAAATATTATTTTGCCTGGTTCTAAGAATCTTAAAAATGCTTTAGTCTCTCAGCCTCAGGGACTGACTCCGATTACTAAACCCCCGATGGATCCGTCAGTCTGATTGTATGAACAAAAACTACACCAAGGCTACCTCTACCCCTCTAAGTCCAAGCCAGGTATTAACGCTAAACCCCAGGATTAATATTTAAAAAAAAACCTAAGTCAACACAAAATCCTAAACTGTCGTAGCCTGCCCTTCATTTACATTCATAAAACCCTGAGAATTCCAAAACTACCTTTGTCTGAATCATAACTCTGGCTCTGACCCCCTGATTCTGTATTCACCATGAATGCTTAGAATTTCACCTTAGACTGACCCGATTAGCTTTAGTGGAGACACCGCACCCCAAGACTCCTAACACGACCTTAGTCTGTCCCTATGATCCTCACCACAGACACTGAACCCCAAAGCTCCTAACACGACCTTAGTCTGCCCCTATGAGACTCACCACAGACACTGAACCCTAAGGCTCCTAATACGATCTGAGTCTGTCCCTATGAGTCTCGCCGCAGACTCTGAACCCCAAGACTCCTAACATGACCTTATTCTGTCCCTATGATCCTCACCACAGACACTGAACCCCAAGCCTCCAAACACGACCTTAGTCTGCCCCTATGAGACTCACCACAGACACAACCCCAAGACTCCTAACACGACCTTAACCTTAGTCTGCCCCTATGAGACTCACCACAGACACTGAACCCCAAGACACCTAACACGACCTTAGTCTGTCCCTATGATCCTCACCGCAGACACTGAACCCCAAGACTCCTAACACGACCTTAGTCTGCCCCTATGAGACTCACCACAGACACTGAACCCCAAGGCTCCTAACACGACCTTAGTCTGTCCCTATGAGACTCACCACAGACACTGAACCCCAAGACTCCTAACACGACGTTAGTCTGTCCCTATGAGCCTCGCCACATACACTGAACCCAAGGCTCCTAACACGACCTTAGGGGCCGTCCATAAATGACGTCACGCACCTGGGGGGGGGGGGGGGGTGTCAAACATTTCTGACGACGTGTGACGAGGGGGGGGGGGGGTGAGAAATGTGACGTCACATCAAAATGCGCAACTTTAAATAAATATGGAATTGTTATAACACTAATTATTATAACAACACTCATACATCAGAGTGCAGCGCCACATTAAATACGCACTACAAAGACGATATTTTGATTTAAAGCTTTCGTGACTGCAGTGATTCATAATCTTGGTTCTTTCGGTAAAGCATGTTTTATTTTAAAAATGGAACTGTGTTTTTGGGACGGGGGGGGAGGGCAGAGCTTTGTGACGTCATATTTGAGGGGGGGGGGTCTGACTTTTTGTGACGCCGTGTGACGAGGGGGGGGGGTCAAAAAATCGTCCAAAATCACGTGACGTCATTTATGGGCGGCCCCTTGAGTCTGTTCCTATGAGCCTCACTGCAGACTCTGAACCCTAAGGACCCTGCGCGTGACGTCACCGTCACCTGACCGCCCGTGATCTCCGCAGGCTCCGGTGTTGGAGCGACGGGAAATCGAGGTGAGGGTTTTTCGCCTTAAAATTATTTAAATTAAACATCCGTGTGCGCCGTCGTTTCGGTTTTACCCTCACAATCAGCCAGCGGCTCGCGGCGCGTCGTTTAATTTCACCGTGAAACGTTTTTTATTTAGTTGTTAACCCCCGAAAGTTCGACGACTCCCGGCCCGCTTGGTCATTTCGTTAGCGGGCGAATGGTGCGGTGAGGCGGCCGGGGAAACAAGTCGAGGCCGATGGTGACTCCCGCGGTGTAGGCCGCGCTCGTCGGTCTGCGCGGTGACTGTTTACGTTAATCGTTCTTATCCCTTTTACATTCCTTGCGTTGTGAACACACTGCCGTGTCAAGTCATGGGAGTTGTCTTGACCATTAATTCACCACGCTGGTCATTGCCGGTTTCGCTACGACGTGGTGGGGGGGGGTAGTTGCCTGGACCGCCCCAGATATCGCTCGCCCGCCGATGTCAACAGTGACCAGGATTCGAACTCGGTGATCTCCACAACTAATTCAACACATTCGTCAATAACGCGGGTTCATAGCGCAGCGTACGTACTATGCCACCGCTCCCCCGGACCTAAAATGAACACTGTACAAGTGACCAAGAGACAGTTATGCATGACCCGTCCAGAGATTGGATTTTGCCTAGATTCGGGGTCACAATTCCATTAAACACCCCCCACCCTCCCAGCAGCTTTCGTATCATTTTAATAATCTCATTTGTATTGTTTAGCAATGTTTTGGCTTGTTGGTACAAATTGTTTTGACCACCATCATGAAAGCCCATTAGCAAAAAAATGTACAACTGCACAGAATATACACGAACTGTACTTTCCATGTACCGTACATGCATAGCCCCTTTGTCAATACTGTACACTGCTGGATGAGAGCCTCCACACACCGTGTAGGCTGTGGGGGTTATTTGACAACACTGTAATCGTTTATAATCATACTATTAATGCAATACCTGTGTCGTGTGGGTTTTCCTAGTTGCACTATATAGCTCTGTGTTTTATGTTCCTGAATAAGCTTCCAGCACGCGTGGCAAAACGTCGGACATGTGGTACAAACAGAAAACACATCGGAGAGCTATAATCAATGCTTGATTCACAATCTTACCGACAGGTGCTCACCAGCATCACCTGCTGTGCAGTCTGTACGGATTACAATGGATA
This sequence comes from Petromyzon marinus, assembly GCF_048934315.1. Taxonomy (NCBI): domain Eukaryota; kingdom Metazoa; phylum Chordata; class Hyperoartia; order Petromyzontiformes; family Petromyzontidae; genus Petromyzon; species Petromyzon marinus. The sequence goes on along the minus strand of NC_133709.1, from coordinate 8,452,554 downwards.
TTACCTGCGCGTGGGTGTGCGTGTGTATTAACTAACAACACTTGTCCCAACAGTATATTCATGTGAATCTCTGTCTTTGTTGTAGCACCATGGATCGCCATGAAGTAACCGAGTTCGTCCCCACCAACATCGTGGCGGCAAAGGCAGCAGAGGTTCGCTCATCCAGCGTCAACTGGCAGTCTTACCTGCAGTGAGTGACGCTGCCAAGCCCGTGGCATTACACCGGGAAATTCTGCCAATGATAAGCTTTCACGTATGCATGTATGTTGAAACTTCTTTTCCACCGTACGTAGCCAACCATGCTAATCAGAGGTGCGGGGGAAGGACAACATACTAAACACAAAAAGTAGTGTTAAAGAAATTAGTTTTTATTAGTCATGCTTTATCCACTGCTCCATGAAGGGCTCCCCATTAGTCATGCTTTATCCACTGCTGCATGAAGGGCTGCCCAAGCTCTTATCCCACAAGGTCTCGTGATGCGACAATCCAACCTTGGTCTTATACATGAGCTGGCATACCCATGTTTGGCATACTCATATTTGCTTATACTCGCATATCCATATATACATATTCAATGTACATACGTATCCTGCCACTATATCAACAGTATCGTCCATTGGCCATCCCTAATAATGATGTATCCTGCCCAAGCCCACTGAATCTTATTACTTGTAAATGTCTTTTAATTTGCATTTGTCCTCTGATCCATGTATTCCTCTTGGTATCACACTCAGGGACAGATTAGTCTTTTCGATTATATCAAATAATATTCTCTATAGCCAGGTGAGGGCCCAACTTTTTCAAGGAAAATCTGTCAAATAAGTACAAACATAACGCTTCTAAATCACAACGATTTAAGCACAGCAAATGAAATAAAACTTAGCAATGTCAATACATACGTATAATGTCAAACTGGTAAAATAGAAAAGAAGCTTAAAGTAAAATGAAAGAAATTACATTTTGAGTGTAATTCCGGTGTTCAACATCAAATTATTAAAGCAAGCGGAATATTAAAACAATCATGTGCATATAAATAACAACACCGCATATATGGAAGTTGAATGTCTAGATGTGAACATTGATAAAGTGTAATAATAAAACACCTACATTCATATCTACATGAGTCTCAATCGACAATAAAATGTGGTGGGGATGTGTGGCGCAGTGGCTAGTGCACCGTTCTATGGACCCAGTGACCTTAGTTCAATTCACAGTAACAGTTAACATCAGTGGCAAGTGATATCTCAACCGGTCCTGGTCAACTCCCCCTTCACAAACCCACCCTGACCGGCATGTGGTTAAGTATGATCATACAACACCCATGATCAGTGTGCTGTGGGGAGCCCTTCATCCAACATTGCATTGACAAAGGGCTGTTCATAAGATATTGGCATTTAATGTGTAAGATAGTATCAAAATTGGAGGGTAAATTGCTGAGACTCATAATCTCACCTGGAGTACAGCACACAACCTAGGTGAATAAAAAAAAATATATATAGATTTTTACACACACATTTCAACACAAGTACCATGAATGCAAGGATACATTTGATTCAAAGACTTCACCGATCATCGCTGATGCAGGGAAGGTTGGGGGTGCTGATGGCGTACTGTGTCGCGTTGTGCCGTGCCACTTTGGCAGGAGTCAGATGATCTCCCAGGATGACTGCGAGTTCATCAAGCGATTCGAGCGGATGCCCACCGCCCAGCGGCAGCACATTCTGGAGACGGAGGGCATACAGGTGCATACCTACACACGTGCAGTGACAGTGAGAGGCTGTGTGAATATGTGTATATGTTTGGCCGTGTGAGTGTGGTTCTTGTTTGAGTTTGAGTATGTAAGGAGCAGAAGTGGTTAACACACTGTGCTATACACCTGGCTCCCCAAGTTAGATTCCTGGCCATGGCTACCAACAGTGAAGAATATCTGAACCGGTCCTAGGCCTTCTGTAGGTTTACTCAGCTTGAACTGAATACTTGGTGCAGTGTGTAAACATCAGCATTGGGGAGACGAAGCTGGCCAGGTGTTGTGCTCTCCAGACCACCCCTGGTGTGCCGTGCCAACCTTAAAAGGTGCTCGCTAACAGAACAGACCGTGAAAAGCTTTGTTTGAAGTTTATTGTGTGCATGTGCACGTGCATATACCTGACTCTGCATGGACTGTGTCTACACGTGGGAATCAACCACGTCCCCAAGGGCATGTGGTCATATCCCTGTCTGCACGTGTCATGCCTGCTTTCCGTGTGCAGACAGCCAAGACGTTCCTGAATCTGATGTCGCAAATCTCGCGTGAGCAAACGGTGCAGCTGCTGCTCACCATGGTGGACGACATGCTGCAGGTGACTCCTCCATCACTTTTCCTCTCCTCCTTCACGTTGATCGAGTGGTCAATTACTATTTTGGGTCAAGTGTGCCACTCATAACTATGATTGTGTGGCAATGAAATGGTTAATTTGCTTGGGGATTACCTCTGTGGCCTTGCCACCATTGTGTTTTTCACTGTTGTGGTGCAAACTATATTTTTTATTTGCGTGTGACGTTGCATTCACTAGGAGGACCATAGCCGCGTGTCCATCTTCTTTGACCACGCCAGGCGTAACAAGTCCTCGGCCTGGTCCTACTTCCTCCCCATGCTCAACCGCCAGGACCAGTTCACCGTTCACCAGGTGGGCACTCTTGGGCGTCGTCAGCATGGGTGTAGCCATGTTACTTATTATATAAGTGATTTGAATCTTCTCCCCATTATTATGTAAGCACACAGGCTTTTTTCTCAATGCACTGCTGGATGAGGGCCTCCCCACGCCGTGCGGGTCATGCCAGTTGTTTGACTGTAGTTTACCATGCCAGTCAGTACGGGTTGATGAATGTGGGCGATATAGATGTAGGAGCATAGAAGTACAGTACAATAATGAATTTTGCAGCACTGCCCTCTAATGCCCAATTATTGGCTCACAGCAGCTTCTAACACCAGTTGTATGTGCGGTGGCCACCCATCCAAGCACTATCAAGGCTAAGCTATGAGGGCTCACGAGATTGGGTAAATGCCGGGTGATGTGGTCAAAAGGCGATGGAGCAACTAGAGCCCTTTGTCAGTCAACTGCTACATGAAGGCCTCTGCACACTGTGTCAGTCACGGTGGTTGATTGACCAAACTTCACCACGCTAGTCAGTATGGGTTGGTGAAGCTAACCCACCACCGCACTGCAGTACACTGATAAATGCAGGCTCTACAGACTTACACAGCACCATTTGCAGCTAGGCACGTATTTCACCAACCTAAATAATATAATTAACATAGTTACTTGGCGAGTGTATTTTGGCTTTGCCCTCGCTGGGGATTATCACGCTCTGTTGCCACGTTGGAGTGCGTGCGTGCGCGTGCTGACCTGTGTGGCCGCATGCGCAGGCTGCGCGGATCATTGCGAAGCTGGCAGCGTGGGGCAAGGAGCTGATGGAGGGGAGTGACCTGACCTACTACTTCAACTGGCTCAAGACACAGCTTGGCTCACAGGTGCCACACATGCATGGACATACTTGTTACAAACAAAAAATTAAGAGGTACAAATATGCAATGGGCACCACCGTGGTGAGATGTTAACTACCTCGCCTGGTACACAGGAGGCCGTGGGTGCGATCCCGACCCTGATGTCCGTATATTCTGAGTTTGCATGTTCTCCCCGTGGTCATACGGATATTTCTCCGGGTCCGTTGGTTTTTCCCTCCACATTTAGAAACACGTGTTTAGAGTATTTTGCTGCTATAAATATCCACATGATAAGCCACTTCGTTGAGCTATCGTTTGTGGCCAGGTCACTTCTGAAAAAGAGCTATGTAGATCAGTGGGCCTTACCTAGTAAAATAAAAATAGTTTAAAGGAGTACCAAAAAGGAGTACCAATGTTCACCAATATTCTGAAATATATATTTGTTCCTAGGGGGAACAAATATTCTGGGGGAAAGGAACATATTAATTGACTGGCACTGGCTGCACATGAACGCCTGACCGCCTTTGTCTTAAACACAGTTGTGACGCTCCTGAGTTGCTGACCCACACTGTCGCTACCTCTGTGTAATGTGTGTAATGCGTAGAAAAATCGCCCAGGTGGACAAGACGGTGGCCATGTCTCACCGACCGAGGTATGTCCTCTCTAGTGGAACCGTGCAAAACATGAGACGCCGCAGGGAAATGATGGCACAGTGCCTCTCACTGAAGGTTACCATGTGAGCGTTTATAGTAGATTCCCGACACATGCGTTAAATGTGGTACAATTAATTTGAGAGCTTCAAATGAAAATAAACTAAATATGCGAGTTGGAAGGTTCCATAGGAAAAAAAAATGACTTTAAAAACAGTCAGATTCTCCGTCGTTGCAGTGTAGTCGTAGTAAAGTCTCTGCATTGTGATTTTAAAATGTATACAATTTAAGAAACCAGCAGCAACCCAGCCCACGTTTGGGGTGAACTTATATTTTTCTAAGCCACTGTCGTTAACGAATCTGCATTCCACAAGTGACTTAAACATCACAAGTCTTTGCCCACCACTACCAAGTCACTGACGTTGCTTGTCGCTTTATGGCTTGTGCAGAACTCGCAGTACCTGCAGTGCTCGGCCGGATGCCTGCAGCTCATGCTCAGGGTGAACGAGTATCGCTTCGCCTGGGTGGAGATGGACGGCGTCAGCTGGTGAGTGATGCTTTTTAACACACACCAATAGCACAAAGACAAAGAACCTCCTTACAGCCGAAATAGGCTGTTTGGGCAAGTGCTGTTATTGGGCACCTATGTGGAGGCTGGCGGCACATGAGGGAGTGGTGTGACCACCACCACTATGTCCGGTACTCATTTAAAACGCTGAATCAACAACGGGTAGGCATATGATTAGTTCAGACATTTGCTATTGTTTGTTAGCCATGACCAGGAATTTAATTTGAGTTACTGGGTTCTTAGCGCATCGCGCTAACTAGTACACTACTGCACTCACACACGCACACCGAGACACACAGGAACACACAAAGAGAAAGACACACGAACCAGTGGCAATGCACACACACACTCACACCGACCTAATGCTCAAACATACACACATATACTCCATTGCGTATCTCTCACCATGCCTATCTTTCCGTTGTGTGTGTGCTTCCACAGTGTAATGTCGGTCCTGCACACCAAGTGTGGGTTCCAGCTGCAGTACCAGATGATCTTCTGTCTCTGGCTGCTCACGTTCAGCCCGCAGATGTGCGAGAGCATCCGTCGCTATAACATGGTCACCACGCTGTCCGACATTCTGCAAGAGTCAGTCAAGGAGAAGGTCACCCGCATCATCCTTGCCACCTTCCGTGTATGTCTGGCTCTCTCGCTCGCACACACTCACTCGTGCAGAAAGCCAAACGTCGTTAACTTGTAAACAGCACTTACCCCAACATGCATACGCACACCCACATGTACAATCTTGTGCACACACTAGAAAATGTAACATGCAGTGGTAAATCCACATACATGGACAATTGCACATGAATGGGTACACCCACAGTGAATACCCATGCACAGGTACACTCACACGCACACATGCACCCGCTGGTACACACACGCAACCATGAGCACACGCGATGGTGGTGGTGGGGGACGATTCATGGTAACAGTGAGTGTTGTCATTGTGGAGGTGGTTATTTTTACGGAGGTGATGGTTGCTATGGTGGTTGTGACGGTTGGCTACGTACGGTGTGAAAGAAGTCCAACGTACATACGCATGATGGGTGTTGTATGTGTTGTGATGATGGTGAGATGGTGTTTGTGATGTTGAGTGGTGTGATAAGTGTTGTTTTGATTAATGTAATGGTTGTTGTGGTGGTTGTTGTGTGTGGAACAGAATCTGCTGGAGAAGAGTGTGGAGCGTGAGAGTCGGCAGGAGTATGCTCTCGCCATGATCCAGGGAAAGGTGAGCTGAACCTTTGAGCTATGGCAGCACCGACTAGCTATGTCCCGTAACTGAGTTGCAGAAGTCTTGAAATCCAATTGCAGCATCCTGTTAAATCGTACAAACTTAAGACTGAATACCACCAAATAGTTATACATCATGGAAACTGTCAGTGGATTTAAGACGGATGATGATGATGATGAATCAATCCATTGTTGCACCTTGACTTCTGTTATCATTGTCGTCGTTAATCGTCATTGAACCGTGCCGCAGGTGCTGAAGCAGCTGGAGAACCTGGAGCAGCAGAAATACGACGATGAGGATATCTCGGAAGACATCCGCTTTCTGCTCGACAAACTCGGAGAGAGCGTGCAGGACCTTAGGTGCACACGCGGTTCAAACAAAACGGGCTCCCGGGATACGTGTGCAAGCATGGGTGTGTGTGTGCGTTTGTGTGAGTGCGACCGGGTGTAGTTCTGATCACACCACCTCATGTGCCGTGTCGCCCTTAATAGGTGATTGCGAACTGCCCTTGCCCTAGCAGCCTGTATTGGCTACATGGGGGATCTTGTACATCTGTGTGCACCTAATAGGAGCTCCCTAATAGCACTTGCCTCAGCAGTCTGTTAAAGGCTACACGGGGCATCTTTGTCTCTGTTCTACATGGGGAGCAATGGCTCTCCATACACAGGTATAGTGTGCTGTGAGCTCTGGTGATCTAAGGTCATGGGTTCAATTGACTCGCGATATCTGCACCAGTCCTAGGTTGACTCAGCTTTAAAATGAGTGGTGTCTATCGCACCACCTCATGTGTTGTTCAGAGGTTTAATGAGCACCGATAGTGTGGAAGGCTAAATGGAGGATTCTTATATATATTTTGTGTACTTAAATTATTTGCATTACAGTTCATTTGACGAGTACAGCTCGGAGCTGAAGTCTGGCCGGCTGGAGTGGAGCCCCGTGCACAAGTCGGAGAAGTTCTGGCGTGAAAACGCGGCACGACTCAACGAGAAGAACTGCGAGTTGCTCAAGTGAGTCTCACCCTTTCTGTGTTTCAGGTGCTTTCCGTGTGTGTATGTGTCTGTGTGTATGGCGCTTGGCGTGGTATAGCGGTTAACACGCTGTCCGACGGATCCGGCAACCCGAGGTCGATTCCTGCTCACGGCCAACACCAGTGATGAATATGTGAACCGATCCTGGGCCTCCTCTAGGTCGATTCGGCTTCGAATGAGTACCTGGTGTGGTGTGTAAACATCGCCACTGGGGAGACAAAGGCGGCCGGGCGTGGTGCTGGCCACCCACCCCCTCGTGTGCCGAGCCGGCCTATCGTAGGTGCTCGCTTAACAGCACTTGCCCCAACAGTTTGCGAAGGATATACTCGGGGATCTTTATCTTTGCTTTTTGTGCTTGGTTTTTCAGGATTCTTACACGTCTGCTCGAGCGCTCCGAGGAGCCTCAGATCCTGGCCGTGGCAGCGCACGACGTGGGGGAGTACGTGCGGCACTATCCCCGTGGAAAACGGTACTCGCTCCCTCGTCGCAGCCCAGCGCGCCCATGCACCTACATCATCTACACACTTCGTTATGTGGGAGGTGGCTCCGGATTATGATTAGATGGATGCCGTCTTGTCAATAGCACCTCTTTTTCATGGTACAGCCGAGCTGCGCCAGGGCAATGCGAAGCCAGCCTCGTGCGGCTCAGGAGGCGTCAGGTTGTTTTTCCGCTCCAGAAGCGCAGTGGTGGCAAGATGTCAACTCCCTTGCTTGGTATGCAGGAGGGTCCTAGGTTTGATCCCGACCCTGACACCTGTATATTTGGAGTTTGCATGTCTCTCTCCCCTTGGTTACGTGGATTTTTCCCTGGGTCCTCCAGTTTTTCCCTCAACATTTTGAAACATGCTTTTAGAGAATTTGGCTGCTATTACATTTATACGTGATAAGCCACCTCGTTGTGTTATCATTTGTGGCCAGGACGCCTCTGAAAAATAGCGATTTAGCTCAGTGGGGCATACCTGGTAAAATAAAAAATAGTTTAGTTTTATAGAAGTGGAACTGTGCCGCCGACGTCATGTGCAATGAATGTCAATAACTCCATCCACCCCTGGCTCTGCTTGACCCAGAGCTAGATTCAGATGTCCTGTAAGGCCATCGTATCATGGTTTGGTTCTGGCTCGGCTTCGCAAATATCCATAATGTGAAGGTCCCCCCGCTGGCTTGGCTTGGATGTGGTAGTAGTGAAGGAGTATAGGTGTCTCTAGTGAGCAGTCTGGCTCTCGGTGCTGATGCTGACCCTACGTAGTGAACACGTAAATATACGTCTACGTTGTGTGTTTGTATTTTTTTCAGAATTATAGAGCAGCTGGGTGGTAAGACCCTGGTGATGAACCACATGCACCACGAGGACCAGCACGTGCGCTACAACGCCCTGCTCGCCGTGCAGAAGCTCATGGTTCACAACTGGTGGGGCCCTCAGTGCACGCACACTGCACATTCACGTGAGCTACGGGCTTTTACACTAGCATTAGGCGGACACAGGTGTCACGATATTAATGTTGTCATTAAATCGCCATTTAAACCAGGTGAGAAGTTTACTGAGACCAATCGTTTTTAACGGACACCTGCGTAACACCAATATAATATATCACCCATTAATTGTGTAACACTCATTAATTGGCTGAAAACATCTTTATATTAGAGGACAGCAGAGCTTGGGTAATTGTTGGTGCCAGCCCACTGCCTGACAGCCTTCGAGCTTATCTGTGGTTCCTCAGTGATTGTGAGATGCACTTTGCATGAACGACGCTATATAAATCTAAACATATTTACATTTTGATTTAAAGCTTTCGTGACTGCAGTAATTCATATTCTTAGTTTTTTCGGTAAAGTCACGTTGAAGAGAAACAACAAAATAACATATTCATCACTGTTTTATATATATTTTGTTATTTTGTTGTTTCTCTTCAACGTGACTTTACCGAAAAAACTAAGAATATATATTTACATTTGCAATCCACTGTTGGATTTGCAATCCACTGTTGGATTTGCAATCCACGCAATACAGGTCACAAGTGTTATTGATCGAACTTCACCACACTGTTCAGTGCACGTTGGTGAAAGCAGGGAGTATAGATGCGTGAGCATGCAGAATGTTGCTATTCAGTCCTGTAATTATTTAGGGTTGTGGTAACTGTAGCAAAGTGGGTGAAGAGGTCATGTGAACCCATTACATCCAACACTTTTGGATCGAACAAAAATATAAATGCTTACACACGCGATTCGATTTGTGTGTGTCGTGAGCTGAAGCATCGATATTAATACAAGTGTCCTTGCCTTGATGTAACCTTATTGACTACAATTTCATTCCTGTGGCCTTATTTTTATGTGGGCATTCAAAATGGGTGTAACTTGGTAAGGTGCAGGTCCAATTCATGTCGTTTGAGAGCGAGAGCACCATCTACAGCCTAGCTCAACAATTTGTCATGAGTTGTCAGCCATTCTCTACGGTTGGATACATCCCAAAGTTGTTGTAACTTGCAGTGTTGACATCATTGTTGCGTTTGCTACCTTCCCTCCTGTCTCTTGCACCCTAGGGAATATCTCGGAAAGCAGCTCAAGTCCGAGGAGGCGACTGGACAGACCAGAGGATAAATGACAGCACAACTGTGCACCTAACACTCCACAAATCCAGCAGGCATACTCATTCACTCAACTGTAGGCAGATGCGCACACACAAAAACACACATGCACATACACACAAGACAGTTATTTTTTTTTGGCCTGGATAGGCTTATTGATAAGCAGTTATTAAGGTGAGGATGGCACATGAATGAGTAGGTGGTGAAGGCTGGTAAAATTACCCCCTGGCCGCCTATGTTTTTCCTGTGCTGATATTCATGACCGCACTGCCACCACACCAGGTACTGTATAGGAGGGGTTGATGTGGAGGCCCAGGCTAGGTGGTGATGGTAACACGTTTGGCACTGACTGCAGACCATCATGTCACTACTGCACAACACACACACATAAGGCACAAATATGTTCAACATCAATAATCAACTCGGACAAAAGTACACACACAGGCAGACATGCAGCCCATAGAGACACTCTGACATGCTTACACATACAACACAAGTAAAAATGCATTTCGTTTTATGTTGAGCTATTGCTAATATTCCAATATAATTATCGAATTGATGTGTTAATGATTCAGTCTTTTTGGACATTCTTGGATATCTACTGACCATAACATCAGGGTGTCATTTTTACCATTGCTTCATTCGGCTAAACCTGACTGAAGATAATTAGTCAAGCTGAAACCTGTTTTTATTTTGCTGTGTTTTAGTGGTAGGTGGAGCCATTTATGATTTGGTTCAATCGACCTGCCTGCAGCTCATTTGCAAAGGAACCCTTTCACTGTTTTAAGTTCACTAATGGTGCGTAAATCATTCTCACAAAGGAATTTAGTGTTGACTTGTACATCTTATACTTGTGCAATTATGGGATCATTCACATCAGATACCTCTTTTTTTCTCTCTGTACAACTGAGCCGCACCAGGGCTGTGCCAAGCCAGCCCGGCACGACTTGGGAGAGGCCAGAATTTTCCACTGCGGAACCAGAGCCGTGATGCCGATGATGTGCACACAATTAAAAAGTCGAGACGTGAAGGTGACGCGGCGACACCGTATTTATCTTTCTCGCAATGCACCGCCGTCACAATAAACCACGAGCCCCACCTCTGGCCCTCCTTGGCCTCCGAGCCCAGATTCAGACATGCGAGAGCAGCGCATCACGTTTTTGGTTCCAGCTCGTCACAGCAAATAGCCAGTGGAAAAACACCACCCATTTTTTGAGGGCCCAGCTCGGATGTTCCACTGGGAAAGGGGGGTATGTGGGGCTGGCTTAACCTCTCCACTGTACGACAACGCACTTTTTTCTCGATGTGCCCCGTAACATGAATGCTACTTGGGGGCAGCAAACCAAGTCCACTGTAAGGAACTAGAGATGTAATGTGTACTGTGGAAATCAAAATGTTGATGCTTAATGTAATGATCCTGAAACCAATTAACTGTAATTGTCGCAGTGGTTGTGTGGTGTCAATATTTGTGTTTGTGCCACGTTTTGATGTTTAGAAAGTTTCTTCTCGGATGCGAGTCGATGCTAAAAAGCACTCTAACCACATCAGTGAAAACTAATTGGATTAATGAAAATAAATGTACAACTGTGTCCGTGCGCGTTTGTCTTCCTGTGCAAAATGCCAGTGTGAGTTTGCGAAATCTATGCCATCATTAATCTCGGTGAGGATGCTCTCGTGGTATAATACTTGGCATAATGGACCTGCAATCCAGAGATCGTGAGTTCCAACTCTTAGGATTTTTCAGTTAAAACAATGGTGCAAGATTATTTAATCCTCACCACCTGCCCACCCAACGGTATAACTGCGTAGGTCAATGAATTGAGTGGCAAGTCGCGTGTGGTGGGGTAAAGTGTGGGTACTCCCCACCTGTTCCAAGATTTCTGCGTAAAAGTTTAGGCGAAATGCCATAACTTGGGCGAGTATATAGCTGCCTCTAGTGGAGGTGCTTCCGCCAGGCTGTCTGCCTGTGCGTGGCAGCTGGAGCGATGAGCTTGCAGAGAGATGGCGCGGGGCTGAAACTAGCGTCCGAGAGGACATCCACCGTGCAGCTGGAGAAAAATGAATCCGTGCTGGGTGACTCGTCGCATCACAGTACCGTCAGGGATCGTGATGGCTTTGGGAGGTCTGCATCGTCATCCACGATGATAATCAAAATCTTTATCCTGGAAAAATCGGATGAGCTATTAATTTATTTTTCATAGATGTCCAGTTGGGGCGGGTCACCATGTTACATCAACGAATATTTTAAAAAAAACTTTCCAGTAAGATAAAAATATAGAAAAGGTCAGCAAGTCGCTAAACTAAATAAGATGTATACAAGTACAAATTGCACGAGTACATTAACAACACCAAATACAAGTTTGGGCAAGGCAGCAAAACAACAACAGTCCTAGACCACACCAGGACAACAACACACTGTCCCCTCAATTACCTTGCACATTAAAGTTGAACTATACATGCACCGGTAAGATTCAAAGTTACAAATCACATTGGTAAATGCGGCTGTATCTAGCACTTCATGGATTAAGCCACACGGTAACACGAACTGGAATGGCAATGAGTGCTGTTCATGATGCACGACGTTATCTGGATTATAGGATGCATCCCCGAATCTTGCTTCAATATGCACTACGCCATAAGCCGGAGAAAATTATCATGCATGTTCCGGTTAATTTTTTTACTCTAAAAAAGCAATCCGACATCGCAGGTTGAGAAAACGTACAATGTAACTGGTATTAGCCGCACATCTCAATGGTGAAAACCTACATACACATTACTCAGTTGGGATCACGCACAGGAGCAAAATCGACCTCTACTGCACGAACTTGGCAGGACCCTCCTATAAAAAGTATTGAGACTCGAGGAGGCTTTCTTGGATAAACATGTGTGATAATAAAAATTCTATTGAAGCTGTTGAAGTATAAAGTGGTTTGAAATAACAGGTACTGTATACGAAATGTCACAATCGAATACTAGATCGCTGCTTAATACAAAGACATCAAATATATTACTTCCATTGCACAGAAACATTTGACATTAACGAGTGTAATGTTTCTTCAATGAACACATGAATGCACATTTGAGCATGATTATGCACAGAGATACAAACTTCTGGAAACCTTGTATTTTACACACAAAGCATAACGTACAGAGCTCCTGAGCAGGGTGGGAATAGTAATAATACTCGAGGACAGCGGCAGTTGAAAAGATGGGCTATGTTTACTTAATCTCCCTAACCCGCCGCCTCTGTCCTCCCAGCAATGTCAGGTGCGGTGGGTTAAAGTGTTCTGGTTGTGGTGGAAGAGTTGGACAAGCTATCCCGAGGAGAGCTCTCGAGCTCGCTGTAGAGGTCGTTCCTCCAGTCGAGTGAACAAGCAATTTTCAGTTTCATTTATTTGGTACGAGTTGTACTACCCGGCTTCGCCCGGGACTTGGATTTACCACGGGCGGCCACCTTTGTCTCCCCAGTGGCGATGTTCACACACCACACCAGTTACTCGTTTGAGGCTGAGTCGACCTAGGGGAGGCCCAGGACCGGTTCAAATAATCGTCACCGGTGGTGGCCGTCAGCGGGAATCGAACTCGGGTCGCCGGATTCGTAGCGCAGCGCGCTAACCACTACACTACAATGCGTTACGCTTCCACATGCGAGGGTCACGTGACAGATTTGACATCACCTTACTTGCTGTGCAAACAATATATGCATTATTGAGCTCCCCCCCACAAAAAAAACGAAGGTATATTTTAATAATTTTTGCATGGTGTACAGTCTGGAAAGTACCCACATGGCAAATTTGCAGTTTGTTGCATGTCGGGAAGTAGGCTATACATTTTGAAAAGAACACACATTCACAACTGTGCCTTTTATATATATGGAGATAGCCCTGTGAGTCATTCGGCTCTTGAATCAGGTGCAACCGCAACAAACAAAAAACAAAAACATGAACAATAAAACATCTTAAAGTGAGTTTAACACGTAGGCTTTTGCGACCAATATTCATAATTAAGGTTTTTGGGTTAGAGCGCGTTATTTATAAATGTGTCGTAACCCTCCACCACCCGACACGGCCAAACAGTAAAAATATGTGTCACGTTTACAAAGGACAAATAGTTCACTACTTTAGCCCACCGGTGTGTTGAAGAGTGAATCAACATCATTTAAAATTTGAGTACGACGTTTCGCTGGTAATTACATCCAGCATCATCGGGCAATTCGCCAGAATGGTAAAGCCCTCTTCACTTGCCCCCGGTCTTAAATAGACCAGCAGGGTGACGTCATCATTTAACTAAGGATTAACTGACAAATTAGCCCGTGTTTTACAAAAGCAAAACATTACAGTAAGATTTGGTACAGTAATCAAAATTCAAAACCTAGTATCTGGCACTAAAGACGAATTACCAGACAGTCTCGTCCCTTCACCTGATGAAGGCCGCTTGTGTTGTGGCCGAAACGTCGTGAGAATATTATTGTGTTATTTTATTTTATCAATTTATTATTTTATTCTCATTCTACGTGACTTTACCGAAAGAACCAAAGAAGATGAATCATTGCAGTCACGAAAGCTTTAAATCGAAATTTGATTACCAATCGATTATATAATTACAATACCCCTCAAATCACTGCAACCTGAATGAGTTAAATGACCCTGCTGCTGCTGCTCTATTTAAGACCGGGAGCAAGTGGAGAGGGCTTTTTGTTATTTTATTTTTTTACCTACGTGACTTTACCGAATAGAACCAAAGAGTATGGATCCTTGCAGTCACGAAAGCTTCAAATCTAGAATGGAGAGGGCTTTGCCATTCTGGCGAATTGCCCGATGATGCTGGATGTAATTACCAGCGAAACGTCACAGTACTCAAATTGTAAATGATGTTGATTCACTATTCAACACACCGGTGGGCTAAAAGTAGTGAACTATTTGTCCTTTGTAAACGTGACACATTTTTTTACTGTTTGGCCGTGTCCGGTGTGGAGGGTTTTAAGACACATTTATAAATAACGCGATCTAATCTAACCCAAAAACCTTTATTAAGAATCTTAAAAGTGACTATGTGCAAAACAGAAAAATGCAGGAAAAAAAACAGCAACATTCTTCTAGAAAAAGCACCGTGTACACCAATGCTGCGTGCAACAATACCAGTGGGATGCAAGTCAAACAACAACCAAGAATAGCATCCAGATACTCTCTGTACTTGGTGTTATAATTTATTTATGTAGTTTATTGTTAAAAATTCGGTCACGGTCCCTATGATCACTGTTACATTGTATTCATGGCTTTTATTTTGGTGATTTCGAAAACATTTTTTTGTTTTGGCCATGTTTTTGTTTATTGTAGTACGGAGTTAGACTGATGGCCTTAATCTTAGTTGTCTTGTGGTTGTTGTTATTTGACTTGCATCCCACTGGGATTTGTGCACACAGCGTTGATGTACGGTGCTATTTCAGGAATATTTTGATATTTTTTTCCTGGATTTTCTGTTTGCACAATCACATAGTCACTTTAAGATGTTTTCTTGTTCATGTTTTTTGTTTGTTGCGGTTGCACCCGATTCAAGAGCCGAATGGCTCACAGGGCTATACCAAATAAATGAACTATGAACTTTGAGTCAACGTGCACCGTATACGCAACACAGTTCTACGGTGATAATCCGAATCCCGCATAACAATATGGTGACGTGACTTTACCGGAAAAAATACGTTAAGTTATATTATTGGCGACGTTTCGCGGAACGCCCCTTCTTTGTAAATGTCGGAAACGTCCCCTATTATACATACACTTTTATTTTAAAGCCCACAACTGTTAGTGACGGACTTGCCGAGTACCCGCGTCTCCGTCTTAGAAGATGTCTCTCTAGATCTCTTCCATGTTTGGTAGACACACTTCTTATTATTCTTAGCTCTTTCGGTAAAGTCACGTTGAAGGGAAACAATAAAATAATAAAACATATATAAAACAATAAAAAATTCTCACGACGTTTCGACCATAACACAAACGGTCGTCATCACACCTGATGACACACCTGATGACGACCGTTTGCGTTATGGTCGAAACGTCGTGAGAATTTTTTAATTGTTTTATATATATATTTTATTATTTTATTGTTTCCCTTCAACGTGACTTTACCGAAAGAGCTAAGGATATTAAATTACTGCAGTCACGAAAGCTTTAAATAAAAAAATAAACTACTTATTATTCTTCTTCTTCCTGAAGACGCGAAACCCCCTTGGCCTTCACAGCGGTGGAGCGCAACAAATAGTCTCGGCGGAAGACTACAAAAACACACGGTAACATCATCCAGAAGTTACCAACAGCAAAGGGGGCGCGGTATAACCTGACTCTGTATTCATCCGCGTCGGTCAAAAACACGACATCACGTCATCACGTCATCACACACAAACGTAAACACATTTATAAAAAATATATATCGCATTGATTCCAATCTAATGGAAATAAATGTGCGATATGTGATCGATAATTGAAGGTTTTTAAAGCCGTTTCACTGCGCGCACTACTTCTCGTCGAATTTGAACGGAGTTTTGGCGGGAAGTCACCGACCGCCATCTTGTTTTATTCCCATCGTGCCCCGCGGCTTAGCCACCGTGAAGCGAGCAGCGGCGCGAAAGCTGAGGTAAAATCACTCTCGGTTTTATTAAAATGCAATTTTCATAACGTTTATAACTTTATTATTTGATTCGTACTAACGGTGTGCTCCGTTAAAGTGTCTGCGCTTATGCAGCGGGACTTGCGAGTTGAGTTAAAAAGTCTTTGATGCGGCGCGGTAACACCAGAGGCCTGGGACTAGTCGAGGCGAGGCCTGTGGTTTTATTTGTATTTCCGTTAAACGTTAAATAATTATTGCGTTTTCGGCTATCAGCGATGTTAAGTAACACCGCGGTAGCTTATATTTCGTGCCTTGTGTTTTTGACGCATTCGTGACAACATTGTTTGTTTCGCGAACTTGTGGATTTTTTTCGCGTGGCCTGGCTGGGACCAAGAGCGGAGCCACATCGTTGTTAATTTTAAGCTCGTGTTAAATGTTTTGTATATAACAACTATTGTTATTGCTTTTTAGCATGTATGCACCTTTATAAGTCGCACTTTCGTGCTGTGGTTGCGATTTTGTGTTGTGGATTGTTCATTGTTTACAAAACGAGGGAGCCGAGTGTATCCACAATGTTACAGTACTGTAGGTTCAACTTCTTTCGCACCGTACGTAGCCAACCGTGCGAATCGGAGGTGCCGGGGTAGGACAACAAAACTCCGTGGCAAGTTGTGAAAATCCACCCTCGACTGAAAAATCTCCCATTTGTAAAATGTGTTTGACGCTAATTTCAATATGTTGAGGAAAACTTTGGGTTGTTGTATGCAATTGATCCCCTAAATCTAATGTGTATGCGCTTTTTTACGTTAAAGCACTAACAAGGCGGGAGGAGAGATGTGAAGAAGGCATTGTGCTCTTTCATGTTGACTGTTAATTACACGTAATTATTTTGTATGAAGTGGTAGATTGGGTATGTGGTATACGTTGAATTAATACGTAAACCAAACGCGTACCGTATATAATAACACGTATGTACGTCAACATATTGGCCTCCTTGGAGCAATTGTGTTTTGTTTTCCAACCTTTAATTTGAAATGTCGTAGGGAATGGTCCGTGGAACTAGTTTTAATTTATAAAGATGTGTTGGTGAATGATGGTTAGTGAAGGAAACATTTTGGCTGTTGCTAGTTGTTTACGTGTCCCGACATGGTGGGACCACTGGTCTAGCTTGCATACTTCGGGATATCGAGGCGTGGTCATAACGTTTTGAGATCTTGTAAGGTTTAAAACTCCTTACGGACCTAATTCTTAACAATTTCATTTGTTCGCCTGTTGGGTGGTGGAGGGTTACACGATAAATTTGGCCATTTCATTACGTGGTCTAACCCCTAAAAATATATCATGAAACGTCGTGAGAATATTATTGTGTTATTTTATTTTATCAATTTATTATTTGATTATCATTCTACGTGACTTTACCGAAAGAACCAAAGAAGAAGAATCTTATTTTTGTTACTTAGCCACGATATTTTTTTTGTTAATTACTGAAATATTTAACTTTTAAAATAGATTGGTATGGAACAGCTCGTTTGTAAGCCTGTCCAGGGTGTCAACCCATACGTAGCAAACACGTAATTGGAGGTATACAAACATTTTAAATCTGTAACTTTGTGTATTTAATAATTACACTATTACATATTAGTTGCACACGTACCAGTATCAAAGCAACCACATTGCTTTGTGTTATGCCATCAAAGCTGTTTAGAAGTGAACAAATAGGCTGTGTACTTCTCTAGATTTGAAGCTTTCGTGACTGCAAGGATCCATACTCTTTGATTCTATTCGGTAAAGTCACGTAGGTAAAAATAAAATAACAAAAAATCACGACGTTTCGGCCACAACACAAGCGGCCTTCATCAGGTGAAGGGACTGGACTGTCCAGAGGACAGCGCTGGAGTGTCCTCTGGACAGTCCAGTCCCTTCACCTGATGAAGGCTGCTTGTGTTGTGGCCGAAACGTCGTGATTTTTTGTTATTTTATTTTTACCTACGTGACTTTACCGAATAGAACCAAAGAGTATAGGCTGTGTACTCACTGCAAAACGTTATTACTGAAGACATTTGGTGAAAATGCATGTAAAAAACGTTATACCTACGGTTTATATCCGTATTATAGCCAAGATGTTAAAAGTGTCATTACATAAACAGTACAGTAAAATACAGAAATTAAGTCTTTCATTAATTGTTGTTCCAGAAATCTCCATTGTAAAATAGGAAATTAATATCAACAAGCTCAGAACTTGTTAAATAAAGGATATTGATGTATTATTTTACGTACAAGACTATATAAAAGAAAGCATTTGAAATACATGAGGGTCTGTTGTAAATTTCATAGAAACACGGGTTGAAAATTATTTACAGTACCATCTTTCCCATTACCTCTAATTTTATATAAAATATGAAATTACGTTTTATTAGCTTATTGCTATGCATATAATGATGTCCCCTGAAATTCAATCAGTTGTGATTTGGGGTCATGATTTTATTTGGTTATTTGTGTTTCTGGAATGAATGTTGACTGCATAATTTAAGTAACAACGTATAAGAATCTATTTTTACATGCACAATTAAATTAATGTATTCTGAGTGTAAGAATGGATTTTCATCAACGAATTGATCATAATTACATGCCTATTACGCTATTTAGTGCATTAATTTACAGTCTAGCTTGTAATAGACCTGCTTGTACTACTTAACTCAGAAGTTTGAGGACTTGTAACCCACGGGCCAGATACAATCGGTCCATGACTTGCTTTTATGCAGTCTGCGGCCACATGGGGCCATATACAGCTGACCACTTAAAAACGGCCTGCAAACGATATCCAGTCATCACTGCAAGCTTCTTAGCAGCACGAGAAAGCAACATTTTTAGACCTAGCAACAGTGTATATTATGTTTGCACAGTTGGTCAACTGTTGTTTCTCGAGTCATATGGAGCACAAAGTAAATGTATACAGTATTGGCATGATCAAAATGTAGCATTAACTAATTTGCCTCCGAAAGGAATATGCAAGTCCGATTGGGCCCTCAGTAAGGAAAAGTGCCCCCACCCCTGGTTTTAAGGGGTTAGTTGTTGCAGTGTTGGTGATGGTGGTCGTATCGGTGTGTGATGTGGCAGGGCGCGCTGGCGAAATTTCCAACTGAGGGAGGCAAGCGTTCCGTCCCAGACCCGCCGTCCAGTCTCCCGCCACCATGTTCTACGCACACTTTGTGCTCAGCAAGCGGGGGCCACTGGCCAAGATCTGGCTGGCCGCCCACTGGGACAAGAAGCTGACCAAGGCTCACGTGTTTGAATGCAACCTAGAGAGCAGTGTTGAGAGCATCATCTCACCGAAGGTTCGCCCTGATGTGATGTGACCTTTCCCCTGTATTTTTTGTGAGCCCTATGCACATTCGGTAAGGATGTGTGACTGGTGTGGGGGTTATGGTTAATATAAATTTTTTGGACAATTCGCGAAGCCCACTGATCTGAGTACTGTTTCCTTGTTATTGTTCACAATAGTAGTCCATGCTGGGCTGGTCTCAAAATTGGCATATCAGTTAACTACTAGGGGGAGTGGCGAGCATATTTGTCAATGTTTTGTTACATTATGCAATTATTACGGAATGTAAAATTACTTTTGTGACAGTAGCTAGCAATGATTGCCAATGACGATAGCCCTGAACTTTAATTGTTCTGGCTTATTTACTCGTCCTCATGCCGCAGGTGAAAATGGCGTTGCGTACGTCGGGCCATCTGCTGCTGGGTGTTGTGCGGATTTACAGCCGGAAGGCTAAGTACCTCCTCGCCGACTGCAATGAAGCCTTCGTTAAAATCAAGATGGCCTTCCGGCCTGGTGAGGAAATTGCTCTGTTCCCTGTGTGTCCGCAAACTGAAGAGCACGGTATTGGGTGGGTCCTAGGGCGCCATGGTGATGAGACGTTAAATACCTTGCCTTGATAGGCAGGAGGTCGTGGGTTAGATCCCGACCCTGACACCTGTATATTTGGAGTTGGCATGTTCTCCCCGCGGTTGCGTTTTATTTTTTCGTGGTGCTCCGGCTTTTCCCTTCACAATTGGAAACATGCATTTTAGAGTATTTGACTGCAATCAATTTGTACATGATGAGCCATTTCGTTGAGCTATCATTTGTAGCAAGGTCGCTTCTGAAAAAGCTATATAGCTCAGTGGACCTTACCTGACACGACAAAATTACCGTATTTTCCCGCATATGGCTCGCATACGCATATAACCCGCAGATGCATATACCCCGCAAAAATAGCGTTTTGTGTAAAACAAATTTCAGATAGCCTTGCACCTCCATATACCCCGCATGCATTCATATGTTTAACGTCGTTACCGCAGCTTAATTCCATCATATGAATACAAAGTTTACATTTGTAATACATTCACTATCAATCGTTAACATTAAAATCATAACGTGCACAAAGAAAACAAACTAACCGGAAACGAGTGAACTTAAAACAGTAATAAAGGTTTTTGGGTTAGATCGCGTTATTTTTATAAATGTGTTGTAACCCTCCACCACCCGACACGGTGGAGGGTTACGACACATAAAAATAACGCGATCTCACCCAAAAACCTTTATTATGAATAATATTGGTCGCGAAAGCCTACGTGTTAAATTTAAAACAGTAAATAAGTAACAAAAGTAAATATACAATAAATAAGTAACACATAACTGGTAGATAAGTAAGTAAGTGTACTGTTAGGCTTTCCAGCATTTGACCTCATATTACAGCTACTGGACCGGTAGTTACCCTTTTACAGTTTTAGCACTGGTAGATTGCGCACTGTGCAAACAATAGCGGCACTACAGTAACGCCATTGCCTCCTGGCAACAAAGCCATTGGAAGTTTGAAACAAAGCTCATGGTCGCGACTGTATAGTGCTCAGCCAATAGCAGCGGCCTAATGGACTCAGCAATTATGATTCCGCATCTGGTAGACGCTTGTTAAGGCCCTTCCCAATGTGCAATCCATAGCCTCAGCTGAAACTTTTGCACCCCCCTACAGCCACTGAAAGTATTTACAGTAAACAAAGTGCGCCCACTTCAAACATTGCCGCTTCATTGTACAAACAATTAGAATTATTTAAAACGTGATAACATGTTCAATTTTAGTGTGAGTGGTTTATTCAGCAGTGCTTTAGTCAAAGGTAAGTGTTGCATAGTGCATAGTCCTACCATGAAAAAATTAAACGAGTTATGACATGTCACACATGTAAAATATTTTTGGGATAACCCGCACCTCAATATACCCCACAGGGTCTTTTGTTTGTAAAAAGTGGTATACCCCATGGATTATATGTGGGAAAATGCGGTAAGTCCTTTGCCACGTGGAATCTCAAATGTTCCTGCCACTGGCACTAGCTAGTGCAGGTCTTGCATTGTGCACGGGCGTTTCAGCTATTGGTTTTGTTTAAATGCATGTTTACAAGTCATGTGTTATAGATGTCTGTGGGATATGATGTATGTGTATGGGATATGTGATTTTGTACGTATATGTGTGCAGGTGTTGTGGACCTTCCTGAGGAAAACAGAGAGGCTGCTTACAATGCGATCACACTGCCTGAGGAGTTCCATGACTTTGACCAGCCTCTGCCTGACCTCGGGTATGCTTGAATATCTGTTCCTACCTCATTGTCTGTCTTTGTATGTGTGTGGAAAGCAGCGATGCAGTCGCTAACACACTGCTCAAATACCCCGGCAGTTTTTGATTCCAGGTCATGTACACCAGTGTATTTAGTATGAACCTATCTTGGGTTTCATTTATGTCAGCTTGGCCTTAAATAGTAGTGCGGTGGGTGAACGTCAGACTGGGTAGACCAAGGCGGCCTGGTGTTTTGCTATACCCCTGCTGGCTGTAGTTGCTGCTCGAGAACAGGACTTGCCCATTTTGCCTGTGGCTATAGAGGGTGTATTTGTCCATGTGTAGCGACATAGAATTAGCTATGTAGCAACATTGCGCTGGCTGCTGGCGGGGAATGGGATCTGCGGCTTACAGCAGCCTTGACGTCAGCAGGCCAGGTGATACACCAGAGGGGATATCTGAGGGAAAGGTTACAGAAGGGGCACTTGGGAAGCGCGGGGACCCGCTTGCAGGTTCTGGAGAGGGGGCGTGGCCGGGGCGGAGCGGGGCCACACTGGGAGCATAAAAGGGGGCCCTGAGCAAGAGCTCAGGGCTGTCGTTTGGAGTGGGATCCCCGTCGTGCTGTTGAAGATCAATCATCGCCATTGTCGCTGTCGTCTCGTTGCCATCGTCGCCGTCGTCTTCACTTGATATTGCGCTGCTAGATGGTAGTTGGCTGTCTCGGTTCAGTGCCATCAGTGTTAGGGGCCGTCCATAAATGACGTCACGCGATTTTTGACCCCCCCACTCCAGTCACACGGCGTCACAAAAAGTCAGACCCCCCCTCAAATATGACGTCACAATGCTCTGCCCCCCCCTCCCCCCAAAAAAATATAAAACATGCTTCAAATCGCTTTCAACTATTGTCATTGTAGTACTATTTAATGTGTCGCTGCACTGTGTCATTGTGTTCTGTAACACGCTGCCCTGTGGCTAAAGCTGTTGAGTGCCGTGTATGTTAGTACGGAACACTGATCCATGTGCGTGTCGCGTGTAGGGACATTGACGTGGCACAGCAATTCACGCTGAACCAGAGCCGCTTGGAGGAGATCACCATGCGAGAGGATGTGGGAACGCTGCAGGTCTTGCAGGATGAAGGTTATGGTAAGGCGACCATGCTTGCCCCATGGCCCTTAAACATTTTTTGTCTTTTCCCCACTGTTTTATCCAAATGTTGTCTTCCGTTTCATGTCACGAGACAAATTATGCATTTGCACTCTGACAGAGCAGTGCAACCCATTGTGTTAGAGAACAACCCATAGAAATGTATACTACAGAGTTCCCACGAAGATCTTTTATGTGGCCTCTAGTTTGAACTAGAAGCCGGTTTTATCAAAAGTGGCTGCCTGGTTTTGAGTGACCAGTGCCAGCTGAGTGCTTTTACCGCTGAGCCACCCGACCACCTGAGGCAAATGCCAGTAGCACCACTGATTCCTGACACCCCCCTCACCCCAGCTGGATTTGGCGTGGATGAAGATGAACCTGAGATCGAGCGCCACGGCAATTCCGCGCTGGGCGAAGACATGTTGGTGAGCATCACTGGTTCGAGCCTGTTGTTCGACGCCGAGCAAAGTCGTGCCGACGTGGTCAGTCCCGGCAGAGAGGTTGTCATCGCTGGTGGAATTAATGTGGAGAAACCACAACCCGCTGCGCCCGACCTGGACCCGCTGGAGTTCACAGAGGAGCCCTGCGGGCAAGGCAACGATGGTTTCGGTGACGAGGATGGCATTCTGGGTGAGACGGCGTGCACAGTTTATTTTGCAGTTACTGTGTTATTTCGGTTGCGGTTACTACGCTGTTACTACGCTGTTACTTTGCGACTCAGAAAGTCAAGCTAGTTCAGAGCTTGCCTGGGTGAACTAACTGGAAAATATTTGTATGAAAAGGCTGATTGACCAATGTGTTTTTCAATGTAATTTTTCCTTGGATAAACATACCCTTGTTTGTTAATTATTTTTCCCATTATACAATGTGGTATGGAATTAATGGCAAACAACAGTCAAGCGTGGCGAAGTATGGCCAGATATCCCCCACGACCCATACGATGTCGGTAGGCCCTCATTCAACAGTGGATTGAGAAAGGGCTGGCCATGTACATACGTACTAGTGTGAAAATACGTGGTTGATTGGCGAGCGGAGTTTTAACAGAGGCGAGCGGAGGGACAACCGCAATTGAGTAGATTTTTGGGGGAGAGGAAAATCAGAGGTTCAAAAGAGGAATGGTAATAGGCCTGGACTTAAAACAGGAAGTAGTCACCATTAGGAGATTCAGACAGCAGCGGCAGCAGACTGAGTGACCATCCATCAGATAAACATTGATTGGGTGTCAGTTCAATACCTTAAAAAACTCGGTGGCCAGGTTTCTCTGGTGCTGGCTGCACCACCCCCTAATGTCTTATCTACCTCGTTTAATAGGTGCTTGCTAACGGCATTTGTGCGTGGTGCGCGCGTGCAGTGGATACCCTCCTGCGTAATGAGCCTGGAATTTTCGACGATCCGGCTATCAGGGCCTCGGAGGACGACGTGGGGCTGCCCATTCATGGCCCCAACGATGACGATGATGTGGATGATGACGATGATGGTAATGCATTTCTTGCTTAGTTCATTTTGTTTTGAAAGTTATTGTATTGATTGTTTTGATTGATGATGGTATTCTGTTGTATTATTTAGTGTTGCGTTTATTGCACTGATAATATTTTTTGTTTATTTTACAATACTGTGATTGTTGCACTGAATGTGTTGTGGTGATTGTATTGTGTTTTGTATTATATTATATGCATTTTTTATTTCATTGCATAGATTGCATTGTGTTGATTGTGCTTTGTCAGTTACATTTAATTGTTTACACTAGATTACTTGCATATTATATGATTTAGATTGTAATTATCACCACTACTCCCCTGTGCCTCAGTGGGCGGACCCATGAGCCCCGTGTCGGACGACGCGGCGGAGCCTGTGCCTACGCTGGCCGAACAAACCACGCTGGTGCCCAACGAGCGCGAGGCCTTCGCTCTGGAACCCATCGACATCACGGGTAAAGCAGCACGAACCGCCACTCATCACGGGACATACTTATTCCACTGCCCCTTTTCCTCCAGCACAGATGTGTACTCCTTTTGCTCCACAATTATTGGCGGACCACAACTTTCCAGGTGTTATTGAATAATTTGAATAGAAGTGGAATCAGTAACTGAGGTTATTAAATGTGATGTGGAATTAAATATAAGTATCTCAAAAGCATTCATCACTGCATGAAGGCCTCCATACATTGTTGGTCATAAGAATTGGTTGATTATACTTATCACACTGGGCAGGTCATATTGGTGAGAGCGGGGACCCAGGACTGGTTTGGATGTCATTCACCGCTAATGTTTATCTGTGACCAGGAATTGAACACAGAACACTGGGTTTAGAGTGTAGTGCACTGACTGTTGTGCCCCCCCCCCCACACACACATGAACACATTACTACAAAGACAGTCATCATTATCATTACCTTATATCGGAAAAATGTGTAATTGGGTAATGTTTTAGGCAAAGGTCCTTATTTATAGTAAAAGCAACATAGAATTATTCATTGTCTTATGGTTGAAGATCACACTCTGGATTGGATTTTTACCTGGTAGATGGTGCTGTCATTAAAGTGCTTGACTGAAAATAACATTTAAAACTGGGTTGGCTGGGGAGTTGATTCCGCTCAACCGTTATCCTTCGAGGGGGAGGGCTGATCAATGACTCCATTGGAAAGACGGCCCTTGCCACATGCTCAGAGCTTCAGATAAAATGTAGTGCCACCCCATGCTTAGTCATAAAAATGTTTAATATGCATAACATGTCCCTGACTGCACCCCCATCCCCTGCCACCAACTATGTTGCACGCAGTCAAGGAGATCAAGGCAAAGCGGAAGCGCAAGCTGATTGTGGATAGCCTGAAGGAGCTGGACAGTAAGACTATCCGCTCACAGCTCAGCGACTACTCGGACATCCTGACGACACTCGACCTGGCACCACCTACCAAGAAGCTCATGATGTGGAAGGAGAGCGGTGGAGTTGAGAAGCTCTTCTCTCTGCCTGCGCAGCCACTATGGAACAGCCAGCTGCTCAAGGTGACCTGGGGATGGAATTACTGGTAAAGGGCAATGTGGGGCTGGGAGACCTAGGAAAGGGTGGCCTGAGAAAGAATGAGCTGCAAAAAGGTGAAATAAGCCAGTGAGCTTGGACAGTTTTGGGGCAATGAGATCTGGAAAATGGTTCCCTTTGTTGGAATGGTCTACTTGGGTAGACCTGGAAAAAGGTGAGCTAGGGAAATTAAACCCAAGCAAGGATGACATGGGGATGTCGTATGAGAGGTTGACTTACCTGGAAAAGTTTTGCTTTGGGAAATGGTTAGAAAGGGAATGGTGATTTAGGAAAACGTTTTGTGGTGCAGAATTAGTTGGATCTGGGAGACGTGAAGTCGAATTAGCAATATTAGGGTGGTCAAGGAAACGTTCATAAACAACCTTGATGCAGACAGCCATGGAGGCAAATTACCCCTTAGCACAGCTTAATAGAATTCTGTCTAATGGATGTGTTGTGATAGAGCCTTGAAGATTTGACAGCCTTGACCCCTACCACCTTTGTGTCTTGAGCAGCTATTTTCACGCTGCCTGGCGCCGGTGGTGGCGGAGGAGCTGCGTAAGAGGAGACAGGGAGGCGAGGCTGACGCGTTCGAGGAGCTCATGAGAGAGTGCGAGAACCCTGAGGTCCCGCGACATGGACACCACATCATCGGTACGGTGGTGTCGCAGACACAAGGCTTGGGTGGACACAGGAGATATGGCACAGGGGAATGTGGCAAGCGAAGATAATCATGGGGCGATTGTACAAGGAGGAGACACTGTACTGGGAAATTACAGTCCTTGAAGTGTAACCTTATGGCAACATCAGTGACTTAATCGGCACACATCACATCTGTCTGTAAATCTCTGTATCCATACCGATGTCTGCGTGGATGTTCCTGTCTCTGAAAGTTTGTTTTAATGTGCCCGTGTTTCTTCATAAGCCTTTGTCTCCGTGCTTGTGTCTACGTGCTATTGTATGCGAGTCGGTTTCTGCTTGGCCAGGTGTCGATATTCATGTGTCCACAAGCTTATGAACCTCTGTTCATAAGCGCCTCTGTGCTTGTGTCTCAATGTAACCTTGTGTCTGCTTGCCTGTGCGTGTGTCAGCGTGGTATGCGCATACCCGTGTTTACATGACTACCTTTAAGTTAATGTCTTCCCGTGTCTCAAGACGAGGTGATTGCAGAGGAGCCAAGTCGCCTGCAGGAGTCTACACTGGTGGTGGAGGGGTCGCGCGCCAGCATTGATGACAAGGGAACAGCCCCCCAGCAGCAGCCCCTGGCACCACCCGCCACACCATCGCACGGCAAGGGGGTCAAGCGCAAGGCCAATGACCTCTCTGCACCAGACCTGGCGCCACCCGCCACCCCGCAGCCTGAGCTGCCACCGCCGCCACAGCACACGCCACAGACGCCGCAGGCTGTGCCGCCACCGCCACAGCCAGAATACATGGAGCCCATGCTTGTGAGTTATGTACACCTTTTATTAAAAGAGGCATTGCAAAAACACATACATGGGTCTTACCTGATCATGACAGACTTAGACTGCATGTTCCAGGCTGTCTGATATAAGATAGAAGCTTAATTCATAAGAAAAAAAAGGAATTTAAAATTCGTTAAGCATGTCGTCATGGCACTATAGTGACATCAGTTATGCGGCTCCATACATCAATGCTGCGATAACACAAGTTAACTTTAAACTTTCACCTTTTTTTTTGCAATATATTATCAGGTAAGGCCCACTAAACTGTATGGCTCTTTTTCAGAAAGCGACCTGGCCACAAGTTATAGCTCAACGAAGTGGCTTTTTAGGTGGAAATTTCTAGCAGGCAAATACTGTAAATACATGTTTCTAAATGTGGAAGGAAAAACCGGAGGACCTGGGGATAACATGCAAACTCCAAATAAACAGGCATCAGGATCGAACCCACGACTTCCTGTATACCAGGCAAGGTAGTTAGCATTTTGCCACCATGGTGCCCTAGTACTGTAAATTACAGCCCATTGTCAATTTACTGCGGTATGAAGGCCTCTCAACACTTTTATTTATGGGTGTTGTTTGACCATACTTCACCAACGGTGGTCAGTGTGTTTTGGTGAATATGGGGGACCAGTGCAGGTTAAGATATCACTCGCCACTCATGTTAGCCGTGGCCGCGAATCGAACTCAGATCACCACCTCTTTTGAGAGAGTGCTGTGACAGAGCACGTGATCATGATTTTTTTTGTATTCTCATAATATTGACGCATTCGATAACCTATTTTCCTTTGACCCGGAAGCCCGACACCACTTTGGAGCCCCCTCCGCTGGAGCTGATGATGCTGGACGAGCAGTCGATAGTGCCGACCAGCCTCGAACAGCTGAGCGAGCAGCCCAGCTCCATCTCCGACATTACCTTGGCTCTCGACGGGAAACCCAAGGAAAAGACGGGAGAAGAGGAGGAGGAGGAGGAGGTGAGAGCGCCCCTTCTTTCTCTCAGAGACACAGCAATTCTCTGATTTATTAGGGAATGGAACGATTTGTTTAAGTCACAAGTTAAAATGGATTTTTACACTTGTGATATGTTATTTGAATTGCATGTGCAAGAATCGATTGTGTTCAATCTATATGTGCTGTAAATATATTTGACTGTTTGCTAGGTCTGTTAAATGAATCACCCCACTCGCGATTCCATGAATTGTCACGGTATGGGGCTATGATTCGATCAAAGAAAAGAAACTTTTTTTAACAGTTTAACGCGTAGGCTTTCGCGACCATTTTGGCCTGCATAGAAGTGAAATTAAACATGTTAAAGTAGCGCTGCAATTGAACAGTTACAATGATGCACAAATCATCAGGACATTGAATGCCAAAACCCAATCA
The DNA here is from genome assembly GCF_048934315.1 of Petromyzon marinus. Taxonomy (NCBI): domain Eukaryota; kingdom Metazoa; phylum Chordata; class Hyperoartia; order Petromyzontiformes; family Petromyzontidae; genus Petromyzon; species Petromyzon marinus. Next base: position 8,423,811 of record NC_133709.1, on the reverse strand, counting down.
AATAACATGAAAGTTGAAACTGACCAAGTCATTAACTATTAAAATACCGTACATTGCGGGAGTAAGTGATAAACGAGCCAGACTTTTGGAAAAACAAAACATCTGAGTCAGATTTGGCACAGTCCAAAAACATACATAAACTGATAACTGGTACTAAAGATGTATTACCGAAGCTATCAACAGAAGGTGTGTACCGGATTAATTGCACTTGTGGCAAATGTTATGTTGGGCAGACAGGAAAAATGATCAGCATGAGACAACAAGAACACCAAAGGAATATTAAATACTCCCAAATACAACTGTCGGCAGTGGCAGAACATGCGTGCCAATAAGGACACTAAATTTATTTTGAAAAGGTTGAAGTTCTCTGCAAAACTAGTTATCTCTGGCCAAGACTAATTAGAGAATCTATCGAAATAGATTTTTTTTTAACCTTTCGGATAGCTACAGGCTTAGTGCTGCTTGGAAGCGAATCATCAAATAATACATTGTTGAAATCCATGCCTATACATGTCACCATACATCAATGGGGATAACCTATCACAGACAATAACAGGTACTGCTGGTTTAGTGCACACAAATGACAGGCGGTATAAGAACAATGTGCTTGCATAATGTATTTTGATTACCATATGAAATAACCCAACCGGCAATGGATACCCATTGTAATTTATATGCATTAATTAATCCCCCCCCTTACACGTGAAGGACTCACAAGTGATATCATATATATCCCTGTAAGGAAAGAAATAGGATTTCTCCTTAAATCTGGCTGTACGCCTGATGATGCTCATTCTAGTTACTGCCAAAACATTGTACTCCGATTGTAAATGTTGTGGATTTGCTCTCCAATACACCGGTGTGCTGTACTAGTGTAGTGTTATTTCACAGACACTAGTAGGAGGTATTTTCTTTTATTCCGGCCTTCACAGCCTTAGGGGATAACTAAATACCGGGTTGGGACATCCAAACATGCTGCTAGACCCACAGCTTGAAAAGGGTGAAGATCACTACGACGACGGAGCGACGAGTTCCATTTCAGATCGCAGCAGCCCCGACTGAGTCGGAGCTCGCCTTTTATCCTGCCCAGTGTGGCAAGGCTCCGCCCTCGGCCCCGCACTCCTCTGGATCCCCCTGAAGGCTCCGTGCCTTGCCCACAGGTCCAACTGGTAGAACGGGCTGTTACCCCTACTTCCATTGTCTACCAATCCCCCAGCGACACGTGCGACAGTGACACATTCAATGTCACTACATCACCTCCCACCCCCTCCCCCCAAAAAAAACACAGCCGTCCTGGCTGACCTCCATGCGTCGCGGGATGACGACCACCGCAATATCCACGCAACATTCGCAATGCATGGCAACAATCCAGCCCCCAAAATAACAGCAACCCAATGACGAGTAGTGGCGATCATCTGAAGCGAACCGTCTTGGAATTGGTCCTTGTCGCCGGTCCCTCGTATGGGCCCGGCACGGGTTCCCCAGCGACCCCAGGGAGTGACTCGCAGCTGGCTCAACGGGCGCGGTCCCCCCCGGGACGAAGATGGAGGAGAGGAAGAAGCGGGTAGCGGTTGTACCGTCCACCCTGGTCCGCCTGCAGGCGGCACCGCTGGCGGTTCCATGGACGTCAAGCCTTGGGATCGTGCGGATGGAGGAACAGTCTCGCAGAGGTGCACCCTCCGTAACCGTACGTCCGTCCCCGTCGGCCACATCATACACCCGGCCATCAGATGGTGTAGATGAAATTCCCTCATAAGGTGGAAAATATGGTTTCAGTCGTGACGGGTGCACTACCAACCAACGCCTGCGACCAACTTGGATCCCTTACACACCTCCTAACCTGCCATGGCCTATGTAATTAAAGTGTGCCTACAGGCACCTGGGGGTGATGCAGCCATGCTCTCTCCCCAGGTTTCCACGATTTCCCAAATTCCTTAAGTCCAGACAGTTTTTCATTTGCAGCCTGCCGTTTGGCTGAATTTCCCCGGGACGCGTCCTGTGCTTCCGTCAACCGCTTTGGGGTGAGGCTCAGTCGTGGCATAGCGACAATCTTTTTGCTTGGCTCAATATTTAACTGGGCTTCCATAGGGGGGGGGGGTCGCAGTCTCTCCCGTACATGAAAAAAATGGGGGAGAATCCGGTAGCGGCATGAGGGGCCATCCTATAGGCCGCAAGAACTCGTGGAACGTGTAGGTCCCAATCGGACTGCCTCATTGACTTGTTGTAACCGCTCTACCATCCCGTCAGTCTGGGGATGGTCGGGTGAGGTTCGAATTTTCTTCATACCCAACAAAACACATACCTCTTGCAACAATTTTGAAGAAAAAATTTGGCCCTGGTCCATAAGGAGACGTTCCGTGGCCCCCTTATCCAATACATAACCATGCAGGAATGTGTCCGTAATGAACGCCGCCGACTGATCCGGTTGGGGCCATGCCATCGCAACAGGTACTCTACCCCTACCAGCAAGAATTTATTTCCCCTCGGAGTGGTAGGAAATGGCCCGAGGATGTCGAGGGCAACAAGCTCATTTACATGGGACACCCCAATGGACTGCAGCGGTGGTCGGGTCAGTCTCCGCGGGGTGCTTGGGCACATTCTACACATCCCTTGAGCACGTTGTGAACGTCCTCTGCCATCCCGGGCCAAAAGAAGTCCCGCTTCAACGTAGACAGTTCTCTGCACCCCTAGGTGCATCAATTGCACATGGGCAGCTCTCGTTACTCTACCCCGCAGAGCAGTTTGCACCACGATACAGTACCGCTGAACCTCCGTATCCCAACGCATAAGTAGCCCATCTCGGAGGACCATGGGGGACACCCCCTGCCCTGGACCCTTCCTATCGCTTAGTGCATCAACACGGTGCTGTAACTTTAGCAAGGAGGCGTCCTCCGCTTGGAGGCGCCCCCATTCCTCGTGTGCAAGACCAATAGTATTATCGCGCGCCACCCCCAGTACGGGTGGCGGAGCATCCACCGATGCTTCCACGGCGCCTGGCTCCCCCTCATCTACCTGCTTACAACGGCCGGTGCCCATCAAACATGCGCACTGGCTCTTCGGCGATAACCGTGACAGAGCGTCCGTGTTGCAGTTGGGCAACCCTTTCCTATAGGTGACTTGGAATGAATAATCTTGCAAGATTTCCAACCATCGCGAGAGTTGCGCGGACGGCTGGTCAACGCGTAGCACGTATTGCAAAGCCGCGTGATCTGTGCGTACTATGAACGTGCGGTATTGTACAAAGTGCACGATAGCCAACAACTCGTGGCGTGTAACACAGTAGCGCTGCTCTGCAGGGTACAGCACCCAGCTACCGCAAGCGACCACGCTCTCCACTCCGCTCTTCACCTGCGACAACACGGCGCCGATCCCGGTATCACTGGCGTCCGTATCCAACATAAACGGCAAGGAGAAATCGGGGTATCGAAGGGGGGGCTGCGTTCACGAGGCCGTCGCGCAGCGCAACAAATGCGCCCTCCTCCGTCCCTCACTGAAACCTCTGGCCCTTTGCCATGAGCGTGGAGTGGCTTCGCGATCGTCGCAAACCCGGGCACGAAGCGGCGGTAATACGACACTAACTCCACAAACCTGCGGACCTCGCCCATCGACGTGGGGGTCGGCCACTTACGCACGCATAGTCTTGTCAGGGTCCGTGGCGATCCCGGACTCGCTAACGATGTGCCTCAGGTATCGAACCGATTTTTGCAAGAGGTAACATTTCTGCGGCTTGAATTTCATATCAGCCGGCCGCATTTTAACAAATACTGCATGCAACCGCTGCAGATGTTCTTGGAACGTGTGGCCAAAGACAATCACGTCATTCAATTAGATCAGACATGACTCCCATTGGAGCCCCGACAGTACCAACTCCATAAGTCGCTGGAACGTGGCCGGAGCTGAGTGAAGCCCCATCAGAAGCATGTTAAATTGAAACAGCCCTTGCGGTGTCCGGAACGCGGTTTTGGGTTTTGAACTTTCATCCAGGGGCAACTGCCAAAACCCTGACAATAGATCCAGGGTGGAGAAAAGCCACGCCCCCGACGAAATGAGGGGCGATGGCGTGTGCACCCGACACCGACTGCAATGGGCATGCATGAGGTGGCTGTGTCGGCCGGGTGTGTGATGTATTGCGACCTGCCTTTGGACCCAGAGGGGCGGAGGCCGGCAGGGTGGAGGACGGCGATGCCGGGAAAAACTGCCCCAAATCATCACTGGTGCCCCTGGAGATGTGGCCCGATAGGCCACACCTGAAGCAGGTAACAGGGCCCCGCCATGGCGGACGCAAGGTCCCCCCCCCCTGCTGGTTCCGTTGTCGTCCCGCTCCGACTCCCCCGCGGGCTCCAACCATCCGACGCGCAGACCCAAGGACACTTGGTGCTCTGTGTCGCCCTCTTCTTCCAGAAATCCAGCCCCGGCCGCTACCCCGGCACGTCGTCGCAGGTTACAGTGGGCCTGGATGCATCGGGCTACCTGAATCGAGGACATGTCGTCCTCCTCTGTGGCTGGAAAAAAAAGTTAATTTTCTGAGCCAGCACCAACAGTTTTTCTAGCACCAGAGAATCCAGTCCTGCCCGCTCCATCCTTGAGTACGCATCCTGGGCCAGCGACAGTAGTGCGCTCAGGAAGAAGAGGTGTGTCTCTGTCTCTCCCCGACTCCGCATCACGAATTTCCGCCGCGCGTTGGACGGCGGGTCAAAAATTGCCGCCAACTGGGCGTGCGCTTGACACAACGTCGTTCTGTCCGCCTCGGGAATGGAAAAAAACGGCGCCAGGGCTGCGTTATCCAGCGCGGTAGGAAGAATACGTAGCGCCTCCGTATTGGACCACCCCGCGAGCTTGTAAGTGGTGGCGAACCGCCGCCGGAAGGCCACCCAATCACCCCCCGCAGCCGAAAATTATTAGGGAAACGGCAGCTGCTGCGCAAGGGAAGGTGCCCCCAGACGAGCCGTCGGCGGCAGATTACTTTCGGCGGGACTCGATACTCGCCCTTGGTCGGCAGTGACGGTGGAGTCGCTCATTCGCTGCCCCCGATTCGCAGCCCCCTCCACTGGCTCTTCCTTACCCAGCTGCCCCACCAGTGCCGTCTCCAGCCGGCGGCGGCACGGGATCGTCGTCCTTCACCCACTTTCCCGCTGGGATCGCCACTCCGGGACCCCCCGTCGGGGTCTCAACTGCCGGAGCTGCCCGAGAACCCACATCACAGTCGCCCTCTTCGTCCGAGGACATGCCGATGAGAGCCTTCCTCTTTGAGAACTTCGACATACCCTATCTCCTCAAGGATTTGAAGGGAAAATCAAAATAAAATTCCTAACCCTACAATATATAATTATAAAAACAAAAATTTGTTAACTCTCCTGACACCAAATATAGTGTACTATTCACAGACACTAGCAGGAGGCACTCTTGTTTATTCCAGCCTTCACAGCCTCCGGGGATAACTACATACTGAGTCGGGACGGCCAACATGCTGCCAGACCCACAGCTTGAAGAGGGCAAAGATCACAACGACGACGGCACGACGAGTTCGCAGCAGCCCCGACTTTGAGTCGGAGCTCGCCTTTTATCCTGCCCAGCGTGGCCAGGCTCCGCCCTCGTCCCTACACCCCTCTGGATTCCCCAGAGGGCTCCGTGTCTTGCCCACAGGTCCAACTGTTAGAAGGGGCTGTTACCCCTAATTCCATTGTCTACCAATCCCCCAGCGGCACGCGCTACAGTGACTCATTCAACGTAACTACACTAGTAACGAATTGGCATGTTCTTAGTTGAAAAACCTTACTAATTGGCTGTGTCGGGTAGTGGCGGGTTTAACGACATATATTTACGTGATCTAACCCAAAAAAAACTTTTTTGGATATTCTTTTAACATTTTCGAGGTTGCAAGGTTCATGTCACTGAGAAACGTTCTTATTGGTAAACGTATGCATTTAAACACATGTCTTTCCTGCATAATGTCAGAGCACGAACCTTGGGCTGTTGGTTATTACAAAATCAAACAGCTTATCTTTTGTAGTTGGTTATGTCAAAGATCATTTAACAATTAGGGTTGGACATTGCAACGTCGCAAAAGCCTTGGTGCTTCCGTGTGTTTTTAACGCACCTTTATTTTTTATTATCCGTGGGCGTTCTATAACTTGACGCCGCCTGGGGGTGTCTGCATGTCTTGGGAACAACTTTACATGCTGCGTGTGTCCACAGGAGGTTGGTGATGAGAACCAGGACCAGGAGGAGAAGAGATGGAACAAACGCACACAACAGATGCTGCATGCGCTACAGGTACCCCACGTCACTCACATAACCCACCTGTTTTTGTTGTCTGCCTGCGTCATAGCACCTGCAGCAGTAACGTATGTATGTTGAACTTCTTTCGCACCATACCTAGCCAACCGTGCTAATTGAAGGTGTAACAACAAGGAGGCCACACAGTATAGGGGGGTGGCTGATATGGCGCTGAGCCAGCACCACTGAGATTTAAGCCTTGGAACTGGATGGCTTTCTCAAAGTGTTCATAATGGCCCTGACAGAGCACTTGGCCTCTGCTGCAACCCCAGGTTTAAGCCTTATGGGTGGGTGTCTTTCTCTTGAACTTCATAACGACTGTCTCACCCTGGGCTCCCATTCAAGATTAACCAGGGTGATTGAGTCTTTTAAATCTTAAATATTGTATATGTTATGCATTAGCTTCATTAGATTGAATGTGTGTATCGTAGCATGCTTGCTATCTTATTTCACACCAATGTTTGTCAACACTAGTCCAGGGTCGTGATGCATGGAGAGATGACGTGGGGGATATTTGGAGTGTTAAAATGATCATGATTTCACTTCATAACCTCATCTTGTTGTATTCGACAAATGCCACAGCGCTGTTTTTTACATCTTGGTTCCACTGGGATAAAACTGGTGTCTCTTACCGCTGCCGTTGGGTTTTACTCCCTGCTTGCCCCCCCCTCCTTCTTCCACTACACGCAGCGGGTGCTGGCAAAGACGGGCGCCGACTCGGTGAGCCTGCTCGATTTGTGCCGACGGAACAACCGCAAGCAGGCGACGGCCAAGTTCTACAGCTTCCTGGTGCTCAAGAAGCAGCAGGCCATCGACTTGCGGCAAGACGCGCCATTTGGCGACATCGTGGCCACGCCCGGCCCACGCTTTCACAACCTGTGACTGCCGCATGTGCGTGCATAGTGGTACCGAGGGGGAGGGATAGGAGGTGGTGGGATGGAGCAACAGGGGGGGGGGGAGTGGGGATGCTACAGCCACCACCGCCGCTGTCCCTTTTCTACCGCTCCGTCGTTTGGCACTGAGTGTCAGAGCGTCTCTTTGCAGTGAGATGCAGATATTGTATGTGTGCACACGTGTGTGCATATTTGTGTTTCTTTTTTTTATATTTACATACACACACATACTTGTCAACACTCAGTGCTGCCACTGACCCTTTCAAGGAGGTCATGAGTACACTTATTCACCTGTTAATGCTTGCCTCGGCCACGCCTCCTCACCCCCACAGGTAATTTTCACAGTTTGAAATCTCGTTCCCAAGCCTTGTCTTACCTGATGGTGAGAATGGGAGACTTGTAACGGTTTGGGGGGAATTCACTGTGTGTGTATATATGTACATACACATGTTTACCTGCACATGTGTACAATATGCACTCCGTGTATACACACTGTCCACGCAGTGCATGTACATGCACTCAGTGTAGAGGTGTACACATGTACAATGTATACACGTGCAGTCTGGTGTAATTATGCACATGTATGTCACGTACACACGCATTATATATGCGGTGTATGTGTGTATACGCACAGTGTGTGTGCGTGTATATGCTGTGTTTATGATTTTTTAATATAAAAAATGTTCACTGTCTTGGGCCACATGAGTGCAGCTCTTTAGGTCAATAACAATTGTTCAAATTGGGATGAAAGCACCAAGTTTAGTTCAGATGCAGTTTAATGTATAGTTTTTCAGTACTGTTATGTTATGACCCTGACATCTTCACTATACACACTATGACCTTGGGAATTAGTTAATGACTCCTATTCTGTAATAAAATTACGTTGCAAACGACATCTGCCAGATTTGGTGCTTTTGCATTTTGAACTGTTGCCTGCACATACTGCAGAAATGATTATTTTCGTCACTAAATGCCCTCTAGATGTGCCTCCAGGAAAAATAAAATCAAGTTACGTACCCTGACTGTGAGAAATGATGCAGTGCATAAAATGTACATTTTGTGTTGATAAGTATATGTATTAAGAAAGGAATAAAAACATAACTAAAAAATATGCCAGAAATGTAAAAAATACCATATTTCTATTGGGTGCTGGAATAACAAAGCTGGCTAGCTGAAATGGTGAAGTTTGTATTTCAGTTAGAGGTATGTTACGTATAAGGTTAGTTATAACAAAGGTAGTGTTGTGAAAGGGATTTTTTTAAATGAAGGATAGTTTAAAGGGTAGTTCTACCGATACGGATAGGGAAAACATGCAAATTTTATGGATGTGCTTGTGCAGATAGGGTTAATGCTTTTTTTTAAGTGTAGGTATAAGCCAAACAAACGTAGTGAAGAGCTAAATTCCCAGAAATGTGCAGCGGAGTTTGAATCTCATACCATTTGTTGATTGATATTTTAGTTATTTATTTTGGTGCCACATTCATCACTGGAGTTTCTTAGAGAATTCAGCCATTGGTACAGGTAGCTGATCCAATCGGGTGGTTTTGTTGGGTTGAATAACCCTCCCTGGCCAAGAGGTGTGGCAGCCATTTGATTCTCCTTCGAGATCTCACCACTGCTCGGTGCAGCTCAAGGGATTTGATTGAATTAAAATTTCAGTGCACAGTAGTTATTATTTGAATGTTCTAGTCTTTTTTTAAGTTAAAATAATTAACTATTGCCAACTATTTCTGGAGTGGCTTCCTTTTCTAAAATCTGGTTAAGACCACATTTACAATAATTGGTTAAACAAATAAGTAAATGTTGGTGATTATTTTGATTGCAGAAATATATGTGCTAATAGTGGCCAACTGGCAATGTTTATTTCCCATTTTTTATTAAATTTTAATTGTGGCATCAACACTGGTTTAACATTTTCTTTTTAAAACATCTATTCATATGGTCATAATCATAATAAATTGAGGAAACTGAAATGGAATTCTAAAAAAAAACATCCACAGGTTTCATAGAGGAAATAGATTTTAAAAAATAACCAGAAATGCGGAACTCATTTTGATGTTCCCTATATATGAAAACCTTTGTATAAAATAAGTTTGTTATATTACCATATGAAAGTCAATTATCGCTTGCAAGGGAGATCTGTAAGCTAACTAGGCAGTTTAATACAATTTGCAGTATTGCTAAATGTAAGATTTTCCATGTCTTAAAGAAGTCCTACATTTTCTTTGGTTCTTTCGGTAAAGTCACGTAGAATGAGAATAAAATAATAAATTGATAAAATAAAATTACACAATAATATTCTCACGACGTTTTGGCGCTGGAGTGCTGTCCTACCAGACTGGAGTGCTGTCCTACCAGACAGTCTCGTCCCTTCACCTGATGAAGGCCGCTTGTGTTGTGGCTGAAACGTCGTGAGAATATTATTGTGTTATTTTATTTTATCAATTTATTATCTTATTCTCATTCTACGTGACTTTACCGAAAGAACCAAAGAAGATGAATCATTGCAGTCACGAAAGCTTTAAATCGAAAGTCCTACATTTGATAATGAAAACGGGACAGTGTAAATAAATTAGAGTTGCCTATGGCCTCCCAGGTCTCCTTTGAAAGACAATCGTTGATAAAAAATCAGCTCCAACCTGGCTGAATAATGGCCGGTGAGAATCGGAAATAGTCGTAAGTAGGGTGTGGTCAAGTTGGGGGGATTATTAACCATTGGAAGTTGGGTCGAGCAAAAATGTTTATCACCTTGGATGAGCATCATGGGGCGAGCAGACGAGTGGATTTAAATGGGTTGAATAGAACTGTCTAAACCCAAAAGTGGTGTAGAAATCTAAACCCATTGAACGATTGCACGTTACAAAACTTGTGGGGTTTGATTGTTGATCTTGCTAAATTTGGATCCATTTACATATGAAGATATTCGGGGAAAACAACCTGATTTGTTAACAAGCATGGTTCTGAAATTGGATTTTAGCAGAAATGTGTAATCCAGTGGTGCGTTTACAAGTCCATCCCTATGTACTAAGGTTTTGGATGTTGGCAAGCCTTAACTCCAAGGCATCCATTGCTTATACAGTACCAATAACATATGTTTAATGTGGTTTCAGATTTCACAGACCTTGTTCAATTGGACCACTTTTTTGTGCAAGTTTATGTTTTTTGGTTTTGACATGGTGTTCGGTTGATGACTCCTTTCTCTAGAACTGCTTTTTGTGTTTAGTTGTCCTTCCCCCGCACCTGCGATTAGTACGGTGGGCTATGTACGGTGATAAAGAAGTTCAACAAAATATGATACAGGACCATACTCCTGAGAGGAATATTAGTCGAACATCATTCCCGCAATCGGGCTTTATAAAAAATATATCTTAACCTGTTAGACATTGCATTTTAAAAGTCATTCATAACCATTAGGGTTGTTGGTTATTTATTTTAGATCGAGTTACACGCTTTTTTCAGGCTCGTGTGTGTTATGTTCACGTTTTATATATTAAAAAAACATTTCATCTACGTTTTCTCGGTTGGAAAGTTATAATTTGAACCATGGGTAGAGAAGACGTCCTTTCACGCTGCATTTTCGAGCTTCTCGCCCTTTCTCTCTTTTACCAAGCTTTGGCATTTGAGTGTAAGCCAGGCAAAGTGATGTTTTCAGGGTGATTGGTAAACGTGAAATAAGAGATGCAGGAAAGTGTAAGGACGAGCTGTAAGGTGGGCTTTTTTAAAAGGACATTATCTGGCATCGTTTTTTGGTTTATTCCCATATAATCTGAAAGTGAAAATCGCCAGAAACCCATTTTTGAACATATACAAAAAATGCAACTCAATATATGTAGTTATATTTACCCGTTTCATATGATATACAGTCTTCATGGTCTCCCATCTGGTAAAATACATCAATTTTTTAAAGGAATTATTTTGGCTGTTCAAGTTAAGTTTTTGCTTAAGTAATGCAAATGTTATAGGGATATTTGGGCATTACAGTATTGAGTTGGCATAGTTAAAATGCCAAAAAAATCACTCGTCTGCAGTACAAAAAAACCTGATGAAACGGTCATGAAATTACATCCCAGTTAAAAGCAAATATTTAGTTTTGACTTGTTTGCACTGGTGAATGCATGCAAACTCTCCGAATTGGAATAAAGACAGTTTACTTTAACAACTTAGAGGTCATACACCTTAATAGTTCGGTTTTATTGGATCTATTATAAACTAAAATTGCGAAAAATATGACTGTCTCGCATTTTAAATGTCACTTCAAATGTTTTGCTACAAAGTCCCCCCCCATGTATTTTCACTTTGAATAACGCCAAAAGTTTCCCCTCTAGTCACCACATTGTGGCTGAAACGCGAGCTCCCAGAGCCAATATTCATGACATCAATTTGATTCTTGTTCCCCCGTCGCTTTATAGGGGAGTTGAGTTTTATGTACATAAATACATGTTATTAAAATATAAATGATTAATATGTTTGTTGAGTTGATGTAAAGTTTAGTTCACGAGGACGGTGCCCTTTGGCCTTGCGTGTGTTTCTGAGCTGTAAAGGTAGCTGTAATATGAATAACAATAAAACCGTTTTCAATAACATTTGCTTTTTTCTGCTCATTGTTTTTTTCTGTCCCAACGCCTCCCACAACGTAACGATTCATTGTTATTTCATATTGACGGTAATGCCTCGGCTTTTTTTTTCTTGGTAAATGTTTCCCGTCAGCAGTTAAACGATTACTCAGCAGAGGGAGACTAAACAATACCAGAAATGTCAAAGCACCCCAACTTTTTTGGTGTCGGATCTACACCCGCGGACCTCTTCCATCCATTTTTCTAAACCGCTACCGTCAACAGCTTCATTCCGTTGCCGTGACGCGCGCTACTGCTGGAACCACGTGTTGTTTTCAGCCCAACGTTTGTGTCGGGGCAACTTAATTCACATTTTATGCCCAGACTCAGGCATTTCCGCTGAACTCTAAAAATCCCTTTAATGCGTTTGTCTGGTTTCATGGGTTGAGGCGTAAATCACGTTGAACAGTAATGGTGCCATATTTTGTATGAGCCGCAGATACATATCCTGAATCCTCGCTGCGCTTTTGGCTCAAGTCTAAGATACAAACAATGAACACTCGAGAGTGCTTTCATCTGGCTGAGCCCCAGGTAAAAAAAACATTCTCAAGCACAGAATAAACGCTAATGGTACAATAGTCTGGTTCGATGAGCCTTGGACGTTGAGCCCTGTGATGGTGCCTTAATCCTGCTCATTGAGCATCACGCACAGACACTGACCCCGAAGGTCACGATCTCGTTCCACGAACAAAGTTACACAGCGAGGGGAGCGGCGGTGTTGTGTGGTTAGCACACTGCGCTATGAACCAATGTAGGCTACTCCTGAGCTCGATTCTCGGCCATGGCTAAACATCAGCTGCGGAGAGACGACTGAACCTTTCTAGATTTGAAGCTTTCGTGACTGCAAGGATCCATACTCTTTGGTTCTATTCGGTAAAGTCACGTAGGTAAAAAAAATAAAACGTGACTTTACCGAATAGAACCAAAGAGTACGACTGAACCTCACCGTTCAACACAACTCGCACAACAACAATCACATCCATGACCAGCGCGGCGTGGAAGAGAGAGAGCGCCCTTTATCCAGCAGTTGCCATTCATTGACAAAGCGGTTCCACGTTACCGCAAATTCCTTATTGTTCTCAAATCAATCAAATTGGCATCGGACGATTGACGCGTGCGTGCGCGCGCTGCACTGTGGGAGGGCCGCTGACTTCCCGTACAGTCCCGTACAGTAAAGTGCCTCTTCGTCGCGCGCAGCAGAGTCGTGCCGGGCCGCGGGGCTCCTTCCGTGAAGGCTCCGCGATGATCGCCTCGAATTGGCGTCGCGAGCGTTGAAGTGTGCGTTTATTTATCTGTGTTTATTATCGATTTTTTTTTTTAAAAGCGGCGGCGGTGGGCGGTTAGGAGGAAGACTGTGGTGAGGAAGAGAACGCGAGTTCTGTATGCGGCTCCTCCATGGCGCTTAGGGAGCTCAAGGTTTGCCTGCTCGGGGTGAGTGGCGGATGCAGCGGGCCGCGTTTGTTGAAGCGTGATTGTTGTGCGTTATGCGCGTGGGTGAACGTATATATAGCTGTGTGTGTGTAAGTGGTGTTGCGGGAAGCGGTCGTGCAAGTGTGGCGAGCGCCAATGGGCTACGAAGCCGGGCGACCCGAGTTGGATCTCAACCTCAAGTGTTTTAATGCCGGTGAGGGCGAATATCAGAACGGGTTTCTTGGGGCCCTCCCGCCAGGTTGAATCGACCTCAAATGAGTGCCCGTTTTCCGTGTTGGTGGTGGTGGTGTTGTGTCAGCAACCCCACTGAAGACAACAACAACGCCGACTGGGCGTGGTGCAGGCCAACCCACCTCTGTCGTCTGCCGTGCCGGCCTTTCATAGGTGATCGCCAACAGCACTTGCTCCAGCAGCCCGTTAAAGGCTGCACGAAGGGGTATATTTGGTTTGTAAGTCGCGTGCGTGGCTGTATCGGTGCTTGTAGGTGAGGGTTAAAAGTTTAACCTGCTCGGGGTGAGTGGTCAAGTGCGGCGGTCTTCATAGGCGAGTCGAACAGCACTTGTCCACGACGGCCCGTTAAAAAGCAACACGGGGTGGAGGGATCTTTATCTTTGTGCGTGTGTGGGTCATATGCTCGTGGTGGTCATGCGAGTGATTTGTTGTCGTAGACGCAGTGCGTGGTTGAGTGTGAGAGTTGAAGGAGGATTCAAAATATTGATGAAAGTATGGTTATTTGTGTGCGATTGTATTGGTGGTGTGTGTGTGTGGGTTGTGGGTTGTGCGCTATTTCGGCATTCTTAGGTGCTCGCTCACAGCCCTTGCTTCAACAATCTTGTGTATGCTACCACAGGGGGATCTTTATCTTTGTGTGTGTGGTTGTGGGTGTGTGCGGTTTTGTGGTGTCGCGAATTGTTTTTGTGATGTGTGCGTTTAGATGTCCCAATTTATTTACACGCTTTTATTTAACTCTGTGTCTGTTGTCGTTGTATCCTCAAATCTTGTAACTCAATTTTAACCCACTTGCCAATGTGGTATCGACTGCAAACTTGGTATACTTATGTCATACTGATGACAATACTATATTCTATCATAAAATATATATGTAAACATTTTTCTGTGTTATGTTTCGGCTTGGGTCTAATTGTCCACGCTCAACAGACGTTGGCTGTAAATCACCACGTTGTGGCAAGCTTCTAGGGCCACTTCCTGGAGTCGTGAAGTTCTGACATTACTAGTACGGTACATTTCATTAAAGCGTGTTTTTAAAAAAAAGTTTTTAAATATTACTTATTTGTAGTGTGGTAAGCGACTTGCTGGGTTTGATTACAGGCCGCAGCTTGCATCAGTGGTGAGCGCTCTCTGATCGGTGCTGGGCCTCCGCTAGCTCGACTCGGCCTTAAATTAGTACCTGGTGCAGTTTGTAATGATACACATTGGGAAGATAAAGGCGATCCGGGAGTGGTTCTAGTGTCTGGTTTTGTATACGAGTCTGTAATCATCTCAGTCAATCAAACAATAACACCTGGGCCTGTCCCGTGGCCTGTCAGCGAGCCTTCCTCACTTCACGTGGCCCCAAGGTGTACCTAGCCTGGCACAAACGCCGTGTTCACGTCATCGCCACTTAATGACGAATTGAAGTTGTCGTTTATTTAAGTGGTTATGTGGATCCTTGTGTGGCTAGTTTATAGTATGTGTGGCTAGTAGTCTGTAGACGTGGATGAGAGTGAGCTTGTGGGCCCTTTATGTGGTAAATGTGATTGTGGGATAGTGTGATTTTTTTATCAGTGTGTGAATATACTTTTACATGTGGTCATATTGGTGAATGTGTGTATATGGGCGAGCGTGGTAAATAATGTGCGTTATGTGTCGGTGGGGAGTTGGAGTGGGTTTGTGTATGATTGTGGATAAGTGGTTATATGGACAAGCGCAATTAGGGGCCGTCCATAAATGACGTCACGCACCTTGGGTTGGGGGCAGACATTCGTGACGATGTGTGACGAGGGGGGGGGGATTTTAGAAATGTGACGTCACATCAAAATGCGCAACTTTAAATAAATATTGAATTGTTATAACAACAATAATTGTTATAACAACACTCCTACAACATCAGAGTGCAGCGCCACATTAAATACGCACTACAATGACAATTGTTTAAAGCGATTTAAAGCATGTTTTATTTTCAACACAGAGTGCAGCGCCACATTAAATACGCACTACAATGACAATTGTTTAAAGCGATTTAAAGCATGTTTTATTTTCAACATGGAAATATTTTTTGGGGGGGGGGGAAGAGCTTTGTGACGTCATATTTGAGGGAGGGGGGGGTCTGACTTTTTGTGACGCCGTGTGACGAGGGGAGGGGGGTCAAAAATCGTCCAAAATCGCGTGACGTCATTTATGGACGGCCCCGTATAAGATGACATGTTTAAGTAGGCAAGTATGTGCCTTTGAGCATGTGGATGCGTGGCCATAATTATACTCGACATTCAAATGGAACGCTCTCTTCTTACCCAGGCTAGCAGCTTAAACCGTTGTTGTCGATGGTGGTTGCCGTTTTTGTTGTGCCACGTGATCCAGGATACCGGGGTGGGCAAGTCGAGCATCGTGTGCCGCTTCGTTCAGGACAACTTTGATCCCAACATCAACCCAACCATCGGGTGCGTCGTGGCTGGCTCCATGACTCAATGCTTCCACAGCCTCCGCCCGCCAACCCCCGCCACGTCCTCCCTTCCCCTGTCTCCCTTTCCCCATCTCCCTGCCCGTTGGTTGAGTTGTGTTCTTCTGCTTTCCTGGCTCTTAATTGGACGTGCGTGGAGTTTCGTGGAACGTAGAGGCCGGCATATGGAAGAGGAAACGTGTTTCCAGACGGAATATTTCCTCGCGTGTGCAGTGTGTTTCCGGTTTGCAAAAAGTACTTTCTTGAATAAATACATTATTTGGCTATTATTAATAGAACAGCAGCTCATACGACAAACAGTTGTATACTGTATGAAAATTAGGAGCCTAATGTATTTTTTTGGAAATTTTGTGTAATTATATATATTTTTCCCAAATGTATTTCACCTGTGCTGTTGATATCATTCAATGAGGTTAAGAGAATCCAATTGAAAATATCATAGTGCAGGATAGCGCATGTATCAGAGAAGGGCCGCATAACAGACTTCTCATGCAATAATCCTTCAGGTGGCCTTTACCCTTTTCACGGTAGGGGGGGTGCTTTGCCATATGCTGTATGTCAGCATCACACCCAAACAGTTTGTTTTTACTAACTAGAAGTTAAGGCAGTCAGGTTAAAATGTTTTAATTTTCTATGCAACAATTCGTGCCCCAGTTGAGACTAATCAACTCGCTACTTCAGCACCTGGTTTCATCACGGGCTATTGAATCCCAAAAATTTCACCCAGAATATCTGCAGAGGGAGCCTAATTACCTCCAAGCCACCGGCCAGGCCCAACACCTTGGGAGTTTTTAAGATGAAGCCTTGGATGAATTATGCCATGGCCTGAAACTTGTGACATTGTCACTGAAAGGATTAATATTACCCATTTGTGGTTTCTCTGCCTCCAGGGCATCCTTCATGACCAAGACGATGCCCCAAGGGAACGAGGTTCACAAGTATCTCATCTGGGACACAGCTGGGCAGGAGCGTGTTAGTATACCCACTCGCATATATCAATCCAATGTATAACAAGCAGAACGTTGGGACAGGGGCTTTTAGCGAGCACCTGTTAAGGCTGGTAGAGTGCATGAGAGAGGGCCGTGGGGCCAAAACCGAGCCTCACTGATGATGTATGCACATTGCACCAAGTATTTATTTCAGACTGAATCAACCTAATTGAGGGTGAACTGGTTTTAGGCGCCACTTGCCAATAAAGTTAGTAGTCGCTGGGAATTGAACCCCTGGAAGCTGAGTTTTTAGTGCAGTCATATCACTACACCACCACTCCAAATACACAAAAGCACGTACATGAGCACATGTTTACATCACTACATGGGACGCATGCTTCAGCCGCCCCCTAGGACCCCTTGGGACTTGTTGGTGTTGCCCTAGCTGCCCTGGCTGCCCTGGCTGCCCTGGGCTCAGTGTTGTTGGTCCTGGGTCCTGGTTGTTTCATTCCAGTGATTCTGCTACAGTGTCTCTCTCCCTGCCCTGTCACCCCCACCCCACTTATAACTGTCTTGAAATGTGAATGCATAACGACGCTGCGTACACGTGTAGTGGGTTCACTTGAGGGACACAGAAATTCAGGAGGCTACACGTTTATCTACGACCACAACGGGGTAACTACATAACCAGTCACCACAACGGGGTAACTACATAACCAGTCACCACAACGGGGTAACTACATAACCAGTCACCACAACGGGGTAACTACATAACCGAGAAGAAGATGTAGCACGGCGGGTTCCATTCCAGCAGACAGCCCTGATTGGACCTCGAGACCTCCCTTTTCTGCCCCCCAGCGTGACCTGGCTCCACCCTCGGCCACACCCCCTTCTGGAACTTCCCAGAACATTCTGGGCCATACACCACGTGTCCCTTCTATCACTTTTGGCCCACATCCTTACCCTGTCGTATCACATGCCCTTGCCAGCCAATCGAACTACTACATCCTCAAATTCCTCCTACTCTGCCAGCCCCCAGAACGTGTACTCTGCTGGCAGAGGGCTACTACACACGCAATTCCTCTCTCTGTCGGTAGATGGCGCTAGGCGCCGTAGTGACCCATTATATGTCACTACACATGTGTAGTGGGTTGAATAAGTATAAGAAGGCTTCTTTGAGGCAACACAGTTTTTATTGAACAATTAGCACCTAACACAGAGAGGTAACGGCCCCTCACACCCGATAAACTATGGAGGTTACTCTCCAGACTACCACACCTCTCACTGGCTAATCTACAATTCCTCCGTGAGTGAAGCTTGAATCTTCACTGGTATATAAGCTGGAGCCGACCCTTGCCAGGGGTACGGCTCTGCCCTTAGGGCTCTTCAGTCTTCAGGAGGCTTCTTGTCTTCAGCTGGACGACGACTGCTGGGACTGTTCAGAGGTCCGGGTTTTATACAGAGCTGTGGCTCGCTCCGCCCTGGCCACACCTTCCTTCTCGAACCTTCGAGAAGGATCCGGAGATGATGTCATCCCCCAGCCCACCTCCTGGGGTCTGGGGTCTGCCCCTTTGACATACTGGTCCATAGGGTGACCGTTGGACCCTATGGCGCATAGACTCTCAGCACTGGGCTCAGTCCCTCTGTTGCCCCCTATTGGCATGGGGCCAGTATTGCCGGCTACCGCATGATAACGGCGCATCTTGGCCCAATAACACCGTTACACACGTACAACAACTTCTGTCAATCTGGCGCTGAACGAGGGCCTCCCCGCGACGTGCGAGTCGTGAGGGTTACTTGACCATGCTTCACCAAGCTGGTCATTGTGGGTTTTTGGCGACTGATGGCCAAGTCGCCCTTGCAAGAGACTTGTATAGCTCAACGGTATTTACTCGCGAAATTAACTTCTGATTCTGTTGGTGGTGGGAGCAGGGAGCATACGCATGTGGAGCACAGAAGCATGTTTGATCGTGTTGCACTTCTCACTGCTTACCACGACGTAGCCCTACTGTGTAAATCACTGTATCGACGTAAATCGTTATTGTCATTGTTGTGCTCATACTTGCGTGTTTTGGTGCCGCGTTGTGCCCCATAGTTCCGCTCGCTGGCACCCATGTACTACCGGGGGTCAGCCGCTGCAGTGATCGTCTATGACATCACCAAGGAGGTGAGGGCATCCGCCGCCACTGCTGAATTTACAGGAAGTCAGGACTCTCTTCCGGGTTACTTTCCGGCCACAATTGCTTCAAAGGAGTAATTTTACACTGCTGCCCTATAACAGTGTGAAAATTGCTGATAACAAGAACATAATAACAGCCCGAACTGCATGTGACATTGTTCTGGGAATTATTTTTGTTGACTAAATCAATCCTTATCATGAAGTGCTCTGTCTATAGACAGGCCCGAGGCACAATTTCCTTCACTCTGCTTTCAGCTGCTCTCTTTGTCCTCATCTTGTTGAGAATTGTCTCGTGTAGCCATTCTTTTTATTTCTTGCGGTCTTTTCCCAAAGAATTTTCCCTCATTCACCTGCTTGGGCAAAGCCGTTCCCTTTCACTCTACTGTCTGCCCAATCCAGATTTGTCATCCAATTCCGTGTCTTTGCATACTTGTGGCTTTGCGTCTCTGTCTCTACCTCTGTCTTCTTGCAACAGGACGTCCTTGTGTTCCTGTAACAGCATGTCCTTGTGTCCCTGTAACTGCATGTCCTTGTGACTCTGGGTGCCAGGAGTCGTTCCAGATGCTAAAGTCATGGGTGCGGGAACTTCGCCAGCACGGGCCCCAGGACATCATCGTCGCCATCGCAGGCAACAAGTGTGACCTGGATGACATGAGGTATTCGCAGATTGTCACGCCGTACTGTACTAGCCACACCACACTACCCCAGGCTACTGCTATCACACTCTCTATATGCCAACCACAGAACGTTGGGCTATGATAGCTACACCATACAATGACACAATGCTGTTATGCTGTACATCATATCCACAGCATGCTGTACCATGCTGCCTTGAACATTCCTCATCATGTCCACATTCTCTAGTACATAGCTATGTTTGAATAACTTATAACTTTAAATGCAGGTTGATTAGCATGGTGACACTGAGTGAAGATATTCTTCCATGCACATCTTGGCACACTTGGCTCGTATTTTACCTTTGGTTCTTTGATGTGTCTGGGTCGGTTGTTGAAAATGACAGACTTCTAATGCCCCCACAGACAAAAGTCGAGAGGTGTAAGGTCCAGTGATCTTGAGTGGTTATTCGGAGGGAACTCTCCATCCATTCCTCCACCCGTGTGGGAATGTCTCGTGCAGAAATTCACAAACGGGGATCGCAGAGTCTCATAAAATTACAATGCTTCCTGGCTTTTTCTGATACCCTGTATATGCTGTGGTGATGGTGTTGGTGTTATTATGGTGCAGTTGTGGTGATGGTGCTTGCGTGGGTGCGCAGGGAGGTGTCCGTTCAGGATGCGCGAGACTACGCCGACTCCATCGACGCCATCTTCATCGAGACGAGCGCCAAGTCGGCCATCAACATCTGCGAGATCTTTGCTCGCATCAGTGCGTGCAACGCTACCGCCACCCCATGCACTACACCAGGGCGTTCCCAACAATTTTCAAGCGAGCCATGTACTTAAACTACATGTCCTGACGGGCCACATGATGTCTTAACACCACCCTGTAAGGTGTACGGACGTATTATGATGTCATACCGTCTACATGTGCGACCACTGGTGTTGTCTTGTAGCACCATCCCACACACGTCTCTATATATATCGGTATGTGTGTGTTCCTTCCGTGTGTGTCCCCCTTGTGTCACATGTATAATTTGTGTGCCTCGTGTGTCAGATTTAAGTGTGTTTATGTTCACATTTATGCATGTGTGTCGGTCCGCTGTGCGCGTGTCCCCTGTGTATTGTGTGGCCCTTACGTGTGTATCACATGCATCACCTGTACGCATCCACATGGCCCTATTTGCACAAGTTCAACATTCCTCGTGTGTCTTTGTCATATTAACGCGTTCCCTTTTTACGTGCCACGTCTGTCCACCGTTGTGCGTACCCGTACCTGCGCGTGTGTAGGCGAGCGCGTGCCTCCTGGCAGCCAGGACTCGTCGGATCGGCCCGGTTTCCAGCTGCGTGGAGCGGGTCAACCGGCGCGGCGCTGCTGCTGACAAAACAGTCGCTCCTCGCCAACTCGCCCGTCCCCAAGGATCGCCGCAACCCGTGTGTCGGCACGCCCACGCCGTTTGGCTGTGCTGAACTGCGGCTAAGGATATAAATCAGGGGTCATTTTTCTCCTTACCGAGGGCCGAGTCGGACCTTAAGGTTGCCTTTGGTGGGCCACGCAGTACCACACACGTTTTCGTGGCATTTGATAATGCGAAAATATAACTTGCGTGTCGACCTGGAATAAAGAGAGCTTTGTAGTGGTAGAAGTGACCGAATTTACTAAAATAAGGTTGAAAATCTTCCATTCTAGTGACTAGATTAATTTCATTAGAGATGCGTGCAGCATCGGATAAATACCTTGTGGCCATTTCAAAGTTCTGGGGCCTCGTGGTCATGGGCCGTGTGAAATTAGGTTTCCCCACCCCTTCTCCAAGTGATTGTTCTACAAAATAAAAATCAAGATTCGGTGCTGATATATCAGCCTTTATTCCAGCAGAGGGCGATGTGAATGGTTATATATGCTGCTGGATAACCGAGCAGTTAGCATGCTTGCCGTTGACTCAGTAAACTTGAGTTCAATTCCCACTAAAGCCACCTGGTCATTATGAAATTTTAAAGCAACGTTCTGCTGTAAGATGGACTATGAAGATTTTGTTAGGTTATTTGAAGGTATATGATAGACTTATATTAGCATCACATTTCAAAAATTTACTCTCAGCTAAATTGTAAAAGGCCTGGCGAGCCTGGAAGTAAGCTTCGCACAGTGTCTCCTGGCATAGCTTAAGAATTCAGTGTATGTTTACTGTAATAGTTAATCTCATTTTCAGGGGTGGCTCGTTCTGTACAAAATGTCTTAATTCCTGGAATTGATGCTGTGGTGGATTTGAAATTGTATTTTATTTTTTCTCATCACTGAACTTGTTCGCTGTTGATGAAGGCGTACCTCTGCCTAGAATTTCCTGTTTAGGAAACTGCAATCGCGTAACTTAGCTGCCGTAATATTTAGACAAATCGTACTCGATTTGTGTCAGATTGAATAGCACATATCTACCCTATTATTGCTTCCAGTGCAGTAAATACCATACTTCACTGCCTATTTTCCCATTTGTTTATTTGCTGCTCCACCTCTCCAATTTTTCCCCTCGTTTAAATCTAGACTGAATACCTGTCTCTTCTCTTATGCATATCATTGAATGCTCTAAACCGTCCTTAATTGTGATGCAACCCCAACTCCACGTGTGTTTATCGCATTAATTTTGTGTATATATGCTATATTTGCGGGTTACTTGTCTTCCTTACCCCAATCAGATAAAAACCCCTTCTGAATCTGTTGTAATTGTGTGCCGTACAAGAACATAATTGTGGCACATCGCCTGATTGGCAAATGGAGGCGGGTTTAACGACAGATTTATATATTTACGCGGTCTAACCCCCCAAAAAAACCTGTCTTATGGAGGCCTTGATGTGACTGACAAAGGGCCTTGGTAGTCTCTGGGTCAGCACACTCACCACACCACTGAACTGGTTTGCAATTGAATTTACACTAAATTTCCCGCTATAACCGCCAAGTAACTTCTATGGGACATTGGCATTTTCAAAGCCAACTGTACTGAAGTGTGGACATTAAATACTTCGTGGCATGATTTGTAAGAATAGCAAAGTGTGTGCCACCATTGTCATCCAAATGTCATCTTAAAATGATATACAACTAAATTGCTAAATATGAATAACTTCTCCCTGCGTAATTATGATTTACCAAGAAGGGGTGTTGAATAGTTAATTAACTCTGGCACTTCGTTAAATTAATGATTAATTTCACGATGTTGCATCGGAGTGGCCCAGGGTTCTCTGATGCCGATTTAAATCTCTGGCTGTCAGCCACGATTTCTTGTGTGGAGAGTTTGATTGGCTCGGTCTGGTCACGAATTATAATGTAAACATTTGTTTTGCACTTAATTTACTCAGCCCAGCTCTTATAAGCTTATTCAGTAGATAGGCACGGGGGAAAAAATGTTGTTTGCACAGCCAAAGAATGGACATTGTAGTGTTTGTGTAAGACAATTGAAGGTTGCCATGTGGAGGTCAATGGTCGCACTCTTTCGGGTCATTCCATGTGATGCGCAGCTTTGCTGCCTGTGTGGGGATTTGAATTGGAATTCAAATATGTGCTCTGCCTCTGTAGCTGCAACATGTTTGAATATTGCTATTTTTATTAAAAAAAGAGCAAACTAAAATATATGGAAACTGTTAGAAATGCTTTTCTGATGGTGTATATGTTCAGTGGTGGTTTTGCATGCCTTGTGGGCTGGACGACATTTACCGTATTTTCCGGAGGATTGAGCAAATTTCCCCTGTAATTTAAAACAAAAGTTGCGTCTTATACCCGGTAGGTCCGTGTGGTCAAACTTGCATAACTTTGTTAACACCGGGCACAAATTTGGGATGCATCTTACTTGCCGGAGGGATATTTTTTTTTAATTCCGGAGAATATGGAGGTACCTAGCCCGTTTTGACTTCACCCTGCACTTGTACATTCTCAGTTAAACGCCTGCTGCACACATTCTTTGTTGCACCCTTGACGTCATGTACAACCCCATGTGTGCAACAGTCACGTACGGTGAGGTTAATGGCTGGGGAGGCACTGGCTAGTGTCAGAGCCAGATTCACACACTGAGGGGGGCGTGTCCTCACTGAGGGGGGCGTGTTAGACACGTTCCCCTCTGTGAGGCAGATGTTGATGGCTGCCTCCCCTGGTGCTTTTTCATTGCAGTTTCATGACGAGACCAGCGAGCCAAAATATCTTTATACACATACGTGAAAAATAAGTTGGAGTATAGAAGGCGAGGACATGAAATGAAGGGGTCTACAAACATTACATTGGTGACATTCTGAGATCGTAACAGGCACGCGCTTATTGCCCGTGCTCCATCCAGTTACTGAGGGGTTGCGCAATCAGAGGGGAGGCTGAGCACGTCGCTGCCTCACCTCTCGTCTCTTCCTGTATTTGCAGCGGAGCTCCACAAATTTGGCGATTTTGACTATATAAATTATTGGAATCGTACAGAAATGACATTTATAACAGATCAGTGGAAAAAATCTTAATATTTGTTTTTTTAAATTATTTTTACTTTTCGTAACAACTATTATTGGAGTATGACAGGTGAGGCTCTGCCTCACCGCTCTGCACGTCCCTGGTGTGCAACCCAGGTCAGCGTGACTTGCTGCTCCTTTGCCTCATGCTGCCCTGTGGCTGTGTGGAGCTCCAGTTTGATGTTGGCGCTGCAATGGGAAAATAACAATGTACGAGCCAATAAAATATCGGAGTTACTACAAATGCGTATATGCTATTGAGTAGACGTGTCATG
Source organism: Petromyzon marinus (assembly GCF_048934315.1). Classification (NCBI taxonomy): domain Eukaryota; kingdom Metazoa; phylum Chordata; class Hyperoartia; order Petromyzontiformes; family Petromyzontidae; genus Petromyzon; species Petromyzon marinus. The sequence continues at coordinate 8,399,451 of NC_133709.1, read as the reverse complement.
ATACAATGATTCATCGATTTAAATTAGATTATGATCCTCACCATAAATGCATCTAATTGTGTGTAAAATGAAATGTGAATGCAAAAATACAATGTATTTAAGCAAATAGCGTTAACATAACTGCAAATGTGGCATGAAAAGTGAGAAACTACAATTGAGATGGAAAAGGAGACTTTTTGATGTGTTAATTCAATCATGGCTTTGAATTGTACTAATTGCATGCCTGGTATTTGGCATAATGAAGAGTTGCTTTTGGTAAGTGGGATTCTCACTAAACAGTATTGGATTTATACTCGGACTCATGTGGGCTTCAGACTATTAATGGCAATGTCATTCAGATGTGACTTACAGTGAGGGGAAAAAAGTATTTGATCCCCTGCTGATTTTGTACGTTTGCCCACTGACAAAGAAATGATCAGTCTATAATTTTAATGGTAGGTTTATTTGAATAGTGAGAGACAGAATAACAAAAAAATAACAAAAAAACGCATGTCAAAAATGTTATAAATTGATTTGCATTTTAATGAGGGAAATAAGTATTTGACCTCTCTGCAAAACATGACTTAGTACTTGGTGGCAAAACCCTTGTTGGCAATCACAGAGGTCAGACGTTTCTTGTAGTTGGCCACCAGGTTTGCACACATCTCAGGAGGGATTTTGTCCCACTCCTCTTTGCAGATCTTCTCCAAGTCATTAAGGTTTCGAGGCTGACGTTTTGTAACTCGAACCTTCAGCTCCCTCCACAGATTTTCTATGGGATTAAGGTCTGGAGACTGTCTAGGCCACTCCAGGACCTTAATGTGCTTCTTCTTGAGCCACTCCTTTGTTGCCTTGGCCGTGTGTTTTGGGTCATTGTCATGCTGGAAAACCCATCCACGACCCATTTTCAATGCCCTGGCTGAGGGAAGGAGGATCTCACGCAAGATTTGACGGTACATGGCCCCGTCCATCCCTTTGATGTGGTGAAGTTGTCCTGTCCCCTTAGAAAAACACCCCCAAAGCATAATGTTTCCACCTCCATGTTTGACGGTGGGGATGGTGTTCTTGGGGTCATAGGCAGCATTCCTCCTCCAAACACGGCGAGTTGAGTTGATGCCAAAAAGCTCCATTTTCGTCTGATCTGACCACAACACTTTCACGCAGTTGTCCTCTGAATCATTCAGATGTTCATTGGCAAACTTCAGACGGGCATGTATATGTGCTTTCTTGAGAAGGGGGACCTTGCGGGCGCTGCAGGATTGCAGTCCTTCACGGCGTAGTGTGTTGCCAATTGTTTTCTTGGTGACTATGGTCCCAGCTGCCTTGAGATCATTGACAAGATCCTCCCGTGTAGTTCTGGGCTGATTCCTCACCGTTCTCATGATCATTGCAACTCCACGAGGTGAGATCTTGCATGGAGCCCCAGGCTGAGGGAGATTGACAGTTCTTTTGTGTTTCTTCCTTTTGCGAATAATCGCACCAACTGTTGTCACCTTCTCACCAAGTTGCTTGACAATGGTCTTGTAGCCCATTCCAGCCTTGTGTAGGTCTACAATCTTATCTCTGACATCCTTGGAGAGCTCTTTGGTCTTGGCCATGGTGGAGAGTTTGGAATCTGATTGCTTCTGTGGACAGGTGTCTTTTATACATGTAACAAGCTGAGATTAGGAGCACTCCCTTTAAGAGTGGGCTCCTAATCTCAGCTCGTTACCTGTATAAAAGACACCTGGAAGCCAGAAATCTTTCCGATTGAGAGGGGGTCAAATACTTATTTCCCTCATTAAAATGCAAATCAATTTATAACATTTTTGACCTACGTTTTTCCTGGATTGTGTTGTTATTCTGTCTCTCACTTTTCAAATAAACCTACCATTAAAATTATAGACTGATCATTTCTTTGTCAGTGGGCAAACGTACAAAATCAGCAGGGGATCAAATACTTTTTTCCCTCACTGTATATGGGATTTAGCAGGAAACCATTATAATGCACAAGTTTGTTACAGCCACTCCAAAGTTTAGATTGCACTTCAATTATTTCCTGTGGTGTTGTTGAATGGGTTTTGTATCGTGTTTGTCATGGATACTTCAGATAGTGTGGTCCGTTTATTTCACCACAGTGTTTGATTCTCTGCCTTTGGGTTTCCTCCGAGTCTGATTTTTCGCCGGTTCGAATCCAGGCTCCTGCGGGCAGTTTCCGTCTGGTTTTTTTTTGTTGCGGACAAATAAAAGATTGCACGATGCTATTTGCAGCCTCGCACCTTAGTGAACGGGTGAATCTGAAACTAAGCGAGTAATAGTTGTAGAGACATACATACCTGTCGACCCATACGGTCCATACGGCGTACAGCCGTTTCAATACGGGCATTTTTGTCCTTCTTTGCGTGTCTCCCTTGTGATGGGACTTCGTAGGATGAACATTTGAGATTTATAAGGGGCACGGGGTGACCAATAAGGTCTGAATTGGTGTGTAATAAGGTAGGCACTGATAAGGGGTTGACAGGTATGTTAATATAGCCCCTTTTCAGAAGCGACCTGGACACTCATAGCTCAACGAAGTGGTTTATATGTCAATTATAGCAGGCAAATACTCTAAAAGCATGTTTCTACATGTGGGGGAAAACCCGGAAGACCTGGAGAAAAATTCACTTGACCTGGGGGATAAAGATACGCAAACTTCAAATGTGCAGGCGTCAGGGTCAGGATCGAACCGACGAACTTCTGTATACCAGGGGAGGTTGTTAACATCTCACCACCTCAGTGGATGAGTGGAATCACGGTGGCGTGCACCCCTAATGCTCAAAGCCACGGATTCCTTCCCTGAAGAAGGTGCACTTCTTCAAAGTGGATTTTTTTTTTAAAGATGACCCACAGTGACTGCCACTCCCCAAACCAAGCAATGGACCATATCCCGAATAACCGCATTCTACAACCCCGAAGCTATCGCATGGTTCACAAGCTTAAAACCTTGGAAGAATTACCCAAAACATCAGCCTATGTAACTCCCTTTGTGTTTGTCTCTGTTATACAGCAGTGTTGACGAATGTGCGGAGTTAAAACATATATTGGCCGCAGACTTACAATTTTCAATAAAATACTCATACCCGTCAACTCCTTATGAGTGCCTATCTTATTACAGACCTTATTGGTCTTCCCGTGCCATAATAAATCTCAATGTTCATCCTACAAAGTCTCCCATCACAAGGGAGAAACACAAACATAGACTAAAACATTGCTCGTATTGAAACGGCTGTACGTCGTATGGACCTGAAAACTAAATTTCCCTGTACAAGAATACGGGCAAACCGTATGGGTTTACAGGTATGAATACCAAACTGTAACTTGTTTATTATTTGATGGACAACAATTTCAGCAGGAAAATTATGGATCGGTTCCAGCTCTTGAGGGGAGAGTGGCGGCACGGTGATGAGGCTGCTGATAGCGGCTTTGCGAGTAGTGTGCGTGCGGTTAGCGTACTTGTGCTATGAACTTGGTAACTTGTGTTAACATATGATTCCCGGCCACAGCTATTAACCGCATAAAACCGTAGAAAAAGTGGCGATTGAACACATTCCTGCGGAGGGAGCTGGGGGGAACGTTGGGTTGCTCGGTCAATGGCCAGGGTCAACGGCGGCGTGGTGTAATCCGCAAATATACCCGACTGTGAGGGCGGGCACAAGCCGGCGTGAGTAGGTTAAACGTTGAGTTTTATAAGGGCACCACGGGGTGACCAGCCCCTCCCCACCCAGCCCCACCCCTCCCACCCCCCACCCAGCCCCACCCTCCCCACCCAGCCCCTCCCCACCCTCCCCAGCCCCTCCCCACCCTCCCCACCCAGCCCCTCCCTCCCCACCCAGCCCCTCCCTCCCCACCCTCCCCTCCCCACCAAGCCCCTCCCCACCCTCCCCACCCAGCCCCTCCCTCCCCACCAAGCCCCTCCCCACCCAGCCCCTCCTTCCCCACCCAGCCCCTCCCCATCCTCCCCACCCAGCCCCTCCCCACCCAGCCCCTCCCCACCCTCCCCTCCCCACCCAGCCCCTCCCTCCCCACCCAGCCCCTCCCCACCCTCCCCACCCAGCCCCTCCCTCCCCACCCAGCCCCTCCCCACCCTCCCCTCCCCACCCAGCCCCTCCCTCCCCACCCAGCCCCTCCCCACCCAGCCCCACCCCTCTCCACCCAGCCCCACCCCTCCCATGTTTGGATGCACGACGGACGGACACAATAATCCCCTGTGGGCTGCTGGTGTAGTAACCAGGAGGTTCCTACACAGTATATCTGAACCGAACCTACAACCCATAACATGGCCAACCCCCGGCACTGACCCAGCGTGAAGTATGGTCAAACCGCCATAAATTACGTGGCGTGGCCTTCATCCAGCCGTGGATTGACAAAAGGCTGCGGATGATTACTCGTTTATATCTTTCTCGGTTTCATAATTATCAGCGGGACTTGGAAAAACAATTGCGGCTGGGGTTCGCCTGGCAATAGCCCTTCCACTGGTCTAAAAATATCACCCACTCAACGTGCAGCAAACCTCGCTGCCAGTCATGAATTTGACTATTTTGTTGTTGTTGTTGTGTTCCATACAGAACCATTAACATAGCGTGTCAATCCATACGGTTTACCCCGTATTCTTGTACAGGGATATTACATTTTTCAGGTTCAGACGGCGAACAGACGTTTCAATAAAGTCACATATATATATTTTTTTTATTATTTCTTTGCGTTTCTCCCTTGCGATGGGACTTTGTAGGATGAACGTTGATATTTTTCAGGGCACTGGGTGACCAATTTGGTATGAATTGGTCTGGAATAATTGTAGGCACTGATAAGGGTTTGACAGGTATGCATTAACCAAAGGCTTAGCTTATAAAGGGCGAGTGTTGCATGCATTTCACTCAGTCATCACCGCGCCCCTCGAATATTTTTTTCCCGCCATTTCCTCCACTGTTACTGTAACAATTTCGATAACAATCTTTGATTTGAAGCTTTCCTATCTCTACCACGTGACCGATAACTGACATTTTATTTCCCGCCAAATGCGGCGGTGGGGTGGGGGCTATTTTGTTTGTTCGGGGGGGGAGGGAGGGGGATTCGATCGCGAGATTGGTCGTCTAATTACATCGACCGCCGCGCACGAGCCAATCAGAATCAACTTATTTTCTTCCCGCCAACAACAGTTGTGGGGGGAGGGGGGTGTCTGGCTGTAGTGGGGGGGGGCGGGGCGGGGTGCGAGGTTGTTTTTCTCGCTCGGCGATCGCGAGAAACCTGTCGGCCTTTACCACGTGACGCACTCGGACCAATGAGAATTGTGGGTTATTTTTTTTCTTTAACGACACAATCCGCCAACCGAAGCAGCTTCGGATTCGCTCCCGAGTGGTCACGAGGTGGCCCGGTCACGTGACGACAACGCAAGAAAACCAATCACAAGCTAATTATATTTCCCGCCAACGGTACGAGAGCCGTTGCAGCTTTGCTCGGTGGTGGGGGGTGGGGGTTGGGGGAGGCGGGGCCGTCCGCCAGGCCCGTCGCCCCCGTCACGTGACACGCGCGGGCCAATAAAAAAGCGACTTGGAGTTGCTTTCCCGCCAAAAGCTTGCAAGCCTCTGCAACCTTTCCACCCCCTCTTGTCCACACCGCCTCGCTCTTTGTTGCAACCCCGCTGGTTGCGCGTGCGCGCACGAGAGGGCGAGTTCAGCTCCCACCACCCGCACGGCCGCGCTCCGGGCCTCCCCTTTTTTTTCTGCTGCTGCTGTCGTCGTCGCGTCCCACAGTGGGGGGGGTGGTGGTGGGGGTAGCCGCGCCGAGCCAACCAGCAGCAGCATCAGCAGCAGCAGGAGGAGGTTGTTGTGGGGGGTGGGTGGCGCGGCGTTAATAACAGTCGCGCACCGCGGAGCGGCGTCTTCAGTCCTCAACTTGCGCGAGAGACGGGAGCTGTGCGAGCCATGGCGGAGGTGAGAGCTGTTCGTCTCTTTTTTTTCTCCCCCCACCCCCCCTCACCTTCACCTTCACGGCCTCTCTTAAGACCCCCCGCCGTAGCGGTGTACGATTCGTGGCGGGTTCCCGTGGCCGCGAGCAAGAATCCTGAGGTGAAGTCGACGTTCATAAATTGATAAAATAAAACAATAAAATTCTCACGACGTTTCGGCCTTGTGTTGTGGCCGAAACGTCGTGAGAATTTTATTGTGTTATTTTTATCAATTTATTATTTTATTCTCATTCTACGTGACTTTACCGAAAGAACCAAATAAGATGAATCCTTGCAGTCACGAAAGCTTTAAGTCGAAATTTTAAGTCTACGTTATTAGGCTTGTGGGCAAGCTGGCGGCCAATTCGCTTTGACGGTGAATGGCGAGGTTTTGTTGGGGAGCCGTTGGGTTTTGCTGTTGCACTAATACGAGGGATAAATTTGTGTTGAGCATGATAAAGAAAAAAACAAAAACTCTATAGCCTCGTCATTATCAGTACCCCTCCAACAAAGAATCTATATACAAGGCAACGTTTTGAACAACGGCCCTTGAGAGCGCAGATGCTGCTGACCCGAGGGGAATGGTTCCGTAGTTTCCCTCTCCATTTATTGCAAAATTTTTGTATGAAAGTAAGATTAAATTTGTGTGTATTTGGTTAGTAATGTGATTTATGCTTTGTTGTTTTTTTTCCATGCGAAGGTGTGTGTTTGTGAATGGCTGGCTGTGACGAGGGAAAAATGAAAAAAATGTATAATTTTTTTGGGCGGGTGCTGAGCGCGCGCTTTTGCTTCGGCTCGAATCGCGTTTAATTCAAACATTTTTTTCTTACGGTAATGTCTCAACGAAGTAGATAATTACCTGTTCATTCATGATTATTCGCGAAATCGAGACAATAGCGTGTAAATATGCTAAATAGGACTGCGGATAAATATATTAATAAATGCGTAATGCTGCGGTCTTAATAGCCGTTGACTCGTGTTTTAAATTTTACAAATACATTTTGAGGCATTTTATCGCGATAACAAGAGTATAAAATAACTACTATAATCCGTAAAAATACGTGACGGCGGATATTATGTGAAATACATGTAACAATGATTAGTATTACCATGTCGATTATATCTGCAGTAATATCGGTACATTATCGCGTTACGTGTAAAAAGAAATTAAGCTTATACTTTCGTGAGTAATATTGCAGATAAACATTGCCACGTTTTTGTGTGTCAAGAGGGTTGTTGGTGGGGCGGGTGGGTCCTTCATTGTCTGTGAACAAAAGCGCGTGGTCGCGTCAAGTGTAAAGAATAAAGCGGCAGCCGTATAACCCACAGTGGTATTCGAAACCGCTTATTACAATCACGTTTTTAATAAATACATTGGCATATAATTTGCAAATGTTAGCGAACGGGTGAAAATATAGAACACTTTGGGCGTATCGACCAAGCAGAAAGCATTCATTTTCGTCAACCAAGTGTCTACGTTTTTTTTGGTTTAAGAAATAAAAAATTGGCCGCTTTTTATTTTATCTTAATCTCCACGGCCTTATCGCAAACTACAATAACACTCGGGGCATTCCTACAAAGATAGCTGGGCGACCTGCGAGTTTTTCGTTGCTTTCGTGAGAACAATGAAACCAAATTGTTGATTCAACGCTGGACGTAGAGAGATATGGAGGTGGGGTGGGGGGTTACGTAAACGTCGCCCTTCCCGCCGAAATTATATTAGACAATAAAATAAATAACGCGAACACGTGTGTTTTTTTTATTCTGGCGGGAAATAAAACAGGGGCTTTTTTTTCTCTTTGCAAGCCTGTCCCAATGCGTTTTATGAACATCAATCTTCCGTTATGCACTCGTGAAGTACTGCTGTTGACGTCCTTTTATTGCCATTGTGTTGTACGCACGTGGTGTGTGTGGGGGGGGTTGTGCTTGCGTTATACACGGTAATTCTCTGTTTTCCCGTCGTGATCTGTCCACTGCTGGATGAAGAGCATTTACCGCCCTCTCGCGATTGTAATAACCCTGACTTGGGAACCTGCGCACGAGGCGAGTCCCCTCGCCACAGCTCCACCTGAAAGCAATTCCCCCTTTGCCTTACAATCCGGTCACTATTCACCACCTGACATCATCCCTTCGAGCGATGTGGCTTGTCCGAGCCCGTTTGCGTGAATGTGCAGTATTTCACCTGCGTATGTTCTGTAATCTATGCCTCCCGTCTACCTAGACGTAATTCAAATGTTCGTGTCATAAATTGTGCGTGCATTTGTCGGTGTGCCCCTTGTTACGTGCAGTTGGTTGCCTTTGTGTGTGCGAGAAATTGCGTATTTGTGTGTGTTTTTTTAAAATCTGCGAATACCTCGTATTCAATTTTTAATTAGTCATTCCTTTGTTAAGCCCTGCTGCTGTTGGTTGTGGTGTGATGCCTAATTTACGTGCTCTCGTATTCGCGTGCATGGGCGTGGTGTCGCCGTACGAGCATTGTGGTGTGCCTTGCGATGTCCCTGTTTGCTGCATGCGATTTGTGTTTACACTTTACACAGATTTGTCCGAAAAATAATCGCAAATCTGTACTTTCGCCTTGACGGATGGGTAATTGATATGCTAATGTAATTTGTGCATCGGCTGAGACGCGTGTGAACGTGTCCACATGTCGCCTATTGTGGAGACAGATTTAATTACTCCCCTACTCCAAACCGTCGCATTCAAAATGCCCTTCTCGAACATTCTGTCCTGTGATTTCTTAGGGGTCTGTGCAATTCCCTAACCCTTTTCATTCGAAAGTTGGTAATATGGACATTGGTATACGATCATATAGCAGCCCTGTAGCTTCCAATTAAAGGGCTCTTTGGCCTAATATGGTGTGTATTTCTGCTGCATCCCTCGCCCCGTTTTAAGATTTCGGCATACAGAAAAGAACCTGTGCATTGCTGATTACATTTGACAAAATGTCTGGCGCACACACCCATGTCCGACATGTGAGCAAGCATACTGATGTGGCAACTGGTTAGCGCTTGTGGCTGCAAAAGGGGTTTGCCTCGAGTCTTCATCTGCCTTTTTATCAGCAATCCCTTAAGTTTTGGGCAGATCGGTGTAATCGACTTAAGTCTTTGTTTTAAAAATACACACCCAGTTCGTTAATACTGAAATTAAGATGTACAACATTAATTGAGCCCATTGTGGTATGGTACGTTAAAAATGAAATTCTGAACAACCTGGCATAACGTCAGCTACTAGACAAAGGCATGGGGGAAAAAAATCGAAGTGGCTTGCCACTTGCTTAAACCAATTCCACAGGTCCAATGCAGGAAACTTGAAAGCAACGGTAGGATTGTGAGGTTATTGATTGTTTTTGTGAGCTCATTGAATCTGCACAGCATTTTTGCCTTGACACTGGGTGTGACTGTTTGCCTTGAAATGTCAGACCGGCCTTTGCAGTTACTGACACTTGCTGTCTGAGCTTGAAAAGCCCAGGTCATAATTTCCAGCCCGTGCAGAGTCCTGGGAAGTTTTTTGGTTGGGCACCACTGCTGTGGAAAAATAGGGGAGTAGTGCTTCTGTGCAACGCTCATGGCAACAGATTATTAAGGTCGCCAGCCTTGGGCGGTGTTGCCATCTGCTTGGCCACCGAGATGCGATAAGGGTTTACAAAGAATCCCTTCAGGGCAGTAGTGCCTGCTTGGGTTACTGATATTTTCTGGCCCATAATGAAGGGGGGGAAAAAAGGTTCCTCGTATCTCTTGTTTTTAAAGGGTAGATTGGATGGAAAAAGTGGGTCGTTCTATAATGGAAGATAGTTTATTGAATGAGGATAAGGTTTGAGGAAAATTAATGGGCATTGTGTTGCAGTGAAGTAGTATTGCACAGCGATAGTGTTTTGATTTGTAGACAAAGGGGCACTTACAATACAATTTGGATTTATATAGAATATGAATGCCATACCATCTCAATATGCAGTACATAACAATGGAATATGGGCATCCTATTAAAAGGAGGCATATTTTTATTTAAAAATACTTATAGTGAGGAAAATGGGAAGGTCAAAGATCAGCCTTTCCTTCCAATTGGTTGTGGAGAATGTTTACAAGGGATACATAACTCATCTCTTGCTGATTAGTCCACATGTGCGTTGTACAACATGTACCTCAATTCTCTTTTGCCTTTTAGTTGGTAACTACGCTAAATTATTTCTGACCCATTTGAGATTTGGAAGAAAGCGTAGTTTTGTATGGTGTGAGAGTGATACTTGGAGGGTGCGTGAACTGTTCTATACCCAAAGTCAGTACCAATATGCACATTGACATGTGTAATTTTTGCCAATACTAGATTACTGCATTGCTCGTAATGACAACGGTTTACTAAAAACATCTGTCTTTTGTGAGTTTCTGTGGATAAGGGAGTCTGCATATATGCTTGGCTTTTAAATATAACTTAATAATTAAACTTGCTCAGACTTTCATTCATTTAACTGGGCATCATTAATATCTTAGCGAGGTTGGTGAGAGGATTTGACTGAAATATTTGTTGCACAATGGTGTGTTTTATAGCTATACTGTTTTGAGTGGTTAAAACAACGGCTGCAACCCTCAAGTTTCAAACCCTAAGCACGTTCAATTTGACCAACGCTGTCGTGTGTAGCTGATAATTCTGATTTGAAGTTAAGTAATCGGTTTGATCACTCGACTAATCGGATAACACCAAATAGTTAAGTCACCTTTGTTTCCACAATTTATGCGCTTGGTGGCATCGGCCATGGCCTTGTTGGGTGCGATTGGAAGGGTTTGCTTGCTTTTAGGATTAATGATGGTGGCCACTTTTTAAGGGATTAAGCCAATTGACAAGCAAGATAGTTGATTACGTTTTTTTGCTTTATCCAGTTATCCCAGTTCGAAAGTGCAAAATAATAGCTCTTCAGAAACAACAATTAAGCTGCCACTCCGCAATGACGATTGCCATTTCATCTTAAAACAAGCGCAGGTCTCAACTGATTCTATAAACAACCCTCGTGTGTGCTTGTGCGAGCAGCATCAGGAACTCGAGGCAATTGAGGTGAAGGAACTGAACAAGCGTGCGTCGGGCGCGGCGTACGAGGTGATCCTCAAGGAGCCCAGCACGGGCACACCGGCGCCACCCTTCTCACCCACGCGCAAAGACTGCTCGCTTGAGGAGATCCAGAAGAAGCTGCTTGCTGCTGAGGAGCGCAGGAAGGTACAGTGCCAACTGATCTGACGTCATTCCCACTGCTACGCTTTGTATTGCCATTGACGGGTTATCTTCCCTTAAATCAGGTGAGAGCTCATCAAGGTTCATTGGTTCTTTTCATAGAGACCTGAGTAGCAATGACGGTTTAGGAATGGTAGTTAATATTTCAGTGGTGTGTGAATTTAAATAATTTTCGCATGTTGATCTACTTTTACAAATGATTTGCAGAATTGGCTTCATTTTGTTTCCAGCATGTTTTGTCCTTTAGGCTGTGTTATATTTTCATTTCAAGTTCAAAGAACTTGGAACTTTTCAAATTAGTCTCCCTTAAAGAGACTTCAGTCTCAATGAGCTCTCAACTGAGTTAATAAACACTGCATTCGTCTCAGTCCTCGGAGCTGAATTGTTTAGTGCTACAATTCCACAACTTATTGAACAGGCTGCTTGGTTAATTGCAATAGAGTAATCTTCATAGGCTCTTCCCTGCTGTGTACAGTGCATGTGTCTAGTCAGATTTAGCCACTCGTTTCTACTATTTAAGAGAACCGTCTGTTTGGTACAATTGTATTGTCCCGAAGCCTTGGGGTTACTTGGCGTGGCATTTGTGCACTGCACCCGCATAGGGGGAGCCGCTTAAATGTCAACTCACCACTTCACGTCCATATCTACGAGCCTAGACAGGCACACGTCTGACTAATTATGTTGTTTTTATTATTTCAATTTCGACCTATGTTATAATAACTGCGCCAAGTGTAGTTACAACTATTTTTTGCTGTTAGCCTTTCAGTTTTGCTCGTATGCCTGTGGTTTTGTTTATGAACATTGCATGTAAGCTACAATCCCTTTGTAGCACCTCCATTTACTGAACAGGAGACGAGACCTTTGGGCACTTTAGTCTTGTGTATTAAATACGGACTGCAAATCCTAAAAACCGACTCCTTCTCACCCAGTCCCATGAGGCGCAGGTGCTGAAGCAGCTGGCGGAGAAGCGCGAGCACGAGAAGGAGGTGCTGCAGAAGGCCGAGGAGGAGAACCAGTCGTTCATGCGCCAGTCGGAGGAGAAACTGCAGAACAAGATGGGCTCCAACAAGGAGAACCGCGAGGCCCTGCTTGCTGCCAAGATGGAGAAGCTTCGCCAGTCTGTGAGCAGCTCTTCGCCCCGTGGTTTTCTACTGCATGGGCTGCACTACCCCTACCTAGCAAGGCTATATTAATGTCGCTCGGCTTTGGGATTTATTTGTAGCATAGTGTCCCGACATTGGTATTTAATGAGCACTTCTCCTTCTTGAGAGGTTGACAAGTTATTTATTTCTGAATGACGGTACCTAATTGGTTTTACATGGTGTCCATGTAAAAAATATATTACCCGTGTCTAAAATTGTAGAATTGCCCAGGACAGATTCAGCACAGATAGGGTTCTGATTATTCTAAAATGAGTTTGTAATGCTTATTATTCATTAACATAAAGCCATCTTGTGTGCCTGATCCCAGCTGGCTGGATAGTGCTAGGATGGGTGCACACGATGCATAAAAAAACAGTAGTAGGTTACTCTCAGCAGAGGGCAGTGCAGAAAAATATATTATTGTACTGGCACGATGCTGCAAAATCTGGCGGCCATCAACATCGCACGACAAGAATAGTCAAGTATGGTCAAATAACTCACGATATGCGTAGCATGGAGGCCCTCCATCATTGGAATGATGAAAGGGTCTTACATTGTAAACTTCAAGGCATTAATGGTACGAATATATTGTAATGCAGTATTAGGCAGCGTTTTGTGATGCCACAGCGGTAACAGCTGTAATACATTGCACATTACAAACTGCAGGATACTACACTGAACACGCTGCATTGTGCACCCACACATTTCAGTGCCTGCTCCTGACCTATACCTGACGTACTTAACGTGTGGTGTTGGCCCTCAAAGCCTTTTGGGGTGGCGTACTGGCTGTTGCATGGACACACTAAATTACAAAAAGGGCTCTTGTGTAGCCTTCTGTTACTGCTACATCCCACATTCAAATGAAGATTGAATTGCATTGAGTGTGATAAGGGGGGTTTGGGGCTTATTGGGCTGGATTGGAGGGACCACCATTTAAAAAAAAAGCCTGAACCATCACACGATACAGTATGCTGCTTGTTGTATGACACCCCTAAAATGCGCGCGCATCTGTATTTGCAGGAGAAGCGTGCCGAGGAGGTGCGCAAAAACAAGGAGAAGTGCCCAGAGCCGTGCCGCCAATAGAGCAGCACTGCCTTGTCCCAATCTCCCTTTCCACCTCTCCGGCACGGTCGTCCTTGACCCATGGCACCACGGCCATGTGAAACGCCACACTTCGCCCCACTGCATGGGAAAACTCCACCCACCCCCCCCTGGCACTGAACATGCTTTTAGTGTCGCCATTGTCACCCATAGTGCAGGCGTGATGAGTTGATTTAGTCGGTTATCGGTTGAAATGTTGGCTGGATTCCAATTTATCCAAATGGATGTTCCATAGATACTGGGTTGCCGTATAAAGTGGAATGGAGGGAGGTTGCTTTGAACCTGAATTTGAGTGCGGCATTGACTTGCATGGGAGGGTTTGGGTTTTGCATATAGTTTTCCATTTCCCATCCCACATTGTGGTGTGATTTAATAAAATCGGTCAAATGTTTAAGTAACAGGTTAAAACTAATGCACAGGTTTGAAATGTGCCATTGGTAAAAACATGTTAATTGTAAGTACTGTGATGCACATGATTTCTTCCTGCTTTTATAATCCTGCAGCACAATTTGTGGAATAGTTGTATGTAAACAACAAAAAATACAACTCCATCTATTTTACTTGTCAATCGATGGAGGCAACTGGTGGACATCCCAAATTTACTAGTGAAAAGTTGTTTCTGCTGAGCCGTTGTGCCATGAGGGTTTAGTGAAGAGAGCGGAGGCCATTCCTATGACCTGCTATCCATGCTCTGGCCCTAAATTGTCTGGCTGTATATAAACTGCATTTCCTACACTCATGCTTAAGTCAAGTTGCCTGTCATTTACATGTATTTTTTTAAACCAGTGTTAGGTCCAGTACATTTAACAGTTAACTACAAAATGCACACGTGGGACATGGCAATTCCTAGGGCGGTAATACTTTATATGAAGGGAGATCAATGCTTTGCATTACAAAAAAAGAAATCGCAATGCTAAAATATTCTGCTTATTGGATGTCTCTGGCTTGTGATGTGCACTCAGTCTTGTAATTGCTTCACCTACATGCTTCTGTATTCTGCTCGTTGCTATATACGTGACATGAGAGGAAATGTGCTTATTGACGGGCACAATGTGTTTCCACCTACATTTAACTCGTGAAATTCGACTGATCACTAAAATCTCGAATAGGGTTACCGATTCGTCGTAATAAAACGCAAATATTGGCAAGATGTCGCATGTCCATTAAGTTTTATTCTTGGAAAAAAGGTAGCTGGAAACTGCCAAACTCCCAGAGCTGCTGCCATGTGTTTAAGGTGTCGTGTGGTTTGTAGCATTTACTCACGAGACTCTTGGAACACATTTCCCTTTCATGCTATATATAATCGAGACTCTGTCCGAGGTGGAATTGAGCTTCATGACATCACAGCTGCATGATCCGGCTGTGAGGAAACTACGTTTGGCATCTGCCATTAAACTTTTGGGAGCTGGCTTTGAAATGGTGAAATGTTTTTGAAATGCATATGGCTGCAATAACTCCTCAAACGGAGTTCCACCTCACGTTAGGGTGCATTTCATGCTTGTACATGCCTTGCAGCCATTAAAAACACCGTAAATTCCTAATGGTATTCCTTCACAGCCTGATCGTGACGCAGGGATAATTACGTGGTCACGTAACATTCTTGGAAAACTAAAAGTGTTTTTTCCACTCGTGATTACCATTTCATTTATATACGGCAACGCCATTTATCGCGATGTGTGCCCTCTGCAAGTTGATTCATTGTCTCGGCAGACCTGTGACGCTTGCTCAAGACCAGTGCTGTACAGCCCCTGCGCCTTGTGGGGTTGTTAGTGGTTACCTTGTTAAAACTGTCATATGTGAAGACGTTGCCCTGAGTGCTTTTCGCCACATCTTGCCTCCTTACACCGCTCTGCGGTCTTGCACTAGGTCACGCTTAAGGCCTTGGTACGTTCGGACGTGCCAACACTGCTTTGGGCCTAATGAGCACGTACATTTATGCCGATTTGTAATGGTCTTGGACAACTGGTCAAATTGTAAGCAATGCTTATGTTGGAAGTTATTTCTTGGAAAGTCTTCAAAAGACTAATATGCTTCTGCAGAAATCGGTCACCTAAAGGTATGCAAGACAATATACTCAAAATTTATAGACTGAAAGTTTGAGGACCAAAAGCTATTAGTCTTTTGTTGGATGAATGTTAGATGCCAAAGAAGTTTGCCTGCTCGTGATTTTTCCGTGCATGACTTGACCCCATGTGCAGCTGCAGAGTGGGCCTCAGAGCGTGGTTGCTGGGTTCGTGGCTGGATTATTTTGGGACGTGGTTAAGTTTAAGCTCTTTACCTTGTAGCGTGTTGTGTTCGTTTTGATAATAAACTTCGTGTGACACTGCCTCACGATGTGCGTGTATGTCGTGAATGGTCATGGGTGCCAGTTGTAAAATAAAGTAACCACTTGTTGAGCCACTACACCGCATTTGTTTGAAAGATGTGCATCCTGTTATTAAATAATTTGTGCAAGAATCCCAATATAAATGGGATTTTTCCAACTTCAAGGGATCATTCATGCTCTTTGGATCTTTTGGTAAAGTCACGTAGGTAGACGATGATCTGCTATAACGATGTGGTTTCTAACTACCATGGGGTCGATGAAAGTTATTTTTTTTATATTTCTGCCGGCAATGTTCGGACATACTAATGCATGTTTAGTGTACTAATTCAGGCTAGTCGGAGGCACTCTTGTTTATTCCGGCCTTTGCAGCCATGGGGGATAACTACATACCAGGTCAGGACAGCCAACATGCTTCCAGATCCACAGCTTGAGAACACGAGTTCCACTCCAGATGGCAGCAGCCCCGATTAAGTAGGAGCTTGCCTTTATCCTCCCCAGCGTGGCCAGGCTCTGCCCTCGGCCTTACACCCCTCTGGATCCCCCAGAAGGCTCCGTGCCAAGCCCAAAGGCCCAACTAGTATAACGGGCTGCTACCCCCAATCCCATTGTCGACCAATCTCCCAGCGCCACGCGCTACACGGACTCATTAAATGTTACTACACATGTCCTGTACGTTGAACTTATTTCGCATCGTATGTAGCCGACAGCCTTAATTGGAGGTGTGGGGGAAGGACAAAAGCATCACTTTACCCTACATTGCGGGGATCACAAAAAAGATCTCCAAAATCTTGAATAAACACAAGATCCAGGTCCAATACAACACATTACATAAAATTCGTGATCTGGTTTCGTCTGTAAAAGATGTGATTCCGGACATACAGTACCCTGGCATCCACAAACTAAGTTGCCTTTGTGGTAGTAGTTACATTGGAGAAACCAAGCGACATGTCTCGGACTGCATCCGTGAACACAAAGCAGACCTAAAACACGGTAGGACCAACACCTCGGCCGTGGCAGATCATTGTTATAATTCAGTAGGCTCGCATAACATTGACTTCTCCAAGACAGGTTCTCTGCAAGCCATCTGGCTATCATGAGATATTCGTTCATGAGGCTATCCATATACAAACAGACAATTTCAACTGAGAAAATGGATTCTGGCTTGGCAATCATTGGAAGGATTTGATAAACCATTTTGGGTCTTAATTGATTGTTCACGCTTACAGTGGCTTTCAGATCGCATCCATAGATGGACTCGTCCATTTGAATAACTGCCAAATCGCTCTCCGTGGTGCTAACGTTAAAAAAACGCCACTTTTTTCAAATGTTCTTGCTGTGGTTTTCACATCTGATGATGATTGCTTGTGCTGCAGTCGAAACGTCGTGAGAATTTTATTGTTTTATATTTTTATTATTCTATTGTTTCCCTTCTACGTGACTTTACCGAAAGAACCAAGAATATAACTAAAAGCAGTTCTAAAGTTTTCAACCTAAATTTAAAAGGGCATATGTCTATTGGCTTCCTAATATTGGAAGTAAGAGCGTTCCAGACGGCTGCAGAAGCTCATCTGAAAGCGCGGTGCCACGAAAGGGGGCTAACCAGCGGGGTAGGGGTTGATATACAGCAGTTGCTTCATATAAACAGCGATTCGGCTAATACGAGACATTTCCTGAGGAGACCTAACATTTGAACAGCAGAAAAGGGGTAAGCGATTGCTTTGCTGTAACTTTCCACCGGAAGGTGATAAAGATGCTTTATACACACCAATTGTAGCGTTATTGTGCAATTGGAAATCAATGTAAAGATTCACTTTTCGAAGGGATGTTCAGTGAATGTGCATATTCATCAGCCTGTTCTGGGGCGGACGTAATGAGGTGGGGGACAGCCTGACTGACGGTGCTGCGGCTACAGAGGCAGTGTTCGTGATCGCCGCTTGAGTGTCGAACATGAGATCGGCAAGGGTCAGGGTCTTGCCTATATGGGAGAAAGACAAACTCATATCTGACAACCCATACGGTTTATCCGTACAGGCAAATTTGAGTTTTTTATGTCCATACGGCGTACAGACGTTTCAACAAGGGAAAAATAAATTGTCTGTTTCTCCCTTCTGATGAGACTTTGTAGGATGAACGTTGAGATTTATAAGAGCACGGGGTGACCAATAAGGTCTGAATTGTTCTGTAATCAGGTAGGCACTGATAAGGGGTTGGGGGCCGTCCATAAATGACATCACGCGATTTTTGACGATTTTTGACCTCCCCCCCCACCCTTCGTCACACGACGTCACAAAAAGTCAGACCCCCCCTCAAATATGACGTCACATAGCTCTGCCCCCCCCCCCCCCCCAAATAAAACATGCTTCAAATCGCTTTAAACTATTGTCATTGTAGTGCGTATTTAATGTGGCACCGCAGTTTGATGTTGTAGGAGAAAACATTTATCAAGTCTATTTAATAAGCAACCATTGGAAAGATGTTCTAAATCGAACTAAACATTAAACTAATTTCAATGGTACAGTATATTTTCAAGTAGTGGTACCGCAAACTTTCCCAGCTCTTAAAAATTCCCTTTTCACACCATCAATAGGTAAACTCCCCCTCACGCCAAACGGCAAGTCCACCGGCACGTACACCACCTCTATGCTAAAGTCGGCCAATCAAATGCTATTTTTTTATGCTAATTCCTTTGTCAGGACACCTTGTTTCCTCGCACACAGCTTAAAGGTCCGCGGTCTGAGCGTGACTGTGTTTCACTCCAGCGCTGTCCTCGAGACAGCCTGATCTCTTCACCTGATGAAGGCCGCTTGCGTTGTAGCCGAAACGTCGTGATTTTTGTTGTTTTATTTTTTACCTACGTGACTTCACCGAATAGAACCAAAGAGTATGAAGTAGAACGTGTTGTTTATATTTAATTTAAAGTTGCGCATTTTGATGTGACGTCACATTCTCAACCCCCCCCCCCTCGTCACACATCGTCACAAATATCTGCCCCCCCCCCAGGTGCGTGACGTCATTTATGGACGGCCCCTTGACAGGTATGCCATCTGGGAACTTGGCGTACACATCGCAAGCACTCCGGTGTTGTCAGCAACACATTTCAGAATCAATATACTGGAGAAATCCGATGAGCCGTCAAGCTCTCTTTCACAGACGTCCAGTTGCATTTTTAACACGTAGGCGTTCGCGACCAGTATTATCCACAGGAGGATTTCTCCACAACTCTGGCAGTCGCCCGATGAGGCTGGTGTAATTACAGGCAAAACGTCGTACTCGAATTGTAAATGTTTGTGGGTTGACTCTCCAACACACCCGTGTGCTGCACTAGTAATGTTTTGTTTATGTGACAAACCTTACTAATTGGCTGTCGGGTGGTGACGGGTTTAACGACACACATTTACGCGATCTAACTCAAAAGCCGCATGTCCAGTAGCATATTTACATTTCGTGGGACGTTGAGAGAGGTGTTTTATTATTTCGCTTTTATGTTAAGTAAATACTGCCATCCTCTTCGGTGTCCGATCTGTCACCAATTCAAATTAATTTACTCTGCCTCACTACAAATTATCTCAGTGAAGCTAATTTCCCCCATGCGTGGCATATGCCTGTACTCCCAGGTTGTCGGATAAGAATTCAAGTTTCCTTACGATTCAATTTACTGATAAGTTTATTGCCATAGCGGTCTCGTCATGTCACCACTGGACATCTGTAAAAAAAAAAACTTTTTAGCTCATCGGATTCTTCCGGTATACTCTTTGGTTCTTTCGGTAAAGTCACGTAGGTAGAAAAAGTTAACGAAATAAAAATAATAGATCACGCCGTTTCGATCGCAACACAAGCGGTCGTCCTCGGGTGAAAAAAAAATAATCCAGCAGTGGAACTGCTGATCCACTGCTGGATTATATTTTTTTTATAAAAAGAAATTATTGATATTCCACTGCTGGATTTTAAAAAAATATAAAACAAAATAACTGCTGTTCCACTGTTGGATTATTTTTTCCCGTCCGAGGACGACCGCTTGTGTTGCGATCGAAACGTCGTGATATATTATTTTTTATTAAGTTTTATTTTTCTACCTACGTGACTTTACCGAAAGAACCAAAGAGTATGGATTCCTGCAGTTACGAAAGCTTCAAATCAAGATCTTCCAGTATAAATACAGATGATTCTGACTACTTTGACGGCGAGTAACATCATCTGAGTTATGTAATCGAACAAGTGACCGTAAACATGCGAGTTATATTTCATAAACGAAACTTCGATCTCGTGTAAATATGCAATACAGTTAGTTTGCTGTGCCTTTACTGCTAAATGGATTTTCCCGCCGTGTCGATCACACTAAGTTCACACAAAATAATCACCAGCATCGTTGTTGGGAATATACAGGGTGGTCAAGATGTCTTGTGACTCCCATCTCCATTTAAATCTCTAAAACTTAATATATTTTTTTAGTGTAAAGGTCTATTTAAATAATATGCAAAGATAATGTTTAGTGGTCAATTAATTGGATGTCACAGGGCATCTGGACCAACGTGTATACAACACAAAATATAAGCAGACAATTCGTCTCCTTCATACATCTGCGTCTCCATAAAGTAAGCTGCTTTTTACACGCTTTCTTTTAACTCACTCTGTCTGTCGTCGTTGTTGTATCCTCAAATCGTGTAACTCAATTTTAACCTACTTCCCAATGTGGTAGCGACTGTAAACTTGGTATACTTATGTCATACAGATGACAAAGAACCTCCGTCTTGGAGAGAGATTCGTTCATGAGGCCATCCACATATACAAAGACAGAGACAATTTCAACCGAGAAGATGGATTCTGGCTTAGTAACCATTGGAAAGATGTTATAGACCATTTCAGTTCTTAATTGATTGTATTTTACGGTGACCTTCAGACCGCAGTCCATTCGCTAGCACTGCCTCTTGATATCTTTCACACAACAGTCAATGGTATGGTTTATAACATGTCGTATAATAATAAACTAGTACAGCATCATAATGTTTAACATAATTCATAAGGCAATATATAGTATCGTAATTGCATAATGAATATACAGCAGTGTGTCATACATTAAGGTTGACAGAATAAGACAGTGTAATATTACAAGTCTAATATTTTTGTAGTCTAAAGTATAGGGTAGTGCACAGTAACGCACTGTATAATTCAAAGGTGGAATATAGTGAATATACAGCAGTGTGTCATACATTAGGGTTGACAGAATAAGACAAAGTGTAATATTACAAGTCTAATATTTTTGTAGTCTAAAGTATAGGGTAGTGCACAGTAACGCGTTGTATAATTCAAAGGTGGAATATAGTGAATATACAGCAGTGTGTCATACATTAGGGTTGACAGAATAAGACAAAGTGTAATATTACAAGTCTAATATTTTTGTAGTCTAAAGTATAGGGTAGTGCACAGTAACGCATTGTATAACTCAAAAAATTTTCCCACTGCCCCCGTGGAGTGGCCCACCGGACGTACCTTACGCACCATCAACATAACAAAAGAATGATTAACTTAATTTTCCCACTGCACCCGTGCAGTGGTCCACCGGACGTACCGCACCATCAACAGAACAAAAGAATGATTAACTTAGCCCCACACCCCATCAATCTCCCCCACTTGGCCCTTCCCACCTCCCCCCCTTTAACCTGTATTTAAGCTCGAGGCTCTCAGAGCCTCCCCACTTGATTAGCGATGTTGCTGTGACTGTCCCACCTGAAGACGGAAGCTCGTGTTCCCTCCGAAACGTCGTGAGAATTTATCTTTTTCTTTTTATTATTTTATCCCCATTCTACGTGACTTTACCGAAAGAACCAAGAAGACAGGGAAATTGAGTTTTCAGGTCCATGCGGGCTAAATAAACGTGTTTTGATTATTTGTTTGCGTTTCTCCAATGTGATGGGACTTTGTAGGATGAACGTTGAGATTTATAAGCGGCACGGGGGTGACCAATAAGTTTTTTTCAGTTTTCAATTTCAGTTTATTTATTTTGGTGTAGCCCTGTGAGCCATTCGGCTCTTGAATCGGGTGCAACCGCAACAAACAAAAAAACAAAAACACGAACAAGAAAAACATCTTAAAGTGACTATGTGACTGTGCAAACAGAAAATCCATGAAAAAATCAGCAAAATATTCCTGAAAAAGCACCGTACACCAACGCTGTGTGCAAAAAATCGCAGTGGGATGCAAGTCAAACAACAACAACCACAAGACAACTTAGATTAAGGCCATCAGTCTAACTCCGTACTACAACAAAACAAGCATGTCCAAACCAAAAAACGTTTTCGAAATCACCCAAAAAATAAATCCATAATTGCAACGTAACAGTGATCATAGGGGCTGTGACCGAATTTTTACAATAAACTACATAAATAACATGTAACATCAAATTCTAGAGCCATAAGGTCCTTAATTGGTCTGCAATAAAGTAGGGCACTGATAAGGGTTTGTCAGGTATGAAACCACCTCCGTATGCTCTGCAGCAGAATGCATTGCGTACATTGTACTGGAATCACCGCGCAGATTCCTGGCGAATTTGGGGGGGGGATGGGGGAATGGGGTTGGGGTGGAATAACGTGTGTAACTTCGACATGACGTCATCTCTCCCCCACTTAATAAAATGACGTCACGCTCTTTATCTGTTACTAATCGACGTGACGTATTTTCTACGGGCTCGTCCCCCCTCTCCCCCCCCCCCAGTGCGCGCGCTCGAATTCCGTTCGTGCGCGTGGTCGGTTTCCCGCCATCAGCCACGCGGGGGGGAAATAAATAAATACATACAGTGCCGGATATAAAGTTAAAAATTTAGTGACGAAATTACGAAAGTTGGTGTAACCTTCGCGATTTATGCTTGGTTCGGTTTTCGACTGCGCCGACGCTCTCGGGACCCGATTCGAGTGATGTCGGATTGGGAATGCGACGAACCTGGAGGGGTGAGGCTGTCGTGCGGTTTGTTGTTGTTGTTGACTATTTTAAAGTTTTTCTTCGTCCACCTCCGGTTATCTAAAGTAGTAGCGTCAGAGGGGGGAGTTTATTTGGTTTAAATGTTGTCAATCGGTTGGCCTTTTATCGCGGGCCAATGTTGTGGAATTCTATCGTTGCGCGATTCATTTCTCAGTAATCGTGCGCATCTGCCGATGTAAAATTTACTACGGGTAGCATTTGAATGCGTATGGTAACCTAGAATAGATATAAAATACACTTTGCTAGACTCATTTATCGTAAACAATTTGGGGTTTCCAAGAATAGCCAGCGAGCCCGAACAAAATGACATCACGCATGCGAGTGAGTCCTTTAATATATTTTTTAAATTATCATACAAGTTACTCGTTTGTTAGGGTACCCCACAAAATAGACGATTTGGAACATATTTTATTTTATTTGGGTCTTTCGGTAAAGTCACGTACGAACGCCTGTTGCGATCGAAACGTCGTAGTTTTTGTTATTTTTTGTTATCTTTGAACGTGACTTTACCGAAAGACCCAAACAATATGAATTTCTGCAGTCACGAAAGCTTTTTAAGTCAAGATTTAACCAATTTGATGTTAATTATTCGTGCATTCATTTATCAGAACCATGTTGGTTCAGGCAATGGGGGAGGGGTGTAGCCACAAAAAGGTTGAAAATAGCAATCCGTAATTAGTACTTAAAGCCATTTGTGAAGCGTCGTTGTAGAGAACAACAATAAGCGGGCACAATTTATCCTTCCCGTAGCCGCCTCCGCAAGAAATATTCAAATGATATGGTCCACGGCCCATCGTAAATAGATTGTCGTACGCAAGATCGTATGCGTGTGTCGTGATCGTAAGGATGGCGTGTAATTAATACATCGAAGGATAATTATGCGTCTCCCGTGATATTAAAAGCTTGAAGAGGGGACAATGTGTCAGCCTGGTGTCGTTACAGTGACTGCCTTTAAAACGCTTCCCTTTTACAGGCAGCAGCTGCTGACAAGAAGGGCCCTCCGTATACGTATGGTATGTTGGTCATTCCGTGCATGCATATACCTACGCTTTCTTTGTACACTTTTCGGATATTAATTTCAACATGTAACGCGAACTCACGGGATTCGCTCACTCACTCGCGTCTCTAATCTCCCTCTCTCGTTCTCTTCACCCGCAGCCATCTCTCTCTGTCCCTCCATGTGCCCCCAATCCTGTTTACGGTCCTTCTTCCTCCTTGCACCTCTCCACTGGAATAAACTTCCGCTGTACATTATTAAGTAGTCTCCCTCCTTAACCTTCTGTTCCTCTCTTAAAGCTTACCCCCCCACCCACCCAGAACACAGAAGCACTGAGTTCGGGCTTAGGTCGGCAAAATTTCTGTACCCCCCCCCTCCCTTGTTATGGGTTTGCACCTTTTACCGGGTTCTTGTTAAATAAAAGAACAATACATAAAAAAGCTTGCCTATTTCCCAGTCCCTCTCCTCGCCCCTGCACTCCTTCCCGTTCCTCCCCAACCCCTTCGTATATCGCGGTCACTTATTCCTCAATGCTTGCGTGCTCATGTAATTCAAATCATCCTATTTTGTTTCCCTTTTTTTAGACTATGTTAACTGCCTTGAGAGAAGGCGCTCTATAAATATAAAATAAGACAAGAAAGAGAACGACGAGGCCTGAGGAGGAATCGTCGATTAAGGGGAATGCAGCAGCCACGCAGAGAGTCCGAACCAACAATTGCCCAAGCTCTCCTGTCCTTTATACATTAAGGTGTTATCGGCCGATTAATGAATTCTTACATGTGGGTTTGAAACCGGAGCACCCAGAGAAATCCCACGTGTGTAAATGGACTTATCCCATACTGATGGAACAGATGGAATCCACAGTTTGCTGTATTGCCTTCTGGCGAGCTAGGATATGGCACCTCGATGCTCATGGGAAGGGCGTTTCACAATATTTGTGTGATCCACCAACGCTCTCCTCCATTGCTAGATTAAAAACGTGCGTGACCACCACCGCCTGGCTAATATCTCTGTCAATGTAAATATTTCTTATCCATGCCTTGGCAGGTAATATGCGCTCCATGAAAACGCCCTTATCAATGCACAGTAGGTTCAGAGATGGAGAGAGGAACTCATGGATTTGGGAATATACACAAGTCAAATATGCATATTAACCGTAACCAAATGTAAGTGGGCTTTGGCAGGAAAGATCGCTGGACAGGATGGTGATCGCTAGGGGTTGAGACTAATGACGGAGTGGCAGCCAAAGGAGGGAACATGCCTGAGGATGGCCATTGCAGTGATGAAGCCATTACGGTACATCAGCTCTTGTGCAGGAGCTAGATTGATTGTTGTATTGCGACACCATGATAAACGGCTCGGGGAGGCGTTTATTCATATGAAATGTAAAAATGTTATTTATTTTAATGTTTTGTGCCGAGCGGCAATGTTGGAGTTAGTGCACTGCGCTGTGAATGCGGTAATATGAGTTAACTTCCCACTCATGGCTAACATTGTCAAATATTTGAATCGGTCCAGGGCCTCCCCTCGGTCAACTCGGCCTTAAACAAGTACCGAGTGGCATGTGTAAACATGAGTGCTGGGGAGACAAAGGTGGTCAGGTGTGGTGATGGTCTCATAACCTCATATTACTTATCATCTCTCATAGATGCTCGCTAAAAACGCTTGCCTCCACAGTCTTTACAACA
Source organism: Petromyzon marinus (assembly GCF_048934315.1). Taxonomy (NCBI): domain Eukaryota; kingdom Metazoa; phylum Chordata; class Hyperoartia; order Petromyzontiformes; family Petromyzontidae; genus Petromyzon; species Petromyzon marinus. The sequence continues at coordinate 8,374,064 of NC_133709.1, read as the reverse complement.
ATATGGGGGATATTTGACTGTGATTCCAACTCAAGGTTAGCACTGGTGATGATTATCTGAATCGGTCCTCGGCCTCGCCTATGTTGCCTGAGCGTGGTGTTGGCCACCCACCCTCATGTACTGTGCTTGCTTAACTGCACTTACCCCAACAGTATGTTAAAGGCTATATGTGGAATGTTTGTTTTTGTGTGTGTGTGTAGTCCATGGGCACGAGAGGTATGTGTCAGAGTGCCCGCATTCAATCGACAAAAGTGACGTCGAAGATGATGGCGATGATGACGGTGGCTGCTTCAGCTTCTCCATTGATGTCAGCGATGTTGGGCGGGTCATCGGTACGGTCTCCACTACCTCCCCATGTTTACTTGATGTGGCCTGAGAGCTTGAGGAATCCGTAAGCCAGTTCGTGGCAGGCCACTTGCACAAATTAGACAACCGGACTGTTGAACATTTCCTACTTTAGTATATGGGCGTGTCATTTTAAAGGGAATTATAGTTTTAGAATAATATGGCCTATTTATGGAACAGGTCAGTGGTTTGCACGTAAAAAATAATTGCACCGTCAACACCATCCTAGCACGGATGTGAAAGTCAGCGTCTGGGTATGTTCGACACCAGGAAAGGATGGACAAATTGTTTACCTAAATTAGTCATAATTGGTTGACAAAAGAGAATCTCATTGGGTCATGGTAGATAAGCAATCACCAGCCATGGTTTTTATAGGTTTCTGCTGGGGCTACGTTAGCAGGGGAAGAGCAGCAAATTCCATTGTTGTACATATATGCTCCCAATGTCTATGCCCCCCACTGTCACCAATCTGCACTTACCCGCGTTTTGAAATATATAAGCCCCAATGTCCCACAGTGCTGGAAGGCCCTTATCCAAAAAGTGGATTGACAAAAAAGTGTTTATTAAACATGTAGTGAAATTTCCACTCGGGTCGGCAAATGGAAATTGAAATGGCAGGGGGATTTGACTGGTTTACGAGTTTTTTTTCTGTGCCCTGCAGGAAGAGGTGGCAGCAAAATCCAGGAGCTGGAGAAGCTGAGCGGAGCGCGGATTAAGGTTGGGGATGTTCCTGTGTTCGTTCCAACAAGGGGGCCGATCTGCTCCAGCCCACATCTGTGCTTCCTGTTGACTGATTCCATTTTAGTACGAATGTACATTTTTAGCACTGGACCAAAAACCCAGCCCAAATTATTGTATTAAAAAAATCCTACTTAACCACTATTGCTGCCTGGCAATACAATGTTGATTTATATTGCGTTTAAATGCGACAGGATATTAAGATGCTGGAAAGAAACCATGGAATATTTAGTTTATGTAGAGAGACACAGTCAGAGGGAGTGGTCACGAGGAAGATTTTGAGCCTGGACTTGGACGGAGTTGACAGCACAAATGTGAAGGGGGAAGGGAGTGCCAGACAACATTAGCTTTGGAGGAAACTGAAGAACCCAAAGAAAACTCATTCAAAACAGGGAGAGAACATACAAACTACACAAAAAGGTGCCCAATTCAGGAATTGAACCGAATGACTTCTTGCTGTGAAGTGCAAACAAATGTTACCACTGTGTCACACTGGCACCCAAATTGATCTGGGGTTTGGATCCGGAGCCAATGGAGGGATCAGAATTACTGGGGTGATAAATAATATGCCCACTATTTCTGTTCAATGCATATATATAAAAAAAAATCGTATTGCATTGAAGCCATTGTGTTTTTTACCTTCACTCACCCACTCCCCGTCCACCCGCAGCTGCTGAGAAATGGGGATGAGGGCACCGTGCAGCTGGTGGGCAGCGCAGGCGCGCGGCGCATTGCCCGCAACCTGATCCGCAATATCACGGGGAGTGGGGCAGAGAAGAGTCACCAAGGCAGCCAGGGGAGGTGGGGACCGGTTAGGGGGGGTATGGAGGGCAGGGGCGACCTAGCATTAAGTTGGGGCGGTGGGACTAGAGATGATGGTAGAACGGTATCGAGTGGTGGTGCTAGGGAAGGTACTGGTGGGACTGAAGATTGTGATAATAGTGGTGGTGTGAGTGGAGGTGCTTGTAGTGGTGGGTTTGGAGGTGGTAAAAATGAGGTTGGAGGTGGCAGTGGTGGGTTTGGTGGTGGTCGTGGGTGTGGTGGTGGTGGTGGTGGTGGAGGGTTTGTTGATAGTCATGGTGAGTCTGGAGGAGGTGGTCGTGGTAGGTTTGGTGGTGGAGGTGGTAGCTTTGGTGGAGGTGGTGGCATTAGTGGCCGAGGTGGTAGCTTTGGTCGAGGTGGTGGAGGTGGTAGCTTTGGTGGTGGTAGCTTTGGTGGTGGAGGTGGTAGCTTTGGTGGTGGAGGTGGTCGCTTTGGTGGTGGAGGTGGTAGCTTTGGTGGTGGAGGTGGTAGCTTTGGTGGTGGAGGTGGTAGCTTTGGTGGTGGAGGTGGTAGCTTTGGTGGTGGAGGTGGTAGCTTTGGTGGTGGAGGTGGTAGCTTTGGTGGTGGAGGTGGTAGCTTTGGTGGTGGAGGTGGTAGCTTTGGTGGTGGAGGTGGTAGCTTTGGTGGTGGAGGTGGTAGCTTTGGTGGTGGAGGTGGTAGCTTTCGTGGTGGAGGTGGTAGCTTTCGTGGTGGAGGTGGTAGCTTTGGTGGTACTGGTGGTGGCGGGACGAGGTCGAGTGGTGCAGCCGCTGCCTCTGAAGACACCGAAAATCCCCCGAGGAAGTGCATTGACTGGACGAGCATCAACGAACGCCAGGCCGACTTTGTGGCACTCAAGTGGAATGGTGCGCGCACAGACAACATGCACGCACGCACACGAACACGGACCATCCAAGACCTCTAGGGGTCGGCGAGTCCAGCCATCTGCATGTCCACACCCTGAAATCCCTCCCCTCCCTATCCACAGACTGTCCTCCCATCAAGAAGAATTTCTACTTTGAGTCGCCGAGCGTGACCAGAATGAGCCCTGAGGAGGTGGTCGAGTGGAGGTTTGTGCCATGTGATGCCGAGAGAAGGGTGGCTTAGTCCCAAGGGAGACGATAGGGGTGGTCTGATCTGAAGGGAGATGGCTTGGTCTCGACGAGGATGGCTTGGTTTAGACCAGTGTTGGTCACTAATTTTCAGAGGGCCACTTTCACCTTATGACATAGTTGGGAAGGCTGCCCCACATTTGAAACTATTGGGTTTGACAGGACGATGGGGTGTTTTCACATTTGTGTTTTGTCGGGGGCTTCACTGGGGACTGCCCTCGGGGCTGCACATAGCCCGCGGGTCTTGCGCCACCCTCCTCCGCTCTGGAGGTGGGGCTGGGTAACATGCTAATTCATATGTTAACTTTGCCCGCACAGCTTAAAACAACGCGGTCCATGCTTCACAGTGTTCACTCAAGCTCTGTCTTCTGGAAAGACCTGTTTCTTCACCTGAAGAAGGCTACTTGTGCTGTGGCCGAAACGTCGTGATAATTTTATTTTATGTTTTATTTGTATTTTATTTCCATTTTACGTGACTTTACCGAAAGAACCAAGAAGAAAGAACGCTGGTTTAGACACTGGTGTTCTGCGCTTGGGTGCAATGGTCTACAGAAGTATGGCCTGGTCTAGAGGACAACATTAGGTAGATGTCAACGTTGTGTGTGTATATATAGATTGTCTAATCTGGAGGCGACAGACTGGCTTTCTGTGTGGTGGGCCTAGTTTAGATGGTGTTGATATGTTTTAGAGAGAATGGCTTGGCCGAGTTGGGGTTGCCTCATCTAGGAAGAGGTTGTCCCGGTTTGGTGAACGCAATGTGGTAGTGGCGTCAAGCACGTGGGTGTGTGGTCCGGTGTTTCATTACGCTGTGTATAGATGGGCAAAATACATTCTAATTGCTGGAAAATATTTAATCGCATACAAATTACCAATGAACCCCGTCTTGTGTAATTTAGATACAATTTACCAATTACTTTGAAGTGTGTAATTCAGTTTCCAATTACAAGCTACGAATGCAATTAAATTACATTTAAATTAAATTTATAAACTGCCCATATCTGCAATGTTAAATTATTCGGTGATGCTGTGTTGGCAGTGGTGCATAAGCACACATTAACTCAAGATTGTCACGAACACTAGCCTTAAAAGGGAAAATATCTAGTAGGCGACGTTTCAGATGATGGCCTGTCTGCATAGCAAAACAATGGTGAAGATTAGGCAACAACATTTGTATTCTGTTTTTTTCCGGCCTCTACTCGCCACTAGGAAGAGCAACAATAACATTTCGGTGGTGGACATGTGCGAGGAGGGGGGTCGCAGCATACCCAACCCTGTGCGCACGTTTGCGGACGCCTTTGAGCACTTCCCCGACATCTTGGACAACATCTGTCGCGCAGGATTTACCACGCCTTCACCCATACAGGTTGGCGCGTCACGGAGCATCGGCGGTGGGGCCCTGAGTAAAAAAAATTTGGGGGGGGGGGTCCGACAATTTTTGGAAACCTGTTAGATTAACTTTTTACCCCCACATCTGGGGAGGGTCCACTTTCTATAACTTTTTTTTATCATCCCTTCTGAAAGGCTCTTCTAATTTAGTTGACGGATAAACAGAATACTGGGCTTTTATAATAGAAGAATTTTACTCTGCTGGATCCCCTGCCTCCATCTGCACAGCATCTCTCACATTGGCCATTTCCTTAGCAGGGCTACTGCCGAGGACCCTCGCCCGTACCTGCGTTATGTCTCAACTCCGCAATTCTCATGGTCTCCTCTACGATCTCATTAAATCCCTCATCAAGCTCTGGATGATCCAGAATGTCAGACTCCTCGCTCATCACCATCACCCGAATACTTTGATCCTTTCACTGGTCCCAAATCTAATCCTGGATCAAATTCAAGATGACACACTATCTTAAATATCATCCATGTACTCGTTCCCTGCCTACCTCTCCCCTCTCATCTCACTCTCCTCCATACACTCTCCTACCTCTCCCCTCTGCTGCTTTTTATGGACTCTGCTCCAGCAACCATGGTTTGGTGTTGAAGCCCCCAGTCAATCTTTGCTCAGAAAATGAGTGACCAACCTCACTGTCTCCATTGTCTGGAATTTGCTTCCCCCAGCCATCTGTGCTGTTGACTCCCTGTTGAAGTCCAGGTTCAAGGATTTTATTTCAGTGCCTGGGACTGACAGCCTATAACTAAATCACTTGGAGTGCACCCTATCATGTCAGATTTCAGAAGCTAAGTAGGCTTCAGCTTAGTGCTTGGATGAATAACTACCATGCATATTGGTTGTTAAAGGCTGCGGGGCTATGTGGTCAGCAGGTACACAAAATCCATTGTACTGCACGTTGTACTGCACGTGCATACATCCACGCCTAACTAGAGTGGTGAAGTTTGGTCAAACATTTCATGATGATCGTGGCATGAGGAGGCCATCATATTGCAGTGGGTTGATAAACGGCTGGAATTCGTTTTAACGTATATAATTATATGACAATTCGTGTTGAGTAGACATTGTTTATTGTGCTGTTGCGTTGTTGCCTTATAGAGCCAGGCGTGGCCCGTGGTTCTGCTGGGCTGGGACCTCGTGGGCATTGCTCAGACAGGCACAGGGAAAACACTCGCCTTCCTCTTTCCAGGGTTCATTCACCTTACCCTGCAGCCAATGTGAGTCCCCGAGTCTCTTCTTGTTTCACTCTGCGAGTCCCTCAGTATCTCCACACACCTCACTCTGCAGCCAATGAGTCCTATCTGCTTCTAAAATGGTTCCTGTGTGCCCCCTTGATGCTAAGCATATGGTTCCAAAAGGCACCTCATTCCGACGCGGATTGTTTCCCCGCTGCTGCTGCTGCTTGTGATTTTATGTTTTGCACAGCAGTTTGAGTTGTGGTCACATACGCTTCGTAAATGGCTGGAGCAGTGGCGCAGTGGTTAGCACGCTGCACTTGGAACCTGGTAACTAGAATTTTTATGCCCAGCTATGGATAACTTGACTGGTTAGTGATATCTCAATCAGTCCTTGGGCCTACCGTTCTCAAATGTGTACTGACCAGCGTAGTGAAGTATGGCATATGAGGTGTGAAGTGGCCTTGATCAATGGGTTGAAAAGAGTCCATTCAATTATATTTTAAATTGTATATTTTGAAAATTTAAATTACAATTGTGTTATCGTGTTCATGTCACAAGATGAAGAGGTTTTCATTCAGACCCCTCCGGAGTGCATACCATCTTGTGTTAGATAATTATCTTGTGTTGGATAATTAATGGTGAAAATGGTCACTTAAAAGCCATCTGTCCGCATAGTGGCATACCTTTTATTTGCATATCAATCCAACCAAAAAATGCTGTTACTGAAACAAGGGATATTTGATGAAAACCCAAATTAAATTTTAATACGATTTGTTTCATTGTGCAGACTTTGATAATCCGGTTAAGACCATCAATTCAGTAGACTTGATAACTCATTTTTAATCACTGGTGGTTTCTTGGCATTTCCGGCCCCTTGGTCATGGGCCTTAGGGGCCACCTCCTGCACCTGCTGAGTGTTCCCATGTGCCTCCCCCCAACTACCTCGTACTTCCTGTGTTGCGGTGGAAGACCCCGGGAGCAGCGGGAGGGCCCGGGAATGCTGATCTTGACGCCGACACGCGAGCTCGCCCTGCAGATCAAATCGGAGTGCAGCAAATACTCGTACCAGGGAATTACCAGGCGAGAGCCTCCCACGTGCGGCCAAACACCCACGACATCAATTGCGCGGACTGCATCCACGTTCAGTCGCCGCTGGTCGCGTCGGCGATCAAAACGCTCGCCTCAACAATAAATCACTTGGATCGCAGCAACAATGAAACGTCGGATCGGTCACGCACATTGTAAATCTCCACCGATCGCATCGATAATAATCGTCGAATTAAGTGCTCACGTCATCGGTCGTTACTGATCACATCAACGCTTAAACGTCGGTTTGGTCCTTCCTGCTCAAACAAGCGTTGGGTGGTCCTGATGTTTCACTTCCATGATAGTGACTGGGGTATCTGAGATTGATTCCTGACCATGGCAAACATCAGTGGCTAGTGATATTTTAAACTGTCCTGGCCAACACCTTCCTATTCCCCTCCCCCGCACACCTTCGACTCTCACTGACCAAAATATTGATGTATGGTCAGACTGACATGTACGGAGGCTCTCAACCAGCAGTGAGTTGACAAAAGAGTTTGTACATGTACCTTGCGATTATTACGCATGCACATCACCGGTGATGGGTTTCTGAGATATGAGCTGGGCCTCTGACGGGTGAACTTGGCATAAAACGCTGCCATGCATTTTGTGTGGTCGTGCACCCGCAGCGTGTGCATCTACGGCGGGGGCAACCGCAGGGAGCAGATCGACATCGCCACCAGGGGTGTGGACATTGTCATCGCGACACCTGGACGGCTCAACGACCTCATGATGAACGGGCACATCAGCATGCGCGGCATCACTTATCTGGTGAGAGCTGCCGATTCCCGGCACCGTCACCAGTAGGTGAAATAATGAGCGCCAATCTTCCTCGTGCTCCCCCTAATCCTCATGATGTGCAGCCTGACATCACGTTGGCTGCTGGATAGTACAACCAGGTTCCTTATTACATGAGAGGTTGAATAAAGAAAATAATCATAATATTTGGAACTGTTCGCAGTGGTGCAGAAACACAAAGCCTTACCATGATTATTATCACTGTGTTGTCGTTCAGGCAGAAGTCGGGGTAGGAACTAGGATAATCACTCCAGATGTGACCACACTCATTTACTTGACAAGAATTAACGCTGTGCATGATTGTTGATGCTCATTTCATGGTTTCTTCGTCGTCGTCGTTATCCCTGCCGTGCCCCCAGGTGCTGGACGAAGCTGACCGCATGCTGGATCTGGGCTTTGAGCCGCAGATAATGAAAATCCTTCTGGACGTGCGGCCAGACAGGCAAACTACCATGACTAGGTGATCTGGCTGCCACCTCCGCCGCCATCTTAACGTTCTCCCCCTTCGGCGGGCGTTTCCCCATGCGCAACCTTCTGCCGTCCGCCATGGAGCCCTGCTCCCTACAACACCTGTTATTTGTGACTGTTTCTTATCCACGTACATTTAATCATGGAATGCAATAGATACAAAAAAAGCTCGATAGTAGACACGACTATAATTCGAGAGTGTGCTTTTGGGTTGTGCCGTGTGATGTCTGTTTCGGAGCACTTGCTAGGAGCTTCTTCGGTAAGTTCAGAAACTGAAGAGGCTTCTTTTTATGTGGAGCAGAAAGTTGCACATCGTGCTGAATAACACGGCGCAAATCTAAAACGCATCGGAGAGCGATGCAGCGCAGCCGCGAAATTCTACGCAGTGGCTTTGAACGAAACGGCTTACTCGCATGCACGCATCCGTTTGTCTGCACATGCAAATCTGCACAGCGCGACGTGGCCGCCCGGAGTGAGGCGTCTTGCGCGCTCCTACCTCAAGGACCCGGTGCTCGTCTATGTCGGCTCCTTGAATCTGGCGGTGAGTGGCGATCGCTTCTCCCGTCTTGCAACGCGGGAATACGGAGATGTGGTACTGTATGATAACTTCAGTGTTCCGGCTTCTGATCAGTGTGCCATTTTTCGTGCACTGTGCCTGCGAAACCCCCTGAAGTGTGAGTTCGATTTCCATTCACGACACATCTGTGGTGAGTGATATCTGAAATGGTCATGGGCCACCCTCCCCTCTTCGCCAACCCCCCACATTGACTCGGGTGACTCTTTAAAATTAGACTATCCTTGTCTCTTGCGTTCTCACCTGGTTACACAAAGTTGACTTTACTTGACCCAGTGTGGTGAAGTATAGTCTAAACAACACCCATGATCAACACAGCATACGGAGTTATACATCCAGCAGTGGATTGTACAAGGGGCTGTGAATGATGGGTAAACGAATGACAATTGTGGTCGTTAAATCCCACTGAATTCACCTGTGCTGAGATGCACGGTTCTCCACATGCAATGCGCACCACATTTGAAGCTTCGGAACACTGGGGCTCACGCTGCCTGTCTGTGTTGGTGCACTGCGCAGGCTTCCCCCCCCCCCTCCGCTGCATGCTGATGGGTTTTCAACCGAGCTGTGCGGGGGGGGGGCGGTGCACTTACTGCCAGCCACCTGCTTGTGTGTCTACAAATAAACCACAATACCTTGCTGATGTCGTCAAGGAGCATAAACCATCACGCAAACTCCGGTCATCCTTGCATCGGCTTTTAACTAACCATCGAGCAAAGACGGTCACTGCATCGTGCGCTTTCATGTGCGCTTCTGCGGCCGTCTGGAATGCTCGTCCTATATTAGGAAGCCACTGGAGCTATGCACTTTGAAATCTAGATTGAAAACGTATTTCTTTAGAAACTTTTTGTGTTCAGTTTGTCCTTCCCCCCCACACCTCCGATTAGCACGGTTTTCAGGAATATTTTTGCTGTTTTCTTTCATGGATTTTCTGTTTGCACAGTCACATAGTCACTTTAAGATGTTTTTCTTGTTCGTTTTTTTGTTTTGTTGTGGTTGCACCCGATTCAAGAGCCGAATGGCTCACAGGGCTATACCAAAATAAATAAGCTGAAAAAAAGAAAACTGAAAAACTGACTACGTACGGTACAAAAGTTCATCATGCGTACATACACACGCATGTGCGCATCACTTGTGCTGCAGGCCGTCCATTCGGTGCACCAGGAGGTGGTGGTCCTGAACCCCGAAGACAAACAGGACTTCCTTTTCAAATTCTTTGCCAGCATGCAGCCCAGTGACAAGGTCATCGTCTTCACGGGGCGAAAGGCCATGTGAGGACACGATGGCATCTGTCGAGAGGCGGTGCCGTCACCGGTGGTACTGTGTGTAATGATACAGACATGTGGTGTGTGCTGGTGTCATGTGATGCTGTGCCTAATGCTTCGGTGCTGTATTTTGGTGCAATATTTAGTGCGTGCTGCTCTTGTATTTTCTGTGCTGCCTGCGGTGCTGTCTAAGCGACTCTTGAATGGCGATGGCATGGGGAGGCCGTCATCCACCAGTGGATTGATAATGGCTGATAATGAGTACAAATCTTTGCCTATCAGTACATCATTGGCATATGTAGTCGGTGGTGTTGAGGCTGACGATCAAAATCACTCGCAGACAGAGGTGGGGGGGGGGATTTTAAAAACCCGCTCATTTCAACTGCCACACCGGGATATCAAACGAGTGACATTTCGATTTTAATTCTGGTGTGCCAACTGTGACACCATAGCAGCATGCCATTTTATACATGTATAAAACAAATATTCCTGAATGCATCTTGTTTAGGATGTGGCGTGTCGTGCGTTTCCACTGTAATTCTGGGTGCTATCTCCATGTTCTGTCTGGTCATGCGTGTGCGCAAAGCGTTGGCTTTGCGCCTTCGCTCTGCTCCCCCTCCTTGGATTGCGTCTTTGGCTTTGAACCAATTTTTGCTCGGTGGGGCGGGCAATTTGGGGGAGAAGGAGACGGCTGCCATGGGAACCAATGCCATGGCAACACATCCGATGGCAGCAGTCGCTAGGGCGAGCGTGTCGTGGCAGCGGAGGCTAATGAGGCTTGCGGAGTCTTGGTGCATGTGACGGGTCTAAAGCGCATCGTTGTATCGAAGGCGGTTTTGAGCTGCTCGGAATAATGGGAAAGCACTCGACATGTGGTCGATTCACCCCACAGTGATTCAGCACTGAGACAGGCAGCCAGGAGTGGTGTTGGCCACACCCCCATGCCCTTGTGTGTTGTGCCATTTATTTATAGGTGCTTTGTAATAGCACTTTGCACAACAAGTCCTATGCTGACCTGCCCCTACTGGAGATCTGTGAAAAAGAGCTTCATAGCTCATCGGATTCTTCCAGTCTAAATTCGGATTGTGATTCTATATTTGTGTTTGCGTGCGTGTCTATACATAAGTGTGTGTGTAGGTGTCTTCTCAACCCACAACACCTGGGGGTCTGCCTGTGACCTGCGACAGACCACCTATCTTGGCACAATCCATAATGATGTCTTTGTCACTTAGTAGCGAATAGCAGCAGTTGATGTTCATGTGTGCGTACGCATGTGTGGAAGTACGCATGTGCATATACGCACACGCGTACACACACCCCCTCGTGTGCCATATTGGCCTTCATAGGTGCTCGCTAACATGACTTTCCCCAGCAGTCTATGGATATAGGGGGATCTTTGTCTGCACAACACGCGCACACCCATGAGTGCAGGGCCGATCACCTCTCCACGAAGTGTTGCCTTATGGGCCTCGATGTCCAGAGTCTCCATGGCGACCGCGAGCAGTTCGACCGAGAGCAGGCGCTAAGTGAATTCCGCAGCGGTGAGCATTTGCTCCCATCCCTGTGTCCACCTTCCCCTCCCCTCTCCTTCCAGCCTCCAAATCCCCCCCCCACCCCCCCTACTACATCGCAATGGTCTCGCTCTACAAGCTCGGCGTTTTTTGTCCGCTTCTTGGCAGACGGCGCACGTTGGTGATGCACGCCCAACTTTGTTGTGCAGTGTCTTGATGCACTCACGTTCAGACGATACATAGATCCAAGCTATATTGATTTGTGTCACAACCCTGTGGAAATGTCCACTTTGCTGCCTGTGGAGGCAACCAGAGCCTGTGAAACTCCACGCACACCAGTTAATTGGTGGGAGTGGTTCTCGGCGAGCGGTGTGCGGTCCGCGCTGTGATGTCATCCGTAATGCGTTGGCTTCACACCACAGGTATCGGTCACATCTCGCAATCCCAGCAGCATTTGTTAAGCAAGCTTCACGAGACCCGGAAGGTAGAACTGGTCCAGATGGTTCTTGTGTTCACATTGCTGGATAACATTTGCCAGGAAAGCCAATATGCTGATGCACATATTATTTATATGGAGAGACAGAATGCATTTTGACTTACATTTACTTTTACCCACAAGTCTCTAAAACAATGCATAATGAGGTTTTTTTTAATACCTGATGTGGTGTAGTTGTTGCGGTGTGCATTTTCCATTGTGTGCCGTGACCACGATGTGACCATGGTGTGGGCATTTCCTATTGTGTGATGTCTGTGGTGTATGGTGGTGCGTGGTGTTGTGTGGTGTTCATGGAGCAGTGGTGGTGTACGGATGCGTGTATGCAGGCTGCGTGCGGATCCTTATAGCCACGGACGTGGCCTCGCGCGGGCTGGACGTGACCGACATCACACATGTTTTGAACTATGACTGTCCACGCCACATGGAGGAGTACGTGCATCGCATCGGCCGCACGGGCCGTGCCGGGTGGGAGCATGCATTGTGTACACACGCACACACAATATCACTGCTATACACCGTGTGCAGCACGTCACTTCGGTACACACACTACACACACACTTGAGGCTGATGCACGTGTCGCCCTGGTACACCTTTGGCTTACACACCGGTCACGGTGGTACAAAATGTGTATTCGAATGTTTCACTCGTAGAGCACACACCTTACTGGTACACTGTGTACAGATGCCATTGACACATGGTGCATGTACACCTGACATTGGCGCACACCGTGTACTCGCATTGGTACGCCGTGCATGCAGATGACATCGAGATACCAGTGTGCGCTGGTACATGTGTGGTGAGCGACTTCCGAGACACGTCGAGTAGATGGCTTCTTATTCTTGGTTCTTTCGGTAAAGTCACATAGAAGGGAAACAATTAAATAATAAAAATATAAAACAAGAAAATTCTCACGACGTTTCGATTGCTAGTGTTGCAGTCAAAACGTCGTGGTAATTGTATTGTTTTATATTTTTATTATTTTATTGTTTCCCTTCTACGTGACTTTACCGAAAGAACCAAGAATATGAATCCCTGCAGTCACGAAAGCTTTAAATCCAAAGGCTTCTTGTTAAGAGCACACGGGGCGATCCATTACGTAACGCAGCTACATGTAGGCGATCCTAACACATAGCCCATCTCTGGCATACGCTCCGCTTGCTGTCCGTCTAGCGCAGTGACGGAGATGGGCTTGCAAAAGATCAGCCACATGGTCGGAGCCGAAGAGATGACGACGAGCAGTGACGCAGCCAGGACCCAGGACCCGCAACAGCACCTGAACCTCTCGTTCAGCCCCCTTTATTTGTGCCCCGCCTCTGGCCATGCCCCTCCTCTGGCCATGCCCCTCCTCTGGCCATGCCCCTCCTCCGGCCATGCCCCGCCTCTGGCCATGCCCCGCCTCTGGCCATGCCCCACCTCTGGCCATGCCCCACCTCTGGCCATGCCCCTCCTCTGGCCATGCCCCCTTCCAGAACCATCGAGCAGATTCCCAGAGTCTCTGGACTAACTCCGCCTTTCACCTTTACCCCAGATACGCACCCTTATAGAGGTATTATGCAATACTCCCATAACCGTAATTACCCCTTCAGGCCGACAGGTCACTCTGTCATTACACATGCGTGACAAGGGTATGTGTACTACACAAACCACATGCAACCGAATGTTACACAAGTGTGTACATGCGTGATGCCATGCGTTTGTACGAATGCAACATTGAAACGCCACTGCACGTGTGACACCAACACCCACACGGTCAGTTTTTTTTCTACGTTCTGACCACAAGTCCAGTGGCCCACAATGAATCCGTGCTTATAGATGAAGCCTTCACATGTTTCTTGAATTGAGAGCCTATGAGAACTTGGAACAAGAGAGAGTGGGAGGGAAAGAGGAGAGCAGTGTGAGGAAAGAGCCATAAGTGGTGCGACCTGCAGTATGGAGGTTGATCGCAGATTGCGCTGCTTGCCACATACTGCAAACGGCATGTTGTTGTAATCTTTTGCTGATAAGAAGCTCATTCGTGGGATGGGATGTGTGCCGCCCCCCTCCCCGTGCTGGGCAGCAAGGAGGGCAAGTCGGTGACTTTGGTGACCCGAAATGACTGGAGGCATGCGGCAGACCTTATTGGCATCATGCAGGAGGCCGGGCAGGTGAGGGGAAGAGGACTCGCGATCGGTTGAGGATGCTTGTTAATACATTTGCATGTGCACAACAATGGCAACCACAGTTGCTATTGGCCGCTAAGTTAGCGGTGACGCCACCATGGCGTTTGTGTAAGGCAAGATGCACTTTTGGAGGCTACGTGTCATGTAGAATGCTCACTGCTGGCAGTAGGTCAGAGGACAGACCCAGTTATGAGTTGACTGACTGAGATGGATCCACAGACACGTACATATACATACTCACATGCCCATAGCCTCGCAGATACACAGACATCAGAATGTATATGTCGGGAAGTGCCAGACGGGTGGGTTTTTTTGGGTGTTAATTGAATCTACCAACACGTGTAGTGAGTCCAACTGAGTCGCAGACGTTGTCTTAGGGAGCAACATGTTTTATTAAACTATTTGCACAACATACTTCAGGCTATTAACACAACAAACTCTCGGGTGGTGACCACCGAACTAACCACACTACGGCGGAACTAGACACGGTTCCACTATCCCAGTCCGGACCAAAAGCTGGGTCCCGGACCGCGTGGTTGGAGGATTCTTCAAGCTTGACGTGGATCTCCTGCCTCTCCAACAGTAAGAACCCCAAGCCCCTCACAGGGGGGGGGCCCTTTATATCGGGCTGGGGCAGGCTCTGCCTCTCGCCCCGCCCACCTCGAGCTCTCGCCCTTGCCCGAAGGCTCTCGAGAGTTCTTCCTGGACCATGTGACCACCCATTGGTCCCCTCCACCGGTGGGCCCCCCTTCAGTATCATCCGGTGACATGTGCCCAGGTCAGCCAGAGTATCATGCCTCCAACGTAACCCTAGCTGGCTGACACTCTCGCTCTCTCAACGGGAGCCGCACCGCACGCTGTGCGTGGTGCCACCACGCTTAACCAGCGCTCGCCAAAGCCCCCCACGAGGGCTGCTACTACACCCCGTGTCCGGAGTGTACACACAACAGTATACATCCCGCCGTGGCCTCGCAGGCCCGGCACCACAGTGACATTTCCAGTCACTACACATGCGTAAAGAGTAGCCCGGAAATAGCCTGATGCCCTGTCTTTTCCTCTAACCCTTTTCTGCCTTTCCCTTTCAACTCTCGTCGAATCACTTTCCACCCCTCTTCCCATTTCCCCCACTTAGAGGAGTGGGAGGTGGTCCCATTGACTTCATACCCGCATCCGTCATGTGTGTGGCGATGTTATCTGTGAGTTCTGAACACCCCTGGGCTTATTCTATGTCGGTGAAGGCCAGAATGGTCTCACCATGATTGTTTTAGGTGTGTACCCAGAAACCCTTGAAGGAAAGACTGGTGATTCACGCTGTCACCCATTAAATTGTCCCTTTGTGTGCCTGCTACAAATATGAGCAGATCCTATACACATACAGACAGGTATGTGTGTTTCTATAGGTACGTGGGTGCACGTATATGTGTGCATGTGGATTTGCATGTCCGTGTATGTATGTGTGCGGTTGTATGGTGGTTAGCGCACTGCTCTACGAATTTGGTGACCCAAGTTCGATTCCCACTCAAGGCCAACATCAGTGACGATTATTTTTACCGGTCCTGGGTCTCCCCTAGGTCGACTCGGTTTCAAATGAGTACCTGGTGTGGTGTGTAAAAACACCACCACTCGGGAGACAAAGGCAGCTGGCCGTGGTGCTGGCCTCCCACCCCCTCTTGTGCCATTCTGGCTTTCATAGGTGACAGCAATTGCCCCAACAGTCTGTTACAGGCTATACGGGGGGAGATCTGTCTTGTATACATACATGTGTGTGCGGGTGTGAGTTATTGAATGAATGTGATTGTATGCGTGTTTGTGAATACAACTCAACAGCCTGCGAATAGCGACGAATATAACTCGGCATCTACAACTTGTCAACATCAACTCAACAAAAACCTAACATCAACCACAACAGCATCTCAACTCACCAATTCAACATCTCAACTCAACAGCATTTCAACAAGTCATCTCAAAAGCAACTCCACTCAACGTCCCTTTACCCCACTGTCTGTGGGTCGTGTCCACAACTCGCAAACTCTTCACTCTCCATAAGAGGTTTTTTGGGTTACTCTTTTCACTCTCACTCGCCCTGCCCATGAGTGGTGACCATAGTGGATAGAGGCTGAATGGTCCGAGTCCTCGCCCAGGGAGAGGAGAATCTACACCTTTCGACAACAGTTTCCCCCATTGTGTTTGTGTGAATGTATTTTATTAATCTATTAGGCACTGTGCAGTGAAACAAAAAATACTGTCATTGATTTATTTAATTTCACATTTGATTTGTATGAAATGTTGTAGTTATGTTTTAAAATGGTTAAGTTAATGTAGCTTAGATGCAAGTTAATTGTGAGGTGTATAATGTGTGTGTTTCTTTATAGAATCTTATTTTGTGTATGGCATTGTGCATGAAGGAGAGACTGGTGATTTAGGCACTCCTGTCGGGAGCTGGACTGTTACCGCTTCGACCTCTGGTATTCAGGTCTGGGTAGACTGGTTCTGGCTCCAGGTCCCCATGCAGGGTGGACAGTTCTCCACTCGGCAAGAAACTGCCGAACAACAGGGAATGGCACTTGTTTTGAACAACATCACTTGCCCCAACAGTCTGTTAAAGTCTATACGGTGGGGCATCTTTGTCTTTATGCGCATGTGTGCGTCGGTCAGGATGTGCCGCAGGAGCTAGAGGAGATGGCCGAGCGGTTTGAGCAGAACCAGCGCGAGAAGGAGCTCCGTGGCGACCGACCCAGGTGCACAGCCGCCCTCATAATTACAATAATGCAGAGTCCTCTTGTCAGTCGATTGCTGGGTGAAGACCTCTCCTCGCTGTGTCGCCCGTGGGAGTTGATTGCTCATGCTTTTCACCATGCTGGCTGGTGGGGCGGGTGGCTGCAGGACCAATTTTGATATTACTCAGATTTTTCGTGGATATAATTTACTCTCCGAATTCACCGTTTTAGTTCATATTTAGCACGTTTCGCATGTAATTTGATGCGCGTATCGTAAGAATAACGTTGCATTTTAATGGATGAACCGTAATTGAGAGTTACGTGCCGAGTAGTAGTGAAGTCTTGCTGTAGACCAGGGATGGGGAACGTCCGGCCCGCGGGTCGTATAAGGCCCGCAAAATCGTTTGGTCTGTTCCAGCCATCACATTAGGGGTGAGTTAATTAAATGTTTGACCAAATATAACAGGCTAATTTTTAAGTTGATAATTTTGTATGGCCCGCGAATGATGTTATAAATTTCCAAATGGCCCTTGGCAGAAAAAAGGTTCCCCACCCCTGCTGTAGACCAATGCGTTTGGCCCCATTGATCATCCAGCAGTGAATTGCTCACCGGTGGTCAGTCGCCTCCTTCACTTGCTTATCACTCTTCTTTTGTGACTACCATGAGCGCTGCTTCTTTAGTAATTGGTTCCTCCATCCACACTGGAGGTCACAAAACTTGTTTTTCTGATTCTTTCCAAACACTTTTGATTTCCAAAGTGAGTTCAAGAAACAATTAACTCTTACTCATTCCTTTAGTGATATTGTTTCTGGCTGCTTATTTTTTGGGGGCCTTCAGACGATCTAACCCAAAAGCCTTTATTATGAATAATATTGGTGTTAAACTGCCTTTTAGGCCTGTTCTCCGCTTTTGTGAGGAATTTCTCCCCTGCCATTTTAATTTGATTTAAGATATCCCTTTTCTGCATGTGGTTTCTGATGTGCATTACATCCCTGCACATGTGATTAATGTAACATCAAATAAAAATTGCAGGTTTGGTGGGCGAGGAAGATATGCAGACCGCGATGCCGTCGTCGGCGTGTTCGAGGGACTCCCGTAGGGGGTGCGCGAGGGGGTCCATTGCACCCCTGGGACCTTGGAAGCACATCGGTAGCATGTCTCTACTTCAGACTTCTTTCCTGGTTTCTGTCTGCAGCTGAATTTCGTTAATGTTACAGCTAGCCCAGCATTCTGGCGATAGTACTGCACTACTGTAATCATACGGGGGTTCCCAATTGAAGTTGGCTGCCAGGAATTTTGTGGGCCTTGTAAAATCTGGAAGTCCCCTGGCATGTTATAGACCGGTGTGTTTTGTTGTAGGTACATTCCCCCCTCTCCCCCTTTGAGTGTGCTGGAAGTCTTGTGAAAATTGTTCTGGATTGTCTCCGTTTGCAATGGATTTTCAAGGATTGTGTGAAGGCTGGCGTTCTAATTAAAGTGTTGGGAGGGAAGTTTTATTTTCCTTTGACATGGGAAAAAAAGGTCGGACCGGTGTGAAATAAGTGCTGTTGCTCATTTTTACATCAACATGATCCTGAGTCCTTTTGCGGATTTTGTTCATGTACACGTTGGTGTTATTTAAATGTTTTTATTTGTCAAAACGGCTGTGGCAACAAACACTTGTAGACCACAGCGTTTGGCCAACTTGAAACTTTCAGCGTGTAGTGATGTAAAATTTGATATGGCCAAGTGTTTTTAAATATTACAGCTCCTGATGGACATGGGCAAAGTTGTGTGCTTCAGTTTAAGTGATTTATAAATTGTAAAGTGCCTATTTTCACTGAAATAAACAATGTCCTTGGATTTGTAGCTTGGTGTGGATATCCACTGCCACCTTGTAACCTGTGTACACAGCCCAGAATGTGTGTACCCAGGGCAATTATTTTCGGCCAGATCGGCATCAAAACAGCAGGTGTGGGAGTGTTTTTGCAAGTGGAATTAAAAATGTTTTCAGTTTGCATATTGACATGAATCAGAAACATGATTTCTGAAATAGAATGGAACATCTAAAAAAGTGCACAAGGTTAAGCATGCAGGTGAGTGGTTTTCACCAAACAGTAGATGGTGAACGTCACAATAATGGGGTGGGGTTGGAGAAAACACAAGGGATGGGTGCTGATGGTCGAAACTGATACACAGTGGTAGCCAAAGGAAGGAACATTCCCGAGGGAACGACCTCTGGATATGGAGCAATGACATTTGCTGTGCTGGTGCGAGTACGAGTTTGTGGAATGACGAGACCAGAGGGCATAAACTAATTTTACCAGGTAAGGCCCACAGCTATGTAGCTCTTTTTCAGAAGCGACCTGTACTACACATGATGGCTCAACCACGTAGAAATATATTATCAGTCGTACTCTAAAACGCGAGACTTGTACATGTTAAAGCAAAAAGCCGCAGGACCTGGAGAGAGACCTGCAAATTCCAAATATGGTCGGGCTCGAACTTGCGGCCTTCTGCATACTGGGCAAAGTAGGGAACGTCTCAACTACTGCGGTGCCTCCCAACGACTGGGTATGGCAATGACCGAGGTGATCCGAGTACTAGACTGCCGGCGGTTCTCCAATTGCGTACATGGGGTTTCACCACAAGACGCAGGGTGTTCGAATTTACTGGAGCTGCGCCCTAATGTGTACACATTCCACATCAACCAGTGCCACCTCTCGATCATCCCTGCACGTTCATTCCGCAATCCACGAGATGCCTGGTGCAAGCTATACACGCTGCGTGTGCTTTATTAATCGTTTACGGCGCAATGCATTCTCTGCGAGTGCCATGTTTTACGACAATACCTTTATCCAGCAATAACAGTCGATTTATTGTAATGACGTTTAATCGCTCCCAACACGTCTTAAGCTATCCTTTGACCCAGGAAATCCTCACTCGAGAAATATTTAAAGCCAGGCGGGTTTGCCAATTATAATTATTTGTTTAATGCACTGCCTACACTCACAAACACTAGTTCTGCAGCCTGCTTGCTGTACTGCAACCTAGAGGCACAAACGGCTACGTTTCCACGTGGACGGCCCAAGGGTATCCACAAACTACTAAAGTCACATTCCGGGCTTGCCACCGCATGCACATTAAATTATATGTGAGAATTCCAGTCATGCGATAGATATACGTAAGTCGAAGGCACGTGTACTCTTTAATTAACGGTTTTAAGGTCACCCTCGTGTGATTTGCTGTAATGTTGTAAACCCGCAATCGGAAGTGCGTGATGGGCGTAAGTAAACATCCGGGTTGCTCGTACCCTCGGGGGCGGGGTGGTGGGGGGGGTTAGAGGCGTGGTCAGAGCGGTGGGCGAGGCCTGAACACGGAATGGGCGTGGCCACGTTCTAGTTGGGCGGGGCCTATTATAACCATGTCTGCGGACAAAACTGCACGTGGCATTGAATGCAGGGCTGGAATTAAGGTTATTGGAGGCTCTGGACACTTCTGTTTCGTAGGCCTTCGGTGATAATTTTCTGCAGTTGGTACTGCTGCCCATGTTACTACTACCGCCGCTGTCACTCGCTAAAGCTGACAAAAAAACTCTGATCAACCATAGGACAATGCCGATTTTCACTTGCGCCACGCTCTTGACAATGAGATTGTGCAAAAAAACACCATTTCAAGATATTGCTAATTTTGCAATAAAATGAATATCGAAAGGTTAATCTCTGGTGTTTATAATTATTCAAGAAGATATCTTGGTTACATTTTGTATCGTTAAAATTGTTTTCGTAGCCCCTAGGCACAGTGCCTATTGTGCTATTGGATAATACGGCCTTGCATTAATGAATTGCTGTGTTTGATTATTCATACATTGTCAACTAAGCTATTCAATTATATTTTGTATCTACGTAAAAGTAAACAGCAATAAATATTCCATAGCTGAGTGAATTTCACATGCGGTAGGTCTTTGCCTACCGCGTGTTCACACGCCACGCGTTTTCGCGATAAACGCGGTTCTTCCATTCGCGAACGCTTTACGCGACAACGCGGAACACGCACCGTTATATTGCGGTTTCTGAGCGGTTGACAACGAATTATTGTCTTGAGCTGCGTGGCCGAGCGGTGTGATATGGGGCCGTCGATAAATGACGTCACGCACCTGTGTTGTATATGTGGGTGTTATGAAAATTGAATGAAAATAAAATATAATTTGAAATTTGCATAATGTATCCGAAATTATGTTAACTTGTGTAATTATGCGTATAAACTATGCTAATTCGAGAGATAATCGTATTAATTATACGAGTGGGTGTGGTTATGTCAATGACAGCCTTTATGATAATCAGGCCCCGCCTCGTTGACGAGGTGGTGTTATCAATCGGGATAATGCAATTAATCGTATGCAGTTATGCTAGTGTCAAGAGTCAACTCGGCTTCGTAGTTTAGCTTCGTATTATCGATCAGGATAATACAATGATTCTCGCTTTAGCATTTACCGAGTATGGATTAGAGTTTATGTTAGGTCCCCAAGTTCATATCATTCTCGCTTTAACATTTACTGAGTATGGATTAGTGTGTTTATGTTAGGTCACCCAAGTTCATATCTCATCGCAGAACCAGATCTTATGCATAGATTTCAGGAAAGAATCACACAACCACTTCTGCATTAATCAATTCATTTCTAATTAAACCTTAACTCTAAAGATACAGCTTTCGGCTTGGAATTACAACACCGTATCAACACAGTCTCATCAATGACTGCGTGGTTTCACTTTGACACCAGCACCTTTGGTTAATTCCGCCGCGTAACGCGAGCTGTTGGTGAGAGAGAGAGTCGTTGAAACATGCATATGCTAATCTAAATCAAAACCTTAACCTTATAATAAATGAGTATACTTGACTTGTTCACGCAGTACCGCACTTATTCATAGTTGGTCAGTAGTTGAGTGGTCTGTATTTCTGCGGGACGCTTGGTTTCGTTCTTGATTGTCTGTGACTAGTCGTTGGGTTCTTGTGTTATCGTTTGAATTCCCGTAGAGTCTTTTCCGGCTTCTTCATCTTCTGGATCCTTATGCTGCTCCGGCATTGACTGTGCCCATATTTGTCGGGATTCAAGGTTCACAATGGGTTTAAGGCGATTCAATAGTTCGATTCCAATGATCAGCTCTTTTCCTGGGTTCTGTACGACATATAGTGGATGGCCCATGTTGATTTTGTTGAACGTGAGCTTCATCATGACCTTGCCCAATGGTCGCATGTGGGTCCCTTCGCATCCTGAGTAGGTAAGCCTACTTGGCATCATCTGTAGTGTTTCATTCTTCCTCTGGAGGGCCGTCTGGAGTTCATCAAATAGGTCTCTGGATATCATTGATATTTCTGCTCCAGTATCACAAAGGCCCTGGCTGGTCAGGGTGTCTTGCAGTATTACTTCCACGTGGACTCGTCCGACCGGTCCTACGGGAATTAATTCCCCCAGATGGTACCCTTTACCCTCTGGTACCACTTCGGTGACTGCTTTGGGGTTTCTTGAGTTTCTTATGTTCACTTGGGCTATCTTTGCGTTGGGTGTGTGTTCCGTTGGTATTCTTGCCTTTGCTGTTCGCATGGGAGTCTTCATACTCTCTTGGTGTTCTCTTTCCATCCGACTGTGGTGGGCATATCGACTCCTGTTGGCTGACTGTGGTCTATGCCCTATTGCTAGTGGAGGCGGCAGTGGGAGACGATATGGTGATTGGCTCGGTGGGCGTCGGCCTCCGCGGGGTAGGTATGACCCGTCACTCGCTCTCCCTCCTCCATAGTTCCAAGATCCGCCCTCTTCTGTATTCCAGGGCTGTGGCGGCCGTGGGTGCCAGGTTCCTCTGGCCTCACTTCTCTCCCCACGTGGAACGTTATTCAGCATGTTGCTGATGGGTGTTGATTCTAGTGGATTTGGCACCTTCTCCTGCGGGGTTTCATGTCCGTTCCGTGTGGTGTTATTATTTCTTGGTAATTCGCTTCCCTCCAGATCGAGGCGTTCTTTATCTTTGGTGATGATGTGTGTTTTGGCAATGCTAGTGGTTCTCCGTTCGTTCACCCAGGCCGTGTGGGCTTTGCTTTCGATCTGGCGTAGGGAGGCAGTCTCGGGGTCCAGTATCATTCCTACTGTTCTCATTATTTCAGGTCTTAGTGATTGGAAGAACATAACTTTTAATATTTTCCCTTCTTCCTGGGCGTTGTCCACGTCACCTGCGTAATATGCTCTCTTGAAGCGTAGGAGATAATCTCGTGGGTCTTCGTCTACACGCTGAGTCATCAATTTTGCCGCGTTCAATCATTCAGATCATGTGGAGTATTCCCCAAATCTCTTAATTACTGCTCGGCTCAATTGTTTGAAATCACTCTTGACCCTATTTGGCAGGGATGTTACCCATGGTCTGGCGGATTCATGTAGGCTCCTTGATAATAAACACGACTTTTCTGCTGATTTACCCAGACCCCGGATCATTGCTTCTGCTTCTACCGTTGTGATGTGAGTGTGCATATCCCTGTTCTTGTTGTGTGGATCGAAATAGGGAATTCTCACGAGCGCTTTGCCCATTAGTTTCAGGGTTTTACTATTGAAAGTGTATTGATCGTCGTCGGTGGCGTCTGTTCCTGAGGAGTGCTCACTCGAGCTGTCCCTGCCTTCGCTATCACTACTGTCATGTTTCCTGTGTCTGTGTCGTGATCTCCCTCTGTCCGAGGATTCGTATCTGTCCCGTGGCTTGTGTCCCTTGTTTCTCTTATGTGGGCCTTGTGATCCATGCTTGTGGGTTGGTGTGCGTAATCTCCTTGAGCTGTGTCTATGTGGTGAGTGTTTTTGTCCTTGACCTTCATGCCATCTACTACGTGTGTGGTGCCTGCTAGGTGATGTGCTGTGTTTATGTTTGTCTTGTGCTACATGGTTGTCGGGATTCCTGTGTTTGTCTTCTGTGGTGCGGGTGGTTTTGCGTTGGTGATTTTTACGTGTCGTGCGTCTCTCTGGTGAGCTGTCTGAGCTATCTGTATCTGATTGGTCATGTTTGCGTGATGTGCCTCTCTCTGGAGAGTAACCCCTGCTGTAGGTTCCACGTCGGTCGTGCTTGCGTGGAATGTGTCTTTCTGGTGAGCTGTCTCTGTCATGTCGCTCGTCTCGCCCCAGCTCCGCCCTTTTTGGTACTATTCATACTGAATATCCTGGTGACTTAGTGTCAATCTCTTGTCTCTCTCTAACTTCGAGGTGGTCAGCCTCATGTTTTCTTGTTTTCATCCGTATCTCTCCCTCCCCTCTCTCGGGCCGCGAGGGGGAGATCTCTGTCAAAACCACTTTGATTGGTAACCACACCTCCTGTGGGACCAGTCCCTGGTTTACGTCCGCGTGACTCGGAGTGTGGTAAACTGCCACTCCCATATGTGTTATGTGTATCAACATCTGGGGGTTTAACTGGTGCAGCTAGTGCCGATTCTTTCTCTCTCACGAGGGCGAGCAGACGCTCTACCTCCTCTATTAGGGACAGTTTCTCCTCTCTTTCCCTTTCAAATTTTTCTTCATTCCATAATCTTTCTCTGTCTGTCTGTGTGAGGAGATATGAGTCTAACCTTGCTATTTCTGCAATTTTTACATAGTTTTCACTTTTGTCACATTTTATCAAGTCCTTACATAGTGTCTCAATGTCATCAATACGGCTTTGATCCCATGTGTCTCTCTGATTTGTTTGCACTATAACAGATCGGCCTGCACGTTTTGACACAGGTTCCCAATATCCCGCAATCTACTCAAAAATTCCTCTTAATACAAGCATCTCTGGTATTCCTTCAGAGTACATCTCAAAGCAGTTGTATCACAGAATGCATCAGTTCAACTTGTGTTAATAATCTTACTCCAACTATCTTTGTTATACTCTGCTACTCTGGTATTTTCCTTCAGAGTGCGTTTTTTTGTTTTACACCCGTTTACAGTCACAGGGCAATGTTTGTTCACAATATCTTGGTTAATACAACAGTGATTCGTTCCTTAATTCAAGCATAAGCTGTCTGCGAGAGATCCCGGACGAGCCCCCAATTTGTTGTATATGTGGGTGTTATGAAAATTGGATGAAAATAATGAAAATTAAATGAAATTTGATATTTGCATAATGTATCCGAAATTATGTTAATTTGTGTAATTATGCGTATAAACTATGCTAATTCGAGAGATAATCGTATTAATTATACGAGTGGGTGTAGTTATGTCAATGACAGCCTTTATGATAATCAGGCCCCACCTCGTTGACGAGGTGGTGTTACCAATCGGGATAATGCAATTAATCGTATGCAGTTATGCTAGTGTCAAGAGTCAACTCGGCTTCATGGTTTAACTTCGTAATATCGATCAGGATAATACAATGATTCTCGCTTTAGCATTTACCAAGTATAGATTAGAGTTTATGTTAGGTCCCCAAGTTCATATCATTCTCGCTTTAACATTTACTGAGTATAGATTAGTGTGTTTATGTTAGGTTACCAAGTTCGTATTTCATCGCAGAACCAGATCTTATGCATAGATTTCAGGAAAGAATCACACAACCACTTCTGCATTAATCAATTTATTTCTAATTAAACCTTAACTCTAAAGATACAACTATCGGCTTGGAATTACAACACCGTATCAACACAGTCTCATCAATGACTGCGTGGTTTCACTTTGACACCAGCACCTTTGGTTAATTCCGCCGCGTAACGCAAGCTGTTGGTGAGAGAGAGAGTCGTTGAAACATGCACATGCTAATCTACATAAAAACCTTAACCTTATAATAAATTATTGTACTTGAGTTGTTCACGCAGTACCGCACTTATTAATAGATCCATAAGCAACCCTTATCACGTTTTTAGCACATTAGGTCACGGAACAGTTGATTATTCTGTAGAGTACGCGAGTACGTGCGCGTATGAATATCGTCATATAATCTTTAAGAAGTACTTAAAGATTATATGACGATATTCATACGAAAAAGGCGATCAAAAACAGTTATTATTCCCAAAGGCACAAATATCTCAACAGATCCATCGGGTAGATTTATATGATTACCGCAATGGCTTAGGGTGAGGGGGTGCAGTGGGGTGTGCTCTCTCCCCTGATATCCTTATCTTGGACTAACGTTTAATTAATTGTGGAGCAGATCGCCTGATAAGGAAGCCGGTTGGATACGCTATTCCCCCACGTGAGCTTAGCTCCGTGGCGAAGGGGTCAAGGATTCATTCGTATTGATGGATCGGTTGGTAATTTATGCGATTAGAAGTACAGCCCAAAACAAAATATTAAGGAGGGAATATTACGAATATACTTATAAACGACGGAGTGTTCACTCGATCTGCCGCAATGCCTTCACAGCCACTGATGGCCTATGGACTTGAGTATTGGCTTCTGGTTAAGGACCCGTGTATGTTTGAGTGACATTAATTGTTTTGAATAGTCAGTGTTTGGAGTTGAGTCTTTAGGTCAAGCGAACGCCTGATTTGTCGTGTAGTGGAGCAGTGTGCGTCATACGTATCAGTTGATTAGGCTTGGCTCACACTGGTTGACGTAGGCTGACCAGCTGACACGTTGTTGTAGTTGCGATGGCGTATACAGCACGCTCGTAGCGTGCGCGGGAGGTGACGTCAGCTTGTCAGCTGGCCCACGTTGTTGTAGTTGATGGCGTACACAGCACGCTCGTAGCGTGCGTGGGAGGTGACTCGGCTTGTCAGCTGGCCCACGTTGTTGTAGTTGATGGCGTACACGGCACGCTCGTAGCGTGTACGGGAGGAGAGTCGGCTTGGCACGGTTGCGCAATCGGCGCTGGCGATGCATGTTCATAGTCTTGTCGCTAAACAGCGACCCTCGCCACCCCGGCGGGCGGCAGAGACTTCTTCTGCGTCTGCAGGAATGAGTTGGGCTGGCAAGCTGGTCTTGTCAGCTTGCTGATGAGTTGGGTTGATAAGCTGGCGAGCGGGACTTGCTCGCTTGCAGACAAGATGGGGAGCCGCTCCGATGAGTTGAGCCCCGATGATGATGAGTCGAGCCGACCAGTGGTCGCAGCTCACTCCTGAGCCGACCCGCAGGTCGAACTCTTGCTGATGAGATGGCGAGCTCAGCTGATGGGCTCAGCTGAGCTGAGCTCAGCCGAACCGGACTCCGATGAGCCGGCCGAACTGAGTTTTCAATGCGGCAGCGTCCTCTTTTATGCCAAAATCTTTCCTCTTGACTCCTCCCCACAAGGTGGGGCTTCTTTTGGATTTATCGGTGTATCGTGGTCTGTAGCGCGTGTCCGTCTGTGTGTCCTTGTGTATGTGTATCCTTGTGTGCGTCATTTACAGCCTTCTATTGATTCCTCTTTCCATAGACCGTCAAAAACAGCAGGTGTTACAAATCGTCTCAAAGCATCTTTGTCTGTGTGGCACAACCTTGAGGGAGGCGGAATTCTCCCCTGTGTGACCGACTCTCACCGCTTCCCAGACTCAGGCCCCCTCTTTTCATACCATCAAAATAACAGGCGTTTCAAATCATCTCACAGGCGTCTTTGTCTGTATTGCGCAACCTGGAGGGAGGGGCGACGTTTCCCTCATACGACCTTTACCGACGCACGGAGAAATGGTTAAGTTTTTCTTAAGTTAACATTTCCATCACAGACTTACAGTTACGATTCTACACGTGACTCGAGGTCTGCTGTGTTTGCTGTGTCAGTCTTCCATCGTGGCTCTTGACTTTAGCGCCAGGGAAAGTGCTCTCATAAGCGTATGTATACTCTCATCATGTACGGCAGGGAGACAAAGGCGGCCGGGAGACCCTCTTATTCATTGGCCCTCGGTTTAACATCGCTCAAGTCTCTGCAAGGCCATGCCAGCGGGACATAGCTCATGGCCATTAAATGAAACTCCCTGTCCCACTCTCTCGCTGTCTGTCTCAGTCTCTGCCCCATTTTCGTGCAACTGCTAGCTTTAGCACAGACAGCCTGTGGTAACTCTCTCAGTCTTCCCTTCAGGGCTGCGCTTTGAGCTGTTTTTCGGTCTACACACGCCGTGCATCTCAAGGCTCCTCATTAATTTCCGTCTGGCTGTGGTGGGGAAGTGTTATCTCTGTTTTCGGCCTTGTGAACGCAGGTGCTGAAATAATTGCTTGGCGTCTGTCCTCTCTCTCACGCTACGATCTAGACAAAGGCGCCTCTGCTCCTCTTCCATTGCCCTTGGGTCAACACTGCGCTCTTATTCGCCTATGCTAAGGTTAGGGAATTCGTTTTGACTTTAGTAACAATTCTGTGTTTGTCATACGCTGCGGTCAGGTTGTACAGGAACTTATTAAAGATGAATTAACATTCAGTATTGGATTAGCAAATGGGCAATAATTCATTGCTGTAGCTCGTAGCCTTGTCTCCAATTGGAGCGAGCACGAGGATCGATAGTTTAGCCTACTCATGTTGTCGAATTTTGAACTTTAACGCTAGAAGATGCAGAATAAATGGTTGAGTTTTTTTGACTCACCTATATCTAGGCTAACGTGAACTTTCCGCGACCCTAGGCACCGCTTGCTCTCAGCTGTGTGTTTTTTTAAAACGGCCCGTGCTGTTTGGAAGGTTGACCATGGGGCCTATTATTTATCAAATTTATTTATTTAATTATAAGGGGGAGTGTTAGTTTCAATGTTCTGTCTGCCTCATTATTTAATTTCAAAACAACGGCCCTCTCATGGCCTCCACGTGCGGTTTGTTTAGGTTAGCCCTACCTTGCACACAGATAGCCTGTGATAATTGCCTTGCAATTTCCCCAACCAAATTATTGCCAAGGTCTGCTGCTGAGTTCGTTAGCACGCTCTTATCTCCGCTTTCACCTGCTACGGGAGGACAAGGCGTCTTTTTGGCTCACGTGTTGTTTTTCAGTTACTATGCTCTTATGTTTTTATTCATTAATTATTCCGAAAAAAAAGTATATATGTATAAGCAAATTTCTTGTGAATATTAATTTTGGAAAAAGGCGCATATCCAACACCTGACGCGAGAGTGCCACTTTTAAGGAACGCATCTATCCCGTTAAACAAGGGCTTACTGTATGCACATTATGGCCCGGAACGTCGCCTATTCAATTTTTTTCTTTTGTAGGCCACTTATTAATGTACCAAACTATTTTGAAAATGTTTTGAATTTACACATTTTTAAATATTTCAAAATTTTATTTCATAATTTTGAGATAACTTGTTTGGTCATATTGCGTTGGCAGTGATGCACGAATAACCAAAAACTCAACCCATTCTTCAATAACAGCGGCCTTCAAATAAAAAAAGATATAACTTTGAGAAAAAAGTCCTTCACAGCACATGCTCGATATAGGAAGGCCATTTCCCGAGAAGTGTATATGAACCTTATGGCGAGACCCCGGGGTCCCATAAGCCCACGGCTCTCGCATGAACTGCGTTGCGACGTCATTTTATATCTGTTGAAGGCGAACATTACGGCAATCTTCCTCTCGACGAGCTCGATACGATGTGCTAATCAAAATTTCGCTTGTTCACCTCTTCTGCGCATTCGTCCTCGCCAAGTGATAAATAAATTAATGGAAACCGACACACCTGATGACGACCGTTTGTGTTATGGTCGAAACGTCGTGAGAATTTTTTATTGTTTTATATATATTTTTATTATTTTATTGTTTCCCTTCAACGTGACTTTACCGAAAGAGCTAAGAATATGATTTAGACTTCTGTTTATTCGGGACCCCGGGGTCCCGCCATAAGGTTAATTTGTTATTTTAAGGCCACATAGATTATTCAGATTATTTTGCCGCTATACATTTTCACGTAACATGCTACCTTGTTGAGCTATCGTTTCTCGCCAGGTCGCTTCTGAAAAATAACTTAATAGCTCATTGGGTTTTTTACCAACTGAGGGGGGCGGGGCTACGGGTTGGAGAGGGGGCGAGGCCTGGGGAGAAAGGGGGCGAGGCCTGGGGAGAAAGGGGGCGAGGCCTGGGGAGAAAGGGGGCGAGGCCTGGGGAGAAAGGGGGCGAGGCCTGGGGAGAAAGGGGGCGAGGCCTGGGGAGAAAGGGGGCGAGGCCTGGGGAGAAAGGGGGCGAGGCCTGGGGAGAAAGGGGGCGAGGCCTGGGGAGAAAGGAGGCGAGGCCTGGGGAGAAAGGGGGCGAGGCCTGGGGAGAAGGGGGGTGGGGCTACGGGAGGTCGCGGGATCGTCGTTCCGGGGGGGGGGGCGGGGTTTGTGGCAACACGACGAGGAGGAGGCGGCGGGAAAACGCGGCGTGTGTTGCTGCCGAGGGGATAAACTGCGGCCTCCGCCGGGGTTCAAAGCGACTCGTGGGGCAGGGACGGGAAGCGGCGCGAGGAGGAGGACGCGCGTGCTTCCCTCGGGGAAGCGGCGGTGGGGAGGGGTGCAGCGAGTAGAGAGACAACAAGGGGAGTCCTCCTCGTCGCCGCGGTGCCATTGAGTTAGAACATGGCGGGCGTTTCGCGCGGAGTTTGCGACGCCTCCGCCTCGTCTCCTCCTGCCCCGGCCGTGCTCAGGTCGGCGAGCCCGAGGGCCCGCGGCGAGATGTGGGCCAATTGGAACCACGTGTTCGTGTTCGACCGCAGGACGAGCGGAGGTGACGGCAGCGAGAGAGTCTTGGACATGACCGGGGTGAAGCTCTTCGGGGACTTCAGGAGTCTCGTGGCGCAGGTGAAAGGAGGACGCGGGCACACAACGGGGGTGGGAGAGAGAGAGTGGAGAGAGGATGTTTGTTGATAAGGGAAGAGGAGAGGAGAGAGAGAGAGTTTGACATGAGCGAGGGTTGGGACGTTGTGCCCCCCCCTTGTTCACTTGGGTTGCGAGGGGATAACTTTGGTGAAGCTCTTGAGAGGTCTCCGTGAGCTTCTTGGGGCTGGTGACGGGAGACATGAGGAGTGAGTGAGGAGGAGGAGGAGGTGGGAGAGAAAGTACGTTGCGTCTTGTCACCGGAGATGGGACGGAGTGACGGGAGTCTGAAGCTCTTCTGTTGGGCGGAGGGGCGTGGATTTTTTTTGGGGTGAGATTCCTCAGAGAGAGAGAAAAAAAAGTTGAGTCTGGCGGAGCTGGTGGTGGTGGGGACGAGATGAGTTACCCGGGGTAGAATGGGGAGTTGGGGTGCCAAGTCTCCCGGCTCGGTTGAGAGTAACGGTGGTGAATATTGGGAAGTGGTACGCAGCGTAGAACCGCTGCAGATACGATCTTGTGTGTTTATAGTTTACAGAACAAAACCGTCATTCTATTCACCGAGTGTAGAGGGGGTGGTGGAGAGGGTGTGTGTTTGTGTGTGTGTGTCAGGAACCACCGTTCTAGAAAGTTCAGTGGCAGCCCTGGATCCCGTGGCAGGTGAGACGAGAGGAGGAGGGAAGGGAGTCTGTGGTGTTTGTCACCTTGGGGGTGATGCTCCTCAGAGCCACAGAGAGGAACATAGATCAGTCGACTTGTGGCGCTGGTGAGAGGGGAGATGGGATGCAGTGTGCAGGGTGGTCCAGGTGTCTTGTGACCCCCGCCCCCCCCCACCCAATTAATTGACCCCGAACATTGTTTTTCCTTTGAATAGTCATTTCTGTTTTAAACAAACCTTCGAAGAAAATATAAAGTTTTAGAGACTTTAACGGTTGGTCACAAAACATCTGGACCAGTCTGTACAGAAGAGGGGGATATGTGAGGGAGGAGGAGCAGGCAGAGAAGAGGGTGTCAGCTGTTGCTGGAGAAGGTATGTAGGTCAGTGGTCTTCATTGAAAGGCCCGCGGGCCATTGGCGACCCCTGGTGGCCTTGAGTGCGGCCCCTAGTGGCCTAGAGTGCGGCCCCTAGTGGCCTTGAGTGCGGCCCCTAGTGGCCTTGAGTGCGGCCCCTAGTGGCCTTGAGTGCGGCCCCTAGTGGCCTAGAGTGCGGCCCCTAGTGGCCTTCAGTGCGGCCCCTAGTGGCCTAGAGTGCGGCCCCTAGTGGCCTAGAGTGCGGCCCCTAGTGGCCTTGAGTGCGGCCCCTAGTGGCCTTGAGTGCGGCCCCTAGTGGCCTTGAGTGCGGCCCCTAGTGGCCTTGAGTGCGGCCCCTAGTGGCCTTGAGTGCGGCCCCTAGTGGCCTTGAGTGCGGCCCCTGACATGTGGCTCCCGACAATACACAACATGTCAAAACACCCCCCCCCTCACCCCATCATAGTGCTGTCAAACTCCCAATGCCATACATATATACAGAGTGGCATGAATGTACAGATTCACCAACTAATGCATACCTACAGTTCACACGTACATACACGTGTACAAGATTCTTGGCATGGCCCTGGCAGGCCCGTTACTGCGTTACCAAAGTTTTATAAACGTCATTAGAGAGTTCTGGGGAATCGTGAAGCTGTTGACAGGGGTCCTTCACAATTCCTGCCTCTTTAGCGTGCACCCTGATGCATTGTTTAGGGCCCTCGCTTCTTTAGCTATCGTGTCCGGAGGGAGGTTATGGTTTATGATTAGAGGTTTTTATTGGGTTTAATGTTAGGGGTTGGAGTTAGTGTCACTGTTAGGAGTTATGGTTTAGTGTTTTTGGATTAGTGTTAGAGGTTCGGGTTATGGTTAGGTGTAAGGGTTACTGTTAGGTGTTGAGTTTAGTTTAGGATTTAAGTGTTATGACAAGCGTTTGAGTTTATGCTTAGGGTTATAAACGGGAGTACCTAAGACCTATCTACGGAGTGAGAGAGACGAGCATTAAGGTCTTCAGAGAGTTCCAGAAACCCCCATCTTCAGAAGATAGGAGGAGAGGAATAGAGGATACGGGAGAGAGAGCAGGGTCCCGTTTCGTGGGCAGCATAGCACAGGGGAATAGACATAGGGTAAGAGATGGGGGAGGAGGGGAGCAGACGACTACACCACGTGTGCTATTGTCATTTGTGATGTATCTTTAGGTCTGCACATAGCCCTCACTGACATAAATATTTCCAGCTGTACGTGACCCCCCTAACTAATGCCTGTTGTGTGCAATGCAAACATCGCCGTGCTGTGTCCATGATTGACGGTTTGCATCTCCACGCTCCGCCCGTCTCCAACTAGGTCGGAGTAGTGCAGAGATGTACGGTGATAAAAGCTGGAGATGTTATGGCCTGAGTTCAGCAGAGACATGGCATAGAGATGTGTGGAGAGAGCAAAGCTTTGAAGATGGAGATACACATCATCCAAGTAATAATCCATTAGATAAGCAGAGTAGTAGCATTGGACAGCATAAAGTATGTGTTTTATGGCAGGACATAGAATTCCTTTTGTGAATGCTTTCCCACATCTAATATTTAGTTTTTATCGTCTCCTGAATTAAATATTAGATCAAGGATTTCGCTGTATTCATTGTTTCATGCACATTTCTATTTAGGTATCATATTGGAATCGGTGTGAATCGTTAATTATTACTGTACAGTACATGTGTAGCCTAAAACGTCCACTGAGCAGCAGGGGACAATGCTTTGGTAACTGCTCAACAGAAGTTACCAGGTGCCTGCACCTTGAGTGAAGCCTTGGGCCGATTGCAAAATGTCTTAAGTGGTGAGCTCTCTGAACTCCGGGTCACCTTGCCCCCCTCCTAAGGTGACAGACACCTCTATGATTTCTCAACTGTGTTATCGGCATCCTGACGCGAGACAAAGGATGCATTCATTAGAAGAAAGATAGTGCATAATGCGTAGTGTTCCCTTACCAGTCAAAGTTATATACTTCAAAATGTCAGAGCTGGAATTTAACAAAATGAAATACAAACCAAATTTCTCATTTTAGTTTTTTTGTGTGTGCTGTATTGGTGACCGGCCTGAGACCAAAGTGTTTTCTCGAGAACCCAGTTTATTCACAACTAAGTCTTATGTGAGTGTAGTCCACAGCCAGGATGCTCGCCCACGCATTTATCATCAGCCATGTGGACTACTAAAACATAATCTTTGACTGTGCCACTGCTGTGCACCTCCATCCACTCTGGTCAGTGCTAAATACAGCAGTCTGATAGTTGGGAAGCAGAAATTTGATTTGGTCACGACTTCGATATGAGATGTGCGACACTGGCTACCTATTAAACACAGGATTGCTTACACACTATGCCTACTCGTCTCCAAGAGTCTGCATACATCCACTCCATCCTATCTCGCCAATCAGCGCGTGCCGGTCTCAACAGACCCACATGGACGGCGTGTTCGATCCGCAGCCCACTGATCTGCTGTATCCTCATGTGAACCTTGTGTGATACAGCCAGCGTAGTTTCGGGGTCTCCTGCCCGAAGACCTGGAACGAGTTACCAGCGCATGTTTGGGATAAATCCTTGAACCTGAGCCAGTTTTGCAATTGACAAAAAAACAACGTTGTTCCAAAGAGCTTACATCTGTGATTGGTGCGCATTCCTGATGGACTGGACTAATGTTTGGTTGTTGCTGATACTGTACTCGCGTACCGTGAATCTCCCTTGTTTAATAGCCGGGCAACTGGATAAATGGGATCATCTATGTAACAAATCAAAAATAAACTTAAACTTAATCTGAGCCACCCGGCACAGCTTTTTGTTTACATTTGTTCATAGTGAACAGAGAAAATCCCATTGTGGACTGGTTTCCGCAGCGGCACTTTCACAATGTAGGAAACTGATGTCGAGATTTATTTGTTTTGTGCCCTGGCGAGTGGACTGGTGAGTGAATTGTCAAGATTCTTGCACCAGCACCACGGTGGTTACCGTGCAGCACTGTGTTTCGTGTGATCTTGTTTTGCCCGCGCATGCATCCATTATGTCTCTAATCCACTACTTCAGAGGTTGGAGTTGGTGGATCACTCGGAGATTACTGTGTGCAGAGACTCCTGACCTACTGTGTCACAGGATAGCCAGGAGATGGCAGTGCAGCACAGCAAGCTGGTTGCTCATCTTTCTCATCCTCAGGATGGATTCCAGAAACACACCCCGTCTTAAGCAGGTCACTCTTGTAAATGAGACTGTCCTCTTGTCTTGAGTTCTCACCTGGTTAAACAAATAAACTTGGAACTTCAAAATCCATCATTGGACTGCATTTATAAGATTTGAAGTTTTTTTCGTGACTACAGGGATCCATACTCTTTGGTTCTTTCGGTAAAGTCACGTAGGTATAAAATAAATTAAATTAAATCACGACGTTTCTGGCGCAACACAAGCGTTCGTCATCAGGTGGGACAACCACAGCAAGAAACAATTACTGAAGTGGGCAAATGGGTTGCTGTAACAAGAGCCTATATAGGCAAGAGAGGGAGGAGGAGCCAGGGAGGAGAGATAGATAATCCCTCGAGTGAGCAGCACTACTCTCCCCCTACCCCACACCCCCCTCTCTATCTCTCCTCCCTGGCTCCTCCCCCCTCTCTATCTTTCCTCCCTGGCTCCTCCCCCCTCTCTTACCTATATAGCCTCTTGTTACAGCAGCCCTTTTTCCCACTTCAGCAATTGTTTCTATTTGTGGTTGTCCCACCTGATGACGGACACTTGTGTTGCGCCCGAAACGTCGTGATTTAATTTATTTCATGTTATATCTACGTGACTTTACCGAAAGAACCAAAGAGTGCATTTATAAGCTTCCTTGCCCATGCTTCCCGCCTTCACAAACCGGCACTTGCTGGTGTGGTGAAGTATGCTCAAAAACTCCATGACCCATTCAGCACGGAGGAGACCCTCATCTAGCAGCGGATTGACAAAAGGGCTGTACATGTCCATACATGTATCTTTATTATGGTAATGTTGACATTTTGACCATGGCATTGTCTCATTTGTGGAACTGCCAAGCTGAGTGGCCGTGACAGCTTCAAGTGCTTGAATGCGGAGACTTCGGTCCGGACCACCGCTGTAAATGTTTGTGTGTGCATATTTTCCAGCTCTTCCACATCGGGAGTGAAGACAGCTTCGTCATCACAACCACGAGCAGGAAAGAGATCAAGGATGACAAGTCCTTTGGTGAGTCAAGATCGGAATGCAGGAGATCGTTTTTGCTGCGCATACTACGGCTCAATCCCATTGACCTTCCGCCCCCAGCGATCTGGTGCGTTGTCATGTTTCAGGGTCGTGATGTGAATCCAGAGTCGATCATGTTTGGTCTTCTCTTATATTCCGCATGGTATGCGCACCCTCGGTGTGTAACTACCCAGAGGAGAAGAAGAAAGTATACTGTGATCATATATGGGTGCCACCGTGACTAAACTCCAAGGATTATAATGTTCATTGGGTGATCTAAATGCAAACATTGAAAAGAAAAATGAAGAGAAGTTAAACGGGAGGGGGGGTTTGTTGTGTATATATAGGTGTTATGAAAATTGATGAAAATAATGAAAATTAAATGAAATTAGAGATTTGCATAATTTATCCGAAATAATTATGCGCATAAATTATGCTGATTTGAGAGATAATCGTATTAATTTATGTGAGTGGGCATGGTTATGATAATGCAGGTCGTTATGGATTATCAGGTCGAGCCTCGGTGACGAGGATTGTGTTATGAATTGGAATAACGCAATTAATCGTATGCAGTGACGCAGGCGTTGTGAGCGTGAATGAGAGAGTCGATTCGACTCTGCTCTTGAATTCTGTATTATCGATAAGGATACGATTACTCTCGATTGAACATTATGAATTATGTGTGTTATGGATTATGTGTGGTGATAGTGTGCTTATGATAGGTCCCCAGGATTCAGATCTCATACGCAGAACAATATGCAGAATTTCAGGAAGAATCACACACAAACCTTCTGCTTTAATCAATTTTATTTCTAGCTAACTTTAATTTTTGGATAATATGAAAACTCAATCTCGGGATTTTGGAATTTCAACACAGCGTTAACATGATACCATCACGATTGCGTTGTTTCACCTCGATAGCGGCACCTGTGGTTAATTCCCGACGCGTAACGCAATCGATCGGTTGTTGAGAGAGAGATTAAAAACAAACGAACTATTCTATCAAAATCTTAAGCTTATAATATGCAAACTCGTATTATTGAATGATTACACAACACGGCACTCGGTCTTTGATTCGTATCCAATTCTTAACACATTCTGATATGCGAAATTATTATGCTTGAAATCGTCAGCACAGTACCACGGCGATGTTCGTTCATTGATTCATCAACGATTATGCAATTAAAGTGTTCGACTGAAATAATTCTGATTGCCTCATCCACGTAACTCAATGGGTGGCGATGTTTTTCGTTATCAGCTAATAGTTGACGCAGTTATCATGAGTCTTGTATGTTTAATGGGAGGGTTGTTGATTTCTTGCGTTGAGTAAACGCCTAGGTTGATTTCCTTGTAAAAAAATGTTTGTTCGTTGTGTAGCGGTGGGGGAGTGAGGAGGGAGTGTGGGGGAGGGGCATACGAACGACTGCCAGTTTCTGTCCACCGCTGGCTGGATGAGTCAGCACGACGCTCGCCGTCGTCGCGCCGATGGGTGTTGAGCGCGGGGCCGCTTCCCTCTCAGCCCTGGTGACGCGAAGTTGCGCGCTGTAGCATGCTGGTGGCACGCTGTTGGCACGCGCTGGTGCTGGTGGCACGCTGGTGGCGCGCTGTTGGCACGCGCTGGTGCTGATGCTGGTGCTGATGGCACGCTGGTGACGTGCGCTCCCTCTCCTTGAAGAGGCGCGAACGCGCCCGTGCTGGTTCGCTGATAGCAGTTTCTCTCCACTGCTGGCTGAGCTGCTGCACGCTCTTGCTTGGCGTTGCTGGCCGCGCTCGTTCTCCTTGAAGATGCGCGAACGCGCCCGTGCTGATTCGCTGACAGCAGTTTCCTCCACTGCTGGATGAGCTGCGCCGGTGCACGCTCTTTCCGCTGCTGTAGTATCTGACGCTGCGCTCGCGGGCGACAGGTCAAGTTTTTCTTCTGCTGAGTGAGCCGAGTCGCACGCGCTCTCTTTGTTGAGGTTGTTGGCGGCTCTCTGACAGCAGGTTTCCTCCACTGCTGTATGACTCAAGTCGCACGCGCTTGGTCACTGGTTTACTGAAGTTGTTGGCGGCTGCTCGTGCTTTTCCGCTGCTGGTTGAGCCACGTTGCACGTGCTTTCTTTGTGGAGATGCTCGAGCGCTCTCAGCGCTTATTCGCTGATACTTTGTTGGCGGCTGGCCAAGCTTTTTCTTCAGTTGAGTGAGTTGAGTCGCACGTGCTCTCTCTGTTGAAGTGCGCGAACGCGCCCGTGCTGGTTCGCTGACAGCAGGTTTCCTCCACTGCTGTATGACTCACTTTTGTTGATACATCGCGACTCAGCGATCCTCGCTACTCAGCGAGGCTCGGAGCCAGCCGCTCCATGCGACTGCTCGTCCTGTGGACGTCTTGACTCGCTGATCTGTCTTGACTCTTGACTTAACTTCACTGACTTTTGAAAATGCGGCTGACCGTTATATTCAAAGACAATTCTCTCTGCGCAGTGGAAAAGGGGGGGGCGGGGTCTGTGTGTGTGAGTTCGTGTGTGTGTGTGTACAGATGGCTCCTGCGATAACGATCTGTTTGCCCTGGCGTGAAATTCCTCTCTCGCGCTCTTAGGGAGAGACAAAGGTGGTCGGGAGTACCTATCTCTTTATACTTTCGACTTTATATTTCTCAAATACAATTTGGTCCCATGTTCGCCAAGACTCGTGTTTGTAACTACGTCCTCCCAACACCCCTCTCGGGTTACCGAGGTTCGCATTGATATGATGGAGTTATTAGAAAGAAAAATAATTTTCATCCTGAGTTTAAGAGGTCCGTTTCCAGATTGTTGGAATCCATATCCCTTGGTTCTGTAAGGTTCTATAATGGAATATCGTTTAAGGTTAACACGTTATTATTAATGTTATATTGCAATTTTCTTTAAAACTTTGTTTGCCTGGTTGCCGTGTGTGGGGTGGGGTGTGTCTCTTCATCAAACCCGGCTGTCTTTTCCAGATGGCCCCTTGTGATAAGGTGTAATTCCTGCTTCTCCGCGCTGTGAGAGAGACAAAGGTGGTCGGGGTTGCTTGGGATATTGTTTAAACTCTTTCGTAAGTTTGCCCGTTCGCCTCATTCCTTCTCGATAACCTTTGATGTGACTCGGTATTTTGTCTCCAAGCTTTGTTTTAACAGTAAAAGTATTCAAGGTGAAAATCATTTGATAGTGAATTAATTATTGGATAATAATTCACTGATGTATCTGGTGGCCTGGTCTTGATTGGAGTGAGCGCGAGGACCGCTAACTTTAGCTTATTCTTGTTATTGCATTTTAAATTTGAACCGTTGTTTTAATGACAAAGGAAAAAAAAATATATGGTTTAACCCGTGGGCGTCCTCGTTTCTGGCTTGCGGAGGGCTTCCCTCTGCGTGACCTCCCTTAGGGCACATCAAACTCTTGTTCATCTGGAGATCTTCGCAGATAGCTGCTAACATCCTCGCCTCGAGAGTTTTATTATTTCTTTATTTTTTAATGGTCTGTTTATGATCAACATCTGTTTTTTTGTGTGCCTGGCTTACGGGTTTTATTGATTATTTTTTTTGTTTGTTGAAAAAAAAAATATATATATATACCGCAAATATTATTGTTAATATCAATTTTGGAAAAGGCTCATATACAACAGGTTGGAAACTTCCACTCGTCCAACTCGCTTATGAAGGCCATTGGGTCTACGAACTATCAGCAACACCAGTCCTACTGTTATCGACCGCCATATCCCAGCTGCTCCTGATGTTTCCATTTAATATCTCTGGGCATATCTTTTTCTCTGTAATCCTAGGGTTGCCATTACCTTTGCTGAATGCCTGTTTGGTGGAAATCTCCATTAAACAGGTTATTTTTTGGGGGGTTAGATCGTGTAAAAGTATTAATGTGTCGTTAAACCCGTCACCACCCGACGCAGCCAATTAGTAAGGTTTGTCACGTAAACAGCACAATTTGTTACTAGTACAGCACACCGTAGTGTTGGAGAGTAAATCTGCAACATTTACAATCTGGGTACGACTTTTCGCCAGTAATTACATCTAGCATCATCAGGCAACAGCCCGATTTGTGGAGAAATCCTGTTCTTAAATAGAGGGAAAGATGTGATGTCACTTTAGCCCCTCACGTGCCAGAGGAGGGGGGAATTAATGAATGCATATAAATTACAATGGGTATCCATGACTGATTGGGTTATTCATATATCCTAATCAATGTACATGATGCATGCACATTGTTCTTGTACATCCTGTCGTTTGTGTGTACGAAATTAGCGGGTAAATCCTTAACTGCTTTATGGTTGCTGCCTTCATATCCGCATCTCCAGTTTTCTTCAGCCTCCCACTCCCAGCCCCGCTCACTTCCCCACCCCCCGCCATGCTCACCCTTTAATCCCTTCTAGTAGCGCTTCACTTGGCAGCACTCCACTCCCTCTACCCCACACCCCCCTCTCTATCTCTCCTCCCTGGCTCCTCCCCCCTCTCTTACCTATATAGGCTCTTGTTACAGCAACCCTTTTGCCCACTTCAGCAATTGTTTCTTTTTGTGGTTGTCCCACCTGATGACGGACGCTTGTGTTGCGCCAGAAATGTCGTGATTTAATTTATTTTATTTTATACCTACGTGACTTTACCGAAATAACCGAAGAGTATGGATCCCTACCTGTTATTGTTTTTTCACAGATAATCAGCATCGACGTATGGTGTCCTATATAGACATGCAGTTAAACAGTGTATTACTTATTCTTGGTTCTTTCGGTAAAGTCACGTAGAAGGGAAACAATAAAATAATAACAATATAAAACAATAAAATTATCATGACGTTTCGACTGCAACACAAGCAATCATCATCAGGTGTGAAAACCACAGCAAGAAAATTTGAAAACGTGGCGGTTTTTTTTAACGTTAGCACCACGGAGAGCGATTTGGCAGTTATTCAGATGGACGAGTCCATCTATGTTCGGAAAAGAGGAGAGGGGGAGACGAAAATAATGGATGCGGTCTGAAAGCCACCGTAAGCGTGAACAATCAATTAAGACCCGAAATGGTTTATCAAATCCTTCCAATGATTGCTAAGCCAGAATCCATCTTCTCCGTTGAAATTGTCTCTGTGTTTGTATATGTGGATAGCCTCATAAACGAATCTCTCATGGTAGCCAGATGGCTTGCAAAGAACCTCTGTCTTGGAGAAGTCAATGTCATGTGAGCCTACTGAATACGTGACTTTACCGAAAGAACCAAGAATATGAATCCCTGCAGTCACGAAAGCTTTAATTCAGTGTATTACTTTATAATTGGTTTCAAAGCAGCACTAAGCCTGTAGCTATCCGGACGGTTAAAATTATTTTTATTTCTCTCAATGTCAAAACCAATTGAGTGTCCTTGTTGGCATGCGTGTTCTGCCACTGTCGACAGTTGTATTTGGGAGTATTTAATATTCCTTTGGTCTTCTTTTATCCTCTTGCTGATCATTCGTCCTCTCTGACTAACATAGCATTTGTCCTCAAGATGAGTGCATGCAAAAAGGAGAGGTCCTATGGAATGGACTGTCACTCGTGTGGATCATCTGTTTCAGTGATATCCCATGACTGATCTTAATAGAAACAAGAATTAAAGAAAAGTGAATGACATAAAACACCTTAGATCTGATCAACGGAATACAAAAGAAGTTGACACCAGGAAGAGAAGAAATACAAAGCGTTAGATGGAGAGAACGGAAGATTGTGATTAAAAGAAAGAGAAAAGTGGATGAATGATCGATATGAAAAGATGATCAACAATAACTCGTCAATGACACTGCGGCCTTTACTGATAAATATATGAACATCATTGCCCGAAACGTCATCAATTGTATATTTGAATTTTTAAGGACAGTGTTATTGACGAATGTGTTGTGCTTTTTGTTGATTGTGCTTGTGCACCAGTGCTAACGCAGCATCACCAAATAATGTGTTAAATGAGAAGACAGATAATCTGCATAAAACATTACAACCTGAAGGTGAATAGTATGATAAAAGAATTGACAAAGAAAGAGGTCTTGCAGTGTGAGTATGTGAGAAAGATGCCACAGGGGATATGCCCGATGCGATAAAGAAGGCATGGTGTAAGGATATTGGTGAATTAATTCTAGATTTAAAGCTTTCGTGACTGCTAGGATCCATACTCTTTAGTTCTATTGGGTAAAGTCACGTAGGTGAAATAAAATAACAAAAAATCACGACGTTTTGGCCACAACACAAGCGGCCTTCATCAGGTGAAGGGACGAGACTGTCTGGAGGACAGCACTGGAGTGAGAAAAGCCACGCTCAGATCACGACCTTTAAGCTGTGTGAGAAGAAAACAAAGCGCCTTGACAAAGGAATTAGCATATAATTTAGCATTGAAATGGCTCATTGAAATAGCTAAGTTAAAGTATACACATCCGCAGAGGTACCCCTTGACAAAGGAATTAGCATAGAATTTAGCATTGAAATAGCTGAGTGATTAGCTTGTAACTGGTCACAGAAATAGCTATGTTAAAGTCAGAGCATATACATTCACCGAGGCACCTAGTACCAATCAAACAGGAGAATTTAGCGAAACACAACTACGCTCAGACAGCGGACCTTTAAACGGTGTGCGAGCAAACAAGGTGTTCTGACAAAGAAATTAGCATAAAAATTAACATTTGATTGGCCGATTTTAGAAAAGAGGTGGTGTACGTGCCGGTGGACTTGCCGTTTGGCGCGGGGGGGAGGGGGAGTTTATCTATTGATGGTGTGAAAAGGGAATTTATAAGAGCTGCGAAAATTTGGGGTACCACTACTTGAAAAAATATACTGTACCATTGAAATTAGTTTAATGTTTAGTTCGATTTAGAACATCTTTCCAATAGTTGCTTAATTTGAAACCATCTTCTCGGTTGAAATTGTGTCTGTGTTTGTAGATCTGAATTGCTTCATGAACAAATCTCTGATAAAAGCCCGTGGGTTTGCAAAGAACCTTGGTATCGGAGAAAATTATATCGTGATCCCCCACAGCGTTGTAACAGTGATCAGCCATGGCAGAAGAATTCGTTTTGCTGTGTTTCAAATCTGATTTGTGCTCGCGAATTCGGTCAGAGACATGTCGCTTTATCTCCCCGATATAGCAATCACCGCAGGTACAACTCAATTTGTAAACCCCGGGGTACTGTAAGTCAGGAATGACATCCTTCACGGATGGGATCAGATCACGAATTTTGTGTACTGTATTGAACCGGACCTGGATCTTGTGTTTGTTTAGAATTTTGGAAATCTTTTTAGTAACGCCTGTTATATATGGAAGTGTGATGGTTTTGACCGGAGTATCAAGTGGTTGTTTCTGTATGGAGGGAGAAACAGCTTGGCGGATGGTACGGTCAGAGTAACCATTCCTTTTGAGGGCCAGGTGTACATGTTTTAATTCACTGGTCAGGTGGTGTTGGTCCGAAATGCAATGAGCCCTATGGTATAAAGTTTTGATGTGAGAATTCGACCTCCCTAATCGACCCACCTAAACGTTCCTCCTTAAAACCTTCTGCTGCAAGACCCCCAGGATTCTTAAAGAAGGCACCCCACTTCGACCCATTGTATCCACGATCAACTCCCCTACCTATAGACTAGCCCGTTTTCTGTCAGATACCTTGCTGCCTTTCACTGGCAAGACCGCCTCAGCAGTACTTAACTCAGCCCAATTGGTCTCTATGGTCAAAGACGTTGTACTGTCCCCTGACGATATCCTTGTCAGCTTCGATGTGGTCTCTTTGTTCACCAAGGTCCCAGTACCTGATACCATTGAAATAATTGAAAATTTGGTCCAACATGGACTAGACCCCGACACACCTGCACTGGTTAGGCACTGCCTCAACAATACCTACTTTACTTGGAATGGCTCCTTCTACAAACAGAATGAGGGTACCCTCATGGGATCCCCCTTATCACCAGTGATAGCCAATATTTTCATGGAGAAATTTGAATCAGACGCCATCCAGACTTCCACCCTCAGACCTTCCCTGTGGAAGAGATATGTGGATGACACTTTCGTCATTTGGCCACATGGCCTCCCAGCTCTGAACCTTTTCCTACACCACATCAATTCCAGACATCCCGCCATCAAATTCACCATGGAAGTGGAGAAAGATGGCAAGCTACCATTCTTAGATGTTCTGTTTGAGAGGAGACCTGATGGCTCATTGGGGCATTCTGTCTACAGGAAACCCACCCACACAGATTCCTACTTGAAACCTGATTCCCACCACCACCCAGCCCAAAATAATTCTCTCATCAAAACTTTATACCATAGGGCTCATTGCATTTCGGACCAACACCACCTGACCAGTGAATTAAAACACGTACACCTGGCCCTCAAAAGGAATGGTTACTCTGACCGTACCATCCGCCAAGCTGTTTCTCCCTCCATACAGAAACAACCACTTGATACTCCGGTCAAAACCATCACACTTCCATATATAGCAGGCGTTACTAAAAAGATTTCCAAAATTCTAAACAAACACAAGATCCAGGTCCGGTTCAATACAGTACACAAAATTCGTGATCTGATCCCATCCGTGAAGGATGTCATTCCTGACTTACAGTACCCCGGGGTTTACAAATTGAGTTGTACCTGCGGTGATTGCTATATCGGGGAGACAAAGCGACATGTCTCTGACCGAATTCGCGAGCACAAATCAGATTTGAAACACGGCAAAACGAATTCTTCTGCCGTGGCTGATCACTGTTACAACGCTGTGGGGGATCACGATATAATTTTCTCCGATACCAAGGTTCTTTGCAAACCCACGGGCTTTTATCAGAGCTTTGTTCATGAAGCAATTCAGATCTACAAACACAGACACAATTTCAACCGAGAAGATGGTTTCAAATTAAGCAACTATTGGAAAGATGTTCTAAATCGAACTAAACATTAAACTAGTTTCAATGGTACAATATATTTTTTCAAGTAGTGGTACCCCAAACTTTCGCAGCTCTTATAAATTCCCTTTTCACACCATCAATAGGTAAATTCCCCCTCCCCCCCCCCCCCCGCGCCAAACGGCAAGTCCACCGGCACGTACACCACCTCTTTTCTAAAATCGGCCAATCAAATGTTAATTTTTATGCTAATTTCTTTGTCAGAACACCTTGTTTGCTCGCACACAGTTTAAAGGTCCGCTGTCTGAGCGTAGTTGTGTTTCGGTAAATTCTCCTGTTCGATTGGTACTAGGTGCCTCGGTGAATGTATATGCTCTGACTTTAACATAGCTATTTCTGTGACCAGTTACAAGCTAATCACTCAGCTATTTCAATACTAAATTCTATGCTAATTCCTTTGTCAAGGGGTACCTCTGCGGATGTGTATACTTTAACTTAGCTATTTCAATGAGCCATTTCAATGCTAAATTATATGCTAATTCCTTTGT
This sequence comes from Petromyzon marinus, assembly GCF_048934315.1. Taxonomy (NCBI): domain Eukaryota; kingdom Metazoa; phylum Chordata; class Hyperoartia; order Petromyzontiformes; family Petromyzontidae; genus Petromyzon; species Petromyzon marinus. The sequence continues at coordinate 8,329,139 of NC_133709.1, read as the reverse complement.
CAAGGCGCTTTGTTTTCTTCTCACACAGCTTAAAGGTCTTGATCTGAGCGTGGCTTTTCTCACTCCAGCGCTGTCCTCCAGACAGTCTCGTCCCTTCACCTGATGAAGGCCGCTTGTGTTGTGGCCAAAACGTCGTGATTTTTTGTTATTTTATTTTCACCTACGTGACTTTACCCAATAGAACCAAAGAGTATTGGTGAATTAGTCGAGAATACAAGAAGTAATATTAACCAATACTGTTCCAAAACCAAAACTAAAATGTTGCAAAGTCTCAAAGAGGGGGAAGTGATCAAAGCAAGAAATCATGACCACGAACATTGCGTCTCCTGACGATGAAGTCTGTACCGGACAGATGAAGGCTTTAGGACAGTTCGGAGTGGAGAGGATAATAGCGCTTTGTAATAAAATAAACAACACAAGGCATTAAAAGAATCAATCTTTTGTTACCTTGCCTAAGAAAAAGTAGGGACGATGACTGGCCGCATCGCAGAACAAATACGTCTTACGAGACTTATAACGGCGATGATGTTGAATATTATCGGCGTACAAATGAAACAGGAGCTGGCTAATGAAACTGGAAGAACAGAGGGAGATCGGAACAGGCTGAGGCAACATAAAGTACATTTTTATTGCTGTTGAAAAGTAGTTTTTGAAAGATCATGCGTGTTTAATGGATTATACAAAAACATTCGATAGTGAAATGCTAAGCATTTATAGAGTTTGCAAAGGCTGGGTATTTATGGGAAAGGCATAAGAATTGATTGTAATCTACAGGAACGAAAAGCAGCGGTGAGAATGGAAAACTCGACACTTTTGTCAAAAACACTGGCCTTAAAATTAAACACTATAAAATGAATGTTCATTTCCCGAAATGTCGCTTATTTAATATTGTTACATTTAGGGCAGTGTTATTGATGAATATGTTGAGGTATTAAAAAAAAATAAAGTTGTAGTGCGCTCAAACGGAGACTCAGACATACTCTTGGAGGCAACACATTATATTCATACCAACACACTAACACAAAGGGGTAACTGCCCCTTCACCAGATAATAACCTATGGTGATGGTCGACCAGGCTAACTACACTAACTGCACTGGGAGTAGCTACGATGGACGGGACCCCAGCTTGGGTCCAGGTCCCCGTGTTGGTGACTTGTCTTGGGACGTAGGGCGTAGAACATAGAGTCTTGAGGATAACAACAGCAGCCGGTCCCACTGGGGGCCCGGCTAATATTCTGTTTTGCGGGGCTCGATTCGCCCCTAGCCACGACCACCTTGAATCTTCGAGGATCTCCAACTGGGAACGTGATCACCCCAGCCCCTCTTTGGGGGTCCCGGGGTAGACACCTCCGGTCACGTGTCCTCCGGGGTCAATCAGAGTGCCATGGCCCCTTGAAACCCCGTTCCGAGGCCGGCACCCTCGTACCCTATCCTGTCAGGGCTGGCACTGCACGCAGCGCGTGGTGCCATCCATTGCTGCCAGTCAGTGCTTACTGAGCCCCGCTAGGGCTGGTACTGCATCGACCTTCAGTGGTGTTTGCGATGTCAATACATCGCGCGCCGTACCTCTTCCAGGCCGGCTTCACACAGTGACATCCACAGTGACATCCAACGATGTCACTACAAAGTGATTAGTGGGGTTCCCCAAAATTGTACAATTAAAACCACATATGAAGGATAAGCTTTGTCGACCGAGGTGATGAGGTCACAGGTCATGCCGTCCCCTCCCTGTCCGATGACGGCACTATGCTTTACGTCATCCGTCGTGTGACGTCTCATTGGGCGGCACGGAAACCAAAGTTATTGATTGCTTCCGAGGACAAAAATGTGTGGAAAGTGTTTTGATAATTAAAACAATATAAAATAACATGACAACCTGTGAATCAGCTATATTTGGTCTCAATGGAAATAACATGGTTCTTATTATTTGGGTCTTTCGGTAAAGCCACGTCGATAGAAAAAATAAGAACAATAAAATATAAAAAATAAAGACCCAAAGAATATGAATTCCTGCAGTCACGAAAGCTTTAAGTCAAGATTTAACATGGTTCTGTTAAGAAAACTGATACACTAGGGCGCACCATCACTGCAACAATGGGTAGCTTTTAGTTAAACCTATGGTGTAAGTTTCTTAAATTCTCCCACCTCTGTCCACCCAGCAGTACAAATGGGTACACCAGTCGCATGTGGTGGGTTAAAATGTGGGTACCCCCCAACTCTTCCAACCCGTCTGGCCAGCCTTGGACCGTAGGCCAAAAACACCCTCTAGAACTCTCTCTGGTGTCGGCCCTTCCGCCAGTAGTGTTGTGTGAAAGAAAAAACGCAGGGCTGCACCTCTTCCTTTCACCTTGTATTTCGAGGAAAGCGTCATGAAACCGGTCAGTGTGTGGAATCGGCAACCCCTGAATCGCGACGATGGAGCGCATTGTGGGGCGTGTGACATCGTCCCTCACTGCCACCGTTGGCCAGTTATCGGCGGTGCCGGTGACTGCGCCCCGACGTGTGTGCACGCACGTGTATGTGTGTGCACGCACGTGTATGTGTGTGCACGCACGTGTATGTGCGTGCACGCACGTGTATGTGTGTCACTCGTGCGTCCATGCGCCCGTTTCACGTGTGCTCCTCCCCCGTCCCCCCCCCCTGCAGAGCAGGGCGTGCTGGGCTGCCACGGTGACCTCACGCTCTACGTGCTCTCCTCCGTGGAGCAGGAGCTCCCTGCACAGGCGTGCGAGCGCATCGACTTTCTACCGCACTACGACACTCTGGTGAAGAGCGGCATGTACGAGTACTACGCCAGCGAGGGGCAGAACCCACTGCGTGAGTCGCCGCCTCCTGCTGCTGCTGTTGCTGCTGTCACTGTTTCTGCGGTTGCTACTGCTGTTCCTTCTGCTGTTGCTGCTATGGCTGCTCTTCTTGCTTAGGCTGTGGTTGATTAGCGCAGTTGGCTACGTTCGGTGCGAATGGAGTTCAACATGCATAGTGTTGCTGCTGCTGTTACTGCTTTTGCTGTTGCCGCTGCTACCGGTACTTTTGTTGCTTTTGCTGTTACTGATTCTGCTACTGTTGTCACAGTCACTTTTGATGGTTTTGGTGGTGCTGCTGCTGATGCTGCTGCTGCATACTGCTTTTTAAGACGCATTTTTTTTGCTGCGTTTAACACAAAAACAGCATTTTCCAGAGGTCACTGGGTGGCTCGAGGTCAGAGCATTGAACCGGCACTGCTGAGATCCTCTCTTTAAATATTGTAATGGGTTGATGGTCTCTGCATGGCCCCCAATACACACACAAAAAATCGCATACAATTTGATTCTGTACTGAATTTAGCTCAATTGGAGATCTGAGAATTAAAAATATTGCTTTGTCCATGCATCAAACAGTACTCTGTGACAGTGGGTGAGAAATTGCTGCCCCCTACTGTGTGGAACAAAATAACTCCACACGTTCGTTAATAACACCGCTTGTGTGTGCGGTGGCATAGTGGTTAGCTCGCTACAAACCCGGCGAGTTAGTTCGATTCCCGGCCACGGTTAACATCAGTGGCTGTTATCCGAGCCATTCCTGGGGTCATTCAAAGGGTGACACAACCTTAAATGAACACCTAGTGCAGTGTGCCAATATCACCACTGGGGAGACAAAGGACGAGTTGGCGTGCCCCCTTGGGTACCTTCAAAGATGCTCGCTAACCACACTTGCCCATATAGTCTGTATGGCTCTACGGAGGATCTGCCTTTGTGTGTATGTATATACATATACGCGTGTGTGCAGTGTGGGGAGCGGGTAGTGCAGTGGTTAGGGGCCATCCATTTAGTATGTGCGCAAACATCTGTCAAAACTTGACCCCTCCCTGTACGCACGCGTACTTTTTACACCTCCCCCCCCACCTGCATACATACGCTTAACGCATCCCTCCTCCAAGCCACCAGAAATGATCAAGGATGAATAATATTAACGTGTTTAAGCAAACAGGTAGTCCACCGCCCGCTGCATTAAAGAATTAAGTTGTGTACCTTGGCACCTCTCCCACATTCCTACTTCTCCCGGTAGTACTTGTTGTCTGACAGCTGAAGAAACTGAACTGTGGCTCATTTGAAGGCCAATGTAGACAAATTATTATCGAGGCTTCACCTCCCCCCACCCCCCCGTTTCCTATGCGTACGTACATTATCAGTAGACCCCTCATACGCAAGCGTACGCATTTGGGTTAACCCCCCCCTCCCCCCTCCATGCGTACGTACTAAATGAATGGCCCCTTAGTGCACTTGGCTATGAACCCAGCTACTACCCGAGTTCGATTCCCGCTCACGGCCAACGGCCGTGAAGATGATCTTAACCGGTCTTGGGCATCCCCGAGGTGCGGTACTCATTTTAGACTTGTCAACATCGTCACAAGAGAGACAAAGGCAGTCAGGCGTGATGCTGGCCACCCACCCCCTCGTGTGCTGTGTTGGCCTTCGTAGGTGTCCGCTAATAGCACTTGCCCCAACATTCTGTTAAAAGTTATATGGGGATCTTTGTTTTTGTCTTTTCTGTGCAGCGTACGCCTTCGCTGAGCTCATAGACAATGCTTTGGCGGCGACGGCAGGAAATGCAGTGAGGGAGATAGTCGTCCGCCTGGTAAGAGGGACGTGATGCATCATTTCATACAAAGGCTTGCACGACCAACATCACTATTCTCAATTGGATTATTTTGGGTTAGATTGTGTGGTTATGTCAATCAGGGCTGTGCACCCTCTACCACCTGACACAGGCAAGCAATTCGAGTTGTCACATGGGAAAACTTGCTAGTTGGTTTAGTTTTTCAGTAGACCAGTTTCGTTAAAAGGAAGCAAATTATATTGGCAATTTTGTTTGACGTTTCGCTGGAGATAACAACCAGTGTCATCAGGTGTTTGCAAGAGTGACGCATTTTGGTGCCTCCACCCAGCTTAGAGGACATAGACAAAGTTATTCGCTAGCCCATTTAATCGCTCGGCAAGACAAGAGACAAAAATATGTTCCATTCACCAACCCGCACTGACCGGTGTGGTGAAGTATGGTCAACCGTCTGCCCTCCAACCTCAACCCCCCCATGATTGGCACTCCTATGTACGACTTATGGAAACTATATGGTCATGTTACAAATAGGGTAAAGGGCCGATTAAACCGCACATGAGACAGGAAATTGAGAAACATTGCAAACAAGAACGTGAAAATTAGACGTTAAAGAATGGCTTTTTGAATGCGACCATGTGACATGGGTGGGAGGGCTGGGCTAAGCTGGGCTTTAGCAGCCTTTTGATAGAATGCTGCGGGTAACACCCACTTCTCAAAGCTCACATCAAAGGGCCCCCCGATGTGTGTATATAATCCAAGGTCGTCTCTGAACTGTGCTCCTAACACAGATATTCTGCGTTGACTTTTCCACCTGAAGACGGAAGCTTGTGTTGCCTCCGAAACGTCGTGATTTAATAATTTTCTTTTATTTTGTTTTATTTTATCTACGTGACTTTACCGAATAAAACCAAAGAGTATAATTCCAGCCTTGTGTAGGTCTACAATCTTGTCCCTGACATCCTTGGAGAGCTCTTTGATCTTGGCCATGGTGGAGAGTTTGGAATCTGATTGATTGATTGCTTCTGTGGACAGGTGTTTTTATACAGGTAACAAGCTGAGATTAGGAGCACTCCCTTTAAGAGTGTGCTCCTAATCTCGGCTCGTTACCTGTATAAAAGACACCTGGGAGCCAGAAATCTTTCTGATTGAGAGGAGGTCAAATACTTATTTCCCTCATTAAAATGCAAATCAATTTATAACATTTTTGACATGCGTTTTTCTGGATTTTTTTGTTCTGTCTCTCATTGTTCAAATAAACCTACCATTAAAATTATAGACTGATCATTTCTTTGTCAGTGGGCAAACGTACAAAATCAGCAGGGGATCAAATACTTTTTTTCCTCACTGTATATTACTTGCACACTGTGTCAGTTGTTATCTTGAGTATATTCTTGAGTAAAATGTTGTAGTTTTTAATGATTGTATTTTCATGTATTCCAGGATGCTGTATATTATTATAGATTGCTATTTCAGTTGCGACCTGTAGGGAAGGCCGTTATCCAGCAGTGGATTGACATGGGCTGCAGAGCAAACTATACATTATATGTGGTTGGTTCACAGAAACCCTGCAGCCACTTAAGGATCACACCATTCCAATCCATGTGACATGATAAACATTGATTCTTACACACGTACTTCTAAGCTTGCATTCTCAACTCAAATAATAATGAACAACCGGTGAATTGATGCATTGTTATACTCCCAAGGAATATAGGTAATTTGTTATTATTCATTGAAACTGTGGTCCTGACTTGATCAGTGCGTGGGATTTTAATCGTTGCATGCATGCCTCTTAAATTAGCTCGCAAAACCGTGTCGCTTCCTCCTCACCCTGACCTTGCCGTCTGTTCATCCCTCCTCTGCCCCCCCCACCGCCCTCTCCTGCTCTGCTCCTTCTCCTGCTCCGCCAGCTGTTTGACGAGATGCAGGGCCGGCCGGCCGTGGTGGTAACAGACAACGGTTGCGGCATGACGCCCCGGCAGCTCAACAACTGGGCCGTCTACCGGCTCTCCAAGTTCACGCGGCACGACCCCGACGCCAGCGAGTGAGCCTCGCCCCACGCCCCTCTCGTCGCCCCGCGCCCCTTGCTCCTTGCCCCGTGCTCGGCGCCTCGTCCCGCGCCTCACCTCGCCTCACCTCGCCTCACCTCGCCTCACCTCGCCTCACCTCGCCTCACCTTGCCTCACCTCACCCCGCGTGTCACCTCACCCCGCATCTTGCCTCGCCCCACGTTCCTTCCCTAGCCCAGCGCCCCACAGCCCTCACTCCTTGTCTTGTGCCATGCAACGGGACCCTTTCCCCATGCCTCGTCCCGCACCTCACCTCACGCCGTGTCTCACCACACCTCACCTCACCCGACGCCTCGCCTTGCCCCGTGCCATGTCTCCCGCGCCTCGCCACCGCACAACTTGTCAGCGATGTGTTTTAACCGAACTATGTTTAGAGAGGCTCACTGAAGTAACCGCTCGCTACCTACTCTAATGGCGATCTGTTGCAGTGGCTGTTAATTTAATAGAGATGTATGTTTGGCAGATGCAAGTCATTCACGCAAGTAGCTTTTACATTGTAGATGGCATGTGTTAGCCGGGCTACGTTTCTTTTCTCAAGAGTCCCTCAAATACAGAAACTCCTTATGCGTTGTTGTTAAACATTATGGGTAAAATCATATGCAAGCAGAGCTCTCTCCTGTCTCCTGTTATAAATCATTACAAATTCAGTCCATCGGTCTCTGGATTTTCACAGCAAAATTATTTGTTTATCCATGCGGAGACAGGAAACGGAGTTCTGCTTACTCATACTCTTTGGTTCTTTCGGGAAAGTCATGTAGTTATAAAATAAATTAAATCACGACGTTTCGGGTGCAACACAAGCGTCCGTCATCAGGTGGGACAACCCCAGCAAGAAATAATTGCTGAAGTGGGCAAAAGGGCTGCCGTGACAAGAGGCTATATAGGTAAGAGAGGGGGGAGGAGCCAGAGAGGAGAGATCGAGAGGTGGTGTGGGGTAGGGGAAGTGGAGCGCTGCTTGAGGGATTAGGAGCAAGGCAAAATGCCGAGGGGGGGGGGGACGTGGGCGGGGCTGGGAGTGGGAGGGTGAAGACGAAACTGGAGGTAACACCATGAAGCAGTTAAGGTTTTACCTGGTTAATAACATCCTTCCAATTACTCAATTTGTATCCATTTTCTCGGTTGAAGTTATGTTTATATATCTGAATGGCTTCATGAACAAACCTTTGATAGTAGCCCGAAGGAGTTCTGCTTATATATGCTCTCATGGGGGACTATTACAGTGGCCGCCACTTTAATAGAGATGTAAGAATAGCAGGTGCAAGCAACAAAGCAAACAGCATTCGCCTTGTAAGTGTTGTGTGTCAACTGTGTTACATTCATGTTCAAAGAGTCCGAGACTAGCGTGTATACATACAACTGCTTCTCTGAAAAATCAACAAGCTCACTGGTCGATACAGCACCTTGAGACCCGGTGACATTCAGACGGTCTATATACACATTGTAGTGTAATAGGTTTAGGTAAACATGCAGCCCTCAATTGATCATACCTTTGCTGGCAGATGGGCCTCCACTAGAGGGACCTATAGAAAACCCCTCCAGTAAGAGGGCAGATGGCCTACTCTTACATCCTGACCAGATGTCTTGGCAGAGCTGTGGTGTACACACACTTTATACCACGAGACCTGCTGATTGACTTGTTGTGGTGCAACCCATGTATATACTGCCGGGTTCACAGAGGCGGTAGGGTGGGTGGAGGATCGATTTAAGAAACTCGGTCATTGTTTCAATGGCGGAGGCCAGGAAGTTGACCCTGCGACCTCTGCGTTGCGAGTACGGTGTGCTAACCCGCGTCCCCCACATTGTACATCTGCTGTGTTTGTGTCGCCGTGCAGTGGTGGCTCGGGCTACAAGCCCCCGGTGGAGGTGACGCGCAGCATCAACAGCGACATCTCCTGCTTCGGCGTTGGAGGCAAACAAGCCGTCTTTTACATCGGACACTGCACACGGGTGAGCCGAGGGTCTCCCCTGGGTCCGCTCAACCTGAAATTAGAGCCCAGCAGGTGCTAGGTGGATTATTCCATTGCTGGATCGTGAGAGGTTACAGCCCACTGCCAAAACTAGTCGGGGTAAGCAAGGGTCCTATTAGTCTTTAGTTTGTTGTCCTTCCCCCGCACCTCCGGTTAGCACAGTTGGCTATGTCCGGCGCGAAAGAAGTTCAACATTAATGCATACACATCAGCCACTTGTTGCAGAGATGTTTACGGTTCGAATCCAGTGACCGCCCTGGTTATTGCTGGGAGTGTAGTAACTGCAAGAACACGCGCCGTCTGCTTCACAGTGGATGTTAAAGATGTATGGCGTCATTTGCAAGAGCAGGCCCTAATTGTGTGTTAGTGTCATGGACTAAATTTGCTAAATTGCTGTAAAAACTTGGCAGGACCCTGCTAAAAAAAGAGTCACAAAACTCCGCGAGGATATCCTGGGAAGTGCCGTGATTATTGCACTGCAGTACAAACCCGCTGACCCGAGCTCGATTCACGCTCACGGCCAAGACCAGTGATGATTTTCTGAACCAGTTGTGGACCTTCCCTAGGTCGACTTAGCCTCAAATGAGTACCTGGTGCGATGTGTAAATAAAGCCAGTTGGGAATGAAAGGCAGCCAGGCTTGGTGCTGGCCGCCCACCCCCTCGTGTGCCGTGCCAGCTTTTCATAGGCGATACTTGTCAACAGCACTTGCCCCAACAGACTGTTAAGGCTAGATGGGAGATCTTTGTCTTTTTTATATATATTGAACATCTCAAAAGAGTTTGGTGTGACGTGAAGAACGTGCTTTGTAAGCGGCGGGAACTGGACAACAACCGGCTGTGGCCATGGCTTGCAGATGATCAGCAAGGCAGCCAGCTCCAAGGACGTGCACGAACTGTGCCTCTCCAAGGAGGACTTTGAGAGGAAGGAGCGCAGCAATGAGGCCATCTACAGCAGCTACATCCGCAACCGCATGGTGGGGAGAGCACCGCACAGACAGACACAAGCACAGGGCATGCAGCCACAGACAAAGCTAAGGTTCATCCACACTATGTGCTTGAAAAGCCCAGTTTAATCAAAACTATGATTTTACTGCTCTCTGTGACCCCGTGGATCTCTGTGAGTCTGTGAGCCTTAAGTTTCTACATACGAGTCCACTGGTCTCTCACCGAGTCTGCCGGTCTCTATATGAGCTTAAGGTTTCTTTGTGTGGTCATTGGTGACTGTGCTGAGATCATCAACTTGCATACACTTGAGAACAGCTTATTAACAGGCGGCTGCCTCGATTCACATCCGATCCATGTCACTGCATCCTCGAGTCGCCCTGAACGTGTGCGTGTGTGCGCGTTGCCGTGCGTGCTCGCACAGCCGGGCGACTCATCCCACGTGAGCGCCGACGATGACCACTTTCTGCGGAGCCTGATCACAGAGGAGAAGGGCAAGCCCAGCTTTACCAACGTGGTGGTGACGGGCATCGCACTGCCGCACATCCACTACCTCAAGGCGTCCTTCCATACTTGGACGCGCCAGCTCGCGTGCGTACCCCCCCTCCCCACCTCGGCTTCTCCCCCCTCTCCCCACCCCTGCCCCTATTTGATTTATTTAGTAACAGTAATACCTCGGTTAACAAATAATCTGGGAACGAAGCTCCTGTATAACGAAGTTGGCTGTTGAGGGCCCCTCTACTATTGCAGTGATCTAAAAAATATCTTCAGAAATGGTGAAAATCAATTGAAAAGAGTGACGTTTTAAATGCTCCGCGTCCTATAATACAACCGATTGGGGTTTCTGGGCTGTTCATTATCAGGAGCCAATCAGCAAAGAGCTTCACAAGTCTCCCTTACTTGGCCCATTTTGGTCAAATGCTATCGTGTTTTTTGCAGTGATCAAGTGAGTTTACTTACCCCCATTATGTCATCCAACTGACAATCTAGTGCGAGTGGCCTTACTGGGGAAGAAGCGCAGCGGAAATCCATCTCTTTGGAAACAAAAATGCAGACCTTCTTTGGTTCTTTCGGTAAAGTCACGTAGAATGAGAATAAAATAATAAATCGATGAAATAAAATAACACAATAAAATTCTCACGACGTTTCGGCCACAACACAATTTATTATTTTATTCTCATTCTACGTGACTTTACCAAAAGAACCAAAGAAGATGAATCCTTGCAGTCACGAAAGCTTTAAATCGAAATTTAACCGAAAATGCAGATCATAAAGGAGAGTATAGAGGCGGGAGAGATGAAAAGTGATGTGGCACGTTACTTCGGGTTGGCGCAGTCCACCTTAAAGACCATTTAAAACCAAGCGGACAGAGTGAAGCAATGCTTTCCTATTCTATACCCCCCTTCTCTGAGGTCCTGATACGCATCCCAATGTCTTCCGTGTTGTATCTACCTCTAGTTAAAGAAGTTTCTGATAACAAAGTGACATCATGGAACGCATCTACTTTGTTAACCTAGGTATCTATATATATAAAAGGGAAATTTGTGAATGTGTGTCTGTTCGAAATGTTTAGCATACTTCCCGACATGCAACAAACTTGAAATTTGGCATGTGGGTAGCTTCAAGACTGTACATAATGCAAAAAGTATAAAAATAGACTTTTGTATTTTGGGGGGGGGGGGGGGGGTGGGCGCAATAATGTATATATTTGGCACGGCAAGTGAGCGGTGACGTCACATCTGTGATGTCACCCGCATGCGGCAGTGTGTCCCCCTGACGTCACGCATCCCCTCCCACCCTCCGCATGGCTGTCTCGATGTTCTAAGTCAACGCGACTATTTTCAGCTCGCTCTTAAATATAAAGCGGAAGATACATCTGTTTGTGTGAAGCAGCAAAAACTCTCGAATGCTGAGCTCTGACGTCATGAAATTTGCACAGCTGATACTGTCTGGAATTTCTAAGGGAACGCGACTATTTTCAGCTCGTCATACTTGTACCTGTATATGATTGATTCATCATACGCAATGACAAAAGCCAACTCTATTTCCCAGATCGTTTGATATCTCGCATGAAACAGATGGATTTGACACGCCGTTCAACCACACACACTGGCTCCTGCCCCTGGCCGACCCCCTTTGTCTTCCCAATCGAATGATGCCAGCTTTCTGTCGTCTGCCAGCTACAACCAAGCTTATCCTAACCCCTCCTTATCAGTCGCTCTTGTTCTACTGTCATCAAAATTTCACAACCACTTACAATAACCCAGTTCTTAATTTCAAATAATTATCGTCTGCTTTGGTTCTTTCGGTAAAGTCACGTAGAATGATAATAAAATAATAAATTGATAAAATAAAATAACACAATAATATTCTCACGACGTTTCGGCCACAACACAAGCGGCCGAAACGTCGTGAGAATATTATTATTTTATTTTATCAATTTATTATTTTATTATCATTCTACGTGACTTTACCGAAAGAACCAAAGAAGATGAATCATTGCAGTCACGAAAGCTTTAAATCGAAAATTATCGTCTGATGTACAATTTGATAACACGTCTTATAGGCTGCAGGGACACATGGAAGGTAGTGCAAGACAATGCGTGTCCAATGCTCCCTGCCTTCAGCAAACCCGCAACGATCGGTGTCGTAAATCGTGTCCAAATAACCACCATTTCCCGCACGGTGTGGCAAGCCCCTCATCGAGCAGTAGATTTCCAAACAGGCTGGAACGTGCACTTTGCCATGATAATTTCGGCGAAGCCTAGATTCCAACACACGAGTAGATGTTTCCGATCGCGCCGTCTGGAAACATCGTTCTCTCCGGATGCGAACGTAGCCCAGCACAGCAGGGCGTGTGATTGCCGGTGCTGTGCCCACTTGCTGTCCGTGTGCAGACACATCTACCACTACTACATCCACGGTTCCCGTGGCAATGAGCTGCCCACTGCCAAGTTGGCTGCCAAGCGCCACGTGGCCTCCAACATCAACATCGAGGCGAGTGGTCTGCGCACTCCCACGCAAATACGGGCGCCTTGCAGAGCACTCACACTTTTACACTGCTGCGGTTTATGAAATTTGCCACAGTTGCTGTCGTTGCTGCTGCTGGTGGTGGTTGGTGGTGCTGGTAGCATCGGTGGCTGGAGGTGATGGTGCCAGTGTAATTCATGCTGTTGGTATTAATGGCACTGGTAGTAGAAGTGATGGTGCTTGTGTTGATCATGCAGCTGTTGCTGGTGCTACTGATGGTAGTGGCAGTGCTGTTGTGATAGCGATGCTTCTGCTGCTGTTATTGCTGCTGATCATGGTTATTGGTGGTGTTGGGCGGCGGTGTCGATGACGGCCGTCGCTGCTGCTGCCACCGCCACAGATTGCTCTGTACGAGCGGCAGCGCGCGCCCAAGGTGGTGAACCTGCGCGAGGTGACGGACGACATGCAGACGCAGTATGTCCGCACGGCGTGCGATACCTTCGAGTTCCGCGCGCGCGAGTCCGGTAACTTGGGATCCTCCATCGAGGGCGTGATCCGCTACCACCCGTTCCTGTACGACCACGAGACGTACCCCAAGGACATCGCCTCACCCCGCAGTGAGTGCCACGTAGTGTCTTAGCGGTATCACTGTCAGTGCTGCAGAGTGCCTTACCGCTTCCTACAACGCATTTCATTATTCCCTCCCCACACGGCCGCAGTGTTCTCTTCCCATTCATCCTATTGTTCTTCCCCCACCCCCTTCATCTCAATGTTCTCTGCCCATTCATCCCATTGGTCTCTGCATTCATCCCATCGTCTCCCTGTTCATTCTGTTATATATCGATTCTAGCAATGCATCTGGATTTGAGAGGCTCTCGGAATGTACCACCACCTTGCAACAGTGGTTCACTGCACACAATCTAGCCCTTAATCCGAAAAAGTCAGTGGCCATCATGTTAGGTACCAAGCAACGTCTCAACTCATCAGCACTCCCAACACACATACACATCTTTGGTCACAGCATCAGGTTCACCGATCACTTCAGCTACCTCGGTGTCATCCTAGATTCAACTTTATCCTTCGACCGTCAAACCAATCACATCATCAGTTCATGTAACTTTCACCTGAAGGCTCTCAGACACCTACGTCCTCTCATCTCCACTGAAATTGCCAACACATTGGCATGTCGCATAGTTGGGTCTCGCCTCGACTATTGCAACTCCGGCCTAGTCCGGACCTCCACTGGCAACCTAAAAAAACTTCAAAGACTACAAAACAACCTGGCACGCGTCGTCATTGGCCGCACTCATTCCCGTCTCGACTCACTTGCCTGTCTCCGTGCCCTCAACTGGCTACCCATCGCCAGCAGGGCCACATACAAGATCGCCTGCCTCTGCCACCATGCCTTCACATCTGCCTGCCCGCCGTGCATTTCTTCATTACTGACGACTTGGAGCTCAGCACACGGCAGATGCCTGCGCAGCGCGACTCACGACCTCCTCTTGATACCAAGATCCAGGATGGTCACGTCTATGCGCCGCTTCTCGGTGGCAGCCCCAACAGTCTGGAACGCAATCCCTCTGCACATTTGCAGCATCACCTCAATCGCCTCCTTCAAAAGACACTTAAAAACTCACCTCCATAACCACGCTTTCGAGCGACTCTGAGCTTGGCTCCGCGCCTCTGAGTTACGGCTGTTATGTCCGCAAATTTGTGCGCGTTATAAATTGCATTATTATTATTATATCCCCATTCATCCCATTGTTCTCTCCCCTTTCATCCATTGTTGTCTCTGCTGTCATCCCATTGTTCTCTGCCCATTTTTCCCATCCTGTGCAACCCCGTGCCTACATTTGATCTCTCCACGTCTCACCTCTGCCTGTTTTTCCCTGTGCATCCCCATTTTCTTTCACTCCACCCCCTACCATGTGGTGCAGACGAGCCGCTCATGGAGGAGGAGGATTACGATTGCTTCATGCTGAACCCAACTCCACAGAGCAAGCGTCCCATGTTTGAGTGCTACTGGAACGGGCGGCTGATCCCCTACACTACAATCCAGGAGTGAGCGCTGACAATACCACAAGGCGATGGCGATATGAACACGGAGACGCCGCATGACAACATAACACGGCAATATCACGCACGGAGACATCACACAGAGACACTACATGGGAATACTACACAACATTACCACACGGTGACACCACACAGATGCTACACGGTCACATGGCGACACCACATTGTGACATGGAGGCACCACAATGCGACAGCACACAGTGACAGAGGGGGTCCCACTTTATTTGGATGCTCAGCCAATTCCATTAATGAGGGTTTGGCTTCATTTGGGGAGCAAATGGCAGAACCCGGAGAAAACCAATCACGCACACGGTCGGACGACACTCGGCACTGCCATCTCCTGGCCACAACTCCGATTGCCGCACATCGTAGAGGTTACACCGTTGGCACGTCCACAGCATTGTCCGTCATCCTGTTGCCTCCCCCGTTGTCGCCATGCCCCCCACCCCCGGCAGCTTTGAATGGTGCGAGCGGCCGAAAAAGTATGGCTCCGTTCCCCCCGAGTGCTACAACCGCATCTCGGGCTGCCTCTTCTCCAACGATCGGCTGCAAGTGAGCACCAACAAGCTGACCTTCATGGACTTGGCAATCCGACTCAAGAGCAAGGACACCATCTTCACACGCCTCGTGAATGGACAGGTACCGCCGCCCGCTGCGCCATTCCGCTCGCAACGCAAATTTTGTAAGTGTTTATGGGGGGGCGGGGGGGAGGGTTTGGTCGGCGGATTCACTACTATAATCCTCCTGTTGCCATTAGCGACTTGCCCAAATGAAAACCGCCGGGCACGTTCAAAATGTTATTGCACAAAACTTGGAAACATGAACCAATACAAAAAGGACCGTTTGCCGAAATGGAAAAGCGTATTGCCCAGACGGCTGCTTCTGTACAGGTATCTGTCTGCGTCGTCCTTCAAATTAAATACTTCTATCCATGCATGATGTTTCCTGCCTTGTGAAAGAAAGCTGCCGGCAGCCGGCTAGTTCAAGTCTCCAGGGTATGGAGCCGGTGTTATATGTGTTCTCACTCTCCCTCACCACGCTGTCACACTGTGTCTCTCTCTCTCACACGCTCTCTCGCCATTCCCTTCCCATTTCATTATCGCTTGTGTCTTTTGGTCTCTCTCACTCTATTTCTCTTTTGCTCGCTGTCACTCATTTTCTCACGCTCTCTCTCAACCTTTCCATCGCTCTCTCTCCCCCCACACTCCCTCTCTGCCACGGTCTACATCATTCTATCCCACTCTCATTTTCGCTCACCATCCTGCACCCTGACCCCCCCCCCCCACTTTTGCTCTCTCAGGAGCAGCGAGCTCGCATTGAGCGTGAGTTCCTGCAGTGGCTCAAGGACTGCCATGAGCGCTATGACAAGCAGGTGAAGTTTTCGGGCTTCTGCAGCACATTGACACGTTCCGACGTGCCCAAGCGCATGCAGACGCCCTGGGCCGTGTTCTCGCGCATTGAGTGGGACGGACGCCTCTTCAACACCGGCGACCTGGTAAGCATAGTACAAGCAGGGGGGGGGGAGATGATGTGGCCTCGCGGTAGTGGCAGCCGGTGGTGGCTTTGCACAAATATTGCGAAACTCCGTTCTCGTGGGTGTCGGGGAGGTTCCATACCCTGGCCCACCAGGAGACGGCGACACAGTGAAGTGTGGACCGATATCCATCTCTTCTGTATGTTATGGAATAGTGTTGCCATCACACGTGAGGGTTTTCTCTCGGTCGACTCAACCTAAACATTGCAGTCCGTCAACATCAGTACTGGGGAGACAAAAGTGGCTGCCCACCACCCCTTCACGCAGAATTTAGGCCTTAATAGACACCCGCGAACAAGACTTGCCCCGACAGTCTTGCACAATCACATAGTCACTTTAAGGTGTTTTTCTTGTTCGTGTTTTTGTTTGTTGTGGTTGCACCCGATTCAAGAGTCGAATGGCTCACAGGGCTATACCAAAAAAAAAAAATGACTGTACGCCGGACCTTTGTTGGTACGTGTGTGTATGTGTGTTCATATATACGTGCGCGTTTGTGTGTGGTCGGCAGGTGAAGACTATTAAAACACAGCCCGTTTACTACGGTAAAATCCAGCGCTTCCTACTGTATGGCGACCACGAGAAGGACGTGTACGCCACGGGCGGGGAGATGGAGATCTCGCAGGTGAGCAAGTGCAGCTTGCTGTTCCTCACGCATGCAGACCGGTGTACTCTCAATAAAACAAAACTTGCATTATGAGTATATTGCTACCGTAACATAATAAATGCTCTTATAATGCAGTTAGGGGTGCTGCGGTAGCGAGTTTTTAACTACCTCGCCTGGTATGCAGGAGCACGTGGGTTCGATCCCAACCCTAACGCCTGTATATTTGGCGTTTGCATGTTCTTCCTGTGGATGCGTGCATTTTTCTCCGTGTCCCCTGGTTTATCCCTCCACATTTAGAAACACGCGTTTAGAGTATTTTGTTGCTATAAAATTTCCACACGATAATAAGCCACTTCATAGAGCTATAATTTGTGGCCAGGCCGCTTGTGAAAAAGAGCTATGTACCTCATTGGGCCTTAGCTGGTAAAATAAACATAGATAGTTTATCCTAGGGGTTCTAATGTCTGCTTGTAGATCAAGATGAACAGAGTACCGGCCTGAAAGTAGGCCATGGTCTGCCAGTAAGGGGGCAACGTTGCTATTGGTTATTCTGATTATGGAATTTGTGAGTTACTCGATTTTGGAAAATTATGACAGCGATGCTGGAGCACGTTGCCTACTACTCCTTTTTTCAAATGACGTCACGGAATCTTTTCCGTCCTCTGCGAAGCAGACGGGGCATGTATTTTACGGTCAACATACCCGCAGTATGAGTGTCACGATCATAGTTAACTTTCCATTAAAATGAGTTAACATGTCGAACAAGCCACCAGCACCTGGAGAAAAACGTTGGACATCGTATCATACAGCGCACGGTAAAAACGGAAAGTACGTGGGAGAGCTGCACAGAACAGCTGTGAAAACCTCCACAGTTTCACAGTGAAGCCTCCATAATCTGGGGTAATTGGGGGGAGGTTTGGCCCATAATTCAATAAAATCATAAATAATACCAAACATACAGAAATTGGGCTATAATCACGTGTTTATTGTTCACCTTCGTAGAATGTGGGTGAAGACGTAGAATGCTTTGAATGTTTTTAGTCTATTGTTTCTTAAGCAATCGCCGACATGTTTGCAGTCAAGTGGGCACCGCTTGGCTGACCCTCAATGGCTGAAGAGCAGCTTGTAATTAATTGAGCAAAAGATATTTACAAATATAATTTGTGGAGACGCAGAGACTGTAGGGTGCTCCCCACTTCTAGGGTACGCATGTGCGTGGCCGTCATGGGTGTGCCTCAAAATGCACCTCGCCTGGCACAAGCGGCTTGGTGACTTGATCAGTTTGGTGGCGAGTGGCGGCTTTTATTCTGACAGGTGCGTGCGTCACTGTCTCTCGCAGGAGCCGCGCGAGTTGTACAGTGAGCTGCGGGTCGTGCCGCTGTCTAAGCTCGACCGTACAGCGTCGGCCTTGCAGATCAAGAAGTGCATTGATGACGAAATGGCAAAGTGGGTGCCCTCTTTATCCGGCTACACCCTCACACGAGCTTTTGTTGCTCTGTTTCCTCTGTTTGACTTGGCAAATCTCAAGTGTGGTCATTGTATGTCGTTAACAGGAAAGTTTCATTTATTTAAATAGTGTATTTGACTCGGTACATTGCGTTGATATTTAAATTTTGAGTGGGGGACTCGCGCACAGGGGGTTGCTGCCTGTAGTGTAACGGTCAACACGCTGGAGTTGCTATCCAGAGGTTGCAAGTTCGATTTCATCTCCCGGCGTGGTAGTTGAAACAGTGGGGCAAGTTTCCTAAATCCCTTCCCGCCTCTGTCCACTCAGCAGTATAAATGAGCATACTCCAGTTAGTCGATTGGCTGATCGGATGCAGTAGAGTAAAATGTGGCTACTTCAAGATGTCCGGGCTAGTGTGGGAGAGTAGGCCAAATACACTCTGGATGGGCATTGTCTTGGGTTGAGACTCCATTGGCGCAAGCAAGCAATTGCAGGTTTGCACCTTGCAACCTTTTAAAAAATGTAATGCATGGATATTAAAGTGTGAGTGTGCACTGCCGTGTATGTAGGTTTCCAGACAAGTTCCTGGTGACCTGGCCCGAGGGAGGAGAAGTGACCGACAGTGATAACAGACCGGCCGGCACCCCCATAGGTGAGAATCCTCGACGGGACTGGGAACGCAACGCGAGGCTGTTACTCATGGCCGGAAGCGCGTTTCCCAACAGCGCAGCAGCAATGCAGGGGAGTTTATGGGCGACGATGCAGCAGACAGAGCGGATAGTAAGCAGCATGCATGGCAAAGCATACAACCCGGCTGGAGATGGAGAAGAATAAGCCACAACAGAGCAGATATTGAGCGTGTACTCATGGGGGGGTGAAGCAAACAGCTGTTTGTGCAAGTGCTATGCCGTACGCAGCTGACCTGACTGAGAGAGCACTTCTCATCCAAATAATCTACCCCCTCTCAACAAAAGGCCAATTTCTGGACAGTGGCACTTTTGTGGGTCACCAACTTTTGTTGAATGTGTGAATCATCACATGCTGACAGAGCCGGGACGGTGGTCTGTTCAAACAGCTGACCAGAAAGCAGGCAGGCACTGTGCATAGCATCCCGTTAATGGAGACCGCAATATTCATATTCTTAGTTTTTTCGGTAAAGTCACGTTGAAGAGAAACAACAAAATAACAAAATATATATAAAACAATAAAAATTCTCACGACGTTTCGACCATAACTCAAACGGTCATCATCAGGTGTGTCGGTTTGCATAAATTTATTTTGAAAACGGCATATTTATTTATTTATTTATATAAAAATATCGTTTGCGTCACGCGCAACGATTGGCTGTTTGCCAGGACTAGTCCATCTATTTTTTGAAAAGAGGAGGGGGGAGACGAAATTTGTTTTTATGTATGCTGTCTGAAAGCCACTGTAAGCGTGAACAATCAATCAAGAACTGAAATGATTTATCAAATCTTTCCAATGATTGCTAAGATAGAATCCATCTTCTCGGTTGAAATTGTCTCTGTGTTTGTATATGTGGATAGCCTCATGAACGAATCTCTCATGGAAGCCAGATGGCTTACAAAGAACCTCCGTCTTGGAAAAGTCAATGGCATGTGAGCCTACTGAATTAGAACAATGATCTGCTACGGCCGAGGTGTTGGTCCTACCGTGTTTAAGGTCTGCTTTATGTTCACGAATGCGGTCCGAGATATGGCGTTTGGTTTCTCCAATGTAACTACTACCACAGAGGCAACTTAGTTTGTAGACACCAGGGTATTGTATGTCCGGAATCACATCTTTTACAGACGGAACCAGATCGCGGATTTTATGTAATGTGTTGAAACGGACCTGGATCTTGTGTTTATTCAAGATTTTGGAGATCTTTTTTGTGATCCCAGCAATGTAGGGTAAAGTGATGGTTTTGAAAGGCTCCTCAAGAGGGTTCTTCTTCATGGTTTGAGTGATAGCTTTGCGGATTGTATAGTCGGAGTAACCATTAGCCCTAAGAGCTTGGTGTACGTGCTTGAGTTCACTGCTTATGTGTTCCTGGTCGGATATGCATTGGGCTCTATGATACAGAGTCTTGATGAGAGAATTCTTCTGTGATGGATGGTGGTGGGAATCCGGTTTCAGATAAGCATCCGTATGGGTAGCTTTCCTGTAGACAGAGTGGCTCATTGAACCATCAGGTCTCTTTTTAATTAGGACATCCAAAAAAGGTATCTTGCCATCTATTTCGACTTCCATGGTAAATCTGATGGCTGGGTGTATGGAATTGATGTGGTCGAAGAATTGGTCTAGAGCAGGCCGGCCATGTGGCCAGATGTTCACGCTTACAGTGGCTTCTGGCCATAAGGTTATGGAAGAGGTACGTGGATGACACTTTTGTCATCTGGCCACATGGCCGGCCTGCTCTAGACCAATTCTTCGACCACATCAATTCCATACACCCAGCCATCAGATTTACCATGGAAGTCGAAATAGATGGCAAGATACCTTTTTTGGATGTCCTAATTAAAAAGAGACCTGATGGTTCAATGAGCCACTCTGTCTACAGGAAAGCTACCCATACGGATGCTTATCTGAAACCGGATTCCCACCACCATCCATCACAGAAGAATTCTCTCATCAAGACTCTGTATCATAGAGCCCAATGCATATCCGACCAGGAACACATAAGCAGTGAACTCAAGCACGTACACCAAGCTCTTAGGGCTAATGGTTACTCCGACTATACAATCCGCAAAGCTATCACTCAAACCATGAAGAAGAACCCTCTTGAGGAGCCTTTCAAAACCATCACTTTACCCTACATTGCTGGGATCACAAAAAAGATCTCCAAAATCTTGAATAAACACAAGATCCAGGTCCGTTTCAACACATTACATAAAATCCGTGATCTGGTTCCGTCTGTAAAAGATGTGATTCCGGACATACAATACCCTGGTGTCTACAAACTAAGTTGCCTCTGTGGTAGTAGTTACATTGGAGAAACCAAACGCCATATCTCGGACCGCATTCGTGAACATAAAGCAGACCTTAAACACGGTAGGACCAACACCTCGGCCGTAGCAGATCATTGTTCTAATTCAGTAGGCTCACATGCCATTGACTTTTCCAAGACGGAGGTTCTTTGTAAGCCATCTGGCTTCCATGAGAGATTCGTTCATGAGGCTATCCACATATACAAACACAGAGACAATTTCAACCGAGAAGATGGATTCTATCTTAGCAATCATTGGAAAGATTTGATAAATCATTTCAGTTCTTGATTGATTGTTCACGCTTACAGTGGCTTTCAGACAGCATACATAAAAACAAATTTCGTCTCCCACCTCCTCTTTTCAAAAAATAGATGGACTAGTCCTGGCAAACAGCCAATCGTTGCGCGTGACGCAAACGTTATTTTTATATAAATAAATAAATATGCCGTTTTCAAAATAAATTTATGCAAACCGACACACCTGATGATGACCGTTTGAGTTATGGTCGAAACGTCGTGAGAATTTTTATTGTTTTATATATATTTTGTTATTTTGTTGTTTCTCTTCAACGTGACTTTACCGAAAAAACTAAGATTATGAATTACTGCAGTCACGAAAGCTTTAAATCAAAATTTAGAGACCGCAATAGTCAAGTCGGGTCAACAAACGCACACTTAATAAGTAATTTAACAAGCTAGAGAGATTGGGATGTTATCACTTGACCACATGCAGCCAGTTCTGAGTGAGCTACCTCAAGGGTTCCTGCTATTATGAGGTGACGCAGATGACTGTACTGCGGAGTTTTGTGGTGGTGGCGCGTGTGTTGACCAATGCCACATTGCCCAATGTTCTCCGCCGGCCCTTCTCGCAGGCCCCCTGCGTGTGGAAATTCTGAACAGGCGCGGTGACCCGATGCAGAAGCTGCCCGGCGGAGGCCAGACCTCCACTCGCAAGTTGCTGGTGGAGCTCAAGATCCTGTTCCACTGTGAGTCTGCAGTCCTATTTCTTGTTTACATTGAGTGGTGAGTTTGCAGACTTTTTGATCACGGTCAAAGGTCAAAAGTTCGTACACAAGTCATCATCATTACCCTGGGTCGATCGTGTTTTCCCTCATTCAGAATGATCCTTGATATGATTGCGTACAACAAGAATGTCTGTGATGGACGGACTGACAAACCAAGTTCGTCATTTATAAGGATGTATTAATGACTCTTAATTTACCCAGAAAGCCTCACTGAGTGCCAAGACCTTTTCAGGACTGTAAATTGGTCATTGTCATGCATAAAGAGTTGTGCACGTGGGAGGATAACACTCGATGTACACTAGAGAATTATACTGGTAGGAACCTCCTGGTTATTACACCAGCCCACAGGGGATTATTGTGTCCGTCTGTCTGTCTTGCATCCAAAAATGGGAGGGGTGGAGAGGAAAGGGTGGGGAGGGGCTGGGTGGGGAGGGAGGGGCTGGTTGGGGAGGGGAGGGGCTGGGTGGGGAGGGGCTGGGTGGGGAGGGAGGGGCTGGGTGGGGAGGGGCTGGGTGGGGAGGGTGGGGAGGGGCTGGGTGGGCAGGGTGGGGCTGGGTGGGGGGTGAGAGGGGTGGGGCTGGGTGGGGAGAAGCTGGTCACCCCGTGGTGCCCTTATAAAACTCAACGTTTAACCTACCCACGCCGGCTTGTGCCCGCCCTCAGTCGGGCATATTTGCGGAATACACCACGTGCCGCCGTGTGACCCTGGCCATTGACCGAGCAACCCAAAGTTCCTACCAGCTCCCTCCGCAGTAATGTGTTTAAATAAACTACTTGCTGTACTGCCACCTATTGGCCATCTTGCAGTTCCAGTGGGTTTTGGACTTTTGCAGATGCAATCCAAAAACCCCTTGAAGATTTTTAAATGCATTCTCGAAGCAGTCAACGTGGATGATGTGCGAGACGGGTGTCTGCACACCGCATGTCTTTGTGTTTGTGTTGCTTGCGTCGCTCACTCCAGCTACGAGCGGAGACAAAGAAATTGTTTCCCACATCAGCCAGCACGGAGGCAGCAAGTGGCCTTACTGGTTTAAGAAAATGGGTGAGTCTTGCTCAATCACTCGGTGTTGAAACTGAAGTCACGAGCCAATAACCGAACACCTCTTATACAATACAATTTGGATTCATACTAGTGGTTTTCATCCTTTTAGGTACCCCCCCCCCCTTCACTCGAACGAACACTTGCAGGGAGATCACATGTTTACGCTGTGAGTCAACATGGTCTTAGTAAGGCAGTTGGTTCATGTTGTGTATTTGTGTGTTGTGCAAGTCAGGCATTTGGCTCATGTTGTGTAGTACGTGGCACTTACGTTCCCCCTTGAAAATTCGAAAGTTCCCCTGCACACTATCTATTCCGCAGCCTGTGACCTCCCTCTAGTCATCGCCCCCTACTGGCTGGCTAATGCCCCATGTCACCCTCGCAAATGAGACTATATCCTGGTATCTTGAGTTCTCACCAGGTTAAACGAAACAAACTTAAAACTGAACTACACTATCTACACATATAACGCACGCACATTACACTCACACACACATTCCCACCACACTATGCATACTTATAGTCACCCTACACACTTTCCGCCCAGCATCATGAACTGCTTTTGTATTGGACGCCACACACATTGACGTTTCGTTGTTTGTAATGTTTGTGATTTTGCAGAGAACCTTAACAAGCGGGGCAAATACACACTGCGGCTGCAGGTGCTAAACGAGAGCAACGGGAACATGTTTTCCGGGCACCAACTGCCCTCGCAAGCCATACACTTCACCGTCACCGGTGCGTGTCACCTGCACTGCCACCGCTCCACGCCATCGGCACCACCAACAGCGGCTAACACGGGAGACCATGATAGACCAGAGACGGTTAATGACCGCGAGCCTACGAGTGGATCACCCGGATATGCGACTGTTCTGGGCGGATCTGGAAAGCTAAGCTCGGGGTTGAGTGAGCTTGGATGGTGCACGATTTGGCGGCCACTGTGCGTGACAGCTGCCAGAGGCTTACAGGGGTTCCGTTGTGCTACTCTACAATGCACGTGTTGAGTCGTGCGCATTGGAGTCGATTATTTTAGATTTATTGGAGTGGTATGCTAACGACATACTAATGATACGTTTAGGCTACTAGAGCGAGTATAAATTTACAAAGATAGAAACGAAACAAAGAAGCATTCCAGTTTATTGACAACCATTTGCTTCGGTTGTGCCCATCTGCCTTCGCATTGATGTTGACAACTGCTCATTCGTTTTTCGTGGTTGCGCTGTATAGCTCTCCATTGTGTTTCCATTTGCTGGACGCTTGTTCAGAAACTGAATTAAATACATTTACTGAATCCAGTTCTTGCAAGGGCTCCCAGCACATCGAGCGATACGTCGGACGTTGTGCAAAACAACGCGCACTACGTCCGGAAAACACAAGAGTTCCAGGATGTTTAAGTTGTAATTGCTGATGTTCACTCCCACGCAGAGGCCAAGCCAGACAAGTTCACCGTGGGCTTCCTGGAGTCACCCTTTCTCATTGGCACCCCGTTCAACATTCCGCTCGACATGAAGGACGAGTTTGGCCACGACAGTTGCCCTCCAATGGGACTCAAGCCCATCCTGGAGGCAGCGTGAGTGCCCAATCGCTGTGTTGCTACGACGCTTACGACCCAGGGGCAGCTGTGAATTTTTTTTTTTTAAATGGGCTCTGTCGAGATATGATTCCAGTTCCCCTGTTGGCATCGTTTTGTAAGACGCTAGGTCCATTCGTTATTCCCAGAATTAAAGCAGAAATCAAAGCATCAGCCAGTGTAAGAGAATAGCCCACAGGAAGGAGATATCAAAGAACTGCTGTTGAGATCCACTCAAGTAACCTCTTGGGAGAGCTGCAGTTTCCCACTTATTTAGAGTTGTTCATCGCATGATAGTCAAAATGTGTATTTTATAGCTCTGTAATATCATACAATTTTGATTTATATAGCATGTAAAAAGAGATGCAGTGTGGCTTATTTAATAGAGGCAGCAAGTCATCGGCAGAGGAAACATAATCTCTTGTCCGGCTTTGAACAGGGCAGGTAGTCAACCTCACAGGTGGGTGGGTGGGTGAAAAGAGTTGCAGACAATGGGTATGACAGAAGCGAATGAGTGACCTCCCACACAGCAGAGGTTGACTTGGGGGCTTGAATAGGAAGCCTGTGGCAGCGTTCTTCAAGTCTACATGCAGTTCAGTTTGCATGATGTTTCATGTCTTACGACTCTCTACGACACGCCAGCCCAATGGCTTGCCTATGTGACTGATGTTGCGGGATCCGTCTGCAACTGATAGCGCGGCGCTGGTAGTTTCCCCATAGAAATTAGCTGAGTGGCTGTAACGGAAATTGAAACTGTCAAGTCGGTGGTGCACATGCTCTCTGGGGCTGGCACACTGACTATTCGGATTACCCAGCCTCGCCAGTCAGGAGTCGGCACACCAGCTGCTTAAAGATTCGCTCACAGACACAGACAAACACTATACACACATACTATATATGCACACACACACTATACACAAACATGACACTCGCACGCCATACATATATACACACGACAAAAACAGCAACAGCTGCTAATTGATACAAACTGACAGTGACTTCACCACAGCGCTTGTGCCAGGTTAGATGTCCTTGGAGATAACGTGACGTGTGGAAGGCTTGCTGGCAGGAGGTCACTGGATAGACTCAAGTGTTATTGGTTCACCGACTGAGATGGCTGGCAGTTGCACCACCTGATAATACACATACACGTGCTATATACGTACACACAAACATCCGAGACACGTATATAACCACACACACACTACGCACCTACATTGCGTTACGCGCATGTAGACACATGTTACACATACAGTGAGCCCATTCCAGCCTTGTATAGGTCTACAATCTTGTCCCTGACATCCTTGGAGAGCTCTTTGGTCTTGGCGATGGTGGAGAGTTTGGAATCTGATTGATTGATTGCTTCTGTGGACAGGTGACTTTTATACAGGTAACAAGCTGAGATTAGGAGCATTCTCTTTAAGAGTATGCTCCTAATCTCAACTCGTTACCTGTATAAAAGACACCTGGGAGCCAGAAATCTTTCTGATTGAGAGGGGGTCAAATACTTATTTCCCTCATTAAAATGCAAATCAATTTATAACATTTTGACCTACGTTTTTCTGGATTGTGTTGTTATTCTGTCTCTCACTGTTCAAATAAACCTACCATTAAAATTATAGACTGATCATTTCTTTGTCAGTGGGCAAACGTACAAAATCAGCAGGGTGTCAAATACTTTTTTCCCTCTCTGTACATGCTAACCTGGGGGAGACCCACGACCAATTCTGACATTGCTCGCCTCTGATGTTAGCTGCAACCCAGAATCAAATCTAGGTCATTGGGTTGGTAGCTCAGTGGTTGAACTACCACTCCACCCACTCCCTGCAAACATGAATGAATGCACACATACCCATAAACACATAAGCACGTACATATATATGCACCCAGCATGTATTTACATATATATGCACATGAACAAAAACCATGACAAAGATCGTTCGTGCAGCCTTACAGTCTGTTCGGGCAAGTGCTGTAAGCGAGCACCTATAAACGCACGTTCGTCTATACAGAAAGGTGAACGCTACATGTATAGAACATTCTTTTTTTCTTGTGACGTGCCTTTATTTAGGCACTTGATTACGGGCAAATTACTTTATCTGCAATGGCCTGAGGGTAACCCCCTCCCTGGCCTGAGCCACAGAATAAATAAATGCACGTCCGCGAGGAGCGTTAAGGCGTGTGCCGTGTTTTGGAAATCAGTTGTGACGGATGCAAACAGCCAGAGTTAACGCAAAACATGCATAGGAGGAATTGAACACACCTGGTTCCTCCGAGAAGGTAAAAAAACAGCCCAGACCGACTGCTTCCACTCCACATGTGGGCTCAATGTACACAAATGAACTCCATAAGCGCTCACACACTTTTCGCATAAATTACTGGCGCCAGCAGCCAGTCCCCACTTGCGAAATATTTCTAAGTGCGCTTGACCCCGCTTGGCGGCGTGCAGCTACATGCGTTTTACGGCATAGTTGGAAAAGCTTTTGCCTTATCGAGGGCCGAAATAGGACTTTCAAATACCCTTAGTGGGTGACTGCATGTTAACTCGCAAGCCCCGAACAACACTGATGCTTTCGCAACCAATATGATTAATAAAAGATTTTTGGGTCAGGTCACGTGGAGTACAATTCCAGTGTCTGTCATGCACCTTCCTCCACCCGACACAGCCAGCCAACTTTATTTATTTGGGTCTGTCGGGCGAAGGAGACTGCTATAAATTTCCAAGTGATAAGCCACTTTAGATTTGAAGCTTTCGTGACTGCAAGGATCCATACTCTTTGGTTCTATTCGGTAAAGTCACGTAGGTAAAAAAATAAAACAAAAATCACGACGTTTCGGCCACAACACAAGCGGCCTTCATCAGGTGAAGGGACCAGACTGTCTCGAAGACTGCGCAGTCTTCGACAGTCTGGTCCCTTCACCTGATGAAGGCCGCTTGTGTTGTGGCCGAAACGT
The DNA here is from genome assembly GCF_048934315.1 of Petromyzon marinus. NCBI lineage: Eukaryota > Metazoa > Chordata > Hyperoartia > Petromyzontiformes > Petromyzontidae > Petromyzon > Petromyzon marinus. Next base: position 8,301,358 of record NC_133709.1, on the reverse strand, counting down.
CGTGATTTTTGTTGTTTAATTTTTTTACCTACGTGACTTTACCGAATAGAACCAAAGAGTATAAGCCACTTTATTGAGCTATCATTTGTGGCTAGGTCGCTTCTTAAAAAGAAGCTAATCGCTTAGGGGGCTTTACTTGGTAAAATTAAAATAGGTTTATTTTTTTGTGATTTGCTTACCTTTGCACTCTCATCGTGTTATATTATAATTTTCTGACCTGCCCCTACTGGATATCTGTGAAAAAGAGCTGTATAGTTCATCGGATTCCTCTACTATAAATAAACATTCTGATTCTGATCTGACCCAAAATTTTTTTATGAATCGCAAACGCTTGTCACCGCAGAGGGGTCGCTGCGGTGACAGTAGTGACTGATTATGCTGAAACTAGCAGCACAACGTTGTACAGTATGACAGTGGAGTGTTCTGCACTGACCCCTGCTGGGAATGGACCCCCATGGCAACATACAACACTTTTTCACAGATGTTCAGTAGGGGCAGGTCAGAAAGTTAAAACAACAAACAATACGAAACACGATAAAGGTGCAAAGTGTAGGAAAGGTAAGCACATCGCATACGGTCGTCGTTTCTCCACTCGGGTTCTGCATTTAAATGTTTGGCCAAGTCTATTCATTAGTGTTTGGCTTATGGCAGGAAACCAGAGTACCTGCAGAAAATCTTTGTGTGCGGGGGGGGGTATCACTCATACCCGTCTCCTGGCCATCTCTCAGTATCAACTCCTACAATACCTGGCCAGCCCTGGTGGTCGCCCATCCAAGTACTAAACCCAGGCTCAATGTTGCTCAACTTGTGAGATCGGATACATTTGTGATGATTTGAATACAGACGACACGTTTAATAAGCAGAGCAGCGTCATTCGTTACCTGAGTTGGTGACTCCCGACGAGCTCAGATCGGTTTTAATTTGTGTGATTCTGCACTATGTCTCCCTGCAGGGGCCTAGAGCTGTCTTATGATAGCACCGTCATCAGGGGCACCACCCTCCTGATCAAGGGCGTCACCGCCAAGGGCACGGTGCACCACTGCCAGGGCAAGGTGGGCACACGCGTGTGCACGCTTGCACACACAAACACTGGCACGCACACACATACGCACCCGCACACATGCGCGCACATATGTTCACATGCGCGCACGTGTATTCACATGCGCGCACATGTTTGCACACATGGTTCCAGCCTCAGCGCTGCTTCCATTATGGGCCGCGGACGCTAACGGTAGGATGCTTTGCTATCGTATCAAACCGTGCATTTAGGCCCAACTCACAGTCACTCTTCTCTTGTCGTGCAGAATTTCAACCTCAAGGTGACGGTGCCCAACCTGAAGGAGAGCACGCAGATGCTCAAGATCCGTCTGCTGCCAGGTTCTACACGCTTGCGCGATGGGCAATGTCCGAGTGTCACTGCTTGACGATGCGTCGCGAACGACGCTCGTGTCTACTCGTACACGTGTACACGCGCAGCCCTTTTGTTACTCCACTGATGGATGAGGGCCTCCCCAAGCTGTGCGAGTTGTTGGGGGTTGTTTGACCATACATTGGCACACTGGTCAATGCCGGTTGATGAGGGTGACTGAAAGTTTGGATCGTAGACCTTGGGGCGTAGTAGTTCAATGCAACAATGGATTTTACCCCAACAGTGTGTATACTGGACGGGGAATCTTTGTGCGTGAGTATGTGTGCAGGCATATTCGATTCCTGCTCTTGGCCAAAATCAGTGACAAATATCTGAACCGGTCTTGGGCCTCCGCGAGATGAACTCGGCCGTAAAAGTATACCAGGTGTGGTTTGTAAACATCAGCACTGGGGAGACAAAGGTGGCCGGGTGTAGTTTTGGCCACCCACACACCTCCTCATGCGCCGTGCCGGCCTTCATAGGCGCTCGCCAATAGCACTTGCCCCAACAGTCTGGGGGATCTTTGACTCTCTTTGTATGTGTGTAGGCCCGCCCAGCATGCTGAGGGTGAAGCCCGAAGCGGAGCTGCTGCTGGTTGAGAACGGTACCGCGTTGCACTTCACGGTGGATATCATGGACAAAGCGGGGAACGTCTCGTCTCTGCCTAAGTTGATCATCCAGAGTAAGGTGCGAAGACGCTCGCAGTCACGGTGATGTGTGGAGCAAGCAGGGCATGCTCACGGAGCACCTACATAACTTGGTGGCACTCTGCCCCAGAGGGTTCACTAATTGCATTTCGTTAATATGCGTGCGTATATGTGTGTGTGTCTGCATGTGTTTGTGTCTGTGGGGAGTGGCAGCGCAATGGTTAGTGCCCTGCGCTACATACCCAACGACCTGAGTTCGAATCCCGCTCACGTCTAACACAAGTGACGATTATTTGAAATTGGTCTTTTGCCTACCCCTAGGTCGACTCAGCCTCAAATGAGTACCTTGTGTGATGTGTAAACATTGCCACTTGTAGACAAAGGCGGCGGGCATTGTTCTGGCCACACCGCCGCCTCCAGCGCCCTGCTGGCCTGCATAGATGCTTGCTAACACCACTTGGCCCCAACATTCCGTAACTTTGAACGGGGGGGGGGGCCTCTTTGTTTGTCAGTTTGAGGGCGCCCCTGGTCTTCCCGTGTACATGGCGGACTGCAGCAACGCCAGCTCGGCCACTCTCACGGGCCCTCCCATCCACATCGCCTCTCTCAAGGAGGATAAAATCATCACGGCCTTCATTAGCATACAGGTATCGGTGCAGCGTCCTCGCCATTTCGTTTGGTGCAGGCTACGGATACAAGCAGATCACGCAGTACGATGACAAGATTTCCTTTTGGCATGCTCCGAATGGATAGACTCTCATGTGCCCGCCACACCACTTGGGTGTCCCGAAATCCCTTGTGGAGGGGGCACCTATTACCTCTCATGAAAATGTTTATTTTAAAGTAATATATTATTGTGAAAATTGATGTTAAAAATTATATATTGTGAAAAATTACGTGATATTGTATCATGTCGTGAAAATTCATCTTTTCATAAAAATTGATATAATTGGGGAATTTTACAAATAATATATTGTCTCATGATAAATCCAATGGCGTATCGTTTCGTGAGCATTGATATCGCGGCGCCCTGCCGATGCGTCGCAGAACAACAAAGAAGTGCCGCCCGTGGAGCGCAAAGTGAAGCTGCAGCCCAGCAGCCGCGCCGCCTCCATCCAGATCTTCAACCTCGGCAACAACCGTGCCACGCTCATCCGTCCAGCCGACGAGATAAACTGGCCTGCGGGCGAGCACCTGCGCAATCTCCTCTACAAGCTGTACGACGAGGGTGACCGCGAGATCATGGTCAACGCCACGCTCGTCTCCAAGATACGGGTGGGGTCCCCCCCGCCCCCCCCCCCCCTTCGCTCGCATGCGTGCTTGCTCGCGTACTCAACCCCACCTGCCCTGTCATCTACTTGCCCAATCACCCGCTCATTCGGCTGCTCATTCTGCCACTCGCCCGTTTACTGTCACTTACCTTACCCTATGTCCTACTCGTTCATTCGCTCACTCATTCACTTACTCACCTGCCTAGCCTCTTGCCTGGGTTCTCACTCACCCGTTCACTTTCCTGCTCCCTCTCCCCCGCACTCACTCAAGCTCACCCTCTTCGCCTACGTTCTGCTCACTTATTCATTCACTTGCCCTCTTAACCCCTGACTCGCTTGCTCATCCTGTTACCTTCTTGCTTTCTTACTCTCTTGCTCTATAACAAACTCATCCTATCGCCCGCTTGCTCTCATTCCTGCTTGCCCATGTGCTCTCTCGCTCATTCACTCATTTGTTCACTTGGGCACGACATTTGGTCTGGTTGACTTGAGCCTGGCATACAATAACAAGTTATACATGGCCCAGCTCGACATGGACATTCTGAAAAGTTTAGGCCACACGGGGAAAGCGCATATTAAACGGTCTTTAAGAGATGGTTCCGTCTGATGATTGCTTTCATTTCACCTGCCGGACGCTGAAGGTGACGTGGACCCCCAAGGTGAACCGGGAGTTACTCATGCAGGGACTTCTGCCGGACGTGAAGGTTCCCACGCTCGCCAGCGAGCCCAAGTACTGCCAGATCTTCTTCCAGGACGACAATAACACTCTGGAGACCTCCTTCACCATCAGGTGGGCGCTACGCGGCAGGGCGCACTGTCAGCAGTGGTTGGCATGGTGCCGCGGTGCAAGGAATGAAATGAGGCGGCCCGCTGTCCAAATTTTGCCCGCTTTGTTTGGAGCCTCGCAATCGGGCCCCGTCCCTGGCGCGTAGTTCTCAGTGCAGTTGCACTGCCTGCACACTCGATAGATACACCACTTGAGTGCTGATGCTGTTTATTTGAATTTGCCCAGCACTCTGCGAGCCAAACTAAGGCACAATGATATTATTTAATAATCAGCCATTATTAAATAATAATCAAACAGAAGTTTGAGCTGGGTCGATAAAACTCCATGCACACAGAGACACTTGGTGGTATATAAAAGTTGTCATTCTAGCCTCATCTCTCTCACTCCCGCGTGACCACAGTGGCAGTGTTCCCGGTGTTCGCCACCAGTTCGGGTGCGGTTTGCAATGCTTTCGTGATTTGCTGTTGAAGATTGCTTGAATTTTATTTTAAAACATTTGTCAAACGACTTTATCTTTAAAATAACCCTGCAACATTCAAACAGTTTTATAGAGGTGTCCGTGTGTATGGGGAGCGGGTAGTGCAGCGGTTAGCGCGCTGTGCTATGAACCCAGCGACCCGAATTCGATTCCCGCTCATGGCCAACACTAGTGACGATTATCTGCATCGGTCCGTGGCCTCCCCTCGGTCGACTCAGCCTCAAATGAGTACCTGGTATGATGTATAAACATTGCCGCTGTGGGGGCGTGGTGCTGGCCACCCACCCCCTCGTGTGCCATGCCAGCATTCATCGCTAACAACACTTGCCCCAACAGTATATTAAGGCTATACGGGGGATCTTTGTCTTTGTGGTCGATCGGTGGGCACAGAGCCATCCCGGATGAGCCCAAGAACCTGAAGGTGACGCTGAAAGGCTTGCCCATCATACAACTGGACGAGATGCTGAGCGCTGACATCCGTGAGTGTGGAAACTGGCAGCCCCAACCGGAAGCACCGCGCCACTGTTTTCCATCTCAACTGTGGTCATGCAATGGTTCATCCCTCATGCTCGCTCCCTCCCAGCGCTTCTTCTTTAATCGCTCGGTCTTTCACACTGTTTGGGAAAATTTGCTCCTTGCTCCTGCTGCCTCAATGCATCGCTGCCTCCGAGTTGAGTTCAGTCCTGCCCTGTGCTTCTTGCTAGAGCTCTTTCCACACATTCGCCGTCCGTCTCTAAAATTCCCACGATTGGTGGTCACATTTGGATTCACTCGATGAATCGAACTTTAGTTCTTTAAAGGCACCTTTCTTAAACCAAGACCCCTCTACATTATTATTGAACCAATGTTCTCTTGCATAGTTTGTGCCGTTGCAATTATATTGGACCATCTCGTTTTTTTTATTTGGTTTCTTTCGTCTCGCTTGTTTTGTTAGCCTCAAGGTTTCATTTCGATATTATTTGCGTGAATTCTCAACGAGCAGTTATCACCAATGCTGATCTCTACACATCATCGTCGGCGCATTTCATCAAATGCCTTGTGGGATGAATTGTGGCACCTCTGCTCTTCTGGATAAGCAATGGCCATTATTATTATGATTACGTGTAACTGTATGTTGTATCATTGTTTACGTTAATAAGGGAGTACCTTTGCTCAACCAGATGGTGCAAACTCCACATTCCTACAACTTAGCCAGCCTGTAGAACACCAGCCCATGGTCACCAGCATTGCATCCCAGTGCCGATTATGGGGCTCGTTTTGGTGGTTTGAATAATTAATGAAATGCTTCTTTATCTCCTGCTCTGTCCCCTACCGGCCACCAGAAAGCACTGCTCTATCCAGCAGTTTTCTGATTGGCTGCTGATGGTCATATGGTGGAATTTCTTGTTGTTTATCCTCCCTGCCCCCCCTTCCCTCGACTGACCTTCGACCCCATTGCCCCTCACACTCCCGACAGTGGTTGAAGTGACGGATCAGTTCGGAAACACCGTGATGTCGTCCGGCTTCGCGACAGCGCTCAATGTCTCGGCCAAAGGTCTCGACCTTTCGACGCTCAGCATGAGCTGGCAGGTGCGTCCGTTGCTGCATCGCTCTGGCGTCCACGTATCCCAGCCGCCGCGGTCACCATTGTGGATGTGTGTGTGTGCGTGTGTATGGGGAGCGGTCGCGTAATGATTAGAGCATTGCACTACGAACCCGGCTACCCCAGTTCGATTCCTGCTCCTGGCCAACATCAGTGACGATTATATCATCTGAACCGGTCCTGCGCTTCCCCTAGGTCGACTCAACCTGAAATGAGTACCTGATGTGATTTGTAAACCGCCACTGGGGGAGACAAAGGCGGCTGGGCGTGGCGTTGGCCACCAACCCTCTCGTGTGCCTTGCCGGCCTTCATGGGTGCTCGTTAACAGGACTTGCCTGTTAAGGCTATACGGGGGATCTTTGTCTTTTGGATCTGTTTCTTGTGGTTCTTTAGTAAATTTATTCATGTCGAAGGCGGTTGCCAGCTTCTCGCACCTGTCCTAGTACCACGGTTATCCACGGTGGTGGATGTGAGAGACACTCACAACACCACAGTGTTATTGTCTGGCATGACGAAGAGGTGGGGGTAGGTTTGCCACCTGGCAACTCATCTAGCACAAGCACAGTGATGATGTCACCATCACCTAGTGGTGAATGGCAGCTGTTGTTGTTGGGGTGTGTGTGGGGAGCAGTAGCATATCAGTTATCACACTGCTATGAACCTGGCGACCCAAGTTCGATTGCCACACATGGCCAACATTGATGGTAAATATCTGAAGCTCTAATATGGCCTCCTGTAGGTCAACTCATCCTTTAATGAGTACTTGGTGCAAGGTGTAAACATCAGCACTGGGGAGACAAAGGTGGCCAGGTAGATTTCTGGCCATACCACTCCCAAATTTGAGAATTTACCCGCAAATTACTTGAATGTAATATACACCACAGCCATCACCACCTACTGGGGAAACTTGGCAAGACCCTTCTGGAAAAGAGTGACGAGACGCGGTCAGGGTTCCTTCGGTAAATAAGCACGACAATAACAATTGCACGCGCGTGTGTGTTTGTGTTTGGCAGGAGTGCTCCGGCAGCGTGCTGGTGAAGGGCATTCGCTTCCAGTTAGGCCCCCTGGGCCCCAGGGACATTTTATTCTCGCTCAAAGACCTTAAAGAACACCTCCTGGTCACCCTCGACGCGGGCCAGCCCGCCACGCTGCAGCTGCTGCCCTGGCACGACACGCAAAAGGCACTTGCACTCTTAATTATTCGCGCTCACCGCCAACCGTCGCAGACTTGGTGCAGCATCTGAAAAAAAAAGATTAGTCTGCATTCTACAGGACAGTATGATGTGGGGTTCATGTAGCGTCGGAATGTGACCGACCGTATCTTGAGGGGACGAACAGAAATGGTGGAGATATTTATTTTATGGAGAGAAATAGGGCAGTCAGTCGGTGAATGACAGAGGGAAGAAAGGAAGGTCGTGTGACCCTGCACTTGAACAGAGAACAGAGGCAGCACAGATGGCAACATACGGTGACAAATAGACAAAAATAATCGATTCTTGAGTCATGACAATGCATTGAATCACTGGGTGGGGGCTTGGATTAATGAGTTTACATATGGGAGGAAACAGGAGGACCTGGAGAAAACCCACATGTGCAATTGGGGAACTTTGTATCCTGTACAGATGGAACAGTTGGAGATGAGTCCACAGCTGCTGTACTGCATCCTCGAGAGCCTAGCGTATGGTACCACAGGAAGGGAGTTTTGCAACATTCTTGTGTTCCACCATCCCTCGCCTCCACAGTGCCAGACTACAGGCGTGCATAGCCACCACCACCCATCACTTATCATCTCTCTGCTCCAGCGAGCATGGGACTGCCCCTTGGGTAATAGCTGACATAAAGATAATGAAATGCGGTATTGGCTTAGCTGCCTCGAAATTCCCAAATCTCTCGACACGTGTGATGTTTTCTGAGCACATGTGCAGTGCATGGGTGGACACAAGGTTCAAGTCAATAATCGTCTGTGCTCATCTGAGTTGCTGATTGTGTTGTGTGCCTGTGCCTGTCTTTACTCGGCGAGTGGTGGGGTATGATGGTTGGCCAGCAGTGCGGAGCTATGAGCTCAGGAGCCTGGGTTGAATTCCTGGCCATGATGCTCGTCACCGATGTCAATTTGAATCGGAGCATGGCCATGTTGTGAAATGAGTACCTAGTCTTAGTGCAGTGATCTCAAAAACATTGGCATTGTGGAGATAGAGGCGGGCAAGCGTGGGTGTTGCTGGCGTTATGTGTGTGTGTGCGCACGTGCGTGCATGTGTACATATGTTCGAGCGCATCTGTGTGTGGGTGTTGAGCGCTGTTGTAGTAGTTAGTGCACTGCACTTGTAACCCGGTGACCTGAGTTCGATTGACAACTACAGTTAACATCATTTGTAAGTGATATCTGAATTGGTCTTGGGCCTTTCCCTAGGTCATCTCAACTTCAAATGAGTCGCCAGTGCTATGTGTGTGTGCGTTTGTGTGTAAACATCAGCAACTGGCCAGGTGTACCGTGTTGGCCTTCATGGGTGCTTGCAAACGGCACCTGCCCCAGCAGTCTGTATAAAGGTTATATCACGGAGATCTTTGTCTTCTTTGATTGTGTGCGCGTGCAGCCCATCACTGTTTTCAACTACAATAGTCTGGAGAAGCCCTTGACGGTTCAGCTGTGCGACAAGTGGGGAAACCCCTGCCAGCAGCCGAACATCCGTGTGCAGCTCATCACCCCGCACTCGCTCAAGGTCTGTTTCAGCTTCTTCTTCAAGTATGAGATCCCAGCTATGTCGCTCAGCGCTCGAGCAAGCTGCTCGCAATCGGAAGGCCGCGAGCTAAAATCCCGGTTGGTGGTTGTCTCATCCCAACATCCCCTGCGGGTCAATAAAATAAGTACCGCTTCATGGGAAATAGTTCACATTGGATGTCCTAGATATCGACTCGTCAACCACCATAGGAATGTGAAACTTCCACCACTGGCTCAGTTCAGTAAATAGGGGGGAATTTTTTGATGGATTGGGGGAGAGAGTTTTCAAGTCTGGGGAAAGACAACGAAAAGGCACTTCGCTGACAACGCCCATGTAACACATCAAGGCACCCATGTGGCACATCAAGACACCCCCATATTCCATTAAGGCACCCATGTGACTCCTTCTCGACTTTGGAAAGAGAGATGTCTCTTGTCCATTCCGAGGTCAACAGGGGGTAGTGTGCTCTTAGAAATTACTTGGGCATTTGGGGAAACGTCCTCTGAACTCCGCTCACTTTCTTAGCATTTTTGTTCACTCTGATGGATTAATTTCTCAATGTAAAACCAAAGAAATACTTCGGTGGTTCAATGTGATTTTAGTAGTGGGTGGAATCAGCAGAGATATCATCGCAGTACATCCCAACGAACCTCGATGGATGATCCTGTGGTGGCCCTGTAGTCTACACGTTTCTGCACTGTACAGGTTTTATATGCTAACGACTTAACGAGATGGCTGCCATACTCGGGGATTTTTTTAATTGAATAAAACGGAGATGGAATACATGGATTGTGGTGAAGCATGCGGAGTGTATCCTGAGAAGCGCCGGCATGGCTCTCGCACTTCCCCAGGTCATCTCGACGGTGCAGGCAATTGCGTGTGTATTATTTATTTTGTTAGCGAGTTCGTTTGACACCGACAGTTGCACTAGAGTCAGAGTTGGTAGAATTCAGTCATGACTGGTTGGATCGTTAGCTTCCCCTCCCCACCCTCCCCCGGGTGGGGACCCGGGCACTGACGGAGAGGAGGTGGCATGAACTTCGAAGCCATTACCCCCTACCGCGTATGCACGCAGATGTGACTTGTCTTCAGGGAGCGGTAATGCAACGGGAAAGCGAGTCCCACCCACCGCAGTCACCATGTGGACGTGTGTGTGGTGATGGGGAGCGGTAGCATAATGGTTAGAGCATTGCACTACGAACTCGGCGACCTAAGTTGGATTCCCGCTTATGGCCAACACCAGTGACGATTATCTGAATCGGTCCTGGGCCTCCCATAGGTTAACTCAAACTCAAGCGAGTACCTGGTGTGATGTGTAAACATCGCCACTAGGGAGACACAGGCGGCCGGGTGTGGTGCTGGCCACCCACCCCCTCGTGTGCCGTGCCTGCCTTCATAGGTGCTCGCTAACAGCACATTCCCCAACAGTCTGTCAAGGCTATAGGGGGGAATCTTTTTCTTTGATGTCTCTTCGTGCCAGCCAAAGTGACACTGCGTGGTGAGAAGAGCACAGAAGCGACGTCAATTTACGTACACGTGACGTCGGTTCTGGTGACGTCGCACTTTCGGGTTTGACACCATACATCCGAAATTTCATACCTAGGCCATGCTTTTTAATGAACTTAAAATCGGAAACACCATCCCTGGCCTGCGTGCATGTACGTTGTCTAGGTCTGCTGTGTTGCGCTAAGTTGCTTGTGTGTGGCGTCGCGCTGACTCGTGGCTGTGTGGAACAGCTCTCTCCGGCCGCCACCACTCAAAAGACTAACAAGCAGGGGAAGGCCGAGTTTGGGGTCCTGCAAGTGAACGCGCCCTGGTGAGTCAGCCATTCCACGCCACCTCGCATAGCAGGGGCAGAGGTAGAATGTGAGATTGGTCCTGGGTCGCCTCTAGGTCGACTCGGCCATAAATGAGTGCATCCTGGGATTTGTAAACGTGAGCACTGGGGAGACATAAGTGGCCAGGTTTGGTGCTGGCCACACCACTCCCTCATAGGTGCGCTGTGCTGACCTTCATAGGCGCTCGCTAACAACACTTGCTCCAGCAGCCTGTTGAAGGCTACTTGGGAGAACTTTGTATATGTATGCGTGTGCATATGTTGTTTTGTATAAGTGTGCTTATGTTTGAGTGATATATATGTATGTTGACCAATGTGGTGATGTAGGTCACGTAAACATCATGACCCCCCCCAGAGTGGAGAGGCCCTTATCCTCGCAGTGGGTTGAAAAAAACTGGCTGTACATACACATGCATGTATATATATATGCATGTTTGTGTATTTATGCTGTGCACACCTGTATGTGCATGGCGAGCAGTGGCACAGTGGTTCGCGTACAAGGCTACGAACCCGATTATCTAAGTTCCATTCTCGCTCGCAGTTAACATCGGTGAAGAATATCTGAACCGGTCCTGGGCCTCCTCTAGGTAAACTCAGCCTTAAATGAGTACCTGGTGCGCTGTGTAAATAGCACCGGAAAGACAAAGGGGGCCGCGCGTGATATTGGTCACCCACCCCCTTGGGTTCTTTGCCGGCCTTCGTAGGTGGTCACTATCAGCGCTTGGCTAAACAGTCTGCTAAGGCTACACGGGGGATCTCTGTCCTTGTGTGTGCGGCACACTGCAGCGGAGACTTCACGCTGCAGCTGAAGGCCCACGTGGGGAAACAGGTACTGGAGGGGCCCAAGATCCTCCTGTCGGTGCTGCCCGATCCCAACAAAGCCACGCAGCTACTGGTGGACTTCAACAAGCTGGAGGAGCACACTGTGGGAGGCATCCTCACAGGCATGGCTACCACACACACACTGCCCAGTGTGGGTACATTGTGTGTGTATGTATGAGTGTGCGTGAGTGTGGGGAGCGGTGGTGCACCGGTTAGCGCACTGTGCTACTAATACGCGACCCGAGTTCGATTCCCGCTCACGGCCAATAGCAGTGACGATTATCTGAACCGGTCCTGGGCAACTGAACCTCAATTGGTTACCTGGTGTGATGAGTAAATATCGACATTTGGGAGACAAAGGCGGTCGGGAGTGCTGCTGGTCACCCACCTCCTCGTGTGCCATGCCGACATTTACACGCGCTCGCTTACAGCACTTGTACCAAAAAAGTCTGTTCAGGCACATGTGGTGATGTCACCGCCACTTAGTAGCAAGTGGTGGTGGTTGTTGTGTGGGTATATTTTTGTCTCTGTGTGTGTGTGTGCGATTATGGAGAGCAGCGGTGCGATTACAGGTTTTGATTCCTGGCTATACATAACGCTAATTACAAGTGACAACTGAATCTGTCATCAGCTGATGATTACATAACTGGGACGCAAAGGTGGCCGGACACGGTGCAAGCCACACTACTCCTCTGTCTTGGCCTGAGTAGGTTCTCGCTAACAGCACTCTGCCACTAGAGTCCAAAGGGCCAAATGGGGTCTTTGTTTTGTATGTGTGCGTATTAGTATTGTCATGAGTGGTTGATTTTGTCAATAAATAGTGAGCGAACCATCATACTGATCCCTTGCCAGCACAGCTGGGCTGCTGGCTTTGAATCTGCGTACCCACAGAGATTAAACCAACTGCTCAAGTAGGGTGAGTTTGACCAGCTCGGCCTGGTCACCAATCATTGCACGAAAGAAAACTGTTATGCGTTAACCGCTGAATATTTATTTAGTCTTGGCACACTTTTTTTCAGATGCGTCCTGCATTGGGTTGTTCATCGCCATTAATGAGAATTTCACTTCAGATAAAACCCACCACACATATGAGGAGGTAACACTTAGATCTCCACAAAGATGGAATGCAACAATCCATGCTGTACTGCTATTTTTTGGCCACCTCGCAGCCTAAGCCTATGAGTCAAAGTTAAATCCTACTCAACTTGTTTGTTGTGGAAATTTCGCAATACTATGGCAGGGGCAAGTCAAACGCATTTTATTGACCCCGGAGGGATGATGGTCGTACTCTCAACCCTCGGATTGCAAGCCGCTCAAAGGGGGGTCTTCCATCCAAGTACTGGCCACGCTCAATCCTGCTTTAATTTCCGAGTTCCGACGAGATCGGGCCTGTTCAGGACCATTTCATTTAACATTTTGCTCGCGCTTGCGCGTTTTCATCAAATTGCTGCCTTCGTTTTGGCTGTTGCAGCTTAATGAGCGGTTGAATGATTAATGACGGATAGAGGTTCCCAGTTGCGACAAAGCCAGTGTTGTGCTTGAGCCCGGTTGTCGTTTCTCAAGATGCGTCGACTCTGCTGCCAGCACGACTCCTTAACGGGCACTGAATGGCACCATTACGCTGGTTTCATCGGCGGTAATTAGGCACGAGCCATCTGTGTTTGTGCTGTCACCAAGGCAGTAAAGTGACACACATACACGTGCCAACAAGTGTGCACGCGTGTGCGTGGGCACACACACGTGCTTCCATACACACGCCATAGCTAAATATGATACTTCAAAGGGGCACATTTTTCAGTTCCGTGTTAGGACGGAACTGTCTTTGAAGCCGCGCGTGACCTTAAACAATTAACGCATCCGATCCAAATTAAAACAATTTTGCAAGGGAGATTAAGCCAATGAGACTTCGTATGTGCAGGGAGTTTCATTATCTCAGAAGTCCCAGACCGTGTAAAAATTCGATTTTGTGATTTGATTTGGCCTCGTCTGGCTTTGTTAATTCGATAGCTCTAATTCAGCAGCTCGATGCAGAGCGACTCACTCGCCCCATCTGCACAGCTAAGGAGAGTGCAGGGCAGCCTTTGTGAAAGATAGAGCCTTGAAGGATGTCGTGCATGTGATATACGTTTCTAAAACGAAAGACGGCTGTGAACTGTCTGGAGCTGTTCTATATGAGTTTATTTTACTTAACCGGTCATGATTAAACCAGGGTTCTCATGTGTAATGAGGCGATGGTATCAGCCCCATCACTAATGACTGCACAAAAAACCCTGTAGTATGAAAATAAGGATTAACATTTTTAATAATAAACACATCACGGTGCTGTGTGATGGAAGCGATACATTTGTAACACCGGTGTCACGAAGCTGGCCAGCTTACCCAGTGGAAGAGGGAGCGACTCGCAGTCAGAAGGTTGCAATTTAAAATCCTGGCTGACTTAGCCAACCATACTTTCGGTGTTGATAAAATGTGTACTACTTTGGGAAAGGGTCAACAGCGGTTTCCTATTGATGGCCTGGCTGCCACCATAAGAATGCAGAATCTTCAATACTGGCTCAGCAGGGCTGCAAATAGGATATGAGCACCAATGTCTCCTTGCTTCTTCAAGTAGGAAAGCACTTTGACTTTGGGAGGAAACCACTTTCACTTTTTTAGTCATGATGAGCGCATGGCGCTCGCACCGTTGCGGCTCTGCGTGCATTTGACAGAGGGCCGTGTCTCTCTGTGGCGATGTTTCCTTTAAAACAAAAACAGCAGAAAACAGAAAAAGACATGGCCATGAATATTTTAGTGCCGTGCTTTCCAGGAAGGTCTGTTCTTGTCGTCGGCGCGTGGGCACGCACACGTGCCAACGCTGTTTAAAACCTGCTTGAAACGAGGCGTTGTCTGCACTGCAGTTTATCTCTCTCAGAAGCGAGTGGCCGTTATGCACCCTTTTATTTTGGCGGAAATTGGGAGCGATAGTGTGTGCGTGAGAATGCATTCAGTAGGCGCTTGGAATGGTTGCGGTGGTCATGGTGGCAACGATGTTATTAGTTGTATTGCTGGTTATTTTGTGACGACGTGTCTGTTCATCTTGCTGTGGTGGCTACGCATGTTGTCTGTAGTCCAGCATTTTGGATGCGTGGGTGGGTGGATTACACAGATGTTGTGAATCTCCCTTTCCTCTGGGCGTCGAGGTGCCATGTGCCCTGACTCGCCGCGAGAAGATGGTATAACAAGTGGACTAACCTCAATATTTTTCCATCTGTGTATGGCGATTGTGTTACCTCCTCATGCACATAGGTTTTATCTGGATGGTCTGGTTTCCTGCCAAACTTATAAATACTCAAAACTTTGGTTCAAAACATCTAAAAATTTAAACCCCTCCTGAAAAGAGTCTTTGGTATTATTTTGGCTTTTTTGTTTAATTAATTATTCTTCTGATATAAATGTATTCTTATGCTCGCGATGCACTGCATTTTACTGTACATGTGAGAATTGATTACTTGAAATGCATAGCAGTGATATGCTCATGAAAGGCCGATGTTACATTTAAGTCAATGGAGCAAACTAAAATCGTAGAAACCATATGGAAAATTTCTAAAAAATAAAAACGAGGCCATGTGGAAATATTTGAGCCAGCGCTTCTCCTAACCGCTTTGGGTGGTGTGAATTATTACAATCCCAGTGGTGTACTCTGAAAAAAGGCTATTGTGCAAAACGTCACCTATTGTGTATTTTTTTCTTTTTAATGCCAAAAAAGCGTTATTAACGAATGCGTTGAGTATTTTTGTTATTTGTGCCTGTGCATACCACTGCCGATGCAGTATAACTAAATTATTTCCATATACATATTGGATCATCTCTACGAGAGGTGTATAGTTGCGCCTCGTTACGGATGGGTGCGATTGACGGACAGAGCTTATGGGGGAAAAGCTTTCAAGCTTGCTTGGAAAGCATTAAAAACACATTTAACCTGTTCCCCGATTGTTACCCCTATTGTTGTAGGGCAGTGAGCTCAGACGCCCATTGTCAGTCTCTAATTTCTAGGGTGTATTGCTCCGGGTTTGGTCCACGTTATTTGCTGTTTTTCCTCATCTTCGGAAAATGCTCTGTATTCTGGGTTCTTGAATGACAAACAAAATTACAAAAAAATGTACGCCACGTGCTCGATGCCGTGACCTGCTCTCAGATCTCATGGTGCAAGTTCTGGCTGAGGATGGGAAGCTGATGAAGAACGTGACACCCAACAACCTGAGCATGAAGATCTGGAATGCAGACACCAAAGTCTCCCCCAAGTCTCCCTCCAAGGTATGCAGGGTCAGTGCCAGCTGGACAGCTCCCCTATCTGCTATAATTACATTGTTGCGACCGTGTCCGCACACGTGCAGTTACATAACGGTCCGTATGTAACGTTACGTGTCGTCCATTGCCGGCTGAGTGCACGGCAAAATGTTTGACCAGACATTGGCCGCGCTGGTCATTTCAGGCTGGTGATGATGGAGAGAGTGGCTGGGGGAGCATGCAAGTCCAGGACAACAATAGACGTCGCTGCCTGGCCCTCTGCTATCCGCAATGTAGCCCCCATAGCCTGTGACGACACGTGTGGTGCTCACCCATCCCAAGTTTCTATACAGGCTCTATCCCACTTAGATTCCGAAATTTTATGGCCTTGGGCACACAGCGGGTGATGTGGCCGTAGCTCTGTATTCATCCAGGAGGTTCGGGGAGTCTGAAGGGCGTTTTTTCTAAGGAAGGTTCGGCACCGGTATGAATGGAGGCTTTCTTGCCGAGAGTAACCTCACTTTTCCCACCTATGTCACCAGCACGCCAACCACCATGCCGTGTTGTAGATGCACAGGCAAAATTTCTTTCCATGTGATGACACATCTTCCGGGCCATGCCATCCTCGTGAATTTTTTTTTCCACGTGCGTGCACGCGCACTCCGCCACCACAACTCTATTGTTTGATCAGCCCCGTCGGCTTGTCTCCTGCATGTTTGTGCGGCGGTAAAGTCTGATTGAACCTCCCTCTGCCCAACACGGCTTGTCGGACATTCCAGAGTAGCCTTCGTGGCCCAGGCATTCTTGACGGTAAGCGGCTAAAGTTGACGGTCGCCCACTCTGCAAACAGATGCAAAGCTTTGAGTCGTCCAAATTAGCGTTTGCCTGTTTGCTCGCCATCATTGCCTGCCTGCTTAGGTTTACTGCTGTCCCCCCTCCAATATTTTTGCTCCGCCCCCCTCCACTGCTGTCAACTTTACCCACCTGCCTTTGCCTTCTTATTCTCACCACCAATCCTCATGCATGCCTTATTCTCACCACCAATTTCCATGCATGCCTTATTCTCACCACCAATCCCCATGCGTGCCTTATTCTCACCACCAATCCCCATGCATGCCTTATTCTCGTCTGGTCCACCATAAATTGTCTCCTCCTTTACCAACACCAGTCCTTGGAAATTTTGAAGTTTGAAAAAAGAAAGTTATACTGTAATTCCATTTTTTATGTACGATAGCCTCTGCGGTCGTCTGGAACGCTCTTCCTTCTGATATTAGGAAACCACTGGAGTTGTTTACTTTTAAATATCGATTGAAAACTTTTTTTTAACTGCTTTTTGTGTTTAGTGTGTTGACCTTCCCCTGCACCTCTGATGAGCAAGGTTGGCCATGAAGTATGCGAAAGAACTTCAACATACATATATGAATATGGAATGTAACACACTGAGCCCGCCAATCCAACATAGTTTCCAGCTGTACGGAAGTAACAGTTATTGAGACAGCAAAACCGATGCGGGAGTATAGAAGTTCATTATAATGATGCATTGTACTTTACTGATTATCCTGCCCACAACATAGTTCCACAGCCTCTTACGCATGTTATGCACGGTGGTTGTCCATGCAATCACGATCCAGATTCGAACCTGCTTAGCTTCCGAGTACTTTGGTCTTAGGTGACTCTATACAGGTCTGGCATTAATAATAATCCATAACGCGTAACCCTGTGCCCCCTCTACCGCATGAGATACGAGGGCTGTTAAAGCGAATAGCCTTTACTTACAAACTGTGGTGTCCGCAAAGAGAGTAATTGAGGTGACACATCCCTGGAGGGTCCTCAAACAGGCAAACATCCTCTGCAGCAGAGAGAATCCCATCCTGTGTGTGCGGCCCAAGACAAAGTGCAACATAAAACTCTTTGAGCCAATGCTGGCTCACGGCTCCCCTGTCAGTTCTCCCCTTAAGAGATGTTTGCCTCAATGGGATGTCATCATCAGCAGCAGAAACATGATCAATCGTCTGCTGAATAAAGGCCTTCTGAAGCCACCGCCATTCGTCATGATTCCGCTTTCCAACAATCCACACGTGAGCTGATTTAGAATCTCCATCTCCGCCGAGTTCCCTCCTTTTGCTGCAACTCAATCACGAGTCTCATCAACCGGACATCATTCCTTCGACCGAAGCGTCTCCTCCAAACCCACTTTCTTTTCTTTACAACGTGTGTGATGTCTTCAACTTACATATTTTCTCAAATCTTTATTCAATTACGTTTCTCTAATTTATATTCTCTAAATTGGTGCGCCCCCCCCCCCCCCCCCACCTTGTCCTGTCACTCATCAACCCACACTGACCAACATGGTGAAGTATGGTGAAATAACCCGCATGACCATGTATAATATCGACACAGGCATTTAGCTTGCCAAGCCGCACCTGCCCACCTCTGGCAAGTTGGGACGTTCAACAGCGAATGCGTCTACCGCAACGTGTGAGAAGCGTCAAGAGAGAGGGCTTCTCTGCCTCACTCGTCGTACTCTCACCGCCGCTTGCTGCGCCCGTTTAGGCCGCCCGCTGTCGCAGTCCGCCGTCCGGGCCACGGCGGCGCTCCGCACACACTCTCACACACAGAGGGGAGCACGTACACTTGCGCGCCGTTCCCGCAGCGATATGATCTGACGCTGGCAGGCGCGGGCAGTTTCTGTGGCCAAAAAAAATGCGCAAAAAAACAAAACAAATGTTGGCGGGGGGAGTAAGCAGCGTTGGAAAACTTGAAGAAAAACATTTCTGCAGATTTCGCTGTTTTTGGGTATTCCTTCTCGTTGTCTGGTTCTTCGACAGGAGTACGGACGAGAATAATGGTAGCTTTTGTGAAAGATTACGTGGTGGAATTGAGAAGACTCAAATTTTAGTTGTTTTTTTTTTCATTTCTCTTTGGTGAAAACTTCACTTTTCCTATGGCTTGCGGGAGTGTGCATCTCGGCTTGAATTTTTTTCCCAGGCCTTACCCGGAAAGTAATTTCGAAAATTTTAAAACGTTTAAAATGTTCAGTTTATTTGGACAGCCTGTAAACGGCCCAGGGGTCAGCACGTACGCAACTCATCCCCTGAAGCACGAAGTGGTAGCTAAGTTCCCAGTTATTTAAATTAAGTATATCAGAATCTTTATCCTGGAGAAATCCAATGAGCTATGAAGCTCTTTCACAGATGTCCAGTAGTTTCACAGATGTCCGACATTATTTTTATGCAGTGACTCATAGTATTACATGGTTATTCTGTGTAATGTCATTGAACGGTAAAATCACATCTGCTGAAATGTAAGGCCGATGAAGTTACTTATTTTGGGAAGGGAACTGTAGCTTTCTATTTGCAGCTGGCCCATGCACTCAATCTCATAATAATGTCAATTACTAAAAATTGTCTCAAGACTTTTTTAGAGGGCCCTGCATATGGATGTTTGGTCATTGTCTGTTCAGGAGAATTTTGGATATTGGGAGGAAACCGGAGCACCCGGAAAAAACCCGTGCAAACGATTGCTCGCACGGGTTCACAAACCCTCTTGCTGTACTGCCATCCCTTGAAGCTAACAATGTACAGTAATGGGCTTTTTACCGAAATAATAAGAATGATTCAATTGGGCTTCACTTCTCTTCTCCCGAAATGCAGCCACAAAAATATGAATGTTGTAAATTTATATATTTTTTATCGAGTGGATCTGAATTTTGCCTTAACTTTCGTGACTGCAGGAATTCATATTCTTGGTTCTTTCGGGTAAAGTCACGTAGATACAAAATAAAAATAAAATAAAATTTAAAATAAAAATCAATTGACAATAACAAAAGCAAAAAAATAGCTCAAAAACTAAAATTTGTAAAATAAAATTATAATACAAATTTCTAAATAAATAGAAAATAATAAAAGCAAAAAAATAGCTAAAACACAATAAAAATGTGTAAAATAAAATTATAATAAAAATTTCTAAATAAATTTAAAATAATAAAAGCAAAAAAGTAGCTAAAAAACACAATAAAAATTTGTTAAATAAAATTATAACAAAAATTTCAAAATAAATTTAAAATAATAAAAGCAAAGAAATAGCTCAAAAAAAAATTGCAAAATAAAATTGTAATAAAAATTTCTAAATAAATTTAAAAAAATAAAAGCCAAATAACCCATAACGTTTGGATCGTAACAGAAGCGGTCTTCATCAGGCGGAGAGAAGTGGTCTTGACTTTGCGTTGGGGGCTGGCAGCCCTACGCGACATCGCATGATTGAGGTTATCCTCGCTCCGTCGCAGTGAATTAGCATTTTCGTTATTGCTGCTATTAGACGCGTGTCGACCACGATGGTTTTTAATAACACCGCTCAAAAGCTAGCCCCGGGAAATGTCTGCGGATTATTTAAGGTTTTTAATTTTAGTTATATTGCTGATTGTGAAGGTTTTGGGACACTATTTGCAGGCGCCGATGATTCAGGAAACCACACGGAACTAACCGAGTTTGTGCCGGTACTTCCGACACCATCATGGGTGTTGTATTTCTCCCGTCACTGAGGAGCGTGTGTTTTTCTCCCGTCACTGAGGAGCGTGTGTTTTTCTCCCGATAATCTGGCTTTTTCCCCATGAGCAAAATCAACATGTGACGGAATTGGCCTGAAATCCGTAATGGGGCGGATCCCCCTGAAAAGACGAGTTCGTCTCGTGAATTTAGTGAGGCTCCTAGGAGAAACAAAGAAACTCTTTAATTGTTGCAAGGTTTCGTCGATATGATGCTGCAGTGCTGCTGCGTATGTTCGCACGGGTTTGCTGCGTTCGCTCTCATGTGTTTCTAGGTTGTAATGCACATTGTTCGATGTTTTATCTGATTTATGTTTGCTTTGTTGCCGTCCTTGATTTTATTTGTTTTCATTTCGTCATTTTGGTAAACCCCCCCCCCTCCCAAAGTCACGCTTTCAAATGAGACAAAATACTGATCTATTGAGTTCTTACCTGGTTAAGCAAAATAAACGTGGAACTTGTCCGATGTCTCGCTCCACGTGCTGAGAGGAAAACGTCAGACGTCACGCGTCGTGACCAGAAAAAGCATCGAAGAGCTATTGTGCTGTCGTCACCAAACTAATCTCACTATCGGTCCCCTGGAACTATAATATCTTGTTACCATAGGATGAGCAACTTCATTTGGCTCGATTTGGCCTGATCTTACCCCAGAACTCGAGTTGCAGAACAACTTGAGGTTGTAAAAATAAAGAAATCACAATTTCCATCATTTTCTGAGCTACTAAACTGATCACATGAAATATTTCAGAGATTGATTTCGGAATTTGCATAGTTTGCTGCATATTATTGATCATCCCTCCTCCAGTTTTCATGTGGTTTTCACAACCCTGGGTGCAAATTAAACAATTCCACATAAACATCTTTCATTGGCATGTTTGGTGGTGTATTTCTGCTCAACCCACAGGGAATTCTGGCCCACTCAGCTGGTTTGAATACAGTTAAGGATTGAATGAATTAATCTCACTATAACTCACCGAGTATGACTAACAATAGGTGAGCAAACCAAAACACTTTCATATATCTGGTTTGAATAAAGTTAACGAACGGATGAATGAGTCCTCGGGCACTCACCTGGTTTGAGTAACGCTAATGAATTGCATTGCAGAGCATCACATTCCAGTGCAACATGCCCCAAGCGGGAGACAAGGAAGGACATTTCTACTTCCGGTGAGTGACTGCCTAACAACCAATAATTCTATACCATACCTGTTGCTGTTAAAACCTTTTAAAACCCATACTTCACCACGATGGGCGGTCCCGGTTGGTGCAAGAGTTTGAGATATTTATTCCCACCGTGTTGGACATTACACCTTCGTGGAATTTCTCACAACAACCGTTTGACCGTGTGGGCATGCGCGCGTGGACCTGTTTTCCATAAGCGGGGAGTGTTCGCGCCGCACTGTTAACCTGGTGGACCCGAGTTCGATTCCCGCTCATGGCCAACATGGGTGGCAAATATCTGAACCGATCTTGGACCTCTCCTTGAGTCGACTCAGCCTTAAATGAGTACCTGGTAAGATTTGTGAACATCCATTATTGGGGAGACAAAGGCTGTAGGTCACCCACCCCCTCGTGTGCAGTGTTGGCCGAAATAAATGCTCTAATAGCACTTGCCGCAACAGTCTGTTAAGGCCGTACGGGGGGATCTTTGTCTTCGTCATTTATTTTTTATACAGTACTAGCTTTGCTACCCGGTTTTGCCCGGGACTTGGATTCGCCACGCCCGGCCGCCTTTGTCTCCCCAATGGCGATGTTCACACACCACAGCAGTTACTCGTTTGAGGCTGAGTCGACCTAGGGGAGGCCCAGGACCGGTTTAAATAATCGTCACCGGTGGTGGCCGTGAGCGGGAATCGAACTCGGGTCGCTGGGTTCGTAGCGCAGCGCGCAAATCGCTACGAAGTCGCTGCTCCCCCCCACGTACGCAGACATGATAAAGACAAAGATCCCCCCGTGTAGCCTGTGAGACTGTAGGGGGCAAGTGCTGTTAGCGAGCACCTATGAAGGCCAGCACGGCATACGAGGGGGTGGGTGGCCAGCACCACACCCGGCTGCCTTTGTCTCCCCAGTGGCGATGTTCACACCACACCAGTTACTCGTTTGAGGCTGAGTCGACCTAGGGGAGGTCCAGGACCGGTTCAAATAATCGTCACCGGTGTTGGCCGTGAGCAGGAATCGAACTCGGGTCGCTGGGTTCGTAGCGCAACGTAGCGCTAATCACTACACCACCGCTCCCCCCCACACACAAACGCGCACGCGTCCATAGGTACACATACACGCGCTTGCTGCAGACACACACAACTTTCAGGGTGCGTACGGCAATAAACGACTAAAATAATAAAGCAATACTGCGCGAAGAACGCCTTAGACCTGCAACACATTTGTATTTCCCTTTACCCGCTGAGGGTTGGGGGGGGGCGTGACATCAGCAGGCACACTGCGTGACGCTTCCGCATACGGGTCACATGACAGATGTCACGTCACAGCTCACTTGCCGTGCAAAATATATGCATTATTGCGCCCACCCCCCCCAAAAAAAGTATTTTTTTTATAATTTTTGCATGGTGTACAGTCTGAAAAGTACCCACATGGCAAAGTTCAAGTTTGTTACATGTCGGGAAGTACGCTAAACATTTTGAACAGACACACATTCACAAATTTCCCTTTTATATATCGATACAACATAGACCCCCACACTTGCACATGCACGCACACATGCACATTGAGCATTGATCGGTGTGTGTGTGCGGACCGGTCTCTCGCAGGAATAAGGTTCTGCCGGAGGTCACTGGGATGTACAACATTGAGTTCATATACAGCCACGATAAGACAATGCTGAAGGGAATGCTGGTGAGTGGCAGTCTAACACCAGATGTGTCGTGTCATCATCGGCTCCATTTGCATCTCTATACAGCAGCAGACTGTAACGCCGCAAAGTAGGCATATAATGAGTCTCTCCTCCTTGCGATTTGACGAATTTCCGTGGCTCTTGGTCGTGATTTGTTTTGGACAATTGAGAATTTGTTTTCATTTGTGGGGAATTTAGCAGCTTCTAGTGACAGTAGAGGTTATGTGAACCCATGACTTACAAGGTATACGATTCTGAAACGGTCCATTCTCCAACGCTCGATGCGGCGGAACCGAAGCGCAGCGGTTTGCACAATGCTCTACGAAAAACCAGCGACCTGAGATTGATTTTCCCTACCGCCTTCGCAAATCCATTTTGAACAATGCGTACGTTATAAATCATGATTCCATTAATTGTTTTGTTTGGATGAGGAGGCCTTCATCCAGCAGTGGATTAACAAAGGGCTGTTTGTGGTAGGGAATCAAGTCTGTGTGTACTAACATGTGTCACCGCTCCCCCCCATCTAGTCGTAGCTCTGTGATGTTAGCATACGTATCGATTTCAACCAATGAATCATCCCACTGGGGATCATGGTCGAAAATAAGTACGACTTTGTGGGGACGTCAACAGCAGTTTACCTACGGTTAGACTAACCCCCACCATAGGAATGTGGAATTTCTACCACTGACTCATGGCTGTAAACGGCAGATTAGCACCGCCTCAATGCTCATTTGAACAGTAGGGGGTCCTTAGTTGTGATATATAAAACAATAGAGGAACAAGGGAAAGGAATAAAGAGGAATAGGCAGAGATGGAAAAGAGACTTGCAAAGTGACGGGTTGTGAAGACAATGTAACCGTAATTTGACAAACATCCCAGTGCTGAAAAATTACCAGCAAATCACTCGATTGGGATCACACACACACACACAGCAGCAGCATCGTCCCCTGCTGACAAAAACTTGGCAGGACTTTCCTGAAAAAGTGTCTCGAGACTCGGCAAAGCTTTTCCGGGTGAAACAAGCGTGAGCAGGCCAGCCAGACAGGGCACTTGCGTTGCTTGACCGCGTCCCGCTCTCTCTTGGCCACGCGCGTGCCAATTCAGGTCACGCTGGAGGTGAAGCCGGGGCCGCCCACGCGACTGCAGCCGGACGTGACACCGGCCACGCTCACCGTGTCCAACTCGCGCTCGCTCGACAGCCGCACGCTCATGCGCGCCGTCACGCTGCGGCTCACGGTGAGCGTCCGGCGCCCTGCGGTCTCGTGGCACCCACCGGCAGGCCGGTGTGGCTCATACCCATTAGGGCGTCCTCCCAGCAAACCATTCCCGGTGGTTATTGGCTCGATCAGGGGTTGGCAACAGAAGTAGCAAGAAGAGCTTGCTTTTTATTTAATTCGGTACAAAACTCTATGCATGTGAATGAATACATACATTACGTCATGAAGCAGTCGGTAAAGAGCCTCGGGTTGTGGACCGCTGGGCCACATTACAGATGCACAGCGGCCCAGTATCTGCTCATCCTACCAGTTATCTAAGAGAGCGAATGGAGGTCGCTTTGGCTAACATCTCAATGCAGGGGAACAGCCCCACTCTGAAAGTTGGGCGTATCCTACTCGCGAAATGGTTCTTGGTGGTTATTAGTTAGATCACAGATATAAGCCGCAAAGTGCTTGGATGGGCGACCGCCATGCATAACTGCTGGGCCTCTTTAGTGGACTGCAGACGGCGGTGCGGTAAATCCATTGGTTTATTGTACTTCTATGCTCCCACACGCTGTGGACCCTACCTTCACCAACCCACACGGACTAGTATGACGTAGGGGAGGCCTTCATCCAGCAGTGGATTGAGAAAGGGACATCACCCGTGTGTGTGTGTGTGCGATAACACGGCATGTCGTGTTATCGCAGGACCAGTTTGGGAACCCGACCGGTTGCGACTTGGACGGAGAGCTGGAGGTGACCATCGAGGGGAGTGAGGAGGATAAGGCAGAGGGGGAAGAGAGGCCGCTCTTCATTGGACATAAACCCTCGGTCAAAGTCCCACTCACCGCCGGCGTCGCCAAAATTCAGGTGAGCGGCAGAGGTGTGGCGCCTTCCGATTAGCACGGTTTGCTACGTGTGGTGTGAAAGAAGTTCTACATACATACATGGCCGAGCGGCTCCGAGGTAAGAGAGCCGAGTCGCCACCACTGAGCACTGTAAGCTCAACGCCAGATTCAGCCGCCTGTGATGAAACCTGGTTTTCATTTGTCGTGAGTTGATAGTCTCAGCCTGGTTACCAGTGATTACACGAATAAATCATATAAAAATAAATTCTGCAATTAATTTGGCTACGTTCCAGCTTTGAGAGTTAACAGTATGACGTGGGAGAGCCCTTCATCCAGTGCTGTTTGTGGCAGGGTGGGTGGAATATAGCTGCCCCCTGCTATGTGAACCAGAGGTAAATTTAAGGGATCTTAGGAGGAAGCTCAGGAATAAGACCAAGGGATTGTATTGCTGTGCGAGAGATACAAATCGATTCTCCGTCTCATAGCATGGCTCTTAGAGCACAGTCGAGATAACATTTGCAGAAAGGATTTTTTTAAAAACCTGCATGAATAAATAAAGAATAGTACACGGAGAAAACCCACCACCCATACGAGGGGGTGACACTCAAAACTTCGCACAGATTAATTTCTTAATATAGCCTTTTACAGCTGCCCTCTTGGCCATGCATGCTCATTTCTCATTCAAGTCCTAACCAGGCTCAACTCCGCTTAGCTTCAGAGATCGAATGCGATTGGACCTGACTTCCTGATTTGCGAGGTGATTTGCGCTGCTCTCTCTGTCGATCGATCCAGGACACCTGTGAAAACGAATGTAGTTCGTATCACAGTGTTGTTCCTGGCCAAATATTCTCATTAAATGAATTTTACCAAGGCTCACCGCTGTGCGCGGCAGAACGGATGTCAAGGACCTTGGGGACATTATTCTCGAACGTGGGCCTCTTTGTGTGCCATGGCCGGTAGCTCAAATAGTGAGCTTGAAATTACCCGCAACTCGGTCGTAAAATAAAACACGTCCCAACTATGGTTTCCCAGACCTCCCCCCTCTCTTTCCAAACAAATCACGACTGGCACCTGGTTAAATAAAGGACATTGAATTTAATTAATGCACACACACACGTGCATGCGCACGAAACAGAAATACTGCTCGTGGCTACACCAAATCCTCCGTGACTAATCTTCGTAGGCAGCCACTATTTTTTAGGCGCTTTTATGCCACTTAGGGTGTTGGCTTGTGCTCATAATTCTGACCGAAATGTAGCATGTCGTTAAGCTTTTACGAGCCGTCGTTAAGCGGACTTTAACGAGCGAGCGTGCCGATCGGCTCTGTTCCTGCTGCTTCTGCAACCGCCATCGTGGTGGCCTGCACTATTGCGATGTTTGCACTGCGGCTGACGCTGTGCGGTGGTGCACATCCCCCTTTCGCGTCCACACCGGGGGGATCCCGTGCTAGCGACATGACGATGGGCAACGGAACAGAGAGAGAGGACGCGCACAGTGTTGTCAGCTGTGCACATATACACTTGAATACAATGACAAAGATCCCTTCGCGTAGCCTAAACAGACTTGGGGGAAAGTGCTGTTATTTAGCACCTACAAAAGCCTCCACGGCACACAAAAGGGGGTGGGTGGCTAGTATCATGCCTGGCCGCCTTTGTCCACAGTGGTGATGTTGACACACCGCGGCAGGTACTTATTTGAGGCCGAGTCAACCTAGGGGAATGCCCAGGACCAGTCGAAATAATCGTCACTGGTGTTGGTCGCGAGCGGGAAAGACACTTGGTTCGCCGGGGTTCGTAACGCAGAGCTCGTGAGTGCTGCACCAACACTCCCCACACATGAACACACACACACACATATATACACACGAACATATACAGTGTACACGATCGTGTGTACACAAACATAAGCACTCAAACATTCACACATGAACATTCACATATGTGCACACGAACGTACCCACACGTGAATATATACGCACGTGCACATACATACTCAAACATACACAAAGTTCCTCCTTTTCATTCATATAAGCGATTGGGGCAGACTCGCATGCATTGTGCGTGTGTGTCAAATACACACACACACATCCACATACACGCACAAAGGCACAGATCTCCCTGTTTATCCTCAGAATATCGCGACAGACCCACGCCCATTCACACAGCGCACATGCTCACGCACGCATGCAACTGCTGCTCCGGTTCATCAGCTGTGCAGATGAGTGAGTGGATTGCTCTGTGGCTTCCTCGCGGAACAGAGTCCCTCCAAGTTGGGGCTCGGCCGAATCCCGAGAAGAAAAAAATCGAATCCGCACGAGCGACGTATTGTTTTCCTCTTTTCGTCAGAGTCCGGCGCCGAGACGGTTAAACTGGGCTACGCTTGGGGAACACGGTTTCATCTGCGCCGATTCGCAGCCTAGCGTCTAGGCGGTGCCGGCCCAGTGCGTCTCAGACCAATGTAGCAAGCGGCCTTATCTCCCCTGAGCCCCACTCCCTCAGTCGAGAGTATAATAATTCACCCTCCCCACCCCCGTGAAGATTATGGGGTCGTAATTCGTTTCAACAATGAGTTGCTTTTTTTCTGTTTTTGTTTGCAGTGTTTTTGTTCACTCCATTAGCCTAAGTGTAACATTAACATGTCACATGCATATAATAATATACATAATAATTTACGGTCTTTCGTCAGTAAACTGCTGGATGAAGCCCTCCCCATTCCGCTTTGGTCATTGGAGGTTGTTTGACCAAACTTCACCTTGCGACTCAATGGCGTGGGTTTAAGAAGCGACAGAATACCAGGACCAGTTTATGTATCGCTCGCCGCTGATCTTAGCCGTGGAGGCTGGGAATCGAAACCTAGGTCACCAGGTTCATGGGCCAGTGTACTAACCACTGCACCACTCTCCACCATTGCAGATGTTATCCTCGATGTTTTTGTCAAAGTCAAGGTGTCACTTTACTCAAATGAGCATTGATGGTCCCAAGGCAGTGGTAAAAAATTCCACGTTTTCTTTGACTTTGGGCCAGATGGCAGAGCCAACTGGAATGATATGTGGTACTATAATTGAAAGAAAGAAAAAAACCCCCCCCTCACATACGCACACTCATACAATATGTATTCATGTTAATATTTATTCCCCTATTAAAGGCATGCGAGCATGACGTATGCATGCAAGTGGTCGTTCCGTTCTGTAAGAAGGTGCTCGAGTAAAACAAACAAGTGCAGAGCTTGTTATCAATGCCGATCAGAAAACAAAAACCAACACGGCCCCAAGACACAAACAGTGCAAGCAGCCAAGGCGTTGCACGGGCAGCGTCACTCTTGACAAATTACTGCCCGAGTGCTTTGTGAGCCAGCGGTCGAGCATTTGGCAGTGGTGGCGACGGTGATGCTGGTGGTTGTCGTGGCGGTGGTGATTGTGGTATTCGGGGTCGTGGTGACGGTGTTTGTGGTTTTTGTTGTGCACAGCCACGGCAATGTCACCCGAGTGTGAACGGATTGCTCGAAGCTGCAAGACTGTGCTGTATTCTTCACAATCGGCTGTTGTGAAATGTGATTCAGAAAAAAACTACTTTTGAAAAAAGTCTGTTCTTTTTTGGACACCGCTGTAGCAATCGGGTGCTTTTGGGCCCTTCAGCTCAGAGCTTTTTTGGCGGTGTTTACCCCCCAAAAATCTGGCAGCCCTGCCTGCGTCATGCCGCAGAAGCAGCAACATTTATTAGCGCTCCATCGGAACGTCTCGTCTTAACCCAAATGTCATCCGCTCGGTGCCGAAGCCAGGGCTCCCGAGGGGAACCTCCGGCCGGCGCTGGCCCTGTGTGCACGCGGGTGATTACGATCGCGCCTTGTTGATGTCGTGTTGTTATTATGGTTTTCGGCCATGGGTCATTTTCAGATTAAGGTTTTGGGCAGTGACACTGGCTGGCACACAGTGACCTACCCCTGCCGTGTGGTACTGTTGAGTCTTTAATAAGTGTGTAATACGTTTGTAGCTATCATCTCACTCGACTCCCGTCCCCCCTCCACTGTCTCCTACCTCTCCTCTCATCTCATTATGCTACCCATAACACTCTTCTCATCGCTCTCTACCCTCCTTTAATGCACTCTCTGCTCCAGCAACCAAGGCTTTCTATCCATGCCCTCGATAAACCTTTTACTCAGTAGGAGGGCTACTAATTATTTCTGCTACCTCCAGAGTCTGGAACTATTTTTCCCCAGCCAGGTGGTGGTGATGATGAGCTATGTACAAACTGCCTATGGCAGTTGACCTAGGTTTAACAAATGTGGCTGAAACCCTGTTCTAATCTTTGTGGGGTTTTAGAATGTCTAAACTCTCTTCCAATTACTTTTTTTTAGTTGAAAGTTGGAATAAATTTTGTAAACATTTTTAAAACCCTTGTGGGGGAGTTGGTGCGGGTGGCAGGACAGAGCGACTTAAACCATGACATTTCACATGCATTGTTTACTACCTCGCTTGGTATACAGGAGGTTGGGTATATTTGGAGTATGCATGTTCTCCCCTGTTGTTGCGTGGATTTTTCTCCGGGTCCTCTGGTTTTTCTCTCCACATTTATAAACATGTGTTCAGATTGTCTGCCTGCCATAAATTTCCACACGATAAGCCACTTCGAGCTATCATTTGTGGCCAGGTCGCTTCTGAAGAAGAGCTCTATAGCTCAGTGGGCCTTACATGGTGAACAAAAATAGTTTAGATTGACGGACAGGTGCCCTTTAGTTATAATGAGTGAAGAGCACGTTGAGGACAGTGGTCCCTCTTTTAAAGGAGACGTGGGATGCATGGGCTCTTCAACCCCACCCAATGAAGACAGCGCTCGGTTACTGCTGTGTCTCGGGGCAGCCGAGGCTGCGCAGGGAAAATGCGAACCACGATGACCCATGTACTAATCCACGCCTCGCTGGAAAGCGGAAATGGCCCGCGGAGTCAAAGTGGGATTGTTAACGGTGCCGGGGGCCGGGCTCTGGACGGGATGGAGGGATGGTGCGCGCGCATTTTTAGTTGATGAAGATGCGCTCTTGGATGTAGACAGTCACGAGTCGAATGCAACGGAGCTGTTTGATGTGGCTAATTGAATTTCCAGTGTTTGCATGGGCAAATGTCACGTGACCGGGTGTGTGTGTGTATGTATGCACAGGCTTTTAAGTTTGTGTATACGTGTGTGTATGTGAACAGGCCACTGCTTGAGTAGCGGTCCTGTGGTTCGCGTACTGCACTCATATCCAAGCGATCTGGATTCGATTCCTTGCCACAGCTAGCATCAGCGGTGGTTCTAGGCCTAGATCAACTCAGCTTTCAACGGGTAACTGGTGCAGTGTGTGTAATGATCATCAATTGGCCGGGCGCTGTGCTGGCCACCACAAATACTTGTGCCATGTCGGCAGCCATCATAGGTGATCGTTAACTGTACTTTTTCAAACAGCTTTTGGACAGGCCACCCCATAAGAAGTGGTGGTTCAGTAGTTAGCACACTGCTGTTGCATCCTATCCCATCGCCCTGGGTTTGAATCCTGACTACGGACAATATAAGGGGTGAGTGGTTATGAAATTGCGTGCGTCTTCACAACCGATTCCGACTTAAATGTGTATGTAACTGGTTGTCGTATATAAACATTAGAAACTGGCTGGGAGTGGTGTGGGCCACGCCATCCCCTCGTGTGCTGTGGCAGCCTGAAGTACTTGCCTCAACCACCTGTATAACTGCATGGGTGTTTGTGTTGTGTATGTCAACTGTTGTATATGTAGGTGTGTTATATTTGTGTGTGCATGCGATATTGTGTGTGTGGATTGTGTGGTCATGTGCGTGTGTAAGTGTGTTGGGCATAGCACCATGCCGAGCACAACTTGTCCACTTGTGAAATGAATGAGTGCGTGCAGGTGCATTTGCGTAAGTGTGCCTGTGTGTGTCTCATTCCGTCCGTGTGTCAGTGTGCTCGACTTCCTAAGTTCATCTTTGTTTCTTTAGCTTGTGTTCGTGTGTTTGTATGGATGTGTGCGCATGCATGTTTTCAATTTCTGCAGTTCAGATTCGTTTTTCTAGCTCAATCATTTGCGTCCTGTGCAAGTTTGTGCGTGTGTGTGTGAATGCATAAGTGTGTGCGTGCATTCAGCTTACTTACGTTCATATTCATTTATTTAGTTCATCTTCATAATTGCATCCCGTGCAAGTCCGTGTGTTCATGCATGTGTGCATCAATCTTTTTTTTGTGTGTGTGTGAGATTGTGGGGAGTGGGAGTGTTGTCGTTAGCGTTTTGCGCTTTGAACCCGGCGATACGGGTTCGATTCCCGCTCACGGTCAACACCAGTGACGATTAATCGAATCGGTCTTTGGTCTCCCCTAGGTCGACTCAGCCTCAAATGAGTATGGTGCGGTGTGTAAACATTGCCGCTAGGGAGACAAGGGCGGTCGGGCGTGGTGCTGACCACCCACCGCCTCGTATGCCGTACCGGCCTTCATAGGTACTCGCTAACAACACTTGCCCCAACAGTCTGTTAAGGCTATACGGGGTTCCTTGTCTTTGATCTTCGTGTGCGAATGAATGCCCGTGAGTGTGAATGTACGCGTGTGCGCGTGTGTGTGCCTGCATGCCACTGCAGCTGCACTAGTTGTTAGAAAATTCCAAGTGCAGATGGGCGTGCGGTGAGTACGTCCAGCCGCGCGCAGCTTTGTGGATCGAATCCAAAAGTGCCCCACAACTTGTGTTTTTTTTAATCACCTCGCTTATTTCCTGACCATGCAATGGAGTAATCACATTTACTCTGCCATATTGGTTCCGGGGGGTTTTTCAGAGAATGCTAAAGGGAAACTATAAATACAGCCGTGTTTGCGTGCGCGCTCTTAAATTAAGACAGAAACAATGAGCCCCCGCCTACCCAGACCTGTTCGCTCGCTCGCTTGCACACACAGCAACGGCATGGCTTTTCCCCCCGAATGTAGACTCTGAATGGAAAAATAATATGGATTTATTTGACTGTACTTGGTTAAGCAAAAGTGGAAGAGGCTGGGTGATTTAGAGGGTGCGTGCCTATGTCAGGGCATTGAGCCAGCACCTTTTGAGGTGACCTGGGTTCAAGCCCTGGGCTGTGATGTCTCAGGAGGCTGATGCTGATAGGTCGTCAGAACACAAAGCCAGTACTTCCGAAGACCTTGGTTGGAGCCCCATGAGCGGCTGTTTTTTTGTGTGTCCAATCACGGAGTTTTTTAGTATTTTTTTCATGCTTCTTTGTTTTGCAATCTACATCAGGGCGAGTTTTCCCATCTGGCATGACATGGCCTAAGTGTATCGTTACAGTCGCCAACTCTTGCAAGCAATGACGTCCACAATGCAATTACAATACAATTTGGATTTTTGTAAAGCATAGAAATACGACTGCATTTGCAACATGCTCTTCAAAAACAGGAGGCATTTTTTTCTTTATAGGGAGAAAGGGGGAGGCAATTAAGTCATAGGAGTCATAGGCAGAGGATAAAAGGGTAGCTCACGAGCCTGGGCTTGAACAGGGGCAGGTACTGGCGGAGCCAGTGGGAGGATGGGGTGGCACGTGCTCCCCCAATGATCCGATCGAAATCCCTAATTTCGATCGGATCATTGGGGTTTATTAGTAATAAATCGGCATTTTGCGACCCCCACTGCCACTGTGTAGCATATTATTAAGTGCCAGGGACTCTATGAGATGATAGGACAATAGTCTGAGTCCATAATTGGCAATAAGTAACGGCAAAGCAGTTATAAGTGACTCACAGAACTGTGCGCAGTTGCGTATACAGAGTCCACGACTTCCCTGAAGGAATTCACCTTCAGCAAACGCGATGCCGATCACACAACGCGGTTCGAATTCGACCCTCAATCGATGGCTGCACCATCGCCGCGCATGCATCGAATTAAAAAACAAGGGACATGTCCTTACTTACTAACAACTCCTATAATTTTTCATTGCTGGAGGGGTTGCCCCCCCTACCTGAAAATCCTGGCTCCGCCATTGGGGGCAGGCAGTCGACAGCACGGATGTATTGATTCATCAATCTACATCTGTTCTTATGCTCGCGATCGATTAATATCCATTCTTACATTTGGTACGGCACATGTGTTGAACTGCGTGCATGAAACTCAATGAAATCCGCATTCATTGTTCACGTCATGATGGGTTTACATGACCCCTGCAGCTGCCACCACAGCCGCCACCGCATTCACCGCAATGGGGAAAAAACGTTCCTTGACTAATGGTTAGAATCGCCACCTATGGTTTGTGGCCCATGAATCATAACGGTTCATTCAATCTCAAATGATTACTAGCCCAGTCCCTTGACATCCACTACCCGGCTGATGGCTCACTTGGCCGTCGCGTTTAACCGCACTCACGGACCCGCGAGGCTGCTGCTCAGGAGCCGGAAACGTTGTTCCGCTTCGCTTGAGCCATGTCAGTGCGGGTAGTCCACGCGTCGCTTGTGCCCGTCCATCCCCCTCCCGTGGTGCCCCGGCCTAATGACCGGTTCTCAGCCTCGCGAATCAGCTGTTTGCGGTTGAAGCTGTGAAAGTCCTGCAATGCTCCGAATCCATCGCCAATTCTTCCTCCTGCGCCCTCTTCTTTTTTTTTCAAGTCCCGTGACAATCGGTGGATCAGGCCGGAGTCCATGTCTTGGAGATTCGCCAAGCGGGATCGCTCGGAGCCGAGTCTGTCTTTGCTGTAAGCAAGCAGTTGCAAAAATGTCCGCATCTAAGCGAATTCGGTTGCATGCAACCAAGTTGCGCGACTGATCGCCCTGGTGTGGACCCAGATTTATCCGATGGCTTTCGGATGGTTAGCTGAATCTGTTGATGTGACCAAAGAACTGCGATTTTGTTTAATGGTGGATATTAAGTTGTTCTATCTGTCCTGGTTGGTCAGTAATTGTGATTGTACGTGTTCGTTAGTTGGGTGCGCTGTCCGTTAGATCTGTGGTAACTTCCAAAAGTCTTTAATATCACAACCAGGTCAGGGAAACGTCATGCATACACGTGGTTTATGTGACGCTTTCCAATATGCGTTTGTCTTTTGAAGTATTTAATTAACAGCGTGATAGCTGATGGGAAGCTGTCAAGATGAGCGTGCTTGCAAATTTGAAAATGCAATACTCCTTTTTGTTTTGGTTTGTGACTCCCAGTATTTTGCAACCTCTTAGTTAATTCGGCTGATAGATTTTATGGTTTTAATTGGGTAAATCCCTAAAGGTAACACAATGTTCTCCTAAAGTTTGGACAAATTATATGGTGATGCTGCTGCTGCGTTGGACAAGGACAGTTTAGAAAAAAAATCTCAACGTTTGTGTCAATACCACTGCCTTAAAAGAAAGAAAGGAGGCAAAGTTTTGGGCAATCCCCTTTCTAGATAGCACATGTGTACTAAATATTATTTACTTTTAATGCAGTGTTATTGACATGTTTTGTGTTATTATACTGGAGTTTGGTTCATATTGGATCAGATTTACAAGAACTACAGTGCCCACCAGAATATGAATGGGCAAAGAGAGCTAATTCGTGAATGCTTTCAACTTTAGTTTGAAATTGGCAAAAAGAATGCGGGCCACTTGCGTTCTGAAGACATTCCACGGCAAAGTTCACTGTGTCTGTAATGTGGAGGAAGCACTGGTGACTTGACAATCGCGCGTCCTGCGATGGCGATTGACTGTCACGGAAAGATTCCTCCCGTCGCCGGGAATCTCCCAAAGCCGTTTGAAATGACCAACGCTCACCCGAAAGTGACTGTGCCTGACCCGAAGGTGACCTGGACGTGACTCTAAAATGTGCGAAAGTGACTTCTGGTGAACTGGAAGGGACTTGAAATGCCAGTGGGGAAGGCCGGCGGGGGGGGGGGGGGGGGCTTGGGTGTCAATTGCGTAGGGACCTTGAACACCGGGAGACACAGCGCCGGCTGAGATTTGCGGCCGGAAGCGTGCTTTCCTGCGGCGCAGCAAAGTGGAGAGGTGTGGGGCACGTGGAAATGGCGGAGTTGACGGGCGGTTGCACACGCAGTGGGGAGGCGGCTGCTGAAAGCGAAAGCTCTTTACAAACTTTATTTATTTATGATAGACGCCCAATAGTGCTTCCTCTCTTCATGTTCGTCAAGTCGTTGTCACTGCTGATGACTAGTCCACCCCTTGGTAGTTGTACTGCACTTCTTATTTTGTATGACGGGAGAAGCTTCCAATGGGACGTCTCGTTTGGCGATCCACTCGGTGGCTTCCTGAAATGAAGCACAGATCTGAGTGGGTGGGTTAATGCGATATGTTCCACGCTCTGGGACTTGGAGGTCACATCACTCATCTTCCCCTTGTGAAGCAGGTGGCCGCATCCCCCTTGTCCTGTGCGAATTTGGATGAGTGCTGTCCACTGTCTTCAAGGGAGGTCGAAGCCAGGGACCTCTGCTTTTCGTTCAGTGGTGAGGTGTTGGTTCTTTATTTTGCATGCGTCCCATGATTCCGTCCGTTTCTACTGCACTCGGGTCTGATAAATCGAAACCAAAGCAGTTTTAAAACGCAGCCCCTATATCTGCCACTTTCAGGCAAATTCTACTCATAGTATCGTCCGTCTCCCATGACCGGGATGGGAGTCGGATTTAATTATCAACATCATTCAGGAAACTGTGCAACAGGCAGCCCCATAAAAACAGCTGTGTGCGCTAATGGACAGTCGCTTCCAGACGCAAACACAGGCAGCACGTGCATGTCGATGTTCTTACTCGAATGCGGAGTTCTGGAGCACGATCTTAGATTTGGCCATTTGATTTGTGGCCTCACCAACATTAATATTACCGCCATATTTAATAATTATGGCGCAGCTCCTGCCATAGACGTCGTAATTCTCTCTGTGGATGTTCTGTTGCCTTGCGGCTGCCAATATCAACAGCAATTGATATGTTTTTCTCACTGCTCCTCAAATCCTGAACTTGCGCGTACATCTCAGTGTGTGTGTGTGCGAGGGTGGACGTGTGTCATGTGTATGTCTATTTCCGAGCATGTCTGGCGCGGTGGGTAGAGCGCCCTGCTCGCAAATCAGGTTACGAGTTCAAATCCCGGTCGAGCGCATCGATCGCCCTGTGGTTGCTAAAACACATGTACCATTTTGTGAGAAGCCAACCAGAGCTGTTTGTACGGATAGTCCTGCTCCCTCCACAGGCATGTGCAAATCCCACTGCTGATGTTTGTGGCATGTGTGTGTTGGGGCAGTGGTGCTGTGGTTCGTTTGCTGTACTCTGAAAATTGCCTGAAATGGACATCGGCCCCTCCCGTAGGTTGACTCAACATAAAATGAGCACCTGGTGCGTACATTGAGAGATGAAACTGGTGTGCTGGTGTTAATTTATGCTCGCCAGCAACACCTGCCTCAATAATCTTATGCAGGCTATACGGAGGGTCTTTGTTTTGCAATGTCCAGTGTGCACGCAAGCACGTGCGTGAATGCCTGCGAAACACGTTTGGTTGTTTCCCTAGCCTGTCCGCACGTCCCTCCATAGCCTCGCCCCTCTGCGCTGTCAAAAGACGTTGGGGAAGCGAGCGAGAGGCGTTTTTCCTCTTCCCATGGTCACATCCACCCATGCCACGTTTGATTTGGCTCTGGCCATCGCCCCCCCTGCCCCCTCAACATCTCCTACCCCGTCGCTCCCCCTACCAAAGCCTCCTCTCCCACCACCATCCATCCACCAACCCTTTCCTCCATCCGCTCTTCTCTACGCTCACAACCACCCGCCCTTCCTCCACACGCCCATATGCCCCCCCCCCCCGCCAATCAATCCTCCCCCCTCGCCCCTGTCTTTTTCTTTCTTCACGTCACGCCGATGCCTCTCGCCAAACCAAACGGCGTAGTTGCCAAGCCAAACGTCGGCCGGCGATTGAGACGCACATCGGCGGTCGGCGAGGCCGCACGGCCCTAGCCGTTTCCCATGAACAACGATGACCGGCTCCACCATCGTGGGGCACAGGCGGCGGCGCGGACGGCTGCTCGAGGCGCCGTGGTTTTGTATGCGGCAGCGAGGAGCGGATTACGGCGTCGGTGACGACAGTCGGGGGGGCTGGGATTTGAGAATAAAAAAAGCACCATGACGGCCGTGAGAGCCGCTGCAGCCATAGCCGGTTTATTTTTGTTGATTACAGAGAGATTAAAAGCGAGACGTTTTGGCTGTCGGCTGAATTGTCAGCGTGGCTGGTTTGCGACGGTGCCAGCCTTGTTGCGATTTGCAAGCGCGCAAGTTCAAATCTCACTCTGGGTTAAATTTACTGACCGACATCGTGATCATTGCCCCTTGTACATGTACAGCCGTTTTGTAAGTCCACTGCTGGGTGAGGCTCCCCCCTCCACCTGCATCCCTCATGCTGTGTGGGTTGTGGGGGTTATTTTTTTTTTATCATACTTCACGCCGGTCAATGCGGGTTGCTGGAGGCGACGGGGAGCGTAAATGAGGCCAAGCACAAGTACATTTCAAAAATAGAAATCAGCATGGGTGCAAGGGGGTAGATAGTTGGTTGGAATGCAAGACCGTGAGGGATGATAATGGCTTGGGGGAGGCCTTCATTCAGGTGCGAGATATATCATGGCTGATGACGATGAGCGATCGTCATAATCATTGTGGTGCAGCCCCAATAGGCTTGTGTAGCGAGTCTACCGGGCGCCGTTAACGGTGAGCGGCAATGCCTACAAACCGTGGGGCGTCCGCTGCAAACAAATTGAATTGGCAGTGCATAGAGGCTTGTTAAGCAAGCGCACATCCTCTGTGGCTGGAGGGGACGTGAGCAGCTTTATGTCTGTGTGTCTAAGCTGTGAACATGATTCATTGGTTAATGAGACCCCTCCCCGACCACCTTTGTCACCTCTCCAGGTACACTCACAGTCAGGTTGCAGGTTCAATTCCCAGTGGGGGGTCGACTGCGGTAGTAAAATTGAGTGGTGCCTTCATGTAAAGTAAAAAGTGATCGTCCTGGTTCTTGCCATGGGAATGTGAAATGTTGTTGGCTGCTTAGCTCGGAGCCACCAAGGGAGGTGATCGCCGACCCGTTCTTTATTTTGAGCATGGATCACAAGATTCACATGATTAAAAACCAGAGGAGAGTCCGTTGAGACCGAGACTGTTTTAACAAGGGAAACCTGCGTTACAAAGGAAATATAACGCGCACACATTTTTCCCCATCCTCGTTCTGCTTCTTGCACTGCTCGACTTTGGAATTCCCTCCCAATCTTCTCCGTTTCCCCAGTTCCCATAACCTCCACTCAATTTTAAGAAACGTAACGAACCGTATCTGTTTCACTTTCAGTAGTTACTATTAGTCGCTGTCTGATCGGCGTTTTGCGCCTTTGGGCCTGCGCTCAGCCACCGTGATTTAAAAAAAAACATAAAATAAAAGAGAGGATTTCCAATGAGAAACGAGTACCGCCTAGGCTCTCAAACAATTATTTGGGACTTTCTCTGCGAGTCCCCAAGTCAACTGTGCTTTGTGCTGCTGGTAATTAGCGGCTCTGCTGATGAGATTAGTTTTTGTAGGTTAATTTACAGCATCAAGTGCACTTCTTTTCTGCGGTACATTCACTTTCAGTAGTTACTATTAGTCGCTGTCTGATCGGCGTTTTGCGCCTTTGGGCCTGCGCTCAGCCACCGTGATTTAAAAAAAAACATAAAATAAAAGAGAGGATTTCCAATGAGAAACGAGTACCGCCTAGGCTCTCAAACAATTATTTGGGACTTTCTCTGCGAGTCCCCAAGTCAACTGTGCTTTGTGCTGCTGGTAATTAGCGGCTCTGCTGATGAGATTAGTTTTTGTAGGTTAATTTACAGCATCAAGTGCACTTCTTTTCTGCGGTACATTCACCATTGTCATATTCAGGTCCACGGGCCATTTCCGCTTTCCAGCGAGGCGTGGATTAGTACATGGGTCATCGTGGTTCGCATTTGCCCTGCGCAGCCTCGGCTGCCCCGAGACACAGCAGTAACCGAGCGCTGTCTTCATTGGGCGGGGTTGAGGAGCCCATGCATTCCACGTCTCATTTAATAGAGAGACCACTGCCCTCAACGTGCCCTTTACTCTTTATAAATAAAGGGCATCTCTCGGTCTATCTAAACTATTTTTTCTTTTACCAGGTAAGGCCCACTGAGCTATGTAGATCTATTTCAGAAGCGACCTGGCCACAAATGATAGCTCAAGGAAGTAGCTTATCGCATGGAAATGGATAGCAGCCAAATACTTTGAACGCGTTTCTTCTAAATGTGGAGGGAAAAAAAACTGGGGGACCCGGAGATGAATCCACGTGACCACGGGGAGAACATGCAAAACACCAAATGTACAGTAGGCATCAGGGTCGGGATCGAACCCACGACTTTCTGTATACCAGGTGAGGTAATTAACTTCTCGCCACCGTGGCGCCCGTCTTTTCACCTCTGCCACAACAGCGGCCGAGCGGGGCTATGTCCGGGCTATAGGGTGCGAGGGCTAATCGCGGGCCCCTGGGGGGTGGGGGGGGCAGCCAGGCGTGTGGAGTGGAAAGGAAAGCACCAGGCCCAGCCCTTTCCCGTGCTATTGATGTTGTGCTACTTTCATTGTGTGCGCGTGGGTGTTGGCATCGCATTTGCAAAGTGCTGCCGTGGCCCTGGGAACCCTGGTGGTACTGGGAACCCTGGTACCGTTAGTTCCTGGCCATGCGTGTACTCAAGTGCCCTGGTGGTGTGGCTACAAACTTTTTTTATTTATTTTACTAGGAAAGGCCCGCTGAGCTATATAGCTCTTTTTCAGAAGCGACCTGGCCACAAATCATAGCTCGGCAAAGTGACTTATGTGGAAAATTATAGCAGCCAAACACTCTAAAAGCAGATTTCTAAATGTGGAGGTAAAAGCCAGAGGACCCGGAGAAAAAGCCACACGATCACATGTGCAGGCGTTGGGGTTGGGATCTAACCCACAATCTCCTGTATATCAGGCGAGGCAGTTGCATATCGCCACCGTGGAGTGCCCTCTCACCACCGCGAATGACTCTAGAGACTCAGAACCAGCGATCGAACCCATGTTAAATTTTGATTTAAAGCTTTCGTGAGCTAAGAATACGAACCCATGTTTTTAGAAGTGATGGCTCATTTCGAGGTGGTCAGTAGATGGCGGTACGTAAGTTTATGTTTGAGTCTGTGCAAGGCTCTGAGGGTTACCTCCTCATCCATGTTGGTTTTCTCCGGGCGCTGTTGGCTTTTGCCGACATGAAGCCAAACTTTCATTGATAGAATTGGCCAAACTTCTTAATGAATGTAGCAGGTCTGTGACTCAATGAAGCTCACCTGAATAAATGGCATGATTAATATTATGGTTGAAGTGGTAGCACAGTGGTTAGCTAACTGTGCTCAAAACATGGAGACCTAAGTTTGATTCCTGGCCGCATCTAACATCTGTGGTGAGTTATATATATGAAACTAGTCCTTCACCAACCCACACTGACCAGACAACAACCCCCATGACCAATACGGCGAACTCCAGGGTTGGATTTTAGCTATAACCTGGACTTTAAACGTCTGAGAGACACCCACACATGGATTGAACTCAGGAACTTCACAAGTGCTGGCTGATTACTCTAACATGAACATCAAACCTTGGAGAGACACCTAGTCCCAGGGGCTTGAATCCAGTGTGCTTCAAAGCTATTGTGCTTATTGCTCTTACTTTGAATTCATCCTCCTAAGAGACACCTACACCCTGGGATTGAATCCAGGCACTCCGAGGCGCGCTGGCTGCCACGCCCTAACGTGGCATCATCCCCCTTAGGGAGGCTGCCGTCCTTGCCTGCCGCGTGTTTGTTTGTCTGAGTGACCGAGCGGCCTCATTTTGCACGGAAAAAGAAAGAAAAACCTTCGCGCCACAACGCTAGCTTTGTCCACACATCGTGAAAAATGTCACGGTCCCAAGACATTGCAGGGACGAGCGAGTTAGCGAGCGGGCGGGTGAGCGGGCGGGCGGATGGGGCAGCGAGCGGATGGGGGAGTGGGCGGACGGGGGAGCGGACGGGCGGGCGAGCAGACGGGGGAGCGAGTGGGTAAGCAGGTGGACTTTAGGCTTGGTTCTGTGGTACGGCGGTGATGCACTGCTTTGGGTCACAAATGCCACCCTACTCGCACGACCGTACTGGCCCAACACCATGGAGCACAGATGTACAAGTATGACAAATTTATTTTTCTGCACTGCCCTTTGCTGCCCACCAAATAGCGCCGCAAGCCCTGTGACAGCCTGTTTGTGCGTCACAGTTGTTCGTACATAGTGCCACCCGGAATCAACGCTGCTCAGCGACTGAAATCGGACGGGATCGGGCTCTTTACGAGTAATTTGGTCGCTGGCCATCCATTTGTCATTTGAGTTAGAGTACTGACACCCACACGGGAGTGGGATTGCCTCCTCTTGCGGGCGATGACATCGCAGCATCTATAAAAAAAAATAACAACCGACCTTTCAGCAGCATAACACAGAGGGACTCCTGTTTGATTCAATCAATGGTGCGTCAGTTGAAGCAAAGGGCAGGTTTCTTGGGTTCAGCACAGCTAGTCAATCGCCAGTTCAACTGGGGTGAGATCAAGTGTGGGTACTCGATCTTCTTCCAAGGCACCTGGTGAGCATGGAAAGAATAGGTCAAATAACCTCGAGGGGCAATCTAGGGCTCTCTTAGAGGCCTTTCTGCCAACAGTGGCATGAGAAAGCATTTGTAGGGCTGCACTTTTACCTCCACATATAGAGAAACGTTCTTTTAGATTATTTTGCTGCTATAAATCTCCACGTGATAAGCCACTTCGTTGAGCTATCATTCGTGGCCAGGTTGCTTTTGAAAACGAAGCTGATAGTTGAGTGAGCTTTACCAGGTGATATAAAAATAGTTTAGTTTTATTTGTATATTTTTAAGTGATTTGTTTACCTTTCCTGTACTTTCCACTCCTGTCGTGTGTTGGTATTGTTTGTCGTTATAACGTTCTGACCCGCCCCTACTGGACGTCTTTGAAAAGTAGCTTTATAGCTCATCAGATTCCTCCAGTATAATTAAGTATTCTGATTCTGATCTTTTTATGGTGAGCTAGGAGAACTGGGGGCTCCACCCCAGATATGGCAACGGTATTCCAAGTTTGGCGCGACTTGTGCCAGGCAGCTCCCTGGCCACGCGGCTCCTCTGGGCGTTTGGCTCCTGGTTTCTAAAGTGCGAGGTCCAGCAAGCCGCTAATTACTCTAAGATGTAACCCCGTAATTTGTCATCAAGTTTCTTCATTTTTATTCAAAGTCGCGTCCAAGGAAAATATTTTGCCACTATATTTGCATTTTGTAGCCGTGAGCACGAAGGCTCCTCTTTGTTTCCCGGCGTCGCGTAATGTTGTTCTAGCGCTGTACCTTGAATGATGAATGTAGAAACATTGCGACCCTCAAGTGGGCTCGGAATGTTGAATAAGCGTAATTTTTTCAATGTGTGTGTTAATTGCCTTCAGGTTACATGTGATTTTAATTGGGGTATTTATAAAGATAATAAACTAATGTTTTGATGCAATACAGACCAGTTGGACCAACCATGCGTCTCATGTTCTCTTGTGTCACATGTCCTGTGTCACATGTCCTGTGTCTCATGTCCTGTGTCTCATGCCCTCCATTGTTTGGTGATTCTCTCTCTCTGTCATACCCTCCTGTGTCTCATAAATTGGTACTTTGTGTCTCCAGGTTGAGTAGACAGCAAAGTGAACTCCTTGATAACTAGAGCTCTCAGAGGCAATGTGTGGGCTCCCACAACACCGGTTCTCCTGGGAGGCTGCTTGGGCTGCACCGTGGAGAAAGCGATGAAAGCCACTGCCAGCACATTCCAGTTTCTCAATCCACCCTCCACGCGTTAACGCCTTAGACTGGAAAACCCAAGGCGAACTTTGTTACATCTGAAACCCGGACCAACGAACCGCCACTCTTCTCATGTTCTTCCATGTGTCGGGTGCCCCTGTGTTTCCTGTCTTGCTGTGTTTCCTGCTGCCCATGTGCTTGTTGTACCCCATGTGCGTCGGTAGCCCTTGCTACAACTGCACCTAGCAGGAGTGTGCCCTGCTGTGCGGTTGAACCGCCCGTACGTGTGTGACAGTATATCTCTCTCTCCCGCGGTCTCTTCCGCCGCCACCCCCCCCCCCTCCCGCTCCTCGTGCCGCAGAGCCTGGTGCTGGCGGAGGACACACCGGGCCACGACAGCGCAAAGTACATGCTGTGCTTCGAGGTGCGCGGCAAGGCCCTGCCGAAAGAGCCGCCCGTGCAGCCCTACAGACTCCCCTTCATGTTCTACAATGGTACGACCACAGCCGTAGCCAGGCAACTTGTTTACCCGGAGCAATGTGCTATCCTCACCCCACCCCACACATACTGCTGCGGCCCCGGCACTGCCCCAACGAACCTTTGGAGCCGGAGCCACCGTCAGCCCCTGCCCGCTGATTGCTTCGTTTCCGGCGATTTGGTCACACATTTAGTCGAGCGGGATGCCTGCGGCAGCCCCCTGCCCATCCCACTCTTGCTCTGGCGATGGGTTATGACAGCCACTGCAGCAGCAAGCCCAAAAGACACCATTGCTGATGAGGCCAAAAAGGTCATAGCCAGTCCAGAGTTTGTTTAAACAAAGGCTGCCGGGTGATTTTGGTCTGCAAAAGCAAGAGCAACTCGACCGCCTCGTAATTTATTTAGAATAAAGACTCTCGCACTTGGCACGCGAGAGTGTAGGC
Organism: Petromyzon marinus; assembly: GCF_048934315.1. Lineage (NCBI taxonomy): Eukaryota > Metazoa > Chordata > Hyperoartia > Petromyzontiformes > Petromyzontidae > Petromyzon > Petromyzon marinus. The sequence goes on along the minus strand of NC_133709.1, from coordinate 8,257,371 downwards.
CAAAATCTGCTCATGAGACCAGAAAGGAAGAAGCCAGTCCAGAGTGTGCCTATGGAATCGAATGCTGCATGTTGCCGCCAACACATTCCTCCCATGACGTTTTTGTAGATGGCAAGAAGCAGCAGGAAATGGCGATGCTGTCGAAGCAACGGGATCAGCTGTCGAGCATTGTGGTGAAAATACGGAGCATGCTGGAAATTAAGGAGAAGCTCGTGAAGGAGCTCAAAGGTGACATGAGCACATGTCCAGACACGCACACATGTCCAGACACGCACACATGTCCAGACACGGACAAAGACAAACACGCATTTACGGATGGACATGCATGCACAGACATGTACAAACACACACGCTTACATGTGGACACTCACACAAACAATATGGAGCCTTTCAGAGACTGTTGAGGCAAGTGCTATTTGTGCGCACCGATGCAGGCCAACACGCTATGTATGTCGAGGGTCTTTTGTACCATACATAGCCCACCGTGCTCATTGGAGATGCAGTACACTCAGGCCCAAGACTGATATAGATAATGGTCACTAGCTTTGGCTGTGACCGGGCATCGAACTCGGTGTGCTGGGTTCATAGTGCAGTGCGCTAACCGGTACACTACCGCTCCCCATCCACACACACACACACACATGCACGCGTGTGCTCGCACATGTACCCACGCCGACACGTGCAACAATGCTCTTGGGAACCGAGGTGCGGAGATGGGATGCGAAGCACGGAGACCGCACAGCGACGGTAAAGAAAGTAAGGGAGACCGGAAGCCTAGCTGGAGCGATGCGAAGTGAAGGCAGCCGGAGGTAGTGAGATGTGGAAACGTTACGCCGCGCGGAGGGGCCGAGTGTTTACGTATGCCTCTGTTGTGATCCCGCTGCAGTGGGGCAGAGAGAAGCCGCCACCAAGGAGCAGAAGCTGCGTGCGGATCTCCGCAAGCAGAACGTCCCCGACATGCAGCTCAACACGGTGAGACCCACCAGCCGCAGCACTCGGTCACACTGCCCAATGCACAGGCTGGTCCGCTCAGCCCGAACACCCTGCCCCAGACACGCTCCGTTGTCTGTGTAACCAAAACAACAGCAGGCAGAGCTGACCGGCAGTGTTCGGATTGCGTGTGGGCGTGCATAACAGCGAGCCGCTTGCGCTCCTGTGTCTCGTGGGCCACTGTGCTTCATGCCCTCCTCTGTCCCGTGCCCTTATCTGGTGCGCCCTCCACGTGTGCAGTGTGTGGCTCCTTGTCGTCGGAAGTAACGTTTAGAGTGGACTTTGAACCACAGCAGCTTACGCTCATAACCAGCGGTTTAGAGTTCCTTGCCCGCGCACTCAGCTGTGTCTGCGTGGCTGAGTCCACGTGCCCCCCCCCCTCCCCCCCCGTGCGTGCAGGTGGAGGTGGTGGATGAGCTGATTCAATCGCTCAGGGAGCGGCACGAGCTTCTCGTGCAGCAGCCACGCCGCACGTGCACCCTGCCGCCATACCCACGCGTCGACCAGGAAATCCTGGGCAAGGTGCCTTTTCTGCACAAACGATGCCTGCTCGCTTAAGTCAGTGCACGCCCAGATTCCAAGAACTCGCCCTTGGACTTGCTCGCTCGTTCGCCCACGGTATCGCTGCCCTGCAGCGACTCGCCCACTTGCCCTCTAACCATCTTTGATCCGACCTTTTATCAACAGTTCACCCAACCTCCACCGTCTAATTCACTCGCTCGCCGATCGTGCACCCGACCAGCACTTAACCATTACTCAACTCACCCACCGCCATTTACCTCACTCGCCCCACTTTCCACGAGCTCATCCACTCTCCGACTCTCTATCAATACTCAACAATCACCACCACCACGAATTTTACTCGCATAACTACCAACCATCAACTCGCCCATTCACCCACAACCCCCAAACTCAACCACCCTTTAAAAACTCGCCCATCTCCCATAAACTCCACTTGTTCACCCTTCCCCAACTGACCTCACCCACCTTGCCCTCACCTACGGTGACTGGATTTCGGGTTTTGCAGCCACGGCCAACTTCCGCAGCCTGCGGTGCCAGCAACCTGTCATTGGTCTTCCCCAAGGTCAACTCAGCCTTAAATGAGCACCTTATTCCGTGCGTGTAAAATATTTTCCGGGCGTGGTGCTGACCACCCACCCACTCGTGTGCTGTGCCGCCCTTCATAGGCCCTACTCGCTAACAGCACTTGCCCCCAACAGTTTGTTAAAGGCTACCCGGGGGGGCGGCCTTTGTCTTTGCATTCGCTTGCCCCGCAGCTGGGCCACTTGGCACTGATCGAGGACGACGAGGTGGCGAGGGTTTTGTCGTGGCACATGAGCGGCGACATGGACTGCCTGCTCACCCTCACGACGGAGGCTGCCCAGCGGATCTACGCGCAGACCAATGGGCAGCAACAGCTGCTGCCCCTGAGCTCCATCTTCAGGAGAAACCTGTCTGCCTGGAACAAGTGAGGCTTATTATTTTGGTCCTCGCAAGAGGGGGACACCCGCTGCCTGTTGTGGCACCAAAAACCCTTGCAAGCAAAGCTCTGGAATACACTGGTGATTCAGTTGCGTTGGCTGCACCCCCCCCCCCCCCGACCGGGCATTTGTGTACATCTGTGGTGCAGTTAAAGTCATGGGTTCAAATCTGTTTTGTTGAGCAAGGTGAGAACTCAGTAGGCCAGGATGAGTGTAATTTGCTAGAGTGACTCTGGGGCATCAGACTGCGAGGAAGGGGGTGATGATTGCTACTTGTATAATCCCAATTGAGTGATTTGTGGGTGTTTTTCTTTATTTGGGCAAATCTGGAAGCTTACGCTGGCACACAGTGGCCTACTCATGAAAATGATGTCAGGGGATCTTTTAGCGTCTACTGCGACGCAAACTGCGGGTAGGATCTTCACGATTAATTTATTCAATCTCTCGGTGCATCAGTGATAACCAGGGCAGCCGTTGAATTCGAACCGTGAACCTCTGCAACAAGTGGCGAAACATACTACTGCTAGGCCGTGTCACTGTCCCGGGCGGAGCGGCATTGAGAAGCTTGGATAAATCCGTGGTGGAGGTACAAGTGGTAGGATTGTCGTTTGAAAGCGATTTGAAGCAGAGCAGTGCATCGCCCCCCGTGTGCTTGTAGAACGGCCCGCAGAAGCAGACGTGGCAGAACTTTTCCTGAAAGCCCTTCAAGTAATTTTTTTTTTATATTATCTGCGCACTAGGGGTGGGGATGGTGCACCTTTCCCCCCTCTCCCTGCTACAGAAGGATGTTTGTTGCATGACAGCTTGAATTGCAGGGAACTTTCCAAGGTTTTTTTGAAAGTGGTATTCTGCCGGAGGCTGTGCACACCAAGCCAAATGAGCAGTTGAGGTGAACGTGTACATTTTTATTCGTAAGTTTGTCTACTTTGTTTCCTACGTTGGACGTGTTACTGACAATTGCACATTGGTTAAAGCAGCTGCTTTTAAATGATCTAACTTACATAAAAGGGACACACTGCTGGCGCTATAGTTAGCGCTTTGTCACTTGTTCACGAAGACACCCTACATTATGGTGAGCATGGCTATTGAATAGCACGTGATTATGGTGACACCTCTTGAACCATGTGGCATCATGGAAAATACCCACAAATGCATTGCAAGCCACAACAGAGCACGTGTGTGCCGCAGGCGCTCAATTCCTCAGGACTGGACTTAACATCTCTGGTTATGCACTGTGATGGCCATATACTGGTATCGCATTAATCAGAGATCGTCAGCATTATACAGACCCAGCCATACAGCCATATTACTACTTTGGGCCGCTACAGAAAACTGAGCTCCGTTGCAATCTGTGGGGCCTTCATAAAAGTGGGATGGGCACAGCCTTGAGACTTGTTAAGCAAGTTAACATCGTCTCCAGATGATGAAAATTCCCGTCAAATGGAAAAGTTGCTCCGCCGGCCAAGACGAATGCTTTTAGATGTTCAGCAGCGGTGGCCCGATGGCTCACGGGACTAATACCAGTGCCCATGTTAGAGCACTGAGCCAGTTGGATTACTGAAATCCCCGAAGCAGGGAACACTGAGCCATCACCACTGAGATCCTAGATACAGAGAGAACACTGAGCTAGCTCCACTGAGGTCCAAGATACAGAGAGAGTACCGGAGCTAGCAGTACTGAGATGCTTGGTTTAATTCCAAGTTTCCTTTCTTTAAGTGTGGCCTCCTGAGATTGAGCCATTCATTTCATGATGTCAGCTCGACTACCACCAAATGCACAGCGCATTACATAAAATAGTTTTTTTTACTTGAATTCCAGCAGAGCCAGTCGCGATAGGTTTTCGTGTACAGCCCCAGTCTATGCGTTGAGCGACACGTGGCAAGCTACCCTTTTCACAGCTGGAGGATTACCGTGCCGTGGTTATGGTTAACAAACCGGTTATGCCATTAGTTCCATGCCATCGTTTCTGGGGTCAGTCCCCACTGACGACGACGCGAGGTCCTGCGAGAATAGGCAGTTCCTCACTTCATACCTTGATTATAGTAATCAACGGAATAATTAACAGCCCCTTTGTCATCTGACTGGTTGATGAAGGCCTTCCCGCGTCATTTCAGCCGCAGGGGTTTGTTTGACCATACTTCACCGCGCTGGTTAGTGCAGGTTTGGCGATGGGATGGGGCAAGGGCAAGAACCGGTTCAGACTTCGCTCGCCACTTATGTTAGCTGTGGCCAGGAATCAAATTCTGTTCGCAAGGTTCCAAACGAACCGCTGCGCTAACCGCCGGGCCAGTGGCCCATCACTGCAGCACATTACAAGCTGAAATTACAGCAGCAAGTCCTGCAGTACGTTCACCATTGTCATCTTCGTCATCAGTCATGATCTATTCACTGCTGGATGAAGGGCTTCCCAAGCCATCGCTATCCCCCGTGGTCTTGTGATGCAGTGACGCATCCAGCTGCTGCCGTGACTGATGTTTCAGCAGCGGGGGGGACCATCTCCACGTTCAACTGCCGTGTTTCTATTTATGTATTTGTTTATTTACCAGGTAAGGCCCACTGAGCTATATAGCGCTTTTTCAGAAGCGACCTGGCCACAAATGAAAGCTCAACGACGTGGCTTGTTGCGTGGAAATTTATGTCGGCCAAAATACTTTCTAAACTCGTGTTTCTAAATGTGGAGGGAAAACCCAGAGGACCGAGAGAAAAATCCACGCGACCACAGGGAGAAAGACATGCAAACTCCAAATATTACAGGCGTCAGGGTCGGGATCGAATCCATGACTTGCTGTACACCAGGCGGGGCAGTTAACATCTTGCCACCATCGTTGCCTGCTCGGCGACGAGCGTGGAACGAGCGAGCAATTTGATGTTAAAGCTGCACTAATAAAGAATTAAAGCTTTCGTGACTGCATAAATTACTCATTGTTTTTTTCGGTAAAGTCACGTATGTAGAAATACCATAAAATTGTATTAAAATAAATCAATCACGACGTTTCGACCGCAACACAAGCGATCTTCATCAGGTGTAAAAAACAAATAGCGAGGGAGCACATAGGGTGACATCAACGCAACAGATAGAGAGCGTTAAACTGCACGGAGGTAAATACAACAAGAAGATGAGAGATGAGAATTCAACAAACCTAAGAAAAATTTACGTGATGCAAAACCAGTCGGCCAACAACACAGTTAGACACTTGCCTGGTGGACCACGAATTTCAGAAGAGTGCTATATTTCGTGTTCATCCTCTGGGTTGAACATACCAGCATAGACAGAGTGAACAAATACGAGGTGCAAGGTAGGAGAAATACATATACAGGGACACCAAGAGGCAAGGAGAGGCAAGACGGACAGAGAAGCAAGAAAAAGGGCCGGAGGGATGAACAGACAGAGGCTTAAAATAAGCAATAGAGGTGGGGGGAGGGGCCAAAGAGAGCAAGGGGCACAGCAGCAGCAGAAGCGTGTTAATAAATAATTAAAGCTTTCGTGACTGCATAAATTACTCATTGGTTTTTATTTTTAATATAATTTTATGGTAATTCTACATACGTGACTTTACCGAAAAAACCAATGAGTAATTTTATGCAGTCGCGAAAGCTTTAATTCTTTATTAACACACCTCTACGGGGAAGTTACCTTTACAATTCTGTCCTCAACTTGTTGCGCCCCTTGCTTTGTTCTGCCCCTCCCCCCTCTTCTGCTGCCGTGCCCCTTGCTCTCTTTGGCCCCTCCCTCCACCTCTACTGCTTATTTTAAGCCTCTGTCTGTTCATCCCTCCGGCCCTTTTTCTTGCTTCTCTGTCCGTCTTGCCTCTTCTTGCCTCTTGGTGTCCCTGTATATGTATTTCTGCTACATTTGTACCTCGTATTTGTTCACTCTGTCTATGCTGGTATGTTCAACCCAGAGGATGAACACGAAATTTAGCACTCTTCTGAAATTCGTGGTCCGCCGGGCAAGTGTCTAACTGTGTTGTTGGCCGACTGGTTTTGCATCTCGTAATTTTTTCTTAGGTTTGTTGAATTCTCGTCTCTCATCTTGTTGTATTTACCTCCGTGCAGTTTAACGCTCTCTATGTGTTGCGTTGATGTCACCCTATGTGCTCCCTCGCTATTTGTTTTTTTTTTACACCTGATGAAGATCGCTTGTGTTGCGGTCGAAACGTCGTGATTGATTTATTTTAATATAATTTTATAGTATTTCTACATACGTGACTTTACCGAAAAAACCAATGGGTTAGAGCTGCCCTCTTCGATGAGCTCACAGTGGGCCCTGCATCCATTCTGTGCGCACGCATGCAAGCGGCACATGTGCTCGCCACCTGCTTCTCGGGCTCCGTCCCTCGCAACACGAATAAATACAAGAATTATCTTTTGGCACTGGAACCAACGATTAACCCGTAGCTTTCCCAACAACATGATTAGGCGAACCGTTCTACACCAGAAATATGGCTCCAAGTTGTTGCCGTTTGAATTCACGCAAGGATGTTTTTTCGCGTGACCTCTAACCTTCACGTAGCTAACAGCTCGTATCACTTGATGATGCCCAAACTTTTCCCTATAAATGCATCCCATCTCATCATATCTCAGAAGCTAAGCAGGGCTGAGTGGTTAGTGCTTGGATGGCTGGGAGATGAGGGCATTGAATGTCACCTCCTCGCGTGCATGGTAGAGAAACTCCACTTACTCTGGAATCCTCCCACAAGCCAAAATTAGTCAAACATCCCAATGCAGGAAAGCAACGAGGCTCTGTGAGACTTTACTGAATAATTGGATATTTTATTATTATTATACATTCCAACCCCAGTTTCCTTTTAGGGAGATCGGCAACATCATTGAGGCGGGTTCATCTGAAATTGTGGGCTAAATGGGCCCTGGTCTAGGGTTGTGTGAACACCAGAATGGTCTAACTACTGAAGACAGAGGAGTCTCAAGTAGAGACTATAAACTATATATATAAAAAAAAATATCAGGTAAGCTCCACTGAGCTATATAGTTATTTTTTAGAAGCGACCTGGCCATAAATGATTGCTCAACGAAGTGCCTTATATGATAATTGATAGCCAAGTACTGTAAACGCATATTTCTAAATGTGGAGGGAAAAACTGGAGGACCCGGAGAAGAATCAACGCGACCACGGGGAGAACATGCAAACTCCAAATGTACAGGCGTCGGGGTTGGAATCGAACCCACAACCTCCTGTATACCAGGCGAGGAAGTTAACATTTCGCCACCATGGAAAGACAATGACACTCTCAGCACGGTAGTGGTATCCTTGAGTCTTCTGGCTCAAGCTTTCCTGGGTACACAATCGGCATCGTTTAATACATGCGCATTGCTGCCAAGTAAGGGGCAGCTGGGCGTTAATGCAAGTTGTGAACAGTGGTGTCGCTCGCTCGTAGTCAAAAATGAGGGCACTGCATCGTGCCCTTTATTCCAATGTTTGGGCGGTACATTTCCTGCTACTCAATGCCAGTTTGTGCGCCCCTGCCCCACGATCACTTACAAGAAAATTACTTTTCCAGCAAAAAAACGTCGCCGCTGCCAAATCTGAATCGGCCACGTTTATTTGGCCGCACGGCGAGTCACGGTCCATCGCCGCTGCAGCAGCACGATGTGCGGTGGAAGTAGGCCACTTTCAGAGCCAATGCCGGCACTGCCAAGGCACGTGGGTTGAAACTTCACGAGCTCCCCACCCAAGATGTAACTGGGCTATCTATTTTGCGCGCGCCGCTGACTCTCATGGTTTGTGTTTTCATTCTAATCCCCTCGGCCTATTTGGCCATTGATGCGTGACCATTTCCTACTCTCCATCACAAGGCACCTGCTTGCGGTGGTCTCTCCTCTTCTCTCTGTTCGTCGCTGTGTCTTTCAACCAAGACGGCTTCCATCCCGCACTATGCTACATCTTCTTCCTGCGGCACCTTCCAGTGTTACTGTCCTCTGCAACTGGTCACCATTCACACTTGTCACACGTCCGAAATATAGCAGTTTCCTGATTAGGGCTGGCTGGTGGCCGAAACTGATGACCGTGGTAGCCGTTGGAGGGAACATGCCCGAGAGGTTAATCAGTGGATATAGAGCAATTAAATTTGCCCTGCTGATGCGAGTGAGATTGTGGAATGGCAAGATCAAAGGGTATACAATTATTAAACTCTTAAACTTTTTATTTTACCAGGTAAGGCCCCACTGAGCTATATATAGCTCTTTTTCAGAAGTGGCCTGGCCACAAATGATAGGTCAACGAAGTGGCTTATGTGGAAAACTATTGCAGACAAATACTCCAAAACGCATGTTTACCTGTATCTATTCTTGTCAGGACTTCCTTGCTTGTTGCGTGTTCTTGCTCAGAAATAATTCTCCAAAAGGCTTTAATTTTAACTAAATTATTCTCTATTGTCATCTTATTGCATTTAATAATTTTCATCATCAACAGACATCTATCCACCTTTGGATTAAGGCCTCCCCAAGCTATCGGTCCTGCGACGTAACCACCTAGCAAGAGGTGATTTAATTGCTAAACCTCCGCAGTGGACGTACCCTCAGGCATGTCCCCCCTCCCTTGGCTGCCACGTCGTTATTCTCACCCACCGGCCAGCATCTCTTCTACCCAAGGCCACTTACCTCCGCTACTTTTGGCAACATCTGCTGGCACGATGGAGGGTCCGATGTGCGAGGGATGATGTTAACTGCCCTGTTTGTAGGAATAGATGCAGTGAGGATCAGGCACGCTTAGCTTCCGCTCCGCTGGAAACTCGGTTCGCTTTGGGTGGTTTCCCGTAGGATTAGAGGGTGCCTATAGTGGGAATCAAACCTTCGACTCTGTGAAATGTGGCTCTGTGATAAGCGCCCTGGCCACTGTGATCGAGCAACCAGAAAAACATGTCACTGCTGCGTAGGTTTTTCTTGTTGTGCCGTACAGCTCTCCAATACATTTTCGTGATGTACTGCGTGTTGTTTGGCGGAAAATCCGACGTTTCACTCCCATTGGCGAGAGCTTCTTCAGAAACTGTTCCATGCCCAACAGGAACAGTTCCTTGCCCCCTCCCATTCGCCCGTCATTGACAGGAATATTCACTCGCAGTTTAGTTAGCAAACTAGGAAGGAAGTGCACTTATGTGCGGAGTTTATTACATTTAAAATATTGTTTTAAATGTTGCAATGTAAGGCTGGGAGGGGGGTTGGGAGGGCGGGATGAACCATCCCGGGACCACTAACACCCATGTGAACGCTGAAGCAAAAACATGTGACTTTGGCGGCGGCAGCAGTGCCAGCGATAAACAAAATAAAAATAAAAGAATGAAATAGAAAAAAATAAAAGCCTCTTTATCTTGCGCGTCGCCTTCAGCTGTTTGCTGAACCGTTTTTATGGTGGAGGCGGCGAGCGCGGCCCTGCATGGGTGGTCTACAGCGACAGTTGCGATGTTTAAAGCAGCGACATTTCTCTCCAGCGAGAGTTAAAATTCTTCGCGTTGGAGGGAGCCTGTCATCGTTGCTGTGCGCAGGCCCAAAACACCAACTGGATGGCTAAACGAATAGCACTGGTGAAGGTGTTAATAGTTAAGAGCATAACACGTTTCTTGAATTGAATGAGGTTATTATTATTAAGAGCTTGGGGGAGAATAGTATGATGGGAGGGCATTTCAAAATAGATCAGTATGAAGCAGTGTGGTGATTGAACACTGCGTGGATGGGACAGAACAGTGGGAATTCTTAACCTGGTTGCAGGAATCCATGAGGGAAGTTGCAAGGTTATTACCATGGTGTACATGTGTAGGGACACACTCAGAGACACTATGAGTAGCAGGCACTCTATTATCAGCCTTCACAGGTCACAAGAGGTAACTACAACTCCCATTCAGGACAGCTGACGCCGAGAAGGTGAAGACGAAGATGGCGACGAAGACTCCAGCTGCACGACGAGGGGATCCCACTCCAGGCAACAGCCCCGAGCGAAGGCTCGGGGTCCCCTTTTATCCTCCCAGCGTGGCCTCGCTCCGCCCTGGCCACGCCCCCCTTCTAGAACCTACTAGCGGGCTCCCGGGCTTACCTCACGTGCCCCCTCTATCACCTCTCCCCTACATCCCTCCCTCTGGCTTATCACTTGACCTGCTGACAGACAGGGCTGCTGCAACTGCAGATCCCCTTCTCTGTCAGCAACCCGCGCTATGCTACGTAGTGACCCATTCCATGTTACTACACATTATGTTTGTCGAACATCTTTCGCACCATACTTAGCCAACCGTCCTCATCGGAGGTCCAGGGGAAGGAGCCCAAGCTAAACACAAAAGCAGTTCTAAAGAAATGAGTTTCTAATCTAGATTTAAAAGTACATAGCTTCAGTAGCTTCCTAATATTGGAAGGAAGAGTGTTCCAGACGGCCGCAGAAGCGCATCTGAAAGCGTGCGATGCGGTGACCGTCTTTGTTCGACGGCTAGCCAGAAGTCGCTGCGAGGATGACTGGAGTTTGCGTAACGGTTTATGCTCCTAGACGAGATCAGCAAGGTATCATGGTTCATTTGTAGCAAACACTTTGTGTATAATGAGTACGACCTCATAATGTATTCGTCCGGCATCTAGAAGCCAATGCAGCTCAGCGAGCGCTGGACGGACATGGTTGTAGCAAACGAAGAGTGATAACCAGGCGATTGACTGCCAGTGAGCAAGTGACTGGAGTGAATTGGTGAGTGCTGGATCATCAATCACCCTGACTGTTTTATGATTAGTTATACCATCTGCCAGTGAGCTAGGAACTGGGTGCTCCACCCCAGATGCAACAGCAGGATTTCAACTTAGGCCGAATTTGTGCTGAGTTAGTCGATTTGTAGACACGCCATATCTTTATAAGCACAGCAAAACTGGCCACTGAATGGACATGTGCTAAAAATCTTGAGCCAGTAAATCTTTTTAAATTACACGCTGGACATTGCAGAAAATACATGTGACCACTGTTAAGCAGTTTAAGCATATGCGATGGAAGAGTTGCAATGGGCTCTCTTGTTAAATTAAAGTGGTTCCATTTAAATTAATTCGAATATTTTTGTTCAAGTTTGTAGCAAAGTAACGATGCGTGCGTCCACGTCCCCTGCGTGTGTACGTACATTGTTTTGTAAGCCAGGCCCACTCTTTCCATCGACCAACTTGACTGAAAATGATTAGTACTGATGCATTGTGGGGAACTCCATTGGCATGATGAAGAGGAAGGCAACTGGGTGAATGTGGCCGGGCCTGTACGTGTACACGTGTGGGGGTGTGTGTGTTTTCACAGGCACATGTGTGTTCGCACGCTCGCATGCGTGGGGAGCGGGAGTGTGTAGTGGCTAGCTCAATGTGCTAAGAACCTGGCAACCCGAGTTCTATTCGCGCTCACTGCCAACATTAGCGACGAATATCTGAACCGGTCCCGGGCCTCCCCTAGGTCGACTTAGTCTCAAATGAGTACACGGTGCGATGTGCCACTGTGGAGACGAAGGCGGCCGGACGTGACGTGGTGATGGTCACCCACCCCCTCTTGTGCCATAGGTGCTCGCTAACAGCACTTGCCCCAACAGTCTGTTAAAGCTACACGGGGGATCTTTGTGTTTTTGTGTGCTTGCGTACAGGCCGCTACCACACATGATCAATGGCCGCCCGTGGTTCAATGTGGAGGGGAATCCTGTGTACGCGCGCCACCTGCTCATCTTCCCAAAGCACCAGGAGCACTGCCAGACGGGTACCCAACGCGTACCACTATGCACCGCACCTGCACCAGTCCCACCAGTACACACCTGTCTGTTCCCGCACCGCACCGGTATCCACCGTACAGCCACAGCCGCGCCAGTACACCCTCTGACTACACCACTCATACTAGCACACCTGCACCGCCACACCCATCATGCACCCCCCAGACAAGTACACACCTGCACTGCATCAGCACGTACCACACCGCATCAGTACGCATCAGACCGCACCAGTGCACACCACACCGGTATGTACTACAGAGAAAGGGGGAGAAGGAGAGGAGAAGATAGAAGAATTAGAGGGAAGAGGATTGTGTGTAGAGATCACGCAATGGTGGAAGGGGGGGGGAGAGAGACTTTTTCAGTGCGGCGCCAGGTTGACTCGTGCCGAGCGTACGTACCGGGGCTCGTGGCAAGCGCTGGTGGTCACCTATGCGAGACACTAACCAAGGCGCTCTCGGCTTAGCTTCTGAGAACTGGCACGGTGGGGAGCGCGTCCTGGGGCGGTTTTGTTGTAGGTTTTGTGGAACAGATTCAAATCGTGGCGTTCGCAGAGCTCTCATCAATTTAAAAAGGAGGTGATGAATGTGTGCTGGGGTTTTTTTTTTGGTAAACGTATTTAATTCATGCATATGGACTGAGTTCGACATTTATACAAGTGGAATCTTGGCACCGATGGAAACATTCTTTTCCAGCTGTTGATATATGTATATATTAACGAAAAAAATTGAAATATTTTAAACATGTTTCAACTCTCAGGATGGTCTTACATTTTTTCCTTTTGGGATCTGCTCGGTCTAATTACGCAATATGCTCATGGCGTATTCATAAAATATGCATTCGTTTGCGAGTTGGTGAATTGGCTCGAAGGAAAAGGTGCCACAATTTTTTTCGTAAGCATTTTTCCACCCTTATATACGAACGTCTTGCGTAACAGCCGTGCGTTATTTAGATGTTGGTGCCCTTTTTAGCCTGGGAGAGGCCCGCTGAAGGGGGCTTTTTACTGCATTAAGGGAGACAAAGGAACAAAACATAAATGTAGAATACAGGTTTCCCTCGCTTTATGCGGCAGATGTGTTACAAAATAAGGGCGCACAAAGCGAAACCGCAGGAGACGGCTGCGAAACTGACCGCATAGCCACATATGATGATTGCATTCAAACTGCGTAGAGCAAATTTTGGATAGAATAGGTTAGCTGCATATCTGCAAAATCGCACTGACCGAAACCACGTAAAGTGAGGCAAATCTGTAGTCGCAGTTATAACAATTATATTTGCATTGCGTCATTCATGCCAATTGCATTTTAACAAAAAACACGTGAACCCTCTCAAGCTGTGCTCAGGACTCACCTCCAATTAGCACGGTTGGCTACGTACAGCGCGAAAAGAAGTTCAACACGCATATATGTGTAATAATTCCAGCATCCAATGGGCATGAGCTTCAGGAGCTGTTAGAAGAACTTGATCAAGAAGAAGGTAGCAAATTAATGTTCAAGGTAAAGGGGAGCCAACCAAAGACTCGTACGAGAAGTTACGCTAAACAGCTGAAAGAGATACCTGTCAGGAAGGACACACCTGGAAAACATGGCAGAGTTCATGTGCACCTGGTGCAGTTGGTGAAGGTGGAACGGGATCTAAATTATTTGACGAAGAGCTGGACGAGGGAAGGTCGGTCTACTCCAGGAAGACGCTATAGATTATGGACACGTTTGCTACGTGCGGGTAGATTGACAATCTGGAGAACCTTTGCAAACGATGACGTTCGTTCTCCAGGGATTATGCAGTTGATATATTTTAATACATAAAAACAATTGAAAACCAAATCCTAATTATTTAAAGCAACATACCAAAGTGTCAGCAGAGGAACACATTTAATCGGGGTATATTAACGGCCATGACAGGTGGGTGGGAAACATGGGCATTGACAGAATTTGGGGGCAAAAAATGTTGAGAAGTGCTCAAAGAAGCGTTGCAAGTAGCACACTTGGAATTACACTTGACAGTCCGTGGGCCCAGAGCAGATATTTCACCGGTCGGTACCACCGGAGGTGGCATCACTTTAGCGGATCCACTTTATTCATGTGGCCAGTAATGGTGAATTTGGCTAGAACCATTTTAAAAGAGTGGGGTTATCAAATAATTCACATATCGGCTGTATAAATACATCAGCAAGACTAAATTTTTGCTTACCTTAGGTTGGTACCGATTTCTGCTCGAGCCCATGGGCTGTTAGAGAGAGGGACGTGTCACCTAAGCGGTCTTTAGAATCCAGGCTGCTCCTTTTGTGTGTCCCCTGCAGTGTTCTCACAGCTGCTGGGGGATGCCATCATCCTGGACTCTCTGGACACGGCCAACCGCTACAGGCAGGAGGTGAGCACCGTGAGGCACCCACGTGTTGCCTAGAGGTGGCGCTGGGTGGCTTAGGTGTGGCGCTGGGTGGCCTAGGGGTGGCCTGGGTATGGTGCTGGGTGGCCTAAAGGTGGCGTTTGGTGGCCTAGGGGTGGCGCTGGGTGGCCTACGGGTGGTGCTGGGTGGCCTGGGTGTGGCGCTGGGTGGCCTAAAGGTGGTGCTGGGTGGACTAGGGGTGGCGCTGGGTGACCTAGGGGTGGCGCTGGGTGTCAAGTCATAGGTGGTCCAGTGGTACTGGTGACTGGTAGTATGTTAGATGCACTGGCTGAATGGCCTAGCGATGGGTAGTGTCGTCGTAGTTGTGCTGGTTGGTCTACTAATTGTTAGTGCAGAGTGGTCCAGTGATTGAGACGAGTGTGAGGGCCAGGTGGTCTAGTGTTAAGATGGTCTAGTGATGGGTAGTCTATCAGCAGTACTGGGTTGTGTAACAATGGGTGGTGTAACACTTGTTGTTCTAGAGCTGGTTGGTCTAGTAGTAGCACTGGGAAGTTTATAACCTAGTGGTCTACAGCGCCGGATGATCTGTAGTCGCCGCACCGCATCTCTCCTCAGGTCGTCAAGTCGATGTTCTGCCCGACGCTGCTGACGCGCAATGGAGAGCGAATCCGCAGCAATGGCAAGTTTGGCGGTCAGCAGAACCACGCGCCCTTGCTCGCCAAGCTCCGCGGTGCTGTCTTCGGAGCGCCCCTCCCCGCCCAGTGCCAGGAGCTCAGCAACCAGATCGGTACGGTTCCACCGCCGTCTCGTGGGTTAACGTCGTGGATTAACATCGTGGTGTGGGTTTAGGAAATACCCGTGCCACTTGCCCGGTGAATACAACCACTGCTGTCCCCCCACACTCCAGCACAGGTGGGCACTGGCAGCAGCTGTGGTGGCCATTCTGAGCCAATTTGTGCAGGTGTGTTTATCACCTGGGTAATAAACACAGAGGCTACACTAGGGCACATTTGTGCAGGGTGTGTGTGCATGTGTGCGTAGTGTAGCGGTTGGCGTGCAGCGATACAAACCCGGCGACCCGAGTTCAATTCCTTCTCACAACCAACACCAGTGACAATTATCTGAACCAGTCTTGGGCCTCCCCTTGGTCAACTCGGCCTCAAATTAGTTCGTGGCAGACAAAGGCGGCCCAGGCATGGTGCTGGCCACCCACCCCTGTCGTGTGCTGTGCCGCCCTTCATAGGTGTGTTCGTTAACAGAACTTGCCCCAACAGTTTGTTAAGGCTGTACAGGCGATATATGTCTTTGTCTTGTGTGCGTGCATCGCGAAGGCTACCTACAAGAGTTGCGCTCGGCCATCGAGCAGCATAACGACGTGCAGCGGGAGCTGCGCTTGCATGTGGACGAGATGCGGTCGCCGCAGATGAAGCAGCAGCAGGTGGAGCTGCGTGACTCGGAGCAGAAACTCCGCTCGCTCGAGCAAAAAATTGGTGAGGCTGCTGCCCCCATTACCACGAGCCGTGACCCACACCATCATCCGGATCCTCGCATCCCTCCGATGACTCCGATGACTCCATACCTAGTGCCATATCCTCTCCCAGATTGTCCTCTTTCCGGGATTGGAATTCTCTGTTGAATGTCTTTGGACCTGCGATGTGTGTGTGTGAGTCGCCATCTTGTTCACCCGTCGATTGTGTCCCTCTGCCCGTTGCTCTCTTTACATCCTATGGCTTCTCTTTCCTTCCCCTCTGTATTTTTCTTGTGGTTCACCCTGACCTCGTTATATTTTCATCCATCTTTGGAGCGCTCTGCCTTCGCATTTCAACACTGAATGAATGAAAATGCTTATCTTTAATTCACACACACACACACGTTTATCTGCACGCATCGCGAGCGTGAGAATCAATTTCAAGCAATTTAATCATTACATGCCCCCCCACCCCCCTCACTGCCTTAGGGATGACCCCACACCGGCCTGGACTCAAAGCCGGCATGCCCGTGACCCTTGACCACCGGGGTTCATACACATCCACTGGTGGTAATGGCTTGGACTTGGCGACCCCCTCGACACCTCTGACCCACAGACGTGGCCTCCGGAAAGCCGCCCAGCGCAGTGGGAGGTGAGTGACGCGAAAACCCACAGGCAACAACCAGGCTCACCAGGCCTACTTGGGTCTTCTGCCCAACGTCAGGTCTAAGGATTCAACTCCCTCCATCCTATCCGATCTTGAGCTTTCCTTTTCATTTCACGGTGCATCACCCCCTCCATCCCCCTCTCTTCAACTTCCTTCTGTCAAGCAGCATCTGTCTTTTTCTGCCTTTTCGGCTTCTTTTCAAGAATCCTTCCATTCAGAGAACTTCCTTCATCGAGCTTTTACCTCACCCCCCCGGGTACTTAAGCCGGTCTCTTAACGCAGAGGGCATCAAAGACATGAATCAGGAGGCGGCCAGGAGGCGGCCAGGTGGCTCGGAAATCAGAGTGCTGAGCTGACACCGCTGAGCTGTGAGGTATCCTGGTGCTTGAGTCCAGGTTTGAACCACCAGTGATTTTACCAGGTTCTAAAGTGGAGTAATTTATGGCCTGGTCACCAATGATAAATTTGGTTATGTGCTTAATCTGGGGTTAATTCCTGGTCTTAAAATGTAAATATCAACACTTTTAAGGAATTTGAATTGACGAATATTTGTAATGTTTGTGTTGTCGCCATTCAGCCGGCTTCTACTAAAGAAATAACCAGGTTGAATATCTCACTCCTGACATGTCCATCTCGTCTCCTCGTCTCCCCTGCCCCAGTGACAATGGAACAAGCAGCAGCCCTGATACCCCCAGCAGGAGCAAGCGCCGCAAGCTGTGACGGCCTTCGCCAGCCGAATATCTTGTCTGGGCCATTTAAGAACATCATGGTGGCATTGTGGGTAATGCAACACAATGCCGCCCCCACAGCAAGAAAGGGGGCGGCAGACGCTGGAAGGCACTGGTATAACCAACTCTTCACCCCCACAACATCTGATTTAAAGGGGGTCACTTATGTTGGCCTATGGCCCACAGACGAGGCTGCATTGGGACAGTGGGATGGGCACGGCTACGTGCCCCAACCAAGCATTACCGGAGTGCGTTTAAATTTGTGAAGAATGTGCCGCGTAGGTTCGAAAAACGAAAGCTTTGGAAGTTGCTTGCGTTTCTGACCCCGTTGGTTTGTCCCGACGATCATCGATCCTGCCTGCACGCCTGTCGTTGCGAAAGCGCGAAGACAGGAATTCACTTTTATTGGGAAGATTGACGCCGTTTTGGAGGTAAGCTCGTGCCAGGCGTGGGTGGGCCCCTGAGCACTTCAAAAGGTGGGCCACACAGACTGCGTGTGCATTCGATTCCGAATCTTAACTGGCCTAATGAAGCGGCCTTGTAGAGAGCAGTACAAGTGAGTAGGTCACTGACCTACCTGTATCAATCTTTGATTATTTTCTGGTATGCACATGATCGTTTCCGGTTGCGCTTTCACCACACACGCGCACACTCAGAATTGGGCGAACGTGCAGTTATAGTTCCCTCCTGAAAGGACTATAGTTGTGTTTTTTTAAACTAAGGAACGCGCCACCGTAAGTGGGGAGGTCACATATTATTATCCTCAGTCAGGCCGGTCGATGGAGTCTGATTTTGAAACTTAAAAAACAGTGAGAGATTTGGAAACGAAACAGGATTCTTGATTTTTTATTCTTCTAAAAACGAATGGGATGGATATGAGGAAAACTGGGGATTAATAAGCCTTGCTGAACAAATGTTAATCTTCAGTCAAGGTCAGTGTTTACAGTTTTAGGTGTGCTATTTAATTTATCATAGTTATAGTTTCACGTTGCTTGTCCGTGTAGCACGGTTGGCTACGTACGTGGAAAAGAAGTTCAACATACATACACATGTACGTTGCTATCGCTGTTGATGTCAGGTTTGTTTTAGATTTGACGTTACGTCCGTGCTGTCGCTCGCGCGCACTTGATCCCACGCTCTATGTACTGATCTGTGTTCTGCATTGCCTACACATGCAAAGGCAGCAGCTTCTTTTCCAACCAAATTTTCCAACTTTTCCAGTCTCTTCTGTAAGTAAGAATATATCTAAATTACAAAACCGTTCGTGAAAAAGGAAAAATAAATCCTTCCATCAAAATGCTAAGATTTACAACTTTGGCGTTACTCTGCATCACTCGCGTGCATCGTCCATTGACGGACGCCATTTGGTTCGGGGTGATCACGTGACAGTGATTGATTAAAATTGGTGACCACCATCTCTTCATTGGCATACTAAATCTGTTGTTTCCCAAGCTCACCCTCTTAGTGGAATTTCACACGTGGCAACAGTTACGTTGATACGTGCAAATGGTGGACATTATTTGGGGAAACCGATCAAGAAACTGCAAAATAAAATTTGCTGGCCACTCGTGTGACATTGGAAAGCTACGACGAAGCTGCTCGTGGGTCAAATGGTCGGCACACTTGACTTGTGATCCAGGGGTTGCCGGTTCGATCATCCCAATGCGGATGTTATTTGAAAGATTGAGTTATTTGTTTTTTTAAACCCCCCCCCCCCATCGTGTCTGTCCACCCATCCCTACGAATGCGTTGGGTTGGGGTAAAATGTGGCTGCTTGCTCTCACCTCTTCCGAGAATGTCTCCAGTCTCCAGGGTGGAATAGTCAAATGCCCTCTGTAGGAGTTCTCTAGAAAGCTCCCTGCAATGGAGGCCGTTCAAAAATCCAGGAATGCGGTCACTTCAGTGCAATCAGCAACGCAAACGTGGTAGCAAGTCTTTAACGTGTACCTTAAATGTCACCGTGCAGTTTGCATCTACCGTTCCAAATTATAGAAAAAGTTTGGATAAAGGTAAAAAAAAAATGTAAACTTTAAATATGTTGTTATATTGTGTACAGTTCATTTATATGCTGTATGTATAATAACATTTAAGAGGAAGGCTCAAAACTAATAGTATTGTAGGCCACTGCAGATGGCAATTGTGAAACATTGTACATTTATTTTACTGAACGTTTATTACTGGCCTAAAAACGCATATTTGCCATAGGCCCATTTTGCAAACAACTAAATAAACAGGTGTTTTTACTTAAAAAACGGTATTTTTCTTGTTCTTTTATGCTTTTCTAGATTTGAAGCATTCGTGACTCTTTGGTTTTTTCGGTAAAGTCACGTAGGTAAAAGAAAAGAAAACAACTAAATTAAATCACGACGTTTCGGAGGCAACACAAGCTTCTGTCTTCAGGTGGAACAGTCACAGCAGAATATCTGTGTCAAGTGGACAGCTCTGAGACAGCTGGGATTATATACAGGTTAAGGGGGGGGGGGGGAGGAGCCAAGAAGGGACGTGGGTGGGGGGGAGGGCTGAGTTAAGCCGCCTTCTGTTATGCTGCAGGGGGTTCGGGGGAAGAGATGTACGAGTACACGCAACCCACTGAGAGCAATGGAAATGGCTGTACAATTATAAGGCAGCTAACGTTTGACTTGATTTATAACATCTTTCCAATGGTTGCTCAATTTGAAACCATCCTCTCGGTTGAAGTTGTCTGTGTTTGTATATCTGGATGGCTTCATGGACAAATCTCTGGTAATAACCGGGAGGTTTGCAGAGAACTTTGGTATCAGAGAAGACAATGCCATGAGAACCCGCTGTGTTGAAACAATGATCAGCCACGGCCGAATAATTCGTTCTGCCGTGTTTCAAATCTGATTTGTGCTCGCGGATTCGATCAGAAATATGTCGTTTCGTCTCCCCGATATAGCAGTCACCGCAGGTACAACTCAATTTGTAAACACTGGGGTACTGTAAGTCAGGAATGACATCCTTTATGGATGGGATCAGATCACGGATTTTTTGTACTGTATTGAACCGGACCTGGATCTTGTGTTTGTTTAGCTTTGTTTATTGTTGCAAAAGAAAAATGATGGTGGAAACGGAAATGGTGAAAATATTGTGTGCAGCGAGTGTACTCCCGCCTCTCTTCCACGCGCTGATCTGGGGATGTGAGATTGACTCCTGGCCCATGCCACACGTTAGCGGCGTGTTATAGCAGAATTCGGAATGGGTCTCACCCCCTTCCCTCCCCGTATGCACCTTCACCAACCCACACCGAACAGCATGGTAAAGTATGGTCAAACAACGCTTGTGACAGACGTGCTGTGGGGGGAGGCCTTCAGCAGTGGATTGACAAAGCTGTAAACTATTACAAATGTTATTGTTGGCTTGGCAATGACTATGAAACTCATTACTGTTGCAAAATAACTGAAACTAAAGTGGGGTGTTTTTTCCCCCATCACTTTGTTTTATTATGCCAAACCTGGCGAAATATTCACTTAACCCCCTTTCCCATTTCAAGACATCTGCAAGTTGCAGGGTGGGTCCAAGTTCACCGCTGAATCTCAGAACGGGCAAGCGGTTAGGGTTAATTTTATTTAGAGACATACCGCCGTTGTTTTTCAAGACTGCAAGAACCATAGTGACACGACCGTACTCTGATAGCCCACGCCAAACTGTGCCATATGCCCAGTTTTGGGAGCCTTCGTACGTCTTCTGACTCGAAGATGTACCGATAAAGTTATTTTAGTTTAGTTTTTCTTCCGATTCTGTTCCGATGACGTAGGTGCACGTCATGAAATGGGTGTACGTTTTCGGAATGGAATTAGGAGAAAAACTCATGACATGTACCTCATCGGATTATAATCTGGGAACCTTGAGCGGTCCTGGCTCAATTTTCCGTGATACAAAGAGGAGCACACCGATCCCCCTGGCTGCCTCCTTGAAATCCTCTCCAGATGGTCACAAAATCAAATTGAGTGATGATTCTATTTAGGCAAGGTGCAAACAACTCAAAATACAGTCGCGTTGTCTCGGGCCATTCTGTAGCCTCCGAAGTCAGCAGTGTTCACATTGAGAAGACGACCTCCCTCCACGAGTCCAAAATGGAGCAGAACAGCCATATGGCATGTGTACAGCATCCTGCGCATCACTGAGACCCACAGTTCATGAGCCGAGATGAGATATATATCACTTGTACCACGAACTTGAGTGGCTCGTATTTATATGTGCCAAATTACAGTAAATTATGTGAGAACCATTTGACATGAGTGGGGTCATCAAATTAATTCACCAATTAACCTTATTAAATTG
Source organism: Petromyzon marinus (assembly GCF_048934315.1). Taxonomy (NCBI): domain Eukaryota; kingdom Metazoa; phylum Chordata; class Hyperoartia; order Petromyzontiformes; family Petromyzontidae; genus Petromyzon; species Petromyzon marinus. The sequence continues at coordinate 8,235,676 of NC_133709.1, read as the reverse complement.
GTAAGACGTGGTTAGGTGGTACCAATTTCTGCTCTGGCTTTAATAGTCTCATATCGAGGATTCAAACGTTATAATAAAAAGCCATAGACTCGCACAAGGACCCAATAATGGACTTCCTTGTGCAGATCCACAGCAAAGATCCATAACTGTGAAGCCAGTGAATTTGTTCACTCGTCGACAGCTGTGGCCATGACCCGAAGGGGTTATCCGCTGGTACTCGATGGGGACACAGCTACATTGTCGCCCGCGAAACCGCGGTCAACTATGCGACTCTCAAACTGTTCCAAACATTAAAGAGATGGAAAGGTGGCATGACCGCAGCCACCCAGCACACAAACCCACGCCTACAGTGTAGACAGATGTTCGCTCGCAAACTACACGCGCTGTGTTTGTACCCGCACAGAGCACACAGCTCACACGTGGGTGTCCACCGCGCCCTTGGGTGGCTACCACACCAGTCCCTCTGTTCGACTTGTAAAATGCTGTTAATGCTGCGTTGGTGGCGGTGCACAAATAACAAAACACGTAACACATTCGTCAACACTTTTTTGGCAAAAAGGCCTTTAAAGCACATTTGTATGTGCTTGTAATAAGGACCATTGCCTTTAACGCAGTGTTGACGAATATTTTGAGATTGTTTTTGTCCGTCTAATTTAACTCTGGGATGCACTTGCGTATGGTCGCGTGATTCTCTATTGCAATTACAAATATCCCTCAGTGCGGCGACTGCTGCACCAATCTCAAACCACGGGCCGCATTGCTTACCGCCACTGCCAGCTTCGATCGTTTGGCTGCAGCGATTGAGGTTTTTTTTTGCCAGGCTACTCCTGAAGCCTGGCTCACTAGCCAACTACGACGTGAACCTTCAAACGTTGCCGATCAATCCCTCGCCTTAAGAGGAATGCCCTTCTGCAGACTGGTGGCATGTAGAGCTGCGTTTGTGCATCATCAGCAGGCCAAGATGTTTTGCAAACAGCCAGCTTTTTGGAAACAAGCAGCAGACTTTGAGAGTTGCGCGCTTTCAGATGTGCTTCTGCGGCCGCCTGGAACGCTCTTTCTTCCAATATTCGGAATCCACTCGAGCTATGCACTTTTAAATCGAGATTGAAACCTAATTTCTTTAGAACTTTGTGTTTTTTTGTTGTCCTTCCCCCGCACCTCCGATGAGCACGGTTGGCTACGTACGGTGTGAAAGAAGTCCAACATACAGTACACACGTGCGTTGAAGCAAGGCAGGACGCGTCGCAAGGGTGGACGCCTGCCGGTGGTCAGGATTCACGACGGAGTGGCAGCCAAGGAATGGAACGTTCCAGAGGACGTCCACCACATTCATTCATCGCGCATAGTTCGTAAAGGAGCGGTGCGCCCAACGTGACCTCTTGCGAATAGCATTCTCATAAACTGCTCTTGGCAGCCATACACCGGTGTCTCGAGTTATTTATTTGATCCACGGATCACGGTTGGGGTGGGGGGGTCGGTACCACGGGGGGCGGCGCCATTCATGTTAGGGTCGCAGTCCACCTCGAACGCCGAGCGCCGACTGAAGTGATCGCAATTTGCCGGAGTTCGCGCATCCAGACGAGGCGACGCGTCCACAAAGTGACAGCCGTCTCCCTCCAACAGAAGCTCTCGATCGTCCACCACGGAGACGGGCAAATGAAGTCGGTCCCTGTGCAAGGTGCTGGATGGAGAGTTGTATCGCGGCAGCACGAGTGGCTTTCGGTCGGCTTGGGGGAGGCCTTTGTCCAGCTGTGGATAGTTCATGGCTGGTGATGACGAGAAAGACTCCAGACTGGCTTGCTCGTGGTCTTGTAAGGCTAAGGGAGAATGTCAACTTGCTTAACATGCCGTAGCGGAGAATTCGCCCTCGGAGGTGCAAGGAACCACAGACAGACAAGTGGTAAAGGCGGCGGCAGCAGCAGCCATGCAGAGCTGGTGCCAAATTCTCCTCCCCCCCCCCCCGTACTGCAGTCCCCTATACAGGGTGCTTCAAAAAAATGCTAACACTTACATGGGACTCTTTTTTGTGGAAAAAGAACGGATAATACACTAACATGATAACAAATGTTAATAGCTTGGAAAGTGAAAGTCTCGACTTGTTCGCCATCGTTGTCAACGCGTGCCTGGAAACTTCTCCAGGTGGTCTCCAGAGCCCGGAGGCAGTGGCACATTTCTGGTGAATTTGTTGCAAATTCTCCGAAGTGTTAACATTTTTTTAAGCACCCTGTCTATGGAAGTGTTCTTGGCCAATTCATGAGTTTACATGTGGGGGGAAATGGGAGCACCCTGAGAAAACCCGCACCGTGCGAGGGCGAAAACGCGATCCCACGTAGATGTATATGGCATCTCGACGGGAAACAATGCCCTCTGTGGAGGCGCTTGCGTAGCTTAGGGCCTGGGCTACGATGGTGATCACATGGCCCTGGGTTTTTGTAGCTGGGAGGTGGCAATTTTATCCGTTTCTAGTCTCCCGAGTGCCATTCGGTGATGTTGATCCTTGGACCCTGACTCCTGTCTCTCTGATGAATGAGCCAAGAGTCATTGCATCTTCGTGTTGCCGCTGCACGGAAACGGGTCCGAGAGCCCTTGCAGCCCAGTGTTCGCTGTCGAGCAACAGCAGGAGTAGGGGAGGGGGCGAGAGAGAGAGAGCGAGGGTGTAGATCTGCAAAGAAAGAAGTTAAGGGTAGAGAGGCTGAGGAGGAGAAATAGGCGGGACATGAAGAGAGTCGCGAAGGGGGAGATTGTGAAGGAGGGCGGTGGGGGGTGGGGGGAGTTGAACCGGGCCGTATCAAAGCGGGCGGCTCGTGTTTACCGAAGCTGGGCAAACATTTTGCGATGGGACGAGGCTGAGGAGGAGGAGAGGAAACAGGCACCACCCCCCCACACCCCCCACACACACCCGCCCCCCACACACCCGCCCCCCACTTTATTAATAAATACGACGGAGGACGAGGAGGGCCGAGAGACGCGAAGGGGCAGCCGAGGCGAGGGAGGATCGGCTCGCAGTGTGACCGAATCTTCCCTAAGGCGGCGTCACCACTGGTATCACAATAACATCGCCTTCGCTCGTCATCACTGTCTTAACTCATTTGTCGTCGATATCGTCGTCACCATAACTCAGCATTCATCCCTTATCATCATTGCCCATCGTTAACCATCGTCGTCATCATCATCGCGTCTCCAATTGTTTTACAGCATCATCATCACTACCACCACCATCATCATCATCAACCCCCCACATCTTTGCATCATCGTCACTGCCCTCGTTATTAACTGCCCATCACAATCGCTCCCATAACTCTCGATGATGATGATTTTGTAACTGGGGAGAAAGTCTTGGCAAAGAGTTTGCTCGAGTAACTTTGTTCCTGTTATTTTTTTGTTCCGATGGTTCTGGCCACGTCCGGCTGAGGTGGAGGAACTTGAAAGGAACGGAGAAGAAGGGAGAAAAAAACCAACCCGCGACAACATTGGAGCGCGCGTCGACCCTTGTGGAGTTTCGCTTACAATTAAAATCACGCAAACAGCGAGAGACTCCCAGCTTGGGCCCAGGTCAACGGCACACACGCGCACACACAAAGAGAAACGAATCTAAAAGTTCGTTCCGATCATTTGATTGATCAAGGACATCATCGGCACAGACGAGCGGACGCATATGGACCTTGTGATCTGCAGTTCAGCTCCAGCAGCGGAGAAGTGACCTCCATCATCACAGCCACCAAACACCACCACCATCAACACGAAGGGAGGCATCCTCCACCCACCCATCCATCCCGGATCATGGCTCCAACTGTGCGTGCTGAAGTCTCCGGTGCTCCGTTGTTGGTGCTGCTGGTCGCCCTGTGTTGCCTGGGTCCTCTCGGGACTACAGCCAAGGGCCACTTCGGCTCCCCGTACCGACTGAGCCTCTACTCCGCGCCGTCCCCTCCCGTGCGTTCCCCTCCCCGGCACAGGTGAGTGAGCGACGCGGCGAGACATTGTCGGCTCTGCTCTGGCCTCGCTGGCGGGACCAGTGGTGAAACTAAAACTATTAAAACAATTGTTTTGTTTATTTTACCAGGTAAGGCCCACCGAGATATATCGATAGCTCGTTTTCAGCGTCGACCTGGCCGCAAATTCTTGCTAAAAAAAATCGGTGTATGTGGACATTAATAGCAGCCAAATACTCGAAACGCGTGTTTCTAAACGTTGAGTGGCAACAATTGGAGGACACGGAGAAAAATCCACGCGACCACGGGGAGAACTTTCAAACTCCAAATATACAGCAGGCGTCAGGGTAGGGTTCGAACCCACGACCTTCTGCGTACCAGGCGAGGTAGTTAACATCTCGCCACCGTGGCGAGTGGGCATCGTCATGCGTTTGCGGACATTTGGCTGGTGGTGCACGTGGGATGATGGAGTGGAGGCGATTTCGTGGGGATCTCCGTAACTCTACCACCGAGACTGGCTGTGAGCCTTGCTTTATATTCAGGTGCAATACAAAGCTGTTACACGCGATATGCGCCCGATGATTACGCACAGCGGGTGATTACGCACCACTTTTAAAGCAAAAGTTGGCGGTGCATCTTTCACGCGGTAGGTGTCTGTGTGTCTGTGTGTGCGGTCAGATTTTGTACAACTTTATTCGGGGTATCGGGCACAAGTATGGGGGTTGTCTTACTTGCCGGAACGTCTTATAATCCGGAAAATGCAGACAGAAATGGTGCGTGTGTCTGTATGTCTTTGTATCTCTGCTTATGTGTGTCTGTGAGCACACTGCGCTGCAAACCTGGCCGCCCGGGTTCGATTCCCGCTCACGGCCAACACCAGTGACGATTATCTGAACCGGTCCTGGGCCTCCCCTAGGTCGACTCAGCCTCAAATGAGTACCTGGTGCAGTGTGTAAAATATCGCCACTAGGGAGACAAAGGCGGGCGTGCGTGGTGCTGGCCACCCACCCCCTCGTGTGCCGTGCCGGTCTTCATAGCTGCTCGCTAAGAGGATTTACCCCAACAGTCTGTTAAGACGACACGGGGGATCTGTTGTCTGTGCGTGTCTCCATGTGGTTACGTGCGTGTCTCTGCGTTGCGTGTCCCGTTTGTGTGTATATACCGCGCGTGTCGCGCAAATGCTTCGAAATCATCGACGCTCCCTCGTGTCGAGCAATCATCAGGCGCGCGTAGCGCGTAACAACTCAATTTGCATGGAGTTAAACTGGTCAACTCGGAAAGTCACAGTGACCGTAGCTGATCACATGAGTCGGCGTGTTGGAGAGACCCTGCCTAAACCGGGTGCATACTCATTATTGACATGATTTATAAAAACTCTGCCTGCGTATGCGTCCCAGTGACATGGGGAGCGGTGGCGCAGTGGTTAGCGCACTCAGCTACGAATTCGATCATCGCTTCTCGCGACGATTTTATCCGAACCGGTCGGCTCCAGCCTTGAATGATGTGCTTTCTGTAACAGTTCCCGGTTGGGTGTGTAGACATCAGAATTGGGGAAGACAAAGACGGGCAGGGGCACGGCGTTGGCCACCCCCTTTACCCGTTCATGTCAGAATCAGAATATGTATTTATATTGGAGGAATCCGATGAGCTATAAAGCTCTTTTTTAACAGATGTGTCGTGTAGACCTTCAAAAGGTGCTCGCTATCAGCACTTGCCCCAAGTTTACTCAAGGCCATTCTCGTCTTTGTTCTGTCACTCGTGACCTCGGGATCGCTCTTTATTAGATAACAAAACATTAATTTTCGGGTCAGTGTGGAGAATATAATTCACGCAATTTCAGACAATGGGCCTATATATCTCTCGCGAATATCTGTCCCTGCGCATACATTTTTTTTCCCCGAGAAGTATTTAAGCAAAGCCTGGCTGAGATTGCAGCACTGTATTCGTGCGAGCCAGACTGCTTACATGTTGAAACGGGTCCAGAGTTTTTGCTCGCGTTGCTGAAATTATAACCGCTCTCAAAAGTGGCGTGTGGCTGATGGCAATGCGTAAAATATAGGTTTTCTTTTTGTGTGTGTGGACGAGCAGGTATAGATGTATAAAGGGGATACCAGTACTGTACTATCGAATTACCTGCTCGGTTTATTTTGTTCAATTAAATTCGGCGCCTCCCACGTCGCGCGCCTCCACAAGCATCGGGCGCCTCCACAAGCATCGGGCGCGTGCGGCGTGTGTCGTTTCCCTCGTTTGTAACTGAACGGGTAATACGGCATTGGCAAACGTGTAAATGTGGACCTATGGCGGGGCCGCGAAGACTGTGAGGCGTGGGAGACCCCCCTCTGCTGCTGCTGCTGTGATGGCCCCAAAAAAGCCCTACGGGTCCAGCTTCACTGCGGCCGTTAACCCTGCCGTGTAAGTCAAAGCCGTGTTCTTGACGAATGTGTCGAGCGGATGTTTTCGTTCGCTATTTCTGCCTTGTGTTGTGTTACCGTGTTCAGTTTATAACAAAATTAAGTAACCCTGGCTACTCACTGCGTAACACTGTTCGGAGCTAAGTGCCGTTAGCGAGCCACCGATTACTGTGCTGCGTATATAGAACACTGGCGGTCACAGACTCCAATCAACTACGTAGCTCTTGTCGATACGATTTGCCTCGGCTGCGTGCCCCCGGGCCTTCTTTGTCTTTACGCAAGATTGAGGACTGGTTCACGAGAGAAATTAAATTTAATTCGCCACCGTCATGGCGCTCACATGGCCTCACTTCAACGTCACCATTCCGTGCTTTTAATTTCAATGTCGGTGATGTTCATAATAACACCGTTTGAGGCTGAGTAGACCTAAGAGAGACCCACACTGAAGTCTGAGTTTCAGTTTGGGTCAAGTTAGGTGAAGCCCTCACTGGGTCGATATTTCAGTCTGAATCAACCTAGGGGAGACCCACAACCACTCATTCTTGGAGTGACTCACCAGCTCTGCATTTCAGCCCGTTTAAGAGTTGCTTTTTACTGGCTCCACATTTCAGTCCGAGTCAACCTAAGTGGGGGGGGGGTTGACGACCCACACTGAGATCTCATTTCAGGCTGAGCGGACCTGTGGGAGCGAAGACGTCATCTCTCCTCTCTCTACCCCCCCCTCCCCCGTGTTGTGCGACCCCCCCCCCCCCGCCTCACCCCCCTCGTGTCGGACGTTTCCTTCCGCAGGAACTGGTGTGCGCACGTGGTGACCCGGACCATCTCGTGCGCCGTCATCAACGGCACCGACTCCTACGTGAAGGCCGAGCGCAGGCCCTGCTCCTGGCCCAAGGGCAAGTGCCAGCGGCCGCTCATGTGAGGATCGCAGGGGGCCCGGCCACCACGGGGAACGGGCCACGGCTCGAATGTCCCGCTCGCGGCCGTCGGCTTTGCCGCCGGTTTGAATTTCGGCGGGTTGTTGTTGGTCAAGTGGGTAGGTGGTCCGACGGGCGATAGGGTGGTCGCCCCTCAGCGGCAAAAAGGAGGAAATGAACGGGGCGTTTCGTGGGAAGAGGAATGTCTCGCAACGCCAGTGGAGGGGAGAACTGCGTGTAATTGTATTGTCTTGAGTGGTTCATTATTTTTTTTTAATTATTGGTGGCACACACCTCCAGATCAGCACTGTGGAGGCGAGGGTGGTGGATCACGTAAATGTTGTGAAACTCCTTTTTCGTGGGCATCGAGGTGTCGTACCCTGGCTCACCAGGAGAATACGGTACAGCAATTGTGGACTGCACCTTTTCCATCTGTATGGGATAGTGTTTCTCCGGGTGCTCCACTTTCCACCCACGTGTAAAGACTCCTTAATTTTCTGATAACACCTTTACATGTAGAGGACCACAGAGCTTGGACAATTGTTTGCACCGGCTTATCGAGTGGCTGCTGCTGCTGCCTTCCCATTTGTCATCTGGTTCCTCGTGCTACTGATTCGTTCTCTCTCGACAAGAGCGAGTGAATGTTGTCTGGCGGCGGCAGCGCCTTACAAGTTGAAGCTATGATTGTTATTAATTTTACTACGCAACTGACAGAAACGGGTACTTTTAATGTCCTCGGAAGCCTTAGAGGTTTCCCAGGACAGCAGCTGTCTCAAGGAGAGGAAGATTCTGGGAAAATCAGGACAGGTGGTAACTCTAGTCGGCGACCTCGGTAAAATATTTCCACTCCCAGAACACCACGTCCAGTATACGTCTCGTTACGTCCGGGGCTACGAGTCAAGCGCCGCCTGCTTCACTGTCCCTGAGACCCGGAAATTAAAAAAAAAACATCCGGTGAGAAATGAATACCCTGGTGGGAAGTCAACCACTTGTGAGTGGTGACCAGACCCAGGGCTCAAACCCTGGTGCTTGGAGGTTGCTGGCTCAAGTGTTTCTGACACTGGCATCAAAACCGCACGTGACAACCGGCTTAAGTAATTGAACCCTGACCCTCAAAGGAGCTGGTTCAGTTTCCAGATGGGAGCCGGAGCCCACGAGAGCGCATCAGTTTCTCGGAGCTTTTACCCAGACACTTAGAGGTTGCCGGCCCACTGATTCTGAAATTGGCGTCTGCTCCAGGAATAGAAGCCAGACATCAGAGGTGTTGGCCAAGTGTCGCGATAGTCATATCAGCCTGCCATGTGTGACGACGCGCGTGTAACGAAGCGTGTGTAACGGCTCTTGTTTAACGACGCGCGTGTAACGACCCATGTGTAAGAACACGCGTGTAATGACGCGTTGGCTGTCGGCACTCACGATCCTGTAGGAATCGATGGCTGTATTGGTGGTTTGCGCACGTGGCACGTCGCGCCCGTGTGCCACCTCAGGCTTGTGGAGTTAACGAAACTGCAAAGAGAGGAAAAAAACATGAGAAACGATCCAAGCGATTAATAAGCAAAATAATAAATCGTTTAATCGAATCGCAATTCCACTGAATCTCAAGGAGGGATAATTTATTTAATCTCCAGTCGTAGTGCCCGAGGAGACACATTTCCCAGGAATTGAACCTAGACACCCAAAAGGTTCTGAGTGAATTACCAAACGTCTTAATGTTAGCCCCTAGGAGACGAAGTTACAAGAATTGAACCCAGGCACTCGGACATGCTGGCTCAGTATTCTGTCGCGAGATAAAGATTCCTAGGAGACACACAGCCCCAGGGCTTATATGTCTAATGTCAGCCTCCATGGGCATCCAGTTGCAGGTGTTGAACCCAGGTACTCAGAGGTTCTAGGAGAATTATTAAATGCCCACTACAGTATTAGCCCCCTCGGGGACTGATCTATGAATTGACCCCAGAACCTCAGAGGTGCTGGCTCTGTATCTTAACACGGGTGACAACCTCCTTCCTGGCAAGGCACCGGGGCCTTAAAGGGTTCGAACCCAGACATTCACAGTTTGTTGCCTCGGTGTGCTCATGCGTGCAACAACCTCACAGCAGCCACTGGTTCAGCGGATAAACCTCCCCACCCCCCGCCCCCCCTACCCGCCGCTGCCCGTGTCGCCGCAGGTACCGCACGTACCTGCGCCCGCACTACAAGCTGGGCTACAAGACGGTGAGCGAGATCGAGTGGCGCTGCTGCCCCGGGTTCGGCGGGGACAGCTGCCTCGACCGCGTCGGGGGGGGAGGGGGGCCCCCCCCCCCATCGGGCTCAGGTGAGCAGCCCTGAGCCAGACTCCAACACAGGGCGTGGCCCCTCGCTCCGAACGGTAACCCAACCGTCTCCCTAAAACTGCCCCTTGACACTAACCCTAATACTTGCCTTTGACCCTAACCGTGGCCCTAACCTTGATTCTAACACAGAATGTATCCTTTAATCTGACCAGTAATAAAGCCCCTATCGTTAACCTCTATCTTTGATGATAACCCTGATCTGAACCCTAAATCTGACCTTAATAGTGACAATGGCCCAAACCCTGACTCTAACCCAAAACGTAACCCTGACGCTGACCTATAACCTGACCCTTATCGCAGGTGACCGACGATGAACCAACGTAAAAATATTGTAACCATTCACAGTGCACAACACTGACAGAATAACATAACAGCATGCACACAATGACGTCGATTACAGTGTTGACACGAACCCTAATCTCAACCCCCAATTGTAATTCTAACCCTAACCATGTGCACGTGTGTGTATCTGCCTGCATGCTCGCACGTGTGCGTGCGCGCGCGCGTATACGCATGTGCCAAACGTGTGTCTTCATTCCGATGCGTGCGAATTCATGAGCTCCATGTGAGCCCATCTGTCTCCCTCTCTCCTATCCCTCCCTCTCCCCCCTTCCATCGCTCTTCCTCCCTCTCCCTCTCCCCGCCCCTCTGTTTTCCCCCTCCCCCGCTCTCCCTCCCAGTGCCCGGAGCCGGCTTCGTCAAAGGCGTCCCCACCGGTGGGGGGCCTTTCAAACTGGGGGGCCCAGCCCCGAAGGTGCCGGGGGCCATGGTGCCGGGCCCCCCCCCGGGCGGGGCTCAGGGTGACCCAACCAAACCGGGCTTCAAGCCCAAGTATCCCCCGAAAAGTACGCACTCGTCCCACGCATCCAATATCCCCGTGCGCCGGGTTGTCAACGGCCGCTGCCGGGGCCGTGCTTACACTGCGGTCGGCAGAGGGCAGTGCAGAAGAATAAATTGCCGTGGTGTATCTTCTTGGTTCTTTCGGTAAAGTCACGTAGAATGGAAATGAAATAATAAAAATAAAACGTAATAAAATAAAAATGCTCTGGTGTAGCCTCATGCTCCCGCGTCTATGCTGGAAGCCGTCGCCAACCCGCAATTGACCAGCAAGGGTGAAGTATGGTGAAGATATCTGTCAAAACCTGCATGGTGGTGGGAAGGACTTCATAGGTGCTCGCTAACAGCACTTTCTCTTAAAGCCTGTTAAGGCTATACGGGTAGTCTTTGTCTTTGTACAAATACGAGTTGGTCGGGTGGCACAGAGGTCAGAAGTACTTGCGGACACCGCGGTGACAAGCTGTTAGCTCCCTCGCCTAGTATACAGGAGGTTGTGGGTTCGATCATGACCCTGAAAATGCCTGTATTTTTCTGGAATGTGCATGTTCTCTCTCCCCACGGTCGTGTGGATTTTTCCACAACATGCGTTGAAAGTATTTGTCTGCTATACATTTCCAGATGATAAGTCACTTCGTTGAGTTATCACATGTGGCCAGGTCGCTTCTGCAAAGAGCTCTGTAGCTCAGTGGGCCTTACCTGGTAAAATGAAAATGAATGCAGGGTGTTTCTGCTGTTCGCACTGTGACAAAACGCGATGGTAAAAAATAACATGATTCTTAAATAGAGTTTCAAGTTTATTTTGTTTCAACTGGGTGAAAACTCTGGAGGCAAGGAGAGTCTCATTTTCAAGAGTGCCCTGGGTTGAGAATCGTGACCTGCATTAAATTTTGATTTAAAGCTTTCGTGACTGCAGTAATTCATATTCTTAGCTCTTTCAGTAAAGTCATGTTGAAGGGAAACAATAAAATAATAAAATATTTATAAACCAATAAAAATTCTCACGACGTTTCGACCATAACACAAACGGTCATCATCAGGTGTGAAAACCAACTTCTTTCAAATGTTTCTTGCCGTTGCTTTTCACACCTGATGATGACCGTTTGTGTTATGGTCGAAACGTCGTGATAATTTTATTGTTTTATATATATTATTATTTGATTGTTTCCCTTCAACATGACTTTACCGAAAGAGCTAAGAATGTGACCTGCATTGTCGATGATTAATTGGTTGTTAACCTGTCGCTGCAGCTGGTACCCGATGTACATCAGTGTAATGCATGGTGCAAGGGACATCGCGTGTGTCCAGATCCCCACTTTCTTAAAAATACGTGGCATTTATTCGAATAATAGTTGTTTGGAAAGCCGATAGTATGAATCCAAATGTACGCGTGCTTAAAAAAAATGTAGTCAGCAAAAATTTTCAACAAAAATCACATCTCTATTTGCATTTCAGAAAATGAATACATTTGGGACACAGGGAAATTGTGTTTTAAGTAGAAATTTGCTTCATGTGACAGATTCATGCAATCGCCAGCAGTGGCTGTTAAGAGGGAAATAAATCCGCTTGGGAAAACAGAACCATTTCCTCATTCAGGTTGTATATGTAGTGAGTCCAACTGAGTCGCAGACGTTGTCTTGGGAGCAACACTATTTATTGCATCAATTCAACACAGCATAACGTAACCTACGCTCGTGTGTTGAACGCCCATCTAACCACGCTACGGAAGAACTAGACACGGTCCCGCTATCCCGGTCCGGACCACGAGCTGGGTCCCGGACCGCATGGCTAGAGGCTTCTTCAAGCGTTGCCGAGGTCTGAGTGGTGGTAAGTTATCTCTGTCTGAACTTGTCGCCTGTTTATTGGGGGTTTTCTCGGGGTCCTCCAGTATTACCCTCCACATTTAGAATTAACATGCCAAATACTCTAACTGCATGATGAAGATACCTACTGGACACAGTGGCGAGATGTTATCTGCCTTGCCTGGTGTGCAGGAGGCCATGGGTTTGATCCCGACTCTGACGCCTGCTGTATATTTGAAGTTTGCATGTTCTCCCCGTGGTCGCGTGGATTTTTCTCTGTGTCCTCCAGTTTTTCCCCTCTACATTTAGAAACATGCGTTTAGAGTATTTGATGGCTATACATTTCTGCATGATAAGCCACTTCGTTGAGCTATCATTTGTGGCCAGGTCGCCTCTGAAAAAGAGCTATGTAGCTCTGTGGACCTTACTCGGAAAATATTAAAAGTTCAGGTTCGTTTAGTCTGGTGGCACCGGCGGTTATGGCCACGGCGAACATCTCAATGTTGACATTGGCCCTCATCCCAACAGGCGGCAGGCCCCTCATGGACATCTACGGTGAGCGGATCGATCGGCTGGAGGATGCAGTGCGGCGCGTGACGCTGGTGCTCGAGCAGACGCAGGGCTCCCTGGTGGGCATGACGGACGGCCTGCGCGCCTCCCTGCACGCCGACGCGCGCCACATGATCCAAGCGCTTGTGGGTGGCGTGGTGCACGACCGTGGCGCCGGCCCTCCCCATGGCGAGGCGCCCGACTCCGTCGTGGGCTTCGAGGCCGTGCCTCCCGACCACCGTCACGAGGTCGTGCCCGGCGGAGACAAGACTCCTGGGATGTATGCCGAGGTACAGAGACGTAATGGAGGGAGGGGCGGGGTAATGTATGTATGTTGAACTTCTTTTCCACCGTCTGTAGCCAACCGTGATTATTGGAGGTGCAGGGTGCTAAACAAATTCGTTTTCAATCTAGATGATGATTTAAAACTGCATGGCTCCAGTGGCTTTCTAATATCAGAAGGACGAGCGATTCAGACAGCCGCAGAAGCGCATCTGAAAGCGCGCCATGCAGTGACCGTCTTTGTTCGATGGTTAGCCAAAAAAGCCACTGCAAGGATGACCGGAGTTTCCGCCTCCGATTAGCACGGTTGGCTACGTACGGTGCGAAAGAAGTTCAGCATACATACATACTAGACGAGATCGGCAAAGTATTGCGGTTCATTTGTGGCAAGCACTTTGCGTGCAATGAGTGCGACCGTATAAAAATGCATCGTTCGGCAAGCGGAAGCCATTGCAGCTCAGCAAGCACTGGACACTGGGTGAGGGGGGTAGTGGCCCGGTGCTGGCCACCCAACCCCTACTCGTGTGCCGTGCCGGGACTTCATGGGTGCCACTCGGTCACAGGGCTACACGCGTCTTGCGCCTGCGTGTTTTTCCCCAGCCGTACCCGGACGTCATGGCGAAGGTGGTGGCGCTGCGGGAGGACCTGCGCGAGCGCGACCGCGTGCTGGCCGAGCTGCAGGCCACCGTGGCCGGGCAGGCGCAGCAGATCCAGCGCCTGGCCGACAGGTTCCCCCACCACCCGCCTCCACCTCCGCCGCCGCCGCCGCAGCAGCAGTTCCCCCACCCCGACCTGGCCGTGCTCGACTCCCTGCTGGGCGACCGCATCCTGCAGCTCAAGGGTGAGGGCCCTCGGCCGCGTCGGTCCCCAGTTTAGGCCTCGCTCGTTCGAGGGTTCGAGGCGCCGCGTTTACCCCGGGAGGCTCTAACCGAGATGCGTGGCGAGCCGCACGCCCCCCCGCCTCGCCCTATGTGCGCCTCGCGTGCTGTTTCTGTTTTGCGCGACGCTCGCTACTCTGTGCAGCATCGTTGAGGTGCGGTCGGTATCGAGGCGCTTTGTATGTTGTGGCACGCCGCACCGAAGGAAGCACCTTCCCCCCCCTTCCTGCCTCCGAGAGTCGTGGTCGTCGCGAGACAGGAAAACCGGCATTTTAAATCTCAGAGCCGGAATAACATTTTAGTTCATAAAATATCAGTCCGCACGTCCTTGGGCAAAGTCAATTTTCTTTTTGTTTACGTACGTGGCGCCTGTCTGGCACAAACATGCCACTCAAATCTCCCATCACATTCATGCTCCCTCCAACCAGCCCAGCCAGCCTTTTAATCTGATTTAGTGTCATAAAACATTTGTATTCATTTGTGGAGACACATATACTATGAGGTTTGCTGGGTGGCTCACAACGTGGCAATCATTCATTCACGTGGATTTATCTTCTTCTTCTTCTCTCTTTCTCTGTCCACTCATCCCACAGGCGAAATCTTCAACGGCGTGGACGAGCGCATGAACGGCCACGGCGGCGGCGGCCACAGCCTGTGCTCGTGCGACTCGCAGCTGGCGCTGCTGGAGCAGCGGGCGCAGCGGGCGCAGCTGGCGCTGCAGCAGCACGTGAACGCGACGCTCTCCGCCTTCCACGGCGAGCTGCAGGGCGTTCGCACCGACGCGGACGGCGCCGCCGCCTGCTGCGCCGGCGCCACCGCCACGCTTGACGGGCGGCTCGCCGACCTCGAGAGAGGGGTGCGGAAAAAAAAACTCCCGGGGGAGGGCGGGAAGTCGTTTTTCCCGACATCGAGATATTGAGCGATAAGGCGACCGCGCAGGTCGGCATGGCGCGTTTCGCCCGCTACTTTTAGGGTCTCCGCTTTAGTTTGGAGCCTCTGGCATTTACGACTCGGGGAACTTGCAGCGACCAACACTTCTTAACGACGCTGCTTTTGAAGAGGTGCTTATTTCGATGCGCTTGGTTGTATCGTCGTAGCGTTAGTCTCACGATCGCGCCTTTGCACACGCGGGCACCTAGGTGTGTGCTTGAAGCGCCTCGCTTCCCCGCTGCGCACAGGGTGGCCTGGAGAAGGCAGAAGCACAGCAAGTAGGTTTGCGCACCCACCTCTGCGGGCCTTCGAGTGTTGCCCGCCGACCGTGACCGCTACTGAGACCATGACGGTGGACGTGTCCGTGTCGGCGACCGCGGTTGTAACCGCAATCCCCCTGCCCACAGGTGCTGGGCGGCCACGCGGGCGGCCCCGGCGACATCCAGGGGGCCGTCATCACGGGGGAGGTGGTGGCACTGGACGCCCGCCTCGACGGGCTGGAGGCGCGGATCAACGCATCCGACCCGTGTCTGCCGGAGCACTGCTCGCACCTCCGGGACTTCCTCTCCGGCCTCGTGGCGGGCGAGGCGGCCGACCTCAAGTCCCAGCTCGAGCGGACGACACTCAACCTGGAAGTTCGCATCGCCGACGCCGCGCGGCAGCAGCCCCCTGGCGGCGGCGGCGGTACTGGCGTCGTCGTGACGACCGGGGGGGCGGCCGCGAATGGAACAGACACCGCTGGGCCGCAGGAACGCGGCTGCTGCACGGACGATAACCGCGTGGAGCACGTCCTGGCGCGGCTGTCGGTGGTGGAGGCCGGCGTGGCATCGCTCAATGCCAGCATGCGGCGCTGGGAGCAACGCGGTGGGGGAGCCGGGGAGGATGCCGCCGAATACGGGGATTTTGGCGCCGTGCAGGGAGAGATCACGCTCCTCAAGCTCAACTTCAGCACCATCAACCGCACGCTGCGGGGCCTGCGTGACTCGGTGAGCCCGCCGTGGGAGCGAGGGATCCGCTCGCGACGGTAGCGCCGCAGTTCAGGTTTCCACGGTCGTGCGGTTGCACGTTCCCCCCCCCCCGCCCCTCCCCCCCAATGTGTGGTCGGGATTTGCTCCATGTGCTCGGAGCATTGTGTTTATGTCAGTTCGATCCCTGGCCTCGGCTAGAATCAGCGGCAAGTATTTATTGAACTGGCACTGGGGCCTTGGCTAGGTCCACTCAGCCTTAACCGACAACCAACTACGGCGCGTCCCAAAAACTCGGGGGCAGCCGGGCGTGGTTCCTGGCCACATCCCCCCCTTTTGCACGGCCTGCTGGCATTCCCCCGGTGCTCGCTAGCGTTCGTCTCTACCTCTGCCTCGCAGGTGAGCGAGTACCGCGTGGAGAGCGCGCGGCGCGTCAACGAGTCGGTGGCGCAGGCGGAGCAGCGCCTCGATGGGGAGGTGCAGCAGGTGCGGCGGCTGCTGGGGGAGCAGGCGAGCCGGCTGGCGCGTGAGGACTGGCGCGTGCGGCGCCTGCAGGGCCAGCTCGGCCTGGTGGCGCAGCGCGTCGCCTCTGACGGGGCGACGCGCTGCAGGGAGGTACGCTGCAGCCCCCCCCCCCCCCCACGTGCACCCCCCCCCACCCCCCCCAGGACCTCCCCGCCCCTCACCGCCCCTATGCCGTGGGTCACATCGCATGAGCGCGCGGACCGTCCTAGGAACGGGGCGATGCGTCATTCACGTGACACTTGGCTGAACCTCGTCAGACATTCATCGCTCATCCGATGCTCACAGCTCCACAGTTCATGCAGCGAATGCAGGCAAGAAATTCTGTCATATACGCACACTTACACCGGGCAATCGTGTTCTTACTCTGCATGACACTCGTTTGCAGGGCTCCCAAAAGAGAAGCCAGGGTTTGGCGGACGGCGGCTGCTTCAAGTCCGAGGGGGCGGCACCGGGAGAGAAGGAGGCGCCGGCCGCGGCAGCTCTCAAGGAAGGCCCAGCTGTCCGGGACAGGGCCGCGATGATGCGGGCGGCGTCCGTGGAAGGGGCGGTGATGGGAGAGAGGGCAGCGCCGGCAGAAAGGGCGGCGCTGGGCGAGGTGGCAGCGGCGATGGGGGTGACGTCCGTGGAGGGCATGGTCGCGGGCGAGAGGGCGGTGACTTCGCGGCAAGGGGCGACGCCCCGAGACGACAGGGCCATCAGAGCCAGGGCCGCAATGATGCGGGCGGCCTCCGTAGAGGGGGCGGCGATGGGAGAGAGGGCGGCGCCGGTGGAAAGGGCGGCGCCGGCGGAGCGGACGGCGCCGGCAGCTGCGCCGATAGCGACGGCCTCCGTAGACGGGGCCCCCTCGGTGGCTCGGGCGGCCTTCGTGGAGGGGGCGGCGCTCCCCGAGCAGGCGGCGGGGCCGGCCGTCACGGCGGGCCCCGAGGTGCAGGCGGCCGCCCTGCTGGAGATGCAGCGCGAGGTAGCGGCCGTGCGGGAGGCCCTGGGCCGCCAGGGCGAGCGGCTGTGGGCCGGCGTCGAGGCCGTCAATGCCACGCTTAGGGCGCAGGCGGCTGACGTGGCCGCGCTGGAGGCCGCGGTGGTTCACCGCGGGCCCACGACCTCGCCGCCCCTGCCCATGCCTGTCGCTGGTGAGCCGCTCGCCCGTGCACCCACCCGCTCGGGTGTTTAGTGAAATTTGGTGCGCAGCGATTGACACCTCTCTGTAATACATACAGCTATGCTGTGTTTCCCATGTTTGTTTCCAATTGGTGTCATTTCACGAGGTGACGTGATGACGTATGTATGGCGGATATAATGGTGATGATGGAGCTGATGGTGGTGGTGATATTGGCGGTGACGGTAGTGACGGTGATGATGTTGGTTATGATAGTAGCTGTGATGGTGCGGTGATGGTGCAGGGTTCCCGGTGCACGAGTTCCACCGAGCTGCGTTCTCGGCGGCGTTGACTCGGTCATCGCCCCGGGGTCGCGTCGTCGCGTTCGACAAAACTTATGTGAATGACGGACAGCACTATGACCCAGACACAGGTGCGTGTGATACACTATACACTACACCACCACGCTACGACCACGGCACAGGTGTACGCGATACACTATACACTACACCACTACACTACAACCCCAACACAGGTGTATGTGATACACTATACACTACACCACCACGCTACGACCGTGACACAGGTGCGTGCGATACACTATACACTACCACCACGCTACGACCACGACACAGGTGTGACGCTGTGTTTGTCTGCAGGGATTTTCCGCGTTCCGTACGACGGACGCTACTTCTTCAGCGGAACGCTTGTGTCGGCGGACGGGCAGGGCGTCGTGGCTTGGCTGTCAGCAGCCGGTCGCACCGTGGCTCAGGTAACGCCGATGAGAGGAGGTGGCCTTTCCTGCCCCACAGACACATTATTTTAAAAATGTGCATCCCCACTGTTAAACAAATGCGACTCTATAGCGACGCTTTTTGGCCTCAAGACTCAGGCTTTATTGTCTCAGCCGGTGAGGCCCCCGTTGAGCTAAGTGGCTCTGTTACAAGGATGACCACTGCCCCAATGTGGTCGGCAGTAGCGGCAGCAGCAACAGGACATCGCAGTTACATCGAGTCAAGTAAATTTAGTTTTGGAATAGCATGTCGCGCCTTTCTGGCACAAATCTGCCACGCGAAGGGCATAGAGTCGAATAGAGATTCATAGAATACAGATGCGTGTAGTTACATAGAGACTCATATACCGCAGTTCAACACAGTGGGCAGTGGCGGCAGTGACAGGATTTCATTGCAGGTAGAAAATGTGCAGATCAACCAGAGCAAAAAGCATTTACACGGAACCCAAGCCAGACCTCACTCCAAACAGGATGAACAATAAATGGTGCTTGAATATGTAATGAGACGACTTCAGAGACACGACTGGAGAGGGTTTCTTATTTATTTCTTAATACTTTAACGACAGGGTCACCATACAGCGACAGCAGCGACGTACAACTATATAGCTGGCTGGCTATATAGTGACGATGGCGATGAAGACTGTGTAGCTGGCTGGCTATATAGTGACAATGGCGATGAAGACTGTGTAGCTGGCTGGCTATGTAGTGACGATGGCGATGAAGACTGTGTAGCTGGCTCACTATACAGTGACGACGGCGATGAAGACTGTATAGCTGGCTGACTATATAGTGACGACGGCGATGAAGACTGTGTAGCTGGCTGGCTACATAGTGACAACGGCGATGAAGACTGTGTAGCTGGCTGGCTATATAGTGACAATGGCGATGAAGACTGTGTAGCTGGCTGGCTATGTAGTGACGATGGCGATGAAGACTGTGTAGCTGGCTCACTATACAGTGACGACGGCGATGAAGACTGTATAGCTGGCTGACTATATAGTGACGACGGCGATGAAGACTGTGTAGCTGGCTGGCTACATAGTGACAACGGCGATGAAGACTGTGTAGCTGGCTGGCTACATAGTGACGACGGCGATGAAGACTGTGTAGCTGGCTGGCTACATAGTGACGACGGCGATGACGACTGTGTAGCTGGCTGGCTATATAGTGACGACGGCGATGAAGACTGTGTAGCTGGCTGGCTATATAGTGACGACAGCGATGAAGACTGTGTAGCTGGCTGGCTACATAGTGACGACAGCGATGAAGAGATGGCAGCGATGAGAGCGACGACAGCCAGGACCCGAACCCCCACGACAGCCCCGAACCCCTTTTTGCCTCTCCCTTATATTGACTCAGCGTGGTCAAGTCCCGCCTTTGGCCACGCCCCTCTTCTCGAACTCTCCTGCTGGGTTCCAGGAGCTTCCAGTTCGATCCCCTCTTTGACCCTTGGCCCAGTTATGCCCCCCTTGTGGTCGCTCACGAATGTGTCATCCTATGCTGCACCCACACCCGTAGTTACCACCCATGGCCACTAGATGGCATACTGTCATTACACATACAAATCAACAACAGTGTTGAAAACCACGATGGCCAGACGGCTCGGAAGGTGTTGCGAGATACCAACGCTTTACCCCACCACATATGACCCACCGATTGACCAACTGCGGCCTACCGACTTAACCTGCTGGGTGATAGGCAGGCCTTTGTCTGTTAAACGTCGTTTGTTAGTCGCGCAATATTCCGTAAGGGTTCTGTATAATATTTATATTTTTCGTCTTAATTTTGTTGCTGCTGCTGTGCTCACTCACCGCGGATCTCCCGTGTAAAATAGCTGGGCAACTGGCTAAATGGGATCATTAACCTGAGAAATCGATTGGACATCTGTGAAAAAGAGATTTATTGCTCATCGGATTCCTCCAGTATAAACAAATATTATAATTCTGATTCTGTGTACCAAATCATATTAATTTAAAGTTTTCAATCCACTGCTGTATGAAGGTTCCGGTCCACCGTGTGGGTCTTCGTGGTTTTTGACTATACTTTACAAAGGGATTATGTAAAACTATAGCAGGACAGTGTATGTAGCAAATTGATGGTTTAGGCCATGGCCCTCCTTCAGGGCAGATGCTCACTTGGAGTTTGAAACCTCGTGCTTTAACACTTCGGTGCCATAAGAAACCTGCAGCAATTTAAGAAAGTTGACAGGTGAACAGTTTTGATTTGACATGTGAAAAGTCTTGAGTCTGTGCAAACGAGACAGCGAATCTGAGTGCACAACGCCCATATAAACGGTATTAATCATGGAGCGGTCCATTTGGTTTGTGTCCCTGTGACCGCTCACGCCGTGCCCACAGGTGGACACGGCGAAAATATCCAGCCATTCGGAGCCCGGCATCATCAACGGCAGCCATTCACATCATGGCAAAGACACCAAGGAGGAGGGCGTGGAGCAGAGAGAGGAGGACGATGAGGAGGAAGTGGACGAGGTGGAAGGAGGTGTCGGTGGGGAAGAAGAGGGAAACCGCCTCATCGGTGGAAACGTCCGCCGGCAGTCCGACCGCAACGGCGGCGGCGCGGCGGAGCGACACGCGACGCACAGCAGCGGCGGTAGCTCGGGCCCCGGCGTGTTCGGCGTCATCCTGAGCCTGAGCGTGGGCGACCTCGTGTTCGTCGAGGTGGCGAGCGGCGAGGCGGCGTCCTCCGATCGGCCCTTCACCACTTTCAGCGGGGTGCTGCTCTACGAGACGCCGGCGGCGGCGGCGGCGGGCAGGTAACTCGGCGGGCTCCACTCGCCCAGAGTTGGTTGGCTGCTCCGACGTCGCCGCGGCCGCCCTCTGGAGGGCGCCCTCAACCCCTGCCGACGGTGGTTCGGGACAGCTCCGCCTGGGAGAGAGAGCAACGATCGGACCAATGAGGCAGCGATGCGAGCAATCGTGCGGAGCGGCCCCATCTGTTCGCACGGGGGTGGGCAACTAATTCCTTGCGGAGGGCCGAATTCATCATCAGCAGCAGCACCAGCAGCACCAGCAGCCATTGTCTATCCACTTGCTGGATGAACTCCTCCCCATGCCGTCAACCATCCCTCACAGACCAGCGCTGCCACCGTCCATCTCAGTCCTGCACGTTCCATTACCAACCTCGTCCATCGGCCAGAAGGCCGAATAGAACTTTTAAATACCTTTGACGGGCAATCTTACATTAACACACACACCTCAGTCGCTCCTGTCTGTGACTGAGCGTGCGAAATTTGATAACACAGACTTGTTGCCAGCTCGAAAATATTGCCTCCTCCGGTACCCAATTAAAGTACAAACAAACTACAATTCCGATTTAAAGCTTTAGTGACTGCAGGGATTCATATTCTTGGTTCTTTCGGTAAAGTCACGTAGAAGGGAAACAAAATTGTATATTTTTATTATTGTATTGTTTCCCTTCTACGTGACTTTACCGAAAGAACCAAGAATATAAACTACAATTCCGTTGTGTGTCTCCACATATACAGTACATTCAAATGACTATTTAAACCGTCAGCCTATTGGCTATCGTGGGGACACACAATGGGGTTCTGCTTGTGTACTCTTGTATCCAAGATGCACCTGGGTCAGAGGCGGTTCTAAGTGGAAGCCTGATATGGCCGTGGGCCGCAGCCTGATGTGGCCGTGGGCCGCAGCCTGATGTGGCCGTGGGCCGCAGCCTGATGTGGCCGTGGGCCGCAGCCTGATGTGGCCGTGGGCCGCAGCCTGATGTGGCCGTGGGCCGCAACCTGATGTGGCCGTGGGCCGCATGAAGCGAGGTTGCGGGCTCCTTCTGGCCCATGGGCCATCAGTGTCCCCAGCGCTGTGCTAGCCGCTGGGTACCGTGACCGGTCACGTGGTCATGGAGCAACTCGCGAATGGCCGTAGTAGTCGTCGCCTTCATTTGACTGGGAGATTAGATTCAGGCCCCTTGAGACGCGTGATAACATTTCCTCTGTTTGGAAAGCACGAGCTGTCACGTTGATTCATTTAGAATACTGTAGAACATTTAAAAATAGTTTAAATTAACTAATCTAGACTATTTAATATACATGTTATTTACAAAAAATATTAATATAGTTCAATTGGGTGATTTTGCAAGATGCTCAAATCAAGGTTTCCCAAACTCCAATCCTCGTGAACCCCCCCCACCACACCACGTTTTTTTCCCCCGCGTTTACAAATGTACTTCTACCACTCAAATCAACTTGTTTCATGCTACACGCGCCCGATTGTTGTTAAACACGTACGTACCACGTGCCCTGATAATAAATCGACTGCGTATGATAGAGCCGATTCAAATTAAGATTGAGATCACAGAAGTACATGTGTACACGTGTTCCACACTGCCCGCAGACAGCCGGTAATTTCTTTACTGCCGCAGCACGTGGGCGTGTTTAACAATCATCGGGCGCGTGCAGTGTGGAACGAGTTTATTTGAATGGGAGGAGTCAATTGGTGAAGGCGAAAAGACGGAGTGTTGTGTGAGGTCGCGAGGGCTCGCGTTTGGGAAACCTTCGAGTCCGCGCAAACCCCCCCCCCCCCCCCGGGTACAGCTTTCCGTGACGACCAACCATTGGGCGCGTGTGGTGTGCGCAGTGGCTTAATTGGCATGTGAATCGAAAAGATTTGGTAAACACCAAAACGCGGACCGTGACTGGGCCACGAGGACCGGAGTTGCGACCGCACTGGTGGCCACGTGCGTTCGTGGCTCCAGGTTGACAAGACCACAGAGTCCAGCTCTGGTTTGCCAGGCTCCGATAATGACGTTGAAGCATCCTGCAAGCGAAAGTAATTAATAATGGGAACACGAAGGCAACGTGTGGCGATGGTGATGCCCCAGCGCTGGGCTCCCGCCAGACTAGTTTTTTTGGGAAGCTGTGTACTGAAATGAAAAAAGCCAATGTCAGCGCACTACAATTTGTGAGTCTGTGGGACTTCTGTGTGAGTTACCGGGCATCTACGAGATTCTATGGGTCTCTGGGTGCCTATTTGAGAAGCCACTGTCAGCCCATTTAATGTGTGCCACGTTTCCATGATTTTTATCAACCTGCGTTGACTGCCATTTTGAGCAGGAGCGCGAATTCCCTGTGCTGATTTTACTTTACGGCACGCAGGACCTGTACCGGATGGTTCTCTACGGTCACTACTCGGAGTAACGGTTAACGTTAACATCTCCCAACGGTGGCGAGATATTAACTACCTCGCCTGGTATACAGGAGGTCGTATGTTTGATCCCTACCCTCATTGCTGTATATTCGGAGTTTGCATGTTCTCTCTTCCTGTGGTTGCGTGGATTTTTCTCCGAGTCCTCCGGTTTTCCCATCCACATTTAGAAACATTCATTTAGAATATTTGGCTGCTATCAATTTCCGCATGATAAGCAACTTCGTTGAGCTATCATTTGTGGCTAGGTCACTTCTGAAAAAAGAGCTATGTAGCTCTGTGGGCCTTGCCTAGAAAAATACAAAAACATTATCGTGGTAAGAAATCTTTTCAGTTTTTCTTCCACGTGTTCGAAAATGCTTTCGGTAGGTAACGTAAGCCAACGTGGGGCTCCGCAAACTGTTTTGCTTCGTGGGGAAAATGAGATTTGGTTTGCCGAGCCACATTTTCGGACGAATAACTTATTTCTTTACGGTCTCGATTGTTGCACCAGAGCCTTAATGGGTTTCCCCGTTAATGGCAAAGCGATGTGTTGCGCTGTAGCAAGGTGCCAATCATCCTCTCTCCGCCCATCGCTCACCAAGCTGTACATTCCTCGCCTGCTGTCGCTCCATCACACGCGCGTGCGTGCGTGCGTGCTGCGTGTGTTGGGTACTGTACGAAATGGCTGTACATTTGCTCTGCCGGCGGTAACGTTGCCTTCGCCGCTGAAATGTACAATTTTTTTGCGCGGTCGTTTACTCGGAATGTTTGCGAATTTTAAAACGAGGCGGCAACATCACTGGGGAATTCTGGGATTGTTAAGTGGGGCACCACCACAGTGGCGACTTGTGGGATTTTTAGAAAGGGCGGTGGCACCTTCTTGGAATTTTCGCAAATGTTTGAAACGGAGGATGCCCCTGGTGATATTACTGTATTTTAAAGGTGGGCTGGTGGCTTTTATATTTATCTATGTATTTCTTGTGTGGTTCTAATGAAAGTTTTATTTTTAAAATAAATATGATGTAATAGTACGTAGTATTTTATTAAGTTTATATGTGGCGATTTGCAAGTTACCTCTTAAATTATGGTAGCTTTGAGTTCAAAGAAAACGACCGCTAATTAAACCTGCAGTTTGCAAAGTGGCTGATATATCTTCTATCTCCATGAGCAGTGGTGAGGGTGGGTGGTGAGGGGGGGAAGATGGGAGTCTGCCCTATACGTGAACCCCACCCCCCGTATCCTACTTGTGCATTCACCCCCATTCGTCCGTTTTTTTATTATTGAGCGTTTTTACCGTAAGAATGTACGAAATATTTTTTTGGTGCTGTAGTGTTTCTAATATGCAAATACTTAACAAAAAAAATAAACTATAATTGCAATTTTATATCCTCCCATGAGATTTTCATGAAAGCACGATGATCAAACGGCCCCACTCGGCATACACCTCTGGTTGGGTTAACCCCGTGGAAGTCCTTTTCTGAGGACTCATTTCAGGCAGAGAAAATCTAGGGAGAGACTCACACTTGGTGCAGAATTTTCTCGAGCTCATATTCTCCAAGTCCTCTTGATCCGGCCTGTGATCCACCACAAGGTAGCCAGAAGATAGCAGCACAGCAAGTGGGTTCTCGCACCCGCCCGCGCAGACCTTTTGATTGTTATCCTCTCAAAAAAATGGGGTTTCTTCACGAAAACCTTCGTGCTGGTGCCGTAGTTGATGCATCTCCTTGTACTCGTTGGGTTTTCCCTCGGCCACCTGCTCTCCGTCTATCTGACACTTCATCAGGCACCGCGACAGCTACACGAACTGTGTCCGAGTACTTTGGCAACTGTGTACGAGCCGTGTGCCAACTATGTGCCTGGCTGACTCAGTAGAACGGGGGGTCACCTGAGAGTGACTGGGGCACAAAATAAACAACGCAAGCAGCCGTCCTGCTTGCGTTGTGGCCGGAACGTCGTGAGAATTTTTATTCTATTTTATTATTTTATTATTTTCCTTCTACGTGACTTTAGCGAAAGAACCAAGAATATGAATCCCTGCAGTCACGAAAGCTTTAAATCGAAATTTATATTTATTTTACCAGGCAAGGCCCCCGCTGAGCTATATTATAGCTCTTTTTCAGAAGCGACAGGGCCATGAATAATGTCTCAACGGAGTGGCTTATGTGGAAATGTATAGCAGCCAACTACTCAAAACTAATGTTTCTAAATGTAGAGGGGGAAACCAGAGGACATGGAGAAAAATCCACGCGACCACAGGGAGAACACGCAAACTCCAAATATACCGGCGTCAGGGTCGGGATCGATTGCACGCACTGGCCAACATGGTGAAGTAAGGTCACGCTTCCCCAATGTATTGGGGAGGCCTTCATCCAGCAGTGGAAAAAAATCACCGGTGCTGCTGCTGCACTTATTGTCCAAGGACGGTGGACGCAGAATTGCATTGCGTGATGCAAGAAAAATTAATATTGCCGAGTGTGTAACGTTAGGGGGTGACCTTTCAGACCGCAGGCATGTAAAGGTACAGACATATACTGCAATAAACACTGCAGCCAGATGTGATTTGACAAATGAGCTGCGCTCGTAAACACAGATGCACTGCCACATACAAAAGCACCGTGGTAGAATTGGAGAGTCTGGGATTATTAAAAAGTAGTAGCACCGATGAGGATTTCTGGGGTTATTAAATATGGCAGCACCAGTGTGGAATTCTGGGATAATAAAAACAGCTGCACTGGCTCGGAATTCTGGGATTTTAAAACAGTTGTACTGGATAGGCTTTTTTGGATTATACTCTATAGCTGCACTGTATAGGAATTCTGGGATTTTAAAACACCTGCACTGGCTAGGAATTGTGGGATTAGTAAACAGGGCAGCACTATTGGAG
Source organism: Petromyzon marinus (assembly GCF_048934315.1). Classification (NCBI taxonomy): domain Eukaryota; kingdom Metazoa; phylum Chordata; class Hyperoartia; order Petromyzontiformes; family Petromyzontidae; genus Petromyzon; species Petromyzon marinus. The sequence goes on along the minus strand of NC_133709.1, from coordinate 8,209,386 downwards.
ACCTCTGGGATTATCAAACAGGGCAGCACTGTGGAATATTAATATGATTATACAGGGCAAAAGAGGGCTCCCAGCAGAATTATGTGGGCTAAATAGTACGTCACTGCGTAACATTTATCCAAGACCCAATTTTCTTATGGGAGATAAAAATGGGCAGCAGCATATGCTCATGACCACCGCCACCCCCAATGGCTGCACACACCAGGCCAGGAATCGAATTCCCGTGTGCACGTTTGCGTGTCATGAATAATGTTGATGCATTCTGACGCTGACCTTTATGCGACAGGGTACACAGCGATGTTTATGGCTTACAGGCAGCACCCAAATCAATTTCAGTTGCCATCCCAGTCCACCAGACACCCCCCCCCTCCACACCCCTACTCACCCCCCACCCTCGTCCTCTCGCAGTTCAATCTGTTCTCACCTCTGTGCGTTTACTGGTGGCGACAGTGGAGCGGTCAGCTGGAGGTTCTTAATAAAAATAGGTTTAGGGCACGAATGTTTGAAATGCCCGGAGATGGGAGCGATGAGATTATCTTGTGGTGCAGGTTGTGCTGGGTGGATTGCGACATCGCAGAACAGTGGCAGTTTGCGGTAGCTGGATGCCTTCATCAACCGATGGATGGAGGCCTTTGTTCTGCAACGAATTGATCGTGACCAATGACAATTGAATTATCCATAAGAGGTTTTTTTTTGGGTTAGATCGCGTAAATGTATAAATGTGTCGTTAAAACCCGCCGACCACCCGACACAGCCAACTAGTAAGGGTTGTCACGTAAACAGAACGTGGCCAATTCGTCACTAGTACAGCACTAGTGTGTATAGTGTAGTGTATAGTAATGTATAGTGTAGTATACTAGTACAGCACACCGGTGTCGGAGAGCCAAGCCACAACATTTACAATCTGAGTACGACGTTTCGCCAGTAATTACAAATAGCTTCATCAGGCGAAACGTTGTACTCGGGTTGTAAATATTGCGGCTTGGCTCTTCAACACACCTGTGTGTGCTGTACTCGTGACGAATTGCCCACGTTCTGTTTACGTGACAACCCCTTACTAGTTGGCTGTGTCAGGTGGTGGCGGGTTTTAACGACACATTAATTATATATTTACGCGATCTAACCCCCCCCCCCCCAAAAAAAAAACCTCCCATGGATGATGTTGGTCGCGAAAGCGTGTTAAACGATTGATTTACACGAATTTAACAGCGATTACATTAAGAGGCCGCTCAGGCACATGCCTACCTCCCGGACGGCGAGACTCGAGGAGTGAAATCACAAATTGGCATCGATTGTTGATGCTCGTAGTTCAAGCGGGGGGGGGGGTGGGAGAAAACATAACGCACACAACACGCACTAACGCGAAGTGTGTGGGGGACATAAATGAGACGCCGTGAGAGACGACTCGGCATTGACGCAGGACCTTTGGCGGGTCGTTAAGGCAATGAGTTCTATTGGAGACACGGGTGCCTTTCATTGAGATGCCTTCGCACATCAGTGCCGCGACTAAAGACGCCGCGACGTGGCAGCTGGAGTGTCTGCATGACCTTCCATTTGCCTACAATCCCGCGACCCCCATTAGCGTGAAGAAGACGCGCACACGTGCGCGTCTGTTTGAGTGTAGAATGAGTCAAAATATAACGCTCACACCGCGCGTCTGGGCCTGCCTGCGGAGTCTGTAACTCCACGATGATCACCGGCGACCCGTGCTGTCCGCTCCCTCGTCCAAGTTCAAGTCCAGGCTCAATGACTTACGTTTTACCCCTGCGCATCGCAAGTCTCACTGACTACTTTTTGGGGCCTGTTTTAAAAAAAAAAAAGGTACCGTCTTTTGAGTGTTTCTACGAGAATAGTACTGCACTTGTGATTAACCACAGACCTGACTATATTTGTGCCAAATAACAACTTTCTAGCCTATGCAGGACATCGTTATAGTTTATATCAGTTGCTCACAATGGCCTTTGCGTATTCGGTGCGTGTATACAGCATCATGCACTATGGCGCTCTCACGCTTGTGTATATATATATTTTGAGTGTTCGCATGGATGCAGGCGGTGAAGAAACCCCCGAGAATGCACCCTAGCTCATCGGATCTTGGAAGCTAAACAGGACTTCTGCCTGTTTAGTTCGCTTATGGGGTTGACCTGCCATATACCACAACATTCAATTCGTGAGCAGGGTTACACGGTGGACGGTAGAGGACAGTGGAGCACAATGCTGTAATTTGTTGTACATTACCGTGCTTCAACCAACCCCACGCCGTGTACGGAGGAAGGCCAACATCCAGCAGTGGATTTACAAAAAAGCTGTGCGTGTACGCGGAATAAATGCACATGGGCTACGGAGAGAGAAGTGATAAAAGCAACACACAAAAGCGTGTACAAGAAGCAATCGGCCTTCTTAGTATTATGCAAAATCCACCAGCAGTTCCTGAAGAACTGCATTGTGGCCATCTCGTCTTATGTCACCATCAAAATGCATTTGAGTAAATGTGGCCAACTGACAGGCTAGCTTTCGACCGTCAACTCCAAAGAGATAAAACTTGAAACTTTTTTTTAACAACAGGAAGCAGGACAACGAGACAACGGTATACCGGGTTTATCCTTGATTAGGAATTATCATTATCCCAGAGGGCCCTCATGTGGCCAGGTAGGCCATCCCGGACCACTATGGGGGGACAGGTTGGCACCGCCTAGAAACCACTTGCAACGCGTTCTGTCTACACGCGCGCTTCTGCCTGATGAGTTTCTCCAATTGGTTTGCCCAACCCCCTTTCATTCGCGCGCCCTCCGGGGGGATGAACACGAGGAGAGAGAGAGAGGAGAGATCGGGACCGTTAACTCGCGGTGCCTTTTTCTTTCCCCGTCAGCCGAGAATGGGCCAGCATAGTGAGGGTTATTTAAGGGAAACAATGTTAATCTCAACAGAAAATAAATGAAATATACAAATGAATGAATAATTGAAAGGCTGTGCGTAAGGTCAAAATATTGTATTTCATTGCCACATCCACCGCAATTAATTTTCGAAAGGCTGCTGCCCTTGTCAAGATGCAGAGGCACTTGTCACTAGAGCTAAGGGCCTCAGGGGCTCAGAGTCTCAGAGAGAGATATATATATAAGACAGAGCCTAATAAAAACTAAACATCCACCAGCCACGGACTGGGAACTGTCGGAGAGAATAACGCAACATACCGACAGTGTGTGTGTTATTGCTGTCGCTACGATGGAAATTAGAAGGCACCGGTGTGCTTTGGGGGATGTTTCTAGCACATATTTGAAGATCCGAAGCACATTCATGTCTGTAATCTGCGCATGTTATTTGGCTCTTGGGTAAAGGATAAAGGTGTATTCAGAAGAGATTGAGATGTGATATGAAATAGATGTATTCATGATAAATCTGAGAGAGGCGTTTCCAGAACAGAGACTAGGTATGAAATAGATGGGGCATATAGAAGAGATGGACAAGTGTTGCTTGGAAGACACAGCTTGCCCTGCACAGCCCATGGGGGTCTCACACTCCCATCCCGCCGTGATCCATCAACCCCAAAAACCTGCAGTGGAGGATTTGTCTTATTTGTGAGTGAGGTATCACATGGCCAGAGGGATGTTCACATATTTTGCAGGGGTGTGGACCTGCCTCAGACCTGACTCAGAGCCGGCTAAGAGCTGGCTCAGAGCGGTGGAAGCTGCCTGGGACCTGGCGCTCGACAAGGATTCAGATGTTCATAGCACAGCAATGGATTACGTGGCTTCTCTAAACTTGTGAAAAAACTGGGACCCTCCCCTCCCTCCAAGATATAATTTATCTGCTGTGAACAAGGGTCATTGCCCGAAAATGTTTACGTTATTTTTCTTTTAAGGCCCCAGTGTTATTGATGAATGCGTTGAGTTTTTATTTTGTTATGTGTGCTTGTGCACCACTGCTCATGCAGCAGCATCACTGATTAATTTGTCTAACTTCCAAGATGTCTTCATCTTTGACAGCTGGAACATTTTATTCTTGCCTCAAAGCCCACCTTGGATCTGTCCGTGCTGAACTCTAGATGTGTAATTTTATATTTTGGTAGCCACGCGTATCATGAGCACCAATGAATAAAGAACGAGTTCTTGAAATGACAGAGGGGAGAATGCTTAGGTGGATGTTGGGGAAATCTCTTAGGGAAAAGAGAAATGAAGAAGTCAGAGACTTACTCGGGGGTTTCGGCGATAACTGATAATGTCAAGGAGGTGACACTCAGATGTTCTGGGCATGTGTTGAGAAGATTCAAAGCAGATGCCATGTGAAAGGCTGAGGATTTTTTAGACTCATAGACTCGCACAAGGCCCCCATAGACTGATATAAAGACCCATGGACTCCAGCAGTGACTTGTAGACTCACACAGAGATCTACAGACTCACCCAGAGACCAATTTACTGCTGCAGGGACCCATAGTCTCACGCAGAAACTCATAGACTGAGACAAAGACCCAATAATAGAAGGGCTGTGAAGATGCCACCGGTGCAGAGCAGGAAGTGTAGAGGAAGACCGAAGGTAAGATGGGAGGATGCAGTGTAAGGAGATACAGGATAGGGCATGTGACAAGAGAAGAGGCTCATAATAATAATATCACGCTTGTTTACTCAGAAAAGCCTCACTGAGTGTCAGGACTTGTTTTTTCCATGTGTAACCCCAAATGAGTAATTTGCTGCTAATATCTTAACATCGGTAATATCTTACATCATTCCATCCACTCACCCCTCCACTCTTTCCCATCCCTCCCCTGCCCTTTCGTGAGCCCTATGTGCCTCCTGCTACGCTCAATCATTAATCGGCCCTTACACGTCCCTGCCATTTGACCGATCTCTATATATATTACCGCTGTAAAACTCTGTAAAGCGCCTTGAGCTAAGGCGCTCTATAAATATAAAATAAGATTGGGATGTTCATTGCAAGTACACGAAGCAAGGAAATCCAAGCAGTTTACCGCGCTTTACAACGAGACCTTTGGTTTAGAAGCAGGTACAGTATATTGAGAGTCCTCTCCAGGGGTGTCGGCCTCTCACCTGCTTATATAAAGGGCATAGAAATTAAAATTACTCCATAATTGGGTCTAATTAACCGCAGAAGAGCCTGTGCTGTTCTGCAATTAATTACCACCCGCAATGCATCCGAACTTGTCAGATCTGGGAAAGCTAAGCAGGCATTCAGACTGGATAGTGGTTGGATTGGCGACTCCCTCACCTCCCCCAATGAATAAACCACGTGTTACAGGCGTTGTGGGGAGCAGAGGGCAGCGCAACATTCAGCATTGTTGTACAGTTCTCATACTGCCCGCCGCTTTCAGCAAGCCCTATTGACCGGCGTGACTAAGTTTATGGTCAAGTGACCTGCACGACCCGCAAGGGCCTCATTGGGCAGTTGATTGGCTTAACACTGCTGCACTTTCATGTAGATTCCCTGTTAAATGCGTACACGAACGTATGAACATTTTTATTTATTTAATGTGTACATACGCATAGACGCGCGCCATACAACATGGACACTCGGTAAACGCACATACGTATGGTGAATGTATGAGGGCATGCACGTTGTGTGTACCGCAACGTACATGTTCTGTACACTATAACACAAAGAACCCCCCGTATAGACACAACAAACTGGTGGGGCAAATGCTGTTAGCGAGAAACCTCATGAAGGCCGGCACGGCACACGGGGGGGGGGGCGGGTGATCAACACCACGCCCGGCCGCCTTTGTCTCCCCAGTGGCGATGTGTACTACACACCGCACCAGGTACTCATTTGAGGCTGAGTCGACCTAGGGGAGGCCCGGGACCGGTTCAGATATTCGTCACTGATATTGGCCTGAGCTAAGCGCTGCCCAACACTATAACACCATCGGAGAAAGCAAGCACACGCATGCGTGCACGCGCACGTGCACGCGTGCGTGTGTACAAATGCACACCCCATGCATTCCCCGCCCATTCATTAACCATCTGCAAAAGCCGGCTTGCGCCATCTCATTTGCATACTAATTAACCCGTGCGCGTGCACGAATGGGTCACGTGATCCAACTGTTGAGGGAAGGCGGGGGCTGTACGAGGGGGGGGGCTCTGAACGGGGGGGGGGGCGGGGGGGAGGCTCTGTACGAGGGGGGGGGGCTCTGAACGAGCGGGGGGGGGGCTCTGAACGAGGGGGGGGGGCTCTGAACGAGGGGGGGGGAGGCTCTGAACGGGGGGGGGAGGCTCTGAACGAGGGGAGGGCTCTGTACGAGGGGGGGGGAGGCTCTGAACGAGGGGGGGGGAGGCTCTGAACGAGGGGGGGGGCTCTGAACGAGCGGGGGGGAGGCTCTGAACGAGGGGGGGGGGCTCTGAACGAGGGGGGGGGGAGGCTCTGAACGGGGGGGGGAGGCTCTGAACGAGGGGAGGGCTCTGTACGAGGGGGGGGGAGGCTCTGTACGAGGGGGGGGGGCTCTGAACGGGGGGGGGAGGCTCTGAACGAGGGGGGGGGAGGCTCTGTACGAGGGGGGGGGCTCTGTACGAGGGGGGGGGAGGCTCTGAACGAGGGGGGGGGAGGCTCTGATCCGGGGGGGGGGCGTCACGTGACGTCGTCGCCCGGTTGCCCGGCAACCGCTAATGAGCGAGGCGTGAGGGACCAGCCGAAAAGGGGAATTTGACGTCTGGATTTTTTGGGGATAAAATTGACGGCGGTCTCTGTTGCGACAACATCAATGTCAGAATCTGAATATTTATTTACACTGGGAAAAATCAGATGAGCTATGAAGAGATTTCTTTCACACACACGTCGTTCAGTTCTACAGATGTCCAGTAATGTCCTGTAGCTCCGAGTATCTGTGCCAAAACCCGCGAAACCCCCTTAGATGTATCCTGACGACAACCATCCCACTAACAACATTGTTTTGAGCAGCATCATCATCATCTACCGTGGTCAATCACACTGCTCGATGTAGAGTTGCCACCTGTCCTGGATTTTCTTAGGATCGCCCTCTTGTTGAGGCAGCTGCTGTCCTGGGAGAAAAAAAAAACATTTCTGAAGGCATCCCAGGGTTTCATATTCTTGGTTCTTTCGGTAAAGTCACGTAGAAGGGAAACAATAAAACAATAACAAATATAAAGCAATATTTATATTGTTTGCGTGCGCGTGCGTGTGCTTGCTTTTTCCGATGGTGTTATAGTGTTGGGGCAGCGCTTAGCTCAGGCCAATATCGGTGACGAATATCTGAACCGGTCCCGGGCCTCCCCTAGGTCGACTCAGCCTCAAATGAGTACCTGGTGCGGTGTGTAGTACACATCGCCACTGGGGAGACAAAGGCGGCCGGGCGTGGTGCTGGCCACCCGCCCCCTCGTGTGCCGTGCCGGCCTTCATGAGGTTTCTCGCTAACAGCATTTGCCCCAATATAAAACAATATTGTTTTATATTTTTATTATTTTATTGTTTCTCTTCTACGTGACTTTTACCGAAAGAACCAATAATATGAAGCCCTGCAGTCACGAAAGCTTTAAATCAAAATTTAGCAACCCAGGGCATTAACAAACCCTGTTTTTTGTCGGTTGTGTGTGTATATATATGTGTATATGTTGAACTTCGTTCGTGCCGTACGTAGCAAACCGTGCTCATCGGAAGTGCGGAGGTGAAGGACAACTAACTAAACACACACGCAAAAAAATCGTTCTAGTAATAGTTGTGCACCAGCTCAAGACAATGCATGTAATTGTAGCTCTCCCCTGCAATTTACAATACAGCAGCCGTATTGCCAGACATGCTTACTCCCGTCCCGGGTTATTGTACCTCAGAGGTGGCAACCCTTGCTGGATGAGTCCCGTCGCAATCTCTGACAGTCCAGCGATGTAAAATGATCCGCCCCCCCCCCCCACAACAAAAAAAATCACCGGCACACGAGTTGATTTTCATCGCTCCATCTCCATCGTGGATCATCTCTCTCTCGGCTGACCACTCCAGAGGGCTTCGTCTTGACCACTGCTGGCCCATCGTCGCTTCTCAGCGGCGAAGTAAGCTACAATATCAGCACAGTGGGTTGCGGTCAGGTTGGGCCCCCCCCCCCCCCAATAATTTGATTTGTCTCGCCGAATCGCATCTCGGCTATTATATATGTGTCGCGGCTCCTATTGCCTATTCACATCGCTCCGCTCACGGTCTCGGACATTTAACGCTATAGGGGCCCTCCGTCTTCAGCAAACAAATCAGTTTTTTGTTCTTTTACAATGCTGTTGAAAAATATTTATCCCAAGGTGGTTGTCAAGGGTGGCCCAAAACTCGTAGCTTTGGGCACCAGGGGTGGGGGCAAGGCACCCCCTGCCCCCCCCCCCCACGCTATTCACGCTACTTTGTGACGTGTCCTGTACCCCCTCGCCCCCCACCACCAAGTCCACTTTGTGTTCCTAATGGGGGCTCTCTGGGTGGCAATGCGTGAATTCTTCCGTGAATGATTCGCCGGTGTTTTCAATGACAAGTGGAATAAATCGGCCCAATTATACTCCCAATGTGTATTCATTACAAGCAGGAATGACCACGTGGACAATTACCGGACCGCGTATGTGCTGTGCTTCAGAGGGATTAATCTATTTCAGTGATAAAATAACACGAGCCTTTTGCCCGTCCAAGGACGGGTGTATTGCAGTAAATGTAAAAACTAGCAAGCGAAAAGCAGACCGCGACGTGATATGCATTGTAAGGGCGCGGTGACACAGACATTTCATTTAAAGGTTATAATCCATTGTTCATCACGACGTCCTTTTTACTTTGATGTCTCAACAACGTAACGGAGACCACGTGACGTGAGGGTTCTGCCTTTGTAGTGAGGGCTGTCAGTTGACGCCGAGGAGGGGGGAGTGACGTCAGCCGCTAATTATTATTAGTATTGAAGGGGGGGGGGGGTGTACATTTGGAGTGACGTCACCTGCTCATGATTATTAATGAGGGGCGGGTCCATGTGGAGGGCGTAACCAGTTCATGATTATTAATGAGGTTTCAGCTTTGTTTCCAGAAAAAAGGGGAAAAAACCTATTATTATATTTTGGTACTGGCAAAGGAGGTCCCATGATGTAGATGCTCACCCCGAGCTCTCATTACCCTGGTAGTGCATTGTCTTTGGGCTGTTCGCCTTTTGGCGTCCTCTGATCTAACACCGTTTGAGACGAGGCTCAAAAGAAAGATGTCTCTGGTGTGGACCAATCAGTTTAAAAGACAATGCATATATGATTTTATTATTTCCCTTCTACGTGACTTTACCGAAAAAAAAACAACAATATGAATCCCTGCAGTCACAAAAGCTTTAAATCAAAATGATATATATATATTTTTTACAAAAAATCACCGGGAATGGAATGTTGACGACAGCGAGTGTGAACACGCATTCCTGCACAAATTCCAGGAAGAACACCATGCTACAATATCATTCCATGCATTTCTGTCAATATAGACAATGCACAACATTGCGCAGGCCCTTTGTCAATTGACTGATGGATGGAGTACGGAAATTATGCCGTGGCTGCCGTGGCAGTCAATTGGCGGGGGGGGGGGGGTTGATTTAACCATACTTCACCACGGTGGTCAGTGGGAGTTGGCTAAGGCCCACGGAGCTATAGAGCTCTTTTCCAGAAGTGAACTGCCCACAAATGATAGCTCAACAAAGCAGCTTATCATCGTGTGGAAGTTTATAGCAACCAAATAAAGTGCTCTAAACGCACGCCGATTCTAAATGTGGAGGGGAAAACCGGAGGATCCGGAGAAAAATCCACGCAAAGTTCAGCGGAGCTTCACAGCTTCACAGCTCCGCTGAACTTTGCAACAGCTGGAAGGGAAGGAAGCGATGGCGGCGTGTGGTGACATCAACATAATTGGTCGTGATGACCCCTTCGCCTCTTGGACACAGGCACGAGCCCTGGGTTTGTCGTAACATCTTTGGGTTCAGAAAACCGAACCGACCAGCATGCATGGTGAAAGTATGGTGAAACAACCCACGTGACCAACACGACTCGGCGAGGACTTCATCCAGTTGCGGCTTAACAAAAAGGGCTCTACACATAATTTAATACTTTTTTCTGGCAACAAAACTGAAACCTTTTTACGAGGAATTATGTCTGCATTAACCACAGTGCTTTTGGTCAGAATGCCAAAAAAAACTACTACCTAAAAGATGTGATTCCCGACATACAGTACCCTAGGGTCTACAAACTAAGTGGCCTCTGTGGTAGTAGTTACATTGGAGAAACCAAACGACATGTCTCGGACCACATTCGTGAACACAAAGCAGACCTAAAACACGGTAGGACCAACACCTCGGCCGTGGCAGATCACTGTTATAATTCAGTAGGCTCACATGACATTGACTTCTCCAAGACAGAGGTTCTTTGCAAGCCATCTGGCTACCATGAGAGATTCGTTCATGAGGCTATCCACATATACAAACACAGAGACAATTTCAACCGAGAAGATGGATTCTTGCTTAGCAATCATTGGAAGGATTTGATAAACCATTTCGGGTCTTAATTGATTGTTCACGCTTACGGTGGCTTTCAGACAGCATCCATTATTTTTCGTCTCCCCCCTCCTCTTTTCCGAACATAGATGGACTCGTCCATCTGAACAAACTGTCAAATCGCTCTCCGTGGTGCTAACGTTAAAAATAACCGCCACTATTTTAAAATTTTCTTGCTGTGGTTTTCACACCTGATGATGATTGCTTGTGTTGCAGTCAAAACGTCGTGAGAATTTTATTGTTTTATATTTTAATTATTTTATTGTTTCCCTTCTACGTGACTTTACCGAAATAACCAAATATATCATTGTTGATCTCCATAATCTAACTCACATTTTAAGGGCTCATCGCACGTCCGCTTTTAATGACTGGTGTGACTGTACGGTGGAAGCACACCGTGCAGTCACCGGGACACCTGAATTAGATTCCAGGCGACGGTTGACTCTATCGTTAGTTGAAGTCATTGACAACTGGAACTGGTTATAATATAGGGTAATTGAGTAATAGGTAACAACGCAACACCATCCGTTGGGTTGCAAGAAAAAGCGCGCCTCTCCTTCGGGGCTGCCCACTTGTGGTGGTTTTGCTTGCTCCGCGTGTCAATGCACCCATGGCACAAAGCGACACGAGTAGCTATGAAACGACACCCACACTGCTGCGTCGTGTGTCGTGATACGTCATGGGTTCTGGCAACGGGATTGTCCGCATCGCTCAGTTCTATATATTTATTTGCAAGTTTCTTTAGTTGCGGTCGCTTTGCTTCTGAGCCAGACGGCCGCGGCGGCTTGATGATTTGCAGAATGCAGCGGTGCTCTCCTCGGACCTCCGCTCTCGCGGGCACAACGATATACGGCAGCCTCATCATTGTCTGTTGAACACTCCAATATATACGGCAAATGTGTGGCGGTGTTATGGCGCCACGCGAATATTGAAAGTTATGCAATGAATCTTAAAATAACGGCTGACGGAACGCCGGGCTACATTTGAGTCTGCAAGTCAGTTTCTTGCGCTGCGTTAATGCAGCGAGGCATGAGCAGGGAACTGCACAGCACTTGTGGCCCACAGCAACCGAGGTTGAGGGCAAGGATGGGAGGACAGATGCTATGGTCACACTCGTGTATTTTGCTGCCCAACAATACCCTTTTGCACGTATTATCTTATCTTATATTCTTGGTTCTTTCGGTAAGGTCACGTAGATAGAACATACAAAATAGATGCTCGCCGAACTCTATTGGCTTCCGGTTGCTGAACGAATACATTATGAGGGCGCCACTCATTACACACAAAGTGCTTGCCATGAATGAACCACAACACCTTGCCGATCTATTTCATGAGCTTAAACCATCACGCGAACACCGGTCATCCTCGCAGTGGCGTTTGGCTAGCCACGGCGCACTTTCAGATGCGCTTCTGTGGCCGTCTGGAACACTCTTCCTTCCGACATTAGGAAGCCACTGGAGCTATGCACTTTTAAATATACATTGACAAACTAATTTATTTCGAACTGCTTTTTGTTTTTAGTTTGTTGTCCTTCCTCCCGCACCTCCTAATAGCACGGATGGCTACGTACGGTGCGAAATAAGTTCAACATACCTCCATTTACATAGTGCCTTACTTCAAGGCGCTTTTACAAAATTGTACGTAAGATGATAGTGGTTGAAGTAAAGAGTGGGGTTGTTATGAAATCTGGTGGTGCAGTTATGGTGACAGGAGAAGAGGTGGCGGGGATGGGGGGGGGAATGGAGGCTGGGCTGCCCAAAAATGGATGGAGGGAGGGGGTGTGAAAGGGGTAATTAAAAACTAAAACGATTTTATATTTTCCCAGGTAAGGCCAACTGAGCTATTTTTTTTAGAAGCGACCTTGCCATAAATGACAGCTCAGCGAAGTGGCTTATTATCACGTGGAAATGTACAGCAGCCAAATACTCGAAACGCGTGATGTTCATTCTAAATGTGGAGGGAAAAACCGGAGGCCCCGGAGAAAAATCCACGTTTTTCCCTGGGCATCAAACAAGAGGGCGCAACATCGGGCCTGATTTTTCTTCTGCCGTTACTGAATCAGGGTCGGGGGGGGGGTCTCGCATGGGCATTCATCCGTGGGCCATTTCAGTCCTGGGCCTCGGGAAAACATCGGGGCAGCCCTGTAAGGGAGGCCGTGATAATTCACGCGCGATTTTCCCTCTTGTATTCGAGCGCCCGGAAACGAAATTACATATTTTCAGCCGTGTTGATTAGACTTGATGTCGTGTGTCAAAAATCAATGTTTGGCTGGCAGGGAACAAAATGTGAGCGTGTTGTGCGGATTAGTATGCGGCAGCGTGATCCAGGACAACGTTGTGATTCTAAATAAAATAAAGTTGTACGAATGAAGGTAACGAACTGGTCGTGTTACCCATGCTTGTTTATTTTCGCTGCTTCATTAGTCAGGTTGTTGTTGTTTGGGTTTTTTTCTGGCCGCGAATAAATGTTAGATATTCGAAGACTTTCTCCCCTCGTATGTGGGTTACGTAGCATGATCGTGAGAAATGGTGGCGGCGTGGGCGAGGGCCTTCACTCAGCAGTGGATAGTTAATGGCTAAACTCATAATGATACGGCATATGAATTATGCCAGTACTATACGTGTATTGGTTGTTGTTACATTGTTTCGCTGTATTACTCGTAATGTATTGGGTTAGAGCTGTGGCACAGTGGTTAGTTCTCACACCGCACTTGGAACCCGCCAAGTGGGTTCGTTAACCCATCCGTGGAAACGATGTTGTTTTCTCCGAGAGCTCCTGTTGCATCTCACGCACGTACAGGGCAAGACCCTCCCGTGAAAGGGGCCGTCCATAAATGACGTCACGCACCTAGGGGGGGTCAGACATTTGTGACGATGTGTGACGAGGGGGGGGGGGTTTGAGAAATGTGACGTCACATCAAAATGCGCAACTTTAAATACATATAGACAACACGTTCTACTTAATTAAATATACTTTTTAATAAATATTTTCTCCTACAACATCAAAGTACAGCGCCACATTAAATACGCACTACAATTACAATAGTTTAAAGCGATTTGAAGCATGTTTCATTTTCAAAATGGAAATATGGTTTTGATGGGGGGGGGGGGGGGGCAGAGCTTTGTGACGTCATATTTGAGGGGGGGTCCGACTTTTTGTGACGCCGTGTGACGAGAGGAGGAGGGGGTCAAAAATCGAGTGACGTCATTTATTGACGGCCCCCAGGGCACTAATGCTCAGTAATGCTTTGCTGGATACCACATTGTATTAATACATCGGCATTGTACAGGTGTTATTTATGTCTATACGACATGTGAAGATGGAAAGGTGCCGTGGCACACGCGTCGGTTTAAGATCTTGGTCGCTCGATTTCTGGTCACCACGAACACCGGCGGCAGGTAGCGAATATTGGAGCCTGCCGCTTTTGTCTCCCCGAGTCCATGACTCAACAGGAATAAGGAGCACAATCGACGTAACATTTGGGACAGGGCCGAGAGCATCGAACGAACCACACACAACAACAACAACAACCGCCATTCGCCACCAGGTGGCGGTTACGTCACCACTGTGCTTGTTCCAGGCTGGGTGCACTTCGAGGCAATCACGTGAATTATCGCAGGCCCGGTGGCAGGAGGTCACGGAACAGACCTAGGTGCCATGGGTTGACTAACTGAGATGAATTGCCGATGTACCACTGTGCCCCCTACCGTGTCAAATTGTCGAGTTTTATCTGTCCGACGCTTCGCTCGTAAGCTTCGCCCCTCTACCCTCCGCCTCGTTTGGAGGGCGACTGCCTCCAAATGCCCAGCAGTGTCCTTCACAAGCCTCCTCCGTAGAAGCTGGTCTTGACACGCTGCTGGCACCAGTCATCGGCAAATCCACCCAGCTCCACATCCTCCGGAACCATACAAATCACAAAGACAAACAAACATCTATGTACAAACACCGCCGAGGGTATGTCTGATCGAAATTCCCACCCGATTATCAGCAGTGCTGCCTCGGTGTTGCGCCCGCTGACACGATTCCCTCGAGCGCTCGCCAATTCATTACCATTTTAATTGACGGTCATTATTTTCGAGGCCTTTTTGTAATGCCATCTGCCTCCTGTTTAAACGTGATTGCGAGACTCACAGTAGCAGTGCGTAAGATGCATTACTCCGGATTTTCTGTCCTTTTACAATGGGACTCCAATGAGCTTAATATTTAAAAGCTACATTTCATCGGGATGCCCCTGCTTTTTTTTTTACAATATGAAAATTTATGGGACAGCACTTTCACAACTTGCACAGCTCTTTGAGATCTTGAGTGAGTGCGCACTGCTCCACTGGACCTTTCCCATTTATCATCATTAGTGGATACCTCTTCGTCATCATCATCACCAGTGGCTGTATCATCATCACCAGAGGCTGCAGAATTATCATTATCACCAGTGGCTGCATCATCATCGCCAGTGGCTGCAGCATCATCACCAGTGGCTGCAGTATCATCACCAGAGGCTGCATAATTATCATCACCAGTGACTGTCATCATCACCAGTGGCTGCAGAATTATCATCATTATCACCAGTGGCTGTATCATTATCACCAGTGGCTGCAGCATCATCATCACCAGTGCCTGCAGAATTATCATCATCATCGCCAGTGGCTATAGAATTATCATCATCATCACCAGTGGCTGCAGCATCATCATCACCAGTGGCTGCAGCATCATCATCATCATCGCCAGTGGCTGCAGAATTATCATCAATATCACCAGTGGCTGCATCATTATTATCAATACCCAGTAGCTAAATAATCACAACTAGATGCATCGTCACCATGCCGCATAATCTTAAACAGTGACTGTATCATCACTGCCATCAACTGTGTCCATCTCACCATTCATTTATATAAAAAAGCAACTGATTATATAATAAATTAATTATCATCGTCATCATTCATTAATGATTACGAGTGATACGTCATCATCAGCATCAATGGCATATTTCCCCACTGTCTCTTATCATCTGCATATTGAGCAGTGGCCACACACATATCCATTAAGCCCCGTGTCATTCGATACCCCCTTTTCATTGTGTTAGGCCAAAATGCCTCGACTGGCCTTGTTTTAAAGCATTATAACGCCCTGATATACAGCATTTAATCACACAAACTGGACAAGCCAATACACTTACAATACCCCCAAAAAACTCAACACATTCGTCAATAATCATCGTCGTATAACACTGCTCTACACTTTTTTTTAGACGTCGTCTGCTTCAGAGATGAAATGTGCTGTTTATTATGATTTTTTTACGTGCTGAATTCAAATATTACAATTAAAACAACTGATTGGCTACTGTTCCCATGATATTTAATTTTTTTACTTTTTACGTCTATGTATATTGTGTAGATAGTAGAGTTTTACTCATAAATTGTAAACCTAGGACTTTTCATGTGTTAATGGTTGCTTTAGTTGATAACATGTCACCTGTCTTGTTCATGCAACACTTAAAAAAATCATCAGCAAAAGGGCAATAAAATAAAATGTATTATTAAACAAAAGGCAACAAACTAGTATGTACATAGTTTAGTCCTTATATTCAGTGACTACTCGGCGCTTCTTGGCTTGTCTCTTGTATTCATTAAATGGAGCATCTCTTGTCACTGCCCAGCAATGGTCTGCAAGCATTGATGGGCTCCATTTGCCCTGAGAGCGTTTCTCCATTGTTGCAATGTCCTCGTGAAGTCGCTCGCCATGCTCGTCGCTCACTGCTCCGCAGTTCGGTGGGAAAAAAAATCTAGATGAGAGTGCAAAAATGTTATATTGAGTGAGATGTTGCAACCAAGGCTTTTGTATGCCTTGAGGAGGTTTTCCACCAACTCCCTGTAGTTGTCTGCCTTGTTGTTTTCCGAGAAAATGTGTTGCCACTAACTGGAAGGCGTTCCATGCCGCCTTTTCCTTGCCACGTAGTGCACTGTCAAATGCATCATCTCGAAGAAGTTCACGAATCTGAGGACCAACAAAAACACCTTCATATTCTTGGTTCTTTCGGTAAAGTCACGTAGAAGGGAAACAATAAAATAATAATTGTTTCCCTTCTACGTGACTTTACCGAAATAACCAAGAATATGAATCCCTGTAGTCACGAAAGCTTTAAATCAAAAAGACACCTTCCTTTATATTAGCTTCTCTTAACCTTGAAAATTTTCTACGGAGGTACTTGAAAGTTGCTTGTGTTTTGTCCATGGCTTTGACAACGTCCTTCATCAGACCCAGCTTCATGTGTAAGGGTGGTAAAAAAATCTTCCTTGATTCAACAAGTGGTGGTTGCTGAACAATTTTCCTCCCAGGCTCCAATGACTGTCGGAGTGGCTAATCTATCTTGATGTAGTGGGAATCTCTCGCATGACTATCCCATTCGCAGAGAAAACAGCAGTACTTTGTATCCAGTCTGCAGACCAAGAAAGAGAGCAACGACCTTCAAATCGTCACAAAGCTGCCACTGATGTTGGTCATAGTTTATGTACCTCAAAAGTTGTTTCATGTTGTCATAGGTTTCCATCATATGGACTGTATGACCAACTGGAATTGATGGCAAAGCATTTCCATCATGCAGCAGAACAGCTTTAAGACTCATCTTCGATTAATAAATGAACAGTCTCCACTCATCTGTATCATGAACGATGTTGAGGGCTGCCATCACAAAATCGATGTTGTTGCAGGCAACAAGATCACCTTCCATGAAGAAGATCGGGACAAAATCCTTTTGACGGTCATGGAACATGGAAACCTTAACATCACCTGCCAGGAGATTCCACTGCTGCCGTCTGGAGCCCAACAGCTCTGCCTTACTCTTGAGTAGTTCCAAATCCCTGACAAGGTCTTTCAGTTCACCTTGTGTTATGAGGTGTGATTCAGAGGAGGAGGATGGGAGAAAATCTGGGTCATGTGACCTTGATGGTAAGTTAAATCCTGTTCCTCGTCTGACTCAAGTGAGATTGATTTTTGGTGCATCAGGAACCGGCAGTCCTTCTCCGTGGGGTACTGGGAGTATAGCTGATGAAATGGTTGGATAATGCATAGTCCACTTTCTCTACTTTGACATACCTTTCCCAACTTGAGGCGCCATGCAGAAGTAACGATTGCTGATATGATCTGTTGGCTCTCCAACTCATTGGCACTGCAAAAGGCATAGATTTCCTTTTCCTGTTCAACCACTGGCGAAGATTTGTTGCACAAGTGTTGCAGGATATGTGTGGGGCCCACATCTTGCCCTAATCTCCAATTTTGCATCCAAAATAAAGGTGATAGGCTTTCTTAACCATAGTAGTTATACGGCGCCTTTGTGATGCAAAAGTCACTTCACCACAAACATAGCAGACGTCATCTACTTTGTTCACACAAGTACGAGGCATCTCTGCTCACTTTGGCTAAACAGAAATGTGTCCCTTTGCAAAATCAAATACTGACAAATAAGTGAGCACGACACTGCATGATTTCTAGAGCTGATATAGGGCAATTTGTTCAGCAGAGGGATGCAAGCCTCGTTATGATTGCATCATCCATGACTTCTAGGAATAACATGATGCAATTCATATAATGTATGACGCAATAACAGGTTCAGATTGCATCATTGATTGTTTTGCTCCAAAAGCAAGTACTGTCCAAACCCAGTCGTATAATTATTCATAGGTCCAGTCAAAGATGTATTTTCGTAATTTCTGGTTTAAATTGAGATCCCTTCCCTTTATAACTCACTTATCCTCCGCCATTCCCAAGTCAAGGGTCATATATACTGACCCAGTAGCATATCTTGGAAACTAGAACCAATGAACAATTTTAAGCATCATTTTCATTCTCAGTGATCCAGAATTTGTAAAATTTGACTACATTTATTTCGGATGCATTTTGGCTGTAGACCAGTGTAATATGCGACGTATCGGTCAGCGGTCCTTCTCCATAGCAGAGAAGGGCCATTGCCTGAAACGTCGCCTATTTATATATTTTTTGTCATTTAAGGCCACGGTGTTCTTGACGAATGTTTAGTTGTGTTAACTGTGCTCGTGCACCGCTGCCAACGCAGCAGCAATCCACAAATACTTTAGTTTGTTCAAAGCACACACCGTTAAAGATGTATACACGTGCTCTGTGGGTCGTAACACGACCGAGCGGTGACACGATGATGAGACGGACACGGGTGATGGCAGTGATGATACAGCCACCGTTGCATAGATTTCGCGGTTCGAATCCAGCCACGCCCACCCTGGTTATCGCTGTGGTGCGTATTGACCGTACGAATACTACGCGATGTCTTCTTCACGTTGTCATTCGCGATAGTCGTCCATTGCGGTGCAAAGGTACCACATTTTTAAACAATTACCCGCTCTTGGAATATACGTCACTGCTGGTGGCAAACGTCCTCCCTTCGAGGAGCTCTAAAACAAATCCCCACTTGAGGGAATTCTTGGCCTACTTTTCCACGGTGGCCAGGCGTCTTGCCAGACGTGCGAGTAACCCCCCCACTTTACGCCAACGCATACGAACCCGGCGACCGACCAGCCACCCTCTGGATTGCAAGTCCAATGTCGCTCATCGTTCCTTGCCACAGCGGGGTAGCTGGAGCAATGCGGTTCAAACCCTTTACTCCCACGCTAATAACGCGCGTGTGATTTTTTAAAAATATTTTAAACGCTATCATTTGTGCAACAAAGCGCAGTAGCCTTGCCCCGGCTGCAGGCTTAAATGATCGCAGATGCACGTGACAGGTACAATCTGATACGCAGCTCGGTCACAATTACCGCTCGCCTACCCTCCGTGCCATAGCCCGTACCCGCCGTATATACAAAGATAAAGCCCAGCATGCACGCGGCGTATCTCGCTCAATCTGTCTGTGTTCAATTCAACGACAAGCACATTGCGATATGTGCACGGTCTGTAAATGTAGTGGCAGCTCTGCTCGAGATGCTACATTCTTTCGTTCGTTCGTCCGTTCGTTCGTTCGCTCGCCGTGGTGTTGTGAGATAGTGCCGCTGGGATTTTGAGTTTCAATTCCGGGTGCTCGATAAAAATAATTATTTAACCTTCAATCTAGATTTGAAGTTTTCGTGACTGCAGTGATCCATCCTCTTTGGTTTTTTTTCGGTAAAGTCACCGTAGGTATAAAATAAAATAAAATTAATTAAATCACGACGTTTCGATTGCAACACAAGCAATCCCACCTGATGATGACTGCTTGTGTTGCAATCGAAACGTCGTGATTGCAACACAAGCAATTCCACCTGATGATGATTGCTTGTGTTGCAATCGAAACGTCGTGATTGCTACACAAGCAATCCCACCTGATGATGATTGCTTGTGTTGCAATCGAAACGTCGTGTTTTAATTTCATTTTATACCGACGTGACTTTACCGAAAGAACCAAAGAGTATTTAACCTTCGTTTTTTTACTTTTCTCGAATTTTGTCACCTGTGTTTTTTTTTATATTGGCGTCGTCTCGCGAGGTGGAGTGACAGTTCGAGTTGTATTACAAGACGGCCGGCGGGAAATGGCTATCCCAGAACAACTTCTGAAATTCTGTCAAGTAACTTGTTTTAATTAACAAGGGCTCTGAACTGCTATTGGTGAGAGAGATGGATGCAAGATTTCATCCTCTGAAACTTGAGGCCCGTGATAGAGTCTGGTGGTAGACTTCAGTTCCTGTTAATTAAGAATTGAGGGAAAGGTGGGTGAGAGACTCAAGTTGTTGTGAACCTGGGATTGGTGAGTACGTTCTGTGGTTAGATTTCAGTCTCTGAAATTTAGCATCCATTGCATCCATCGAGGAGTCAGGTGGGAGACTTGAGATCGGGAAAAAACCTGGCTAGGATATTTGACGACTATGAGAACTGAGTTTATAGGTAGGGAGAGCTGGGATTGGCGTTAGGGTTTGAGACCTAAAGGCTTGAGGCTTACAGAGCTGGTGCCGTTGGGAGGGAGGGTAGTAGGGAGAGCTGGGATTGAGACCCGAGGTTCCGAGAGCTGGATTCGGAGTGAGGGAGGGGACTGAGAGTTGAGGCTCGAAGAGCTCACAGAGCTGTGATATTTGGGAATGAGGTGGGATGCAAATGTGGCCCTCGAGGGGCGGTGGTGTGCGCAGTGGGGGGCGAGCGACTGCCCCGTGCTGCCACGCGCGTTCCGGTCCGACTGACGCACGCCCGTTAGCCCGTCACCACGGCAACCGCAAAAACGCTTCCACATCCCCAAAATAGCTGGGAAAATTGTGCGCGCGTGTGTGCGTGCGCGCGCGCGCGCGCACGTGTGTATGCGGTAACGTAGTGGTTAGTGCACTGTGCAAGGAACCCGGCGACCTGCGTTCGATCCCCGCTGTCCGGCAAACGTCATTGGCAAATATATGATTCCGGTCCTGGACTTCACCTAGGTCAAATCGGCCTCAAATGTGTACCCAGTGTGGTGTGTAAATATCAGCAGTGGAAAGACAAAGGCAGTCGGGTGTGGTTCTGGCCACAGCACCGACTCTTTGTCTGCTGTGCACAGGTCTCTGTATGTGCTCGGTAACAGCACCCATCCCGACAATCCGTATGGTGAAATGACGGGTCTTTGTCTTTGTTGCGTGCGCGTGTGCGTGAGTGGGGGATGGGGTTGCACACGTTTCTCTGAGACATCAATGTGCATTTATTTGGTATCAACGTGTGTGTATATATATTTTTATGCATTTTATTTCCTTTATAAATAATAATATACATAATTTCAACTTGTAATGCACCACCGCCGCACAGTATTCACTCACATTTAAAAATGTTAACATTGTTTTTGACAATTTAACTATTTTTTTGTAATTTTACTAGGTCAGGCCCACTGAGTTATATAGCTCTTTTTCATTAGCGACCTGAATGACTCGGAGACGCGAGGTGGAACCACAAAGAAGCAGTGAGGCTATCAGCAATTTCCCAAGCTCTGCGGTCCCATATATAAATTTAGATGTTATCGGTCAACATCTAACCCAAAAAAAACCTGTATTGTGGATGATATTGGTCGCGAAAGCCTAAACTGATCTGGGAGAAAACCGGAGCATCCGGAGAAAACCGAAGCTTGCAACAGGGCAACGCTCCGTCCCGTACAAATGGAAGAGGTGGAGTCCAAATTTGATTTATACCGCATTCTGCTAAGAAAACAAACGAGGGTATGGCTCCTTCTCGATGCCCAGTGGGAAGGGAGATTCACATCATTTGTTTGGACCACCAACCCTCGCTGTTTCTACAGTGCTGAATGATTACAGGCCACCGGCATAGTCACCAGCAGTTTGCAGTCAAATTGATTGCAAATAAAAATGTTTCTCGATTTGAAATTCAGAGAACGGATAGGCCCTTCGTCCAGCAGTGGATTTACAGAGCTGGACGTGCCCACATGTGTGGAAGGGGAACATCGAGACGATGAGTGTTTCTTAACCATGAGAGACTTGCGAACCATGTGGGCATTTAGGCAGAAGTCGTGTAAAGATTTTGCCGTTAACAAAACAAATTCCCCCACGCTTTATGTGAAAAAGAAAACACAAATTAGCACACAACTAAATATTAAATAAAAATTCCCTCTTGTAAAATAAATCGCGGATTGAAACTGACAAGGTGATGAATCTAATATAATGATTGTATTAATTCGCATTGAATTAACTTTTTTGTATTATGAGAATATAATTAAATTGCTTTTTTCTAAACAACTAAAAAAGACAACATTTTTAATGACTTTCCGCGTTTGTATTTATTTAATTTACATTTTGTTTTTACTTAAAAGTGAATAATAATACTTTAAACTTGTAAGGCGCATTTTGATTTAAAGCTTTCGTGACTGCAGTAATTCATATTCTTAGCTCTTTCGGTAAAGTCACATAACACAAACGACCGTTTGTGTTATGGTCGAAACGTCGTGAGAATTTGTATTGTTTTATATATATTTTATTATTTTATTGTTTCCCTTCAACGTGACTTTACCGAAAGAGCTAAGAATTTGTAAGGCGCATTTCATCCGTAGATCCCAATACGCCACCGTGTATGGAAAGCAGGCAATAAACATAACCTGCAGGGTAAACGGCGAGAACCAGGAAGGGATAAAGGCCAGTTTAAGCAGGCGAGTTCTCAAGACAGGCATTAACAACAGTAGCTCCGACGACTCTGTCTTTTGAGAAAAGGCAAAGCATTGGTCCACAGCAGTGTTCTTCATTGCAAGGTCCTTGGGCCACTTGGCGGTCTCTGGTAGCCTTTAGTGCAGCCCCTGACGTGCGGCTCCAGACAAATCACAACACGTGAAAACACCCCCACATCATCGTGCTGCTGTCAAACCCCAAATGGTTTAAAATGTGTGGCGGTCCTCACACTTGATGATGTCTTATCGGCGAAAGTGCCCCCCCACCCCCCCCCCCCCCCCTCTGAAAATTAGTGAAGAACACTGCGTCCATAGTCTGGGAATCGCGCAGTGGCAAAAGTCCCATCACCACAGAAACAGAGCCTTGACCTCGGGTTACTTAGAAGGCGATCCGAATATCTCAGGGACCTCGTTGGAGAGTAAACACGGATCTGTTCCTGAAAGTATTGCGAGGCTAACCCATTGAGAGCCTTGTAGGTCAGCATCAGGATCATATAGTCCACCCGATACTTGACCGGTAGCCAGTGGCAAGAGACAGGAGGGCAGCTGTGATGCTGATGATGATGTCCTCGCATCAGGACTCTAGCAGCTGCATTCAATATGGCGACCATATGGCAGGGGTAACCAGAGCTATCACATTCGAACAGTTATAGTCGTGGGCCAGTGTTTACATTTCAGACATGGACTTGAAACGTTGGGATACACACTGGCACACTAGCGAATGAACGGTGGTGGTGCTGGTCCATTGGAGGGTCCTGAGCAGGAATTGGCATCAAGCAAGACCTCAACAATGTACCTCGCCGAGCCCATGCAAGGCCCGAAGAACGCTGCTGGCGAACAGAGTGGAACAACGCGGACGTCCAGAATAAACACCCTCATCACACCTCTAATTAGCACGGTTGACTAAGTATGGTACGAAAGAAGTTCTACATACCCCCGGTTTTGACATTCCTCTACGAAGACACTGGTGTCGTATTTATAAAAACCACATCAGAACATCAACAGGCCAATGCGCACTTCTCCCTTCATAAATTGAACATTTAAATCACAAGCCACAGGAGTGTGAATGTGGCCATGCAACCCAAGCGATGGACTGTGTAGTAAACCACTGTAGTCTTGTGCTCCTTCAACTAAGGAGGCTGCTCATTCAAGCCCAATCCAGGCTCAATCCTTGGTAGTGGCTCAGGAGCGGTTCAGACATCACGCTCGCCACTGATGTGAGCCGTGGCCGGGAATTGAACTCGGGTCACAGGGTTAATAGAGCAGTGCGATAACCACTAGCACCACCACTCCATCCCTTACAATGTATTCCTTTTTACAATTCACAGGACATTGAAAACAAGTAGCAATTCATTGAATTTGATACAATTGGGTTTGACTTCAATTCATTAATATTTTATTTTTGTTCCTGCTTTGGTATTTTTCTCCTTCAGACTAAACATTGGAGCATTAATATTTTAAAATGAACTTTATTAATTTACGATGTCATTTGTTGATTGTTTTCTTATTTATAGCCTTTTTCAGTATTTTTGTCGTCGTCTTCAAAGCAAACGCAGTTAAATTTGAAGTTGCGTATTTTTAATTTATCGTGTTTACTTTACTCGTTCCGTGTCGAACACTTGGCTTCGTTTGCGTCTGTAATCGTGTGTGCTGCAAACACGAGTAGTGGATATTTCTTCTGGTCTTTCTATTTGATCAAACCTCTGCAATTGTTGACATCGTGCTATCAGAGTCGATTCGTTTAGAGCAGAGCTGGGCCCTCTGATTTAAGTCATTGACCACTCTACCTATTATTGGTTCCATTGCTCGACTGATCAGAAAACACACAAATTGTTCGTAGAAAAAAAATCTTCACCTCCGTTTATGTGTGTGTCGCTCGACGGGAATTGACGGGCGGGGCTTGGTGACGTCATTGACAATTAGTTGCTTCGTTGTGGTCGTGGCTTATATGGGGTTTCCAGCCTTCGAGAGCCAGAATATTGGGCGGCCATAGATTTCAAAGGCACCCGACGAATCGATAATAAAAAAAGTGGATGTTACATTGTTTTGTTGATTTTATCGACAACCCAGTAAACATGGAACATTGTGGTGACATCAGCGGCAATGGTGATGGCAACTTCTTGAAGCTTGAGTGATCGGTGTGTGGACTGAAATGATCAAACACGTCACACTTGAGAACCCAGATTCATCACAGGCACATGGACCAGCTGCCAGCATTCAAACCAAGAGCCAGCAGCGAATGTTGTTGACTCGGTGATCTGACACGGCCACTATGAAGCCATTGCCTTATCCGGCCACCTCATATGTACATGCATAGTAATGCGCAGGTTGTCGCTGCGACTTACTCCGCATGCATTTGTTGTGGATGGAGAGAGAGGTTAAAGTGAGGCCCCCATAATGAGTCGGATGCATTCTGTCTGGGGGTCCAATTAGGGGCGCATGTGGATTCGTCTCTTTTAATTATTGATCCAGCGCGCGCGCGTGCACGCCACGTGCTCCAACAGGCGCATCCGGTCTTTGGCTGCAAACACCGTCACTTTATTTTATTTACAACTACAGGGACATCCCTTTTATAGATGCCCCACTGATTTCTGATTACGCTTCTGCTTCTTCTTCTCCTCCCTCCTCCTCCTAAGCCGGTGAGTGAACTTCGTCAGCAACGCAGAGCGGCTCTGATGAGAAGTGTGCCTATCAGGAGAGAGCGTCCAACGACCGAATACGTTGTTGTGCTGGAGATTGCTGGGAGACGTGTAGAGGCGTTGGGGTTTAAAATGTTGCTTTCTGTAGAACATTGGCCTAGTTCTTTTCGTTGGGCGCATCGCAGGGATTCAACGGAGATGGTGGCGGGGTACAGGAGGGGAGGCTGGGGAAACCATCTAGCAGTGGATTGATTGATCATGGCTGATGCTGACGATTAATTTTTGGTCGAGTGTTTAAAGTATCACCCTGTATCTGCACCGATCCGGTGACTCGCAGATAGGATTGTTGTTTGAATCGAGCTTAGATACACCCTCCCTCCTACAAGGGGTATTGAGGCCTATGATGTGGGATTTTAATGTTACACCCCCACTCCACCAGCATGTTATTGGGGGTTTCCCCCAGGCACTCCGTCTAGCGCTCAGGTGCTGCGATACTCGATGAAGAAATTCAACAAATATTGTGAGAAAAAAACGCCCGTCAATATTGGCTCAACGCAAAAAATAATTAACTCTGTTGGGTACCCATGCAGCTCGTACGGAATGACTATGTCGGTATCATATCCAGTGGAGTCTCTTGCTGTGGCCGTGGCTACCAGTCACGTGCCATCATCTCCAGTCTCTCAGCCTCCCAGTCAAGGCCGTAGCCATGGAGTCAACATTGAGGGGGACAAAATCTTCCAGGGGGTCTGGGGGTCCCATCCCAGCAAAAACATTTTTTTTGAAAACTAATTTCCTGCCATTTCCGACCCAAAATATTTAAAAATTCACTCATACATGGGATGGACTTTTAATGTATTTTTTACAATAATGTCTAATAGTGTATTGTATTACATTGCTCTGTTTTTACTTTTAACCAGTTCTTGTTTCATTGTATGTCACGTTGAAGATTAGGGATTAATAAAGTACAACCATAACCACAATCATATAAACAGCAATCTATGCATTGATTTATATGCAGACAAGTCCAGATATTGTGGTCAAGGTTTTGCAAATTGTTATTTTTATTTACATAGCATAGCAATTATTAGAACTTTTTAAAAAAATGTTTATAGCAATATATTGGGGGGGGGACATTTTGAGCATATTTGAATATTGAGGGGGGATGTGTCCCCCCCATTATGTATTATAATTCCGGCCTTGCTCCCAGCGACCCGGCAAATATTCAGTGAGAGATTAAGCTCTGGCTCCATTATAAAGCTTTATATTGGGTTAGATCGCCTAAATAAAAATGCGTCGTTAAATCCGCCACCACCCGACGCAGCCAATTAGCAAGGGCTGTCACGTAGGCTGAACGTGCAAATTCGTTACTATTTAATATGGATAACATTGATCGCGAAAGCGCTGGATACAACACATGTGAGGAAGCTGTCTTATGTGCAACAGTTAGCTCACTCGACTTGCAAACCGGAGCTCACCGGTTAGACTCTCCCGGCGTGGAACATTGAAACTACGGAGTAATTTTTTTTCAAATCCCCGCCAGCCTCTTTCCACCCAGCATTCTAGATGTACCCACCACTAGTTAGTCGCCTGGCAAATCCCGTGTGGTGGGTTAAAGTGTGGGTAGCATGTTTTCCAAGACGGTCTGGCCACCGTGGAGGAGTAGGCCAAAAATATAAAAAATATAAAACCTCTGGAGTCTAAACGAGGGAGAAGCTTCGAGAAAGGGGCTCTTTGTCGCTCTGTGTGGTGGAGGTCCTTCCCGCCAGCGGCGGCGTGCGCGAGAAATGCCGAGGGCTGCGCCTTTAACGTCACAACACTGCCACGCGCTGACCCCCACCCCCCATCACCCCCCCGTGGCGCAATTAGCATATGCCTCACTGCAGGGCAGCGTCCGCGGTCCGGTGTGCAGAATTTACCAGGCGGCTGTGGGAATCGAACCGTGCAAACTGGCGCGGGGGGCTGAGGTGGGGGGGGGGGGGCTGAGGTGAGGGGCGGGGTTGAGATGGGGGGGCTGAGGTGGGGGGGGGCTGAGGTGGGGGGGGGCTGAGGTGGCGGGGGGCTGAGGTGAGGGGCGGGGTTGAGGTGGGGGGGCTGAGGTGGGGGGGGGCTGAGGTGGGGGGGCTGAGGTGGGGGGGGGGGCTGAGGTGAGGGGCGGGGTTGAGGTGGGGGGGCTGATGTGGGGGGGGCTGAGGTGGGCTGAGGTGAGGGGGGGCTGAGGTGAGGGGCGGGGTTGAGGTGGGGGGGGGGCTGAGGTGGGGGGGGGGGCTGAGGTGAGGGGCGGGGTTGAGGTAGGAGGAGTGGGGGCTGGGTGGGTGGGAGGCACGCGCTCACTGACGCTTTTGGCTATCGGCCGCCAAAATATCAATAATAATAATAACAACAACAACAACAACAAGAGCAGTCGCATTGGCATTTGCACACGAAGATGAATTGTGAATGCGAGCGCGCATCATCGCGCGTGCGTGCGATGAGTACGCCACAGCGTGGGCAACGAGGGTCGGCACCGGGCGGTCGGCTCTTCTCGCACGTCCCGAGACCGGTGGATGAAAGAAGACGAACACACAAGCACACGAAATAATGGTTCCGAAATTTTAATAACGTTGATTTAAAAAAAAAATCTTCAATTACGGTGGGGGGCGGGGGGGGGGGAGGAGACAGCGAAAATTGTAGTCGGGGTGGCAGTGAGCGGGGTGTGCGGGGAGGGAAGGGTGAGTTAAAAAATATATATATAGAGAGAGAGAGGGCCCAGCGGTGTGTTTCGGTCGCTATGGCAACGATCGTGGCGAATTTCTGGCACAGAAAATTCATGTCATTCTCCAGGAGAAATAAGAAATAAATAGTTGTGTTGAAGATAAATCATCATGGCCCCGCGTATTGCATGTTGCGCGAGAGTGGTGGCGCAGTGGTTAGCGCGCTGCGCGACGAACCCAGCCACCCGAGTGAGATTCCCGTTCACGGCCATCACCAGTGACGATTATCTGAACCGGTCCTGGGCCCTCCCCTCGGTCGACTCGGCCACAAATGAGTGCCTGGTGCGGTGTGTAAACATCGCCACTGGGGAGACAAAGGCGGTCGTGTGTGGTTCTGGCCACCCACCTCCTCGTGCACCGTTTCTGGTAGTATTAGGTGCTCGCTAACTGCACTTGCCCCAACAGTATCTTAAGGCAATACGGGTTTTTTGTTTGTTATCTTTGTAGGTAGGATGCATTGGTCATTTGCTTGGCTCACGGATCAAGGGAGGCAACATCACACGCAGTTTGATTAACGCAAGTTAATTAATGGCGCTGGCTCTTGAGGCGTGTACCCGTACAGCCCTTTGTCAATCCTACCGCCTCCCTCCCTTCTCCACTCTGTGCAGGTCCGATACGAAGCAAAACTCTAACAAATGGAATTGTGAAAATATCCTAATGTAGAACCCTGCTGCATGAATGTGGTGGGCAACGTTCCATACGAACAAGTTGCTCCGGGTGCTTGCGTGTTCTCATCGGATCTCGAAAGCTGAGCCGATTTCATCCTGGGTAGTGTATGATTGGACTTTACCAGATGTTTGTTGGCGTGGGGCTGTGATATGTAACCAGGAGATGGCCAGTGCTGAGTGTCACCCCCTCGGATAAAGTGTGATGGGTTTGCTTCGGTTTTCTTCACACCCATTCAATGGAATTGGCCAAACACCCCCAATGCAGGGGCCTCCTGAAGAGCGTTTAGAGTCTCATTGGGGCAGCTCTTGCTTGCCCACAAAGGAACCACGATACCTTGCTTGTCTCGTCAAGGAGCACAAAAACCATTGGGCGAGCTCCGGCCATCCTCGCAGCGGCTTTTAGCTAGTCATCGAACAAAGACGGTCACTGCATCGCGTGCTTTCAGATGCGCTTCTGTGGCCGTCTCGAACGCTCTTCCTTTCGATTATTAGATTGAAAAACTAATTTCTTTAGACTGCATTTTGTGTTTAATTTGTTGTCCTTCCCCCTTACTTCCAATTAACACGGTTGGCTACGTACGGTGCGAAAGAAGTTCAACATGCGTACAAGTGCATGCATGTTAAATTACTCATTATTAGTACTGAGCATCATTTGCAGCCATTTATAAATTTACTACTGGATGAGGGCCTCACCATGCCATAAAAGTTGTGAAGGTTATTGGCCACACTTCACCATTCTGGTCAGCGTGGATTGGTTAAGATGAGGAGCAAAGCTGTGCAGTAAAGTACAGCACGGATTTTCAGACATGTAAGGTTTAATACATATGACTACGCGAAATATGTATTCTTGGTTCTTTCGGTAAAGTCACGTAGAAGGGAAACAATAAAATAATAAAAATAGAAAACAATAAAATTCTCACGACATTTCGACTGCAACACAAACAATCATAATCAGGTGTGAAAACCACAGCAAGAAAAATTTTGAGAAAAAAACAAACCGCCACTTTTTTTATAAATTTTCTTGCTGTGGTTTTCACACCTGATTATGATTGCTTGTGTTGCAGTCGAAACGTCGTGAGAATTTTATTGTTTTATATTTGTATTATTTTATTGTTTCCCTTCTACGTGACTTTACCGAAAGAACCAAGAATATGAATCCCTGCAGTCACGAAAGCTTCAAATCAAAATTTATGCTAAGATGGTTTAGCAGGGAATTTACATTTTTAAGGAATTATGGGAATAATGAAAAAAACGGGACTCGTGAAAATGTTTGAGAATGTTTGAGAGGAGCTGTCTCCGGTGTGGACCAATCAGTTTCAAGGACAATGCCAATATATTATCAGAGTGTTTTTTGTTTGCATTCTGACCACAAGTATTGTGGTTAATGCAGATATGACTCCTTGTAAAAGGTTTCAGTTTGGTGTTTTAACATCTTAACACCTGTTTTGTTGCCAGAAAAAAATGGGAAAACCCTATAATAATATTTTGGTACTGGCAAAGGAGGTCCCATAAAAGAGGGGTCACGTGGATAAGAGAACATACGCAGGATAATGACATCGAACTCTCTAGAAAAGCAATCGAATTGGACAGGACACGTCACTGCACGTTTAGGAATAATGATGGAATGGCAGTCAAGGAGCGGAACACGCCCGGGAATTCATCTACCGAGGAGATGGAGCAATGAAATCGGGCTCGTGTCCACGTGCCGGGTGGATTATTACATCGCAAGATTGTGAGTGATGGCGATGGCTTGGGGAGATGTTCAGCCAGCAGTGGATTGACCATGACCGATTATAATGACGATGATGCTCATCACCGAGGTTAGCATTTTCAACGTGCAAAAGCATAAACCTGGGTTCAAAATATAATTTATCAATAACAGTAAAAAAAATGGAAAGAGTCATAAACGGAAACCTTATAAATATTTGATTAACTTGGGATTATCAGGCATGCTTAACGGCCCTGCCTCAAATGTCATGTCTTGTTCAGAGGCTGCTTTATTAGGCTTGCTCTTTGAATGCATCATGCGATGTTCCAAAAATGTTTTTTCAGAAAGTGAAAATTAAAATGATCCGCTATCACAGGCGACCAGGTGCCTTCTCTCAAGGGGGGTCATGGTGATAGCCAATCGGGGAGCCAGCACCTTTTGATATTCCAGGTTCAAGCCCTAGGGCTGGGTGTCTCTACGGAGATAAGGGCAATTTTTGTTCGTGCACCGAGACACTATTTGCTTTTGCATTTGCCTTTGTGTGTGTGTGTGTAGCAATGTACTGTACAGTATTGCATTGTGCAGTGAGGAGCGGTTGTGCGGTGCCTGGCCCGCTGCGATACGAATATCGAACCCGGCTACCCCAGTTCGATTCCTGTTCACGGTCAACGCCAGTGACGATTATCTGCCCTAGGTTGTCTCAGTACTGTATCTTGTGTGGCATCTGGTGTGGTGCGTAAACGTCGCCACTGGGGAGACAAAGGCGGTCGGCCACCCATCCGTGCTGGACTTAATAGGTGCTCGCTAACAGCACCTCCGATTATCACGTTTGGCTACGTGCGGTGCGAAAGAAGTTCAACATACATAAATAGTGCACTTCCAGCCAACAGTCTGGCTCATTTGATGATCTTTGTCTTTGTGTATAGCATGCGGTGTCATTTCTTGACCTGTATTGTGAATGTATACAATATATGAATGATATCGTGTGCATTTGTGTCTGTATATTATTGTTGTAGACTGTGTGTGTATGTATGTAGGCGAGCGGTGGTGTTGTGGTTAGTGCGCTACGCAACGAACCTGGCGACCCGAGTTCGATTCCCGCTCACGGCCAACATAAGTGACGATTATCTGAACCGGTCCTGGGCCTCCCCTAGGTCGGCTCAGTCTCAAATGAGCACCTGGTGCGGTGCGTAAAAACATCGCTACTGGGGAGACAAAGGCGGACGGGCGTATGCCGTGCTGGCCTTCACAGGTGCTCGCTAACAGCGCTTGCCCCAACAGTCTGCTCAGGCTATACGGGGGATCTTTATCTTTGCGGTTGTGGTGAGGGATATCTTAATCGGCCCTTACCCCAATCCACACTGACCAGCTTGGTGAAGTATGGTCAAACAACTGGCATGGCGTACGTAAGGAGGTGATGGATTCGGCAGTTAATTGAGGATGGTGTATGCATCAAAAGTGACAGTGTAGAGCGTGTGCCCCGTGCCTGTAAATGTATGCAAATATAATATACCGGATTATAAGATGCACTTCTCGCCGTTGCTTGAAAAATCTAGAGACAACAGCGTGGGAATGCGGAAACAAATAAAACCTGTGATTTGTTTACCCACAAGAGATTTGTTTACCCAGGAGAGAACTCATGAATATTTGCGTTTTGTATTTGTGTATTGTGTGTGTCCGTGCGTGTTTTTTTTGGTGTTTATTTATTTTCCTCTTCTTTGGTTCTTTCGGTAAAGTCACGTAGAATGAGAATAAAATAATAAATTGATAAAATAAAATAACACAATAATATTCTCACGACGTTTCGAAATTTGTTTATTTATTTGTTGCATTGTATATGTGGTATGCGTAGTGTGAATGTATTATGTGTATCTATGAGTGATGGTGCTTTCGCATGTGTTATGCATGGGTCTGCATAGGTGTGTATCTGTTACGTATGTATGTTGAACTTCTTTTACACCGTAAGTAGCCAACCGTGCTAATATTATAGGTATATGTGTATTATCTACGGGGGTGATTCTGGGCACACCACGCGTTGGTGCTACGTGTCACCCTTTATAGATGCTCGCTAACAGCACTTGCTCCCAACAGTCTGTTGAAGGCGAACACGTGGGATTTTTGTAATGTTGGTGGGAATGTACGATAACTGACTAGCACAGGTGATGCATTTGCCAGTCATCTCACTCAGTCTGTCCCGTGACCTGCGAACTTTCCACACTGCACGTGGCCTTAAAGTGCATATAGCCTGGCACAACTAGAGCTTTGGTGACTGTCGCCGTCACGTAGTGTTCAATGGGCGTTGTTGTTGTAGTTGTGTGTGTGTGATTGTGTATCGTGTCCACATTCGCTGAATTCTTCTGGGTCATTTGTATATTGATTTATATATTTCTCGCCAAATCTTGCCTCATTCGTGAAGTTGATTAATAATTGATTGTTATAATGACTGTTAGTAACACTGAGATTGCTAATCCTGTATATTGTTTTAAAAAATATATATGTTTACATTATGTAAATGTGAAATTAAAAAGCATTTGGTGAGAGCGTAGCTCATTGTCTGACACCTCTTTGTGATTGGTATTTTGCTCTTCGTCTTCATGCGGTCTCGGTGTGTGTGCGTGGCTCAATATTTGAAATGGGTTTGTTGTAGGTCTCAGGGCACCTCAAGAACAAACACGAATAACAATAGCAGGCTCCAATGTTCGTTACTGGCTGATGGCCAATTAAAAATACCCGACTTAGAATACATCCATTAATAACACATGGCAATAACTACTACCGATAAATAGCACGCTGATATTCCCTGTTGGTGCTCTTCTAGAGCAGTGTTTTTCAAAGTGCGGTCCCCGGGTCCCACCAGTGGGTCCGCGATGGCCCTCAGTGAGCCCGCGGTGGTCCACGGTCTGTGATGCAAATGCACGTTGATCCCGAAATGATTAAAATGTTTATACCTTTTCGATTTAAAGCTTTCGTGACTGCAAGGATTCATCTTCTTTGGTTCTTTAGGTAAAGTCACGTAGAATGAGAATAGAATAATAAAATAAAAAGTGAAATTCTCACGACGTTTCGGCCACAACACAAGTAGCCTTCTTCAGGTGAAGGAACAAAACTGTCGGGACGACAGAGCTTTCATTAAAGCTCTGTCGTCCCGACAGTTTCATTAAAGCTCTGTCGTCCCGACAGTTTTGTTCCTTCACCTGAAGACGGCTACTTGTGTTGTGGCCGAAACGTCGTGATAATTTTATTGTTTTATTTTAATTATTTTATTCTCATTCTACGTGACTTTACCGAAAGAACCAAAGAAGAGGTTTATACCTTTTGTTTAGGAGATTGGCTTTTATTTTTCTTTGAATATTTAATTTAAAAATGAATTCAGGTTGGGGCAGCGGGTCTGTTCCTCATCTTTCTATCCCCTGCTTTTCATAATCGGTTTAGTTTATGTTGACGTTGTTTATGTGCGTAACAACGTGATGTAACGGGCCCGCGCAGTGCCTCGATAAAAAAGTAAATTAAGTTAACTACCCTAATTAAACTACCATAACCCTAAGCTCTAAACCCCCCCCCCTCCCCCCCAACAAAAAACCTTATAGCTGCGGTTTTTTCACGTTCCGGTAATATGAATAATTTTATATGACTGGTATTTAAAGAAATAAGTGAATGCGTTTTGTCACCAGGGGGTGGAGGGGGTGTCCGCGGAAAAGTTTGCGGAGCTAAAAAAAGTTTGAGAAACTCTGCTCTAGACTCGAGTGGTATTGGTTGGGCCATAGCTTTCTGGAATGCATCGTAGTGGTTAATGTATTGGCCACCGCTGGTTTAAATAAAATGTATATATTGTGTTGAAATTATTTATAATGACACGTTAATACGCGTATGTATTATGTATTTGTGTTTTGTCACAACGGTATGCATTTGTATGTATGTATGCATGCATGCGTGGCATGCGTGTGATGTGTGTATGTCAGCATCTGTGTGGTGCATCGGCCAGTCATCTCAGTCAGTCAACCCATGGCACCTGGGTCTCCTGCCAGCGGGCGTTCAACACTTCACGTGGCCTTAAAGTGAACATAGCCTGGCGGTTGTTGTTTTTGTATAATGTGTATGTATTGTATATATGTGTGTGTATAATGATGATGTTTGTGTTCGCGCTCAATCTAACAGCGATTTGCATCTAATTTCAACACGTTTCAAAGGGCATCCCCACTGGCAGCTGTCCCTGTTGGGACAAGGTGACTTATTGCACAGTGGTCTGCAAACGGGCATTAGTCTGCCAGGATGAGGACACGATTGGCTTCTATTTTTCATTCCAATTGAGCAATTTGTATGCGTGCGTATTTTATGTGTGGGAGTGTTGTGTGTATGTATGCACAGTCTGTATGTACCCAGTACACATGCCAAGGTTGAGCCAATGTTCCTGCTTTACTTGGTATATATGTATGGTGTGTCTTGTGATCTGTATCCCTGTGTGTGTTGTATATGTAAGACAAAGATCCCCCCGTAGAGCCTACACAGCCTGTTAGGACAAGTGCTTTTAGAGAGCACCTATGAAGGCCAGCACGGCACACGAGGGGGTGGGTTGCCCGCACCACTCCCGGCCGCCTTTGTTTCCCTAGTGACGATGTTTACACATCGCACCAAGTACTAATTTGAGGCTGAGTCGACCTAGGGGAGGCCCAGGACCGGTTCATAATCGTCACTGTTGTTAGTAGTCGTGAGCGGGAATCGAACTGGGGTCTCCAGGTTCATAGCACAGTGCGCTAACCGCTACACTACCGCTCCACACACACATCTACACACACGTCTGCACAACAACAACCGCCATTCACAACTAAGTAGCGGTGACGTTACCACGACGCTTGTACCAGGCTAGGTGCACCTTGAGGCCCGCTGGCAGGAGGTCACGGGGCAGACCCAGATGCCACGGGTCGACTGACTGAGATGACTGGCTGATGCACCACCTGTGCCCCCTACTGTGCCAACTTGCTGTGCTTTAGCCACCCGGCGCTCCGCTCATTGTTGTGAGCGTCGCTCCTCCGCCCTCCGTTGTTGTTGGAGGGCGACTGCCTCCAACTGCCCAGTAGCGTCCTTCACGAGCCTCCTCCACAGACGCCAATCTTGACACCGCTGGTACCAGTTATCGGCAAGTCCACTCAGCTCCACATCCTCCTGTATCACATCACTTCATCTCGTCTCTAGCCAGTGCCGCGCCCGTTTTGCCCCCTCGATCCGGCTGAACAAAAGCTGTTTAGGCATGCGGAGGTTGGGCATGCGGGCTACATGCCTGCTGGAGGAGCTCACCGATGGGAATTTGTCCAGATCTTTCAAGGATTTGTGAGCTCCTCACACAATTCAGCCTGGTTAAACCCAGGATGAATCGTAGACAGGCCAGCCTAAATGTTTCTAACCGGCGAAGATGTTCCATTATGGGGAGTCCACGTTTCGCAAGCGTAGAGAAAGGAGGGAATGACCGTGGCCGAGAAGACCTGAAGCTTCGTGCGTTACGCAACTGATTAAAAGATAATGCCGCTCAACTGATTCAGAGCGAGACCTCTGCTGTTAAACCGGAGCTGGTCATAAGCACACTGCCAAGGTATGGGAAACTCTCCACTCTCTCCACAACTGCCTCATCACCAATTGGGAGTTGTGGGGGTGGAGTGTCTGATGGTACAAAATACCCAGGCAGGTGCTTAGTTTTGGTGGGGCTAATGGTAAGGCCCCACCTCTTGGTGGCAAGCTCCAGGTTCAGCAGCAGTGCCTCCAACTCCAGATCATTGGCATACATAACGTGGTTGAGCAATAGGGAGCCATCCCTTGACCACACCCGGGTATCGATCAGCCTCCCATTGTATCTGTACCAGATGGAAATTCCGCTGGTACAGCTATTGAAGGCTTCACGAACTACGTGGTCAAAATAGATGTTAAATAATGTGGGAGCCAGAGGACATCCCTGTCGCACCCCAAGGTGTACAGGGAATGGCTCTGACTCCCGGCAACATAGTTTCCCCAGGCCCGCTCACCATCATGAAGGTCCTTAATGATCGTGAGCAGAGGGTCAGGGACTCCGAAAGCACGAAGAACAACCCAGAGCCCAGGCCTACTGATGGTATCATAGGCCTTGACCAGGTCAATAAAGCAGAGATGTAGGTCTTGTTGGAATTCCCTACACCTCTGCTGTAGCAGACGGACATAAAATATGGAATCTGTGCAGGACCGCCCTTTCCGGAAACCGCATTGGGGCGCTGCAAGCCTCTCCTCAGCGTGCCTAGCAAGGCGATGTTGAATAATCCTTGCCAGGACCTTTCCCGGCACACTGAGGAGTGAGATGCCCCTGTAGTTGTTACTGTCTGTGCAGTCCCCCACTTTAAGAAGGGCATCTTTCCAATCCTGGGGAACCCGTCCAGTGGTCCAGACTGTTGTTATGATGTCATGTAGGGCAGTCTGTGCCCAAACGCCACCCTCCCTCAGCATTTCACTTGGGAGATCATCTCTGCCCGGTGCCTTTTCTGGTCTCAGACTCTGGATCGCCCTCAGTAATTCCTCCACAGATGGCACCTCAGCCAGCCACTCACAGGGGGTGGCTTCTTCCAATATTTGAGGCAGCACAGCCTCAGCAGGGTCATCCTCACTTTGTGCCACGATGTTTTCCTGGCTGAGGGATTTTCCCTCCCCCAGGACCTCACAGAAATGCTCAAACCTGTTCCTGGGGGTCGGAGATTGGATCACCGTTTTTTCCCCTAATGATGGTAATAGGTATGGCGCTGCAGGTTACTTTTTTGATGGAGTTAAATATAGATTTGTGATCGCGGGCCACTGAGGCAGACTCCATCTCCTCAGCAACCCGCGACCACCACCCATCCTTGCAACGCCTCACGGCTCTCCGAACCTCCGAGCGAAGGCTGCGGTAAGCCTCCTCATTCTCTGACGTGGGATTCTGTAGCCGATGACAGTGGGCCTGTCGCTTTTTTCAACCATCCTGAACACCCCCTCTGTCAGCCAGGGTCTCTGAGGAGGTCTGGACCGCGTACCCAAAGCAGCCATTGCAGCTGCATGAGTCACAGTGCTAAACCTCGCCCATTTACCCTCGACATCAGGAGGAGTGGGGGACGATGTCAATCTTATCTGCAAGCGATGATGAAATTCTCGCTTGCAACTTTCATCAGATAACTGAGACCAGGCCACTTTAGGTTGGAATGGGGTCCTGGGTGTACATCTACCACCGGAGTGGAAGAATGGCAGGCACATCTTACAGATGACTAGTCGATGGTCAGAGGGCAGATCAGCTCCACGGTAAATCCTGGTGTCAAGGACATGGTCTCGCATACACTGGTCCATCACTATGTTGTCCAGCAGATGTTCTTGCTTGGACCCGGCATGCATCCATGATGTTGTATGGATGCGCCGATGCCGGAACAGCGTGTTGGTAATTACAAGCCCATGGGCTGCACAAAAATCTAGCAGCCTTCTATCGATGTTATTGAGCTGATCTGGCCCATGCCCTCCAATCACTCCAGACCAGGTGCCAGCA
Organism: Petromyzon marinus; assembly: GCF_048934315.1. NCBI lineage: Eukaryota > Metazoa > Chordata > Hyperoartia > Petromyzontiformes > Petromyzontidae > Petromyzon > Petromyzon marinus. The sequence goes on along the minus strand of NC_133709.1, from coordinate 8,171,489 downwards.
TCATGACCAACTCGGGCATTGAAGTCACCCAACATGATGACTATCCCGAGGTGCCACTTTAGCCAGCACCTGTGACAGGAGGTCATAGAAGGCATCTGACTCATCGGCTTTGCCTGCATCCCTCCACGGATGTTCGTCTTCGGTGGGGGCATAAGTAACCACGACCACCACTCCTCGCCTCCGGTTGATGGGAAGGCGAGCCCAAAGTAGCCTGGGGCTTACAGCTTCCCACACCTCACCGCCACGCTCCCACGCCCCCTTCATTCTTTTGTTCAAAAGAAGAGCCACACCCTGTTGTTTGGCAGTCTTCTGCCCCGGGTAAAGGACTGTCCACCCCTCATGGTGGCAGGAGCCAGAACCGGTCCACCGGACCTCCTGAATGCCAAAGAGATCCTGGCGGTACCGGTCCAGCTCCCGACAGTGAGTTTCGAACATTCCACGTGGCCATCCGTAGTGGCTTTTCGTTGTTTCTGGAGGAGCCCCGAGGGTAAGGATTCAATCTCCTGGCTCCGCCAATTGGGGTTTGGCCAGGAGACGTCATAGACGCCTGTCTCCCCGGGGCCTCCGGCACAAGCTTATTAGTTACAGACACACACACATCTACACACACACATCTACACACATACACACATACACATCTACACACATACACACACATACACACGTCTACACACATACACACACATCTACACACATATACACACATCCACACACAGATCTACACACACACATCTACACACATACACACACACATATCTACACACACACGTCTACACACACATCTACACACACACACATCTACACACATACACACACACGTCTACACACACATCTACACACACATCTACACACACACACGTCTACACACACGTCTACACACACATCTACACATACACACACATACACACACACACGTCTACACACACGTCTACACACACACACGTCTACACACACACGTCTACACACACACGTCTACACACACATCTACACACATCTACACGTACATACACACATACATACACACATACACACACACACATCTACACACATCTACACACACACATCTACACACATACACACACGTCTACACACACACGTCTACATACACATCTACACACACACACACACCTACACACATACACACACACGTCTACACACACACGTACACACACACATCTACACAGACACATCTACACAGACACATCTACACAGACACGTCTACACACACATCTACACACACACGTCTACACACACACGTCTACACACACATCTACACATACACACACATACACACACACACGTCTACACACACGTCTGCACACACGTCTACACACACACACGTCTACACACACACACGTCTACACACACACGTCTACACACACACGTCTACACACACATCTACACACATCTACACATACACATACATACACACATCTACACACACTCGCGCGCGCTCACGCACGCGCCCCCCGTGCCGCTGGGTTCGCGATTCGTCTCTCGCTGCAGCCGCGAGTCTCCGAGGCCGAACGACAGCGGAGGTAGGAATCATTACGGGCTCCCTCTTTTCCCGCCATTTACACCCCCATTTACCTCATCCTTTACCACCATCTACCTCAACATTTATCACCATCTCCCACACAATTTACCTCATTATTGACCGTTATTTTGCCACCGTTAACCTCTTAATTTACCTCAACATTTTCCAACCCACACACCTGGTATTTCACGCCGCCGCGTATCGCCGTATACGCCATCGTTTAGCGCCACCATAATTTACCACGTAACTTACCATCATTTACCATGACTATTTCCCCCCCCCCCCCCCCCCCATCAATGAACCACAATTTACTCCGCGATCTTCCTCGTAATTTACCATTTACCTCATCCTTTAATTCCATTTGCAATTTCCCCACATCATTTACCTCGTCGCCCTTTTACCCCCCCCCCCATCGTTTACCAACAAATAACCTCGTAATCTACCCCCATCATTTACCACATTCCTCTACCTTAATTAACGCGGGCATCTATCCATCGACTCGCCAACTCGCCCGGCCCTGTACGCCGTCACTTTAAGCGATAATGTACCCGCTACAATCTCAGACTTTGCATTCGATCACTTATACGATTCCTTTAACCCTTTCATTTATCCCATCGCTTTTAGCCGCTTACTCGACCCGCTGCTATATACCTCGCTCCCCTTTTTACCCCGACGGCTTATTTTTCACCATTGTTTCACCACGTAAGATAAAACACTTTTATATTTTCGCTCTTTTTTTTCTTTTTCCTGCGTGGAGAGCACACAGAATATTGTTCCGCTTATTTATTTCGGCGCTTATTTTTTGTTGTTGTTGTTTTGCCACAGAGACGCTAAAGGAGTGATTGTTGTTTTCGCGCGCAATTATTTAATCAGATTCACCGCCAATTGTTTCAGGCAAGTTCTTCTTGACGCCGCCGATGAGCCGGCGAAACGTCGAAAACCTCGTCCAGAGTTTTTTGCTCGTGGCGAATCGATGTTGCTCAAAATGATGCGCTCCCAACGAGAAAGACAGCGCGTGTATGTGTCTGTGTGTGTCTCTGATGGGATAGAATAAATAAACAAGCAAACAAACAAAAAAACTCCTTTATTTGTTTTTATTTTACGTCGACGGAAAGATGTGCGAAGGACTGTCCGCTTATTCTTTGGTTCTTTCGGTAAAGTCACGTAGAATGAGAATAAAATAATAAATTGATAAAATCAAATAACGCAATAATATTCCCACGACGTTTCGGCCACAACACAAGCGGCCTTCATCAGGTGAAGGGGACGAGACTGTCTGGAGTGACAGCGCTGGACTCCAGACAGTCTCGTCCCTTCACCTGATGAAGGCCGCTTGTGTTGTGGCCGAAACGTCGTGAGAATTTTATTGTGTTATTTTATTTTATCAATTTATTATTTTATTCTCATTCTACGTGACTTTACCGAAAGAACCAAAGAATATGAATCCTTGCAGTCACGAAAGCTTTAAATCGAGACTGTCCGCTTATTTAATCCGCTCTCTTACCAAATCCTCTATCTGACCCCTTTAGTCACCCCGATCACTCAGCCGATCCACATTAACCTGATCCACATTTACCCGCTTCTATCGTCATTCCGTCTGTGCTCTCCACTATCTTAAACGCTCAACTATTTACTCGATTGCCAGTTTCTATTTTAAACGATGCTTAATGTGCACTCATTTTTTTTCATTTTCCACATTCCCGAAGAACGCCTCCCCGCTTCGTGTTGGTCATCGGGTAGCTCTCGTACTTTCCCGTTGTAGCTTTTACCAGGTTGTTATTTAAACTAATAGTCATAAGAACGACCCGCTTGTGTTGCGATCGAAACGTCGTGATTTATTTTATTTTATACCTACGTAACTTTACCGAAAGAACCAAAGAGTATACACGTTTGTGTGTGCGCGCGTGTGTTCGCCGTGCCCGCTTTGATAGGTGCTCGCAAACAACGCAAGCTCCATCCCTATGTGTGATACATGCCACACTGCGGTTGTGTGTCTTCGGCGCTTAATGCATGAATCGGAGTGTTCAAATGTTATAATATTGATGGATTTACGTGAATTACTCTCCTATCAATCCACATGGGGCTATGCGATTCCTGTTCACGGCTAACATCAGTTCCAGTTCACAGTTAACATCAGTGGTGATTTGGTGTCTGAACCTGTCCTGGGCTCCCTTTCACCGTCAGACGCCGATAAGCGTGGTGAAGTATGGTCAAGTAACCCCCCACGACCGACACGGAATGGGGAAAGCATTCACCCAGTTGTGAATTCACAAAGGGCTGGTGTTTACAAATAAATATTTATTAATACTCTGTGTTTTTATGTATTTTAAGTGTGCAGTATTTCAAAGTGTGAATGGCAATTAGTAACCTAGTGAAACCTCGCTGAGTCTCAGGAGTTATTTCTGCTACATTGGAATGTTTGACCAATTCCATTCATGAGCGTGGATTCACATGGGGAGGAAACGGCAGAACCAAGAGGATACCCACCTCGAATGATGAGGGGGCAAAACTAAACACTGACATCTCCTGGGCACATTTCCCAGCGTCATGCCTACAACACCTGGCAAGCCCCTGAGTCTCACCCGTACTAACCAGGCTCAACACTGGTTAACATCCGAGGTCCGATGAGCTGGGGGCGTATTTAGTGTGATTTGGTCATAGATTCATGAGTCATTGCAGAAACGTTCACTTTTGCCAGATTTTTGTCATGATTTTCCTCATCACCAACGAAGCGGAATATCACCATGACGACGTGTATCAGATGTCTCGTCAACATGTAACTCATGCTCCTCGTCATTCGCTAGCCATTATGCTTATGCGTCATGCCCCGAAATCATGTTTAAATAAAATGTCAGTGTCTCCCTGAGCAAACCAGTTGGGGGTGGAAATTTCACGTTCCCATGTCAAGAGTAGAATTACGGTGGAGTGTGCAGGCGGTGCAACTGCATCGGCGGCTCATGGGCCAGAGGGGCCCAGGCCCTGGGTTATGAAGAAGTGGAATTGGAAAGGGCCCCCCCCCCCCCATTCATCCCATGTACCAGGCTCATGCCAACCACACTACGCCACTGGGTCTTTATGTGAATCTGTTGGTCTTTATGAGAGTTTATGGGTCTCCGTGCACGCCTAAAGGTCACTATGTCAGTCTGTGGGTTTCTACATGAGTCTATGGATCTCTGTGCGAGTACATGGCGGCAGTGGCATGGCTATCGAGTGTACAGGTGGTGCAATTGTACAGGGCCCCACGGGCTGGAGGGGAGAATTAGACAGGGGTCCCATTTCCTTTTTTTTCAACAGTACGCATGCCAACCATGCTACACCGCTGATAACGAAGAGTCCTTTATCTGCAGAGCAACCACGATCACTTTCCACAAAATGCAACAAAAAATGCTTTTTGTGGAGGGACGATGGGATTATAAGTTAAACCTGACCAGACATTGAACTCTAATATCAGCTGCACACACAGTCAGAGATTAAGGAAATCCGTTTAAAATTTCCCTATCCACTGATCATAGTCGTGCCCGGAAATCACACCGGTGAAAGGTGCGCTACTCCACTTCTCCAACCTGTCAGAAAATAATACGAATTACAGTGTTCTGTACTTATACACTAAAGCCTAACTAAGTTTCCAAAATGTCTATCAAAGGGGTCCTGCATTGGAATGTTTGACCAGTTACTTTTTAACGAGTGTTTTGCATGTGGGAGAGGAAGCCGGAGTACCCAGTGCAAATGTGTAAAGAGATAACACACTCAAAGATCCGCACAGATGGATTCAATAATCCATTTTTGTATACTTGTCCATACCATGGCTACCTCGCAGCTCAGCTGGTTTGGGATTTATTTCGCAAATCTGCATCATCCATCAACTTCTCTAATCCAACTTGCTGTACTGCCATCTGCTGGCCATTTCCTACTTCTCCGGGCAGATTGTGCGTGACTCGTGCGTGGTGCACCAACCATGTTTTAAATGAACTGTATCACAAGCGTAACAAATATGTGCGTTTTATATATACAATAACATTTCCAAAATGGTATTTTGTATTTCTATTCAAAGCAATGTATACATATCAGTTATTATTATATGTGGATTGTTGCATCGCAGAATCATAATGGAATGGTGATGCCTTGGGAAGCCCTTCATCCTATTGTAGATTATTCATAGTTTATAATCAAGATGATACATATAGATTTTAAACTTTCTACATGTTAGTTTGATAATCAATGTTAACTGATAGACATTTGCTTTTTATATCAACATCAAAATGGTCAACTCTCTTAAAATGTACCATATTTCCTCGGGTCCCACAGTGTACATGTTTTTCTGTGCTTTTAAGAAGAGCCATTGCCTGAAATGTCAGCCTATGTATATTTTCCTGTTATAAGACATTGCGATGATCAACGTGTTGAGTGTATAATGAACAGACATGAATTCCATTCTCAATATTTGTTATTTACATTAAATAAAAATTATGTTTTTGTCCATCAGCCGATTACCCTTACAGAGCAATGTTTTCCGGCAGCATTTGTTATTTACGCAAAGCAAACGCTGAAATTGTTTCAGATTAAAGTTCCCTGACTCTTATCAGCAGAGTCTGGCCCATGTGCCCATGCCCAGCTGTTGTGTTGCGTGCAGTTGCAGCCATGGGCAAGCACAACAGCAAGCTGGCACCCGAGGTGCTGGAGGATCTGCTCAAGAATACAGAGTTCAATGAGCAGGAGCTGAAGCAGTGGTACAAGGGCTTTCTGAAGGACTGTCCGAGCGGGCGCCTCAACCTCAATGAGTTTCAGCAGCTCTATGTCAAGGTGCATCTGCGTTATTGTAATGATTTGGAATGGCTTGTCCAGCTTGTGTTCATCACCATCAGTCATTGTCAATTCACTGCTGGATGAAGGCCTGTCCATGCTCCTACCATCCTTCATCTGCTCATAACTGATCGTCTCATGCCTACATCTCTGCGGTGGGTGTCCTTTTCGGGGGATTCACTTCTTTGGCTGCCATTCTCTTACCAGTCTCTTCCACCGGCTATCCTCCTGACTCGTGACGTGTCCTGCCCAAGCCCTTTACCGTTTCTTAATTCACAATATGATGGTTGTGATTTATGGTTGTTCCCTGATTATACGTGTAAATGTTTTGTCTCTGGCAGGTTGTGTTTCTGTAATTATTATATGAAGGTTGATTAATACATTGTCAGGAGGCTCACTTAATTAAAAAAACAAGCCCAACTTGTGTCACTTAACTCAACGTGTTCAGATGATGAGGCCGTTTAACAAAATTGCATGACATTTTCTGCGTGGAATAAGAAGCACAGCTTGTGCCATTTCAAATTAATGTGCTCTATTCAGATCCTGAGGCTGCTTAACAATGTGACTTTGAGGCTCGCTTCATTGTCTGGCTTGTCCAGATTGTTTTATTCTGGTTAAATATGTACAGTACTTGCATTCATATGCTGCGGTTGCTTATCAAATTGGTAATAGCTAGCTTGATGGACTAGTAAGACATGGTTGTATTCTTTCAATATTTATTCACGATGACTAAATGCTTAATAAATTGCCTGCTTAATGGACCTGCCAACCCAGCTTGTATTAGGATTCATTTTACGTAATGAGGTTTTTCTTCATGTATATAAAGTAGCATGAGGCTCGCGTATCGGGCTGGCATGTCCAACTTTTACCACTGATTAAATATGTATTCTGGTACTACTTTACTGATTGACATGACACTTATTTAACATGTTGGCTTAACGAGATGCTCCATCGTGTTGTCATTTTTACATTTTACAGAGTGATAAGTGCCTTGCTAATTTGAAACCAATGATGAGTTTGAGTGAATTCATGAATCACTTTGTGATTCATGAATTCCTTTACAAAGAAAATACACCTCTCTTAATGGCTGGCATAATGTATTTTAATCTCAGTGCTTTAATGTACATTATTATATTACTATAATCTCATAGTGGGCTTCGCCAACCTATCTGCTTTAACGTCACACTCCATGGCATGTAAACTACTGAAGATGACAATTGTATATTTGTAAAGCAATGACTGAGCCTACCCTATGAATACAACGAGTCTCTGGGCCGTAATTTTTGGTGGCCCAAATTTGAAATACACGTATTGCTTTTCAGATTTTTCTAATTATGAAGCTAGACTAGACTGATTACTATCGTTAGCAGGAACAGTCATGATCTGTTTACTGGTGGATGAAGGCCTCTTCTCCAAGCCACCTCTGCTTCCCGCTGTCTCACGATGCCACAATCTCCTACACATGACCTTTATTTTCACATGTTAAATTCGTGTTGCAAAAGGCACTCCAATCATAATTTAAATCCTAGTCCACCTTCAATAACTTTCGTGAGGTATTTATAACGTGACATATTTTCAAGTTGTGTCCCTCCAACAGATATTTTGTTTGTGCATCGAACTTTTCATACTTGACCTTTGTTTTCCTCATATTTATCTTGAGCTCAACCAGACTACATATGTGCACATTTTCATCTTTCTAGCCCTTCAAGACCATCATTATAATTTACATCAGTCATGATTATCACTGTATATGAGATAATATAATGCATCGCGGAAGGTGATACATTCATCGTTGTTCCTAAGTAATAATACTTTCTATCGTGCCATGACATGGCAAGGCATTACAAGGGCCTTCATTATTTTAAGCGAACGATTATTACTCATTGGTTTTTTCGGTAAAGTCACGTATGTAGAAATACAATTAAATTATATTAAAACAAAAAACTCACCACGTTTCGATCACAACGCAAGCGATCTTCATCAGGTGTCAAGAACAAATCACGGAGGTAAATACAACATAAAGATGAGAGACGAGAATTCAACAAACCTGAAAAAACATTATGTGAAGCACATCCAGTCAGGCAAACAACACAGTTAGACACTTCCTGGCGGGCCACGAATTTCAGAAGAGTGTTAAATTTCGTGGCCCGCCAGGAAGTGTCTAACTGTGTTGTTTGCCTGACTGGATGTGCTTCACATAATGTTTTTTCAGGTTTGTTGAATTCTCGTCTCTCATCTTTTTGTTGTATTTACCTCCGTGATTTGTTCTTGACACCTGATTAAGATCGCTTGCATTGTGATCGAAACGTCGTGATTGTTTTTTGTTTTAATATAATTGTATTGTATTTTTACATACGTGACTTTACCGAAAAAACCAATGAGTAATTTTATGCAGTCACGAAAGCTTTAATACTTTATGATCGAACGATTATTGTTCATTTCTCAATCCGCTTGTACTGGTGGCAGCATGTTGAGTAGGGCGGTCCAGACCTTCCCTGTCCCTGGGGAACAGACTCTAACTCTTCCTGGGGAATTCCGAGGCATTCCCAGGCCAGCCGAGCGACGTGTAGTCCCGCCAGCGTGTCCTGGGCCGGCCCTGGGGTTCTTTGCCCAGTAGCACGTGCCTTGTAGAGTTCCAGGGGGAGTCTATCGGAGGCATCCTTACCAGGTGCTCGCACCACCTCAACTGCTCCTCTCGAATTCGGAGGAGCAGCGGCTCGACTCTGATTATTGAACACTTTATTTTCACTTTTAGTTAAAAACTATTTAAATTAATTAGATTTATATCACACATTCATCTCAAGTTATTGTTTTGTTAAGTGTGATCTTATTTATTGTTTTGGTTTATAATTGTCAAGGAGACTGTTAATTACGGCTAACACCAGTGGCGAGTGATATCTGAACCAGTCCTAGATAACCCCCCTCCATATCGTCAACCTGCAATGACCAGCATAGTGAAGTATAGTAAATCAAGCCCCATTACTGAAAGGCTTAGGGAGGCCTTCATCCAGCAGTGGATATTCCATGATGTATAATGCTGGTCATTGCGGGTTGCTGAACAATGACATTAGGCTCCCTTATGTACTGGCTAGCCCAGTCTGTATTATGTAAACAATATGATGAGGCATGCTTATTCGAAAACACACCATGTATTTATCATACAGTAATTTTATTAGTCTGGCATGTCCAGCTTGTATGACTGTAATTAAATATGTATTCAAATGGTGAGTTTGTTTTCCTTAGTGGCATGAGTCTCACCACTGGTGAGACTCAGATTTGGATCAACAAAAGGGAATGTACATGGGCATGTACACAAGGTTAAATGAACATTTTGGATTCATGATGTGCTGTACCGTACCACCCATGGCACCCCTCCATGTAAGCACAGTTAGCAGGCCACGCCTCGTCAATTGTAATCTCACCCTTCTGTGTTGCGCGTCGCCCTCGAATCATTCCAGTTCTTCCCCTATGGAGATGCGTCCAAGTTCGCACAGCACGCATTCCGCACCTTCGACAAGAATGGCGACGGCACCATCGACTTCCGGGAGTTCATCTGCGCCCTCAGCATCACCTCACGTGGCAACTTCGAGCAGAAGCTCAACTGGGCCTTCAATATGTATGACCTGGACGGAGACGGGCACATCTCTCGCCGCGAGATGCTGGAGATCATCGAGGTGAGAGGGTCATTGTTATGTCGTCACTGAGGTGAGACCGACGTGGAGAGAACGTTCCTGGTCATTGTCGAAACTCCCGGTCGACCTCTTCTCAAATGGAGATCGCTGCTTCTCCACTGGTGTTGCCCCTGAAGTCTGAAACTCCCTTCTCCTGACTATCCACATGGCTCCACTCACACCTATTTGTTTGAGTCCAGGATTAAGGTGTTGTTCCTCTTTGCAGATGACTCGCAAATTCCATCGAAATGTGCCTTGTCCAATATAGAATTAATCTTTTCTCCATGCCCTTCACTCGATAGTTCATCACTTCGCCTTAACATTTAAATGTACCGCCTCATCTCAATGCGTCTTTCTTCTTGTATAGTGCCTTAAGATGCAGTTGCATTTCGATTATTTATAAATTTAAATGGTATGGAGGTGAGGTGGTTTAGTTCAGTGAGGTGAGATCAACATTGAGATATGTATCAGATCACTGAGGTGAGATGGTTTAAGTAAACTGATTGTCACAGAGAATATGAAAATTACTTTTAATACGTGGATTTGTGCATCGTCACATGCTTACTGATTATGTGTACAACACTTTCCAGCTGCAATTTATTCAGAACTTACGAGTTATTTACCCTATCCATGATATCCCTAGAATCCTCCACAGGCACCTGTAATCAAAGACCAAACGCTACAGTTTTATATTGTCAGTCTTATTTTTCTACATTTAAAATTTCAACGTGCACTTCTTGACCTTTATATCCTCTCGCCCGCCCCAAAGGCCATCTACAAGATGGTGGGCACGGTGATCATGATGAAGATGAATGAGGATGGCCTCACTCCCGAGCAGCGTGTCGACCGCATCTTCAGCAAGATGGACAAGAACAACGACGATCAGATCTCGCTCGATGAGTTCAAGGAGGCGGCTCGCAGCGACCCATCCATCGTGCTGCTTCTGCAGTGCGACATCCAGAAGTGATCCCCTCTCACTCTCTCTGCGTCTGTCTCTCTTTGTGTCTTTGCCATCGCAGGGCCAAGGGTTGGGTGGCTCAGCTCGAGAGTGGTGGAGCGAGCCCGGTGGCTCGTCGCGTGACTAGGCTTGAATTCCGGCCTGTTCAGTGTGGTGTTTGAACAGTGCACCTCTATAATCTCAGTTATCATTCAATGGACAGTGTTACGTTGATATTTTTAAAATCCTTGTTTTTTTCCCTTCTTTAAATTTTTTTTTATAGACCGAGGCTTGTTTACCTGCTGTCAGTTTTCTGTAGGGATAGGCTCGTGAAGAGGCAATTCCATTTCTCGAGGTTGGCCTTGTTATGGTACAACATGATTCGTTTTAATGGTTAGGCTTCTTAACATTTGATTTTCATGGGCTAGGCTTTTTTTCATAGGGATGTAACAATTGATTCACAGATTTATCTCAATTCATGAATTGATATCATTAACTTTTATTTGGAGCAAATTATGAGCAAGTCAATTCGGAAAATAGCACAAACAAAACTGTATAACTGAGTAAAAAAAAAAATCTGATTTCTAAGATCTCCCCCCTGAATCTCGACAATTTACCCGATAATGGTGGAGTGACGAAGGGTGGGGGATGAGGAGTGAATCTCAATAATAATTTTAGTCCTGTCAAATCAGATTGCACGTTAACAAGTACAGAAATAAGGAATCCGTTTGCAGGTTAACAAGTTCCGAGCCTTTTCGACCACGAACAAAAGCTTTAGCCGAGTGTGTGATTGGTCATTACTTACCACTGTAGTTTTTAGTGCTGCTAACAGGTGACTGAGATTGGTTGCAGATGTAGGAAGGTGCACACTGCTCTGAGTCAATGTGACCCACACTGATTGTGTCGTGCACGCTACCCGGGACACAGGAACACGCTTTGTGAGATACCCCACCGCTGTCACAGCCTCTCGCGCCTCCCTAAGTGGAGTCGCACCGTTGCGTCATGGCATCCTTGAATCAGGAGTGAACTTCTCCACATTCCAGATATGCGTTATTTTTAAGGCAGAGACTACTGACCCCACACATGCTTGTGGTAATAAAACCGGACTTGGGTACTACTGCCCTGTTCCCCCAAGTCTCACCCTAAAACCTTAATCATCACCCTAACTCTAAACCATAACTTTGAATCATAAACCCTAACCCCTGAACGCCAACTTGGAACCATAAATCCTAAAACATAACCCTACACTTTAATACCAAACGCTAACTATTAACACTCAACCCTAATCTCAAATGCCAAACCATCTCTTTATATAAACACCCAGGTCTGTCATTCTGTCATTGTGACTAACGCGGCACGGATTGGTTGAAGTGTGTCACGTGACCTGGACCAAGCAGCCAACCAACGCTTGGCAGGGCTATACAGAGGCAGCTGAAAGTCCGCATCGAACCAAACCCCCAGCAAGGCCATCTACTTAACGACGAGAGGAAATTCCCACGAAATGTCGCTTTCAATTAAGTATTCCTGATGTAAAATGATATAAGCTTTTAATGAAGAAATACAATTATCTAATTCAAATCATAATACAATTCAAAATGTTTATTTTTAGAACTTCAAAACGGAGCATCGGGTGCTTGCGTGAATGCGTCGTTCGTGTGCAATTTTTTTGGTGACATTCCTGGCCGAAGGCCGTAAATGGTTGTGAGGGGGCGCCACAGGCGCCCCCGAACAACCCCTAGTAACCTATAATACTGCACTATAATCGCTAAATAAGAACTCTAAACCCGAGCTGCAAACACTAAACTCCTAATCCTACGCGAAAATGTAATACGTGGCTTCCCTGCACATGTCATTAACTAGGAGCTAAAGCACTGGGAATTGGAAAGACAGCAAATGGGTTAGCACTTAAGGAAGCTACAGTATTGTGAATGGACGAAAATCTGCTCTATGATTGGATCAAAATCTGTGGAGACAATAGTGCTAAAGACTCGGTTTCTTTCTGCACATTTGCGGGGATAGTAGTCTCTCCCGTTTTTTAAATTAATTTTTATGTCGAGTGATCGTGATGAAACTCGTCATGAGCTTAGCCCCACAACACTTCATGGCGTGCACCTTAGCTTCCTCTAGTAGTGGCGTTGACCGTGATGGAAATTTGTGATAATTTATAGCAGAATACCGTATATGTCGATTGTGTTGTACATTTGCAGACAAAAATGTTTTGGTTGTCAGGTGTGTTTAATGGGACGATTTTTTTTAAGCAGGTACATTTTCTTATTATAATTGCGCTGTGCATTTTGAGCAAGGGTAATTTGATGCTAGAAGTCATCCAAATAGCAGAGGAATGTCATCTTTATGAATACATTTGTGGTTTTGACAACCAAAACATTAAAAACATTGCAACATCTACACGCAGCTAGTACCATAGCTTAATTGATGTTAATTGATGTTGGTTTAGTATCAAGAAGCAGTGCCATACTTATTGCTTAAACGATGTTTTTACAAGTGACATTTTTCATTGTAAGCGGAAATAAAAAGTGGTCAAACGTATTTGAACAAAAAGATTTCAGAACAATATAATTATCAAATGTAATACATGTCTTAAGTCTGTAATGAGTGTAAATATACATAATGGGCTTGACAGAGTCAAAATACACTAGTTATTAATTTAAAACAAGAATGTGAGAAAACATTCTTGACAACTGCAGTGAAAAGGGGAACTCCTAATTATGAACACAATGTTTGAAATGGTGCCCTGTTGCCAGTGCATTATGGGTACACACAGAGCTTAATTTATCACTATATTTCCAGAATGCTGCGAGGCTGGCTTGGAGTAGGGATTATTGAGGTAAGGCTATTAGTACAATACATACTTATCCATAATCTAAATTATTGTATCCTATAGTCTTAGGATTCCTGAGCAGGATTGGTGGTGCACGCATGTAATCCAGCACTATGGACGCAAGGGTTGGTTGATCACACAGATGTTGTGAAACTGCCTTCCCGTGGGCGTACACGTGCCATATTCTGCCTTTCCATGAGAAGGCGGTACAGAAAATGTGGACTCCACCTGTTCCATCTCTATGGAATAGAATGTTGTCCCCTTGCACGCATGGGTTTTCTCCTCGTGCTTCGGTTTCCTCTCACATGTTAACACCTTATTTATATAGACGACTGCATAGCTAGGGCAATTGTTTGTAGCGCCGGTTCATTGCGTGGCTGCCTTGCTTCTTGTCTGTGGTGGCTCGCCCTTCTGAGACATTATCTCACTTGGAACGTGGGCGAATACTGTGCGGCACGTTACGAGTTGAAATGATTATAATCAAAGTAATACAACTTTTTGTGATTTTTTTATGCCCAGAGAAGCATTCTGGACTGTTCCAGCTTAAATTAAGCACTGGGTGCACGTCTACCCCTCTGGTTGATGGCAAAATTTGCCACAAAGTCACAGAATTACAATCACCATAATCCTACACATGTACATGGGCAGCTGTATAAATCACTTTTAAGTTATTATTTCTCTGATTTTACACCACTGTAAATGACAGAGAAATTGCAGTTTATAGTCTTGTGTGCAACTAGCAATCAAAAAACTCATTGGACGTCATGTTGTTTTCCTTCATTGATGAGTGTGCCTTGGCCTCGCATCAAGGCATGAGGGTTTGTCTTCGTGTCACATTCAAGGCATCATGGCCTTAATCTTGAGGCCCAACATGAAGGCATCAAGCCTTGGTTCGTCGATTTTATCAAGGCAGCATGTCGGCTATGGTCATTGATAGTAATAATTGTTACGTGACACCGATAGGAACTGGACTGCCTTATTTTGATTCTAAAAAGTCTCATTGAGCATGAAGACTATTTCATGATGTTCCTGCATTGAGATATTTGACCAGTTGCATTAAATACCATTTGGCTTCATGTGGGAGGAAATGGCAGTACCTGTAAAATTAAAAATCCACGCGTACAAGTGGGTGACACCCAAAGCTCTCCAGAGATAGATTCATGTCACTGGCTATGCTGTCATCGCTTGCTCATCTTGGGGTGCATCGGCTTGGGGAGTTTCACAAATCTACGTGTGATCCGCCAATCCTCGCCTCTAAAAATAGTGGAACACACCACCAAACCCGGTTATAAACACTGACAACTATTTATCTTGGTGGTGCACGCATATTTCTGCGTACGAAAGTTTTTTTTGACAAATGGTTGCGTACCTTTATGTCTATGCTGGTGTAGACATTAACAGGAACAGATAATTCCCCAAGTAGTGTGTAACTAGTCATGTCTGTTAGTGCAATAACAATAATGATGATGTTGGTGTAAGTGATGATAATTATTTAAGTGCTATTGTTAAAGTGGTGATGATTCAGGCATTGATAATCAAGGTGATGATGGTTTATTCAATGATAATGGCGAAGGTGGTTCTAAAGGTGATGGCTAAGGTGGTTGTTAGTATGGTGGAGATGGCTGAAGAGGTGATCATAGTTAAGGTAGCGATGGCTACAGGGATGGTGATTGATACGAATAATCATATGAATATGATTATTGATACGACGGTGTAAAACGTGGTGGTTATGGTTAACGTGGTGGTTAACGTGCCGGTGATGGTTAAGATGGATCAATCAAGGTAAAAGTGGTGAGGATGTTGGTTCTCATTTACTGCTTTCAGTGCGGTTGTTTAATGGAAAATGTCCGTGTCATTTTGACGTAAACATCGCAATTGCTGCATTCCTTTTATTTCCCGTTAATAAATTACACTTGGAAACAATATTTTTTTTAGTTATTATATTCGCACAAGGTAATCAGCAGGTTTTTTTGAAAAGTGTAGCTTTTATAGAATATATTTGTAAATGTATATGAAAATACCCAATATACTATGTAACACGATTTTTGTTCCTGGCTAGTAAGTGTTATTTCCTAATTGATTATGCCTCAAAAGTATAGAAAATGGCTATTCCCCCCAAACTTTGCTTTTGTGACCAGGACTTTATGTGAAGGAATGACACTCATGCACACGTTTTCTCATTGAAAATAGGTCAATTTCAAAATATCATTGTCGTGGTCACAAAAGCAAAGTTTGTGGGGAATAATAGCAATTTTCTGTACGTTTGAGGCATAAACAATTAGGAAATAACACTTACTACCCAGGAACAAAATAGTTTTCCTGGTTACACAGTGAATTATCAACCATCGCCATCCATCACGGCCATGCAATGTGAAAGAATTCAGCTCATGCGGTGTTGAGCAAAGATGAACCAAAGGTAATGCAGCCAGTCATACAGCAGATAACACACGCTCCAGAAACTCAGCACTCAGAACTCCCCACTGCTCTCTCTTCCTTTATCCCCCGATCTGCCTTCATTGTTAGTCAGTCAATCATTGCCCAGGGCTTTGCCCAAAGGAGGCGTTTGACTTGGGGGGGGGGGGGTTCGCTTTGTCCCTTACCTTCGGAATCGCGGGTGCATATAATTGATTTTTAATCTTAATTGTAAACTACTGAAAATACATTAATTAATGTAACCAGTTTGAGGGCCATTTCTGCCCGTGCCCCTCCCCAAAATTCACTCATGACTTTTCCCCAGATAATGGCTAACTGGCAAGACGCTTCCAAGTCTCCTACACTATCTCTTGATGATTAACAACCTGCATGTCTCCTACAAATGTAACAATCAATTTAGTCCCTGCACATGATCTTATTTAATCGCTCCGTCTCCCGTAGTGTCTGCGTGTATGTTTGGAGTAGTGGGAGAAATGTAACGCGCATTGCACTACGAATTGGGTTCGATTCACGGCTAACATTTGGGGCCAGTGATATCAGAATTCGGGCCTTTCCTGCGGTCGACGAGACCTTAAATTAGTATCTGGAGTGATGCGTGAATAACTGAACATCAGCATTCGGGAGACAAATGTGACCGGGTGTGGTTTAGACCACACCAGTCGCCAACAGCACTTGCAGCAACAGTCCTGCGTATGGCTACATAGGGGAACTGTCTTTGTACGCCTTGCAGTGTGGTACACGCAGACAAGATCTGCCTATAACCAAATAATCCGGAATGTTAACGTTGAAGAATTACCAAAGCATCTTGAAACCACAACAATGATTATGGCGTATAAGTTCTTATGGCTTTCTGCAGGTACATTTGTAGAATTTGTGGGGGCACGTTGGGCTGAGTGTAGGCGTCACGTAGAGGACAAGGGACCACGCTCATAGAAATAAGGAGAAGGGGGTGCTAGGCGGGATGAGGTAGATTGGGGGAAAACCCCCATTGACGGGAAAGAGGAAATGTCAGCGAGGGGGAGAAAAAGGAGCTACGGGAGATGAGGTCTCGCCGAAAGGATCCGTGTTCGTGCCCTACACGTGTTGGTGTTGCTTGGAACAATAAAGTTCCCTTACTAGGACGACTCGTGTAGTGGACTGCCTTTCATCTGGTGGAAACGTTGGTAGGATTTTTGTTCCACCATGCCGTGCTCCGGCCCAAGAAGAACCTGCCGGAGGGAAATCGAGGAGACGAGCGAGGGGGATGGTCCGGCCAGACGGGCCAGCCCCACTGCTTCATCGGGCGAAAGCTGTTTGCAGTTCCTTGGGGAAAAACAATAATCCAGCAGTGGAGTAAAAACTGAGGGCTGTAAAATAAAGTTGTCAGCTTCAGGCCGAGGTAGCGGTGCCCCCTAGAGACGAGAACCCGCCAGCCCCGCTGTGCGTGAGCGACACGCGGGGAAGACAGCGCTCCCCCTGCCGACGGAAAGAGGCAAAAGCCGGCAACAAAAGCCTACAACACCTGGTATTCCCAGGCGGTCTCCCATCCAAGTACTAACCAGGCTCGACCCTGCTTAGCTTCCGAGATCGGACGAGATCGGGCGTATTCAGGGTGATATGGTCGTAGGCGAGAGCTCAGTGAAGATTTAGTCAATTCATCTCTAATGCATTTGCCTTTCACCTTTGAACTTATTTAACTTTCCCATCGTGTGAAGACACCACCTGCAGTCATCCTCGCATTCACGGTGGAGTACAACTCGAGACGTCTCGGTGCAAAGCCAAGTGGTCTCATCTCTGGAGCAGCAGCAGCCTCCAAGTTAAGCATCTATCTCAGAAGAAGAGTTGTGATCATATTTATATACAGTATTTGTGTGTATTTAAACCATGACGTACACACTTTGTTTATCCACTGATGGATGAAGACCTACAATACGCCATATTTGTCCTGTCCTGGGGGTTGATTGAGCATACTTCACCACGCTGGTCGACGATGCGGGTTGGTGGTGGGGGTGGAGAGAGGCTGACCTGGTTCGGATATCACTCGACACCACCGATGATGTTAGCCGTGCCCGGGATTCTAACTCAGCTCAGCAGCTTCACTGCACCGTGACGCTTAGAGCCACGGCACCCTAAGGGCTGTGGTCTTGACAGTGGCAGAAGTGAGCTCTGGGGTCGCGATCTGTAGCTGGCGGTGAACACGAGTTTCATGGGAAACGCTCATTCGCTGTGAACATTAAAAAGAGCTGGTAAGGTTAGAGATGAATAAACTGAATCTTCACTGAGCTGTTGCCTACGACCATATCACCCTGAATACGCCCGATCTCGTCCGATCTCGGAAGCGAAGCAGGGTCGAGCCTGGTTAGTACTTGGATGGGAGACCGCCTGGGAATACCAGGTGTTGTAGGCTTTTGTTGCCGGCTTTTGCCTCTTTCCGTCGGCAGGGGGAGCGCTGTCTTCCCCGCGTGTCGCTCACGCACAGCGGGGCTGGCGGATTCTCGTCTCTAGGGGGCACCGCTACCTCGGCCTCGAGCTGCACCGACTACGCGCCTGGTCATTCCGTGTCGTGCATTGTAGACTTTTGTGCTCCACTGGGACCCACAGCGAACAGAGGGGCCCTCGCATATGAACGTCCCACAGTTCAACGAAGTAGCTTATTATCATGTGGACATTTCTAGCAGCCAATTATTTTTCTTGGGTGTTTTGGTAAAGTCAAGTAGATAGGTTAAAAGAACATAACAAAAAATTACATCTTTAATTTGATCCTATCTACGTGACTTTACTGAAAGACCCAAGAATATGAATTCCTGCAGTCACGAAAGCTTTAAGTCCAGATTCAGCCAATTATTCAAAAGAAGCTCTTTTCCCATTGAGTAAAGCCCATTGAGCTAAGTTGCTCTTTTGCAAGGGCGACTCAGCCGGCAGACATCGCAGCATTCCAGAATAAAAAAAAACTTTAAGTAGAAATTATGTTTAAAATGGCATTCACACTTAAACTTTCGTGATTGTATTCACAGAGTCAGTTTTAACGAGGAAAGAGGTGGCAGCATGGAGATGCTGAGACATGAATAAACTAGTTGGTTCCACAAACACTTTGCGGCAGCTACCTTAAATGTTTTTATCCAAATTGACACTGACACTGAACGGCAAAAATGGGGAAAACAAAAAATAATTAATTCCTAGACTTGGAAATAATTAGAATGAAGCCACGACTAAAATATTAAAAGTGTGTGTTTACTTGTTTTTGAGTATTTGGCTGCCAGAAACTTCCACAGCCACTTTGTTGAGCTATCATTTGTGGCCAGGACGCTTCTAAAGAAGCGCTATACAGCTTAGTGAGCCTTACCTGGTAAAATAGAAATAGTAACGTTCAGCGCAAAATTCACTGTCTTGAAGAGAGCAAATGATCATTTGATGGCAGGATCACCTGAAATGGGGATGGTTTAGGGTGGGGGGGGGGGCTTCATCCAGCAGTGGATTGACCATGGCTGATGAAGATGACGATTAAGTCACGAGAAAAGTTTGATGGCTTGTTTTGTGCATTCCTTTGAAGAGCAAGTTGGGACCATCAACTCACACTGGAGAGCACTTGTAATTTATGGGCGATTGAAACCCAGATTCCAACCGTGGGTCACCGACAGCCATTATAAACCTTCATCCCCTCCCAAGGTAACCAGAGATAAAGATTTCAAGAAATGTTTATTTCTAAATTTTACATGTCCCATTGTTTCCTATTTAATTTGCTTAAAACAATGATCGGCAATGAAAACAATCGGAACCCCAATACCAATGATGAGGAGGTCCCAGTGCCGGATTTAGAATCTTGGTACTCTACCACACGAGTCAGTGTAGGGTTGACGATCTGAGTTCTATTTCTGGCTTTCAGCTATAACATTGCCTTACAGCTGCCTGATTGAACGTACACAGCCCTCTGTCAATGCACTTCTGGATGAGGGCCTCCACATGCCGAGTGGGTAATGGGGCTTATTTGGCCGCGCGTTCACGCTGGTCTCTGGGGGATCGTGAGGGCGGGAATCTCTGTACAAAGAAGTGGGGTGCAACAAGTGGGTTTTGTTCACTGCCCACTGAAGAGGGGATAGTGGGAAATTAGAGTTGGCGTCTTGCACTTATTTACACCATGGGACCTGATGAGAATAACACGTTAAAACTCCTCATTTTGATGACCCATCTTTTTTAAATTGGCATAAGAACAGTTGAACTGTTAGTGGTGATTGAGTCACACATCCTTTAATGGATAAAAAATTACGTCTTCTAAATCGTTCTAATTTATATTGAAAGTAAAGTAATGAAATTATCTTGACACAACGCATTATATGAGAATGCTTTCATGTCAGCACCAGCGATAATCCACTTAGCAGCGCGAAATCCACAAAATAAAAGAATTTTGTTCCACATCCCATCAGCCAGGCTACCTGAGTGAATCGTTTCATTAGCAATGGTTGACCACATGAACAAATTCTGGGCTGGTTTTGACAATCGGTGTCTCACAAACAGAGTGAGTGAACGCATGTGAACTGCGTGACGTTGATATCGGAGGCCCCCTCTGTTAGCTGTGGGTCCGAGTGGAGCACAAAAGTCTACAATGCACGACACGGAATGACCAGGCGCGTAGTCGGTGCAGCTCGAGGCCGAGGTAGCGGTGCCCCCTAGAGACGAGAACCCGCCAGCCCCGCTGTGCGTGAGCGACACGCGGGGAAGACAGCGCTCCCCCTGCCGACGGAAAGAGGCAAAAGCCGGCAACAAAAGCCTACAACACCTGGTATTCCCAGGCGGTCTCCCATCCAAGTACTAACCAGGCTCGACCCTGCTTAGCTTCCGAGATCGGACGAGATCGGGCGTATTCAGGGTGATATGGTCGTAGGCGAGAGCTCAGTGAAGATTTAGTCAATTCATCTCTAATGCATTTGCCTTTCACCTTTGAACTTATTTAACTTTCCCATCGTGTGAAGACACCACCTGCAGTCATCCTCGCATTCACGGTGGAGTTCAACTCAAGGCGTCTCGGTGCAAAGCCAAGTGGTCTCATCTCTGGAGCAGCATCAGCAGCAGCCTCCAAGTTGAGCATCTATCTCAGAAGAAGAGTTGTCATCATATTCATATACAGTATTTGTGTGTATTTAAACCATGACGTACACACTTTGTTTATCCACTGATGGATGAAGACCTACAACACGCTATGTCTGTCCTGTCCTGGGGGTTGATTGAGCATACTTCACCACGCTGGTCGACGGTGCGGGTTGGTGGTGAAGTGGTGGGGGTGGAGAGAGGCTGACCTGGTTCGGATATCACTCGACACCACCGATGATGTTAGCCGTGCCCGGGATTCTAACTCAGCTCAGCAGCTTCACTGCACCGTGACGCTTAGAGCCACGGCACCCTAAGGGCTGTGGTCTTGACAGTGGCAGCAGTGAGCTCTGGGGTCGCGATCTGTAGCTGGCGGTGAACACGAGTTTCATGAGAAAAGCTCATTCGCTGTGAACATTAAAAAGAGCTGTTAAGGTTAGAGATGAACTTACTAAATCATCACTGAGCTCTTGCCTACGACCATATCACCCTGAATACGCCCGATCTCGTCCGATCTCGGAAGCTAAGCAGGGTCGAGCCTGGTTAGTACTTGGATGGGAGACCGCCTGGGAATACCAGGTGTTGTAGGCTTTTGTTGTCGGCTTTTGCCTCTTTCCGTCGGCAGGGGGAGCGCTGTCTTCCCCGCGTGTCGCTCACGCACAGCGGGGCTGGCGGGTTCTCGTCTCTAGGGGGCACCGCTATCTCGGCCTCGAGCTGCACCGACTACGCGCCTGGTCATTCCGTGTCGTGCATTGTAGACTTTTGTGCTCCACTGGGACCCACAGCGAACAGAGGGGCCCTCGCATATGAACGTGCCACAGTTCAACGAAGTAGCTTATTATCATGTGGACATTTCTAGCAGCCAATTATTATTCTTGGGTGCTTTGGTAAAGTCAAGTAGATAGGTTAAAAGAACATAACAAAAAATTACATCGTTAATTTGATCCTATCTACGTGACTTTACTGAAAGACCCAAGAATATGAATTCCTGCAGGCACGAAAGCTTTAAGTCCAGATTCAGCCAATTATTCAAAAGAAGCTCATTTCCCATCGAGTAAAGCCCATTGAGCTAAGTTGCTCTTTTGCAATAACACGTTAAAACACCTCATTTTGATGACCCATCTTTTTAAAATTGGCATAAGAACAGTTGAACTGTTAGTGCTGATTGAGTCACACATCCTTTAATGGCTAAAAAATTACGTCTTCTAAATCGTTCTAATTTATATTGAAAGTAAAGTAATGAAATTATCTTGGCACAACGCATTATATAAGAATGCTTTCATGTCGGCACCAGCGATAATCCTCTTAGCAGCGCGAAATCCACAAAAAAATAATTTTGTTCCACATCCCATCAGCCAGGCTACCTGAGTGAATCGTTTCATTAGCAATGGTTGACCACATGAACAAATTCTGGGCTGGTTTTTGACAATCGGTGTCTCACAAACAGAGTGAGTGAACGCTGGTGAACTGCGTGACGTTGATATCGGAGGCCCCCTCTGTTAGCTGTGGGTCCGAGTGGAGCACAAAAGTCTACAATGCACGACACGGAATGACCAGGCGCGTAGTCGGTGCAGCTCGAAGCCGAGGTAGCGGTGCCCCCTAGAGACGAGAACCCGCCAGCCCCGCTGTGCGTGAGCGACACGCGGGGAAGACAGCGCTCCCCCTGCCGACGGAAAGAGGCAAAAGGTGGCAACAAAAGCCTACAACACCTGGTATTCCCAGGCGGTCTCCCATCCAAGTACTAACCAGGCTCGACCCTGCTTAGCTTCCGAGATCGGACGAGATCGGGCGTATTCAGGGTGATATGGTCGTAGGCGAAAACTCAGTGAAGATTTAGTACATTCATCTCTAATGTATTTGCCTTTCACCTTTGCACTTATTTAACTTTCCCATCGTGTGAAGACACCGCCTGCAGTCATCCTCGCATTCACGGTGGAGTTCAACTCGAGACGTCTCGGTGCAAAGCCAAGTGGTCTCATCTCTGGAGCAGCAGCAGCAGCAGCCTCCAAGTTAAGCATCTATCTCAGAAGAAGAGTTGTGATCATATTTATATACAGTATTTGTGTGTATTTAAACCATGACGTACACACTTTGTTTATCCACTGATGGATGAAGCCCAACAACACGCCATTTCTGTCCTGTCCTGGGGGTTGATTGAGCATACTTCACCACGCTGGTCAACGGTGCGGGTTGGTGGTGAAGTGGTGGAGAGAGTCTGACCTGGTTCGGATATCACTCGACACCACCGATGATGTTAGCCGTGCCCGGGATTCTAACTGAGCTCAGCAGCTTCACTGCACCGTGACGCTTAGAGCCACGGCACCCTAAGGGCTGTGGTCTTGACAGTGGCAGAAGTGAGCTCTGGGGTCGCGATCTGTAGCTGGCGGTGAACACGAGTTTCATGGGAAACGCTCTTTCGCTATAAAAACATCAGCGGAAGCTGATAACGTTAGAGATGAATTTACTAAATCATGACTAAGCTCTCGCCTACGACCATATCACCCTGAATACGCCCGATCTCGTCCGATCTCGGAAGCTAAGCAGGGTCGAGCCTGGTTAGTACTTGGATGGGAGACCGCCTGGGAATACCAGGTGTTGTAGGCTTTTGTTGCCGGCTTTTGCCTCTTTCCGTCGGCAGGGGGAGCGCTGTCTTCCCCGCGTGTCGCTCACGCACAGCGGGGCTGGCGGGTTCTCGTGCCTAGAGGGCACTGTGTAAACCCACCGCGTTCTAAGAATAGATTGTACCCTTTCTGGCAATAAAAGAGGTGTTAAGATGTTTAAACACCAAACAGACACCCTTTGCAATGAATCATGTCTGCATTAACCACACGTACTCGTGGTGAACATTCAAACAGAAACACGCTCTGGTAATAGACGCATTGTCTTTTATATTGATTGGTGTACACCAGAGACAGTCTCCTTTAAGGCCTCGTCTCACCAGTGTCAGACCAGAAAAGGCGAACAGCACAAGGACCATGCCACTATCAGTGCATTTATCGCTCGTGGTGAGCAGCTACAACATGGGGCATTTCTTGCCAGTATCAAAGAATAAAAATAGGGTTTACCCTTTCTGGCAATAAAACTTGTGTTAAGATGCTCAAACAACAAACAGAAACCTTTTTGCAAGGAATCATGGTTTCAATCAGTGTCAAAGACAATGCACATAATTACCAGAGTGTGTTTTTTTTTTGCATGTTCAGCACGAGTATGTGTGGTTATCATGCAAGCGTCTCACATCCAGATTTAGGCCATCGGACTACAGCTAAGGTCGTGGAGTGAGGTCCTTCTGTAAATGAGAAACCAATCAGGGAATCTGATTCTTCGGTAACGTATAAGGCGCAGCCGGCCACTTAATTCCCAGGTGTCAATCAAGTTACAGGGGATTGTGGTGCCATGGCCTCGAAGCGACCCTCCCCCTCCACCCCTCTTGGCCCCCACACTGAATACACACACACACAGCGCACATAGTAGTGTCCTGGCGTGGGATTGCTTGGCACAACAGGTTTTATAATCCGAAGGGTCCCTATGCGGAAAGTCCCACAGGTTTCCCGGTGTCAGGGCATTGGCAGGCCCTCGCAGGACAATTTACACCGCGGTGCCCCTGAATTGGCTTCATTGTGTATTGGCGCAATAAGTAATACATAAAAAAAACTTTTTTTTTTTAAACACGCTTTAATGAAATGTACCCTACTAGTAATGGAAGAACTCCACGACTCCAGGAAGTGGCCCAGAAGCTTGCCACAAAGTAAGAGACCCGTGGTGATTTACAGCCAACGTCAGTTGAGCAGTGGACAATTAGACCCAAGCCGAAACTTAACATATAAAAAATGTTGTTTAAAACATTGTTTTTATTTTTGTAATGATAGAATATAGTATTGTCATCTGTATGACATAAGTATACCAAGTTTGCAGTCGATACCACATTGGGAAGTGGGTTAAAATTGAGTTACAAGATTTGAGGATTCAACGACAACAACAGTGAGTTAATAGAAAGCGTGTAAATAAACAACAATAATAAAAAGTTGAGCGTGGACAATTAGACGCCTTTTGGCGTATTCTGGTCCAACACCAGTGGAGACTAAGGGCTCTAAGAAAAGCCGTCTCGGGTGTGGACCAATCAAATTCAAGGACAGTGCCAATATCATCAGAGTTGTCTCTTTTTGTTTGCATTTTTGACTGCTTGTGTTGTGGTTATTGCAAACATGATGCCTTGAATAAAGGTGTCAGTTTTTTTGTGCCAGTTAAAAGGGCAAAACCTATTACTACAATAATAAAAAAAAAGGTTTACCGGGCCAGCCGCGACGAGTCATTCACAACGTCGGGAGAAGCCGGGGCAGAAAAAGCGAGAGAGGCAGGCGATGAGGTCAGGGGAACGCAGCGCCACGACCTCCCCCCCCCCCGACCCCCGCACGTCGGGTGTGTATTGCTCCGTGGAGTTTTGATCTGGATTAACAGGGGTGAGTACTGCATTCCGGAAGGGCTGACAATGGATCGCGGGAGCACTGGCCGCGGCGATCCATGCAAGGGCAAAAACCCGAGGGAGTCACCACAGGTAGGCGCATGATTGGCCGCGCGGTTGTTTTTTTGTTTAAGTCAGGGGCATAATGTTGAAGAGTTCATCTTCATCAACATCTTGGCCGTCAAGAGCCCCCCTCTCCTGCCCTGCCCTTCCTGCCTTCTTCAAGCCGCTCGCAGCGTCCTTGTGACACCGCGAGTCCAGCTCCGAGGTCCAGGGTAGTGGGACGCTTGGGTGAGTGGCAGCGTAGGCGGCAGCAGCAGCAGCAGCAGGCTCGGCTTTCCTCGCTTGATTCTCGCCCCGGTAGTGCCCATTGGGCAGCTTTAAAGCAGGGGTGGGAAACCTTTTATTATTCTGTCAAGGGCGGGGGGGGGGTGCGGGGGGGGAGGGGGTGCGGGGGGGGGGAGTGCGGGGGGGAGGGGGTGCGGGGGGGAGGGAGTGCGGGGGGGAGGGAGTGCGGGGGGGTGCGGGGGGGGGGGTGCGGGGGGGAGGGGAGTGCGGGGGGGGTGCGGGGGAGAGTGCGGGGAGGGGTGCGGGGGGGAGGGAGTGCGGGGGGGGTGCGGGGGGGAGGGAGTGCGGGGGGGAGGGGGTGCGGGGGGGAGGGAGTGCGGGGGGGAGGGAGTGCGGGGGGGAGGGGGTGCGGGGGGGAGGGGGTGCGGGGGGGAGGGAGTGCGGGGGGGAGTGCGGGGGGGGGTGCGGGGGGGAGGGAGTGCGGGGGTGCGGGGGGGAGGGGGTGCGGGGGGGAGGGGAGTGCGGGGGGGGTGCGGGGGGGAGGGAGTGCGGGGGGGAGGGAGTGCGGGGGGGGGTGCAGGGGGGTGGGGAGTGCGGGGGGGTGCGGGGGGGAGGGGAGTGCGGGGGGGAGAGGGGTGCGGGGGGAGAGTGAGGGGGGGGAGTGCGGGGGGAGGGGAGTGCGGGGGGGGTGCGGGGGGGTGGAGGGAGTGCGGGGGGGGTGCGGGGGGGAGGGGGTGCGGGGGGGAGGGGAGTGCGGGGGGGTGGAGGGAGTGCGGGGGGGGGTGCGGGGGGAAGGGAGTGCGGGGGGGGGAGGGGGTGTGGGGGGGAGGGAGTGCGGGGGGGGTGCGGGGGGGGGTGCGGGGGGGAGGGAGTGCGGGGGGGAGGGAGTGCGGGGGGGGGTGCGGGGGTGAGGGGGTGCGGGGGGGGAGTGCGGGGGGGGAGTGCTGGGGAGGGAGTGCGGGGGGGGGAGGGAGTGCGGGGAGGGGTGCGGGGGGGAGGGAGTGCGGGGGGGGGGTGCGGGGGGGAGGGAGTGCGGGGGGGGTGCGGGGGTGAGGGGGTGCGGGGGGGAGGGGCGTGTTGGGGGGTGTGCGTGCAGTGTGCAGCGTGCGGCGCCTCTATTCGGGACAATGCGGTAGGACGCGACGGCCAAGATCCGGTTCCTCGCCCGCGTCGTCGTCGACGGATCCGGTTCGGCAATCAAAATGGCGAAGCGCGGGAAGACGACGACGGCGAAGTTGACTGGGGCCGAGGAGGTGCGGCCGCAGCGCGAGGAGAAGAAGGAGGAGGAGGCGATGTTAGAGGGGAACGAGGAGCGGCGGGAGAAGAGGGAGGAGAAGGGGGGTGAGGGGGAGAAGAAGGGGGGCGAGGGGGAGAAGAAGGTGGGTGAGAAGGTGAACGTGGAGAAGGAGGAGGAGAAGAAGAAGAAAAAGAATGGCGAGGCGGAGATGCAGGAGGCGCTGGAGAAGATCGTGAACAGCTGGATCTTGGACTACGTGTTTTACGTTGGCAAGCGGCTCTTCGACGAGGAGAACTACTTGGAGTTCGGCGAGATGAGGGACATCATGCAGAGTACGTGTCTTCTTCCCCTCCCTCGCCGTCCCTCACCTTCTGTTCTCGCCGTCAACTATCGCAGCTGCGATTCGTGTGCCCACAATGCCGCCGCCGTTTATAAATCACGAACCTCGCCGCGCCTCCGATTAGCGCGGTCGGCTACGTACGGTGCGAAAGAAGTTCAACACAGTTACGGACGAACCTCGCCGACCCGGGTTACACTTGCAGCGCGCCGCTACTGCTATTGAAATTGTTTTTTTGTGTGCAATCGCACGTATCGATACTGCGTTCAGACGAGTTGAGGAGTTGCACTTGGGGTTTGTGTTGGTGTAGAGACGGTGGTCGATTAACCGTGCACAGTCGTGCTGTGTTCTCAAAGAGTTTGGTGAATCGCACCAAACGCGGACCTCCACGTTGGCGTCAAAAACTACTTCCACGGGGTGGCTCATAAGTCTGGAACCGTAGGGAAAAATAACTCAATCATATACTGTATTTGTTTATGTTTCTGCAGGCCCAAGATGTCTCTTGAGTAAGGAAGAACGAGTCCGGATATATCCTAATCAGAGAGGAGATGTCGCTATTGATTTTTTGACAGACTGCATCCAGACCGCGAGCTAATAACACAGCGGTGTCTTACCTATGATTCCAGACTTATGGGACACCCTTTATATATCGTTACCCTGGCTGAGCCAAAAGACAATGCAAAGCCCAAATAGCCTGGCTCGGTGAGCAGCAGGCGGGGTAGGTACATGGATGGTACAGCAAAGTCTGGACGAATCGCACATCCGTTTTTAACTACGTGGGATATAACGGGAGTCAACGATGGCCAATGCGCAATTTTTGTGGGATTCAAATGAGCTCCGTGATCCGACAATGCGATGATTTGTTAAGTCGGTGGTTTAAAATATATATAGTATTTGCCATCGGTTGTAACGAAAATTGTACGGTAACGAGAGAGTTGTGGATCTCGAAACCCGTCTTGGCGACTGCTGGGAGGCGGACTACCCACTGCCATGGTTGTTGTTTTTGTGGGTTTATCTGGGTTCCTCTCCCGACATTAATTGGCTGATAATACCATAATACAGTACCTTATTTTGGAGTTTGCATGTCTCTCCCCCCGTGGTTGCGTGGAGTTTTTTTTAGGGTCCCTCCGGCTTCCCCCCCCCCCTCTACATTTAGAATCAACGTGTAGCTTTAGAGTATTTGGCTGCTATACATTTCCACGTGATAAGCAAACTTCGTCGAGTCATGATTTGTGGCTAGGCCGCTTCTGAAAAAGAGCTATGTAGCTCAGTGGGTCTTACCTGGTAAAAATATACATATACGGTTTCGTTTAATATATTGGGAGCTGCGTAGCTCGGGAAATTGTTGACACGGCTCTCCATCTGGCTGCTGCTTATTCTCTGCAAGAGCGGCGAGAAAATTCTTGTGCCCGCTACAAGTTGAAATCATTAGAACCGTGCAAATGCGCGGACACCAAATGCACAGGTGGATAATACGACTCCCGTGTGCGATTGCTGCTCCGAACACCAAACCATGTACCAGAGCACAGCCCCAATTATACATTTTAATGCTGTGAATGGCCAAATCACTTGGAACTGAATCTTGTTGTTTTTAATTGGTCATGCAAAATCATCAGTGGTGGTTAGTATTATGCAAGATTGAGGGGTTCCTCATTCAGAATGTGACCGCTGGTGTAATTAATAACTCCATGTAATTGTGTTTAAAGTACTTTTGCTGTGTTTAAACGGTAGAGGAGTTTACGTGGAATGCGCACCCTGTTATCATTATATTGAATAATACCGTTTGTTTTCATTCGCGTTGCTATTTTCAAAGTGGGCAATACTGTTGTGGTCGATACAGAAGAGTAATGGCGTGCTAAGGTGCATTGGGCACAGTGCAAACCCCTCATTATTGTTATAAGTAGTAACATGCGGCATTTTAATTGTAGTGTTTCAACAGCTGCAGTAGCCGTTAAGGTGTAAGAGTATAGCTGTAATGGTCAGTACTGTGTAAGGGAGTGCTGAACAGTCTGGGATCGGTTGTAAATGTGTCATTTGTAATTAATTGCAATTACTAGTCGGGTACTCGGCGAGTGGTGAGAGAAGATATGGTCTATTGCAGTGTTGATCCGCTTTACATGATTATTTTTACTCATTATTGACAGCATGAGATTGGGTTTGTGTTCACACGTATATGTGTTGGTGTGCGCGCGTGCACGTGTGCATGGTGTTTATGCATTCGCGTGCAGTGGTGATCCAGCGTCCTTTCAAGCAGAGCTTGGAGGCGATGATGAAGCTCCGCGTTTTGCAGCTGATGTCACGCCTTGCCGAGGCACAGAATCTAGGTGAGTCTGGCCTAACGAAGAGTTAGTTTAACACGTAGGCTTTTGTGACCAATATTATCCAGAGTTGTTGCAGCCCCCTTTTGGCATCCTTGTACGAGGTGCCTCGGTGGATGTGTAGGCTTTGACTTCAACATAGCTATTTCGTTGACCAGTCACAAGCTAATTCCTCAGCTATTCAATGCTAAATTCTCCTGTTTGATTTGTACTAGGTACCTCTGGATGTGTAGGCTTTGACTTTAACATAGCTATTTCTGTGACCAGTCACAAGCTAAATCCCTCAGCTATTTCAATGCTAAATTATCCTGTTTGATTTGTACTAGGTGCCTCTGTGGATGTGTAGGCTTTGACTTTAACATAGCTATTTCTGTGACCAGTCACAAGCTAATCCCTCAGCTATTCAATGCTAAATTATCTTGTTTGATTTGTACTAGGTGCCTCTGTTGATGTGTAGGCTTTGACTTTAACATAGCTATTTCTGTGACCAGTCACAAGCTAAATCCCTCAGCTATTTCAATGATAAATTCTCCTGTTTGATATGTTAACCCCTTTGTCAAGGTGCCTCTCTTCTCTCAACCAGCTTAAAAGACGCTACAAATCTTAGCAGCGTTCATTGGAGCTCTGTCGTCCAGACAGTCACAAGCTAATCCCTCAGCTATTCAATGCTAAATTGTCCCGTTTGATTTGTACTAGGTGCCTCTGTTGATGTGTAGGCTTTGACTTTAACATAGCTATTTCTGTGACCAGTCACAAGCTAAATCCCTCAGCTATTTCAATGATAAATTCTCCTGTTTGATATGTTAACCCCTTTGTCAAGGTGCCTCTCTTCTCTCAACCAGCTTAAAAGACGCTACAAATCTTAGCAGCGTTCATTGGAGCTCTGTCGTCCAGACAGTCACAAGCTAATCCCTCAGCTATTCAATGCTAAATTGTCCCGTTTGATTTGTACTAGGTGCCTCTGTTGATGTGTAGGCTTTGACTTTAACATAGCTATTTCTGTGACCAGTCACAAGCTAAATCCCTCAGCTATTTCAATGATAAATTCTCCTGTTTGATATGTTAACCCCTTTGTCAAGGTGCCTCTCTTCTCTCAACCAGCTTAAAAGACGCTACAAATCTTAGCAGCGTTCATTGGAGCTTTGTCGTCCAGACAGTCACAAGCTAATCCCTCAGTTATTCAATGCTAAATTCTCCCGTTTGATTTGTACTAGGTGCCTCTGTTGATGTGTAGGCTTTGACTTTAACATAGCTATTTCTGTGACCAGTCACAAGCTAAATCCCTCAGCTATTTCAATGATAAATTCTCCTGTTTGATATGTTAACCCCTTTGTCAAGGTGCATCTCTTCTCTCAACCAGCTTAAAAGACGCTACAAATCTTAGCAGCGTTCATTGGAGCTCTGTCGTCCAGACAGTCACAAGCTAATCCCTCAGCTATTCAATGCTAAATTCTCCCGTTTGATTTGTACTAGGTGCCTCTGTGGATGTGTAGGCTTTGACTTTAACATAGCTATTTCTGTGACCAGTCACAAGCTAAATCCCTCAGCTATTTCAATGATAAATTCTCCTGTTTGATATGTTAACCCCTTTGTCAAGGTGCATCTCTTCTCTCAACCAGCTTAAAAGACGCTACAAATCTTAGCAGCGTTCATTGGAGCTCTGTCGTCCAGACAGTCACAAGCTAATCCCTCAGCTATTCAATGCTAAATTCTCCCGTTTGATTTGTACTAGGTGCCTCTGTGGATGTGTAGGCTTTGACTTTAACATAGCTATTTCTGTGACCAGTCACAAGCTAAATCCCTCTGCTATTTCAATGATAAATTCTCCTGTTTGATATGTTAACCCCTTTGTCAAGGTGCCTCTCTTCTCTCAACCAGCTTAAAAGACGCTACAAATCTTAGCAGCGTTCATTGGAGCTCTGTCGTCCAGACAGTCACAAGCTAATCCCTCAGCTATTCAATGCTAAATTGTCCCGTTTGATTTGTACTAGGTGCCTCTGTTGATGTGTAGGCTTTGACTTTAACATAGCTATTTCTGTGACCAGTCACAAGCTAAATCCCTCAGCTATTTCAATGATAAATTCTCCTGTTTGATATGTTAACCCCTTTGTCAAGGTGCCTCTCTTCTCTCAACCAGCTTAAAAGACGCTACAAATCTTAGCAGCGTTCATTGGAGCTTTGTCGTCCAGACAGTCACAAGCTAATCCCTCAGTTATTCAATGCTAAATTCTCCCGTTTGATTTGTACTAGGTGCCTCTGTTGATGTGTAGGCTTTGACTTTAACATAGCTATTTCTGTGACCAGTCACAAGCTAAATCCCTCAGCTATTTCAATGATAAATTCTCCTGTTTGATATGTTAACCCCTTTGTCAAGGTGCATCTCTTCTCTCAACCAGCTTAAAAGACGCTACAAATCTTAGCAGCGTTCATTGGAGCTCTGTCGTCCAGACAGTCACAAGCTAATCCCTCAGCTATTCAATGCTAAATTCTCCCGTTTGATTTGTACTAGGTGCCTCTGTGGATGTGTAGGCTTTGACTTTAACATAGCTATTTCTGTGACCAGTCACAAGCTAAATCCCTCAGCTATTTCAATGATAAATTCTCCTGTTTGATATGTTAACCCCTTTGTCAAGGTGCATCTCTTCTCTCAACCAGCTTAAAAGACGCTACAAATCTTAGCAGCGTTCATTGGAGCTCTGTCGTCCAGACAGTCACAAGCTAATCCCTCAGCTATTCAATGCTAAATTCTCCCGTTTGATTTGTACTAGGTGCCTCTGTGGATGTGTAGGCTTTGACTTTAACATAGCTATTTCTGTGACCAGTCACAAGCTAAATCCCTCTGCTATTTCAATGATAAATTCTCCTGTTTGATATGTTAACCCCTTTGTCAAGGTGCCTCTCTTCTCTCAACCAGCTTAAAAGACGCTACGAATCTTAGCAGCGTTCATTGGAGCTCTGTCGTCCCGACAGTTTTTTGTTCCTTCACCTGAAGAAGGCCGCTTGTGTTGTGGCCGAAACGTCGTGAGAATTTTATTGTTTTATTTTATTATTTTATTCTCATTCTACGTGACTTTACCGAAAGAACCAAAGAAGATTATCCAGAGAGGTTTTATGAGTTACATTGCGTAAATATTAATGGGTTGTGGCAAATGCTATGTTGGTCAGACAGGACGAATGATCAGCATGAAACTAAAAGAACACTAAAGGAATAGTAAATACTTCCAAATACAACTGTTGGCAGTGGCAGAACAACCGTGCCAACAAGGACACTCAATTGATTTTGATAATGTTGAAGTTCTGTGCAAAACTAGTTACGTACTGGCCAAGACTAATTAGAGAATCTATAGAAATTGAGAGAAGTAAAAGTAATTTTAACCGTCTGGATAGCTACAAGCTTAGTGCTGCTTGGAAGCGAATACTTAAGTAATACACTATTTAATTGCATGCCTAATACGGGTCACTATACGTCTATGGTGATTAACTGTGAGCAGACAACAGGTACTGAGATTTTAGTCCACACAAATAACGGCAGGATGTACAAGCACAATGTACATGCATAATGTGCATGCATAATGTATGTTAATTACCCTATGGATAACAGAAACGGTAGTGGATATCCATTGTAATTTTTATGCACACATTAACGCTCCACCCTGGCCTTCGCATTTGATTGGCTCACAAGTGACGACATCACAGTTATCCCTCTAAGAACAAAACGGGAGGATTTATCCAAAAATCTGGCTTTTGCCTGATGATGCTAGTCGTAATTACTGGCGAAACGTTGTACTTGAATTGTAAATGTAAGTTTACTCTCCAACACACCGGTGTGCGGTACTAGTAACGAATTGCCATGTTTTGTTATGTAACAAACCTTACTAATTGGCTGTGTCGGGTGTAGGCCGGTTTACGACACATTTATATTTACACTATCTAACCCAAAAACCTCTTATGGAAGAATTGGTGGCATCAGTAAGACATGACCAATCCACTGCTGCATAAAGGCCTCCCCCAAGCTCTAGTCATTCCTCCTGGTTCTGCTAGGGTAACATTCCATGTAGCTCTTGCACACAAGCTGATTGCACGGCTGCATATTTTTTGTGGACGTCCACTCGGATGAGTGGCATTTCTTGGTTGACTAAGTAACTATTCTTGATCGTCGTCCATTCCTCTTAAGTGATGTGTTCTGCTCAAGCCCATTTTTTACAAATGGATACAAAAACACAGTTAATAGTACGTGCAGAAGCTGATTTATAGACATCAAAAGGTGCGATTGTAACCATAGAATTTAGTCCTCCCATCATGCCCTCGACGCCACGTGACGCTACCATACTGTGTCTGTAATGCGCATGGCCTAGTTTTCGATCACCAAGATTCAAAATTATGGCCATGTTATTGTAGGCAGTAGCAGGACAGCGGCACCTGAAGTGATCTCCATAACAGCTCCGTAATATTTGCTTCTGTGGGCAGTTTTCTAATGAGGAGGGTTGCACTGACCCTAATAAATGCTTCATGGCATGATACTGTATGTATGCATGTTGAACTTTTTTACATTGTACGTAGTCAACCATGCTAATCAGAGGTGTGGGGGAAGGATGACAAACTGAACTCAAAAAGCATGTGTCAAAAATTAGTTTTCAAACTAGATTTAAAAGTGTTTAGCTCCAGCGGCTTCCTAATAGAAGGAAGAACATTCCAGACAGCCGCAGAAGCGCATCTGAAGGCACGCAATGCAGTGACTATCTTTGTTCGATGGATAACCAAAAGTCGTTGGTGTGAGGATGACCAGAGTTCCCATGATGGTTTATGTTCCTTGATGAGATCAGCATACTGGTGTCACATTCCAGATAACATTTAGATTTTGTTTATTAAATACGTACAATCGTGTGCTGTCTGCTGTTCTTTGTGCACAGAAGCGCAGTTTGAAGATGACAGCCTCACCCCAATGGAATCAGCTTTGCAGGTGCTGACCATCATGGAGGACGAACTAAAGATCCCACAGCCTCTGACCAAGCTCAAGGAACAATTCAAGATACAGGTAACGATGGTAGAGTCTTCGTAACAGCACCTGGTTGCTTGCCAATCTGCTACTGGATGAACGCCTGTCTGTCATGGGGATTCATTCACAAATACTTAACATTGGTTAGTGCTGGTTGTTAATGATTGAAAGCTCAGAACCGATTTAGATCACCACTGATTTTAATTGTGGCCTGGAATCAAATGAATGTTTCTGGGTTTGTAGAATACTCAGTCAACCACCATGCAGCCATTCCCTCCACAACAGCTGATTCATGATAAATGCATGACATTTTGTGTATATCAACACTTGCATAACATTTTTCCCCAGTTATATTGTTGACGTTGAATTTTTGTGTTTTTTTTTTAATTCTGTTTCTTTATAGGCGGTCATTCTTTGCTTTGTTCAAAATGACTATGTCAAGGCTGCGGAGGTGTTCAAGAGGCAGTTTGGCAACAGCAAGACTAACAAAGTATGATGACAAAAACCTTCTTATATGTACAGTAAATGTTAGGGTTGTGTTTCCGATATTCAGAATTCAGATTAATCTATTCATCAAATGTCAGATGATATAAACAACTTTTCTTTTAGATTGATCCAAAAACATGAGGTCATGTCATGATTATGATGTAAATATTGTGCTTTTCCCACCAAAAGTTGTTACGTGGCATTGGGTGACACCACAATTGTCATGTAAATTATCTGCAAATCTGAAAATTATTAGAAATTGTCCTTTCTGAAACTCATCCTTGGAAATTTAGTATTAGTTTGCCTATGATCAAATAATGTTGTATGCACCCATCTCGTCACATCTCGAACAGTATTTTAACATAGTTGCTAGATGGATTGAAGACTTTGTAAATACCAGGTTTTAGCTGCAAGGTGGAAAGGAAATAGTATAGCTATATGGATTTATATACTTGTGCATAGTTTTTACTATTTTGTGTGGCTTTTCAGAAGGTGGAGTTTCCTGCCATATGGCCGAATGTAAATGGACAAACATCCCAATGCAGGACCTTCCTGACAATAAGTCTTTCGACTAAGGCTAACGTGAATTAACGTGGTCCAATTGCCATTTGGCACAGCTGATAACGGCAGTGTGGTGGTTGTGTAAGATTGACCCTTGTGATATGCAGCTTGTCTGTCAGCTGTCAGCAGTAGGGGGCATCTATAATGTGGAAAAATTCTTGTCACTTTTTTGGAGAAACTGGTAGCATAACTAGAGTAGCCGGTAATTAGAATAACCCCCCCCTACCCAAAATATACATATAATAACTCGGAAAATCGGGTTGAATTTCCTCGCTCTGAAAATTGAGTTCTGTACAGGTACATTGGTCAGTAGGGGGCACAACAGAATATGTTTAAGTAGCCACTCTTAACGTGCTTATGTTGTGTGCAGCCTGTGCTATATTGAATGTGAGCTTTATTGAATAATTTTTATCGCCTTGAGATTTTTTACACATTTTTTTTATTTACCTAACTCACACTAGGATTTGGTACTTTAAAGTATAACTATACTACGAGATGGTGAGACATGCTAAATAACAGATACATATGAAAAGTTACTTATTGGTGATACTGTCCTCACCCAGCCCTTGAAGGATGAACTACAGGCCGCTTTGAAGAATCGCAGCGTTCCCGGGTCTTTGCTGATCACCTACCCACTCAGCCAAATCTTCCAGTGCGTGAACGACTTGATAGGGCCCCTGCTGAGTCTGCAGCCACTACCATTCCTGCTCAACGTAAGGAATTATGAGAGCGCATGGGCAGTTGGGTGAAAAGCCCTTCCACAAATAAGGCGATGACTGTCTTTGTTGAGTTGGACAACTCTGTGGCCAAAGTAGAATGACTTATGATATCGTAGCTTGCAATGTCGCAAGTTCAGTTTTAAATGATATTTGTTGTAACTCAGGAGTGTGTATGATCGTTTCGACATTGGGCGTCTTAAAGTTAAGATATTTCGTACATGAATAATGTAGCTATCTTTTGCCACAGACTGAGTACGTCATTGGTGCTTGCTTGTCGGCCTGGCAGGTGATTGGCTGGTGTAGTCAGTGTAACCCCTAGCAACAGCTCTGACTAACGTGAAGGTTACGATTTCACGACAAACATTCGTATTTACTTTGACGTCCAAAGCACATGAGAGCTCTGCGATATGAAAGTGTTTCAAGGTGTGCAGTGTGTAACTGCTGTGTTCTGTCGGCAGGCATCCAAAAGAGTCCTACAAGCCAAGAAAGAAGCTAATAAAGGGTAAAACACCCCTTTATTAACCCTTCCCCTCTGCACCCTTAACTGTTGTATATTACCATTCACCTATATAGGTAAAACATAACCATACTTCTCGTTGTTGGGCGGCGTGTGTATTTTCAAGCACGTTAGTAGCCGTAAGTCTTTTTGTAAAACAAAACAAGTGGAATATGAGTTTTCAGACTTTAGATTATATAAGTTACTAGCAGGAACTACCCGGTTTTGCCCGGGGGGAAAATATATTTCAAATCTGATCGTGTCTTAAAAACATAACATATACATACACAAATACTAAGCCCCCCTCCAAAATTATTTTTAACACCCCCCTCCCCCCCCCAGCCAATTTTTATTTTGTGGGCATACATACCTACTACACACTCTACATACAATAGTCAGTAGTATCTTGTTACTCTATAGTAGTTCCTACTGACTCTTAATATAGCATCTAGTGATTCTATAGTAGTGTTGAGGAGTTCCCGACAACAACTCGGAGGCGGCTTGGAAGTTAAGGGCTTTCGCCGTAAGTCTATTCAAAGCTACTACAATAGCAACAAGGGTGTAACAACTCCCAGGGGTTAGGGGTCCTACACTGAGTCCTGATCCCAGCCCGGCTAGCTCCGGTCTCTCTCTCGTGTCGGATCGGGGACTCTGCCAACTCCACCGACCGGAGAGAGAAGCACCTCTCGGCTACCACCGGCTTCTCTCCAGACTCTCCACTCGATCCCTCTCTACCCCTGGTTCCCTCTTCACCCTTCTTACTCTGCGCGTTCCCACAGTGACCCCGCTTTTGTCACGGGGTCCCCCTTAAATACTAGAGGAGACATGACGTCATCGAGCCGCCCAGCGCGCATGACGTCACGTTCCGTGGTAGATACTACCGACGGTAGATACTACCGATTACAGTAGTATCTACCGACTCTATAGTAGTATTTACTGACTGTAGTAGTATCTACTGACCCTACAGTAGCATCTACAGACTCTACAGTAGTATTTACTGACTCTATAGTCGTATCTACTAACTCTATAGTAGTGTAGTGGCATGGTTGAACATGATCACCACTACCTATAGCCGACAGTACTAGCTTGTGCCAGTAGGGAGCGGAATGGAGGCTGAACCTGCTGGATAATGTTGACGGGCCATTGGCCCTCGGCAATCCCTGGGGGGAGCATCGTGACCAACGGTCGGGACGCCCGGAAAGGGCTGGGGGATGATGTCGTTCTCCAGGCCCTTGGAGAAGGTTCTGGAAGGGAGGCGTGGCCAGGGGCGTAGTGAGCCAGGACCCTGTATATAAGCCAGGTCCCTGAGCGGTCCTGGTAGTCATCGTCCGGCCAAAGACCGAAGAGCCTCACCTGGAGCCCTGAAGAGGAGAGCCCAATGGGCGGAGCCGAACCCCTGGCTACGGTCGGTTCGAACTCGTACCAGTGAGAGCTCCAGCTTATAACCAGTGAAGACTCAAGAGAAGACTCAAGCCCCAGCAGTGTAGGCATAGTGATAGCCAGTAAGAGGCGAGCTAGCCCGGAGGGACTCCCTTCCATAGAGTATCGCGTGAAAGGGGCCGTTACCCCTTTGTGTTGTAGTCTGTTGGTGTTGTAATACACGTGTTGCCTCAGAGTAAGCTTCCTCCAGTTTATTACCCACTACAGTAGTAACTGCAATGCATTTATTCATACCAACACGTTAACACAAACGGGTAACTTCCCCTTTACCAGATAACAGCCTATGGTTGTGGACCACCAGCTAAACTACGCTAATCACACTGGGAGTTAGTTACAATGGATCGGACCCCGGCTTGGGTCCAGGTCCACGTGTTGGTGGTTCTTCTCGGACGTAGAACGTAGATATTCAAATAACGGTAGCAACGCTGAACCCCGGTCCCTGTGGAGACCCGGTTTATATACTCCCGGGTCGTGGCTGGCCCCGCCCTTGGCCACGGCCACCTTCGAGAAACCTCTTGTCGTTTCTCGACCCTTCCAGTAGGATCTTTCCTCCGACACGTGACCATTCCCTAGTCCCCACCTGGGGGCCCCATGTAGTATTTACTGGTCACCTGTCCTTCGGGGTCAACCAGAGTGCCATGGCCCACAGTAACCTCGTTCCTGTGGCCTGCACTCTCACACCCTACCTCTTTAGGGGTCCACACTGCACGCAGAGCGTGGTGCCACTCAGCGCTGTCACTCAGCGCTCACCGAGCCCCCTCTAGGGCTGGTACTACACCCACATATACGGGGTGTCCGCGATGGCAATGCATTGCATGCCGTGCCTCGCTAGAGCCGGCATTACACAGTGACATCCACGATGTCGCTACATACGTGATGCCAGCGATGTGAGTACATCGCACGCCGTGCCTCTCTAGGGCTGGCACCACAGTGACATCCGCGATGTCACCACATATGCAACATTTACAAATTGAAAAGTATTTATTCGTTACACGTGATTTAATGTATGCACCCTGAGGCAAAAAAAATCGATATTAATCGATAACATCTAGGCTTTGGTTAGTTGACTAAGATGTCTCCCTATATATCTTTACATTAGTTAAAATAGCTGTGATTATCCAAGCCTTTTAGTAAATTAAGTTACAATGAAGGTAATTCATAATCTATATCTTGTTTCTTGCAGCTCTGTAACGCATTAACCTTCAGTCACCCGGGTATTGGATCATTTATTTTGTTCTCTGTATTTAGATGCGTGTATCTTGATTTATGGCAATGGCGAAGACCAATGGCGAGTACTATCTGAACTTGTCCTGGGTCTGTCCTAGACTCAGCTTTAAATTAGTACGTCATGCAGTGTGTAAACATTACTGCATGTGGTTCTGGCCACACCAGGTGCTTGCTAACAGCATTTACCCCAACTGTCTCGATGAAAGCTACAGGATGGTTCTTTGTGTGTGTGTAGACCGGCAGCTGATCACCCTGGTACCAGCAGCGGAACAGGCAGCAGTGGCAAGGTTTTTGTTTCGTGCTTCGAGGTGCGTGATTCCTTTGTGGCGCTGAATGCATTGGGGGGCGGTGGTGATGAGCGAGCCTCCCTCAAGCTCTTCCAGGTAGCACTTGTGTCCTATCCATAAAATATGGTTTCACGTTAAAGTCTTGATAGTCTGTTTAGTGAGTCCAGACTTGAGACCTTTTTCCCTTGCCAAAGACTGATGGCCTATCTCTAAAATAAACATTCCCACGGTTTATGTCCAGCATCTTCTAATTCAGTCACATTTAGACGCTATATATCCAAATTGTAACGTATGTCTTCATGGTCAGCCTGCAGGATCTTGTAATTAGGGTTATTTTCGCCTCAACCCTCATTTCCAAATACAAAAACACAAAATATTAAGTCAAGTACTTATATAAATGTTGTTAAACCCATGTGATAAATACAGCTGCAATCTGTTAAGACTAACAAAAGCGCAACTTGCAGGAGATGGAGGGTACGGATTTCTTGCCGGAGAATGCCACCCCCTCGATCGCGAAGCCTGTGACAAAGACGAAGAAGCCACAGCCCACCCCACTGGTGGCGACGGCACCACCGGCTGCACCGTCAAACCCAGCGTGTCCGGACACCTTGCTTGGAAACCACCCCCAGGGCATAGCTGCCACCTTTCCTCACAAAGGAGGCGGGGAGAAGTGCGAAAGTGCCGATCATTCCACCAGCAGCTCGGATGACTCCATCTCATTGATGGATCTGCACAAGCGCATCCTCAGGAGAAGGTGTAATGCCTTGGACAGCAGGGTGAGTGAATTCTGGTCACATACATTAGCTGTGCACTGCATAATCAGTATTATCAAATTCAACCAGAGGTCTGTCATACGAGGTCCGGTTCACTCCCTGGGACCATGACTACGTGATCATTGTTTGGATCTGGAATGTAATTTTTGTCATGCTTTCCTCTGACGTTAATGGGCTTGTCTTGGTTTATAAGTAAAGGTACAGCCATTTTTGTCAATCCCGTGCTGGATGAGGCCCCCTCCCCATGCCGTGTGTGTCGGAGGGGTTGCTTCACCACACCGGTCAAGATGGGAATCGTAGACAGAATCACTTTTGAAGTTGTGGGGCTAATTGGCCAATAAGGCCCATAAAGGATATTAATGGGACACGATACACAACCACTCTTCCATCCAAAAGCTGATGACCCCTGTTTCCAAACCCATTTCTTCACCCTCTGATCTAAAATTGATCTGTGTTGACTGAGTCTTGATTGATGCTCGCTGATGGGGCTTTTGGTGAAGGTCCGAACAATAAATGGGATCCATTGGCTGTTTTGGCTGCAGTCGGAACACTCGGATCAACATAGTCCACAAGTCGTGAAGAAGTTAAAGGTGCACAACCCCTCTCAAGTCAACGGAAAAAACGTAACGGCGAACGCACCCCATCATTCCAAGCAGCAGAAGTTGTCGACAAACAAGAGGTGTGGCTCGTGCAGATTTCTACATTCATCTTTGCCACCAAAACCAGCAGCAGCAGCTATATGACCATTGCTTCCGTCGGCAGCTGCATCATCATCATTGTCCATAGTAGAGGTTTTTTTGGGTTACGTCGCGTAAATATATAAATGTGTCGTTAAAACCCGCCACCACCCGACAGCCAATATCCAACACAGCCATCATCACCACTTATGGTAACCATAGCATCAGCAGCATTGTCGCCACAAACACCAACATCAGCAGTAACATAATAATAACTAGCATTAGCAGCTGCATCATCACCACTACTGACAGCACAGTAGCTTCATAACCAACAACAACCGCCATTCGCCAGGAGCCAGAACCGGTCCACCGGACCTCCAGAATGCCAGAGATCCATGCGGTTCCGGTCCAGCTCCCGACAGAGGAGTGTCAGCCTTTCCTCCGCAGTGAGCGTTCGAACATTCCACGTGGCCACACGAAGTGGCGTTTCGTTTCTGGAGGAGCCCCGAGGGTGTAGAGATTCAATCTCCTGGCTCCGCCAAAGGGGTTCGGCCAGGAGACGTCATAGATGCCTGTCCCCCCGGGGCCTCCGGCTCAAGCTTATTAGTTATATATTTAAGTCTTGGTAATTTTGAAGGTGGAGGGGTTACCATCCCCTCGCACCCGTCCAGAGCCCCCGTTTAGCCACTGTGGTGGTCACAGACGCCATGAAGGGAGAGGCCAATCGGAATTGGCCCTCTCCCTCCCCACAGCACTGTCCACGATAGAGTTGCCCGTCCGGCACCGCGAGGAGGTAGGGGGTTGTTTTGCCGGACCGTCACCTACACACACACACGTCTACACACGTCTACACACACACATCTACACACACGTCTACACACACACGTTTACACACACACAAAAAAAGACAAAGATCCCCCGTATAGCCTTAACAGACTGTAGGGGAAAGTGTTATTAGCGAGCACCTATTAAGGCCGGAACGGTACACTAGGGGGTGGGTGGCCAGCACCACGCCCGACCGCCTTTGTCTCCCTAGAGGCAATGTTTACACACCGCACCAGGTACTCATTTGAGGCTGAGTCGACCTAGGGGAGGCCCGGGACCGGTTCAGATTATCGTCACCTGTGTTGGCCGTGAGCGGGAATTGAACCCGAGTCGCCAGGTTCATAGCGCAGCACGCTAACCGCTATACTATCGCTCCCCACACACACACACGTCTACACACACACACGTCTACACACACACACGTCTACACACACACACAACAACAACCGCCATTCGCCGCTAAGTGGCGGTGACGTCACCACGACGCTTGTGCCAGGCCATGTGCACGTTAAAGCCACGTGAAGTGTTGAACGCCTGCTGGCAGGAGGTCACGGGGCAGACCCAGGTGCCATTGGTCGACTGACTGAGATGATTCGCCGATGCACCACCTGTGCCCCCTACTGTGCCAACTTGCTGTGTTATAGCCGCCTGGCGCTCCGCTCGTTGTTGTGAGCGTCGCTCTTCTGCCCTCCATTTTTGTTGGAGGGCGACTGGCTCCAACTGCCCAGTATCATCCTTTACGAGCCTCCTCCACAGAGGCTGATCTTGACATCGCTGGTACCAGTCATCGGCAAGTCCACTCAGCTCTACATCCTCCTGTACCACATCACTTCATCTCTTCTTTGCCCGTGCCGCGCCCGTTTAGCCCCCTCTATCTGGCCGAACAAAAGCTGTTTAGGCATGCGTTGGTTGGGAATGCAGGCTACATGACCCAGCCAACGCAGCCTTGCCTGCCAGAGGATCTCACCGATGGGGATTGTCCAGATCTTTCAAGGATTTGTGAGCTCCTCACACAATCCAGCCTGGTTAAACCCAGGATGGATCGTAGGCAGGCCAGCTTAAATGTTTCTAACCGGCGAAGATGTTCAATTAGGGGGGGTCCACGTTTCGCAAGCGTAGAGAAGGGAGGGCATGACTGTGGCTGAGAAGACCTGAAGCAGTGTGGCGTGACAGACCTTTTAGCTTCCACACAGCGTTACGCCGCTCGACTGATTCGGAGTGAGACCTCTGCTGTCAAACCAGAGGCGGCCATGAGCACACTGCCCAGGTATAGGAAACTCTCTACTCTCTCCACAACTGCCCCATCACCAATTGGGAGTTGTGGGGATGGTTTGTCTGATGGTACCAAATAC
This sequence comes from Petromyzon marinus, assembly GCF_048934315.1. Classification (NCBI taxonomy): domain Eukaryota; kingdom Metazoa; phylum Chordata; class Hyperoartia; order Petromyzontiformes; family Petromyzontidae; genus Petromyzon; species Petromyzon marinus. The sequence continues at coordinate 8,127,733 of NC_133709.1, read as the reverse complement.
CCAGGCAGGTGCTTCGTTTTGGTGGGGCTGATGGTAAGGCTCCAATTCTTAGTGGCACGCTCCAGGTTCAGCAGCAGCACCTGGGCATCGATCAGCCTCCCATTGTATCTGTACCAGATGGAAATTCCTCCTGTACAGCCATCGAAGGCTTCACGAATTACGTGGTCGAAATAGATGTTAAATAATGTGTGAGCCAGAGGACATCTCTGTTGCAACCCAAGGTAAACAGGGAATGGCTCCGACTCCCGGCCACGTAGTTTTACCTGGGCCTGCTCACCATCATGAAGGTCCTTAATGATTGTGAGTAGAGAGTCAGGGACTCTGAAAGCACGAATAAAAACTCAGAGCCCAGGCCTACTGATGGTATCATAGGCCTTGACCAGGTCAATAAAGCAGAGATGTAGGTCTTGTTGGAATTCCCTGCACCTCTGCTGTAGCAAAAGGACAGAAAATAGGGCATCTGTGCAGGACCTGAAACGATATTGAGGCTCCGCAAGCCTCTCCTCAGCGTGCCTGGCAAAGCGATGTTGAATAATCCCTGCACGGGACATTCCCGGCACACTGATGAGTGAGATTCCCCTGTAGTTACAATGTGTACGGTCCTCCTTTAAGAGGGGGACCACCAGGGCATCCTTCCAATCCTACGGAACCCATCCAGTGGTCCAGACTGTTATTATGATGTCATGTAGGGCAGTTTGTGTACAAACGCCACCCTTCCTCAGCATTTTGCTTGGGAGATTCTCTGCCTGGTGCCTTTCCTGGTCTCACTCTGGATCACCTTCATTACTTCCTCAACAGATGGCATCTCAGCCAGCCACTCACAGGGGGTAACTACTTCCAATATTTGAGACACGGTAGCCTCAGCAGGGTCATCCCCACTTTGCCCCATGATGTTTTCCAGACTGAGGGATTTCCCCTCCTTCAAGACCTTACAGAAATGCTCAGCAAATCTGCAAACCTGTTCCTGGGGGTCGGAGATTGGATCACCGTTCTTTCCCCTAATGATGGTGATAGCTGTGGCGCTGTAGGTAACTTTTTTTATGAAGTTAAATAGCGGTTTGTGATCGCAGGCCATTGAGGCAGACTCCATCTCCTCAGCAAACCGCGACCACCACCGATCCTTGCAGCGCTCCGAACCTCTGAGCGAAGGTTGCGGTAACTGCCTCATTCTCTGGCGTGGGATGTTGTAGAAGTTTAGAGATTCGGCCTTTCACTTTTTGTCAGCCAGCCTGAACACCTCTGTCAGCCAGGGTCTCTGGGGAGGTCTGGACCATGTACCCAAAGCAGCTATTGCAGCTGCATGATTCACAGTCCTAAACCTTGCCCATTTCCCCTCGGCATCAGGAGGAGTGGGGGACGATGCCAACCGCAGCTGCAAGCGATGATGAAATTCTCGCTTGCAACTTTCATCAGCTAGCTGAGACCAGGCCACTGGGTTTCAATGGGGTCCTGGGTGTACACCCACCACCGTAGTGGAAGAATGGCGGCGCATATTACAGATGACAAGTCGATGGTCAGTGGGCAGATCAGCTCCATGGTAGGTCCTGGTGTCAAGGACATGGGCACGCATCCGCTGTTCTGTTACTATATAGTCCAGAAGATGTTCTTGGTTGGACCCGGCATGCATCCGTGATGTGTGGATGCGCCGGTGTTGGTAATTACAAGCCCATGGGCTGCACAAAAGTCTAGCAGCCTCCTACCGTTGTTATTGAGATGATCTGGCCCATGCCTTCCAATCACTCCAGGTGCCAGCATCATGTCCAACTCGCGCATTTAAGTCACCCAACAGAATGACTCCCGAGGGGCCACTTTAGCTCACACCTGTTACGGGAGGTCATAGAAGTCATCTGACTCATCGGCCTTGCCTACATACCTTCACTGATGTTCATCTTCGGTGGGGGCATAAGTATCCATGACCGCCATTCCTCGCCTCTGGTTGATGGGAAGGCGGCGAGCCCAAAGTAGCCTGGGGCTTACAGCTTCCCACACCTCACCGCCACGCTCTCACGCCCCCTTCATTTTTTTGTTGAGAAGAAGTGCCACTCCCTGTTGCAGTCACCTGCCTCGAGTAGAGGACTGTGTCCACCCCTCATGGTGGCAGGAGCCAGAGCCAGTCCACCGGACCTCCTGAAAACCACAGAGATCCAGGCGGTGCCGGTCCAGCCTCTCCTCGCAGTGAGCGTTCGAACATTTCACGTGGCCACCCGTAGTGGCTTTTTGCTGTTTATGGAGAAACCCCTCGGGTAAGGATTCAATCTCCTGGCTCCACCAAATGGGGTTTGGCCAGCAAATGTCATAGACGCCTGTCTTCCTGGGGCTCCGGCACCAGCCCCTCGCACCTGTCCAGAGACCCTTTTGCCCGCTGTGGTGGCTGGCTACAAACGTCATGAGGGGAAAAGCCAATCGAAATTGGCCTTTCCCCCATGGCACTGAACACTACAGTGTTACCATCTGGCATAACCACCACTACTATCACCAACAGCAAAATAATTGTTGCCATCAAAAGCTGCACAATGATTACCATCACTAATATCAGCAGCTGCATCTCAATCATCAGCAGGATTGGCAGCAGCAGCGTGACATCAACCATCAGTAAGAGCAACAGAATCTTCACCAAAAACAGCGTAAGCAAAACATTGACAGCAGCAGCACAAATGACTCGCTACCATCAGCATCACCAAACAGCAGAAGCAGTACCAGTACAGACAGCAGCACCGTGGACATCAAGACTATTCGTATTCACAGCATTCACATCACCAAGAGCAGCAGAACGAACACCAGCAATGACAGCAGCCGCATGACCATCAGCACCAGCATTAGTTTCACCATACATAGCAGCAGCAACATCATAACCAACGCTCACACTACAACCACCATCAGCAACATCAGCATTGTTACCACCACTACCTTCAACTTCTGCATCACCATGCTCATTACTGTGGTATTGGTGTTATATTGTATGTCTGTTGATAATCTTTTTCACCATACGTAACCAAACGTTAAAAATGGACAGCAGTGAGTGCAGTGGCTAGTGCACTGCTACTAACCCTGCGGTCTAAGATCGAAGTCTATTTATTCACGACCAATAACTGCGGCCGGGAGTGGTGTTGTCACCCCCCACCCCCTTGTGGGCTGTGCCGGCCTTCATAGATGCTTGTTAATAGCACTTTCACCAACAGTCTGTTAAAAGCTATATGGGGAACTTTGTGTTTGTATGTTTATAAACAATATTTATGGTATTTGTGTTTTTCCTACTCTTATATTTTTATTTTTTATAGTTTGCTGTCCCTTAGCAGAACCGAGGGGTGGCTTGATTGTACGTCTGATGCTTCACAAAATACGTCATTGGGTGAGTACATGGAGATTTTGTGCTCAGTGTTTTTCTCGGTACCGATATTGCTGTTGGGACACTACACAGACAAATAACATTGACAGCAGTGCATTGGGTTTGTGCAATATAGCAAAAAAATATGAAAAAAGAATAATCACAATTAAAAATTATCCTTGTATACTTTGATTCTGACGAAAAAAATATTTAAAGTAACTGTTACCTTGAAAGCTGAACATTTGCTTTTATAATTTGTACAGGAACGTCATTGATTTCAGCCGACTCCTCCATCGCTGGACGCAGAAAGAGGGTGAGTTGTAATACCTGCTCCATCACCTCAATTATATCTGTTGTCCACAACACAACTGGGGCCATGCCCATCAAGTCATGGCTCGGTAAGCTCCAGGTTGGTTATCCACTGCTAAATCTTGAGTCATGCTGCTGACGTTATAGGCAGTGAATAGTTCTATTCGACCAAATAGTTACCCCATCCCTGGCCCTGATTGGCTCCGCGGAAAATTTCAGAGGCTTTTTTGAGGCCAGAGTTATCCTGCATCAACTCTGGCAAATCGCCAGCAGAAAACCATCCATACTCTTGGCACTGTGCTGGCATCGCTCGAAGGCGTCTGAAAAAAGCTTCTAGACGTAGGTTTACAGCTTTATTTTGATGGGAAATTTCTCCCCGAGGGCAGTAAAAAATTACGGCCAGTATAGTAAATAAGAGGCCGGAAAAGCATATTGGGATGAAATAATGTTTAACACATTTTATGAGAATAGGATGTCATTTGTATTTAAAAAGTAAAGGTGCAATCACCTGCTCATGCCAACTCTGACGGAAGGGCCTCCACTAGAGAGAGTTTTAGGGCACTGCCCGGCGCGGGCCCACTCTTCCACACTTGCCGCACCTTGGGGGATTACCCACACCTCACCCCACCACATGGAGACGTTTTGATCAGCTAACTGTGTTATATCCATTTATCCTTCTGGGTGGACAGAGGCAGGTCTATTTCATAAACGTGATAAATCTTTCAACTACATACATGGGGAGATAGAATTATGGATCCAGTCAGCCACAGAGACCATCTGACTGAAGAAAGGCGAAAAGAAAGTCCAATTTGCTAACGATGACACCATAGCAGTATCTCGCAAAATGTTATTGTTTTTATCGCTATACATAAAGAAAATGTTTTTGTTACCATCCTTTCTTCCCCAACTTGCGCCTTCCCAGCAGCACTGGTCTGCTTCCGAGACGATCTGGCTGAAGAAAGGCGTGAAGAAGTACGGCACTGGCAACTGGGCCAAGATTCTAGAGTCGTACAATTTTGTCGGCCGCTCCAACGTGATGCTAAAAGATCGCTGGCGCACGCTCGTCAAGTTGGGAGAGGACAAGCTGGATGTCTAGCGGCCAAAGATAAATGCTCTGCTCGTCGCAAATGAAATACCTGCACACCCACAGTCCTGATAGTGTTGCCAAGTGCAAAAGTGGTGGTTGGTCTTTTCTCGTACATCTCGTTACCACTGCAACTGAGCCCGAGCCAGTCCAGCATGGCTCGCCAAGTGCCATTTGGTTTTTCCACTGCAGAAGCCTCGTCGCATCGCTGATGTCACACGCAATAAATGAATTGACACGCACGCAGATGACGCAGTGACTGTCCTCGCCGTGTACTGACTTGACGTCGCACGCGATGAACGCGTCCTTAGCCGAGGCCTGCTTTTGAGGCCAGCTTAAGTGTGGAGCATAGCCAATGGAAAGCCACCTATGCACCCCCATACTGGCTCTGCCCAGAAGTCCTAGTCGAAAAGGGGTATAGATCAATTGTTTCAACATGGCCGGAAAACGTAAAACAAAAATTAACCACTGCCACGATTAAAGTCCCCATATTAACATTTACTACATGACATATGTGTCCTTCAAGAGAAGCACACATCTGATGAAGAGGCTAGAGTTGTATGACGTGACGAATTAAATCCAAACTGTCCATTCAGAATGTCTGAGGCCACAGTTAAAATTCTGTCTAGGTATAATTCTTTAGTTGATGTTATGTTTGGACACCCTGTATATACATTTCAAGTGAATGCAAGGATAGTTGCATTAAGTCCTCGTTTAATGCGGTATGCGTTCTGAAAAGTGCCGCATTAAACGAAAAATTGTCCCCATAAGTAATTTAACAATAAAGTATGGAGAGATACAATGTACGCACACAAAAAAAGATTGTGGCATAACTGAGGGTATGCCGCTGCATGACTATCTTTCTGCGAACTGTATCATACTGCTCGGCGGCGCAGCCCAAGAAAATAGTTATTTATCGACCACTCAGAAACTGCTTTGTAATGGGGCGCGTTCGGCGTTATGTGAAAAGTGTTCCCGAATGGAAGAACCGCGTTACAGTGAAAACACGTGTGAACACCTCGGGTTAAGCGAGGACCTGATGTACATGAGCACACGTGCGCACTCGCATTTAGAATTTTGGAGTCTTGTACCTGATACTTTTTAATAAAAAAAGTAGCGAAGTTTATATTGTCCCATATAAAAAAGTAAACTCTCTTACTATAGCATCAACACGACTTGCACAGGTGAGCCCAATTCTTATTTTATATACAGTAAAACCTTGGATTGTGAGTAACTTGGTCTGCGAGTGTTTTGCAAGACGAGCACATTTTTTAAATAACTTAATTTGATAAACGAGCGAGGTCTTGCAATATGAGCAGTACATATACGCGTTCTGCCGAGCGTCACGTGATCACAACTGATATACGAGTGCTTTGATATACCAGTGCGTTGGATTACAAGCACGTTTTCAGAACGAATTATGCTTGCAATCCAAGGTTTTACTGTATATGCCTTGTACTGGTAGCAACGAAGTTGTAAACTGAGTGTACCAGCCTGCAATAGATTAATATGTCCGTCCCCTTTCAATACTTTAACGAAGTGAAATCTCGTGCTGTTGGGTGTAATAAAATTGCGCAAAATTCCAATGTTCCTACCAGCCCACCCTGCAGGGACCTGTTTATTTAATTCTTCCTCATGGCAGGCTGCAAAGTTTCGTTTTGTGCTACGTGGGAATGGTGTTGGTTTTGAAGTATTTGGCTGCGATAGATTCCCACGTGAAAAGCAATTTTGTTGAGTTATAATGTGGCCAGAGCGCTTCTGAAAAATAGCTATTTAGCTCCGGGGACCTTACCTGGTAAAATAAAACGTTTCTTACATTGGTGCAAGTTTAGTAAATTCCCCCTACCCCTCCAGCCAGCAGTATAAATGGATTCAGTCGATTGGCAGGTCGAGTGTGGTGAGAGTAGAGCTCCCTCTCGTGAAGACCCTTCTGCCAGCACTTAGCGTGATCAAGTAATTAGCTGCACGTTTACCTGTTAGACAACTTGATTCGATGGCGAAAAAGGCGAGTGTTGAGACATTTCTCCGGAGTTGCAGGTGCCTCGATAGTAAACTTTATTGTAATTTTGCTTAATTGAAAAGCGTATTTGTGTGTGTACATATATACGTAAGCGAGATGGCTTACACACATCTTAGTGATGTATGCTGCCTAACTGCCTGATAATAAATGTATCATTTTCGTGAGTGCATCTCTGCACTTTCAGATATTTTTCCTCCTTTTTAAAGTAAATGTTACTGGTCCATGTGCAATCGTAACTAATACGCACTGCAATTGTGTTTTTGTTTTAGACATTCGTATTTGACCTTTTGTTATCAGTTTGTTTTCCATTAAAAAAACCCCAACTCTTCATTCGATTAACTGCAATGCGGCCATGGAACGGATTCGTGGGCACGTGTGTATCTTTACAACTTTTTTGTATTGCAGTCACATTTGTATTTTCTACCATTAGTCCGCGCATACTTGTTATAAATGTACAGTTGAATGTCCAAATTATTTCAGTATGTAACATAACAAATGAAACTTGCGTGGAAAAGGTTACAAACGAAATACAGTTGAGGTACCCGTTGGTTCCATGGCAAGCACCTAGGCCTCACTTGTTCTCGTCAATGTGTTCATCCCATCAATTCTTATCTCTGCTCTTTGTTAGTCTCGCCATTACATGTATTTTCAATGTTATGATCAACGGAGGAAAGTAGATTTACCATACTTCTCACCTTCAACCCGCACGGCGTGGGGAAACCCCCATCCAGCAGTGGATTTACAGCTGTAACGCAAAGTGTACCTCATCGATACTCCCCGATTTCAAATTCCTGTTTTTTTTTTACACATCCTGTCGTTCCAACGGCTTTCCTTCTGGGAGTAGCATCATTTCAGCAGCATTAAGTACTTGTTCTCGACAAGCAAAACTCCGGACCGATTTCGACATATAGTGTCTCATCTGCAAAGTCCAGGCTTACTTAAATCAGTGCTGGTGAACTGCCATATGTTATAGGCAAGGGCTTTACCTGTTAGATTTTGGGTCTTAGTTGGACTCAAAGTTAAATAATACAAAGCCTCAAAGTTAAATAATACAAAGCATACCAATAATGTGCATGCTTGTTGAATGTAGGTCACGAATGACAAAAAATAACTCGACACGTTCTTCAATGACACTGGCCTTAAAAGGGGAAATATATACTCGGCGACGTTTCGGTCAATGACCCTTCTTCATAGTACATTAAACGGAGTATCACCAACAACTTTGAACTTAACAAAATAGCTCCGTTTCGATTTCGTGTCGTCCCCCCCCCCCCCCCCCGCTCTAAGTTAAAGGAGCGCAAGACGATGGAGAGTTCAGATGGGAGTTTCAATGCTTGAGATCGGCCGGCAGGGGGCGCGAGATTGATGAGTCGAGGCGTGAGCGTTGTGGCGACCGTTGCACGCATAAAGACGGAGCAATGAGATCCCGGCTCGTGTGCCTGCAGCAGATGCGAGACGGATTGCTAGGTTGTTCTGCAACAGTTAAGAGCTGCTGATATAATTACCATCTTTTCAGGGAATTAGACTTGTGGCTCGGGTTTGTGTTGAATGCACCGTATCTCGGAACATTTTCAAGGTAAATGTCCTGGATTGGTCAAGGCAGTCTCTGCGATTTCTGAAAATGTCTGGCACAGTGTTCGACCTCCAAAGCCTGTGTGAATTTAAAGATTTTATACCAAGGTTTAAAATGTTCTGACTTTATGATTTGGCCAAATGGCAGGGCTACCTGAGGAGTAGGTTGCGGCTGATGAGCGGCAGGCGGGGCCATCGTTAACAAGAGCGAGGCTATTTGTCGAGTCGGCCGGGCTAGTGCTTGAGTGGTCGTGGTTATGTCAACAATGGGCGGGGCTGAAGGAGGCAGTAAGAGCTCGCCACATTTCCCAGTTGAGCCTCCCAGAAATTAGCATAATATTCCATCGTCTGTTTTTATCTCGTCAGTTCTAAATCCTTTCACAAAGTGTGCCTTGAGCCCATGATTATCAATAAGTATTTATAGCCAATCCCATATCTTCTCTAATCCCAATGTCATGTGTACTTTTATCCCATAAAAGCACTTCTGCACTTATAAAATTTCTATTGTCACAACAATTGCCAATTCTTCAAACATGGTTCCAACACATTTTTAGAAAAGTTAAAAAATACTTTATTCACGTGCATTTTAAAAGGGGCATTTGTAACAGGTACACATCATGGATAGTTCACAAAAATATCGGGACACGATGTTTTACAATGGAGTGTACACTGGAAGAAAAAGACGGATCTATTAAGGATGTCAGAGAAAGATCTGGAATGTTACTTGGGGTTCAGTCACTGGCAACGCATGGCTTTGCTCTCATTGTATGGAATGTATTATGTATGCTTCGATCTAACCTCAGTGGGCTGTTGCTCAGTTATATATGTAGACATTTGCAGTCCTTTTCGTCAATCCGATGCTGGGTAAGGGTCTCCCCACCAATGGGTAAATGAGGGTTATTTGGTCACACCTCAACAAGGATGGTCAGTGCAAATTGGTGAACAGAGGGAAGGCGTGGACGTGGGAGAAAATAAGTACAGTACAACAATGGGATTTCCTGCACAGGCCTCTGCTGCCCAACACGTTGGCCCACAGCCTACAACACGCTGCTGCCGTGCACCATGGTCGTCCTTCCGCGCACCATACAGGCAGGCTCAACTCTGCAAAGCTTGTGAGATCCGATTAATGTGGGCGCATTCCTGGGCGATTTGGTCAGAGGTGAGTACAGGGTGGTCTCTTTATAGATACCCCACTAATACATTTTATAAATCCTTTCAACCCCCCCCCTCCTCTAATATACAAAGCGATCGCTTTCACAACACAATATATTCAATCACCTGTTGACAAGACGGCAAGGCTGTCGATGTCAATCAGTGGGGTACCTTACGCGTGGATCATCCTCGACAGAGTATATGCCACTTTGAGATTTGGTTGGCGGTTTTGGAGTGTGAGAGGTGGCGCTCCCGAGGGTCCGAGGGTCGTCTACTCGAGCTTGCGCTTGTTGCGGAAGCGAATGATGGTGCACAGAACCCAGAAGTTGAGCAGCAGCATGAGCGTGAATCTCAGCAGCACTGCGTCAAGCGCCAGCCAAAAGGAAACAACATCGCAACAAGGCCAGCTATTATATTTGAAAAAGTTACATCACGTACAAAACATATACGAACGTGAAAACGGGTGCGTTTTGAGGAGCAATAGTATATTTCGTGCCACTTGATTTGTTATTCTAACTTTGCTAGTTTTAAGGTAGAAGTAAGTACAATTTTTACTGCGTTTTTTTTCACGAAATATTTAATGATTGTAAATAATAAGTGATATACGGCACTTTGTCAAGTCATTGTTGGATTAAGGTCTCCCCATGCCATGCCAATCATGGGGTTGGTTGACCACACTACACCAGCTGGTCATTGCAGTTTGGTGGAGGAGCCCAAGGCCCTGTTCAGATTTTGCTCGCCGCTCATGTTAGCGGTGGCTGTAATTGAAAATGAACGCAGCTGGACGGGTTCAGAGTGCAGGGTGGCGCAGTGTTGAATGTTTCCATTTGTTCAAATATACTTTATTTTGCTGCTGCAAGACCGGTGGAACTGCTTAAATTTAGACGAAGAAAAAGAAAGGAAGAGCATTTAACACTTACCGGCAAAGTCTTGAGTCGTCATGAATGTTGTGAAAATTCTGGCTGTGAAGTCAAGCACAGGCACACACCCACATGAAAAAATGCACAAAAGGTACAAAGAATCCCCATATAGCCTTCAGCAGACTAAAGGCAAGTGCTGTTAGCAAGCACATATGAAGGCCGGAACGGCACACGAGGGCGTGGGTAGCCAACACCACGCCCGGCGATGTTTACACACCGCACCAGGTACCCATTTGAAGCCGAGTCAAACTATGGGAGGCCCAGGACCGGTTCAGATAATCGTCACTGACATCGACCGTAAGCGGGAATTCAATTCGGGTCGCCGGGTTCGTAAGCTCAGCACGCTAACCGCTACACTACCCCTCCCCTCAAATTCACACACACACACAGCCACACACACATAGGCATACAGTCACATACAGAGGGCTTCAGTGAAAACGAGGAATAACTGATCGAATGTTGCAATTCAGTCCCCCCCCCCCCCCCACCTTAGCAATTTGATAAATTGTTATGATTCAGTCATCATGAGATTCAATAACAAGTTTATTGTCTTGATTGTGCCACCTAGTTCGTATATATCGCTTCTTATTTGTTCCATGTCGTTTGTACAATTGTGTCAACATCGGCTGAAACGCAACAGTATTGAATATAATTTGGATTAAATGTGCATTATTTGTAATTCTCCATTCTCACGTAAAATTTGGTTCTGCTCTTAATTTGCCTAAACCCAGCCGCGAGAATAAAAAAAAAATGTGCTGTCCGTCTGTCACGAGATGAACTTCACTCTCACTGACAGAGCAAGGGTGGAAAAGTGCCGTCCTATAAAGTGCATCCCAGAGGCACAACTGAAGGAACTCTGGTATCCGCTCCCGTGGGCCGTTCTCCAAAAACAAAGGGCCTCACTGCTTTGCGAAAGTTCCCAATGGATACTTCGTCACGTGACGCGACGCTGATGGCGAAATTCGGATAAAATTTGGGGGGAAAAAAAAGTATTTAAAAATGTAGAAAAAGGGTCGCATGTGGCCGAGAGCTGTGCACACCTGCACTTGTGTACATGGCCATTGCCCAAGTGGCGGCGCTGAGCTGCCCCGAGTCCTGCCTCTTCCAGAGGCTTCCGAGCTGAGCCAGTTTACTACCGACACCTACCATTGTACAGCAAGCCTGCGCACACGCACACGCACATACAATGTTTTAATTAAGATGAAAAAACTAATTTCTTTAGAAATTCTAGATTTCTTTAGAAATGCTTTTTGTGTTGTTCTTTCCCCCCGCACCTCCCATTAACACGGTCGGCAACACACGGTGCGAAATAGATTCAATATGCATACGTGCTAATCTATATGAACGCATACATTACAAGACTGAGATCCCTCCGCATAGCAGTAACAGACTGTTGGAGCAACTGCTGTTCATGAGCAGCTATGAAGGCCAGCACAGCCCATGGTCAGATAGCGCGGCTAGCACCAAGCCTGTCCGTATTCGCCTCCCAGCACTGATGTGTTTTGTACACCGCACCAACCACTGATGTTGCCCGTAGCCAGAAATCTTACTCAGGTCGCCAGGTTTTGTTGCGAGTTCCGCTAACCACTGTGCCTCCGTTCACCGCATTAAAGTACTACCCACACATGCACAAACGCGCATGAATTTCGTGAGGCGGCCGTTCATAAATGACGTCACGCGATTTTGCCCGATTTTTGACCCCCCCCCCCTCCTCGTCACACGGCGTCACAAAAAGTCAGACCCCCCCTCAAATATGACGTCACAAAGCTCTGCCCCCCCCCCCCAAAACAATCTTTCCATCCCCCTAAAACAATCTTTCCATTTTGATAATGAAACATGCTTCAAATCACTTTAAACTATTGTCATTGTAGGGCGTATTTCATGTGGCGCTGCACTCTGATGATGTAGGAGAAAACATGTATTAAAAAGGCGTTGGAAAGCTTAAATTTAGCATAAAATTCACTTGAAAATATTCGCCTAACTAAAACTGCAGATGTTCAGAATATTATATTGAAATTCTCTTATAATTATAACATATTAAAAGTAATTATCACTATAAAAAATACTTGAAACTTTGTATTAGAAAGAAGCAAAATGGAGAGTACAATTGTAACAATCACATATTCATTTCACAGAATGAAAAGCCCTGGTAGAATCGTTAAAATAAAAATGTTTAATAACAATCATTCAAAACATTTACAAAATGTATGCTTCTCCATTCTCCCATGGAGAAGCAAAATGCTCTTTCATGGAATAAATAAAAGGTGACCTTAGTAATTTTAAATAATCAAATAGTTAATAATGAAAATTATTCAAAATAAGTGTTGTTATAACAATTATATTGTTTATATTAAGTTGCGCATTTTGATGTGACGTCACATTTCTCAAACCCCCCCTCCCCACACATCGTCACAAATGTCTGACCCCCCTCCCCCCTCCCTAGGTGTTTTACGTAATTTATGGACGGCCCCTAATGTATATGAACATGCATGCACTTGCACATATATAAGCACAATTATACACATGTACATGTGTAATGGGTTCAGTCTGGGTGCACACTAGAACTTGGAGGCAACACGTTTTATTCACCAACATCACATAACCCTTGACAGAATGACAACCTATGGTGGTAACCCACCGTTCCTACACTTAGCTATATACACTTGGGAGTAGATGGCTATTTACATTCTGGATGGGGCAACTACAAATCGGACCAAGTCAGCCAACACGCTGCCCGGTCCACGTGCGAGACGCCCGGTGCTCGGCCTTCATCCTTACGGCGTGACCAGGCCCCGCCCTTGGCCACGCCCCTTTTCCCGATCCTTCGTGAGGGTCCAGGACCCATCTCACAGTGTTCCTCAAACCTGGCCCCCCCCCCCGGCCGCCGTTCACACATCCGGTCACGTGCCCCTTCCTGTTTACCCAGCCTCTCCCCAGGTATGCCCATCCGGTGCCATGGAGAGGCTCCGCCCCTACAGTACCACCCACACGGTACTGTCTCTACACAACGGTACCCACATCAATGACGCTCCACATGCACTAGTACATACATCTACACGAGCATACATATGCACATGCTTGCAAATGCCCATGCATTAATATCCATGTCCAAACATTCGATTCACAAGAATCCAAATAGTATCTTAACTCACCATGCAGATATCTATAATCCAGTCCTTGAGCGTTATGACCTTGATCGCGACCAGACATCTGGCATGTGGTTAAAGAGCTCTGGATAAAGACGCACCGTCATCATAAGTCATGACCATCATCAGTCACGATCAACCCACAGCTAGACGAAGGGATCTCCCAAGCCGTCAACTTCTCTCACGGTCCTGCGACAATAACAATTAGTCCAGCTCGTACAGATTTCTTTGCTCCATGTCTGTGGAGGACATCCTCCCAACCCAAGCATGTTCCCTCCTTTGGCTGCAAACCTATAATCAACTCCAACATTGGCCATCATCCTTTAAAACTAAACTAAACGTTTTATTTTACCAGTTAAGGCCCACTGAGCAATATATACATTTTTCAGACCTGGCCACAAATGATAGCTCAACGAAGTGGCTTACGTGGAAATTTATCGTAGCCAAATACTCCAACCGCTTGTTTCTAAATGTGGAAGGAAAAACCAGAGGACCCGGAGAAAAATCCACACGACCACAGGGAGAACATGCAAACCCCAAATATACAGGCATCAGGGTCAGGATCGAACCCACAGTCTGCTGTATACCAGGTAAGGTAGTTAACAACTTGCCACCGCGGTGCCCTTTGTAGCAAGGTGTTCTGCCAGAGGCCACGTACATTTCTACACGGTCAATACGATACCTCTAACTTGCGCTACACTCTAATCCACACGTTTCTAGATTTGAAGCTTTCGTGACTGCAAGGATCCATACTCTTTGGTTCTATTCGGTTCTATTCGGTGTTCCTCTTCCTGCCACACGGTGTGGTCCCAAGCGACAAGGTCGCCAACCCGAGCTTCTCATGCGTCGGCTTCCACAGTCAGGAACTCGTCATCTAATGACCCCAGGCGTTTGGCGCTCGGCTTGTCGCGACCCCCGTATTCAAGCATCGCCTAAAAACGAAAACTCTTCCAAGGCCGTCTCCTTCATCTAGTAGCTGAGCAGCGGCGACGGAGGCCTCCACGCTCGGGCGACGTCCGCTCCGGTTTACGTTGCTGCTCTCAACGGTGGCACCTGGCAAGCAAATCTGAAATGTATTATCATCGCCCTGGATGCGAATCCCTCGGTTGGCACCCGTGATTCAAATATGACTTCAAGGATAGCAAATGAATTCTCAACCCAGCTGTTCGTGGCTGCACAAAAAAAAAAACATAAAACATTTGGCGACACTGCATTGGCATGGGTGCACAAGCAAGAATCGCAAAAAAAATCAACACATTCGTCATTAACAAAACAATTAAAATTACACTTTGCATTATTCACTTATTGTAGCCTAGACAGCTCCCAGTGTTGTAATAGATGTTGCTTTGAAGGCCCTATGGTGTAAAGTGCAGTCTTCAATTCAAATCCACTCAACCTCTATAGCCTATTTGTTGTGTAGAAGGTCTACTGCCAGAAACATCACCTATTCTATACTTTGCCTTTAAAGGCCACAGGGTTATCGGACACATTGTTGTTGATCCAACAATGTATCCGATTTGCAAAATGTGCAAGTAGAAATTGCTTCGTTATCATCAACGAATGTGTTGAGTTTTGTTTTGTCAAACCTGCTGGACAGTGTGTTATGATGAATTCCGATATTTATTTTCCCAAGTAGGCATCTGTTGAACAGTAGTAGTGCGTAGCAATGTTGTGCAGCCTTCTGAGCTGGATTAAGCCTATGACCAAATAACCCGCAATGCATCTGATCTCATAAGATCTCGGAAGATTAGTTTGATACGAGCCTGGACAATGCTTGGATGGGCTACCACGACGCATAAAACAGGTTGATACAGAATCTGGGGGCAACTTTGTGCGCATCAGAGGGCAACTGCAGCAACATCGATCTTTGTACTGTACTACTCTGACTCCCATGTTCATGCTCCCCACCTTCACCAATGTACACTGACCGGCATGCTGAAGGACAGTCAAATAACCTTCGTAACACGTGTGGCACGGGGAGGCCTTCATCCGGCAGTGGCCTGGCAAAAGGGCTGTGCATGAGGATACAAGGAGGCGTAGAAAATGATGCTGAGGCCCAGGTATCCATTGTAATACAGTACGAGCAGCAGCAACAGCAAATCTGTGGGGAGAAGATTTCGGAAGTGATTTGACGACTCACAGAATGCGCTACAGAGTGCGGCAATTACTCTTGAGATGTACCTATATATATTCTTGGTTCTTTCGGTAAAGTCACGTAGAAGGGAAACAATAAAATAATAAAAATATAAAACAATATTTTTATTATTTTGTTATTATTTTATTGTTTCCCTTCTACGTGACTTTACCAAAAGAACCAAGACTATAAATCCCTGCAGTCACGAAAGCTGTAAATAAAAATGTACCTATATATACAGCTCTTTGTCATTCCACTAATGGGTGAAGGCCTCCCCTCTCCACATTCAGGCCATGGGGGTTATTTGACCGTACTTCACGCTGGCCAGCGCGGGTTGCTGAAGGCCCGAAGGACGCATATACAGTACAACAATGGATGTTACTCTTTCATTAGTGGCCAGCATTGGGATGTTAGGATAATTACGTGTGGGAGGAACCCAGTATCCAGAGAAAATCCACCAAGCATACGAAGTGAGAACGCTGTACGGTCGTCACAGATAGGTTCACAGACCCATTTGCTGTACTTGCATATTCTGGCCACCTCGCAGCCCAAATATCTACGTGATGCACCAGTCCCTGCCTTTAAAGTGCTGGATCGCAGCTCGTGTGCCACGGGAGTGCGAGAGTGTGATGTAACGAGGACTTCAGTTCCACACTGCAGAGTGAAGTGTTCGGGGCCGTCCATAAATGACGTCACGCGATTTTTGACGATTTTTGACCCCCCCCCCCCCTTCGTCACATGGCGTCACATGGCGTCACATAAAGTCAGACCCCCCTCAAATATGACGTCACAAAGCTCTGCCCCCCCCCCCCCCAAAAAAATATAAAACATGCTTCAAATCGCTTGACACTTTTGGCATTGTTAGTGCGTATTTAATGTGGTGCTGCACTCTGATGTCGTAGGAGAAAACATTTATTACAAAGTATATTTAATTAAGTAGAACGTGTTGTCTATATTTATTTAAATTTGCGCATTTTGATGTGACGTCACATTTCTCAAACCTCCCCCCCCCCTCGTCACACATCGTCACAAATGTCTGACCCCCCCCCCCCACCACCCTAGGTGTGTGACGTCATTTATGTACGGCCCCTTATGTACAGAGGACTTGAGTTGGTACTGCAGAGTGAAGTGTGGTGTAACAAGGTCCTGGCTTTCATACTGCAAGTTGAAGTGTGATGTCATGAGGACCTGATTTTCGTACAGCAGAGTGAAGTGCATTGTAACGAGGACTTCCGTTGTATACTGCAGAGCGAGTTCTGTTTAACGGTTGTCGGGACCGAGCGAACGTCCCAAATCGCCTACCTTGGATCACAAGGATCGGGTACTCGAAGTAGGTGGGCGCCGGGTAGCCGTAGTACATCTGGTACGCGAGGAATATCACGAACCTGTGCGAGACGACCACCGTTCATCGTGAGTGTTAGTACATTTTACACGATTTTATTTAACTCACTCTTGTCTGTTGTTGTATCGTCAAATCTTGTAACTCAATTTTAACCCACTTCCCAATGTGGTATCGACTGCAAACTTGGTATGCTTATGTCATACTGATGACAATACTACATTCTATCATAAAAATAAAACATATTTAAAAAATATATTTTTATATGTTAATTGTCCACAGTCAACTGACGTTGGCTGTAATTCACCACGGTCCCTTACGTTAAGGCAAGCTTCGGAGCCACTTCCTGGAGTTATTTCATTACTAGTACGGTACATTTAATTAAGGCGTGTTTTAAAAAAAAGATTTTAAAAATATTACTTATTCAAATCAACGTGCGTGTCTTGGCCCGTGTGTTTTTTATTGGAGAGCGGTGGTGCAGCGGTTGGCACACTTAGCATAAAAACCCAGCCAACCTGCGTTGGGAGTTTGGATTAGGTTTGGGGTTAGTACTGTTGGGTCCAGGGTTAGGACTAGGATAACGTTTAGGTTCGGTGTTAGGATCAGTTACTTTAACATAAAGGGTTCGTGTCTATGTTATGCGTTCTGGTCAGGGTTATACCAGGTAGAGGCAAGCTTACGGTAATGGGTATATTCGGAGTCCTAGATTAGGGTTGGTAGCAGCAACTAGGGTCAAGGTTCGAGTTTAGAATGAGATATTGATTCCATGTTAACGTTATCAACGGGGATACGGTTGAGGTTTGAGCAAGGATTAGCTGTAGGAACCATGGTTGTTCGATCCAGGGGTTAGCGTTAGGGTTGTCAGGACCGTCCATAGCGGGGGGGGCGAGGGGGGGTGACAGCGTAACGTTCAAGCACCCAGCCCCCCCCATCCCCAAAGCGCGGGGCCCAGGGCTATCGCCCCGATTCGCCGTACCCTCGGAACGGCTCTGAGGGCAAGGTGGAAGGAGTTAAGGTGTCTTGGGTGGGGGGGGGGGGCTCAGTGTTAGCACCAGGGGATAGGGATAAGGTTGTGAGATCTGGGATAGGTTTAGAGCAGGGGTGGGGAACGTCTGGCCCGCGAAATCATTTTGGTCTCTGGCCCTGCCAAGGCAACCGCAGGCGGGACTCGAAATTCAATCAATCTAGGAGAGCAAACCTGGAAAAGCAGTTGCCAGTAGCAACATCGTCAATACCAGCTAACATCATCAATACCAGCTAACATCATCAATACCAGCTAACATCATCAATACCAACTAACATCATCAATACCAGCTAACATCAATACCAGCTAACATCATCAATACCAGCTAACATCATCAATACCAGCTAACATCATCAATACCAACTAACATCATCAATACCAGCTAACATCATCAATACCAGCTAACATCATCAATACCAGCTAACATCATCAATACCAGCTAACATCATCAATACCAGCTAACATCAATACCAGCTAACATCATCAATACCAGCTAACATCATCAATACCAGCTAACATCATCAAAACCATCTAACATCATCACACGCCTCGCCAAAGAGAAGCAGTTCCAGCCCATCGCGTTAGGGGTGAGTTCATTAAATTGTTTGCCCAAATATAACAGGCTAATTTTTAAGCTGATAATTTTGTATAATGTTATATAAATATCCAAATGGCCCTTGGCAGAATGAAGGCTTCCCCCACCCCTGGACTTCGGAGGGCTCAGGTTGGAGGGGGTCGTGGCCCAGGTTGGAGGGGGTCGTGGCCCAGGTTGGAGGGGGTCGTGGCCCAGGTTGGAGGGGGTCGTGGCCCAGGTGTCACGCGTGGCTCGCTACCCGCTGAGTTCCAGGAAGAGGCTGGGCAGACTGAGTCCGCGCGAGCTCCTGCTATTGACGAGCAGCACGATCTGCGGCAGCTTGAGCACCATGCTGACCAGCAGCGTGCTGAAGTTCGCCGCGTCCAGCAACAAATCCATGCTCCGAATTAAAACGAGATACGACCACAACAACAACAACAAAAATCACCGCGACACAAAACCACGCCGCCGACGCACAAGCGCGGCGCCTCGCAATGGACGTGGCCAAGCAGCGCCGTTTAGATACTCCAGACCGCAATGGCAGTGGACGTCGCGTGATTGGCGGAGTCCGCGCGAGTGCCGCGCTTCTGATTGGCTCGTAAGGGAGGCGGGGTAGGGGGCGGGACGGAGGAAGGGGGCGGGGGCACGGTTCCACCAATGAGAGATGGCCTTTACATCCCCTCCCCCCACCCCCCGCCGAGGTCGTTGCTTATGCGGTTTGGAGAATGTAAAAACGATCGTTTAAAGGTGCAGGAGTGCGTCCACGTGGGGTGGGGGGAGTGCAACACGTGGTTAGATAATCTGACACAACGCTTCAAGCACGTGGACACCAACCCCCCCACCTACCCCCTCGGTAGTATTACATCTGACATCGTGACGTGGAAGCGCGCCCCCCCCTGCCCCCAAAGCGTGGGGCCCGGGGCGCTCGCCTCGATTTTGCGTAACCTGTTAACATCTGTGGTATAGAGAAGGGCGCATCTCTGCAATTGATTGCAAAACGCCACTGGTTCTTTCGGTAAAGTCACGTAGAATGAGAATAAAATAATAAATTGATAAAATAAAATAACACAATAATATTCTCACGACGTTTCGGCCACAACACAAGCGGCCTTCATCAGGTGAAGGGGCGAGACTGTCTGGTAGGACACGAAACGTCGTGAGAATATTATTGTGTTATTTTATTTTATCAATTTATTATTTTATTCTCATTCTACGTGACTTTACCGAAAGAACCAAAGAAGATGAATCATTGCAGTCACGAAAGCTTTAAATCGAAATTTAAAACGCCACTGCTTCTGGAAAGGATCTCGAGTGCTTGGCTGCAGCGATCTCCAATCGTGCGAAGCTGTCCGTATGGAGCAAGTCGAGTAGGGGTGTGTTTTTGGCCTACTCTTTCACGCTGGCCAGACGTCTCGGAATTATTCTGGGAGGCGGGGGGTTACCCGCACTTTACCCCACAATAGGCGACCTGCCGAGCGACTGTGTTTGTAACCCGTTGATGCTGTTAGATTGGCGGATTTGAGAAGTGTGCCTGTTTGTTGCAACTTGGCACGTCCTGGGTTGAACGACCCTGTGACGTGTCGAGTGTGCTCGTTAACCAGTTACACCAATGGCAGTATCGTGGAATTCGTAAAAATATATATTTCTACGGGAGTGTGTAGGGGGGCCCGTCCATAAATGACGTTACGCGATTTTGGACGATTTTTGACCAGCCCCTCCCCACCCTCGTCACACGGCGTCACAAAAAGTCAGACCCCCCCCCTCAAATATGACGTCACAAAGTTCTGCCCCCCCCCCTCCAAAAAAATATATAAAACATGCTTCAAATCGCTTTAAATTATTGTCATTGTAGTGCGTGTTTAATGTGCCGCTGCACTCTGATGTTGTAGGAGAACATATAAAAAAAAAGTCTATTTAATTAAGTAGAACGTGTTGTCTATATTTATTTAAAGTTGCGCATTTTGATGTGACGTCACATTTCTCACCCCCCCCCCTCTCGTCACACATCGTCACAAATGTCTGACCCTCCTCCCCGAGGTGCGTGACGTCATTTATGGACGGCCTCTAGCCCCTTTTTTGGTGAAGTATGGTCAAATATCCCCCATGGCTCGCAATGCGTGGGGGGGGGGGAGGTTTTCATCCAGCAGTGGTATGCCGAAACAGGCGCTACACCTGTACAATGTACAATTTACGTGAGCCTGCATAGAGAGGCACGTTGTAACGCGAGGCTCTATGGCGAACGAAGTCCCCACGACGGAGCTGACACGCTTGCACGCTACTGAATGATTTGTTTTTTACTTTAACCCGCGCACTGCCGCACAGTCGCGCCATTCATTGAGCAAATAATGAGCGCGTTTAAACGTTGCAGAAGAAGAAAAAAAGCTTTAATCAATTGCACTGCAAAAGAGCTCGTTATTCCCATAATGAATGCCAGCCATATGGGATATTAACTGTCTCAAGAAAAGTAAAGCCCGCTTTGTGGCAGAACGAGCCGCAAGGGACTTGACGATGGAGTGGCAAGCAAATGGGGAAAGCGCTCACGAGGATGGCCACCGAGGAGATGCAGCGTCGGGATCGGCTCGAGCGCAGGATCCAGACGGATCGTTCCATGGCAGGACCGCGGGAGATGGCAACTGCTTTTTGGAAGCCTTTATTCACCAGTGAATAGATCATGGTTCATTATATTAACGAGTATAGGGAGAGAACATCTTGAATGCAACTAGGTAATCAGCGAGGCTTTTAGTGTCTTCTCTGGTCTGTGCGCTGCGAATGATGGTACAGGCCTCTAATGCAGGGTATGGTTGACGGATCCCCAGAGATCACCGTGTCGGTAAGACTCCCAGCCTGTAAGCGCTTGAGGTGGGCTTTCTCCAACTTGCAAAAAAACACTCGTTACAATAGAATTTTGCCAAACATCACACGCAGGACCGTCCTGACCAAAGTGAGACTTTGCCGAGGTGGCTCAGAGAACAGAGGACTGAGCTGGCAACCGCTGAGACCCTGGGTTCGAATCCAGGCAAGCGCACGTGATTAAACCAGGTTATCTGGTGCAATGAGTTGATCGTCTCAGCCTGGTCACATATGTATGCGCACACACACACACACACAAACCTAACCGTTTCAAATTTGGTTCTGCACTTTGGTGAAATTCCAGTTCTTAAAATTGAAGATATCTCTACGACTGTCATGCTAAGAACATTACTCACATTGGCAGAGCTGGTGGGAAAGTGCTGCCACTTATAGCACGGACCAGAGGTGAATTGGAGGGATCCCAGAGGTAGCTCTGTGATATCCAATTCTGTGGATAAAACACGGAGGGTCACACCGCTGACCGACAGAGAACCTATTGGATACTTCACATCTTAACATAATACCGATAGTACGGTCAAGGTAAAATTATAGAAAAAAAGATTATGCATAGAAATAGTAACTTAAATGGATAAATGGAGGACATGATTATTACCATACCTACTATAATCACCCAGGAATGTCTGTCCTTAATGCTCGTGACGTCTCTCCACATCGACCAGCCCCGCTCATTAATATTCATGAGCAGGTGACGTCCTCCAAATGGACACCTCCCCACCCCTCATTAATAATCATGAGCGGGTGACGTCACTCAATATGGAGTACTCCCCCACACTAATAATCAGGCGCGAGTGACGTCACTCCACATCGAACAGCCCCCCTCATTAATAATCATGAGCAGGTGACGTCCTCCAAATGGACACCCCTCCCATTATTATTAGCTACTATAATGAGCCAAGAATGTCTGTGTGCAACGCTCGTGACGTCACTCCACGTCGACCAGCCCCCCTCATTAATAATCATGAACAGGTTACGTCCTCCACATGGACCCCCCCTCATTAAGAATCATGAGCAGGTGACGTCACTCCATATCGAACAGTCCCCCTCATCAATAATCATAAGGTGACGTCCTCCAAATGGACACCCCCCCCCTATTCATAATAATTAGCGGCTGACGTCACTCCACATGGGGGGGGGGGGGGCGAGGCGCCTCCTCCCCCCTCCTCGGCGTCAACTGACAACCCTCACTACAAAGGCAGAACACTCACGTCACGTGATCTCCGTAACGCTGTTGTTGAGACATCAAAGTAAAAAGGACGTCGTGATGAACAAGGGATCATAACCTTGAAATAAAATAAGTCTGTGTCACCGCGCCCTTACAAATTGCACACGAATTGATGCAATGAATATCACGTCGCGGTTTGCTTTGCGCTTGCAAGTTTCAGATTTACTGCAATACACCCGTCCTTGGACGGGCAAAAGGCGAGTTGTTATGGAGGGCATGAAGGTGACATTCTTCTAATTGTTCCGTCCGTATGCAGGACGAGACCCCACTGACCCTTCAAATTGCGATCGTTCCAGCGTCCTCGCTTTTGTGTTTAACCCCCGCGCGCTCTGCGCGGTAGAAGTTTGACCGGGACTCGTGACATTCCGCAGCGGAGGTGCGAGGTTAGGAGACATTGGGGCACGGCAGCTAACCCGCTCCCCATCCCCTTACCTCCCCCATCCCCGCCAACATCCACCCACCACCTCCCGTTCATCTCACAGAGACCTTTGTACACAATACCTTACTGAACCACAATACCTTGCCGATCCCGTCAAGCAGCATAAACAATCACGCGAACTTCGGCTATCCTCGCAGCAGCAGCGGCTTTTGGCTCGCCACCGAACAAAGACGGTGGTCACTGCATCGCGCGCTTTTGGAAGCGCTTCTGCGGCCGTATGGAATGCTCTACCTTCCGATATTAGGAAGCTACTGGAGCTATGTACTTTAAAATCTAGATTGAAAACGAATTTCTTTAAAACTGCTTTTTGTCTTTAGTTGGTCCTTTCCCCGCGCGCCTCCGATTAGCACGGTTGGCTACTTACGGTGCGAAAGAAGTTCAAACATACATTTATGGACACGTGCATGGACAGCTCCCCATGCCGTGCAAAAAAGAGTGTTGCGTGGCACTCGTTTCCATTGGTGGTCCTGAGTCAGTGGTGACAATTCCACATTGCTATGGCAGGGACCAGTCTGTTCATCCTAAACCCCATCGCATTCCGCCACCTGGATATTTACATGAGAGACTTTTGTAAGGAAATGTTAACACTGACGACCAGAGGGTTCTGTCACGTATTGTTCTAGGCACAGTATCACCACAGTTGTTTGGTAGGTCGCTTGTGATGGGGTAAAGTGTGAGTAGTTCCTCCCACTTCCAAGAAGTCTGACCAACGTGGAAAAAGAGGCCAAATATCCTCTCGATGGGCTCTAGAGTGGTGGTGGTGGTGGTGGTTGTTGTGGAGGCCCTTTTACTTTGCAGTGGCGTGAGAAAAACATTGCAGGGTTGCACCGTTACCTACTTCCCTTATTATCGTTACTGTATTTCGGAATTCTCCACAAATGCTACTCAGGTTAATAACCCCCAAGAATTTCTCACTGCCGTCTCGCTCGAGGAGGGTAAGAAATTATCTCAGGAGCCCTTTTTCCCCGTGTTCCCACTGCTCCACTTTATATACCGTACAATGTGTGAGCGTACATTGAAATAGGAAGGAAAAAAAACACCACATTTCTTTCATATTGTGGCTTTGAACCTTCCTGCGGTATTCAGCAGCATGAATTTATTTTTGTTTCCATTCGCGTGAGATTGTTTTTTTTGCATACGTGAAACCAGCTTGGATCGAATTAGTGTGTAGGTACACTCTGAAGCCATTTGCGTGGCACTTACACACAACGTGGGCCAAATGCAGACATGTAAATTAACTTTTTGTAAAATGAATTTTTCACATTCACTTCCAAGATTGATAACTCCCAATTGTCCGTGGGGAGAATATCCGAGTTGCTGACTAAATCGTGCTCATTTGCACTTTTGGTTTAATGTAACGTTCTTACCCACCCCTACTGGACATCTGTGCAAAAATGGCTTTATAGCTCATTGGATTCCTCCAGTATAAATAAAGATTCTTATTGTGATTCTGAATTATCAGCTGCTCCTCACTCGTCGAGGGTCAGTGGCTCAGTGCCCATGTGATTACAGACACGTGGAAAGGAGTACAGTAGAATATACTCACGAGTAATTAATACTTACTGACGTTATAATAATCGTCTCTTTTTATTTAACAAACGTTAACCATCTTTATTATTATTATTAGCGCTCATTCCCGATACCCCAATGAAGCCCTCATATATTGTTCGGATGAAAAAATAGCGCTGTCGGGAATGCATCCCCATATAAACAATGGTGTATCGGATTCCTTTTAGCGCAAAATCGATAAGCTCTCACTTCTCCAGGAATGCATCTTGAGCGGTAAGCGAGGTCTGCCTGTTCTGTAAACCGATTACTTTGATAAACAATGCAAAGAGATGGCGAATTCGACGACCCCACGCCCACTCCACGTGGTTTAACAAACATACACGTGTTTTTATGGCTAATGTATTATTCGTGGTCTTGCATTGTCATTGATTCCTGTTATGCAGATCATCTCTTTACCCGGCCATTACCCCAGATGGTTGAGAGTTGACTGTACCATTGTATCGTGTGAAATTGTGCATGTGTTTATAATTGTGCGTGTGTAAAACATCTGAAAACACGGTATACCCATGAATGCATCTTGATATGTAACCTTGAATTTCACCCGAATACTCCTTCTAAGCAGAGACAGCAAACTTATGCACGTGACAAATAGCACCTCTTTAGCCTTGCATATTACGGAAGTAAATTGATGTGAACATCTAATTAACCGCACACATTCCCACGCTGTCAAGTTTACTTGAAGACAACCCTCAACCCAAAGATCCCCTACTCCCCGTGAAGCCTACATAGGTGATTGGGGCAAGTGCTTTTAGCGAGCGGCACCGATGAACGCCGGAACGGTACACGAGGGGGTGGGTGGCCAGCACCACGCCCGACTGCCTTTGTCTCCCCAGTGGCGATGTTTGCACACCGCACCAAGTACTCATTTGAGGCTGAGTCGACCTAGGGGCGGCCCAGCACCGGTTCAGATAATCGTCACCGGTGTTGGTGGCCGTGAGCGGGAATCGAACTCGGGTCACCGGGTTCGGAGCGCAGCGTAGCGCTAACCGCTACACTACCGCTTCCCCACTCCCAAATGCCCACAAAAGACAAAGACCCTCCGTATAGCCTTAACGTGCTGTTGTGGCAAGTGCTTTTTGCGAGCACCTCTTAAGGCTAAACACCCACACACCTCTACACTCGCACACACATACAACCACATACTCAATCGCACACCCTCCCATAGACGCGAACTCACCACCCCCCACCCCCCGATGTGAGCTTGTGCTGGGCGGGTTGGATTAAATTGCCTCGCCACCCGAGCAGTTAGCGGGCGGGCACTTAGCGAGCATCTGTGAGCGAGCTGCCTCTTTCTCTCTCATCCCAGGCTCCGGGTGCCATCGTCGAGGGTCTGTGTGGCCGCTTCCCACGCAAGATGCTCGCTTACCGCCGGATAAGGTATCTTTTTTTCTACACCTTCCTGCACTTCTCATTCACCTGCAGTGTGACGTAAGAAATACATTACCAACTTTTGCATCTAAGGCAGTGTTATTGATGAATGTGTTCAGTTTTTCATTATTATTATTAATGTTATTTTTGCTTGTGCACCGCTGCAAACGCAGTTGCAGCGGAAGCACCAACGTAATTCGTTGAATGTGGAATTTTAGTCAAGCCCTTGTGGATTTCATTGAGTCATTCCCTTCAGAGATTTACAACGGTATATTTGGGTTATTGGGGCAAGTGCTGTTGGCTGTCAATTGTTTGCTCAGACACTCAGGTCTTAAATATCCCTCGCCCCCCCCCCCCATTAATGTTATCAAAGCAGCCAATCGGTGAAGTGAGGAAATATCTTAACTTTATTAACTGTACGGTATACACATGTAGACGATTGCCACAGTGTACTGCAGTCTATAAGTAGTCCTGATCTGCGTTTTCTTCCTTCAGACTTACAGCGGTAGTTAATATTGTCTCGTGCATGCATATTAAGTCACGCTTTGATCTTCGGAGGTAGACGCAGAAGGATAACGAACCACACCTGTCGACTATTTTTGCGAAACGGGTCACTTTTTTCCCGTCCGCACGACCCCGTAAATACGCATGGAACGTCGGGGCGGCCAACGTTGGGCCAAGGGTTCCCGAGCCAAATTCCAACGTTGGTTCAACGTTTGAACGTTTATTGGGGTGGAGGTTATAGGCTTTACAGTGTTATTCGGCAACTTAAGCGGACTAACTACTACGTCGGTTAACTCGGAATTGTTTGAATTTGAGACTCGCATCAAGCGCATAATTGTCAGTTAGCAAGACACTGATTTGGCTCATTTGCCGGAATTGTACTCTGTTGTGTAGGCTTTTGTATCATCGCCTACGACCAGATCTGAGCCTGGATAGCGTTGCTATGGGGTGAACGCCGCGCACAGACAAGTTGTCATCGGCCGCTGCGTGGCTACATAGCGGGCATCTGAGGGCAGTTGAGCAAAATCAATTGCTCTGCTGTACTTCTATACACCCACATCTACGCTTCCCGGCCACCTTCACCAATCCGCACTGATGACTCAGGCGGCGTGGCGAGGGCTTCATCCAGCAGTGGATTGACAAAAGAGCGGCACACGTGCCGTATACGTGCACATGTGGAGCATTTATAATGCACACGCGTGTTGCTAATACGTACAGCAATACATTCCATGCGGGTGTTTGCAATGTTTATTACAGTAACACAGCGATAAGTTGAAATGGGGGGGGGGGGGGGGGGTGTTCGCAATGTTTGTGGAACAGTTCGGCCAATGCCAGGGCGGAATTGCGTAAATATGTTAAAGGAACTGAAAACAACATAAATGCCTATTTATTTTACAAGATAAGCCTTTTTTTTCCAAATTGCTACGGTGCAATTATCTTCTTTTGATGAGAAACTCTCCGTAGATGGTCATGATGAATGTCACGTGTGATGTGTGGGTGTAAACGAAGCTAAGCATGGGTCTTCCATACATTGACTGCCCAAAATGCATTTGCATGGCAGCAATGAGTCGTATTCAACATTTTTTTACAATTTTACCAGGTAAGGCCCACTGAGCTATACAGCTCTTTTTCAGAAGCGACCTGGCCGCAAATGATAGCTCACCGAAGTGGCTTATGTGGAAATTAATTGCAGCCAAATACCCTAAAGTCTAAACGCACATTCATTCGAAAAGTGGAGGGAAAAAGCAGAGGGCCCGGAGAAAAATCCACGCGGCCACGCGGAGCAAGACAGCGCAAAGTCCAATTATACAGGAGCGCGGATTGGCATGGGCTCTGGTGCAAGGAACGAAATGAGGCCACACGGGCCCAATTTGTATCCCTCTTCGTAGCCTGACACCTGGGCCCCTTCGGCCCATGAACCCTGGTGCAGCTGCACCTCCTGCACAATCTCGATTGCTACGCCGCTGGCAGTAAGTAGTAACCAACCATTACAAACAAGAGGAAAATATAAATTGGCCAAAAAATCACCAGAAGGAAAATAATAACAAGGTAGGATTATAATTTGCTTCTAAATATCCAGAGAAGCATTGCTTGAGTCTCAAGATTCCTATTCAGGAGGGTCCTGCTGTACTGGGATGTTCGGCCATGTCCATGAACAAAAGTTTGGCGTTGTGTGAAAAGAAATCAGAGCGTCCGGAGAAAACGCGCTCACGAGAGGGGGCGTGGGGACTTCACTTAAATGTCCGCACAGATGGACTCATTCCGCTTCTCTACGCCAATCTTCTGGCCACCATTCAGTCGAAGAATCAGCTCGGTATTGAGTGAAATGCAGTGAGGGGTTCCTGCGTAAAGGAAAGGGCAAACTAATTGATGCGTAAGTGGGTTCAGGGAGTGACTGCTCTAAGGAGGAGTGGGACTGCCTTGGTGATGATGATGATGATGTTTGTTTCGCTGCTGGCGCTTCTGTTGGTTCTGCTGATGGTGGTAATGATGCTTATGCTGGTGCTGAGCACGCTGCTGTTGCTGCTGATGCTGTTGCAACTAATGCTGATTATTATTATTTATGCAGTCACGGTTGCGGCTGCCGCTGATGATGATTTATGCTGTAACAGTTACTGCTGCTGCTGCTGATGATAACTGCCTATTACGATAACGGGCAGCCCACACGTCCTTTGTATTTGACTAACCGTGTACCCTTCCCTCCCTTCGGATGTGACGTCCTGTCAGCCAGCCAGCCAGCAAAACCTTTTCTAATATAATAGTAATACGGATACCAGTGAGGATGTCACGTGTCTGCGCTGCTAGGTGTGGGTTTCTCGGTGTGGCACGGAGGCTCACGTGCCTCCTCCTCCTCCTCTTCATGC
This sequence comes from Petromyzon marinus, assembly GCF_048934315.1. NCBI lineage: Eukaryota > Metazoa > Chordata > Hyperoartia > Petromyzontiformes > Petromyzontidae > Petromyzon > Petromyzon marinus. The sequence goes on along the minus strand of NC_133709.1, from coordinate 8,098,798 downwards.
TCTTCACCTGCACGAGCGCGCGTGAGTACAGCCACGCAGACCTGTGACACAGACGGTCACGAGTGAATTAATGAGGCTAATGATTGAATGAATGAAGCTCATGACGAGTGTGTGAATGTAAGGCTGGCAAACTGAGGGTATGAATTAATTCAGCTAATCTTGATCATTATCGCACCTCCGATAAGCATGGCTGGCTACGTACGGTGTGAAACAAGTTCAACATACATGTATACATACAATAAATGAACATAATGATGAGTGATTGAAGCTGAGCGAGCGAATGGTGCTAAGATGAGTCGATGAATGCAGCTTATGAGTGAGTGAAGGAAGTTAATGAGCTAAGGAATGAACGTCCAAATGAGTGAATGACTCACTAAATCTAATGATGAGTGCATTGGCACGACTGTGAACGACGAGATTTTCGGGACGATCAGGGTCTTGCGATGGCTCCCTGGTATTCACTCCTTCAGAGAACGTTGACGGCAAGGAGGAGGTGGAGGAGGAGGAGGCTTGTCCCAGGGGTTACCACGGCAACGACGACCTGCCCGGTGAGCAAGGGGACACGGTCGATGGAGAGAGAGAGAGAGACAAACACACACGGACGGAGCGCTACGACACAAAGATAAAGACAAAGATCCCCCATATAGCCTTAACAGACTGTAGGGGCAAGTGCTGTTAGCGAGCACCTATGAAGGTCGGTAACGGTACACGAGGGGGTGGGTGGCCAGCACCACGCCCGACCGCCTTTGTCTTCCTAGTGGCAATGTTTACACACTGCACCAGGTACTCATTTGAGGCTGATGGGTCGACTGTCTGAGATGATTGGCAGATGCACCACCTGTGACCCCGACGAGAGACGCACAGACAAGCGGAGACAGCGGAGGACAATGTGGCCTAGAGCAACGATTGGATGAAGTCAAAGGCCAAAAACAAAATGACTCCCTGCCCTGCAGCAGCATTTTTGGGGTGGTTATCCTTGCTTGCGGTCCTGAGCTATTGCTGGAAATTACACATTGCTATGGCATGCCCCAGTGAATGTATTATCTATGACCCTGCCCATTACAAAATTGTTTCTCGCTGACCTCATGACCTCTGGATCCTGGCGTTGTACGTTATTCGTGTGGTGATTTTATTCAAGAATTAATTATCTTTTCACCTGTCTAATTGTTTCCCATCTCTTGCATTGTTTCTCATCTCGTCTGTACAGCTATGTTCGCTATATTATCTTAAAGCGTTTGCGATTCGTTTTCATGTAATTTTCATCAATTGTTAACAATCGACTCTGGTGTGTATAGTTCAATGCGGCTATTGTGAGAGTGAGACTCGGTTTTAATCGATGGACTAATACCCTATTACACATTCGTACTCCTAACTAGCAGCGCGCTCAGTCTGGGACTGTAGTTAGACGTACCATATGGTTCAGTAGCTGCTATGTCTGTCCAATGTGTTATTTGTTACACATTTGTTTAAATATTTCACCTGGAATATCTCTTGAGGTGAAAAAGAATCAGCATCTTTATTTAGACTGGAGGAATCCGATGAGCTGTGAACCTTTTTTTTCACAGATGTCCAATAGGGACAGGTCGGCAAGTTACAACAATACAAAAAAAATGATAGGAGTACAAAATCGAGAAATTAAGATAAGCGCTTTGGCATGAGATTAGCATTGCATCAAAAGGCAAGGCCGTAATTACAATATATATTGGGGGGCACACCCCCCCAATATTCAAATATTCTCAAAATGTCCCCCCCAATATATTTCTATAAAATAGATTTCTGTTTATATGATTGTGGTTATGGTTGTACTTTATTAATCCCTGATCTCTGTCATGACATACAATGAAACAAGAAAAGGTAAAAAGTAAAAAAACAGAGCAATGTAAATACAATAACACTATTAGACATTATTGTAAAAAATAAATAAAAAGTCCATCCTATGCGTTAGTGAATTTTTAAAATATTTTAAGCAGGAAATGGCAGGAAATTCGCTTTCAAATTTAGATGTTTTTTTTCTGGGGGGGGGGACCCCCAAACCGCCTGGAAGATTTGGTCCCCCCCAATGTTGACTCCATGGCTACGGGCTTGTCAAGGGGCATATTCCACCTTTGTGCACGCACGTGCATTGTCGCGATGGAACCAAACTTTTCTCCTGAACTCTTGACCTCCGCTTGACGTTCGGCCCCCAGGGTACGACCTGCTGTCCGGCCTGCGGGGGGCGTACCGACTGGGCCCCCGTGCGCCCCAGCGCGTGGCCGGGTCCACGCCACTGCAGGTGGCCTACCGGCTGCACCGCGGCGCCATGCTGCAGCTGCCTACACGGTGGGGCAGGAGGGGGGGGGGTCCGGGTTTTACCGATCTCGCGTTGGGCCACGTTTATTGACGCACATCAGCGACCGTTCGGCAGCTCGCGTGCAGCGGTGTAAAGCGTTGCGACTCCCACGTCTGCCGAGACGTCTGACCAGTGTGGAATAGTAGGCAAAATCATCTCCAGAAGGGCTTTCTGTTGCTCTCTCTCTAAGTGGAAGTCCCTCCTGCCAGCAGAGGTGCGAGCAGGTTCTTGCAGGACTGCGCCTTTACCTACCTTTACATCGAGAATTTGATGTTTCACTGAGTTATTTCTCCCCCCCCCCCCCCCCAATCGGTGAGCAAGTTTGCCAGTCTTGAGTAATTTTCAGAGTACGGAGTCAAATGAGGGCACATTCTGACTAGAGTAAACGCTTGTCCAGTGGTATTGATGGTAAGTAATGTATGGCATATGACCTTTGACCGAAACAGAAAAAAACAAGCAAATAATATTCACCACGCCAATCTAACTTTTCCCGTGCCACGAATTTTTTGTTGAGATTAAATAATAGTTTTTGTTGTTGTTGTTGTAAAATACCGGACAAGGAAAAGGGCTATCATGTATGCTTCTCTATAGCTGTGTGCTCGCTAACAGCACTTGCCCCAGCAGTGCATTAATGCCGTCGCACGGAGTGAGCGCGGTGGTGGGGGGCTGGGGGTTAGTGATCTCTGTGTTTGTGTCCGCGGCGCCGCAGGTCCGTGTACCCGAGGGGCGTCCCACGCGCGTACTCGCTCGTCTGCACGTTCCGCACGTTGGGGGGCAGCCCCCCGCGGGGGCCCTGGTTCCTGTGGCAGCTGACGGACGCGCAGGGCGGCTTGCAGGCCGGTGTGCGCCTGGACCCCGCCACGCAGGTGGGGGGGGGGGGGTACACGCGGGCCGTGGTGGCACGCGGGGGGCAGGGGGCGTGGTGGAGTAGCACGCAGAGATGCAGGATGCACAAGCGCGACGCAGCAACACACAAAGAGCAAAAACACGGGATGCAGTGATATGAGATGCACCCATACAGGACACAGCAATACGAGATGATGATGATGATGATGACGACGACGATGACGATGATGCTGATGATGATTGCGACGATGATGATTACTACCACGATGATGACGATGATGATGGCAATGATGATGACGACAACGATGATGATGGTCAGATTACTGATGCAATGACAACGAGGGCGACGACAATGATGATGACAAATATGACAAACGATGATAACGATGACGACAATGACAACGACGATGCCGACAATGATTCAGACGAGAACAACGACCACGATGATTATACTCACGATGTTCTGTGCCGTCGTCGCCGTGCGTATCAGACGCTGAGCTTCTCCGCGCTGGGCGAGGACGGCTCGCTGCGCTCCGCGTCCCTGCACGGCGGTGCCGCCCTGGCACGCCTGGCGGACGGCGCGTGGCACAAGCTGGCGCTGGGCGTGGCGGCGCACGGCCACGTCTCACTGAGCGTCGACTGCGGCGCCCCCGTACAAGGCCTCCTCGAGCCCCCTGGCCCGCTCGCCCGCGTGCCCCCTGACGGGACCGTGCACGTGGGCTCCCTCGTGGGGCAGCCCGGCTCCTCCGCCGCGGTGAGACCCCAAATGCGGCGGCTGCTGCTGCTGCTGCATCGTAATAGGGGTGCTACGGTGGCGAGGTGTTAACTACCTCGCCTGGTATACAGGAGGTGGTGGGTTCGATCCTGACCCTCACACCTGTTGTATATTTGGAGATAGCGTTTTAGAGTATTTGGCTGCTATACATTTCCACCTGATAAGCCACTTCGTTGAGCTATCATCTGTGGCCAGGTCGCTTTTGAAAAGAGCTAGATAGCTCAGTGGGCCTAACCTGGTAAAATAAAAAGTAGCGTGTGATAAACCGGAATAATACGCCGACGCGCCGACTGCTTCACAGTGGACATGAAAGGTCACCTGACGTCAGTTCACAGAAGCGGCCAATTGTGTTGCCGTCAGCAGGGCCCAGATTTTATAATCACACCGCGAATTACTAATTTGGGATTTACATAGCGATTATCGCCCCCTTCTGGCAGATTGATTTCCCAGGTCATCCTTACAAATGAGACTATATCCTGTGAGGCTATATCTCGCCTGGTTCAACAACATGAAATTGAAAGTTGAGAAGAGACTTCTGGCGTTTTGTCCATGTGCCAGGCGACACAGTTGCTTGTGTCTCTGTTCCTTGTGTCTCAATTCCCTGTATCTCAAATCCCTGTGTCTCAATGTTGTCTAATGTCCAAGTGTCTCTGTTTTACCCGGTCTCAATTCCTATCTATAAATCCTCAACATCTGGGTTTCTACATCAGCATCTAAATTCCCTGTGTGCCCATGCCCCCGTGTCCCCATGTCCCCGTATCCCTCTATTCTTATGTCCCTCTACGACATTCTCACGTATCCTTATCCCGTGCGTCCCTGTTTGTCAGATGGACCTGCAGTGGATGCTCCTGCACTGTGACCCCGGTAGGGCCGCACGTGAGACCTGCACTGAGCTGCCAACACCTCAACCGGTAATGGCCGTCCATCCGCCCTGCCTGCCTAGCCAGACCAACCCAGGCAATTGTCCAGCTAGTCCAGGGGTTGGAAACCTGCGGGAAGCCCTATATATATTTTTTTTTAAAGAAAAAAATGTAATCTTAAACTAAATTTTACGTAAAGGTAATTGATTAAAATATGGCAGAGAATGGGTCATTATGCAAGGTATTCGTGATAACACAATGCACAGTTAAACTGTATTGTTAAATAAAGGGGGGACAAGACTAAGCAGACGCAGTTTATTCACCTATCACCTATTTTTTAAAATTTAAGTCAGAATGTGTTTGTCGTCTGTTGTATACCTGCTGTGTTTGTGCACAAGCTCTCAAACTATTTTCGTCAAAACAAAAACAAAGAAAATGGCTCTTCTTCTTTGAAATGTTGCCGACCCCTGGGCTAGCCACTCTCTGCCTAGCCTGTACAGCCACCTGTTAATATATATGTCTGTCCAACCAGCCACCTGGCTATTTAGCCTGCCTGTCGATAATCACATGGTCACCTAGGCATCTGCCTAACATTTCACTTGGCCCATTTAATTTGCCTATCAATCTAGACATGTCCCCAAATAGCTACTCACTGCCTCGCCTGTCAGCCACCTTGCAAGCTGTTAGAATAACTCTCATTCCGTCCACTAATTTGGCCAGCTAGTCATCTAACCCGTCATTAAGACAACTATCCTCTCCAGATATTTATTTCATGGTTACCTGAGAATAAAATAAATCCTGCTCCGAATACATTCAAGAACTGAACCTAATCCTGCCAAGCATGTACGTGATATGGCTGGTGTGATTGCCTCGTGTGGCATTAATCAATGGATCTGATTGACTTGCATGACCAGAGCATTGCTATAGGTTGGCAAATTCAAGTGGCTGATGTTGAATCTTTTGACTAGCCATCAAACAAACATAGTCACTGCTTCGCGCGCTTTCGGATGCACTTCTGCGGTCGTCTGGAAAGCTCTACCTTCCGATATTAGGAAGCCACTGGAGCTATGCACTTTAAAATCTAGATTGAAAACTAATTTCTTTCCCCCGCACCTTTGATTCACATGGTTGCCTACGTACGGTGCGAAAGAAGCTCAATATACATACATATTCAAGGGTGCCTGATGTGTGCATGGATATAGAACAGAGTTCGCAATATGGCCGGTCCCAATTCCCCAATTTCGCAGGTCACGTTAGCGTCTGTGCTTGATTCCCCCATCGCATTTGACAGAGGCCCGTTATAGCCACTCGGCTCCCTCTGGTACGCACTCACGCCGCCGCCCCCTCCCTCACACTCTGGGCGCATGTTTTTTTTCCCTCTCTCAAGCCACGTCCAAAAAAGAAGAAAGAGGTGTGAGGTCACGTCCATGCAGCCAGGCAGGTCTGTCGGGAGTCCGTCTCAGAGGGTTATCGCTGACGGCCACACGGATAGAGGGGACTCAGTCCTTCCTAGCTTCCTAGAACGGCGTGACGATTGTGGCTGAGTCGCTTGAGGCCTTCGTTGCTGAGGGGCCTTTGACGCTGAGGAGGTCTTCAACTGCATGTGCGGCGGTGGCAGCAGCGGCGGTGGTGGTGGCACGAAGCCTCGACAAGGCCGACGTCTCAACATCGAGCCGTAGAAAGGGGGGAGGAACACCACCCTTGAGTTTTTGGTGTTGGAAGATTTGGGGGTGGATTCTTTTCCACCGTTGGCTTCGGGAGCCCAGGCTGGGCCGAGTTGGTGGGGATTTTCTGCCGAACATTGAGACATGGCCGCCGCACGAGGGTCGGACTGTTCCAGCAATTTCGTCTCCATCGTTGTGTGGATTTTCTTGGTCTCGACGCAAAGTTTAGCACAGGTGAGCCGAGATGGTGGCAATGGTCTTTCTTTCTTTGTTTGGTTGCGTTTGCAAGTATAGTGCTTCTCGTTTTGTCGGACGTTCACCAAACAGTTCGTGGCCCCTGATGCGTGAGGGACGCTCACAAACTTTTGAGCGAATTTTGTTGAGGATATTTTGACTTTTTTGGGGCCAGTTTGTGATTTTATTTTATGGAGAATTTGTGACTGTGGAGAATTTGTGACTTTCAGACAGGATACCCCAGGTCGATTATTTAACAGCAGCATCGTTGGGTAGAGCTACACCATGTGGATTTTGACGCCAGTGCTGTTATTATACCGGCCGATCCATTTCTAGACACCCCACTTACATAACGTGGATACATTGTAGAGATAACGGCGGCATCATTATTTCAAAGCCTCTGCACCTCTCCCACCAATCCTAATACGCACCAGTCAGCCTTTTAGCACTCTCACTCTGTAAGGTATGGGATCCATCGCTCTCCAAATATTCAATCGTCTGTTGAGAAGAAAGAGATTCCTGATTAAGGAATCTATCATTGATAAATGCGTCATTCTGTAATACGCTCTATTTTATTATTACTGGACTGTATTATTGCTATTGATGAGATGTTGATTAATGATGTAACAATAATGTTATTAATGATAATAAATATATATAAAAAAAACACAAGCAGAGTTAAATGTTAAATATAAATTAATATACTAATAATTACTGCCGGTTCTTATTTCATTCCCCTCTGTTAATTCTTGACGCATGAGTAGTCAGTTTGTTTTGCCACAATCATCTTAAAAGACTACAGCACGTTCTGGATTTATATAGCGGCTAAACGTCACCGCATCTCGAGATTCCATATAGAAACAGTGCGGACTATTTATTTAAAAAAACGAAATTACTCATATTGTGAGTATTGGCATCAATGTATGATCGCTGTAATTATTATCATTGTGAGAAAGGATATGTCGATGGACTTCCGCCTGTAGAACGACATTGGTTCGTGAGACACTAGGAATGCACATTTTATTTCCTGAAATAGACCTCAAGAGCAGCGGACAGTTTTGACATCCCTCCGCGTGTGAGCATTTGTATCTTTAAGCTCAAATAATTTTCTGAACCGGCGCATTTTAACGCTCGGTGTGTTATCATCGCTAATCTTATCTCCCCGTAAAGGAATTTGTAGAGTCCCTTAACCAAGGCGGCTTTATAAAGAATTGGCGGTGGTACACATTAATGTAATGGAGGAGATGGGGAAGCAACGGCGGCAAAATCTGTGATGCGCGAATTCGGCGAAAGCGAAATTGATGACGGTAAACGATGAATGGATTGAATGAATTGGGAATGAGTGAAAGCCATATAATGGGAATGTGAAGAGGCGGTTATGAAAGGGGAGATTATGGGGCTGTGTGGGTGAGCTCGGGGTAACGATAAGTGAGTTTTGAGTGAAAACTCGTGAGCGAAGGTGACTGTTTAATGTGGAGGTAAGGAAGTTTGTTCGAGTGAAGGGGGGCGCGAGAAGAGAAAAATAACAAAAGCGTGGATTGAGCACAGACGAACATTATTGGCAGAGTCGACGGTTCACGATGCGATTCTCTGGGGCATTCGGCTGGGCTGCTTCACACCGAGCTGACGGCTCGGATGGCTGTCGCCGACAGCCGCCGGCACCCCGCCGTAAATTTCGCGTGGGGAATTGACAAAGCGTCCGTTATGCTGCAGAAATATCTCGGGAGGAGGAGGAGGGGGGGGGGAAGGACGCTTTGAGATTCAGCGACGGGGCGGCAGGAGTGTGTGGACCAATCAGTTTCAAAGACAACGCATAAACTATCAGAGTATGTGTTTTTTTTTTTGCAATTTGACCACAAGCATTGTGGTCAATGCACACATGATTCCCTGTAAAAAAAAGGTTTCAGTTTGGTGTTTTAACATCTTAGCACCTGTTTTGTTGCCAGAAAAAAAAGGGGAAAACCCCTATTCTCGTGAGAAGATAAGAGGTTGAGGCTGAACGATGCAGTGGGGAGAGAACCGTGCCGAAAATTTCGTCGGGCTCTCTCATGGTCGCCAACGAGCTGACGGGAGGCACAGATGACGACTGACCGTCTGCCGCGTGGCGGACGTTAAATATTGCGTGACGAGGTTGACCGAAAGAGTAGGGCTCTCGTATGTATGTATGTATCTTGAACTTCTTTCGCACCATACGAAGGTGCTGGTCACTGTCATTCGTCTGGTGGGTCTGTGTTGCGAGGTCTGCATCAGTAATCTCTATGGCTGCGTATCCACGTGTCTATCCGTTCCTACGTGCGTCTGTCTGAGTATTATACGCACCGTTTTGTAATAAGGTAGTTTTAATAACAGCGGTGGTCAGGTTTTAAAAAAAAAATATTGTACGAGTCGTATGTGTGCTCTGCCTCACTCTGCATGTGTCTCTGTATGTGCGCGTGCACGTCTTTGTGTCTGCGTGCGCGTCCTTCCGTTTGTGTCTGGATCTGTCTGTGCGTGAGTATCATATTAGGCTACATGTGTGCCCGTGTGCATGGGTCTGTGCATTTCTGTACGCGCGTGCGCCGGTGTGTGTGTGTATGCACGTGTGTGTGTGTCTGTCTTTGCCCCTGCGTGCGTCTGGGTGTGTCCGCGCATGCGTCCGTCCGTGTGTGTGTGTCTTGTCCGCGTGTGTCCGTCCGTGCGTGCGTGCGTGGCAAACAGAGCTCCTTCTGTTGCCGCGTGTAACGTCGCTCCGTTTCACACGTCCGGGGCACCTAAGGGACCACGGCTCTCACCGACTCTCGTTTCTCCACTCGCCCTCCTTCATTTCTCTGCCGCCATTCCCATTCCTCCTTTCATTCCGTCTCTTATAGCGCTGCCTTCCTTGGTTACGCGTTTACGTATTAGTTCACATTCTTTTTCAGTTGATTATTGCGTGGTCCATTTGTCCTGGTTGTCATTGTATTTCAAGTTTTTTGTGTTACAAACGGACGTGTAATATTTTAACGAAATGTTACATCTAAAAAAATATATATTTATATATATTTTTTCCGTGATTCACCTTAAATAAGACTGAGAGTAAATTAAGATAATTTAGCTACGACCGAATCACCCTGAAGTCACCTAAAGCTAAGCAGTGTTTTGCCTGGTTAGTACCTGGATGGGATTCTACCTGAACATAAGTGAGTCGGTTTATTCTGGCTAAGGCCCACTGAGCCCAGAAGCTCTTGTTCAATGTCAGCCCAGCCAAAGCGGCTGATACGGTTAGCAACCACTTTACGTGCGATATGGGACATGTTTACAGCGGTCACGTCAGAATAAAAGCAAGGACGTTTTTATAAACGTGAGTAATATGCCAGGTGAGGCAATGGGTCGGCCATGAGATGGATGTACAGCGATGGATTCTCTGAATCTATCTGTGTTAAGCTTTAAGTGTTACTCCCTCTGAGTAACGCGGCCAAACTTGCCAATGGAGGGGCCTCTTGAAGAATTGTGCGCCTCTGAGGCCTTCCAGAACAAAATAAAGCACTTTACTTTCAATAGATATGTAGATTAATTTGACTGAACATAGACGTCTATGAGCTGGCAATGATTAGAACTTATTTCAATTTTTTTGGATCAGAAACTTGGGAGAAAATTTAAGAAAAGCTCAAAATTGCGCAAAGAAGTGTGGAGAGATTCACGCTTGGAATTATGCTGACAGGGTGGAGAAAGTAACGCGTGGGTTTAGAGAACATTCACATGTTGGAGAAATATTATGGACTTAAGATAAACGGGCTTGGGCAGAACACAATTAGGGCTGGAAGGGATGGGTGGCTGATGGTTTAGGTTTATACAAATATAGCAGCTAAAGGAGGATTGACAACATTGGAGATGTAGCGTGGCATCACAAGACCATGTAGCTTGGCGATGACAGGTAGAGGCCTTCATCTAGAAGTGGATTTAACCACGGCTGATGATGATGATGAAGATTGTGTATATTTGTGGAGCTATACCACCCATCACAGTTGCAATGCATCGGGGCCTTCGTCATCAGTGGTTGTCACGCTTGGGAAATTCCCTGGAGCGATTACCAGACAGCTAGAGCAGAAATTGAACTGTGAAATGATGTAGTAGGGCACTGACATCACGAGGCCACACTTAACAATTCACCATCCTCTCCCCACACACAGTGATTCAGTGAATCTTTGCCATTTTAAGATTGCGATTTCAATCAAGAAATCGATTATTTTGTCAACATTTTTCATGGGTTCGGTTGTCTTGTTTCTATTTTTGTCTCATTTGTGGCGTTGTGTTGGCTTCATTTGCCCAAATGTACCATTCACATATCTAAATGGCCATAAACTAGACACAATTGATTCACGTACATGTGATCTGATGTATCTTGTGTGTGATAATCAATTATAATCATATGCATATCTATGCCTCTTGCAAAGAGAGTTAGCTACGTGAGGGTCTCTTGTCTGGTTCCGTGGTGTATACATGTTGAATTTCTTTCGCACCGTACTTAGCCAACCGTGCTAATCAATTCTTATATCAGTCATTATACTCCACCATCGTCCCTCCGCCGACTCGCCAAGATATCCACCAATCACCAGCCACACGACACCACCTCTCTCAATCGGCCAATCACAGCCCTTTGGGGAGACTCCGCCACCTACCAGAATGGATCTGTCTCATCCCATGTAGCTTTTCACAAAAAAATCACAGGGCTTCCTCGAATTTTTTTTTTGCCTGAGGGAAATGTGAGCTCTATAGAAATGCTGGTCCAAAATAATTCAAAGCCTTCACCTTACGTGCATTTTTATTTTTACCAAGTTGAGGTTATTTTTTTAATTTCTGTTCTCCGAAATGTTGTGGAACTTCAGTATTGACTCTGCGAGTAAAATAACAACGGGCTTACAATGATGCTGCTGCTGCTTTTGTTAAAGCAAATAAAATGCCACGGGAAACGGGGCAGGACGCGTCATGGGCACCACTGACGAGAGATGGGAGACACAATCAGCGATGGAGTGAAGGCCGAGAGAAGGGAAGAGAAACAGAGGAGAGATGGCGAGAGACGGCAGCAGCAGGGAGATGACATCACAGGGTTCGGAGGCCGTGACTCGACAGGGGCAAATGGGGGAAAGAAGGGGATTTAAGAAACTGGGAGAGGCCTTTGCCCAGAAATGGGATAGTTGTGACAGGCTGAAGATAAGAAAACGATGACAAGCCATGGATGGCTTCGTGCATGGCATCCCTAGTTTTTGTTCTGGTTTTAGTGTCCCACAGCGTTAATGATGTATATAGACATTACTCTTTATGTTTTTGGGATTGATTCACGATGGTTGATGGGCACATCACACCCTCGTATAAACATTTTTTTTTTATATTCTTAGTTTTTTCGGTAAAGTCACGTTGAAGAGAAACAACAAAATAACAAAATATATATAAAACAATAAAAAATTCTCACGACGTTTCGACCATAACTCAAACGGTCATCATCAGGTGTGTTGGTTTGCATAAATTTATTTTTAAACGGCACATTAATTTATTTATAAAAAACGTTGGCGTCACGCGCAGCGATTTGGCAGTTTGCCCAGGACTAGTCCATCTATTTTTTTGAAAAGAGGAGGGGGGAGACGAAATTTTTTATAATGTATGCTGTCTGAAAGCCACTGTAAGCGTGAACAATCAATTAAGAACTGAAATGGTTTATCAAATCTTTCCAATGATTGCTAAGATAGAATCCATCTTCTCAGTTGAAATTGTCTCTGTGTTTGTATATGTGGATAGCCTCATGAACGAATCTCTCATGGAAGCCAGATGGCTTGCAAAGAACCTCTGTCTTGGAGAAGTCTATGTCATGTGAGCCTACTGAATTACAACAGTGATCTGCCACGGCCGAGGTGTTGGTCCTACCGTGTTTTAGGTCTGCTTTGTGTTCACGAATGCGGTCCGAGACATGTCGTTTGGTTTCTCCAATGTAACTACTACCACAGAGGCAACTTAGTTTGTAGACGCCAGGGTACTGTATGTCCGCAATCACATATTTTACAGATGGAACCAGATCACGGATTTTATGTAATGTGTTGAATTGGACCTGGATCTTGTGTTTATTCAAGATTTTGGAGATCTTTTTTGTGATCCTCGCAATGTAGAGTAAAGTGATGGTTTTGAAAGGCTCCTCAAGAGGGTCCTTCTTCATGGTTGGAGTGATAGCTTTGCGAATTGTGTAGTCGGAGTAACCATTAGCCTTAAGAGCTTGGTGTACGTGCTTGAGTTCATTGGCTATGTGTTCCTGGTCGGATATGCATTGGGCTCTATGGTGCAGAGTCTTGATGAGGGAATTCTTCTGGGATGGATGGTGGTGGGAATCCGGTTTCAGGTAAGCATCCGTATGGGTAGCTTTCCTGTAGACAGAGTGGCTCATTGAACCATCAGGTCTCTTTTTTATTAGGACATCCAAAAAAGGTAGTTTGCCATCTTTTTCGACTTCCATGGTAAATCTGATGCTACAACCAGAGATAAGGGGGAGCCCATTGGGGTGCCCTCAGTTTGTTTGTAGAAAGTTCCATTCCAAGTGAAGTATGTATTGGTTTAAGCAGTGTCTCACCAGGGGGGGTGCCTCAGTGTTTAATCATTGATGAACCAAGTCTTCAAGGATTGCGATGGTGTCAGGTACAGGAACTTTGGTGAATAAGGAAACTACATCAAAACTGACCCCTTGATTGTCGATACCAAGTGAGTAGAATTTTGTACCGCAGAGGTGTTTTTTTCCAGTGAAAGGCCGCAGGATTTCAGACAGAAAACGAGCCAGTTTGTAGGTGGGGGAGTTGATAGTAGAGACGATGGGACAAAAGGATGTATCTACTTTATGTATTTTTGGTAAGCCGTATAATCTTGGTGGCCTGGCAGCAGAAGGTTTCAACGAAAACTGTTTGGTTTGATCAATCAATGCGGTTGAATCAGAAATGATTTTGTTGGTTTGTATGACGAGGCTGTTGGTGGGATCTCTTTTTATTTTGTATAGCTGCCATCGTTGAGTAATTCTTGAATTTTGTTGTTATATTCTACTTTATCCATGATGACAGTGGCATTGACCTTGTCGGCTGAGAGGATGACAATGTCATCCCTCTTTTTTAATTCATATCATTCAAAACGCTCATCTTTGCTGAGGTTGCTAGCTGGCATCTTAGCGTTTTTGAGGGTTGCAGCGATTTCAGATCTTGCTACGTCTGCAGCGATGTGACCCAGGCCCTTGAGAGCCACGTCTACTTGGGCAATGATATCATTAACTGGTATTTTATTATTCTTGGTTCTTTCGGTAAAGTCACGTAGAAGGGAAACAATAAACAATAAACTTCTATGTGACTTTACCGAAAGAACCAAGAATATGAGTCCATGCAGTCACGAAAGCTTTAAATCAAAGGTTTATGACATGTTGATAAATATTGTGTAACTTTTAGTTCTCGATTTACAATCAGAATGGAAAAACTATTATTTCAATATATCAAGTGTTATAATGCGTATCCTGACATGGTATAATTTTCTCGCTGAATGTTTCTGTTCACTGGTAGACTGGATGGAGTAAGTGGCACATGACTCAGTGGCCACGGCCATAGAGAGACAATGGGTGAGGTGTGCCGGGTGTGATTGTATATCACCGTTTGCCGACCTGGACACACCCAGCTGGAATTAATTAGTGTGAATTTGGTGGAATGAATCTGTTTGAAATTTTCTGGAATTAATCCGTGTGAATTTTCTGGGGGGGGGGGGGGAAGTGATATTTGCTGGAAATAATCCGTGTGAATTTTCTGGGAAAAAAAAATCCGTGAAATTTGCTGGAATTAATCCGTGTGGAATTTTCTGAGAAAAAAAATCTGTTAAATTTGCTGGAAATAATTTGTGTGGAATTTTCTGGAATTAATCCCGTGTGAAATTTCTGGGAAATAGTCCGTGTGAAATTTTATGGAATTAATCAGCGTGAATGTTTTTGGAATTAACCCATGTGAAATATGCTGGAATAAATCCGTGTGAATATGCTGGAATTAATCCGTGTGAATATGTTGAAATTAATCCATGTAAAGTTACATAAACAAATGAATTCCTAACCACGTGCACCAGTAGCAGTCATTATCCATGCCTGCCATGGGCCTCCCATACGTCGACTCAGCCTAACGCCGCGTATGCGTGTGTGTATGCGTGTGTGCGGTGCAGACAATTCCTGGACCACAAGGACCGCCGGGGATTCCTGGAACCGATGGAGTGGACGTGAGTCAGACTGTCGTCTCCCCCGCACCGCATATTACCTTTTGTCCCACGTTAACCAATGAGCACATGGTGAGTAAACCGGGTGCGGGCCTCCTCAATGTGGCAAAAGGTAAAAGGCGCAGCTTGGCAATCACTTGCATATTCCACAGCTGGTGGAAGGCCCTTCACTCGAGAGAGCTCTGGAGAGCCTCTCTTGAGGCTATCTTTGGCCGACTCTTCCACGCTGGCCAGACATCATAGAAGAGGTGGGAGGACCCACAGTTTGCCCCACCACATGAGCCCTGCCGATCGACTAAATGGTGTATCCAATTATACTGCTGGATTAATGTGGGCGGGGGGGATTTAAGAAACTTGCTCTTTATTTCACCGGGAGATCGAATCGATTGCAAGTCCCGTGTGCTCACCGTTACACCCTACGTGTCATCGGCATGAAGAGAATACCCCAGATCAGTTGTGTATTCGGTCAACGTCAGAAATGCATGGTGCTCGCCACACCATGGCCGCAACACGCTTTGTGTTGCAAGCTTTATTTGGCATTCGCAAAATGCACTCACCCCTGTGGCGTGTGTGTGTGTGTGTTTGTGTTCGTCCGTCTATGTGCAGGGTGAGAGAGGACCGGTAGGACCACAAGGAAGAAAGGTGAGATTTTAAGTCGGTCATAACCATAGTTTTATCGCCTGGCTTCTTTATGCACATGTGAACCAATTGGCGGGACCCCGGGGTCCCATCACTGCCCCGGGGTGGGAAAAACCGCGTAGCGACACAAGTCTTGCCTTACCGACAACAAAACTAGTGTCAATCGATTGGCCTCGTCGAGAGCTACTCGGGGCACTAAGTTTCGTAAAAAGTTGAAAAGTTACATAAACACGTTAAATTCACTGCGGGGGCGGGCTCGCCTTGGCAAAGAAGCTGAGGATCGACGGCTGACCGGAGGACGTTGTCGCCGCGCGCGACTGCGGCGGACGCCCGGGCTTGCGTTTGGCCGGTGGGGTGGCGCCCATCGTGTTGATCGCCGCCTGCTGGCGCTTGTTGACGCGAGTCTGGGCGGGCGGCGCGTTGCTGTCGGGATCACGAGTGGGCGGACTGAAAAATAATAATTATTATTGACCTGATTTTTGCGGGACCTCCGGGTCCCGCCAAATGATTCATGTGCCGCCCTTTGTGTCAATCCAAGGCTGGATGAAGGCCTCCCCATGCCACGAGGACCAATAGAGGTTATTTGACCATACTTGATCATACTGGTCAGTGCCGGTTGGTGAACACACGAGGATGTGGAAGCTTAGAAGTACAGCACAGCAGTGCCTTTTGCCGTACTGCTCTCTGCTGCCCACAACGTCGCCCCGCAGCCCAATTGCGACAGCGTGATTGTGTATGGTGACCGCTCATTCCAAGCGAGATCAACGCTTAAGCCTGCATAGCTGCTGAGATCTGACAAGATTTAGTAATTTGCTGACCTCTTCACAGGCACTCACGTGGGGCCGTGTGCTTTCATAATTTCAGAATTAAATCTTGCGTAGTCCTGGGCATCTCTGCCAAAAACCAAGGGATGCCCTCCTTGACCACCTGGCCAGAGCCTCTTGACTTTCCACTGGACTTCCCAGAAACTCACCAGGGTCTCCTGTCCTTTGACTGTCGTGAAATACTCAACCCATTCGTCAATAACACTTCCCTAAAGAGGAAAAAAAATGTTATTTCAACATTTTATGACAGGCAATGTTTTGGGCAGTATTTCTGCAATGCCCGCACAACATTCACCGGTTACATCATTTGTCCTCTTAGGGTCGTGTTACTGACGAATATGTTGTCAATGCTGCTTCTGCAGCACTCACAAACGCGGCGTTTTTCTTGCTAGATTTCCAATGGTGTGCTTCAGTTCAAGTCTTCAATTCATTGACGTTGTATGTAATTGGTTCACACGACCTCTCTCTCCGGTCACGTGATGCTGCTCCATTCACCACAATGATGCAATGTGGATCCTCGTTCTCGGATCGAATCCACCACAATTCATTGAATCGCAAGGGGAAGGGAGGTGGTGGGGCGGGCGGGGGGGGGGGGGGGGCTGAATCGTTACACTTCTAATGTACAGAGTTGTATAGCCCTTGTTAATCGGCATAAACCCGGCTCAGTCTGATCCCAGCTATGGTCCTCTCCCATGAAGGTCACCTCTGGCTCAGTCTCAGCGAAGCGTGAGCCTTGAGCACTGGACGGTGACCCCCCACGGATATTGAGAACAGAGTGTCATTTCCCAACCTTGCCGAATTAACATTCCATTGTTATTCAGTTCATAGCCTAATAATGTTCACAGACGTTTTTTTTCCTTCTCTTTATTCATGAATGTTGCCCATTATTCACCGCATCGCGCGTTTTCAGATGCGCTTCTGCGGCCGTCTGGAACACTCTTCCTTCCGATATTAGGAAG
Source organism: Petromyzon marinus (assembly GCF_048934315.1). Lineage (NCBI taxonomy): Eukaryota > Metazoa > Chordata > Hyperoartia > Petromyzontiformes > Petromyzontidae > Petromyzon > Petromyzon marinus. Next base: position 8,081,442 of record NC_133709.1, on the reverse strand, counting down.
CCACTGGAGCTATGCACTTTTACACCTAAATTGAAAACTCATTTCTTTAGATCTGCTTTTTGTGTTTTAGTTTTGTTGTCCTTCCCCCACACCTCCGATTAGCACGGTTGGCTACGTACGGCGCGAAAGAAGTTCAACGTTTACGTACTCCCCCACAGTGGCACGTATGTATGTACTGTATGCTTAACTTCTTTGGCACCTTACATAGCCAGCAGTGCTAATCGGAGGTGCGGAGGGTTGTGGGCGTCGTATACAAATCAAATTGGGGACGTTCCATCGAGTTGCCAGCCACAGCACTGACCCATCCCAACAACCATTTTGCATTTGAAACGTCGGTGCGTTGCTTGCTCAACTTGTTTTGTTTCTCAGGGAGAGGCGCGCGCGCACGTGTGTGTGTTGCCTCCGTGTTTCTCTACAGCGCCTTGAGATGCCGTCACTTTGAGACGCTCCACAAGCCCACGTCCCTTCATCGCTGTCGTCGTTGTCGTTTCACTTTTGGGTCGGCGTTTGCAGGGTGCCAAAGGCGAGTTTGGACAGCCGGGGCCAAGGGGACCTCAGGGCCCACCCGGCCTACCTGGCATTGACGTAAGTGACCGCCATTTTTGAGTGGTCTTTTCAAAAATAAACACTGGGCTGTTCAAAATCAACGCATATTCGTGTGGTAGTAGTAATAATAATAATACGAACGGAGATGTACAGCACTGTGTCAATCCACTGTCGGATGAGGGCCTCCCCACGCCGTGCCGGCTGTAGGGGTTGTTTAGACCATACTTCGCCTTGCTGGTCAATGCGGGTGAGTGAAGGTGGAGAACAGATGTGATGCGAAGGAGTACGGTATGTCTGCACTGCCCTCTGCTGCCCATAGCGTATCTCTGCTGGCAGCCTATAACACCTGTTTTATACACGGCGGTTGGCCGTCCTAGCTCTATTAAGCCCTGCTTAGCCTCTGAGATTGAGATAGTTTCTCATTATTCGTTTATCAGATAATACCAAATACTAATATCAGTTATCCAGGGCAACTGCAGAGTATCAAGGCTCTTCTTCAGGGCAGTCCCGCATTGGGATTCTTGACCAGTTCCTTTTCCATTGACTCGTTAAAAAAACTTTACAAAAATCGAACTCTTACTGTAACTCGAACCCTAACTATAGGAGATTGCTAGTAGACCACCAACTGTTATAGCCAAGGGAAGATTTGTCTGAATATATTCCAGATCACTGGTAGACTTGAGTAGGAACATGACCAGTAGCCACAGTCCGGTTAGCGAGATGTATACTGGATGTGGTGTGCCGCATGCATTAAGAGTTGCATGGTCGCCAACCCGGACGGAGACAGCTGAAATTAAGCTCCGTTTACAGCCCCGTTGTGCGAGTTTTCTTAACGCGCCATGAGATTCCATGAGACTCGATAAGCTACGGGCCGTATTCAATTGGTTTAGGACTCCCTTCAAGCAGTTGGGTTCAAAAAGAGGGCCTCTATTTTCAGCAAGGAGAAACAATCGTACATATGGCATCGCTTCCGTAATGGCCTTCCCACACGAGTTTGTCCTCGGAAGTATTTCGGAAGCAAAAATGATGCAACAATTCAAGCGGCACAACGTGAGCTGGACGTCGCGAGGTCACGACCTCGCGTGATGGCGTCATCGGGAGGGCGAGGCAAGGCGTGGCAGTTCCCGCTCATGCCCAGTTGGTTGTGAATCCTTTTAGCGCCGGTTTTCTTTTGCAAGTTGATGGCCACCCTTCGATCAACGTTGGCTGGCATTCAATGGGACAAGTCCGTAACAACGCCGCAATTTTATACCAAGGTTTTTATTTTTATTGGATCATCTTTACCAGAGGGTGGGACACACACAAACACACACACACACACCCCCCCCCCCACACCCCCCCCCCCACACCCCCCCCCCCCCCCCTGTTACGGACGGATGGACGGACAGACGGAGCTAATTTCTCAACGTTTTGAACATCAGTTGAAAAGCACCAAAAACACCTCCGGTTATCCTTGCCCCTCTGCCTCTCGATCTCCTGGCAGCTGCCCCTGGGGTCACCCTCGCAAGGAGAACTGATATTTCACGCCCATCTCACAACGCAGGGCACCCCCCACCCCCACCGTCTCAGTAAAAGCCTCCCTCCAAGGGCCCGCGTGGGCAGCATTTGGGAGAATTCACGTCGCGCTTGTTTGCGAACGATGCAGTGCGGGTCACAGTCGCCGTTTGTCTTTTTGTTTGCCTGTGGGCCTAGACTCCACAGCTTCATTCAAATGTTGCTTCGACTTGCTTTTGGTTTAATGCGAGGTGGAGCGTGTGTCGCAAGCGGGATAGCGGAATGCCCTATGGAACCCGGTGTCCCTGACTTCGATTCCCGGTTGTGCCTGTGATTCGGTCATTGCTTGAGTTTGTGTCTCTGTGATGTTGTGTTAAAGGGCCGTGTTGTCCCTCCTGTTGTCTCGGGGCTTGTGTTTCTGTGTTTGTTATGCTGTGTCGACACTAGGTCAAATGAGTAGCTGGCACGTCTATGAAGATTGTCACGAGGGAGACAAAGGTGTGCCGGTAGTGGTGCTGGCCACCCACCCACGCGTGTGCCATGCTGGCCTTCATAGGTGCTCACTAACAGCACTTGCCCCCACAGTCTGTTAAGGCTATGAGAGGGATCTATGTCTTTGTCATGCTATGTAATATGTAATGTTGTGTGATGTCATGTTTTCAGTGTTTCTCCTATTTTCCTCCAGGCTTGTATTTGTGTGATGGCGTGTATCGTACATTGCCAACCGTTCTAATCAGAGTTGCAGGAAATGTTGTGTATGATGTTGTGTTGATGTCATGTGATGTCGCGTCAGTCACATCTCCAATGTTCTCCTCAGGGCTTGTATTTGTGTGTGATGTTGCGTGATGTCGTGGTGATGTCATATTGATGCCGGGTCAGTCATATCTACAATGTTATCCTCATGGCTTGTATTATTTTGTGATGTTGCGTGATGTTTTGTTGATGTCATGTGGTCCCTTGTCATATCTCCAATGTTCTCCCCAGGGCTTGGCCGGTCCTGATGGGGCTCCTGGCCCAGTGGGGCCTCAGGGTGTCCGGGTGAGTGGAGGCCACCTGCTATGGATGCACCAGATGCACCCGGCCATTATGAACACGCCTCCACTTTGTGAGAAACACAGACGGACGACGTGGCCACTATGAGCCCATCTCAGCTGCGTGTAACTCACGGATGTAGGGCACGGCCATTATGAACGACATTCCTTGGTGTCACGTGCAGAGGACATGTCCATCACGAACCCCACACCGCTGTGCCATGGCGGAGCCAGGATTTTCAGGTAGAGGGGGCAACCCCTCCAGCAATGAAAAAATGATAGAGGAGTTGTTAGTAATAAGTAAGGACTTGTTAGTGAGTAAAGAGTTGTTAGTAAGGACTTGTCCCTTGCTTTTTATTCGATGCGTGTGCGGCGATGGCGCAGCCATCGATCGAGGTGTCGAATTGGAACCGCGTTGTGTGATCGGCATCGCGCTCGCTGAAGGTGCTGATGCCTTCAGGGAAGTCGTGGACTCTGTATACGCAACTGCGCACAATTCTGAGTCACTTATAACCGCTTTGCCGTTACTTATTGTCAATTATTGACTCAGACTATTGTCCTATCATCTCATAGAGTCCCTGGCACGTAATAATATGCTACACAGTGGCAGTGGGGGTCGCAAAATGCCGATTTATTGCTAATAAACCCCAATGATCCGATAAAAATGAGGGATTTCGATCGGATCATTGGGGGGGGGGGCACGTGCCACCCCACCCCCCCCCCCCCCCCCCCCCCACTGGCTCCGCCAGTGCCGCCGTGGTTATATCAAAAATTTAGACGTCGCCGTTGCGAGCCCATCCAAACTAGACGACTCACACTTTCAAACTATACGGTACACACTTCAAATATATGATACGCACACGTAAAAACTATCCGCACGTGTAAAACTATATGATACACACATTTCAAAGAGGTTCATAATGTTACATCACAAGCAAGGGAAGTGGACTTTATGAAACCCCCCTTGTAAACTGTGTTAAAATCACAAGCACGTGACATGGCCAATATGAACACATCCCATACCCTGCGTTGGGCACGCACGCAGCACGCGGAACTTTATGAACCGCGTGGTCTTCACGTTCCCTTCGTCGGATGGCTTCAACCACACCAACCAACGTCCCGAACAAGCAGCAGAAGAAGAAGATGAGGGAGAGAGAGGGAGAGAGGGAGATAAGGGAGAGTTTTGTGTTGCGCAAGCGATCCGGCGCGCAGCGCACAGGTGCATAACGCGCGGCTCGCGGTCATTGTGTGTCGTTGTGTCGCGTCGTTGTGTTCAGGGCGACGTTGGGAGAGCTGGGCCTCCAGGACCGTCTGCTCCCCCAGGGGCTCCGGTTTGTGACCGTCGTTATTCTCAATCTCTCACCTTTCTGGGGGGGGGGGGGGGGGGTGGGGGGGAAGGCGCTGAACCCCCCCCCCCGGCCCTCGTGGCCTAGTGGTCAGCACACTTCGTGGCTGGTCCAGTGTGTATGGAGTTGACGGTTCAATTCTTACCGCAGCTATGCGGTTTGTGTATATGTGTGTGTGGTTGTTTCTCTGGGCGTTAAAATTGGCACCGGTTAAAAGTAAAAATAAATTCCGACGCTCGCGATGTACGATATGCGCATCGATTTCTGTGGGGTTCTTTTGCGTGTGTCATTGTACGTACACGTAAAACTTAGACAAAGAGATGCAACTTAGACATAGACGTAAATGTTGCGCCCGGTACAAATTCTGCATGAACTTGAATTGTGACAATTGTATAGTATCGTGACGGAGAAAATGTTGACAGGCCTTTATGTTGAGTTTAATTGATGTTATCCAGACTAACTTTGTTTTTTGCGCGCGTGTGTTTTTGCACATTGATGTGTATGTGTGTACACGTGTGTATGTGTGTGTGTGATTTTGCTTGTGTATGCGCACGTGTGCGCGTGTAGCCTCTTGGAAGGCCAGGGCCCCCAGTAAGTATCGCTAAACTATCTCTTTCAGCAACTTGTTTTTTTTTTACGGTGAAATTTCACGGCGATATTTCATGATGAGGAGGATGACGTTATTCTGCTGTTGCTGCTGCTGACGATGAGGATAACGGTGCTGCTGCTGCTGCTGATGATGTGTTTTTTTTGTGCCAGGGCTTGGCGGGTGAGAGGGGCGACCAAGGAAAAGATGGACCCCGTGGTCCCCGAGTGAGTTTATCTCCACTCGGGTCCCTGCATTCATTACTCGTCGCTATTATTCACGAGGCATAGTGCTGTAGGAGTACACTCCGCTTTGTAGTTCGCGCTTAGATGTAGGCTTGTTATTCACTTGACTTAAAGCTTTCCTGAAAGCAGGAATTCATATTCTTTGGGTCTTTCGGTAAAGTCACGTAGATAGATTTTATTTCGATTTAAAGCTTTCGTGACTGCAATGATTCATCTTCTTTGGTTCTTTCGGTAAAGTCACGTAGAATTTATTATTTTATTCTCACGTAGATAGGTTCAAAGAAAATAAATAAAAATCTTCCTGATGATAATAACAAACAAACAAAAATCTTCCTGATGACGAACGCTTGTGTTGCGATCGAAACGTCGTAGTTTTTTGTTATTTTCTTTGAACATATCGACGTGACTTGACCGAAAGACCTAAATAATAGTTGTTATTCACTGTTAGAATTAAGCGCAGTTTTATTTGTTGGAAACGCGCTAAAGGTTAGGCCACCAAATGTTCGAGTTTCAGAAAGTTTGGCCCGAAGTTCCACAGCATTTACAAAAATCTGGATTTTGTCCCCAGCTACAAAATATCTGGGAGTTGTGCTCAACTCGTGAGGACAGGACGGTTCAACTCATGTGTAGGGCTATCTGGGTAGTGGGTGGGGCTGTATGCATAGTGGGTGGAGCTACCCAAGCAGGAGGCAAGGCTACCTGCATGGTAGGAGGGGCTATCCGAGTACAGGGCGGAGCTACCTGCACAGTGGGTGTGGCTACCTGCACTGTGGGTGGGGCTACCTGTATGGTGGGTGGGGCTACCTGCACAGTGGGCGGGGCTGGCATATTAATGGAGTGACCTCTTTGAAGTAGGTGGAGCCAACTGTGGGTGAGGTTTGCGGGTGAGTGGGCGTGCCTTTGCAAACATGGGTGAATCTGGCAGATAAATGGGCTGCGAACTTACGTTGAGCCTCCTAGAAAGTTGGTAGCTTTAATTCATGATTAGATTTATGGTGCAAATTGTATTTTGGCACGATATGTTAATTTGAGTTACCTTATGCACTCTTTTAACTCGTCACCTGATGCATCACCTGTACTGCTTGACATGTCACGTGACGTGACGCCTGTTTTTATCTTGCTGGTGATGCGTTTAGGGTCGTGTTGGCCTCCCTGGGCCCCCTGGACCTCCTGGCCCCATTGGAAAAAGGGTGAGCCCCCTGCCCCCCATCGTCCACCATCACCTCCACCTTCATTGCACTCGAGTCTTAAACTGAGCTGTTGTTATTGATTGTGCAGTGGTATCTGGGTTCAGATTAGGGCTATTAAGCCGGTCTGTTCTGATTTAATAACACTTCACTGTGCGTACAGGCCACAGCAGAGTGTCATGCATCGCCTGCTAAGTTGGAAGATATTCAGACTGCACAGCATCGTGGGAAGAATACCCACAATGCCTTTCATGTCTGAACCAGTGTTCAGTGCTGTCAGTTTCACGTCCAGTCTGATATGCACAGTATGCACCTGTTCTCGCTTACAGCCTGGGCTGTCCCAGATGCCCCATTTGGCCTCGTCGGCCACGCAATGACTGTTGTATTAGCCGAGTGGAGATATTTATTTGAAAAGTGAGCGCATGTTGGTGTTTGTTTAATGTCCGTGTTGCAGGGTCCACCCAGCAATTTGGAACGCGACGGAAGTGGAGTGGGAGTGGTGAGTGAAACTCTTTGAAAACATCTCCCTTCCCAGTCTCATACAGATCGCACTCTAGGCATCCAGTCACGAGAGAACACACTTTATTACGATCTCTCAGAGAGCAGAGCAACCCTTCATGTTCGAGAACACGCCACGGAAGTGGATGTCACAGAGCTGCCCCTGAGAGCTCTTCAAGTGGCGCAATGGTGGCGAGATGTTAACGACCTTGCATGGTATGCAGGAGATCGTAAGTTCGATACCGACCCCTGACGCCTGTATATTTGGAGTTTCCGTGTTCTCGCCGTGGTCGCGTGGATGTTTCTCCGGGTCCTCCGGTTTTTCCCTTCGCATTTAGAATCAACATCCGTTTAGAGTATTTGGCTGCTATGCATTTCCACGTCATTGAGCTATCATTTGTGGCCAGGTCGCTTCTAAAAAAAGATCTATGTAGCTCAGTGGGCCTTACCTTGTGAAATAAAACATAATTTCTGACCTCTGGTCTGCAGAGTAGGGGACAGCACTTTTCCACCTGCCTTGCTGCAGAGAATAATATTCGCTGCAAGAGTTTCAACCAAACCTTATGCTTGTGTTTTTGTTGTAAAGTTACAAATGACTGGGCTAAGGTGAGTGGAATTTTACGTTGTTTGTTCACGTGACCCCTGCAGCCACTAGAGGCGTTAAAGTGCACCACAATGTAAAGTAAAGAATACATCGCTTAAATTTTGACTTCAATCTTTCGTGACTGCAGGAATTCATATTCTTGTTTTTTAGTCGGTAAAGTCACGTAGACAGAAAAAAATATATAATAAAAATGAATCAATTGAAAATAATAAAAGCAAAAGAACCCACGACGTTTCGATCGCAACACAAGCGGTCTTATTATTTTCAATTTATTATTTTATTATTTGTATTTTCTATCTACGTGACTGTAGCGAAAAAAAACCAAGAATATAATACGTAGCTTTTTAAACCAACGAGGCCTAAGGTATCCCTCGGAGGACGCTTCACCAAATGCGACTGGTAGACCTGGTCTGCTGGAGTCGTGGGTGCCGTTTGGCGTTGTGTCACATGCCCACGCCGTTCTTGTGTCTCGCAGTGCCCCATCGAGTGCCCCGCCGGGCTACCCGGGCACCCAGGCCTGCCGGGGTTCAAGGTACGTCTCACTGACTTTGTCTTGTGAAGTGCAGGCCTTCGTAGGAGCTCGCTAAAAGAAGTTGTCCCAGGAGGCTGGAGTTCGTGGACTGGCGGCCTACGGGACAGATGGGGCTTACCGAGAGATCCGGCTCACCCAGATATAAACAGATCAGTGAGATGAAATAAAGTTAAACAATATATCGATTACAGAGAGTTGTAGACAGCAGGTGCCAATTAGCGGTCACTTGCAGAGATTATGACCTCATGGCACGATTTCTGACCTCATAACTTCTGTGCACATGACACTTTGATGTTGAGACATCACATTGACAGCGCGTGGCGCCACCAGCACACACGGAAAATATAGCCGAAGAGATGAGTGTATGTGTGTGTGTGTCAGTGCTACAATTACAGTACTGTGTGTGTACGTGTGTGCACGTGTGTGCAGGTCCGCGCATGTATATGTGTGATAGCATCATGTGTGTGGTGCTAGATAATGTGGAAAACGGCGGTTGTCGTTGTTATAACGGTTTGTTGGCGGTTTGTTTTCGCTTTCTGATCTTGACCACATGGGTTCGATTCCTAGCCACCCATAACGTCAGTGGCACTTTGTTATCTCAACGCGTCCTGGGTCTCCCGTAGGTTGACTCAGCCTTGAATGAGCATATTGTGTGCGGCGTGTAAAAATATCAGCACTGTGGAGACAAAGGCAGCAGCCGGGGATTTGGTGCTGTTCGCACCACCCCCTCGTGCACCGAGGAGACCTTAATAGGTGCTCGCTAACAGCAGTTGGCCCAACATCATCTGGTGCTAAACTGTGGTTCTCTGTGTGTGTTCTGCAGGGCCACAAAGGGTGGAAGGGGGTTGTTGGCGAAGAAGGGAAAATCGGCAGTCGGGTACGTTGCACCGTGTCTGCTCTCAGGTTCATTATTGCGAGGATCGTTAATCAATCGTAAAAAAACATTTTTAGCAATCGTTTTCGGAACCGATTGTCATTGGAATCCATAATGGAATCCGGTGCGGTTTTAGTCCCGATTGAGCCTCATATCAGATACCAGCTGGCAAAAACAAATACACACTTAAAACGTAAAACTGTCAAGAAATGCACATATAAACAGATAGTAGGGAAGGAGTGTTGGTTCAGTGGTTAGCGCACTGTGCTATGAAGCCAGCCGCCCAGAGTTAAATTGCCGGCCACGGATAACATCAGTGGCGAGGAATACATAAACCGATCCTGGAGGTTTTTTTTATGGATGCATGATTGGTGTTCTTTGAAAGTAGTTTATTTTGTTAGGTCATGACCTCAACCCCAGGTCATCAGAATTGGCTTTAAGTGACCCAAAAGTCACATGCGAGTTTACCACCCATCGTTTGGATAAAAACGGTCGATGTTCATGGGTACATTTTTTTCATAGCACATTAACACAATACGTCCTGTTATTCATTATGCAAAAAATAATCAGTTATTTCATTCTGGTGATATCGGTGAAGCAGTATATGTCTCGGTAGCAGCGTGGCTGACTGTCTCGGGCGCCAGTTTTAAACGTAAATCGTTTTCTCGGGAACAAAAATCAGTCGACTGCCACTCGGATATCTTATTGACACCTTGTCGTGTCTCTCAATGAACGGACGATACTTGTGGTTGCTCCACGTTAACGGGGAAGCGTGGAAGAGGAGGCCAAAGTTCCCCATTAGAGGGTCTCTCTCTCTCTGTCTAGAGTCACCTCTTGTGGGATGCTCTTCTACCATGAGTGGCGTGGGCTAGACCTTGGCCTTTAACTGCATGTTCAAAATCAGTCTATTTATACTGGAGGAATCTGATGAGCTATAAAGCTCTTATTCACAAATGTCCAGCGAGAGCGGGTCACAAAGTTACAACAACAAACAAACACACGATAAAAGTGCAAAGAATATGAAAGGTAAGTAAATCACAAAGGATATCTAGGTTTGAAGTTTTAGTGACTGCAGGAATCCATACTTTTTGGTTCTTTCGGTAAAGTCACGTAGGTATAAATTAAAATAAATTAAATCACGACATTTCGATCGCAACACAAGCGTCCGTCATCAGGTGGAACAGATACAGCAGGAGAATTGCTGACATGAATACCCTCACTTTATTTGACCAGGTAAAGCCCACTGAGTTATTAGCTTCTTTTTTCAGAAGCGACCTAGCCACAAATGATAGTTCAACGAAGTGGCTTATTATGTGGAAATGCATAGCAGTCGACTATTCTAATTAACCTGAACGCATGTTTCTACATGACAGGGAGACATGGGTCCAGTCGGAATCATTGGCGACCGGGGCACCGTGGGATTGCAGGTGAGAGCGTCTTTCCATCCCCGTCCTTCCTCGCAGAGGAAGGAGTACTTTCAGATGCGCTTTTGTGGCCGTCTGGAACGCTCTTCTTTCTGATATTAGGAAACCACTGAAACGATGCACTTTTACATCTAGATGGAAAACTAATTTCTGGAGAACGACTTTTTGTGTTTAGTTTGTTGTCTTTCCCCCCACCCACTGCTGCTACCGTCCTCACCGCGGTGGTTATATCGCTGTAGTGACTGCGCTCGTTTGAACTTTGCAGGGAAAGCGTGGGCTACGAGGAAAAACCGGGGAGCCCGGGACGGTCGGAGACCAGGTGAGCCTCACTCGTTAACGGTTGCCACGGTTTCGCTAGATAAGAATTTCTAAAACAATAAGCAAAAAAATCCCAAAATTCATTTAACCGATATTGCTGAAATATCCGCAAATGCTGATACATTTACCTGGAAATTACTCATTTGGGATTACACTCAGCAGCAACATCACCCTCCCCCCCCGCCCCCCCATTGCAAAAACTTGGCAGGACCCTCCTGAAAAAGAGTATTGAGACTCAGTAAGGCTTTACTGCTCTCACCATCATCGCATCAGCTTGGGTAGGGAAACCTGGGAACCCCACCCACTGCTCAGGAGCTGTGTCCACTGCGGCCATCTGGAACGCTCTTCCTTCCGATATTAGGAAGCCACTGGACCTATGCACTTTTAAATTTAAATGGAAAACTCAATTTGTTGAGAACAGATTGTTGTGTTTAGTTTGTTGTCCTTCCCCACACCTCCGCTTCACATGGTTGGCTACGTACGGTGCGAAAGAAGTTCCACATACATACCCAAGCAGAATCAAAATCATAATCTTTATTTATCCTGGAGAAATTCCGATGAGCTATGAAGCCCTTTTCTCACAGATGTCCATTTGGCATGGGTCAGAAAGTTACAACAATCAATCCCCATCCACTATAGAGGACACGCACTCGTATTTATGGATAAAGAGTTGCATGTCCTAGCAACTTTTGTTCCTGTGGCACACACCACGGAAAGTGGAGGAGAGTCAAGGATGTAATTGATGGATTAAAAAAAAAGGATTAGGAAGAAAGAAGAATAATAATAGGAAAGAAGAGAAATTGGTTGGAATAGTGGATAGAGAAACGCGACCAAAGGGTCAGGAAAGATGAGGAGAGAGAGGAAGAGGCTCGTCAAGAGCCTTGACACTGCTGCACGGAACATCGTCTGTTTTCATAGGGGGGGGGAGGGGCCGGATTCAGCGTGGGGGTGGCCATTCAGAAGTCACTTGACATACAGGAGAAGCTGATTTAGATATTTAGTTAGGATGTTTGCTTAAATACCTCAGCAACTCACATCTCATCGGAATTATTCCAATGCCCTGCTGCGGTTCTAGCTTCGGGGGTCCACCAGTTGCAGCTGTTTCTGTGTGGCACAAAGTGAACACTGCACTTATCTATAAAATGGGCATTAGTCTACCAGTAGGGGGATGATGTTGCTCTTGTTTTTTTCCCAATTAAGTGTTTTATTCCATATGGCAAATGTGTTTTTATTTTATTTTCACACGTGTTTATAAATGTATATATTTTATTTTCACACGTGTTTATATAAATGTGTGCGTGTGCATGCATTTGTCTGACAACAGGGCCTCCCTGGAATTCCTGGCCTCCCAGGAATTGCGGGCACACGAGGCCCACTGGTGAGCATCACGTGGATGAATCGAGTCAGGAATGAACACCTAGACATATGACCAAATGAATGAATGAACGAATGCACGGGGCACAAAGTAAGGAGCGGAGATTGAGCTCGAATTAACGAATTAGTTAATCGTCCAGAAAATGCACACGTTAATTAACCAGCAGGTAAATGAGCAAACGAATGAATACAATTAACGAATGGCTGCGTGATTTTGAAACAGCGAATATGGTTGAATGGCGATGTGAGCGAGTAAGTGACGTTAAAGTGATTGAACTTCGGTCCTCAATTGCAGCGAGTTGATGGTCTCAATCCTGGTCGCCAATGGTTGTAAAAAAAACCCATCAATAAATTCCAGCTGTGATGAACTGGACAAAAAAATTGGTTCGGCTGTCATGGCACATATAGTAATTTGAGTGGCATAACGTTGTGGAACTGTGGGTCGCTGGAAGGGGTGGTTTTCGTTTCCAAGTGCACTGCTCTGCAAGAGTTGCGAATTGATTCGCAGCCTTGTGATATGACACCCAGAACACAATCGGGATAAACCTGTGTGCGTGTGTTTTTTTGTTTGTTTTAAATAAGTGAGCGAATGACGTCGAATACCATGGGACGATGTGGCTCAGCTGGCTCGAGGCAGGAATGCGTACGATGGACGCTTGTGCTGCGCCCGAAACGTCGTGATTTACTTTATTTTATTTTATACCTACGTGACTTTACCGAAAGAACCACAGAGTATTAGGAATACGTAGCCAAGCTGTGTGGCCCAGTGTCCTGCGCAGCACGGGAAGGACGAAGCTCCCGAGTCCTTTGGTGAGGAGTGAGCGATGTACCGAGTGAACGGATCCGCGAGCGAGCGCTGATGGGACGTGTGCGTGCATTCTCCACAGGGTGGCGTCGGCCAAAAAGGCTACCATGGCGTAGAGGGCCCACGCGGAGATGTTGTAAGTGGCGGCTTCTTGTGATCCCCACATGGTGCACCCACTGATACACAGTCTTGTCCTTGTCGTGACACACAGTCACACGCAAGGTGGGGGTGGAGTGGTGGTGCGGGTTTTTGGCGCACTGCGCCATGATCCTGGCCACCCGAGTTCGATTCGTGACCGCGACTAGCGTCTGCGGCGAGGAGCGATATTCGACCCGGTTCTGGCTGGTTTGGGCTTATAATAATATAACAGTAATAATAATAATTCAACATTTTATGACCATATTTCTCAAGTTTTTTGTTTTTAAAAAGAGATATTAGAATGCAATGGGCCCTCACCTGATTTAACGAAGGACATCAAAGCGGTCGAAACATAAACTTGCCAATTATAACTCTTGTTTACTTCTCAATAAAGAGGCCTGCATTAAAATGGCTAGATTTATTAACTCGTCACATCCACAGCACAGACCGAAACGTTTAAAATGGGAAAATCTCAGCATCGTCCTCATTCCACATTTTAAATGCACCTCATGCGTTTATGCCTAACAGATGCCCCACAGCAACCGATTACTCTTCGAAGAAATACATGAATAAATACAATACAATATATCATCATCATCATCATCATCATCAACCATGAGCAGTCCACTGCTGGATTAATGCTTGCCCAACCCTTGAACGCGTTCCGTTCCTTGTCTGTTCTTCCGTAATTTGTTGATGAACCATCGGCCATCACTCCATCTAGGGAGCGTGTCCTGCCTTTGACCTATGTATGTTCTCTAATCCACGTGTTCCTCTATCGGTCTCTCAATGCAATTCTAGGAATGAATCTCTCCACGCCTCTTTGCGCACTATTCAGTTTTGCTCCTTGTTGCACATTATTTCTTTATTTTACAATGAACCGACCAAACAATCTCTGCAGTGACGTAGGGAAACACGCTTCTGGCTCCACATGTGCAGCCCGGTGTTCTGAAGGCCTCCACACTTGCTCACGTGTTGTTCTCCTTGTGCTGCAGGGTGTAGAGGGGCCAAGTGGATTGCAAGGGCATCAGGGGGTGAAAGGGCAGTCGGTAAGTCACAACCCTGGGCAGTTCCACGATGTCTGCCGTACATTGCCGACACTTTGCAGATGTGGGGTCAGTCATCACGAGAGAGAAATACTCAAGAAATACCGCTGTGCCGGACATACGTAAAGTACCTTTAATTTTATGATGCGCTTCGCTGGAAAATACAGTTGAAGAACCCTGCTTTCATTTATTATCAAAGGAATCTTCCTCGGAATTCTTCGGCTCTACGGTGTTTCTTCTTTATCTGGGTTGTAGGGTGTAGCCGGGAGCTTCTTCAGGAACTGATTTAAAGTTCTCTCAGCACGTGGACCGAAATGTCGGATGCTGCGCCATGAGCAACGCATGGTGGCGCAGCTCAAAGACACGTTGCGGCATCTCGACCACGGAACCCTACGCGTTCGCGTTAACGCCCGCTCTTTTGTTTTTGTTTCAGGGCATTAATGGTGGGGATGCACGAGATGGAATTCCTGGCAAGAATGGAGAAAAGGTTTGTTGTCCAGATGCACGCGCTCGCGCTTTGTGTGTGTCTGTGTGTTACTGGATATGGAGGAGGCTCGTGAAGGACGCTGCTACTGGGCAGTTGGAGGCAGTCGCCCTCCAACAACAACGGGCGGCAGAGGAGCGACGCTCACAACAACGAGTGGAGCACCCGACGCTCACAACAACGAGCGGAGCACCAGGCGGCTAAAATGGAATAAGTTGGCACAGTAGGGGGCACAGCTGGGTACATCTGCCAGTCATCTCAGTCAGCCAGCCCATGGCATCTGGGTCTGTCCCGTGACCTCCTGTCAGCCAGTGTTCGACACATCACATGGCCTCAAAGTCCACCTGGCCTGGCACAGGCACCGTGGTTGGTAACTTCACCGTCACTTCGTGGAGAATGGCGGGTGTTGTTGTTACAGGATATTTCAAGAATATATTTTTTTGTGCTGTGCCAGCCTTCACAGGTGCTCGCTAACAGCACTTGCTCCTACAGTCTGTTAAGGCTACATGGGGGATCTTTGCAACGGGATAGGACAACGATGTCTATATGTAGAACTCTCCACCAGCAGCAGCAGCAGCAGGGCAACTCTGCACAACATCCTCCTCCTCCTCCTCTCTACACCAAGGAGTCAGAACTGTGGTCACTGCCACGCGTCGTTGTCTCCGTGGCAACCGCCGCCGCTTTGAACGTGGCCACCATCCCCACTGAAGGCCTCTGGCCTCTCCCGCCTGGCTCTCGAGCAGCACTGCGTTCGGCTTCGCGTCTCAGTCACGGTCATTTACTGTGTGCCCGTGAAATATTGTGTCTGCCTCATGAATCGCATTTTTATTATTGAATGAGGTCCTTTCTGGGTTAAGCTGTACTTTTCCGTTAAAAGTAAGCAATGTGGGGAGCAGAGTGGAGTGAATGCAACTGACCCCCTATTTAAGGATGTTCCCTTGCTATGCCTCAACATTTGCCTCATCTCTAGGGTTGCCACCTATGACGTACGACACATTCGGGGACAATTCATGGGAAGAGAATGAATATCCCACAAAGCCGGAAGAGGGGAGAATTGCATGCAAATGCACTTTCTTGAGTGGTGATCATTATTATCATCATTCGTATGCAACTGATACAAAAAAAATAATTGTAATGTTCCTGGGCGACTTAGAGATTCCCCAGGATGGCTGCTGCATCCTCAACAAGAGGAGGATCCTGGGAAAACCAGAAGAGGTGGCGACCCTAAGTTTGACGCCACGTGTCATTGTCACAATGTTCTGTTTTGTGTTGGCAGGGCGATGCTGGGCGCCCAGGTGTCCCTGGGGAGAGGGGCCCCGGAGGAATCCCGGTAACGTCATCGTCATCATCTTTGGCGCGGTCATCATCATCATCGTCGTCGTCATCATTGCCGGCATCATCATCATCGTCTTCATAACGATCATTTGCATAAAATACTTCATAGTGATTTTCTGCTCAAATTAGCATTTTGAGGTGGTGCTCATCTCCTGTTTCAAGCCCCTGAGCCAGTGGTGGCAATTCCACATTCCCATGGCAGGGTGAGTGTATGTATAATAAATAGATAATGACTGTTCTTACCTTACTATTTGCCATCTTTTTCAGGGTGTACAAGGCCCCAATGGTATCAAGGGAAACACCGGGATTCAGGTAAAAGGAGATCGAACAAAATCCGGTTGGTTCTGCGTTCGCAGGCGTCAACGCGTAGATCATCGCACGGCGAGGCTCGCGGTGCCCTCCGGGGGGTCGACCAATTGGCACGACCCTTCGTTGACGACACGGCTGAAGCGCTGATTTAACAGCGGCCGTAGGTTTATATGGGAGGTAAGCTCAAGTTGGCATGGTAGGGGGCACAGCTGCTGGTGCATCTGCCAGTCATCTCAGTCAGTCAACCCATGGCACCTGGGTCTGTCCCGTGTCATTACCTCCTGTCTGCAGCGATACTTCACGTGCCTTCAAAGTGCACCTGGCCTGGCACAGGCGCCGTGGAGACGTCACAGTCACTTAGTGGCGAACGGCGGGTATTGTTGTTGAAGCTCAAGACTAGTTTTGTCTCAGCAGGTGAGAACTCAAGAGGTTAGAATAGTCTCATTTGTAAGAGGTCCGTGCAGGAGACGTGATGAAGAGAAGCCTCGCAGAATCTCAGCTCAGAGCTGTCCCTGGCTCGGTTGAGTGTGTGTGTGAGAGTGGTGTATTGTAGTGGTTAGCGCACTGCGCTTTGAACACAGTGACCCGAGTTCAATTTCCCCTCACGGCCAACATCGGTAGCGGGTATCTGAACCAGATTCTGGGGCCTACCCTAGATCGAATCGGCCTTTAATGAGTACCCACTGCAGTGTTTAAATATCAACATTGGGAAGACAAAGGCGGCCGGCCGGGTGTGGTGTTGTGGCCGCTCACCATCTCGTGTGCCGTGCCGACCTCCGTAGGTGCAACTCGCGAACAGTACTTGCCCCAACGGTCTGTGAAGGCTATACGGGGGATCTTTGCCTTTGTGTGGAGCGGCTAACGATGATGCGTGGCGCGTGTACAGGGCGACCCAGGACCCATGGGTGGCATGGGGCCTCAGGGCATCCAGGGTGTCGCGGTACGTACCGTCGCCAATTGACGACGACAATACGAACATTCACGAGTCTCTGTTGCTCCTCTATGTCGTTTTATAATGTTGTTAACGAGCCTTTGTCGTTCGCTGTATTTTTGTAGATAGTGCGACGGGAACTTTGTTTCCTCGCTGCAATTTGCAAAATAAAACAAAAAACAATCGTTGGCCCAAGGTGGAGGAGAAAACTAAGCGGCCATAGAAACCGGTTCAGAGAACCGAACGGAATAGAAAAAAAATGTGCGTTTTGAGGCGGGTTTCAAGCTCAGCCGCTTTCTCCGAATTACGAGCAACTCTGGGGCAAAGTATTTCCAGTGTCGTGAGCGAGTCTTTGTTGGTCACCTCTGCTCCTTCAATTCGGCTGGCTTCCAGTTTTCGACCGCTGTCTTTTCAAACACCTGGCATCCTCGTATTTCCTGATCCTGATTCTTGTCTCTCTCATCTCCTTCCATGTCTCCTCATCGTTCCCAATCTTCTCTCTGTCTCTTTCTGTTCCTCCTACTGCCTGTGCCCAATCCCGCTTTCGGCCCTTCTCCCTCCATGCACCCCTCCGCTGGAATAATAAACTTCCCCTGCACATTAAGCATTTCCCAGTGCCGGATTAAGCGAGTGCAGGGCCTGTAGCATATGTTATAAAGGGGTACTAAATTAACAATAAAAAACACCTAAATATTAAAACACACATTTTTTACTTACATAGTAAAGTAATTGTATTTTTTCATTTGCTATACAGCCAGATAATACGACAAATCGCTAACCTTAAACACCCAGTCGTTCATAAAAGTTGAAGGCGGTATAGTGCTATAGTAATAGAGCAAGTGCAGAATCACTGAACCGATATTGATAGCTTGTAAGCATTTAACGCAGGGCCCTTGAAAGTGCGGGGCCCGTAGCATATGTAGCAGTGACGTGCGGTGAGGTCAATGGCTGGGGAGGCACTGGCTCGTTTCAGAGCCAGATTCACACACTGGGGAGGCGTGGCCTCACGGAGGGGGCGTGGCCTCACGGAGGGGGCGTGTCCTCACATGAGGGGGGCGTGTTAGACACCTCCCCCTCAGTGAGGCAGATGTGATAGCTGCCTCCCCTGGTGCTTTTTCATTGCAGTTTTATGACGAGACCAGCGAGCCTAAATATCTTTATACACATACGTGAAAAATAAGTTACCTGGAGTATGGAAGGCGAGGACATGAAATGGAGGGGTCTACAAACATTACATTGGTGACATACTGAGATAGTAACAGGCACGCGCTTATTGCCCGTGCTACATCCAGTTACTGAGGGGTTGCGCAATCAGAGGGGAGGCTGAGCTCGTCGCTGCCTCGCCTCTCATCTCTTCCTGTATTTGCAGCGGAGCTCCGCAAATTTTGGCGATTTTGACTATAAAAACGATTGGAATCGTACAGAAATGACATTTATAACACAGATCAGTGGAAAAATCTTAATATTTATTTTATTTGATTCTTCTTCTTTTTTTCGTAACAGCTATTACCATTGGAGTATGACAGGTGAGGCTCTGCCTCCCCTGCCTCCCCTGACCGCACGTCCCTGATATGTAGCTACTTTTGCAATGAGGATAATCCGGCCACTGGCAGTTCCTCCTCCTTAACCCTCTTCCGTTCCTCTCCATTGCCCATTCTCTTTCCTCCCCTCACCCCTCCACTCATTCCCGTCTCTCTCCTATCCCTTTGCGATCCCTAAGTACCCCTCTATCGCTGTCACTCATTCCTCAATCCTTGTACGCCCCTGTCAACGACATCATTCTATTCTGTTTTGTAAATGAGATGTTAACGAGCCTTTTTTGGCCGCTTTGTAATGGGTAAGCGGTTGTTAACGGAGTCTCTCTTGGTCGCTGTGTAATGTATAAATGTTGTTAACAAGTCTTTGTTGAAACTTGATTTGGAGCCTTCGTGACTGCAGGAATAACTTTTTTGTTATTTCGGTAAAGTCACGTAGAAAGAAATTAAATTAAATAATGGAATACGACGTTTCGATTGCAACACAAGCAATCGTCATCAGGTACGAATGAATGAGAAAAAAACAAACCTAGTAAACTTGGAAATACAATGCAATACAACACAGAGAGTCGGCTAACCTAACAGTCAACACCCTACCTGGTTGATAACGTTCTTCCAAATGTAGCAATCTTTGGAAGAACGTAATCAACCAGGTAGGGTGTTGACTGTTATGTTAGCCGACTCTCTGTGTTGTATTGCATAATATTTCTAAGTTTACTAGGTTTGTTTTTTCTCATTCATTCGTACCTGATGATGATTGCTTGTGTTGCAATCGAAACATCATATTCCATCATCAAATTTATTTTCTTTCTACGTGACTTTACCGAAATAACAAAAAAGTAAGTCTTTGTTGGTCGTTGTGTTTTGTATAAATATTGTTAACGAGTCTTTGTCGTTCACTGTGTAATGTGTAAGTGTTGTTAACGAGTCTTTGTGGATCTGTTCGCAGGGAGATCAAGGAGACGCTGGGGACATTGGTCCTGTTGGCGGCAGGGGTCCTGCTGTAAGTGAAAAGGCGTCCGTGTACACTTGTAATTCAGTGCCCGATTGAAATATCAATACAAATGTTTATGTTTTTCAATTGTACTGAAGTTGGTTGATTCGAATGAGAAAGCTCATCACAATCCAGTAGAGGAACCCTTGCCTTGTCCTATATAGACCATCGTCTCATCAGATACAGACACCTCATCCCGTTCAAGTTTTAGCCAATTTAAATCAAACACGGAGTTGTTTAACCCATCATGTGTCGGTCATGGGAGTTATTTGCGCATACTTCAACACACTGGTCAGTGCGGGAAGGTGAAGGTGGAGAGCATGGACACGAAAGCATATAAAGTACATTACAACAATGTATTCTGATGCACTGCCCTCTACTGTCCACCCACTTCACCCCTCAGCCTATAACAACTTGCCATGCATTGCAGACGCCAACCTTAAGTACTGTCCAGGTTCAAAACCTGCTTAGCTTTCGAGATCTGACAGGTTCGAGCGCGCTGCAGGTTTCTGATGTAGCTCTCCAGTGCATTTTCGGGTTTTTACCGTTTGCCGTTTGGCACGATGTCCGACGTTTCGCCACCACATCCCGACGAGCTGGATGTCCGAAACGTCGGACATGGTTCCGGGCGCCACAAATCAAAAACACAAACACAACAGGGCACTACACGCGTCCGTGCCGACGGCGCTCTTACCAGGCAGGGCGCTGTGTGTCGTTACAGGGCCGGCCCGGGCAACTGGGCCCCATTGGGCCTCCAGGAGAGCCAGGCGTACAGGTGAGATGGCATCATCGTTGGTATTATTATTGTTGTTACTCTCGTGAACATGTCGGGTCGGATCTGTGTTGCCATACGCTGTGGTTCATTCCGTTTGCTTTTAAGGCCAGGTAAAATACAATCCTGTTGATATGACAAGCATTCATTTCTTTTGCCGGAGACCTGGGTGAAATGAATGCTTTGTTAAGAGTAGAGGTTCAAGTGCCACGTATGAAGACGCAGAATGAAACATCATGACTACGAAATGTTCTCGAGTGGAACGAAGCTTTTAAACAAAACAAATCTCAGCAACAAAGTGAATGTTTCTAGTTAAACCACTGCACAGGTGTTGGTTCCTCGTGGAGCGTAGAGCACCAAAGCTGCACTGCTTTCCCAAGCCACCTGTGCATTGTGATGTTTATTATTACTGAAGAAAATGCGATGACGTTTTTAATTCCCCTTTTGTTTTATTTTCATTTATCAACCAGGGTCCCTTGGGTGACCCTGGAGTGCTGGGCTTGCCCGGAGCTCCCGGACCCCTCGGCATGAAGGGTCACAAGGTGAGAATTCCCACAGTGCTTTGCTTCAGTGCAGTGTCTCTCGGTGTTTGTGTCCTATTTAGCGCTGACCATGATATTACTCAAGACCTTAGCATTAGACCAGTGTTTTACTGGTAGGAACCTCCTGGTTACTACACCAGCAGCCCACAGGGGATTATTGTGTCCGTCCGTCGTGCATCCAAAAATGGGAGGGGAGGGGCTGGGTGGGGAGGGGAGGGTGGGGAGGGGCTGGGTGGGGAGGAGCTGGTCACCCCGTGGTGCCCTTATAAAACTCAACGTTTAACCGACTCACGCCGGCTTGTGCCCGCCCTCACAGTCGGGCATATTTGCGGAATACACCACGCCGCCGTTGACCCTGGCCATTGACCGAGCAACCCAACGTTCCTACCAGCTCCCTCCGCAGGAATGTGTTTCATTGCAAGGCCCGTGGGCCACTGGCGGCCTCTGGTGGCCTTCAGTGCGGCCCCTGACAATACACAAAAGTGAAAAAACGCCTTTCCGGCGGTGTGGGCGTCCCTCACGCTGATGTCTTATCGGCAAAAGTGCCTCCCTGCTGAAATTTAGTGAAGAACACTGCATTAGATACTCCCAGTTGCATCCGATTGTTCAAATTACTTAAGTACTCAATTCGTTGTCTTCCACAGCTTCTTCAGCGCGGTGTCATCAGCGGGTTAATTACTGCTGGGGAATTCTGGGTAAATCGATGATGTAGCGTCGAGAGCTGCCTGTGTAGTGGAAGCCCTTCTTGCCTACCTCTGCAGCCCAGCGACTAGTGCAGGGTTTGGCAAACCTGCGGCTCTGGAGCCGCATGCGGCTCTTTAAGGGCTGCTTTGTGACGTTACTTATTAAGGGCCACAGTCTCGTATTCACTCGCGTTGTGGGTCTTCTAATAGCAAATTTTTTTTCTACCGAATTCGAAAAAAATGTCTCTTCTTGTTATTTTGGTTGCTGACCCTTGAACTAGCGATTGAACAAAAGACCGTTTCTGAAGTCGGTGTTAGCGCTTGAATAGGCCTTATAAAACTTTGAAATGACAGGACGTGATTAAAAGTCGATGAGTCTCTCTCAAAGGGTGATGATGCTTATGCCCGTGTCGAGAAGGCTAGGCCAAAGCTTATCGGTTTAAATCCTGGACTTTCCGGAAAGTAGAGATTAAATTGAGTTCTCAGGTATAGCGATTCCATAGGCCCAAGTGGTCATCAATGAGTGCATGAAAAGACATTACAGAACAAAAGATTTGCTCTGTGGCACGGTTGCTCATTATGCAGGTCTTAGAAATTAAAGGGGGGAAGCAAATGTCAAAGAAATATTAATTTAGTGTATTTTCAAATGTAAAGCTCTAATCCTTTTTTTCCAGGGAGGACGAGGAAATGGCGGCCAAAAGGGAGACCCTGTGAGTCGTTTCTATTGCTAATGTTCATATTTAATTTCCATAATAATAATTATTTTCAAAGTTAGGATTGTTATTATTGTTACGGTTGTAATCCTAACATCTGCCTTACAATACGTATTTTCCTCAATATTTTGTTAATATGATAGCTTATGAAACATGGATGCGTGGTAAATGATTAAATGCTGCATGACTCATTTTTGTAATGTGGTGTGATAATGGCTGCACGATGTATAATCTCTTTTGTAAGAATAATGAGAAGTGTATATGTGGTAAAATGGTAAAATAATATTTCATCGTGGTATGATGGTAATGTTGATGTGCGACATATAGGCTGTTTTCCTTAGGCATGACTGAGTGTAGTTCTTCAATGAAAGTTGCAATCTCAAGTATATTCTTAACATTCAATTTGCCACTTTAATTAACACGTTAAAAACTGTCAACTGACCGAATGATCGAGTGACAATATAACAACAACAATGCATCTCTTGCCTGCGGTCAGGGTTTGGACGGAGGCTCCGGCGTCAGTGGGGATGACGGCGGTAAGGTGAGAGGAACTCACCGGCAACTCGCGCGAAGAACCTCGCCGATGGTGGTGGCTACGGCTGAAACGAGCTGCGCGCGGCAACAAAAAAACACCTGCCTTTATATCGCGTCTCGAAATGTGACCGCGCCTCGAGACGCTGAAGAAACAAACGGTGATGGGTCGTAGAGAGAGAGAGAGAGATCACCAAGACGACA
The DNA here is from genome assembly GCF_048934315.1 of Petromyzon marinus. Taxonomy (NCBI): domain Eukaryota; kingdom Metazoa; phylum Chordata; class Hyperoartia; order Petromyzontiformes; family Petromyzontidae; genus Petromyzon; species Petromyzon marinus. The sequence continues at coordinate 8,058,361 of NC_133709.1, read as the reverse complement.
ATTCCTGCAAATCCGTAGTGCTCTTATTCTCCGGACGTTTCGATGGCCAAATCCTGAGGCCTTTTAGCTTCCCTCCGGTCCACACATCGCTTCCCTCGGGTTCGCTGCTCGCTCAGGAGGTCCCAACGAACGCACATGCTGTCCGCTTCTGCAGTAGCAGAGGAAACTAGCCTGGTTGCCGCTCCGACTGCCCCCCTTAAATTCTGCTACAAATGCCTTATTAAATGCCCGTGGTCTATGCAACTCAAGTGAAACGCTCCCTTCCTGTGTAACATTCTTGCTACTCCATCGGCTGTTTTGACCGGGTCGCCATTTGAAAAAGATCTTGTTAACTCAGTGGCCCTGACCTGATGTAAAATAAATCCCCACCGCCATCGTGAATGTTGTGAAGAGAGACCGTGGGCATACGTGTTGATTTAATTGTGCGGGCACTGTAAGAATCAAGCCCCACTTCCTGACTGCGCGTGGGATTTGGGTTTGAGCTGCGTGGGATTAAGCCGGGTTCTCAAGTGTATCGAGTTGATGGTGCCAGCCCACTGGACCGATGACTGCGGACAAAAAAAAAGAGCATTAAGTTAAATGTTTTTTTGTTGCTTAATTTAGCTCGCAGAAATAAGGCAGCAATATTATTGACGAATGTGTTGCTTTGTTCGGTGTTTTGTGCTTGTGCACCGCTGCCAATACAGTGTCACCAAAATGATTGGTAAATTACGAAGATCACTTGAAGGGATCTCAGAAGTAGTTCTGTGATCTCTGCCTCCACGGGCCATTCTCAAACACACAGGGTATGTACTGCTCTGAGAGAGCTCGTTGTGGATTCTTCGATGGGTGGCATTGCCTCTTGACATGGCATCGATAGCACGACTAGGATAACTTGGCTGAGGGGTGGGGGTGGGGGGAGGAAACGACAGGATTACAGTAATTCCTCGATATACGAAGTAGATGCCTTCCCAGGAGTTTCGTTCATGTATTGAAAACTCGTATATTGAATAACTTATAACATTGATACGGAGAACGCGTTCCCAGCCTTCGTAACGTACAATTTCATACCATAAAGACTTCATAGCCGACTCTGCAAATTCGTAAACAAAGCCCATTTATATTGAAAATAATATATTTGATACTGCACAATATAAAAATAAAAAAACTGACTCAAATAAAAGAAACAGTGTAAAGAATCAATATCTTATTATAATTGCAGTCCCATTTATATCATACTCTGGATGAATACATGTATTATTTATCTCAGTGTATGAATTTATTACTTTAACGCTTTCTTTTTTTAGCTTTCTGTGTAAAATAATGGAAAGCAATCCAAAGATTCGTTATCTGCCGAAACGTTGTTTTTATCGAATATACGCATATCGAGGTGTTTGCTGTAGGTGACAGCGGGACATCTAGGACTGTTAGGGGAAAACAATTAAAATCACGCGCGCTGTGAAGTGAATACCAAGAACTCCAGCCACGACGACGACGACGACTCTTGGTTACGGCCGTCACGTGCACAGACAACGAGCCGGCGACGCGCAACAGATCGGCCTCCTGATCGATTAAACTCCTTCCTTTTTGCTTTTCACTCTCGCAGGGACCCGTGGGAGACAAAGGCCAAAAGGGGGCGGTGAGTTTTTTGAGAATTGCATTCACCGCACGCACACTTTTTGTTAAAGAGCGTTCACGTTCAGTAGTGTGGCCGCCCACTGACACTCGATTCACAGTCGACTGCAGCCAGAGCACCGTTGTGGCTGGACCTCGTAATCCATTCACTGGGTTTCCATCCAGAAGTCGGAGAAAGAACTCGGCTTGAATGAATGAATGTCGATATGTTTGTCAATTCACTGATGAAGGCCTCACTAAACCCATGCTGTGTCGATCGTGGGGTAACTGCTGCTGCGCGACGAACCCTGGCGACCCGAGTTCGATTCCCAGCCACGGCTAACATCAGGGGCGATTGATAACTGAACAGCTCTTGGCTCTCTCCCGCTTACTTCACCAACCCATACTGAGCGTTGTGGTGAAGTATGGTTAAACATAATCCGCACGTTCTCTCGAGAGGCCTTCTTCCAGCAGTGAATTGACAATGGACATAATATCAGTGTAAATAATATTGTTACATTTGTAGGTGCTGAGTGGATTGTTGCTTCGTGTGATCCCGAGAGATGGTGACGTCTTGGGGAGACCTTCATCCAACTGTGGATTGATCATCAATGATGATGAAGATTTTTTAAAAAGTTGTTTTTATTAAACAAGAGCCGGTACAATGCACGAGTGACGGGGAGAGAGGGCACAGCTATTCTACTAAGGACAAACTGGAGGCCAGGTGCCCACGTGGCAGGGGAAAGGGGATGACGATGATGATTCATGATATCTGTGTAATCGCTTGTCTGGTTTGTGTACCTCCCTGCACGTCTTTTCTTGCTGGCCCCCCTCCCCTTCTCACCACCTTCCTCCTGTCTCATTAACGCAATCAGCCGGGGCCCCTGGGTGAGATGGGCCCTGGAGGAGCCAACGGGCCCCGTGGGGAGCTGGGTCCGGAGGGGAGGCCCGGGTCTCAAGGCAAGACGGGCACCGAGGGGGAGCCTGGGGTCCCCGGACGCTCGGGCCGACCGGGGCCTCCCGTGAGTGATGCACGTGAGGACTGTGACCTGCCGGCCCGTTGTCATCTTCCACAAGTCACTGCGGCGTGACCGGTTTATCGCCCTGGCATCCACGAGGGTCGATGCGTTTTTAATCTCGATTAGTATAGCTTCTTTCCCCGCCGCTGGTCTCGCGCTGCAAGCTGCTGGTTTCGTGCCGGTAATGCGTACAAGCGACTAACGAAACAGATGCCACGACAAGTACTGTACCGGCGAGGGAAAGCAACTTGTAGGCAGATCAGAATAAGCATTTGGAAAATCTGAATAAAAGTTGTGCAGCCAACCCTTCCTGCCAAATTGAGGTTGTAAAGTTTAGTTTTTTGTTCTTTCACTTTTGCGCACTCCTTCGTTCATTCCCCGCCCCGCCACAGGGCCCGATCTCCAGCGAGCAGAGAATCCGCGAGCTGTGTACACGCATGATGACCGGTGAGTGTGCCCAGCAGCCTGCACCAGGCGATACCCACGAAAGCAATGGCACTGTTCTGTTTTCATTAATGTTAGCTTTGTAATTTTTTTGTTCACATTTCCCATCCGTTTTCAAGTTCTACCGCATGTCGTTGGGCACCATGTCCAACATTTCGCGTTACGTGCCGTGAGCTTTCAATTCGGTTCACGAAGAAGCACGTGGAGCGAAACGTGAGGCGTCGTGCCGAACAACACTGAGCGGTACAGCCATAAGACACGATGGGACGGCGATAAACGTCCTTTCTCTCACTACCCCCCACCACCCGTCGCCCCCTACACCCGGCCCTGCACCAGACCAGGTGGCCCATCTCTCCTCTAGCCTGCAGCGACGTGAGCTTGGAATGCCAGGCTTACCTGGGCCCGCTGGCCCTCCTGGGCCGCCCGGCGACATGGGAGCCACCGGCCTGCAGGGCCCACGTGGCCCGCCCGGCCTCAAGGGACCTTGGGGCATCATGGGAGACACAGGGCCCAAGGGTGAGATGGCCAAGGAACGTGTTGTTTGCACACAAATGTGGTGGGGCGTTTAGTCCCGTGTGTGTTTATGGTTAGGGTGCATGTGTAGTGCTTAGGCCATTGTTTAAACTATCAGACCTAAGTTTAAGCCAGTAGAGATGTTATATTTCTGCCAGTATGCATACTGGTAAGAAACAAAGCAGATGTGTATGACATACCGGTGAGAATATCAGTGAAACATAACCCAAAAATTAATCCTGGCTGAAAATCCCCCAAAACAAAACCTAAAAAACTACAAGTACATTTTAGAATTACGCTTAAATGTTAATGCTTTGTTGTGTGTACACGTGTGCATGTGCCCAGGTGAACTGGGCACTACTGGCGACAAAGGATCTGTAGGAAAGGCCATTAAAGGCGCTGTGGGAGATCCAGGTCCTCAAGGTAAGGGTGGTTGTTGCACGGGCGGAGGAATCAATGAGTGGAGTTCATGAGAACAATAACCATGGTCGTAGTGATGGAAAAGTGATGAAGTGAGCTAATATTTCATAAATCCGGGGCTCACTCTGTGGCACCCCCAGGTGTTCCGGGCCCTGAGGGCGTGAGCCGGAATGGACGAGATGGGGCAGTGGGCGACCCTGGCGATCCGGGACGGGTCGGACTTCAAGGGTCATCCGGTGCGGCCGGGACGGCCGGAATCTGCGACAACTCGGCGTGCGTGCCCCAGGGGCCGCCATTTATCATCATCAGCAGCAACAAGAACCACGGCAGCGGGAAGAGCAAGAAACGACGTCACGCAGCGCCGCGTCACACCCGGTCATCGCACTTGGCGTAGACGTGCGACCCTTGAACCCTGCGCCCCGCACGGCCAGACCCCAATGACCCCATGAGCTCAGCACGAACGGCCGCCCCTCTCACGTGACCTCTGCCCTCCCCTTTTCATATTCCTTCTGGCTTGCCTTCATCACAAGCACTGCTGATTATTCCACTGCAATATTACTCTCCTCCACATTTTTCCTACTTCCCTCCTTGACTTATTTCCCAAATTGTCTCTCCTGTCCCGCCCGTGCTCATCGAGTATTCCCCTCCACCATCTCGTTTCCTCCCCTCAGTCTTCTCCCTTCTTTTTTTGTCGTGCTCTGTGTTCTCCCGATGCATGAGCACGTCCCGTAGAAATTGGAGAATTCCCAAGCGTGGGAGAGCGGTTGCGGTGATGGTGAATGCTTCACGCTCAGCGGGAAGAGAAGGTGATGGATGCAAGGACAGCGGCGGGGATTCTCAAGATTTTTCTTTTTTTATAAAGCAATGGTCACGATGGGTTTTTTTCACACACTGACCAGTAAGCTGTGAGTAAACGTTTCCCGTCAACCCAAATATTAGTGACAACTGTGAGATGTTAAGCCTATGACCCCCTAAAGAGTTTACTTAATTGCTCTCCGATGCATTGTCAAGGTATACCAAGTTACAACCGGAAAATGTATCGAGAGCTCTACAGCACAACCGCTAAAAGATACGCAGTACTAAGAGTTTACTTTGCTAGAACCCTCATTTTTTTCACTCCTATGATCTACACACACGCACAGTGAAGTAATCAGCTTTCCTGTTTGGTGCTATACTCGTGTATATTGTTAATACTGAAGTATTGATTTGTTAAGGAACGATGGCTTGATGTGTTGAAAATTTCTGGATTCGAGGTGGCCCTGGTGGCTCAGGGAGGCTGACACTACAGCCCTCATCAGAGCACTGAGCCAGCATCATGGAGACGCTGGGTTCAACTCCCGGGTCTCCCAGCCGAGATTAACGCAGGCTCTCAAGTGGAGGCGCTTAATTGGTTTAGCCCCGTCATCGCAATGGCGCAAATTTTTTTTTATGTTTTGGGTTTTTACGTTTAATTTGGTCGCGCCCAGCACTTGTGAGGGCTTCGAGTAACAGAAGATGGGCACAAGGCAAATCATTTACATCCGTGTGGTTGAAGGCACCGTGCGGAGTGGTGGTGGTTTATTAAAACTTTTCAAGGAAGGCAATTGGAATATTCCTGAAGTTGGAACGTGACTGACATCAATAACAAAGCCCCAGAATGGGTTTGCCATGTACCTCGCCACTGATAATGCGTTTTGGGCCTTTAAATTGGTGACGAAATTACATTTTATTTGAAATGTAATGGATAAAATGTATTAACTTGGAAATCGCCTGTATGCTAATTAGTGCCTTGTGGGGTTTTAAATAAAAAAGTGTTACATGTGGACTAAGAACATTTGAGATGTCCTGAAGGATTCCTCTGTGGACACTTACCCTGATTTTGCAGACTTGAGCACATTTTTCCTTTATATTTTGTGTTTGTCCTACTTGGGGACCTTGACCTTGGTCCCGAGTAGGAAAATGGTAAAGTTCTTCTTTGGTTCTTTCGGTAAAGTCACGTAGAATGAGAATAAAATAATAAAATAAGACAATTAAATTCTCACGACGTTTCGGCCACAACACAAGTAGCCTTCTTCAGGTGAAGGAACAAAACTGTCGGGACGACAGAGCTTCAATTTGAAGCTCTGTCGTCCCGACAGTTTTCTCATTCTACGTGACTTTACCAAAAGAACCAAAGAAGAAAAAACCAAGAATATAGTTGCAGATACTATAACCAGAGAAGAGGTGGTGGACGCTCTGGGGAGCATGAACCATCACAAGGCAGTGGTTCCAGATGAGATTCCAATTGATGTTTAAATTAATAAGAAAATGTCAGATGCATACAGAGAGAGTACATTGGTTCCCATCCTTAAAGGGAAAGGTGACGTACAAGAGTGTGGGAGTTACAGAGGAATAGCATTGAGCCACACCAAGAAACTCTGGGAAAGGATCATAGAAAGGAGATTGAGGAAGCTGGTGGATATTGGCGAGTCAGTTTGTATTCAGACAGGCAAGGTCAACAATGGATGCAATCTCTATGGCAGTGACAGAGATGAGGATGTTGCGGTGGATGTTGAGTTTTCCAAGGAAGAACAGGGTGAAAAATGTAGTGAGAGGAAGACTCAAGGTGGTAGAAAGCACAGAGAAAATGAGAGAGAAAAGGCTGGTGCGGTTCGGACATGGTGAGAGACAGGAAAATTACGTGGGTCAGAAGGTGCAAATGATGCAAGTGGATGGAAACAGATCAAGGGGAAAGCAGAGGAAGAGGTGGGGTGATGTGGTGCGATCGGACATGGTGGCCCGAGGAGCGGAAAGAGAAGATGGTGCAGGACAGGGCAGGATGGAGGTTGGCAAGGACACCGGACCCCACATGAGTCGGACAAACGTGTGGAAAAAGATATTAATCTCTATGCAAGTCTATATCTTACACCACAGACTACACAGTAACCGCCTTTTTTGATCGTTTAAGTCTCAGGGTGAGTCTGTATCTCAAACCATGGATCCCACATAGCCATGCCACTGCCCGCTTCAATCATTCACTGGCAGCGTTTGAGATGTTCACCAGGCGAATCCTGAAGCTGTCCACTGGCTGACTCATTAAACCTAAACTTCTATAAACTGTTTTTTTTATTTTACCAGGGAAGGCCCACTGAGCTATATAGCTCTCTTTCAGAAGCGACCTGACCACAAATGATAGCGCAACGAAGTGGCTTATCATTTTGAAATTTAAAGCAGTCAAATACTCTAAACGCATGTTTCTAAATGTGGAGGGAAAAAACTGGAGGACCCGGAGAAAAATTAACAGGGGGAGAACATGCAAACTCCAAATATACAGGCATCAGGGTCGGGGTTGAACCCACGACCTGCTTTCTACCAGGTGAGGTGGTTAACATCTCTGCATCATGGCGAGATGCTAACCGCCTCTTGCCATACAAACCAAGAAGACCGTTGGAACGCCTGTGGTGGGTTTAAAAAAAGGAACTTAGGACTCGCTAAGCGGTGATTGAGTGTGTTGACAAATAGGCCACTGAGTATACCACAGGTTGGTTTAATACGGGTTTTCTCTTGTGTTGAAATGTTAAAGTAGGCTACTAAGTTCTATAACAGGCATGTACCAGTTGTCTCCCCCCGGTCATTCAATTTTCATGATTCAGGGCCACTATTCAATTAATGAATCACGTTTCTTTTAGTCTGGTATTTTGCCATCTCCTTTATTTACAATGTTTTTTTTTTAATCCTTCTCATTTCCAGTTGTTTGCTCCGTTAGCTTAAATGTCACATTAGCATACAATGTGCATATAATTTGAATACATAATTCTTACGCGATTCTATGCACGTATCATAAGCATAAGAATATATTTTAATGTTTAATTGATGCATTGGTACATGCCTGTTATATAACAAATTTGACATGTTCCAATAACGGTGCATAATTTATTCTCATAACCGCGTGGGACAGTGGGTTGGTGAAGACCAATTCTTGCCGCCATTATCTCCCCAGTGCTAATGTTGACACGCATGACACCAAGTACTTAATTTAGGCTGCGTCAACTTAAAGGAGGCCCAAGCCGCATATCAATTACCCACTTGTGATGATGAAGGGTATCAAGGCCCCATGGGTGGAGTTTGCGGGGGGGGGGGGCCCGGGGAGCCGATGCTCCCAATCTGGACACCTTTATTATTTTCAGTAGTTTACAATTAAGATTATAATATATTTATAATAAACCCGCGATTTCTAATGTGAGGGACAAAGCGAACCCCTAGCCCCCCCTCCCCCCAAATAAAGAGGTTAAAATTCCACCTATGCTTGGCTCCCTAATACTTGGAAGCTGCATTGGCATGCAAAGACAAAACTTGCTCTGTGCAGCCTTTAATAGACCACTGGGGCTATTAGCGAGCATCCATTAAGGCCGCTAAAGCATTCAAGGGCTACGTGGGGCGAGGACCAGGCAGGCCACCTTTGTCTCCTCTGTGCTGATTTTTAGACACTGCACCAGGTACTCGTTTAATGTTGAGTCGAGCTAGAGGGAGACTCATCCCTGGTTCAAGTATTCGCAACTGATGTTAGCTATAGCCGGGAATCAAACCCATATCACCTGAAGGCCGCTTGTGTTGTGGCCAAAACGTCGTGAGAATTTTATTTTATCAATTTATTATTTTATTCTCATTCTACGTGACTTTACCGAAAGAACCAAAGAAGATGAATCCTTGCAGTCACGAAAGCTTTAAATCGAAATGGTAAAGTTCACAATTTATTTTCACCCATGAAAAAATCAACATTAACCCCTTTCGTTTTTGGTCCAACAAAAATTGTAAACGTGGAACGATGTACCGTGGTGCGTCGAGAGGACTCGAAACTTGGGAATGCGATTTAAGGGCTCAAAATTCAGAATGTATCATTGTAGTCAACCATTAATTCTATTCAGCACCCTTCCAAAACCTCCGTATAGATTGTGCCAAATTTCATCCTTCTGTTCCTTCTAAAACACTAGATTTTCAGTCAGTCACTCATATCGATTAACACGCATGGTTATGCAACAGGCCTTACAGAGCCTTCAATTGATGTTTACCGATTTAGACTAACACTGGAAAAATACACGTAATATCAGTAGACTTCCAGTCCTCACACCACTTGACTTTAATAAAGGGTCCATTGACTAACGTTAGTCTCATCCACTACCACAGGGGTCCCCAACCCCCGGCCCGTGGACCGGTTCCGGTCCGTGGCCTGTTAGGAACCGGGCCGCACCGGAGCTAAGTCCGCACGTGGCCCACCCATTATTTGATTTACCACTTCCGTCCGCGCCTCTTTCCCGCATTGCGCACTTGTCTCAGTGTTGGTAAGCCCACAAGCTAACCCTAGTAGCCAAAATGAGTAAAAAAACAAACGTCGCTGGAGAGCTTCTTTGAAAAGGGGGAAAGACCCAATAATGAACCGCCCCCACCCCCCCCCCAGTCCGTGAAAAAAATTGTCTTCCACGAAACCGGTCCCTGGTGCCAAAAAGGTTGGGGACCGCTGCCCTAACACACACCTATGAAATGGTGTAGCGCCCACCAGCAAGTGCATTTCACCCGCACCAGAAATGCTCATTGACCAACAGAACCCGAAATGATGGCCCATCCACTTAACTATACTTCCACATAGATCTAATTTGCAGTGTAATTCTAGATTTTTAGCGTTCGTGACTGCAAAGATTCATACTCTTTGGTTTTTTCGGTAAAGTCACGTAGGTTAAATAAATGAAAACTAAATTAAATCACGTTTCGGAGGCAACACAAGCTTCCGTTTTCAGGTGGAACAGTCACAGCAAAATAGCTGTATCAATTACAAATAACCTCGTATACATAAAATGGGCTAAGCCCAACACACACTTTTTTTCGGGGGGGGAGTTTCAATGAAGAATTGCTTAAAGTGAACTTTTAATTTAATAAAACACAAATGCCATCATAGTTTGAAAGTTGTCTTTGTTGCCACTGACAATATACAGGAACAATGAGACCCCAACAAAAAAAATCATTTCAATTGAGGTACAGGGTTAACCACGTTTTTCAGTACGAGTAGTTTACTAATGGCAGTTATTACAAAAAGAAAACTTTAAAATAGGAAATACATATTACTAATTACAAAAGTACAATTTGCAATAAGCCTGCTAGTTCTGATGGTCATGTTTATTTGGCCCGTGCTTTTCAAACAGACATTGACTGGTTGAACCCAATTAAAAACCCCTTTTACATTGTCTTGTTAAATCTAATTGCTTCACGATGCAATTAGGTCTTTAGGTCATCGCTTAGATGAGATTGTGGCCAATAGACATTTAACGATTCATCAATACGTCTATCAAGTTGAATCTTACTCGCAGTACACGCATTGAATCATGTAATAAATCGGTTTCAATTTGTATATGCGGTGTGTTGGGAGAACTGGTGCAGGTTCCCGTGCTGCGGTATGAACCTGGTGGCCTAAGTTCGTTCACCCGCCACAGCAACATCGGTGGCGGAGTGGTATCTGAAATGTTAACTGGCATCCCCCCTTTGGTCACATCATCCTCAACATGTATACCTGACAAGAATCAGTGCTGGGGAGTCAGAGGCGGCCAGGCGTTGTGCTGGCCACACCATCATCCCGCTGTGCGCCGTGCACGCGAACAGCATTTTCCTCAACACCGAGGCTACACGTGTGATTTGTCAAGATATTTTTCAACGGTTATGGTGGTGGTGGTTGTGTGCATTGCTGGGATTGGACTGTTGCACAGAAAACGTGGCGCCATTTGCTGAAAATTCATTTTCAGAATACAGCTACACAAAGAATGTTTCACTTCAAGCGACACAGCAACAAAGGTGCACGAGACACTAACCAGCAGGCACAGTTTGTCCGGTAAACAATCTTCCGTTTACTAAAGGTCCACCAATACTGTTGCAAGGTGACGACTCGCAAATTAAAACCTCTTCCCCTCTCCTTGTGGTGAAGCCTCTTAATTAAGCTGGCGGATGAGCTGGTTTATGTCGTCCCCGCGGTCACCCGTGGGGCCGGTTTCGGACTCCTGGCCGCCCTTGCTGAGGCGCGAGTGCCGCGCCACCGACAGTATCATGGGCTGCAGGAAGAAGGCGGCCGTGCGGAAGTTCTTGCCAAGCGTGAAGATCTCGTGGATCACATCCTCCAGGCACACCATGCCATGCTTGCCTGCGCGAGCGCGCACACACACCCACCGTCGATCGTCACTAATCACGCCTTTCCGTTTTCATGCAATTTGTATTCATATAGCATCCTAGTGCGACAGCCACCTCAAAACACTGTACATCTTCACTGTGGCTTGTTACATTACAATTTGTATGTATACATCCATAAATTCATCCGACTGGCACCAGCAAATAATTATATAACTAATTATATTGCAAATTTGGTTGTATCCCTTCATCATACCGCCTCAAGACAGGCATAAAAACGTGGTTCCAAGCAATTTTCTAAATGAGCATGGCTTATAAGGGTATGTGTGGCTGAATGTTGTACGATTGTAAAGTGCTGTGTGATGATTACAATGGATATGGACAAAGTGACTTGGAATGGTTCTAACGGAGGGGGAAATATAAATGTGAATGATCGTTATTAACTTATTGGAAGACAGCAGGACACGTAGACCAAGATCCCCGTATTGCTTACAAAGACTATAAGATATAAGAGGAAGTGCTATTAGTGAGCACACAGACTCATATACACACGCACACGAGGAAACGAGTGTGGTGGGGCGGGAGTATTACCCAGGCGGTCTTCAATCATGGCGTTGTCGGTGAGAGGGCATAACTTTCCGTTCACCTTGGTCTGTCCCCGCTTCAAGATCAGCTCACGCACAGACTTCAGGTTTGGGTAGCTGGTGAGATTCAACACAAACACACCCAGTTTGACATACAAGCACGTGGCGTGGCCGGAATTAATCTACACAAGCTAGCTCAGTGGGCAAGGGCATGAGTGGACCACAACGCGACCTGGCCACCGAATACCTAATTTCCATAGACAGCAAACTCAAGTTGACTTGAGCAGATCTGAGTAGGCCCGATTTTTCCTAGAACTCCAGTGTATGGACAACTCCCGTTGTGTCAGTCCAAATTTTATAAATGACTCGCATATCACTTGATCATCAGCCCCTACAGGCAGACTAATGCTGACCAGTGCTGCGTTTGTGACGAGCGTTCAATGCATCCCTCACAGGACAGCTGCCACCAGGGGTCCCCTGCTGCAGACAGCCGCAATGTGCGGTGCATGGGAGGTGCGGTATAAATATTAAGTTATGAGGATGGCGATAGGCAAGGGAGGGATTTTCATCTTACCCCCACGCGATGAAGGGCTCCACCTGGCGCAGCATGTGCAGCGACGTCTTGCCAAGTTTGATGAAAACGCCCGAGAAGATGCGGCTCAGACGCAGCAATTGCAGGCAGCGCTGCGCCTTATAACTGCACGCGTTGGAACTGTGAAGGAAAAGATAGTTAATTGCTGATGATCAGAGGCATTGGATAGTGCTGCAATGCCTGAATGTTATCGACTCATCATCGGCTATGATCGTTCCACTGCTGGATAATGGCCTCCGCAATCAATCATCCCTAACAGCGCCGATTCAATCAATCATAATTTCCACCCCCGCCCCGAAACATAACCTATCATATAATTTTGCTTCGAGGGCAGCTTCACCGATGAATGGGCCTTACCAGGTGAAATAAAAAAAAAAGTTTTAGTTGGGAATGTTTGAGTTCTACTTTTAATACACACACACAAATACGCATCTACAAAGACAAATATACTGGGGTGGCACTTTTCCAGCAGTGGACTGACAAAAAATTCCACACGTACATTATTTGAGAAAGGAAGCAGAGAGAGCTGTCTACGCAGCGGCAGCTCCCGCACATGCACGTTGAACTTATTTCGCATCGGAGTTGCGAGGGAAGGACAACTTGACACAAAAAGCAGTTCCAAAATAAATTAATTTAAAAAAATTTGCATCCGCGTCGTCACCTGCGCACGCGCACGGCGAAGACGAGCCGTGGCTCTGCGGGCGGTGTGAGGTGGGGCCCCGGTTTGCACTCCAGCCGCCTCAGACGCACATCGTCGCGCTGCTTTTTTCGGCTGTCGCGCAGAAACTGCTCCGCGCGCTTAAACTTGATCTTGCGCTCGGTCTTCGAGCCCTGAGGAGAGGGGTTGTGGAGGTGAGCAAGGATGAGCGAGGACGAGCAGACGCTGAACGTGGACGCTGTGAAACCGTCAAGTATTGTGGGTGTTTACGCTTGGTAAAGTGGATGTAAAAAAACAACCCCTGCAATTAATACTACCACGTGCACGGGTAGGTCAAAATAAGAATTTTAACAATATTAGTCCTGTGTACTGACAGTAGTCAACCTGCAGTGCGAATGGACTAATGGCCACGGGAGGTAATGACAGGGGAGTCAGCTTGCAATGCGAGTGGACTGATCGACAACAGGAGTGTGGCCAGAGGACAAAAGAGGACAGTAAAGTCTGCTGGTAGAGCGAGCGGTCTAGAACCAGCGAGAAGGTCCGAGAATGGGGGCGTGGCCTCAGACTGTATATAAGGGAAATGCGCGGGAGGCTCGGGGATGTTGCAGTGGGGTCTCACCGGAGCACATGGCTCCTTGAATAAAGAAACCATCTCAAGACAAGTGCGTCCAAGTCGCCATTTACACCTGTATCAATCGAGTGCTGAATGAAAGCCTCCCCATGCCACCGATGGTCGTGGGTGGCCGCTTGGCCACACACTTCACCATGTTCGCCAGTGTGCGTTGGTGAAGGTTGGGCACAACCCATGACCAGTTCAGATATCACTCGCCACCGATGTTAACGGTGGCCACGAACATTAAAGTTAAGTCACTGGGTCATTGGGTGCCAATTTCATAACCTCAAATTAATTCCTCTAAGTCGAACCGAGCTGTAAATGCTGCGCTTTGGAGACTGGGTCGGTGGATTACACACATTATGTATAGACACCCACATTAAAGGCTACAATTTTTTCAGTACAGGACGGCACAGCAAACCGGTTATCGATTCGTAAGTATTCCCAGCTGGATCCTTCTTTAAGGTATTGAGACTCAGTGGAGCACCCTTCGGATAAAGATCACAGCATAATAATCGTAATGTTAAATATCATTAATAGTCAAGGCTGTTGCTGAAGTTTACCTTCCTCTGTTGTAAATTGCGCTTCTTCTGTGTTTCCTTGATGGCCTGGTAAGCTTTCCGCTTCTTCAGCAGGTTCTCAGGTACTTTGGGCAGCCTCTTCACTTCTCTGCACAAATCAGAAACACATGTTCATAGAATTGTAATGTATAACGACTTATTGTTAGTAGCTCAGCTGATTTGAGAGTATATTGAGTTTATTGATAACATTGAAGTAGGAATAGGTTTTACCCTTTTAACTGGCACAAAAACTGACACCTTTATTCAAGGCATCATGTTTGCAATAACCACAACACAAGCAGTCAAAATTCAAACAAAAAAGACAACTCTGATAATATGCACTATCCTTGAATTTGATTGGTCCACACCCGTGACGGCTTTTCTTAGAGCCTAGTCGTCTCGGGTGTGGACCAATCAAATTCAAGGACAGTGCATATTATTATCAGAGTTGTCTTTTTTGTTTGCATTTTGACTGCTTGTGTTGTGGTTATTGCAAACATGATGCCTTGAATAAAGGTGTCAGTTTTTGTGCCAGTTAAAAGGGTAAAACCTATTCCTATATCTTGTTACTGGCAAAGGAGGTGTCATAATGTAAACATTGAAGTAGTTTATATTTTAGTTTTTTCTCAGTTTACTATATGGTATTCATTATATAGTGTAGTGTATACCCAGTTACTTTATGTTAATAGCTCAACTTATTGAAGAATATATTGAGTGTATTTATTACATTGATGTAGTTTATACTTAGTTCTTTCACATCGGCTTATTGTATGACAGTTGGGTAGTTGCAGTTCTTTAGCGTCAATATAATAAATGCCTCTGTTGATATGTAAACTCTGACTTTAACATAGCTACTTCCGTGACAGTTACATGCTAATCCCTCACACTAACATCATGCTAATCTCCCAGTTACATGGTAATTTATTACTTTAACACCCTGCTAATCCAACACATTAACATAGATACTTCAATGCTAAGTTCTTCTGTTGATATGTAAACTCATTTGTCAAGGCGCTCTGCTCCTCCCACCCAGCTTAAAAGACGCTGCCAAGCTTAGCAGTGGTCATTGAAGCGCTGTCGTCCCGACAGTTCTGTTCCTTCACCTGAAGAAGGCTACTTGTGTTGTGGCCGAAACGTCGTGAGAATTTTATTTGATTAAGTTTCATTTGATCATTTTATTTACATTCTACGTGACTTTACCGAAAGAACCAAGAAGATGAATCCCTGCAGTCACGAAAGCTTTAAATCAAAATTCCTACAGTTACTTGCGCGAACAACAAAGCACAACAAAGTGTACAGGCCTGCTCGCCTTGCACCACACACCTAGGGCAGCCTCATCGCCGAAGCTCTGCATTGGGATGCACCGGCAATTCCACTACTTATGATGAGCGTTCGTCTCCAGTGGAATACCCACCACGAATGCGAAGGGATCACTCCCAAAGCTCCGCACAGACAACGGGAAATGCAATATTTGGAGTATCACTATCTCAGGGGTCCGGCAGCCAAAATAACAAGAATTAAAGCTTTCATGACTGCATAAATTACTCAATGAGTAAAATAACACACCCATGTTTTCAAATTCGGTAAAAACTCAATATTTCAAGAGCTGCAATGCACCGTGGTGAATACGAGACGATGGCCCCTTAAGAAATACGGCTCCGGAACGCTGGTTACCGACCCCCTGCAATATATCTCCTCGATAACCACACCACGACGTCGTTAAAAGGCCGGGTTTTTAACACGTGTCGCGAGCGTGGAAGATCCCGCGTGAGCAAAAGTTGCATCGCTTCACCGAGAGGTGCAGTAAACTATAGCCAGCCACTGTTGTCCCGCACGTCTACGAAACCACGTCTATGCTCTCCAACGCCTTCTATTACACCCGCACGGCGTCGTGAAGTATGGTCAAACACAAACAACCCACCCCACGGACTCGGCACGGTTGTGGCGGACAAAAACGGGCCCGTCCGCGTACAGTAACCGCCGAGCACGCAACCGGACGCCCGTGTTTAAGACATTTAAGCACACGAAAAAAACCCTCCATAACCCGATAAATAAATTAATAGACGTGGTATTTAACTACAGCACAGGTTAATCGACGTTGTATGATCGATGTTCGTGAAGGATGGCGATAGATTGGAAGAAGGGGAGGGCAATGATTGTCCGCATGAAGCGGCCACTTACTCTGACTCCGCCATGGCTGCTCGAGGAGGAGGGTGCCGGTCGTGACGTCACGAGCGAGGTGCGGGACGACGGAAGCCCGCGATGTTCATGAAACGCGTTCTCACAATCTATTTATTTATACTGGAGGAATCCGATGATCTGTCAAGCTCTTTTTTTCCCCACGGATGTCCAGCAGGGGCGGGTCACATCGTTATATATATAATACAAAAGCCATCATAGGAGTGAATAGTTTTAGGAAAGGTAAACAAAACGCTTAACAAATAGAACGCAATTATTTCTAACCCCACCGTGCTAAACGGAGTTTGCGGGGTAAAGACAACAAAACTGAACACAAAATGCATTTCGAAAGAAATGCGTTTTCAATCTAGACGATTTTAAAGGGCTATATTCTTGTTTTTTTCGGTAAAGTCACGTAAATAGAAAAACATAATATTTAAAAAAATCTAATAAAAATGATAAAATACAATAAAAATAATAAAAAAGTAAATAAAAACTTGAAAGTAATAAATCTTGATTTTAAGCTTTCGTGACTGCAGGAATTCATACTCTTTGGTTCTTTCGGTAAAGTCACGTAGGAAGAATAATAATAGATCACGACGTTTCGATCGCAACACAAGCAATCGTCCTCAGGTGGGACAACCACAGCTAGCCTACTTCACCAGTTTTTCCCTTGCTGTGGTTGTCCCACCTGATGAAGACCGCTTGTGTCGCGATCGAATCGTCGTGATCTATTATTTTTCTACCTACGTGACTTTACGGAAAGAACCAAAGAGTATGAAAGTAATAAAAACCAAAAAACCCACGACGTTTCGATCGCAACACAAGCGGTCTTCATCAGGCGGAGAGAAAAGAGGGGGGGGGGAGGGGCAAGCCTCCAAATAAGCCTCCAAATGAAGCTGCTTATACGGGTTCCAAAGTGAGCTTGTGCCCCGCAAACAACATGGGCGGGGCAGCCAGGAGTAGACAATGGGGGGGAGGAACCAGAGACAATGGGAGAGAGAGGGGGTGGGGTAGAGATGGGGGGGGGTAGAGATGGGGTAGGGGGCATTGCACCTAGCTACACCCATCCACACTGCTGACGGTACAGGTTGACAAGTAAACACAAATCATGACTCCAAAGTGGTCGATGACATCTTTCCAATGATTGCTGAGTTTAAAACCGTCGTCTCGCTTGAAATTGTGTCTGTATAGATGGATGGATTCGTGAACGAATTTTTGTTGAACGAATCTTTGTTGATTTTAAGGGCATCGCTCCAGTGGCTTCCTGACACCAGAAGAGCGTTCCAGACGGCCGCCTACAGGAGACACTGTGGTGTTAGCCATCGACCGCATCGGATGCCCGACATCTCCTTCATACGCGGAGAATGAAAAAGAAACCAAAAGCCGCAGGTTGTGCGACTGTGGCCGTGCAACCCAAATTATGGACCGAATAGTAAACCAATCCCTCCCCCCTTGAAGACACTGGTGGTGGAATCATCAACCGCATGAGACAAATTCAAAGGTCCATGCGCACATTCCTCCCCCCTTGAAGACAATGGTGGTGGACTCATCAACCGCATGAGACAAATTCAAAAGTCCATGCGCACGTCTCTCCCGTAATGAAAAAAACTAGAGACAAGAAGCCACGGGACCTTTGGACTGTGGGCCATGTCACCCCACAAATGTCACCCCACAACTATGGCCATTATAGTAAACCACCGTGGTCTGCGCTCCTTCAACGGAGGAGGAACAGCAAAACGACACGAAACTTCTTCTCTCTCCTGAAGCCCTCTCGTTTTCGCCAGCAGACCTCGACATATGCATTTAAGCGCCTGAACATAATTGAATAATTTGGTAATGCTGCTGCGTAGCGGTGTACGAGGACAAATAACTAAAACAATAATCGTAAAAAAAACAGCGTGGCCTTCCATCAAAGGAAAACAAATAATTTAATAGGCGATGTTTCGGGAAATGGTCCTACTTCATATTACATGGTGGTCCAGATGTCTTGTGACCCCAAATTAACTGACTCCTAACATTTTTTGAAATGTTTCTTACATTACGTTACGTATACAAAATAAATATTTTATTATTATTAAATGGACGTCACAAGACATGTGGATCATCCTGTACCCAAGCACCCAATTACCAATGTTAACCAAATACCCTCAATGTCGTCTATTTAAGCGGTTTCACTTTATGTTGGACAACTTTTGTCTTCTGTGAAAACCAAAAAAAATCATACATTCACTGCCAATTAAACGACTACAGTACTGAGAGTTTAAAGCGTCGTTTTTAAAAAAAAACGCGAAGTACATCGAGCCGCGGCGCTACCCGTAGCTAGCGTTGCCGTGCTACCATGGCAACGCGATGTTTACACAGAGGCGGGAGCGAGGCCGCATGGGTTACACTTTGTGTTTTTTTAAAAAGAAGATTAAACCCTAAAGGGCGTTATCTCAGCCGCGATAAACTACAACGAAAATTACATCGGCATTAGAAGAAGACGCCTTCAACGATGGTCCTCAGTGAGTATGCGCACGGCGCTCGCGATTGACGCGGCTGGGGCCAGCCCCTTCCCTTCAGTGAGCCTCGCGTGGAATTTATCGCCGAGTTTAAGCCGAGTGCTTTGTAAATTTGGTGGCCAACTGAGGCGCGTTGTCGTTTTAACGTTTTAACGCTTTACAACTAAGGCTGAAAGGCCTAACTAACTCAAGCGGAGCCGTGGTGCAGAGGTCAGCGCAAATGTGCAATCAACCAGGCCACCTGAGTTTGGATTCCAGGCCACGGCTAAAATCAGTAGCGAGGGCTGCACCTGTCCCATTAAAACAAAAAAAACCTTTGGGGGCGTCCATAAATGACGTCACGCACCTGGTGGGGGGGATGGGTCAGACATTTGTGACGTCACATCAAAATGCGCAACTTTAAATAAATATAAACAACACGTTCTACTTCATTAAATAGACTTTTTGATAAATGTTTTCAACCTACAACATCAGAGTGCAGCGGCGCATTAAATACGCACTACAATGACAATAGTTTTAAAGCGATTTGAAGCCGTGTTTAATTTTTTTGACGTCATTTATGGACGGCCCATTTTACGAAACCAAAAGAACCATACATTCCAGTGACTTCTACATTCAGCTGGGTCTCACGTTGAAAAGTTGGGACACAGAATCGCTTGCCAATCGCGGGTCGCTTGCATAGACTCCCCCAGCCTCAAGGGGGCGCACCCTTCGTGCTGTGGGGTGGGACAAAGGTGACTGTGTCGAGAATGGCACACTCGTGATGTGAGCAGCGGAGTGGGCTTGTAGCGCTTTGGGGTAAGTCAGCGGTGGCTATCCCATGGATAGACCCCCCCCACCACCACCACCAGCCCGCAGCGCCACAGTAATGTGGAATTTCCACCGCTGTCTCGGGAAATTGCTGACTTTTTTGGTGCGCTTTCCGTCACCTTTAGCGTCACAAGGCACGGAAGCCGAATGACGGGGATCTTCATTAGGTGGTTAGTGCGAGATTTCAGCCAAATGTGGGATTGTTCGGCCGACCACCGCCCTGCGATAGACCCTCGACGAGTTTCGCGCTTTGATGTGTTGTTGGCTTGGACCGCATGTTATACGGCATAATGTCCGACGTTTCTCTCCATGTGCTGGTTAATCTTCAGCCTGGCTAATCCGGACACGATTAGTTTTAGGGATAACTGCTCATCCAAATGGCATTGACAAGTTTGGTATTGCATTGTTCTGCGAGTGTGGCAACAATGCTGCTGTGTTAAGCTGGGGAGCGGTAGCGTAGTGGTTCGCACTGCCATACGAACCCGGCGACGATTATATGAACCGCGGTCCTGAGCATCACCTGAGCACACCTAGGTCGATTCAGCCTCAAATGAGTACCTGGTGCGATATGTACATGTCGCCACTAGGGAGACAAAGGCGGCCGGGCGTGGTTGCTGCCCCCCCCCCCCCCCGCCTTGTGTGCTGTGCCGGCAAGCAGCACTTTTCCCCAACAGTCTGTTGAGGCTATACGAGGGTGAACTTTGTCGCAGTCACCGAGGCGCTGGTGCGAAGCCGTGCGGAGCACAACAATGGAGAGCTCTTCTCCCTGGAGGAGCTGTCCCTGCACCAGCAGCAGATCGAGCGGCTGCAGCACCTGGACGTGTGGTGTCGCCACCTCAAGACGCTCTACCTGCACAACAACGTCATCCCGCGCATCGGCACGGACACACACGCGCACAGCACATGGCAATAACAGTGAAGGCCTCCCCGCACGCCGTGTCAGTCGTGTGGAGGTTGTTTGTCCATATGTTTGAATCGTGTAAGCCAGTGCTTCGTTGGTAAAGGGATGGAGTTCCCAGGACCGGTTTAGATTTCACTCGCTGCCGATGTTCGCCATCAGGTTTGAGTGAGTGCGCTATGCACTCCCGCCAACACTCTACACTTAAACACAAATTAAAACACAAGCTCGCAAATAACAAGATCAGTTGCTGTACTAGTACAATGCTCAAACATCTACACTCCCAGACTTACGAAATCCATTTTGACCAACGTGGTTAAGTATAGACAAATAACCCGCACCCAGCAGTGGACTGACCAAAGGGCTGTACATATACTGGATATACATAATGTATTTACAATTGCATAGCACTCTGGTCAACTCGCCAACATTAACGTCGCTTTGTATATCTTGACACTATTCTAAAACCAACGCTTGTGTTAAGTTGTTGTGAGCTGTGCTGCGTTGCGCTGTGTTATGCAGAAAACCTGAGCCGGCTCAAGGAGCTGGAGTATATCAACCTGGCTCTCAACAATGTGGAGCGAATTGAGAACCTGCAGGGTGAGAGAGGCCACCACAGTGCGGTCCGCTGTCCGTTATCCAGCGGAGACTCCATTGAAATTCATTATCTATTTAGGGTGACGTATGTATGTATGTATGTTAAACTTATTTTGCACATACGTAGCCAACCGTGATAATCGGAGGTGCGGGGGAAGGACAACGGACTAACCACAAAAAGCAGTTTTAAAGAAATGGGTTTTCAATCGAGATTTAAAAGTGCATAGCTCCAGTGGCTTCCTAATATCGGAAGAGCGTTCCAGACGGCCGCAGAAGCGAATCTGAAAGCACGCAATGCAGTGCCCATCTTTGTTCGATGGCTAGCCAAAAGCCGCTGCAGTTAATCACATTTGTTATTTTAATGATAATATAAGTTGTGGCTGATTTGAAAATACAATAAAGCCTTGGATTGCGAGCATAATTCGTTCCGGAAACGTGTTTGTAATCCAAAGCACTCGTATATCAGTTGTGATCACGTGACGCTTGGCAGACAAAGCGTATACGTACTACTCGTATTGCAAGACTTCGCTCTTTTATCAAATTAATATTTATTTAAAATTTTTGTTCGTCTTGCAAAACACTCGCAGACCAAGTTACTCGCAATCCAAGGTTTTACTGTACTTTGATTTTACTTGGGGTCACAATTTTATGCATGGCTAAAATTGCGTCCTCAAATTCTGACAATTCATTGCGGTTTGTTTTTTAGAGGTGGAGTTTAATCGTTGTCTTGAAAATAAAGGTGAAAAGGTATAGATTCAGCCTTGTAACTTCCTCCTCAAACCACTGCTGGCGGGGAAGGGCCTTTACTAGAGGGAACTCTAAGTGAGCCCCACTCGAGGGTGTTTGGGCCTACTCTTCCACGGTGACCTGACATCTTGGAGAAGATGGGAGTGCCCACATTTTATTGCACCATTTTACCTCACCATGCGTGACTGTGGGGTGTACCCATTTATATTTATGGAAGGACTGAGGTGCGGAGGTCGAAGAAACTTGCCCCATTGTTAAGAAACTGCCATGCCAGGAAATTAAACCAATGACCTCTGGACTCCTATCAGAGTATGCAGAAATATATTCCTCAAAGTAACTTTCTGGTGGGTGTCTCTCCTGAGTGTTGGGAGTATTTAAGTACTGGTAGTCACTGACTACTCTTGCATCTACCACTCTCCTTCTTGACTCCCTGCTGGGCCCATCATGGCAGGGTGCGAGTCTCTGCAGAAGCTGGACCTGACGGTGAACTTTGTGGGTGAGCTGAGCAGCGTGGAGACGTTGCGCCACAATCCTCTCCTGGAAGAGCTCTTCCTGGTGGGAAATCCCTGCGCTGACTTCGAAGGCTACCGCCCCTATGTGGTGGCAACGCTGCCACAGCTCAAGGTCCCCATTTTAGTTTCTCCTGCTTTTTTGCTAATTTATCCCGATTGTGCTATCGCCGTCAAGCCATGAAACCAAAGTATTCGGATCTCTCGCAGAGCAGTGCAAGAAAAAACCTTGTGAAAGTATGGCCCTGATGGCCATCTACGCCTGTACTAACCCATATCCATACCGCCCTCATCCCTAATTTTACATCCCCTCACTCCCTGTTGCTTTCTTTTCCCATTTGCCAAACTCCGCTCTCTCCCGTCTTCCCGCCTCAATTTTGACCCCCTCCTGTCCCTCACCGGTCCTGGTGTGTGGCTGCAGCGTCTGGACGGGCAGGAGATTGAGCGCTCGGAGCGGATCCGGGCGCACCAGGAGTTGGAGTGGACGCGGCGCCGCGTGCTCGAGCAAGAAGCCGAGTACCTGGCTCGGCGCGCCCAGCAGAAGCTCTCCTACGCCGGGTAAACACGTTCATGGCAACGGCACAGCCAAACGGCGGTCGCACATTTACGGCACTGCTTCGTAGCAGTGTAACAACTCACCGTCCACCACTCGCTGATTTGTCCTAATTCGGTGGGGGCATGTAACGATTCGGCAATTGTTAGGGTCGCGATCTCATTCAAGATGTTTTCTTTTTATGGTAATGTGTACTGTCTTTTTTTTGCGTTGTGTCTTGTGTTTGAACTGTCTTGTTTCGTTTCATAAGCCAAAATGGTGACATTTGCATATAATTTACATTAATTAATCTGTTCTTACATGCACAATTCGATACGTATAATGTGCTTTTAGATATTCTGAGTAGTGACATGTGTACTCCTTTACAATGCCAGTTCAGACAGGTTCAGCTATCACCTGCCACTGATGGTAGCCGTGGCTGGAAATAAAACTATGGTATCCTGCTTTAGAGTGCTGCATGCCAAAACCAATGCACCACTGCTTCATTCAATATAATGTCTGCTTCAAGTAAATGATTTGCTTGTCAGTATGCTTAATGCCAAACCAGTTTGCAGAGTTGATTGCTGGATCTATGTCCACGACAGCCACCCGTTAAATTATGTGAAGAGTTGTATCAAAACGTGTTTGTTGCCTTCTGCAGACGCGATTTTACATATCCAGCAATGGTGTTCACATCGCATAAAACAAATTGCGGTGGTTTCACAACCTACGTCTCTTATTTGAAAGTTACAATTTTCGAAACTCTGGTATGAAACTACCACACAATTTGTCCTCTCTTGCGAATGGCAGGGTTTTAACTTCATGGCAAATGGTGTGCTTCAATGATCGCAACACTTTGTTGAAAAAAAGGTTATGTGTGTGATTATGTGAATTGATCCGGAAACTCCATGGCCACTGCCGGTCGTGGGAACTGCCAGTCCAGGTTGAAATTTGTAAGCTGCAGGATGGCTGTGTTGTGAGTTTGTGGTTGTTGCGATTCTAGGTTTCACGTGTGCTACCTATGTACAGTGCTCTGTTCAATTGTGCTTCTTAATTATGTTGGCGCTTTACGATTTAACATTTGTGAGGCGTGATATCAAGAAATAAATAAATAAACAATTGTGACCGTTTGACACGGTGTTAATTGTTTGGCACCTGGCGTTGATGGCTTTCAGGAACCGGTATTAATTGTTTAATTCCTCCATGCTGTCCTTGCAGACAGGAAAACGATGATGAGACCCGGAGGCAAGATCCGAACGGGAGTGTGGAATCGAACCAGAGATTCTGGGAAGAAGAGACGGAGTTCACACCCGAATCCCGAATGGAAACACACCGGCACTTGGAGGAAAGCCGCAAAACCAGGGAGGGGAACAGGTGTGAAAGCGTGCATGGCGTAGTGGTTAGTGAGTGCACTGTGGTACGAACCTGGTGTCCTGGGTTCGATTCCCGGCCACATCTAATATCAGAGGGAAATCATATCTGGGACTTGTTTAGCTAGGCCGACTCAACCCTAAACGAGTACCGGTTTGCGGAGTGTAAACATTACCACTTGAGAGACAAAGGTGGCTGAGCCGTGATGCAATTGTGTTTGATTTCTTTCAGTCTCGTTTGTAGTTGTGTTTGTTTCATGAGCCTCAATGTCCCATTATTGTATCATTTGCATATTATGTGTGTCCATTACGAATAATTGATTCGCACATGCATTAATCCATGCATTTAAAGCGAGCGTAATAATTATTTTTAATCGATGAATGAATGCACCATTACATACCTTTTGTTCATGATCAGGTGAATGGAAGTGTGTGGTGGACTTATCCTTTAAACAGTTACACCTTGGTCATCTTTGGTATTTACTATCGTTTGTGATTTTAGATGACGTGGTTAACTATTGTATTCAATTCACTAGTTCAGTATCTGAATCTCAAAGCAGTTTGAGCAAACCTTTGTCGTATGTTGATGCTAAATTGAGTCATGATAATTCTGAAGCCACCAGTGAGGAGTTTTATTGGTCGGAATTTGACTAACAAAATCGGCGCTTACAAATAATATCCGTGTAAACGTGACAATCTTGCCAGATGGTGGAGGGCTAATGACAATAATTTTGGCATAAAACCACGACGACGTGGCATAACCCATCAACAAATACTGCGTAGATTATTGTACCGGCTACGAAAACATACGTTCTAAGTGAACCACTGTGCTGTTTGGTTTTGTGTAAAAGGGGAGACACGAAACAGCCCAAGAGGAAGCGCACTCTCATCACGGCCGACGGGCGCGTTTTAAACATCAACGAGGCCAAGTGAGACGCGGCGCACAATCACACCCCACCTACCGGCAAAACACACGGTACGGCAGCATACAGGCAGGCAGCATACAAGCGGTACACTGGGTGGAGCACAGCAAGGCAAACAATTCAGACGGCACAGCATGCTCGTCAGAGTCCTTGACTGCTCACGCGCATCATAGCACCGCACGGTAAAGTACACGCAGCACGGTGCATTCGGCATATACACAAAGTGTAGCGCAATGTGGAAATATACACACGGAACGGCGCATTCATATAGCAGAGTACAGCACACACCAGCGTAGTACAGGTACAGCCCGCTTGTCAATCCACTGCTGGATGCGGGCTGCCCCACTCCATGCGGGCAATGGGGGTTTTTAACCATACTTCACCACGTTGGTCTGTGCGGGTTGATGAGGGCAGGGAATAATGGATGTGGTAACATAGAAGTACAATACAGAAATGGATTTTGCTGCACTTCCCTTTGTTGTCCAGAATGTAGCCCCGCAGCAGCCTGTTGTGCTTGTCTGGTTACCCATCCAAGCACAATCAAAACTCAGCCGTGCTTCTCTTCCGACATCTGACGAGAGCGTGCGCATTTGTGGAGAGACGGTCGTAAGCACAGCACGGCATAGTAAAACAAAAGCAGTTCCAGCACATTCAGCACAGCACATGGCTGTAAACTCGACATAGCACCCGCCATCATGGGACAAATTGCTCAATTGCGATTTTACACAGCAATCAATGCAAATGACTCTTGAGTCTTCACCTGGGAAACTCCAACTTGAAACAGCACAGTGCCCACACCAGCTACAGTGGTTCACTCCGCAGGGCAGTAACGAGAGCGTTCGTGTCTGCAGGTTGGATTTCTCGCTCACGGAGAATGACGCCGACAACACGCTGGTGTTAGACCTCGCCATTTACAAGTGAGACAACTTGTTCAGGACAACGTCGTTGTCGTCGTCATCATCGTCGTCATTAAACGATGCAGAAGTGTTGTGTCGCATGCTTGGTTAAAATGAGTTGCAGTCGTCATTGACCTATGGCCAAATCACCCGAAATGCATTCGATTTTGTTAGATCTCAAGATTTTGTTAGATTTCAGAAACTAAGCAGGGGTTGAAGCCCTGGAAAGTGCTTAACAAGTATTATAGGCTGCTGCGAGGCTACACTGTGGGCCCGCGTAGGGCAGTGCGTCAGAATACATTGTTATACTGTACTTCTATTCACCCATGTCTATGCATGTTCTCTACATTCGTAATTCTGCGCTGCCAAGTGTGGTGAAGTAGGGTAAAATAACACCCCATGGCCCGCAAGGCAATGATCGACTTGACAAAATGGCTGTGCGTGTAAATCTGTGACCAGATTGAGACCATCAAACGACACATGAGAACTTGCTTTAACCTTGGCTTAGGAGCCGACATCTCAAACCAGTTACAGGTCTCCCTTGATCTGTGAATACTGATTCTCTATGAGCTCACTCAGTGTTTTCACCTTGGCCTCACAGATATCTGGACACCTCTTTAATTGATGTGGATGTGCAGCCCAATTATGCACGCGTAACGGTGAAGGGAAAGGTCAGTATGGTTTGACATTATTTACGCTTAGGCACAGCAGCAATCGAATATTTCTGATGGTCATATGACCTCCCGCTTGGCATTTGATTCTTGATCAATGGATCTGCCCATTCTCACAACTGCACCTCATCCCACCCAAACCCCACCCCACCATCCCTGCAGGTGTTCCAGTTGGTTTTGCCGGAAGAAGTCCAACCAGATAGGAGCCTTGCGCAGAGGTCACAGACCACGGGGCACATGCTGCTTACAATGCCCAAGGTATTACTTTTAAATTCAGGACATTTGGGCTCACTATACCAAGGTCGCGCAGTGGTTTTGGCATGTTCCGAGTAAATTGTTGTTTTTACTCTTGTTAGCTTGCACATTCCCTCCCACCCTGTAATGCCTTGTCGCTCCTGCCGCTGTTGATGGTCTTGGTCTGGTGGTCCCTGTAAAAGAGTTGCCTACCTCAATTGGCCTTACCAGCTGAAATAAAATATTGAGTCTGAGTCTGGTTAGCACACAGTGTGCTAGGAACACGGCAACCGGAGTTTGATTTCCGGCCACGGCTATTATCATTAGCGAGTGATATCTGAAATAATTCTGCGCACCCCCTTCACCAACCCGCGCGGCACAGCGTTGTTAAGTATGGTCACACGTCTCCCGTGACCAACACGGCATGGGTATGCCTTCACTCAGCAGTGGATTGTCAAAAGGCTATAAATTATTATTAGTATAGTAATAATTATATTATTAAGCTCATGAAAACAGTCATTGCATCGCACATGTAAGAATAAATTATTTACAAATTTTGCAAATTATACACTTTTTGCTACACATGAAAAAATGGAGTGGATTAGAGTGTACAAATGAGACAGAACAAATCAGAAACAAAAATCCAAACAAGATGGTAAAAACTAAACAAAAAGAAATATTTATAGATTTGAAGCTTTCGTGACTGCAAGGATTCATACTCTTTGATTTTTTTCGGTAAAGTCACGTAGGTAAAAAAAAATCAATAAAATAAATGAAAACAACTAAATTAAATCACGACATTTCGGGCGCAACACAAGCGTCCGTCATCAGGTGGGGACAAACACAGCGAAGACAGTTGCTGAGATATGTCAAAGAGATCGCTCTGACACGGGTTTATATAGCTGAGGAGGGTGGGGGGGGAAACGAGGGCAGGTGGGTATGGGGGCTGGGCGTGGGCTGGGAGAGTAATTCCTAAAGATGTGGATAGAGCTCAAGTCCCACAGGTAGGGGGAGGAAAGTGGGAGAGAGTGGAATCGGAAAAAAACTATGACACGATTGGAAAGCTGCATCTCCAATTTCCTAGTGACAAAAGCTACGACACGATTGGAAAGCTGCATCTCAAATTTCCTAGTGATGTGCAAGGCTGGGAGTAAAAGACTGGTGATGTGGATATGAATATTAACTGTTAAGGCAGCTATGGTTTAACTTGGTTAATAACATCTTTCCAATGATTGCTCAATTTGAATCCATCTTCTCGGTTGAAGTTATGTCCAGACGGCTTGCAGAGCACCTTGGTCTCGGAAAAGATAATGTCATGAGAACCCGCTGTGTTGAAACAATGATCAGCCACGGCCGAAGAATTCGTTCTGCCGTGTTTCAAACCTGATTTGTGTTCGCGAATTCGGTCAGAAATATGTCGTTTCGATATAGCAGTCACCACAGGTACAACTCAATTTGTAAACACCGGGGTACTGTAAGTCAGGAATGACATCCTTTACGGATGGGATCAAATCACGGATTTTGTGTACTGTATTGAACCGGACCTGGATCTTGTGTTTGTTTAGAATTTTGGAAATCTTTTTGGTAACGCCTGCTATGTATGGTAACGTTTTTTTTTTACCTACGTGACTTTACCGAAAAAAAACAAAGAGTAGAAAGAAATAGGTTATTTAATCAAATAAGTGCCTCACACTGTGTACATCATCAGACTGTAATCAGAAAAAAAACTAAAATAACGTTATCAGTACTGAGGCTCCTATGCGGCCATACAGGAGGGCGTATAGCACAGTTTGCTGCCAACTATCATATAGTGCGGTTGTGTCGCTACAGTTCTCTGCGGTGAGTACAATGTCTTTTAAAAACAACAAGCGCTATGCCTCTCTGCGTAAAATTAATGCAAACCACTTGCGCGTTTCGAGATTCAGCGGTGAACGAGACCCACCCTGCAACTGGCAGGTGTCTCGGAACTGGAAAATGTTAATAGAATCATACGGACCTATAGGTCACCCTGCAGGATTCGAGCAATTGCTTAAGAAGCCACGATTTACCAGTGATGTAGAAAAGAAAGGCCTTTACTAGATAACACCCACTTTCCCCCTCTTTTTGCAATTACATTTCAGCAATTTGTACGTAGATTATTTCATTACCACGTTTACATGGACATCCATTCCCATGGGCAAAAGTGGTTTTATTTTAAAATTACGATCACTTGAAGTAATTATAAAAATGTGGATAAAGTGCACAGATACATCAGAACGCAATGGCTCCCTCATGCAATCGACATTACGATGTTGTTTAACAGCACTGTTATGGCCAAAGTATTGCGTCTGAAATCATTATGAGACACGGGGTGGACTGAGCTAGGATTTCAGCTGTGACTGCTATGTGTGCCATCGCAGTGAAGAGCGACTTACACTTTTTTAAAATCATTTTATGTGTGCCATTCGTGTCAAACCACGAGAGGACCTTTCTGCCCCATCTCACACAGAGTAGTACATCCCTTTGTGTTCAAGAACGGCCAGTGGAAGCGAATATTATAGAGCTACCCGGGGTCCACCAAGTAGTGGGCAGCACTTTCTCACCTGCTCTCAGATATGAGTGTAATCTTCATTGCTTGATGATCAATTAAATATATAATTGTAAGAGATGAAATGTTTTGCCAGTTTAAGTAAAAAAAATGAAATTTTATTTGATGGGTTTTATTTTCTTCTGTGCAGTCATTGGCGACCGGGCTGAGACCACGAACACGCTGAACACTCGAGAGCCTGGTTTAATCACAAGTGACTGCCTGGATTAAAATCTCGGAGCCACCCAGCCACCACCAGACTGACACTTTTATTCTGTTACACAGGTGAAGGAGGTGATAAAACCCGAGGTGGTAAAACCAAAGCCTTGTGTGAAGAATCATCCCAAGGAGGAGTGCACATCACCCACCACCAGCAATCGGTACAGCAACCACAGTGGCAATTTCATGAAATGAAATAATTTAATTGACATCCAATGGTATAGAGCATGTGCATATGCATGCATTTAGCTGTGTATATATTTCTACGGACGAGAAGTGGCACAGTGGTGAGAGCACTGCACTCCGAAATGCGCTGTGAGTTTAATTCCCGGTTACGGATGATTTCAGTGATGACGGATTTATGAATTGAGTCCCCTTGGACTAATCAGTATGGTAAAGTACGGTCAAATAACTCACATGATCGACATGGCGTGGGGAGACCTCAGTCCATGCGGTCTAAACGGTACTTGGCAATCGCTACCTACATCACTAAAATTATCGCTGGATTTGATGATCAATTCTACGACTTTAGAATGGAAAATCGAGCTCTAAACCGACTGTTGATCTGTCGACGGCCGTGCGTCAAACTCTGGCTTAATTCGGCGTCTGCTCTTGCATGCAGCGGCGACTCGAGCCAGGGCTCGGCGCAACAACACCTCGAGGTCGACCCCAGTGCTCGCCGCGGCATCGATGTCGCCACCATCGTCCGGGACGCGGGTCGCGGCGCCACGGGACGGGCGCCGCCCTCCCAGCCGCCCCCTTTTGCTGTCGCGTTGCCCGCCGAGGATCCAGCCTTCGTCGACGACCCCGACGTCCCTCCGCTCATCTGAGCAGTGGCGTAGCATGAGTGACGCGGGTCCTGGTGCGACAAATTAAATTGCCTCCCACCCCCCCGTCCCATTTCCTCACTCATTGGAGCTCGGCGCCTCGGGCCGCTCCACCATATATGGGCTGCTGTGCACACTTGACAGCTACGCTAATGCATACGACTGCCCGTCGTGACAATGCTTTGGTCACGGAGGTGGCTGAGTGTGTCAGGCCCTTGATGCCTACATTAAAACATGAGCCTGTGTCTCTTAGAGACCTGGGTTCAAGCCCTGGGACCGATTGTCTTTTAGGTGATCATACCCATGTCAGTGGGCCAGCACAATTGAGGACTTAGGTTCAAGCCCTGGGGACTGGGTGTCTTCGACAGACGGCTGATGTCTGCGTTGCAACACTGAGGTAGGGTCTCTAGTCACCTGGGTTCTGAGACCAGCCACTCGAGTTTGATGCTCTGGAAACTGAGGAATCCATGAAAAATTTTCGACTCATGTACATCGTGTTTCAGCCCCGAGGGCTAAGTTCTCTTACTCCATTCAGTGTTGTTCAATCGAGTGAACATCCATGGTACATTATTATATTTTTGATGGAATAGAGACATGGAGATGTTATTAATATTTTACACCTTTCTTTTAGCACAGAAATAAGTTTCAGATTTGGGATTTCTGGCATTGACACACAGTGGTCTGAACAGTCTTTAACGTAAACTTGACAGCTGATGATAAGCTTTGGTTAATAATAATAATGATAACAGCATCTCTCTGAAAATAATCCAATGCGCGGAACTAAAAGATCGGATGGAATCACAGTGGCTGGGGGCTTAGTGAGGGTTAACGTGGCATTGGCTCAGGATCAGCAGACATCTGCGAGAGGATAATCCATCACAGCCTTCCCCCACAGCGATGGGCCATAGCCTGCTAATGGGTGTGTGTGCATGACATGCATGTATGGATGCGTGCATGTGTGTGTGTGTATGCAAGTTTGGGGAGCAGTAGTGAAGCGGTTATCACCCTGCACTATGATCCTGGTGACCTGAGTTCGACTCTCAGTTATGGCCAACGATAATATCACCATCTTGGCTCTATAATATCTGATGTGTTTAATAATACAGTCAATGGTCATATGACTCATTAAATATACATGGATTTGCACTGAATGAGATGTGTATTTGTATATACAGCGAGGGAAAAAAGTATTTGATCCCCTACTGATTTTGTACGTTTGCCCACTGACAAAGAAATGATCAGTCTATAATTTTAATGGTAGGTTTATTTGAACAGTGAGAGACAGAATAACAACAAAAAAATCCAGAAAAACGCATGTCAAAAATGTTATAAATTGATTTGCATTTTAATGAGGGAAATAAGTATTTGACCCCCTCTCAATCAGAAAGATTTCTGGCTCCCAGGTGTCTTTTATACAGATAACGAGCTGAGATTAGGAGCACACTGTTAAAGGGAGTGCTCCTAATCTCAGCTTGTTACCTGTATAAAAGACACCTGTCCACAGAAGCAATCAATCAGCTTCCAAACTCTCCACCATGGCCAAGAACAAAGAGCTCTCCAAGGATGTCAGGGACAAGATTGTAGACCTACACAAGGCTGGAATGGGCTACAAGATTATTCGCAAATGGAAGAAACACAAAATAACTGTCAATCTTCCTCGACCTGGGGCTCCATGCAAGATCTCACCTCGTGGATTTGCAATGATCATGAGAATGGTGAAGAATCAGCCCAGAACTGCACGGGAGGATCTTGTCAATGATCTCAAGGCAGCTGGGACCATAGTCACCAAGAAAACAATTGGTAACACACTACGCTGTGAAGAACTGAAATCCTGCAGGGCCCGCAAGGTCCCCCTGCTCAAGAAAGCACATACATGCCCGTCTGAAGTTTGCCAATGAACATCTGAATGATTCAGAGGACAACTGGGTGAAAGTGTTGTGGTCAGATGAGACCAAAATGGAGCTCTTTGGCATCAACCCAACTCGCCGTGTTTGGAGGAGGAGGAATGCTGCCTATTACCCCAAGAACACCATCCCCACCGTCAAACATGGAGATGGAAACATGCTTTGGGGGTGTTTTTATGCTAAGGGAACAGGACAACTTCACCGCATCAAAGGGACGATGGACGGGGCAATGTACCGTCAAATCTTGGGTGAGAACCTCCTTCCCTCAGCCAGGGCAATTGAAAATGGGTCGTGGATGGGTATTCCAGCATGACTGACCCAAAACACACGGCCAAGGCAACAAAGGAGTGGCTCAAGAAGAACCACATTAAGGTCCTGCAGTGGCCTAGCCAGTCCCCAGTACCTTAATCCCATAGGAAATCTGTGGAGGGAGCTGAAGGTTCGAGTTGCTAAACGTCAGCCTCGAAACCTTAATGACTTGAAGAAGATCTGCAAAGAGGAGTGGGACAAAATCCCTCCTGAGATGTGTGCAAACCTGGTGGCCAACTACAAGAAACGTCTGACCTCTGTGATTGCCAACAAGGGTGTTGCCACCAAGTACTAAGTCATGTTTTGCAGAGGGGTCAAATACTTATTTCCCTCATTAAAATGCAAATCAATTTATAACATTTTTGACATGCGTTTTTCTGGATTTTGTTGTTGTTATTCTGTCTCTCACTGTTCAAATAAACCTACCATTAAAATTATAGACTGATCATTTCTTTGTCAATGGGCAAACGTACAATATCAGCAGGGGATCAAATACTTTTTCCCTCACTGTATATATGTGTGATATGGGTTTGATTCCCGGCTATAGCTAACAACAGTTGCGAATACTTGAACAGGGGATGAGTCTCCCTCTAGCTCGACTCAACCTTAAACGAGTACCTGGCGCAGTGTCTAAAAATTAGCACAGAGGAGACAAAGGTGGCCTGCCTGGTCCTGGCCCCACGTAGCCCTTGAATGCTTTAGCGGCCTTAATAGATGCTCGCTAATAGCCCCAGTGGTCTATTAAAGGCTGCACAGAGCAAGTTTTGTCTTTGCATGCCAATGCAGCTTCCAAGTATTAGGGAGCCAAGCATAGGTGGAATTTTAACCTCTATATTTGGGGGGGGGGCTAGGGGTTCGCTTTGTCCCTCACATTAGAAATCGCGGGTTTATTATAAATATATTATAATCTTAATTGTAAACTACTGAAAATAAATAATAAAGGTGTCCAGATTGGGGGCATCGGCTCCCCATGCCCCCCCCCCGCAAACTCCACCCATGGGGCCATGATACCCTTCATCATCACAAGTGGGTAATTGATATGCGGCTTGGGCCTCCTTTAAGTTGACTCAGCCTAAATTAAGTACTTGGTGTCATGCGTGTCAACATTAGCACTGGGGAGATAATGGCGGCAAGAATTGGTCTTCACAAACCCACTGTCCCACGCGGTTATGAGAATAAATTATGCACCGTTATTGGAACATGTCAAATTTGTTATATTATATAACAGGCATGTACCAATGCATCAATTAAACATTAAAATATATTCTTATGCTTATGATACGTGCATAGAATCGCGTAAGAATTATGTATTCAAATTATATGCACATTGTATGCTAATGTGACATTTAAGCTAACGGAGCAAACAACTGGAAATGAGAAGGATTTAAAAAAAAAACATTGTAAATAAAGGAGATGGCAAAACACCAGATTAAAAGAAACGTGATTCATTAATTGAATAGCGGCCCTGAATCATGACAATCGAATGACCGGGGGGAGACAACTGGGACATGCCTGTTATAGAACTTAGTAGACTACTTTAAAATTTCAACACGAGAGAAAACCCGTATTAAACCAACCTGTGGTATACTCAGTGGCCTATTTGTCAACACACTCAATCACCGCTTAGCGAGTCCTAAGTTCCTTTTTTTAAACCCACCACAGGCGTTCCAACGGTCTTCTTGGTTTGTATGGCAAGAGGCGGTTAGCATCTCGCCATGATGCAGAGATGTTAACCACCTCACCTGGTAGAAAGCAGGTCGTGGGTTCAATCCCGACCCTGATGCCTGTATATTTGGAGTTTGCATGTTCTCCCCGTGTTAATTTTTCTCCGGGTCCTCCAGTTTTTTCCCTCCACATTTAGAAACATGCGTTTAGAGTATTTGACTGCTTTAAATTTCAAAATGATAAGCCACTTCGTTGAGCTATCATTTGTGGTTAGGTCGCTTCTGAAAGAGAGCTATATAGCTCAGTGGGCCTTCCCTGGTAAAATAAAAAAAACAGTTTATAGAAGTTTAGGTTTAATGAGTCAGCCAGTGGACAGCTTCAGGATTCGCCTGGTGAACATCTCAAACGCTGCCAGCGAATGATTGAAGCGGGCAGTGGCATGGCTATGTGGGGTCCATGGTTTGAGATACAGACTCACCCTGAGACTTAAACCATCAAAGAAGGCAGTGCGGTTACTGTGTAGCCTGTGGTGTAAGATATAGACTTGCATGGAGATTCATATCTTTTTTCCACACGTTTGTCCGACTCATGTGGGGTCCGGTGTCCTTGCCAACCTCCATCCTGCCCTGTCCTGCACCATCTTCTCTTTCCGCTCCTCGGGCCACCATGTCCGATCGCACCACATCACCCCACCTCTTCCTCTGCTTTCCCCTCGATCTGTTTCCATCCACTTGCATCATTTGCACCTTCTGACCCACGTAATTTTCCTGTCTCTCACCATGTCCGAACCGCACCAGCCTTTTCTCTCTCATTTTCTCTGTGCTTTCTACCACCTTGAGTCTTCCTCTCACTACATTTTTCACCCTGTTCTTCCTTGGAAAACTCAACATCCACCGCAACATCCTCATCTTTGTCACTGCCATAGAGATTGCATCCATTGTTGACCTTCCCTGTCTGAATACAAACTGACTTGCCAATATCCACCAGCTTCCTCCATCTCCTTTCTATGATCCTTTCCCAGAGTTTCTTGGTGTGGCTCAATGCTATTCCTCTGTAACTCCCACACTCTTGTACGTCACCTTTCCCTTTAAGGATGGGAACCAATGTACTCTCTCTGTATGCATCTGGCATTTTCTTATTAGTTTAAACATCAATTGGAATCTCATCTGGAACCACTGCCTTGTGATGGTTCATGCTCCCCAGAGCCTCCACCACCTCTTCTCTGGTTATAGTATCTGCAACTATATTCTTGTTTTTTTCTTCTTTGGTTCTTTCGGTAAAGTCACGTAGAATGAGAAAACTGTCGGGACGACAGAGCTTCAAATTGAAGCTCTGTCGTCCCGACAGTTTTGTTCCTTCACCTGAAGAAGGCTACTTGTGTTGTGGCCGAAACGTCGTGAGAATTTAATTGTCTTATTTTATTTTATTATTTTATTCTCATTCTACGTGACTTTACCGAAAGAACCAAAGAAGTTGAATCCTTGCAGTCACGAAAGCTTTAAATCGAAATATATTATTGGTTCTTTCAGTAAAGTCACGTAGAAGGGAAATAATAAAATTATCACATTATTTTATTATTTTCCTTCTACGTGACTTTAAAGAACCAAGAATATGAATCCCTGCAGTCACGAAAGCTTTAAATCGAAATGTATCTGCAACTACTTAAATTCTTTGATGTGCCTCAACCATTTCACGTCTTGGGTTTTCCACATTCAGCAACTTCTCAAAGTACTCCTTCCATCTCTCTCTAACCTTTATCTCATCCGAGATTGTTCATCCTTCACTGTTGTTAACGAGATTCACGTGGTCGATGTCCCTGGTCTTTCTCTCTCTGGCCTTTGCCAAACGGTATACCATCTCGCCTTCTTTACCTCCAAACTTCTGGCAGAGATGTGCAAATGCTGTTGCTATTGCTACCACTCGCTTTGCCTCTTTTTGCTGCCAGGTATTCATCCAGATGGTTCTTCTTTCTCGTGTTTGCCCCTTTTTCAACTTTGTCTTTTTCTCTCTTGTTGCCTTTTGCGCTTCATCACTTCACCACCGTTTGTTCTTCTGTTGCATCTCTCATCCTTTGCTCACTCCCACTGTCCTACCTGCTGCTTTCAGTATTCCACTCACCAGTTCACATATTTCATTTACGCTCCCTGCTAGGCCTTACGCTTTTTAAGTTCTCTATAGATTGACTGCAGAAGTTATCTTATCTCGCCTTCCTCTTCCTAACTATTTTCACTATGCAGTCTGCCACCAGTAGTCTATGTTGGCCAGTCACACACTCTCCAGGGATCACTTGGCAGTTCTTCACTCTTTCCAGGTGCTTCCTCATCACCAGAATGAAATCTATCTGGCTCCTCACCTCTCCACTGTGATAGGCCATGAAATGTCCCTCCTGCTTCGGGAAGTAGGTATTCACCACTGCAAGATCATTCGCCTGGACCATTTGAAGAATGTCTTCTCCTCCTCCATACCGCCATATCTGCATCCACCATGATTCCTTTCATGTCCGTCCTTCCCATTCTTCTATTTAAGTATGCACAACTCTGAAGCTCTCCCAAGATTAATCCTTCTATTGCCCACTGCAGCCCATCTGCGGGGCACACACACACACACCATATATACAATCCCACAGTCCAGTACTAGTCTGACTATCATCAATCTGTCATACTTCTGACTTCCATCACCTTTGTCTTCATCTCCTCACTCAGAACAACTCCAACCCCATTTCTAATTGCTGTTGTCCCATGGTATAACAATTTAAAACCACAGCCAATCTCGTTCGCTCTGCTGCCTTTCCGTTTTGTTTCCTGGATGAATGTGGTGTAAACTTTCCCCCTCAAGCAGTCCGCTAATTCCTGACCTTTTCCTGTCATTGTTCCAATATTCCATGTGGCCAACCTTATCCTAACTCCCCAAAAACTTTCCTACTCTTTCCACTTTGTTTCTCCATCTTGACATGTGCAGACAACATACTACCACCGCCCGGCTTCGCTCTCCCTGCAGCCGCAGAGTCATTGGGTCTCGAGATTCTTCGCGCCTTCTGCCCACTTGAGGGCTGCGGGGGACTGAGGGCCATCTTGTTTGCAATGATTTTTTATGTTTTGGCTTTAGGGGTTTACGCCGGTTGCCACCAGACGCCAAACCCTGCTTCTTTATCCTGGCTTGGGACAGGCAGAAACTAATTTCTGGTGGAGTTTCTCATGGAGATTCATATACTTTGCATATAAATCCACAGGCAGGCCACCTTTGTCTTCCGTGGTGGTGGTGATGCTGCTTACACACCACACTGGGTACTCGTTTGAGGGTGAGTCGACATGGAAGAGACCCGGGAAATGTCGCTGGGTTCATAGTGCAGTGGAAAAACTGCTGCGCCATCAGTCTATCCCATATATCATTCGTCTGCAAAGCACCCTGCACCGTATTGCAGACGAATGAATGAACTTTAAGGAATTAACAATCTGTGCCAATAAAATAGCACCACCGTATTCATATTGGATGTCAAGCGTTGGAAACGTTTCATCCAGCACAAACTTTATTTTATATTTCTCTCTCCAGATTTTCGGTGTAAAAATTTCAAGACACAATTCCATTTTATAGTAGGAACATGTCTTTTTTAACTGGATAAATCACACAAGGTTATAGTCCCGGGGCTTTGCCAACAGCTGGCACAAATTGAATTTAAATAAATATATTAAAATCATCGCTTATTTAACGAGCCGCGTGAAACAAAATTGACTTTGTCTCTATTTTACAAAGGCATGTCAGACTCTTCCACTGCACTCTGCCGTGGTTGGAGTGAATTCTAAAGCATGGACAAAACAGCGGCTGTTGGGTTGCATAAGAATGAGGGTACTGAACGTGTCGTAATGAGAGTGCATGGCAAACGCACTAACAATATTACCGCTCGTTTTTAGAGGGTTCTGGCTTGCCTTTATTTGTTGGCCTGTTCGACTGAATTATAACTACATTACGAATCTCCGCAATGTGTTTTTGGCATGATGTCTATTGTTTATCTCTAGGGGCTGGGAGCTTCTTCGGGAATTTAATTGTTCTTCAACGCACAGTACAAACCGAAAACAGATCAGAGGGCTATATGGCAGAGCCGCGAAAATACACTCAGACCTAGCATTATGCAGCCTCCCAATAAACACTTCAGCAACCATGACAAATGTATTTTAGCTGCTAATCGCTGGCCCGCTATATACCACAATCGACAATCCAACCTATTACATACTCTTTAAACAGCACAAATATTACAGGGGCAGATACAGCCAAAGTGTAGTTTAAAGAGAGGGCCTCCTATCTTACAAAGCCAGTCCACACGGCCGCCCTCCAGCCGTCATCGTGTACCCCCTAGTGAATGACAGCGATGTGCATCAGACACGATATCGATCGCGGAATCACGACCCGTGCCCTGCGCTTTAATTTAAGAAAAAAAACGGAGAGTGAACACAAAAAAAAGAGCGAGCTATTGGCAATAACCGTGGCTCGGTTGTGTGTCCGCCCAGGTGACAATAAATAAATCACGGACAAGCGTAACGTGGCGCTGATCAATTTTTAAAGAGCCCATCGCACAAACACCATCATTTAACGCCGTTAAATCAATCGGGCGAAACCCATGCGTGTGCATCCTTGTGCGGTCGTTTGTCTAAATTACAGCCGCATTTCTGCGCTTGCTGCGACGTCTGACCATGGCCGTGGCAAACATTTGCCGATGCAGCTCTGGGTTCAAGGAGATTCACGAACTCCGCGCACCAGGCCTTTGGGCAATCTTGCACAGTTTGTTTTTCGGTGGGCGGGATTTCGATGAAGCTGAATGACACGTGTTGTGAAAAATAAGTAAAGTGGGCTTGGCCAGGACACAACATCGCAAGAACGGGTGGATGCCGATGGTCAAGAATAATGACGGATTGGCGGCCGGGAGGGGGGCGGGCATGAATTCGGCTCATGTGCACGTGGCTCGGTGGATGATTACATCGCAGGGTCTCGAGAGAACGTAATCGCTTGGGGAGGCCTGAAATCAGCGGTGGATTTACCATGGCTGACGATGAGTGGACTTGGAGGATCACTGTGCAAAGCTGCTGCTGCGTTTCCATGCAGCCTTTAGATTACATTTAAATTGAGCTGAAATTTGTTCAGAGCTCCTGTTTCTTATTTATTTTTATATTATGATGATGTACATCAATAGGCAAGTAATTAGAATGATTACGAAGAGGAATGAATTGGCATCACCAATGCCTATCACGACAGAAAATCGTAATTTAGGAATTTAAAAAATATATATATATTTTAAAGAACAAAAACAACAGTCAGTTGTCTCGGAGCTCAGAGCGTTAAGCCAGCTCAATTTGAGACCTAGGTTCAAATCCTAGGCAGTCATCCGCGATTTGAAACCCGGTTTTCAAATATCGCGAGTGGGCAACGTCAGATTTGGTTTTGTACTTCATTTCGTTAATTTCCAGCTGTGAACATTTAAAATATCAGCTTTTCTGTCACGCGACAATCACATAGCAGCAGAGTGTGACAAATTTGACAGAATTGCTATATATACGTAAAAAAACTATCTGCACTGCTCTGCAAGATTTCCGAATGGATTCCTTGTCCTATAACATGATGCCGATAACACACATAGCATAAAAAAACACCCACGTAAACGTAAAACCGTCAAGTGTTTTATTGGCATCTGAGTGGGAGCAGAATTGAATGAAAATATGGAACCTATAACAATTAGCGAACGAGCATAAATCTAATGTGCGTATTGATCGAAACGGTCTGAATCTAAACCAACGATGTGATAAATAACACAGGCGGAAACCTCCTTCTTGATAATTTGGGATTTCAAGAGAACATTATAATGGTGATGACGACGATGAGCCAGGACTGTCTCATTACCGGCCGAGTCTCCCGGGCATCTGTGCGGATGTCATCGTGACCCTGTCCTACGGAGGACGCAAGCTCTACTACCTTCGCATTTAATTCAGTTGGTAAAGCCACTGCATGCAGTCTCGTGTGCACCGCATGCACCCGAGTTGTGAAACACATTCCTGTGGAGGGAGCTGATGGGAACGTTGGGTTGCTCGGTCAATGGCCAGGGTCAACGGCGGCGTGGTGTAATCCGCAAATATGCCCGACTGTGAGGGCGGGCACAAGCCGGCGTGAGTAGGTTAAACGTTGAGTTTTATAAGGGCACCACGGGGTGACCAGCCCCTCCACACCCAGCCCCACCCCTCCCACCCCCCCACCCAGCCCCACCCTCCCCTCCCCACCCTGCCCACCCAGCCCCTCCCCACCCTCCCCACCCAGCCCCTCTCCACCCAGCCCCTCCCCACCCAGCCCCACCCCCCACCCAGCCCCACCCTCCCCACCCAGCCCCTCCCCACCCTCCCCACCCAGCCCCTCCCCACCCTCCCCACCCAGCCCTTCCCTCCCCACCCAGTCCCTCCCCACCCTCCCCTCTCCACCCAGCCCCACCCCTCCCATGTTTGGATGCACGACGGACGGACACAATAATCCCCTGTGGGCTGCTGGTGTAGTAACCAGGAAGTTCCTACCAGTAAAAACCGAAGCTGAGCCCGTTTCCTCTCGAATACTGTGAAGCTGGAGCAAAGACAAGAGGCGCGACAAGCTCAGAACGTGTATCCATTCACACGTCCAAATCGATGGCAGCTAATGATCACGTTAATATCGTGTACGGCGCTGTTGTTAAAACTGTGTGTCGTGTCTGGGTGGCTTAATGGATTTACGCTCTGCGACTGTCACGGCACGCGTGGAGCTTCTGGGGGGTTGAATCCTGGGCTATAGCACCAATCTCACTCGGCTCTCGTGTTAAAGTACTGTGTGTGTGTGTGAGATCAAACCCAGTTACACACATGTAAAGGTGCAGGCCCGCAATTGCTTGCTGATAGTTCAGGGGCCTCCGCCGAAGAGATTGAGCTCTTGAGGGACCCCGCCAATTGGTATTTAGCCTCGTCTTCCACGCTGGCCATATATCTTAAAAGCGACGGGAGTACCCACACTCGAACCCACCACACGCATTTATACCGCTTGGTGGAGAAAGGCAGTGGGGGAGGGAGATTTAGGAAGCTTGCACCATCGTTTCAAATGCTGTGCTGGGAGATGAAATTGAACCGGCGACCTCTGGATTGCAAGTCCAGCGTGCTCACCCGTTACTCCACGTAAGAAGCATCCCATTTACAGACGACTGTATGTATAGAATTAATATATAGCACGGTTGCGTAACCAACCGTGCTAATGGGAGGTTGCATGTGGTGGGTTCAAGTGTGACTGCATACATACACACAAAACCATTCACCAAAATTGAACCTTATGGCGGGACCCCGGGGTCCCGAATAAACGGAAGGCAAAATCGTAATGAGCCCATTTATTTATTTATATTTTTGGCGACTCCGTCCCACCGCGCGCACAAACGCCGTGACCCACCAGACGTCAATCCTCTCCTCGTTCTTCCCCAAGCGCCCGTCGTTGCCAAAATTGCCGTAGTCACAATCAAAACTTTTAAACTTTGATTAGCGCATCGTGTAGAGCTCGTCGAGAGGAATAGATTACCGTATCGTTCACCTTTAACAGACATAAAATTACGTCGCAACGCAGTTCTTGCGAGAGCCGGGGGCTTATGGGACCCCGGGGTCCCGCCATAAGGTTCATATGTCGGTTTTGCACCTAATTTTGTCAAAGCCCAAATGTGAAAACTTGGCGTGGGGTACCTCATCTGCACGGCCAGAGGCGGAGCGGTCTCAGCTAATGACTCTTGAACGGCCCTTGAAGGTGGCACGCACTCAAATGGCGGTCTTCATTCTTCTTGGTGGATGTATTCATCATCAATGTGTGGACATTAAGAACAGAGCGTCTCGTTTACACACGGGTGCGAATGTGCACGCCCGTCAGTAGATGCAGCTGAGTTGGAAGCAGTCGCCCTCCAGCAACAACAAACGAGCGATGCTCACAACAACGAGCACAGCGCCGGGCGGTTAAAACGCAAAGAGTTGGCACAGTGGGGGAGCACAGTTGGTGCATCTGCCAGCCATCTCAGTCAACCCATGGCAACTGGGTCTGTTCCGTGACCTCCTGCTAGCGGGCCTTTAACACTTCACATGGCCTCAAAGTGCACCTAGCATGGTACAAGCGCCGTGGTGATTGAATCGCCACTTAGCGGTGAAAGGTGGTTGTTGTTGCGACCTGAGTTCGATTCCGACTCACGACCAACATCGGTCGCGAATATCTGAACCGAGCTTTGGCTTCCCCGAGCTCGACTCAGTCTCAGATGAGTACCTGGTGCGGTGTGTGTGTATATAACGCCGCTAGGGAGACAAAGGCGGTCGAGTGTGGTGCTGGTCAACCACCCCTTCGTGTGCCGTGGTGCCAGCCTTCACAAATGTTCACCAACAGCACTTTGCCCCAACAGTATGTGAAAGGGTATATGGGGGATCTTTGCATGTGTGGCATTTTCTGCATGTCTGAACACTAACCAGCATCCACCCATTAAGATGTCCCGTTGGTACAGCCCGCTGCTTGCTGTATTGTAATCTCACTGGGCTGACTCCAATGGAGGCATTAGGTGCACAGTTTTTTTTAAAATATGGCTCTGTCAAATGATTTGTTACCGCATTAGGCGTGGGCTCTTAAACTGTGTCTGTGAATATATACACACAGTATATGCCGAATATATCACAGGACGTCATGATTTAAAACTTGTCTTACCGAAAATCCATACGACATTGGTATGGATCTGCAAAGAAAAATATTTGCCAAAGGCCACATGTTTTATTAAACCATCTTTTATTGTCACTCTTTAATAACGTGACGCGGCTTTAGAGGTGGCTCGTGTGTGTGTGTGTGTGTGCGCGTGTCTGTCTGTCTAATCCTATCGTGGCTGATGCTGACGTTACTATAGGGTGATAAGCCATCACTGTTGGAATTCTTGGGTTCAAGTCCTGGGTCTGGGATAATATTTAATGAACTCCGCTAAGAAGCGACTTCGATTCCCAGCCACGACTCATGTCAGTGGAGAGTGATATGTTAACCGATCCTGGTACCACCATCACCCACCAGAACTGACCAGCATGGTGAAGTATGGCCAAATAACCCCCATGGCCAACACAAGTATGGATAGGACTTCATCCAGCAGTGGAT
This sequence comes from Petromyzon marinus, assembly GCF_048934315.1. NCBI lineage: Eukaryota > Metazoa > Chordata > Hyperoartia > Petromyzontiformes > Petromyzontidae > Petromyzon > Petromyzon marinus. Next base: position 8,014,740 of record NC_133709.1, on the reverse strand, counting down.
TGACAAAGGGCTGTAAATTAGTGTAAATTATTACCCAGGAACAAAATCACCCGGAATGCAATCGACCTCGTCAGGTACCCTAAGCTAAGCAGGTTTGAGTCTGGATCAGTCCTTGGATGGGTGACCACCATGCATATGACAGGTGTTGTAGGCCACTGCATGGCTGTGCATTTCATACATGTGCAGACGGTTTATTGGTCTCATCGCAGTCACTAACAGTGGCACAGATAATAATGATAACACACCAAACACGCAATATCCATCGTATTCACTTGATTTTTCCGCTATCGACGGATGATCGTGGAGCAAATCCGCTCGCAGTCTAGTGGGTTGTGTAAGATAAACCCTTTAAGGGTGAGTCAAAAGCTCAAATATTACTTCTAGATAATTTCACAAAGTGACCCTGCCCTCCGAAGGATCTCTAACGGTCCGAAGACGCTTCGTCTCTGCTTACCAAATGTCAACGCGTGATTAGGAGCGTAACTGGGTTGAGGATCCAAAAAAAAACACATTTAGATATATTTTAAAAAGACCCTATTAATTCGTTCTCCTCGCAAAGGGTGGGTGGGTGGGGGCTTCCTTGGGGGGAGGGCGGGGGGCTGGTTTGGGCGCCAACTGAGATTTTCTGCATAGCACCGCGTTACCATGGCGATTATAACCATCGCCATGGCGACGGAGGAGACGAGCCAATGGCGAGGCGGCTGCGCGTCTGGCCGTGGTGGGTGACCGGAGGCATCGGGGACCGAGGGAGCCACCCCCTCCCCTCCCCCTCTCCCGCCCCTCCCCCTCCCCACCCCTCCCCCTCCCCACCCCTCCCCCTCTCCACCCCTCCCCCACCCCTCCCCCTCCCCACCCCTCCCCCTCTCCACCCCTCCCCCTCTCCACCCCACCCCTCCCCCTCTCCACCCCTCCCCCTCTCCCGCCCCTCCCCCACCCCTCCCCCTCTCCACCCTCCCCCTCTCCACCCCTCCCCCACCCCTCTGCCTCTCGCCAAAATCGCCCCCCCACCCCTCTGCAGCGATGCGCCCGGCGCAATTTGCATTCTTAATACGTCCAGCGAGCACGTTTCGACACCAACACCAAGAAGGCAAAGACCCCTCACGTGCAGCCTGAACAGACTGTTGGGGCGCAAGTTGCTGTTGGCGAGCGTGGCACCTGTGAAGGCCGGCACACGAAGGGAGGGTGGTGGGGGTGGGTGGCCAGCACAACGCCCGGCCGCCTTTGTCTCCCGAGTGTTGATGTTTACACACCGCACCAGGTAGTATATTTGAGGCTGAGTCGACCTGGGGGAGGCCCAGGACCGGTTCAGATATTATCGTTCCTCACTGTTTAGACACCGACACCACACACACACATCTATCCTAAATAACATCGTCATCATCAACAGCAGCAGCCTGCCATGGTCAATCCACTGCTGGATGAAGGCAGGGCCGGATTCAGATTTTGCAGGCCCCCTGGGCCACAGGCCCTGTGAGGCGCCCAGTAATATTTTCAAAAGGAACACAAAGTTAAAGAAAAAATAAAATGTATTTCTACAAAGCTAACAACAAATAAAATTCAGCATTCACAAATGAAATTACTTTTCACTTCATCTTTGGAGACCCTCCAGCTGGCGGAGAGCCCCTGGGCTGCAACCCCCTAAAGCCCCCCACGCCTTGATCCGGCCCTGGATGAAGGCCTCCCAGGCCACCGCTGCTTCCTCTCACGATCCTACATGGCCGATGCGTATGCGGTAGAATGTACACCGTTCTATGGCAGGGTCTCGTCTCTTTATAATATCAGCAAATTGTTAAATTCCCCTTGCACAAAGTAATGCAGTCTCATCAGATGGGGCTGGGTTTTACTGACGGCAGAGAGATGCTGATCATCATGCTGCTTCTGATGATTCTGCCACTGTTGCTGCTTTTGACAATGTTTGGGAATAAAGCTACTGGCGATCGTGATGCTACTGATAGTGACGATGGCGGTGATATTGCTATTGAAGATGGTGGCTATCCTGATGCTGATGCTGCTGCTGATGATAATGCTGACAACCACAATAATCATCACCCTCAGCAAACAGCAGCATCATGATTAATAAAGTTTTAAAGCTTTCGTGACTGCATAAAATTAATCATTGTTTTTTTTCGGTAAAGACACGTATGTAGAAATACAATAAAATTATATTAAAACAAAACAATCACGACGTTTCGATCACAACACAAGCGATCTTCATCAGATGTCAAGAACAAATCATGGAGGTAAATACAACAAAAAGATGAGAGACGAGAATTCAACAAACCTGAAAAATAGAATGTTTTTCAGGTTTGTTGAATTCGAAACGTCGTGATTGTTTTGTTTTAATATAATTTTATTGTATTTCTACATACGTGACTTTATCGAAAAAAACAATGAGTAACATCATGATTGTCCACCGTCTAAGCTTCAGACTCTTCCAGCAGATGTAAAAAAAAATGCACGACGAGCGATATGAGGACAACGAAGGGGGTTACGGCTATTTTTAAGCTTTTTTTTCGCTCGCTCACGTAAAACGAGAGTAAAAAATATATATAAAAATCGCAGCAGGTGTTTGGGATGACAGCAGCCTCTGGGGAGAGAAGCATCGTGGCGCTGCTGATTTCAATGAGCGATGGCGGCTCCGCGACCTTGGGTCTTCTTGTGCCACTGACCCAGTTTGTGCGGAATTGCGACGGTTCGATTCCCGTTAACGGCCACTCGGGTAGTAAATTTTGATTTTAAAGCTTTCGTGACTGCAGGGATTCATATTCTCGGTTCTTTCGGTAAAGTCACCACGTAGAAGGGAAACAATAAAATAGGAAAAATACAAAACAATGGGCTTTCTATGTGACTTTACCGAAAGAACCAAGAATATACTACGGGAGTAATTCGTGCCGGAAGTTTATGAAAGAAAGGCCGTCTGCTCAAAGGTGGACGCGGCAGAGGCTCGGATGTTATGTTTAAGCCATGACGGTCAGCGTCACGCCACCATCATCGCCATCAGCAGCAGCTGTGGAAAAGAGCTTAAGAGCTTATCGGATTCCTCCAGTGTGAATACATCTTCTTATTATGCTTCATTACCAATACATAGAAGCAGCAACAGAAGAACCGTCATAATCAGAAGTAGCACGAACACAACCATCATTGTAAGAAGCACCATGCTCATATGATCAGTACTATACAAACGTAATATTTACACTCACTAAAATATAAACAACGAAACGTATTATTTGTCCATACATAATGTTGCCCTATAGCGCGTCTATGCAAGTCACAATATGAATCTACATGGGATGTCAATCGGTTAAATAAAGGGGGCCGATCAACCTTTAAGCCCTGGCGATTGTACAGAGAGGCAGACCGGCATATTGACTCTCACGCAGAGTGCTTAGACAAATAGAAAGGGCAGGTCAAGGCATACAGGACGACCTCATCTATTCACTTCGCAACAGCAGCTCCCCCGTTCCTTCCCCGTGCCGAGCCAATCCCATTGACCGCTTCCCCCGCTGGCGATCGTTGTATGCGTGTGGGGAACAGAGAGTTTTTGTTATACGTGGGTATAGCACATGGACGTTAACATCCCAGCACGCCTATAGGTTCGTTTACTTGCCAGGGCTCCACGTCACAGATTGAGTTGCATCAAGCTCCGGGTCTTGGGCTTCTCCTATAGGTCGAGGGAGGACTTTAAACGGGCACTTGATGATGCACGGTGTGTAAATATCAACACTGTGGAGAGACAAAGGCGGACTTGTGGCGTTGTGCTCGCCACACCACCACCTCTCGCGCGCGAACAAACTCTTGCCCCAACAGTCTACGTAGGCCACGACGGAGTGGGTGGGTGATGGGGCTTGTTTGCCTTCGTCTCTGCCTGCCTATTGCCTCTAAACGTCTATAATCCCTGAGATAGTGGGGCTGGTGGGGAGGGAAGGTGACGGGGATGGGCCGGAGGACGACCCCCTTTAAATGCACCGGGTCTCTCACACCACGCTCACCTCTCCCTCCCACTCCCCTCTGCACTTACTATTGCTGTGGAGAGGCACTTGCCATTCGTTGTTGCGACACTCATTCTCGACACGCAGCAACCGGCGCTGCGAATGCTGCGATTGTTAAGCAGGACAAGAACAGCGCGGCATTGTGGGAATATTAAATCGGGCAGCAGCAGCAGAAGCAGCAGGGATGCTACCGCGTGGTGTGATGACGAGCACACTGGATTTGCAGTCCAGAGAGGATTTTTCGGTTCGAACTCCCGAAGAGGCGCGTAACTACTTAAAAAAAAACCCCTCTAAACTGCTTTTTAAAATTTATCAGGTAAGGCTCACTGAGCTATGTAGCTCTCTTTCAGAAGCGAGCTGACCACAAATGATAGCTGATCACTTGGAATTTTATAGTAGCCGAATGCTCTAAAGTGAAACGATGTTGCAGTTTTCTTAAATCATTCCACTTTTGTTCGTCCAGCAGTATAAATGGGAATTCCGCAGTTCGTCGATTAGCAGGCCTCGCGTGGTGAGGTCAGTGGCCGTCCATAAATGACGTCACGCGATTTTGGACGATTTTTGACTTCCCCCCCCCCCTTCGTCACACGGCGTCACAAGAAGTCAGACCTCCCCCCCTCAAATATGACGTCACAAAGCTCTGCCCCCTCCCCCCCCAAAAAAATATGAAACATGCTTCAAATCGCTTTAAACTATTGTCATTGTAGTGCGTATTTAATGTGGCGTTGCACTCTGATGTTGAAGGAGAAAACATTTATTAAAAAGTCTATTTAATTAAGTAAAACGTGTTCTATATTTATTTAAAGTTGCGCATTTTGATGCGACGTCACATTTCTCAAAACTACCCCCCCCCCCGTCACACATCGTCACAAATGTCTGACCCCCCCCCCCCCAGGTGCGTGACGTCATTTATGGACGGTCCCTAAAGTATGGGTACTCTATTTAAAAAAAAATGATAGTCTGGCCTGAGTGAAAGAGGAGGCCAAATACAATGTAGATCGGGCTCCCTAGAGCTCCCTTTGTCTAAAGTCATTCTGCCAGTAGTGGCATGGAGCAAGTAATTGCAGGCCTGCGCCTTTACCTTAACAGGGTGGTACAAATGATGAATTATGAGTTTATTAAACAGGGTGGCATGGCTGAAATTATTAGAATTGATAAACCAGCATTAAAGATGATCAACTAAATTGGTGACATTTCACTGCAGTGGCACGAACTGCATTCTGTGTTTTGCTCTGTTTGAAAATATTTACCGGGCAAATGTCGGTCGAATGGTAAAATCGTATTATTATTTTTACATCATCAAACCCAAATTTCCTCCCCCTCCACCCATAAACGAAACGCAACGATATTACCTCATACATATCCTAACGAACGCCGGTACGGAACACGAGGGGGGTGGATCGCCAACACCACGCTCGGCCGCCTTTGTCTCTCCATTCACAATATTTACACACCGCTCCGGGCACAGTACTCATTTGAGAATGAGTCGACCTAGGGGAGGCCCAGGACCAGTTCAGATAATCGCCGCCGGTGTTTGTCCGTGAGCGGGAATCGAACCCGTGTCGCCAGGGTCGTAGCGCAGCGCGCTAACCGCTGCGGACACACGCACTCACGATCTTTTCACCCCATTCCATTTCTCCACAACGCCCACCAGTTGTGGGAAAGGAAAGGAAAAAAATAAAATTCAACCTCACACTGGCGCCGTGCACATAATGTATTTATCAGTCCCAGGTGCTTGAGGGGTTTGAAATTAATACCACGAAACTTTTCCCCGCTCGCACACAACACAGCTGAAACTAGGGACGCTAATGAACGAGGTGATGACTGCTGCCTCACGTATACGGGTGACAAGTTGGACTCCTGCTACGAAAGCCAGCCGCTACCCTGCGACACACTCATTGGACAGGTAGGCAATCGTGTGCGAGCGCACTAACCCTTGATCACTCGTCTAAAATGTAACACAGTGGCATTGCACGGTAGTGAGATCTCCTTCCTCGTTTCAAGTTCAAAGAGTGAGTGAGGAGGTGAGTTGGTGAGGAGGCGAGTTGGTGAGGAGGCGAGTTAGCGAGGAGGTGAGTTGGTGAGGAGGTGAGTTGGTGAGGAGGCGAGTTGGTGAGGAGGTGAGTTGGTGAGTTGGTGAGGAGGTGAATTGGTGAGGAGGCGAGTTGGTGAGGAGGCGAGTTGGTGAGGAGGCGAGTTGGTGAGGAGGTGAGTTGGTGAGTTGGTGAGGAGGCGAGTTGGTGAGGAGGTGAGTTGGTGAGGAGGCGAGTTGGTGAGTTGGTGAGGAGGCGAGTTGGTGAGGAGGTGAGTTGGTGAGGAGGCGAGTTGGTGAGGAGGTGAGTTGGTGAGGAGGTGGGTTAGCGAGGAGGTGAGTTGGTGAGGAGGCGAGTTGGTGAGGAGGCGAGTTGGTGAGGAGGCGAGTTAGTGAGGAGGTGAGTTAGTGAGGAGGTGACCTAAGCAAGTGAATGAGTGAGTGAGGGGTGAGCTTGGGAGCAATTGGATGGGTGGGTGGGTGAGAGGGTGACGGTTGTGATTAAGCGAATGAGTCCGTGAGTAGGTCAGTGAGGTGAGTGGACATGTGAGTGAGCGAGTTAGTGAGTAAATCAGTAAGGTGAGTGGACATGTGAGTGAGCGAGTTAGTGAGTAGCTCAGTGAGGTGAGTGGACATGTGAGTGAGCGAGTTAGTGAGTAAATCAGTGAGGTGAGTGGACATGTGAGTGAGCAAGTTAGTGAGTAAATCAGTGAGGTGAGTGGACATGTGAGCGAGCGAGTTAGTAAGTAAATCAGTAAGGTGAGTGGACATGTGAGTGAGCGAGTTAGTGAGTAAATCAGTGAGGTGAGTGGACATGTGAGCGAGCGAGTTAGTGAGTAAATCAGTGAGGTGAGTGGACATGTGAGCGAGCGAGTTAGTGAGTAAATCAGTAAGGTGAGTGGACGGGTGAGCAAGTGAATTGGTGAGTAGCTCAGTGAGGTGAGTGGACGGGTGAGCGAGTGAGCGAGTGGGGGGTGGGGTGGTCAGTGAGGGGTTGTATCTGCGGGTTCCAGTGAGCAAACATCAGCAATGAAATCGCCTTCCGATCGCCCTTCACAGTTGTCCTTAATTTACAAAACAGACCGTACACTAATTGTCACCGTCATTGGTAATTCATTAACTCGCACTGCCACGCTCTTACAGACGCTGGTTAATAAAAGCACGCAGGTAATGTTAGACACTGAAATTAAAAGTGAGTCAAGGTCAGCCACTGGCGCGTTCACACACGGCCTGTGGACCTCATCGACCATCAACGCCGCATTGCAACAGACCAGACGGTCGAAATCCAAAACAACGAGAAGAGCCGTTTTCTTTTTTCGAATTCGGTATGAAAAAAACCCCTCAATATTTCAAGAGGCGCAATGCACTGTGGTGAATACGAGACGGTGGTCCTTAATATAACTGCTTTTTGTGTGTTTAGCTTGTTGTCCCCTTTCCCCCGCGCCTCCGCATATCACGGTTGGCTACGTACGGTGCGAAAGAAGTTCAACATACATGCAATCATAAATAATGGTCACGAAACAGTCTTTCATGAGCCGCAGGTTGCCGACCCCTGCCCATGGTGAACTGGACTCCCATGGTAAACTGGACTACCATGGTGAACTGGACTACCATGGTGAACTGGACTTCCATGGTGAACTGGACTTCCATGGTGAACTGGACTTCCATGATGAACTGGACTCCCATTGTGAACTGGACTACCATGGTGAACTGGACTACCATGGTCAACTGAACTCCCATGGTAAACTGGACTCCCATGGTGAACTGGACTCCCATGGTGAACTGGACTCACATGATAAACTGGACTTCCATGGTAAACTGGACTCCCATGGTGAACTGGACTCCCATGGTGAACTGGACTTCCATGGTAAACTGGACTCCCATGGTGAACTAGACTCCCATGGTGAACTGGACTCCCATGGTGAACTGGACTCCCATGGTAAACTGGACTCCCATGGTGATCTAGACTCCCACGGTGAACTGGACTCCCATGGTGAACTGGACTTCCACGGCCAGGGGTCGGCAAACGAAAATAACAAGAAGAGTCTTCTCTTGATTTAGAATTTCAAGAGCCGCACCGCAGCCCTTGAAGAGCCGCGTTCGTCTCCAGAGCCGCAGGTTGCAGACCCCTGCAACAGACAGAACATACGTGGCGGGGGCTAACATTCTCTGATAGCCCCTCCCCCCATCTGCAGGATCACACAAACACAGGTTGACTTGTGTTTCCGGCAATAGCGATTCCTCACAATAATAATAATAGCTGAAAAAGGCGGCCCCGTTGTCAAAACAAAAACAACCCGGCAGCCTTACTCACTCGCCTCGTTTCTGTTGTATCGCAGCGTTAGCGATGAATTCCTCAGCCTGTGCACCGCTATACTCCCGACGCATTGGCTTGTGTTTTATTTGTATGTCCTCTCGACTGCATACACGGAATAAACACAGTAATTCCCCAGACCGTTATCACATGTCCCACTCCACCGCTGAAATCCTCCCCTGGCCGTGCCTCCCAGTAACCTTTTGACATTCTACACCGTGCTGTGTAAATGCCAAGGCTCCAACAGCGAAACAACAGCACCTGTAATATTGTTACTACTGCTACTCGGTGTGTTACCCAGAAGAAAAGCCTCACCGAGTCTCAAGACTCGCGTTCAGGAGGGTCCTGCCAATTTTGTTCAGTCGGGGGGGGGGGGGGGGCGGGCAATACTGCTCTGTGTCATTCAAATTGTGTACATGTACAAGGCATGTTTGTTTGTTAACTTTGAATGTTTGTCCAACATCAGTTATGGGAGGACACCGGGAAAACAAAAAAAACCTCCCCATGCAGAACAGACAAACTCCACACAGCAAAGGCGCCTGCGTCAGGAATCGAACCCAGGTCCCTGCTTGCCTTGAGGCGACGGGCGTTACGAGTGGCCTTGCCACCACCCTGCTGCCTCCAGCCGCCGTCGTTTCTCCGGACAAAACCGGAACGACGATCCCAGGCGTAGCGGAGAGAAACGTGCCAGGCGGCTACCTTCTTTCATCTGCAATTCCCTACGCACCACACCGCGATGCTTAAATTACTTTAGTACGGCAATAATTATTATTATTGCTGCGGCGTTTGCATTTTGTTCGGTTCATACGCATGGAGCAATCTTATCGGGGGATTTATTTTTCTCAAGTGCCCACAGGGGTGCCCCCTTTTATTAAGTCAGCGTTTACGATGAAGAAAAACAAACCGCGGACTCGCTGTGATTAGACGCGGGAGTTACAATCGAGCCAACGCTGATTCACGACACTCGTGTTATAATTATTGGTGGGCCAGGACCCCGGGCGGGTTCCCATCTGTCAAGAGGCCGCTGTGGGCAGAAACCAGCGTGGCTGGTCAGCGGGGCCCCGTCTGTTTGACCGCTATTCCACTTGGACGATCGTTAAATGCACACTGCGTGTATGTGTACAGTACGTTGAACTTTTTTTGCACCGTACGTATCCAACCGTGCTAATCGGAGGGCGCGGTGGAAGGACAACAAACTAAACACACAAAAACAGTTCTAAAAGATATCATGTTTAAATCTCGAGGATTTTCAAGTGCATAGCTCCAGTTGTTAGCTAATATCGGAAGGAAGAGCGTTCCAGACGAGCGCAGAAACGCGTCTAAAAGGGCGCGATGCAGTGACCGTCTTTGTTCGATGATCAGCCAAAAGCCGCTGCTGTTGCGAGGATGACCGGAGCGAGCGTGGTGATGGTTTATGTTCCTTGTCGAGGACCAGCAAGGTATTGTGGTTCATTTGTGGCAAGCACTTTGTGTGCAATGGGAGCGAATGATGGCTTCCTGCCTTTACCGATGATTCCACGCAAACCGTGCAGCTCGGAGGCAAAGTTCACCACTGGTGCCACCCTCTGCGACGTGTGAATCGGCAGGACGTCGGATGCTTAGCTCGACGTGCTCCGAGCTTCTTCGACAACTGCCATTTCGATTCCATTCGGCTCCTCAAATAGGCTCCCGGCACGTGGGCAGCGAAACTTTGGACATCGCGGGAGCCGCTGTTCGTTTCCCGGAAGGAGCTGCCGACACGTGGAGGGAAGCGTGGAGCGGAACGTCGGACATCGAGCGGAGCAAAAACGCGGTACAACGGGGAAACACTTGGGAGAGCTACGCACAGCACAGAGGCCAACACCAGCGCGGTGGGTGGTGTTTAACAAGTGAACTTTATGGCGGTACTCCGGGGTTCCATAGTATCCCGGCTCTCGCACGATGTCCGTGATGCAGTCATTTTTAGTCTGTTGATGGTCGGCGATGCGGCAATCGACTCATCTCGACGAGCTGTACTCACGATGCACCGCTACGGTGCGTACCGCGAGCGTTCAGGGTTTCAGCGCAATCGTCATCGCTGCGTTTCGACATCGCGGAGTGTGGCACTGATTTCGGATTGATTGGATACCCCAGTCGCGGAGTTAAGTGTGTGCAAATAATACGAAACGGTGTCCTGTAGCCAACCCAGGCACTCGCGTCACGAGCCTCACTGATTGCCTCCGGGCTGCTTGATTACAAATAAATTCTACTCCCTTGCGCGTCGTGGCAGCGATACGTCCAGGAGATAAAACGCGAACGTCAAGGTCCGCCAGTCACGACGAGAGGACTTCAAGGGCAGAGTTCGTTTCGTGTAGTTTTGCTGCTTCTCCTCCGTCGACGGAACGTAGACTCCGGTGGTTTACTACGCGGTCCACAGTTCTGGGTTGCGTGGCCCACCGTCGCACGACTGTGGCGCGTGTCTGTTGAAGTTCAGATGCCGTTGATGGTGACAACCACCGGTGGTGTCTTCGAGGAGGAATGTCAAAGCCAGGAGGTGCGATGATGTTTGGGGTCTCGATGAAGATGTTTCTTCTGGACGTCTGCGCTGTTCCACTCTGTTCGCCAGCGTTCAATCCGGAACCTGTAGTGTGATTTTAGGATGGTGACAGCAGCGCGATCCCCACAAGGAGGATTGGGACTCGAGTCGACGGAGAGGAACATTTCTGACGTCTTGGTTGATGATGGGGTAGGTGGCTGCATTTGGCAGTGACACGTGTAGACTCCCTTGCAGTTTGGTGGCAGAATGTTCACCGGAGTAAGGAGCCCAGTGGGGTGGCAGTCGGTTTCCATCGTTCCGCTTATGATGCGCTGATTATCATCACAGGCACAGATCCACAACTGTTTATTATTATTATTAATTATTTGTATTTTTTCAAAATTCCGTGATATTTATCCGCGACAAATTTCCGTGAAATTTTGTCGCCGATCAATGCGGCACCAGCTCAGCGGGTTGCATTGACTCAACACCGCCTGCCTAGGCAGCCAGGGCCTGCACAGGTTTCAATTTAGATGAACGGCGTGGGCACTCCACTTTATCGTTCGTTATCCTCAGCCGCAATTACTATCGTGGGGAACGAGAGTTTATTTTAGCACTTAAGCGACCAGTCGCTGCGACGACGACGATTATTGCGTCCGCAATTTATCGGTGAGGTGTAACTGGGCGAGTGGATGAGTGAGTGGCTGGGTGAGTGAGTGATGGGTCACAGGGTGGGTGAGCGAATTGGTGAGCGAGTGAATTGGTGAGCGAGTGGGTCGATAGAAGGTAGGTGTGTGAGTATGAGGGCGAGTGAGGTTTGGAATGAATCGGAGATGGGTGAGACGGTGGGTGAGGTTGATGAGGTGAGTGAGTGACCCGTGCGATTGATTTCTCTTTTATATAAGGTTGTGCGTGGGTGTGTGGTTTTATGAGCAAATCATGAAGTGACGGGGTGAGCAGTTGGGTGAGCGAGCGAGCGAACAAATGACCGTGTGAACGTTTAACCAATCAGCATTCACGGGGGTTGTCTAAGCCAACAGGAGGAACGCACGTGGGGACTAAAAAAAAGCCACGTGGATGACTGTTTATGTTTATGTAGCGAGATCTTCCGTGAGGCATCGGTAGGCGCAGCGTCTCCTCTCCGAGACGCGTCGTCTTCTGCAGAGGACACGGCGACTCTGACGCGTCCCGTCCGTCTGCTTGTCACAACGCGTTCCTCTCTCCTATCTCTGTCGCCCCCGATAGCTGCAGGAACATTATCAAACGAGTCACATTTCTCATGCAACTTCCCTGCCCCCTCCCCCCAAAGAAAGACAAATATCCCCCGTGTAGCCTTAACAGATTGTTGGGGGCAAGTGCTGTTAGCGAGCACCCGTGAAGGCCGGAAAGGCGCACGAGAGGGGTGGGTGGCCAGCACCACGCCCGACCGCCTTTGTCTCCCCAGTGACGATGTTCACACACCGCTCCAGGTATTCATTTGAGGCCGAGTCGACCTAGGGGAGGCCCAGCTCCGGTTCAGATAACCGTCACCGGTGTTGGTGGCCGTGAGCGGCGAATCGAACCCGTGCCGCCGGTGTTCGTAGCGCGCAGCGTAGCGCTGACCGCTACACCACCGCTCCCCCCACCACCCCACACACAAACCACGCGAGCCTCGTCAAAATGCACTCGCGGAAAGAGGGGTGGAGGGGGCGAAAAATATCTAAAAAAATCCATTACGGTCGGCAAATAGCAGCGGCGCGGCGTGTTTAACGGGGGAATGTAAAAAAAGGTTTGCACGTTTCGCCTGCTTTTGAATGCGGCGTTGCGTACGCACTCGGAGAACCCGCGGCGCGAAATGACTCATGCGGAGTGAGCGTCCGGTCCGCGGTAATTGCTACGGTCTGTCGACTCATTACCACACACCAGATATTGGAGACAGCAGGGAAATTGGAAAATCAATGTTCTTCTCTTCGACCCCCCCCGACCCACCCTCTCCACCACTACCCGTAAGTCTAATAATCCCTGCACGCATCACCGGCACCGCCCGACTTAACAATCGCGTAATTCCACACTGGTGCCCGCCCCGAGCTAACAACGTCATCATTTCACACGCGTGCCACGCTTTCGACATCGTTCTACATTTATTTCCCTGAAACGTAATATATTTTTGAAAAGTGAGGTTCATTTTAAACACAAATTAATATGCAAAGGGGAAAAAAAAGGTACTGGGTCAATTCATTTGGCGTCACAAGACATCTGGACTACCCTGTACATCGACGCCGCCCTATTTACCAAACCCCAGAATTATACGCTGGTGCCATCCAATGTATTAATTCCACAATGTCACATTGGTGCAACCTGATTTCCCTTTTGAACAATCCCAGAATTACACGCTCGTACGACCATATTTAGGGCTGCTGTTACGTTGTAATGGTGAGCGCACACTTTTCAGTGGCGTAGTAACGACATCATCAGCTCAGGAGGTGCGGCAATCAGTCAGCTGGGGCCCAAATGTTTGATTTGTCTCGCACGGTCGCACTGAGGCTGCTATATTTAGCGGCTCCTCTTGCCTAATCACACTGTTACGCTCAGGGTGTTGACCATTTGAAGCAATTGGCGGGACCCCCGGGGTCCCACCACTGCCCCGGGGTGGGAAAAACCGCGTAGCGACACGAGTCTTGCCTTACCGACAACAAAACTAGTGTCAATCGATTTGCCTCGTCGAGAGCTACTCGGGGCACTAAGTTTCGTAAAAAGTTGAAAAATTACATAAACACGTTAAATTCATCTTCTTTGGTTCTTTCGGTAAAGTCACGTAGAATGAGAATAAAATAATAAATTGATAAAATAAAATAACACAATAAAATTCTCACGACGTTTCGGCCACAACACAAGCGGCCTTTTGTGTTTATTCTCATTCTACGTGACTTTACCGAAATAACCAAAGATGATGAATCCTTGCAGTCACGAAAGCTTTAAATCGAAACGTTAAATTCACTGCGGGGGCGGGCTTGCCTTGGCAAAGAAGCTGAGGATCGACGGCTGACCGGAGGGCGTTGTGGCCGCGCGCGACTGCGGCAGACGCCCCCCGGGGCTTGCGTTTGGCCGGTGGGGTGGCGCCCATCGTGTCGATCGCCGCCTGCTGCTGCTGCTGGCGCTTGTTGGCGCGAGTCTGGGCGGGCGGCGCGTTGCTGTCGGGATCACGAGTGGGCGGACTGAAAAATAATAATTATTGACCTGATTTTTGCGGGACCACCGGGTACCCGCCAAATGATTCATTTAACGCTGTAGGGGCGCTACGTCTTTACAGAATAAGTTGTCTTTCTTTTACACTGTTTAAAACATATCTCATGGTGGTTGTCTAGAGGGCCCCCAAACTCGTGGCTTTGGCTACCGGGGGGTGGGCAAGGCACCCCCTGTCCCCATGCTAGTTACACTCCTGACACTGCACTTGCAATCCAGACGTCACTGGTTCGATCTCCAGGCTCGGCAGTATACATGGGTACACCGCACTTATTACATCGCCAGGTAGCATTTGCTGGGGTAAAGTGTGGGTACATCTAGACAGCTGGCCAGCGTGGAAGACTATCCCAAAATACGCTGTAGATTTTCCCTTCAGAGCTCCCTCTCATAGAGGCCCTTTCACTTGTGTATCAGAATATGTATTTATACTGGGAAAATCCGATTAGGTTTAACGCTATTTTTCATAGATGTCCAGTCGCTTTCACTTTGGAGGGGGCATGAACGGGCAGTTGCCGGGCTGCAGCTTTACCTATCACCACCATTATTAACAATTCCACAATGATATTGCACGCGATTTAATGATTTCAGAATTCAACGCTGGTGCCAGCCTGTTGAATCAACCCATATTCTTCAATTGAGCTTTGCAGAGAATGAAGATGTTGGCAAATTCTTACATCCCTCGCCATCTACTGGACATCTGTGAGAAAAGAGCTTTATAGCTCGTCGGATTCCTGCGGTATAAATACATATTCAGATTCTGGAGAGAAACAATTTCTCCAGCATCGCTCCCCATTCAGTGACTGTTCAGGAAAGTTAGAGGGCTTGGGCAGAACGGATAACGGGTGGAAAGGGCGATGGCCAAAACTGGGGACGCAATACTAGCCAAAGGAGAGACCACATCCGAGAGGATAACCACCGTTAAGACTGACCGTTGAGATCAGCTCATGCACAGAAGCTCAACGAATTGGGGCATCGCAAGCCCGACAGTACGGGGGGGGGGGGGCGGGCTTAAATCAGCAGTAGATTGATCATGGCTGATTGATGAAAATAATGAACTCCCTGCAAACCCAAGTCTCGATGCCAAACCGATGAGCTGTGTAGAAACTCCCTTCTCTTTGCTTTGTGGATGAAAAGCACGGCATGGGAAGGGAGAAATAGCAGCGTTTTGGCAGCAACAACAACAACAAAAGACCCCTTCCACGCGTCGCAATATCAGCACAGATGGCGCGAGATCGCGGGTGGGTCGTGCAATTCTTAAGATTCATGGCCACAGCAGGTGAATTGGCTGAACTCGCGTCACCTTCGTACGCGTGTGTGTGTGTGCACACGCGTGTGTGCGTGCGTGTGTGTGTGCGCGCGCTCGCGCTCGCCAGTGTGTGCACGTGAATGCACAGTGCGTGCGTGCTTGTGCAGCAGGTGGTGCGTTTGGGGAGTGATAGCCTAAGTGATCAGCGCTCTGCGTTGCGACCCTCGATTTCCGGCCACGGCTAAAATCGCTGGTGATTATCTGAACTGGTCCTGAGCTTCCCTTAATAGGTTTACCGAGCCTCAAATGACTACCTAGTGCTGTGTAAATATCAGCACTGGGGAGACAAAGGTGGCCGGCGCGATACTGGCCATACACCCCTTCGTGGGTCATGCCAGCCTTCACGAATGCCGCAACAGTTTGTGGAGGCTACACGGGGGATCTCTATATTTGTTTACATGTACATGTGTGTGTGGGCAGCGGTGGCGCAGCGGTTAGCGGGCTGCGTTATGAACCCAGCGATTCGAGTTCGATTGCCGCTCACGGCCGACACCAGTGACGTTTATCTGAACCAGTTATGGGCCTCCCCTAGCACGGCTCAGCCTCAAATGAGTACCTGGTGCGGTGTGTAAACATCGCCATTGGAGAGACAAAGGCGGCCGGGTGTGGTTCTGGCCACCGTGTACCGTGCCGGCCTTCATAGGTGTAACTCGCTAGCGGCACTTGCCAAAAAAGTCTGTTGAGGCTATAGTGGGGATCTTTGTCTTTGCGTGTGTCCTTACAGTCAGCCCTGGCTCTGTCACATGGCTATTGGAAAGGAGACGGATTGTAGTGGGTGGTCCATTATGATCAGAAGACCCCGAGAGAGAGAGTGAGAGAGAGAGAGAGAGATCGAGTTTCCTAATCCGATTCTCGGATGAAGTAAAAATGAAATAAAGCAGAGAAGCGGTTCACTCATTTCACCAACACATTAACAGAAGCTCCGCTTTCAGCAGGAACATTCCCTTGAGCACTTGCTGCCGTGAAAAAAATTCAGCCCCGAGCCCAAGAATTCAAACTATTTCGCCTTCAACCGCTCACACGCCACCGTTCTGATATGCCCTTATCTCCGCACGCCTCCACTGAGCTCCATAAATCTCGATCTTTGAGCGCGTAATGAGATGGGGGGGGGGGGGGAATTATAATTCTGTACAACACGGACGCCAAATCGTTGTTCGTTCGTGTGCAGGAGTGGCTGAATGCGACCGCATCTGGAGGCTCTGGTACACGAGCAGTGGGCATATTTAGTGTGGAAGACTGGTGAATTAGGTCAGTGTTCTTCATTGCAAGGTTCGCGGGCCACTGGCGGGCCCTGGTGGCTTTTAAGGCGGCCCCTGATGTGCGCCTCCACCCCCTCCCCCCCGACAATACACAACATGTGAAAACACGCCCCCCCCGCCCCATCATCGTGCTGTCAAACCCTCAATGATTTCAAACGTGTGGCGAGCTTCACATTGATGATGTCTTATCGGCGAAGGTTGTTCCCCCCCCCCTCTGAAAATGAGTGAAGCACACTGGTCTATGGTCTTGCTGAGATATCACTTACCACTTATGTCAACTGTGGCCAATGTTAGTCTGTGGGCAATGTTAGTATATGGGCAATGTTAGTCTATGGGCAATGTTTGTCTATGAGCAATGTTAGTCTATGAGCAATGTTAGTCTATGGGCAATGTTAGTCTATGGGCAATGTTAGTATATGGGCAGTGTTAGTCTATGGGCAGTGTCAGTCTATGGGCAGTGTTAGTCTATGGCCAATGTTAGTCTGTGGCCAATGTTAGTATATGGGCAATGTTAGTCTATGGGCAATGTTAGTATATGGGCAATGTTAGTCTATGGGCAGTGTTAGTCTATGGCCAATGTTAGTCTGTGGCCAATGTTAGTATATGGGCAATGTTAGTCTATGGGCAATGTTAGTATATGGGCAATGTTAGTCTATGGGCAATGTTAGTATATGGGCAGTGTTAGTCTATGGGCAATGTTAGTATATGGGCAATGTAAGTATATGGGCAGTGTTAGTCTATGGGCAATGTTAGTCTATGGGCAATGTTAGTATATGGGCAATGTTTGTCTATGAGCAATGTTAGTCTATGGGCAATATTAGTATATGGGCAGTGTTAGTATATGGGCAGTGTTAGTCTATGTGCAATGTTAGTCTATGGGCAATGTTAGTCTATGGGCAATGTTAGTCTATGGGCAATGTTAGTCTATGGGCAATGTTAGTCTGTGGCCAATGTTAGTCTATGGGCAATGTTAGTCTATGGGCAATGTAAGTATATGGGCAGTGTTAGTCTATGGGCAATGTTAGTCTATGGGCAATGTTAGTATATGGGCAATGTTTGTCTATGAGCAATGTTAGTCTATGGGCAATATTAGTATATGGGCAGTGTTAGTATATGGGCAGTGTTAGTCTATGGGCAATGTTAGTCTATGGGCAGTGTTAGTCTATGGGCAATGTTAGTCTATGGGCAATGTTAGTCTATGGGCAATGTTAGTCTGTGGCCAATGTTAGTCTATGGGCAATGTTAGTCTATGGGCAATGTTAGTCTATGGCCAATGTGAGTCTATGGGCAATGTTAGTCTATTGGGCAATGTTAGTCTATGGGCAATGTTAGTCTATGGGCAATGTTAGACTATGGGCAATGTTAGTCTATGGGCAATGTTAGTCTATGGGCAATGTTAGTCTATGGGCAATGTTAGTCTATGGGCAATGTCAGTCTATGGGCAATGTCAGTCTATGGGCAATGCTAGTCTATGGGCAATGTTAGTCTATGGGCAATGTTAGACTATGGGCAATGTTAGTCTATGGGCAATGTCAGTCTATGGGCAATGTCAGTCTATGGGCAATGTCAGTCTATGGGCAATGTCAGTCTATGGGCAATGTCAGTCTATGGGCAATGCTAGTCTATGGGCAATGTTAGTCTATGGGCAATGTTAGACTATGGGCAATGTTAGTCTATGGGCAATGTCAGTCTATGGGCAATGTCAGTCTATGGGCAATGTTTGTCTATGGGCAATGTCAGTCTATGGGCAATGTTTGTCTATGGGCAATGTCAGTCTATGGGCAATGTCAGTCTATGGGCAATGTCAGCCTATGGGCAATGTCAGTCTATGGGCAATGCTAGTCTATGGGCAATGTCAGTCTATGGGCAATGTTAGTCTATGGGCAATGTCAGTCTATGGGCAATGTCAGTCTATGGGCAATGTCAGTCTATGGGCAATGTTTGTCTATGGGCAATGTCAGTCTATGGGCAATGTCAGTCTATGGGCAATGTCAGTCTATGGGCAATGTTTGTCTATGTCTCTCTCTATGAGCCGTGTCCTTTCTTCCAGACGTCGGGGGCGATCATGGTCTTCCTTTCACTGAGCTCTCTCCGTGATGTTTACTCAACAACTCCGCATCAGATACTCCTCCCAGTTGCATACAGTTGCTCAAATTGCTCTCACTGTGGAACTTAAATCGCTGTCTTCCCCTGATTCTTGTTGTGATACTTCTCAAGGGCCCGGCCAAAATCATTCACATTCAGTCCCTTGTGTTCCATTACGTGTCCAAGAAATCTCTAACTCTGCCTTTCTCTAATTGTTCTGAGTAATTGTCTTGTTGCGTAGCCTGCTTTTAAGCCATAGTACAATGAGATCTTTCCATAAATACAAACTTTAAGAATGTATCCCCCCATGCGATAACTATGCATATTCATACACGGTCTCAATTATACACAGCGCACACACAAATCACTTCACTGAGAGCTGCATTGTTTCTGTACTGTTTTTCATGACATAAATTCAGCATCGGTGTTCGTAACTGAATAACCGTCGTTGTAAAACCCGATTAATTGTAGCGCAAATATCGACGGTGCCACAAGGTGTGCAGAGAAAGGGAGCTACGGAGTGGAGTTAGGGCTGTGAATTACAAAATACGATTTGTTCATGCGTACATCTCAGCCCTTTAAGCTGGGTTTAACTGCATCACATCAATCAATAAATAAATACACCTATTATTTATGCAGATGTTCATCGACTGCTGTCGTTTTGGCGACTGAGCCAGGACGCGAAGACCATCAAATTATCCAACATTTACATTTAACCCCTCGATTTAAGAGCGAAACAGGAGGATTTTGTCCACGATTGTGTATGTCGCCTGATGAAGCTGGTTGTAATTATCGGCGAAACGTCGTACTCGAATTGTAAATGCTGTGGGTTTACTCTCCAACACACCGGTGTGCTCAACTAGTAATTAATTGTCGCGTTTTGTTTACGTGACAAACCTGAGTCATTTGGCTGTCGGGTGGTAGCAGGTTTAACGACACATTTATATTTACACGATGTCACCTAAAAATCCTCTGTTATGGATAATATTGGTCGCGAAAGCCTTAAATGCTAAACGAAGAACTATGGTTTAACCGCATGAGACTGAAACTCAAATGTGAATTCAGAATCTCTGCAGCATTAGCCGAGTGCTTTTACAAAGCCATTATAGAGGCACCTCGAGACACGCAGCCACCTATTTATAGACCCTATATGAGCATTTAAAAAGCATCTACGCATGTCTAAACGTATATCGCTCATGCTATTTTTATATGGACGGGGGCGGGGAGAGAGAGATGCAACAGAGAGAGATAGAGGAGATAAAGAGAGGTTAAGAGAGATGCAATATAGATTTGAAGAGAAGAGAGATAAATTAAGTCTATTGCCCTCGGCCGCAATTATATTGGTTTTTGCTCCCTGATGTGGTGGTGGCGCAGGAGGAATGGCAATATTTTTGTGGAAGATGAAAGGAACCAAATAAGCAAGCTGAGAAAGTCAGTCTATGGATGCGCCTGCAGTTAATGTTCACATTATACAAAGAGAGAGAGAGCGATGGCGAGACACAGCATGGGGGTGGTCATTTAAAAGTGAACGACCAAGGGATGGTGTGGTGTAGATGGATTATTGGGGACACTCATGATAAAGGTGACGTTGACAAAGATGTCACCGTGGTAGATTATGATCTTCATGATGATGGTTATGATGATGGTTAAAATGAAGATGATTGAGATTGTTGCTTTTTCATCTTGATACCCCTCGTGATGATGATGATGCCTAATTTTGATGAAGTCAGATGTGATAATGATGACGACGAACCTGGCATGGATGCTACTGTTGTAGATTATGACGCTCCTCCTCACGATGACATTGATTATGGCGATGTTGGTGATGATGGTGAATGATGGTGGTGATGATGATGAGGCTGTTTGTGATGTTGGTGATGTTGTTGGCACAGGTGGTGCATCGGCCAGTCATCTCAGTCAGGCGATCCGTGGCATCTGCTGGGTCTGCCCCGTGACCTCCTGCCATCGGGCGGTCGACACTTCACGTGGCCTCAACGTGCACGTAGCCTGGCACAAGCGCCGTGGTGACGTCACCGCCACTTAGTGGCGAATGGCGTTTTTTGATGTTGGCGGTGATGTTGCTGGGGATCGTGATGTTGATGGTAATGTTTACGGTGACGTTGGCGATGATGTTGATGTTAGTGACCGTGGTGATGATGGTAACATTGATATTTATGTTGGCGGCGATGTTAGTCATGTTGGTGATGATTTATGGTATTGGTGGTGATGTTGTTGATGATCGTGATCATGATGATGATGATGTTGACGGTGATGTTGTCGACGATGGCGATGTTGCTAATGTTGGTGATGTTCATGATTGTGATGTTGATGTTGGTGACGAAACAGCGCTCTCATTTACGGAGGTCTCGTGCCGATGAGACGACGCGCACGGTGGAGAGGGAGCGAGAGAGCGAGCGAGCGGTCTCCCGTCAACCCCACTCAGCCAATTAATCCGGATTCGCCAATTAGTGCAATTATCCGCGTCGTTTGGGGATTATTGGGACGAGGCGAGAAGTGGGGAGCGACAATTGGGCTGGTGTGTGGGGGTGGTGGGGTGGGGGGGCACCATCAACCCACGCATGCACGCACGCGCGCTTAGTAGCAGTCGTCGCAAAGCCTGCAAGTCTTTTTTTTAACTCCAGTACAGAATCAGAATCCGATGAGCTATGAAGCTCTTTTTCACAGATGTCCGGTAGGGGCGGATCAGTACTCACGACCCCCCCTCCCCCACCACGCGATACGTCTTTCCACCTTCACCACAAATTTATTCCTCCACATTCGAATTACACACGAACTCGTTCCACGCTGCACGTGCCCAATGATTGTTAAACACATTCCACGTGACGCAGATAGGAAATTAAGGCTGTCTGCGTTAATAGAGCCGATCGAAATTAAAATGGAGATCTCAGTGTGTGTGTGTGTATAGAAGGTATATGTGGGGAGCGTCAGCGCGAAATGCTCTGAACTTGGCCTCCTGAGTTCGATTCCCGCTCACGGCCAACATCGGTGACGGTTATCTGAACCGGAGCTGGGCCTCCCCTAGGTCGACTCGGCCTCAAATGAATACCTGGAGCGGTGTGTAAACATCGCCACTAGGGAGACAAAGGCGGTCGGGCGTGGTGCTGGCCACCCACCCCCTCGTGCGCCGTTCCGGCCTTCATAGGTGCTCGTATTTCACATGTGCGTGTACACGTGGGTCCCGTGCAGTAGTGTAACGAGCGTGGGGACCGGGGGGGGGGGTGCCTTGGCCTCCCCTGGTGGCCAAAGCTACGAATTTGGGGCCCCCCTTTGACAACCGCCATAAGAAACGTTTTCAACAACAGTGGAAAAGGGGTCGTCCATAAATTACGTCACGCACCTGGGGGGGGGGGGGGTGGAGTCAGACATTTGTGACGATGTGTGACGAGGGGGGGGGGGTTGAGAAATGTGACGTCACATCAAAATGCGCAACTTTAAATAAATACAGACAACACGTTCTACTTAATTAAATATACTTTTTAATGAATGTTTCTCCTACAACATCAGAGTGCAGCGCCACATTAAATACGCACTTCAATGACGATGGTTTAAAGCGATTTGAAGCATGTTTTATTTTCATAATGGAAATATGTTTTTGGGGGGGGGGGCGGGGCAGAGCTGTGACGTCATATTTGAGGGGGGGGGGTCTGACTTTTTGTGATGCCGTGTGACGGAGCGGGGGGGGGGGGGGTCAAAAATCGCGTGACGTAATTTATGAACGGCCCCTTTAAACGCTTCGCGACCGTGCAAGACAAATCAAAGATTGGGGCCCCACCTGACCGATTGCCGCACCCCCCCCCCCCCCCCCCCGAGCTGATGATGCAATTACGCAACTGGTCCTGTGACCTGACAATCTCTCTCTCTCTCCCCTACTGTGTATGTGATGAACCGCCTAGGATTACGTATGTATGGAGTGTGTCTCGCGGGTAATGCGTGCCCATCATAAGTCACGCGAAGCACGTGGCTCTCCGTCTCTGCGCGTTACGGCTGCGCACGCGAAATTCATCTCTCGCGAATTCCATCTCTCGCGAATTCCACCCTTGCGCGCTAATTTCCCGCTAATGGCCCCATTCATCGCTCTCTCTCTCTCTCACTGTCTCTCATGTCCCTTTCTTTCAACCCCCTCGGGTTCCCGCTTCATCCACCCTACCCCTCGACCCCCTCCTTCACTTCGCCAGTGAGACCCACGACATAGCAGGTGGAAGCGAATAATAAGCAGAGCTGAATTTTGTCTCCACGCGTTAATGAACACGTTAACCCGGCGCTCTTAATTGCAAGGCCCGCGGGCCACTGCCGGCCCCTGGTGGCCTAGAGTGCGACCCCCGACAATACACGACGAATGTGAAAACACCGGCCCCACATCATCATCGTGCTGCTGTCAAACCCCAATGGTTTCAAATGTGTGGCTGCCCTCACATGAATGATGTCTTATCTCAAGTAGCGTTTATTTAAGTAGGCAATCCCTAAAAGTTTATTTTGACCCTCAGCTGGTCCTGGATTTCATCAGCAGAGCCAGGCTTGCTGAACAAATGCCGCTGGATGACGATATGTTATTTGGTAAGACCACTCCATTGCAATTACAGGGCCCTGTTCATTGCAACAAAGCAATGCCATACCACAAAACCAAATGCGTTTCTGTGGAACATATGGGTAAAATGTCAGAAACCTTACTGTGTGAGCAGAACTCTCTTCTGTCACCACAGGTAGAAAACAAATATATATTAGTGCATAAAGCATCTTGGATTTCCAGAGAAATATTACCAATCGGCATTTTGTGTAAGCAATAAAAAAGCCTGGACCGGTCTCGTCAGTCGAACCAGGCTTGCAAAACAATACACGGTAAGGTTGCTTCCTCTGAGGTACAAACATCAGGGACATATCATGGGAAGAATAATATCTCACAATACCGTGTTGCCGTATTCTCCAGACTACAAGGCCTCCCGAATAGTAAGACGCATCCCAAACCTGCTCACGGTGTCAATAACGTTATCACAAATCTGATCTCTCACGCATAAACATCGACCGGATTATAATACTGGTAGGAACGAAGTTGTAAACTGAGTGTACCAGCCTGCAATAAATTAATGTGTCCGTCCGTCCGTCCCCTTTCAATACTTTAACCAAGTGAAATCTCGTGCTGTTGGGGTGTAAAAATAAAATTGCGCAAAATTCCAATGTTCCTACCAGCCCACCCTGCAGGGACCTGTTATCTCACAATACCGTGTTGGCGTATTCTACAGACTACAAGGCCTCCCGAATAGTAAGACGCATCCCAAACCTGCTCACGGTGTCAATAACGTTATCACAAATCTGATCTCTCACGCATACACATCCACCGGATTATAAGACGCGCCCTCAACTGTTTCTTTAAATAGAAGTGTGAGGCGGGGCAGTGCATCTTATAATCCAGAGAAATGGGGTAAATCCGTTGTCTTGAGCGGCGGATTATTGGTGTCGTTACGCAACCGACAAAGCTGGCATCATCGTCAACATCCCGGGAAGATTTCACGGGACAGCTGCTGCCCCAACCAACCAGGAGACGATCCCGGAAAAAAAAAAACAGGAGAGGTGGCAACCGTAGGTCACAGTGGGAATTCATGTTGCCGACAGCGACGGCTTGGAGCCAGGGACAGAGGGAGGAGGGGGAGAGTGGGGGGTCAGGGGGGGCTCAGATGGCACGCGGGGTCGGGGGGGGAGAGCAAAGGGGACACGATAAATTACTCCTTCCGACCCCCTAAGCCGAGCCAGTCGAATAACAACAGGTCAATAGGTCAGATGAGCGGTCAATTTGGACGGGTTAATGTGTGATGATGTCAGTCAGTTGGTGGCGATGGCAGATATCTGGTCATTGATAGCAGGTCAGATGAAATGGAAGGACGGCGAGAGACGGAAACGCCTCGCTTTTGGGAGACCATCCAACAGTGGATTGATCATGGCTGGGAATCCACGGCTTCCTTTGCGTGGGGAATGAGAGTGCGCGAGTGTGGTCGCGTGCGTGAGTGTATGGGTGCAGCGGAAGTGCAGAGGTGAGCGCGTTGCACTACGAAGCTGGCGGACCGAGTTTGATTCACACTCACGGCCAACACTTGGTGCGAGGTGTAATATCGTCACTGGAGAGACAAAGGCGGTCGGGCGTGGTGCTGGCCACCCACCCCATCGTGTACCGTGCCACCCTTCAGAGTTGCTCGCTAACAGCACTTGCCCAAGAAGTATAGTAAGGTTACAAGGGGGGTCTTTGTATGAGTAAATGGAGGAGTAAGTGAATGGATGAGTGAGTGACTGTTACCAGGTGACGATCATAATTAATCTGGGTTCCCTGCGCCACCCATCGCTACTGCTTTCATTTCCTAATGGGTGTTGTAAGTGTATGAGCGGGTGTGCGCCTGCGTCTGCGTTGTGAGTGGTTGAGAGTGCGGGAGCGGTGGCGCAGTGGTTAGCGCACTTCACTCCGAACCTGGCGACCCGAGCACGATTCCCACTCACAGTCAACACCGGTGACGAATATCTGTACAGAAACGGTCATGGACCTCCACTAGATCGACTCCGACGAGCCTTTCTCAAAATTAACGTATTTGAATGAGTACCTGGGGTGGTGGGTTAACATCAGCACTGGGGAAACAAAGGCATGTTTTTGCCACACCACATCCTGGGTATGCCCTTCTGGCCTTCACATGTGCACGGTAATACACCCATTTACCCAATAGCCCTACGTAGGCTATACAGGGGAATCTTTGTCTCTGTGGGTGAGAGTGGATGGTACAACTACAGTATGAACATGCACGTTAATGTATACCTGTGCATGCGTTTATTTGTACGTGAACCCATCTTGACTCGAGAGAGAGCATTTGGCCAGAAGTGTGACATAGCCACATTTTTCTCCACCACCACACGCGACCTACCGATAATAGAATAACTGAGATGTATCCATTCACACTGCGTGGAGGAGGGCGGAGGAGTGGTGGAGTGGGGTGGAATTTAAGAAACTGGGCACCGCGGTGGTGAGATGTTAACTACCTCGCCCGGTATACAGGAGGTCGTGGCCAGGTCGCTTCTTAAAAAGAGATAACAGCTATGTATCTGGTAAATTTAAAATATGAATACTTTCTCATTCTTGGGTCTTTCAGTAAAGTCACGTAGATAGATCATTAGACCTCCTTTGCCAGTACCAAAATATAATAATAGGGTTTTTCCCCTTTTTTTCTGGCAACAAAACTAAAACCTTTTTACAAGGAATCATGTGTGCATTAACCACAATACTTGTGGTCAAAATGCAAACAAAAAACACACTTGTTTGGAAAAAAGGGGAACAACCCTATTATTATATTTTGGTACTGGCAAAGGAGGTCTAATGATGTAGATGCTTACCCCGAGCCCTCATTACTTTGATGGTGCATTTTCTTTGAGCTGTACGCCTTTTGGCGTCCTCTGGTCTAGCACCAATTGAGACGAGGCTCAAAAGAAAGTCGTCTCTGGTGTGGACCAATCAGTTTCAGGGACAATGCATATATTATCAGAGTGTTTTTTGTTTGCATTTCGACCACAATTATTGTGGTTAATACAGGCATTATTACTCGTAAAAAGGTTCCAGTTTTTTTGCCAGAAAAAAAGGGGAAACCCCCTTATTATTATTTCACGTAGATAGGTTCAAAGAAAATAAACAAAAATAACAAAAAAACTACGACGTTTCGATTGTTATTTGTTGTTCTTTTCTTTGAACCTATCTACGTGACTTTACCGAAAGACCCAAGAATATGAATTCCTGCAGTCACGAAACCTTTTAAGTCAAGATGGATAGTTTCGTTTCAAAGAGGGGAGAGCTCAGGATCGGTTCAAATATCACTCCGTCACTGATGTTAGTGGGCCTTACCTGGTAAAAAAAAAAAAATAGTTTCGTAATAGTTCAAAAAATAAACGCGCAGCGTCGTTTCAACTGCCGCGCCTGGAGATCGATCGATTCGAGCAGCGTGCTGAACAGTGCACCGCTCCCGTGAAAGGAGGATCCGCGGCGGGAGTTTGGCGTGGATAACAATTACAATCATCACGGCACCTGTCACGGAATCCCATGTCGGGCTTAAATTGGATTTTCTCCCCATATCGCGGTATTAAAGGGAAATGGTTGGTAATCTCTCCAACCACGGATTTGTTTTTAATGTGTGTGCGTGTGTATGTATGTGCAGTCGGTTAGAGGAATTGTTGTGGTTCGAGCGTTTTGCTACAAACTCGGAGAGCCGAGTTTGTGACCAGACACCAGTATCTGAACCGGTCCTGGGCCTCTCCTAGGTCAACCCAGCCTCCAATGAGTGACTACTGGAAAGACAAAGGTGGTCGGGCATGGTGTTAGGCACACCACCCACTCTGTTTCCTTGCCGGTCTTCATAGCTGCTTGCTAACAGCACTTGCCCCAACAGTCTGTTAAAGGCTACACAAGGGGTTCTGTGTATTTGTGTACTCGTGTGAGACGTGTACACATGTGTGCTCATGTGTGTGTATGTTGTGTATGACTGCATCGCCAGTGGCTATTGTCGCATGGTATCTTAATGTCTCTAGATTTACTCATTTGGTTGACCATCGGGTTGACTCAGCCTAAAATCAGGATATGCGTGTGTGATCAGTGACACTTTCAGTCTGATGCTTGTCTGGGATTCCTCTATGTCGACTAAGCCCAAAAGGAAGTAATGCGTTTGTATCGTCAGGGTTAAGAATCTATACAGTATAATATATCATCACCTGCCAAACACCGGGGGGCAATGAGGGAGCGGAGGACGGGGATTGGCTGGGATTTGCATGCAAATCACATGCAAATGAGGCTTTACATCATTCTTGTTTACACGCGTATAGAAAGCAGGTGCAGACGACGCCTCCTCGAATACAGGGTTTTTTTGGGGTTAAATCGCGTAAATATATAAATGTGTCGTTAAACCCGCCACCACCCGACACAGCCAATTAGTAAGGTTTGTCACGTAAACAGAACATACCAATTCGTTACTAGTACAACAGTTACAACAGTAACGAATCGGCATGTTCCGTTTACGTGACAAACCTTACTAATTGGCTGTGTCGGGTGGTGGCGGGTTTAACGACGCATTTATATACTGTATTTACACGATCTAACCCCAAGCAACCCTGCATTATGGATGATATTGGTCGCGAAAGCCTCCGACGTTGTTAAACTGACGCCTCCTCTGTCTGTATCCCTCCTTAGCGTCATCGGCTCGCTTGTCAGCGTGTTTACGGTCACGTGAATGGCGCGTCAACGACCCTCAACGAGCGAGGAGCTGTCTTTAATGACTTAGCTGCTACTCACTCGTGGAGGGTCGCATTGAAACTTTAACAAAAATATTCCATCCGTTTTTTTCTCTCTCTCTCTCTCTCGCAAAACGCGGTTAGGGGCCGTCCATAAATGACGTCACGCACCTGGGGATGGGGTCAGACATTTGTGATGAAGTGTGACGAGGGATTGGGGGTGGTGAGAAATGTGACGTCACATGAAAATGCGCAACTTTAAATAAATATAGACAACACGTTCTACTTAATTAAATAGACTTTTTTAAAATAAATGTTTTCTCCTGCAACATCAGAGTGCAGCGCCAAATTAAATAAGCACTACAATGACAATAGTTTAAAGCGATTTTAAGCATGTTTTATTTAAATAAATGTTTTCTCCTGCAACATCAGAGTGCAGCGCCAAATTAAATACGCACTACAATGACAATAGTTTAAAGCGATTTTAAGCATGTTTTATTTTAAGACGTCATATTTGAGGGGGGGGGGGTCTGACTTTTTGTGACGCGTGACGTCATTTATGGACGGCCACTTAATTTATCTGCCACCCGGGATAACCTCACACGTGGATTAAAGACTGCAGAGTTCCTGAACTGTGGTTTAAAAAAAAAACGAATCGATGCATCGGTCCGGCCCTATCTTCGCAGGGCGTGAGTGCGTAAATCGAGAAAAAGTGTAATGCCCGTTCCACTTGAAGGTCCCGGCAAGGTTATTTTTTTAAGTGGAGATGAGGGATGGGAATTTAAATGCAGACCTGCGTCTCGGGCTTTTGGCAACAATCAAAGGTCATTTCATGAGCCTGAGATTGCAGCTGGTTTTGAGACGGAGTGCTAAGGCTTCGCACACTCTTAGCGTGAACTGTACTGCCGTGCTGATGAGTGATATTAAGGGGAAAACTACTCGCCGAGTGGATGGGCCTTGATGTTTTGCTCGATGATGCTTTGGCGAATAAGGAGCCATTGTAATCTCCGTCACCATTTTGTAATATCCGTCACCATTGTAATCTACGTCACCATTGTAATCTCCGTCACCATTGTAATCTCCCGTCACAATCCGGAAGAACCCCTGACGGGCAGAAGTGGAACTATGCTGACTTTCAGAATAAATACCTCGTTTGAGACCCAAACATCATCTCATTTCCTGGCTTTGACAATCCTCTAAGTCACTGGCGGTGTAATCATCAACCGCATGAGACCATCAACAGGCCCATCCGCACATCTCCGCCATAATGGAAAATTGGAGACAGAAGCCACGGTATTGCGACTGTTACCATGTAACCCCACGACTATGGCCCGTATAGTAAACAACTGTAGTCTGCGCTCCTTCAACGGAGAAGTAGGAACAGCAAAACTACACGAACTCTCTCCTGAAGCCCTCTCGTGGCTGGCAGAGGCCGACGTTTGGTATTTAGCCCCTGAACATATTGCTGCCATACGCAAGAATAGAATTGTCATCCGAAATCGTAATCATAAGCAGCATCATGTATGTCGTTATATTATCATCGTATTCCTTGTAAATTAACAAAATTTCACGACCACCACCATCATCATCGATTCCATATCTGCATCATCATAAGTTACAAATAGTACACCCGATCTCATACCAATCTCAAAAGCTAAGCAGGTGTTGTAGTTTTGGGTTACTAGGTCACCAGGCGAAGGGACAATGGCAAGGGGTTATTTAATCTCCCTGCGTAGGGTACCAGACAAATCCCAGAGGCCTCCCACATGAAGCCAAACTTCCATTAATGGATTTGGCGAAACAACCAAATCCAGGACCCTCTTGAATGGGAGGATTGAGATGCAGTGATATTTTCCTGGATAAATAAGGGCCCATTGTTATTTTTACCATAGCACCATCATCATTATCACTACATTCATATTTTTTACGTCATCATTTCGACAACGTGACGTTAACTTTGGTTTGTAAAAGAAAACCAGGAATACCGTATTCACTGGATTATAAGATGCTCCGGAAAGTAAAACGCACCAGAAACTGGTGTCCTTTGTCAATACCAAAAAAATAAACAAATCCGGTCACGCACGCACACATGCAGCCACAAGGTTATGCGACGCATCCCCAAATGCATGCCTTCAAATGCTATATAGTATAAGTAAACGAGTACGTCTTATAATCCGGATAATCCGGTAAGACTTGTGAAGCTGCTGTTATCCATAGAATGGCAGCGAAGATTGCATTTGATTCCAGGCCGTGAGAAACGTGTAATCATATTTTGTTCAGCTATATATATTTTTTAAAAAATGTTTGTTTTGTTGTTACAGGCGAGAGCCAGATCGATGAGAGGCCACTTTCATCGATGTCCGCTACCGACCCCTCTCATCGACTTTGAGCCCGAAGTGTTTTCACGGAGACAACGACCCCGGCTGTAGAGGCCACACGCTGTCGATCACAGAAGTCACCTTCAATGAGCTGCACTCGCCCTGCTAGATTTCCACATCCTCAGAGGGGCGATCGAGAAGAGGGTTCAGGAATACACGTGTGTGTGTGTCCCGAACTGCAGCCTCCCAGCTGTAGTCTACATTCACAGAAACACCGTGCGTGCCTCCCAGAGTCCACAATCATAGAGACCCTCTCACTCGACGACAGTCCACAATCATAGAGACCCTGCGTCTGTACTCTACACTCGTAGAGACACCATCACCCTATGAGAGTATTAAGAGGCCGTCTCACTTTACCGGAGTTCACAATCGTAGAGACCGTCACTCTAATTACGAGTCGAGTCCACAATCAGATCGACGGTCGCCCTCTGTTAGTACTCACTCGAGTCCGGGCCCACAGAGACACTACACGCCAGGCGGCGGTGGTCATTGTTGTGTGGCCGTGGGTTCAATGCTCTGGGGTCACGGGTTAGGCGTTGGCCATGATGAATGAGCCTGCGAGTAAGCGCGCGCGTGCGCGTGCGTCCGTGTTGGAGCGCGCGCGTGCGTGCTGGAGCGCTCGCTGCGACTCCCCGGCTACTAGACGATGACAACAGCGGTGTCGCCATGGTAACGGGGGAGAGAGGAAGCGGAGGGGAGAGCCGAGAGGGGAGATGCAAAAAGGAATGTGATAGGAGAGAGAGAGAGACAGAAGGAAGAGGGGAGAGAGAGAGAGCGCGCGTGTGGAGACAGAGAGACAACGGAGAGACAAAGCGGAAGATGAGAGAGAGAGAGGAACAGAGACAGTGAGACTGAGGACGAGAGACAAGAATTTCGATTGGAGACAGGGGAGGAGAGACGTCTGTAACGTAGCTATTGAGTGTGCAGGCGGTACAACCGAGCCAGACCGCACCGGGGCAC
Organism: Petromyzon marinus; assembly: GCF_048934315.1. Taxonomy (NCBI): domain Eukaryota; kingdom Metazoa; phylum Chordata; class Hyperoartia; order Petromyzontiformes; family Petromyzontidae; genus Petromyzon; species Petromyzon marinus. The sequence goes on along the minus strand of NC_133709.1, from coordinate 7,983,440 downwards.
ACGGGACCGAATGGGTCCTTGCGCCGATCCACAAAGAGGGAGGAGGAGAGACAGAAGGAGCTCGTCTCGTTCCGTGTACACAGAGGGTTGCGTGCTAACCACGCTACAACCGCCGAGAGAGTGGAGCGGAGGGGAGAGAAATAGATGAGAAGAGAGGAGATTATGAGACGAGAGGGTATAGGCAAGAGATGAGAGAGACAAAAAGACCGGGTCGAGAGAGGCGAAACAAAGTAGAACAAAGATCCCCCCGCTGTAGCCTCTAACAGACTGTAGGGGCAAGTGCTGTTAGCGAGTAGCACCTATGAAGGCCGGAACGGCACACGAGGATGTGGACGGCCAGCACCACGGCCGGCCGCCTTTGTCTCCCCAGTGCTTGATGTTTGCACATCGCACCAGGTATTCTTGTCAGGCTGAGTCGACCTAGGGGAGGGCCCAGGACCAGTTCAGATATTCGTCACCGGTGTTGGCCGTGAGCGGGAATCGAACCCGGATCGCCGGGTTCGTAGACGCAAGCGCGCTAACCGCTGCACCACCGCTCCCCATTCAAATGCACAGCGACACACCGCGTGCCGCCTTTACCCAATCACCCGGAAAACACCCGCCGGTCTCGGAAGCTAAGCAGGAGTTGAGCCTGGATAGTTTTTGTTTGATTTACGTGCGATGACCATGCATAACGGGTTGATATATAGGCTTATGGGGTTACATGTAGGCCAGTAAACATTTGTGTATATGTTTAGGTATTCGTTGGTTCGATTCCTGACCACGGCTAACATCAGTGCCGGGGTGATATTTGAACCGATCCTGAGCTGCCCTGTTAGAAACTAAACGATTAAAAACGTGTTTTACCAGGTATGGCCCAATGAGCTATAGAGCTCTTTTTAAGAAGCGGCCTGGCCACAAATGATGGCTCAACGAAGTGGCTTATTATCACGTGGAAATGCAAAGCAGCCAAATACTCGAAACGCGTGATGTTCATTCTAAATGTGGAGGGAAAAACCGGAGGACCCGGAGAAAAATCCACGCGACCACGGAGAGAGAGAGAGAGACATGCAAACTCCAAATATACAGCAGCAGACGTCAGGATCGGGTTCGAACCCACAACCTCCCTTGTAAAACAGGCGAGGTTGTTGTGAAATGTGGAAAAAAACAACCTCCTTACAAGACCCGCGCAGCCGGTAGGGGAGGCTGTCATCCAGCCGTGGTTTCACAATGGGCATGGCACACGATGACGATCGCGTGAACACTCTGCGGGCGCGTTAGATGATTTCAACGCAACGTGTACATTACGGACACGCGCGAGGGAGCGATCGCGAGGGCGATTGCTGAATGCGCCGTTGATTTCCGCGACTCCAGGGAATCCCGTGGGTTTCATCGCCCGCCCGGTTAATCCGTGGACGCGCGAACGCACGGCGAATCAATGGACTCTTTAGCAATTGCCTACGCGGGTGTCTCGAGCACCAGGCCGCCGCCGCCGGCGCGCACAGCGGCGTCGCATGTAACGGGCCCGCACACCGTCACCGTCCCGCTGAGTGACCACGCGATGCGGTAGACCGGCAGTCGTGCAATGCTGGTGTGGCCCCCACGCGCGTCAGACTACTCCTCTGCAGGTGAGCCCTTGTCTCCTCGGAGTAATGTTTGTTCGCAATGCTGTAGTGCAGCAGCAGCAGCAGCAGTCCGTTTGAGTTTTTTTGTTTGTTAATCGCACCCATAACCTCTCACCCCCCCCCCCCACCCCAATAAGCCGTTGCGGGTCGTTTGACCATACTTCACCATCGCCGGTGAAGCGGATGCGTTCGTGTGGGTGAATAGAGGCGTCACGACGGCCGGATGTTAATTACCTTGCCTGGTATGCAGGAGGTTGTGGGTTTTATCCCGACCCTGTCGCCCGTCGGATATTCAGCGCCTGCATATACAGACGGGCATGCACGCACGCACGCACGCCCCCCGTGTGTAAACGAGACGCTCTGTTCTTAATGTCCACACATTGATGATGAATACATCCACCAAGAAGAATGAAGACCGCCATTTGAGTGCGTGCCACCTTCAAGGGCCGTTCAAGAGTCATTAGCTGAGACCGCTCCGCCTCTGGCCGTGCAGATGAGGTACCCCACGCCAAGTCTTCACGACTGAGCTTTGACCAAATTAGGCGCAAAAGCAACCACAAAGACAAAGACCCCCCGTATAGCCTGGACAGACTGTTGGGGCAAGTGCTGTTATCGAACACGATGGGATGGGTAACCAGCACCGCGCCCGGCCGCCTTTGTCTCCCCAGTGGCGATGTTTACTGCACACCGCAGCAGGTACTCATTTGAGGCTGAGACGACCTAGGGGAGGCCCAGGACCGGTTCAGATAATCGTCACCGGTATTGGTGGCCGTGAGCGGGAATCGAACTCGGGACCCCGGAGATCGTAGCGCAGCGTAGCGCTAACCGCTACACTACCGCCACCCGCATACCCCCACCCCCCACACGTGTATAACACACACACACACGTGTATGTGTGTGTAACACACACACACATATACGTGCGTGTGTGCGCGCATATAAATCTCTGCTCGCGCCGTGAGCCGCCGGCAGTCAACAGTTTGCGATGTTCCTCCTCCACTGAGCAGCTGCAGCTGCTGCAGCAGCAGCAGTCCCCTACGCTCATGCCGGATCCCCACCTATCCCTGCCGACAGGGGTCCGGGTGATGGAGAGGGGACGAGTGTTGGAGGGGGTGGAGTGGAGGCGGCGGGGGGTGTGAATCCAGCAGCATAGGCGGAGGAGAGCGGGGCGCGCGTGTGCATCCCGGGGACTTGTTTGAGCGGAGATTTTGGGGAGATATAATGATGATGGGTGGCTCGGATTTGCTGCGGGTGATGGTGATGACGATGATGGTGGTGGTGGCGCTGATGGTGGTGATGGTGCCGGAGACACGCGGTAAGACGTTGTGCGCGTGGGCATGTACATATGTGCGCATACATATACAGACACCAACGTTTGCATACACTTCTAATACAAACGATCCACCGGTTATAGCCTTTGCAGGCTGAATATGACAAGTGCCGTTAGCGAGCACCTATGAAGGCTACTTCGAATGCAAAGACAACGGATCTCCCCCCACCCCCCACCCCCGTGTAGCCTCTAAAAAGGCTGCAGGGGCAAGTGCCGTTAGCGAGCACATCTGAATGCCGGCACGGTACACGAGGGGGTAGGGTGGCTAGCACCACGCCCGACCGCCTTTGTCCCCCTTAAGACCACACACGCGGTGTTTATTGGCCAACGTGCTTGAGTTTGTTGTTAATTGTGCTCGCGCACCAGTGCCAACGCAGCAGCAGCAGCACCGCCGCTGATTGAATGTTGACGGCCGTGGCTTAAGAGTGCGGGACAGATCGAGAATCATGTGCGGGGATCTTTAAACATCGCGGTAAATATTGTACCGTAATAGGACACACGCAATACACACGTGCATGTGTGTGATTACATTGAAGTGTGTGCGTGTGGGAAAACAGGTGTGTATGGGGAACAGTATATAATAGACGACGTTTCGGGTAATGGTCCCTCTTCATGGCACACACAGAGAGGCCACAGAGATTTAAGTTTATTGTCTAAAGACCCCAATGGGAGACCGGGTTCTGTCTTATTATTAATATTATCCTAAGACACCATCGGAGACCTTGCTGCAGGGGTGTTTCCCTAATGTCTGATCAGAAATACCGGCTCGGGTATTTAATTTCCAGAACAAAAAACTCCGATCAAAGACCGCTTTTGGTGAAGTCTATTGTGAACACGGTAATACAATTATAAGGCTAAATACCAAACGTAAAGACACCGCTGCGGGATTTGTAGACGTACAGGACAGGTGAATTTGACGTGCGATGCCCCCCACCCCCCACACACATGAATGGCAATTACATTCATAAAGGAAGCGTGCGTCTCCCGATGTAAAGTGGGGCGTTAAACACTCATCGTCATTTCGGTTGTCATTCACGTGAACACTAAGCCATTGTGTGCCAATGCCATAAATACAGTATATATTTGTTTTAAAACAACCCCCACGGGTACATAAACTGTAAGTCAAATCATCGTTAATCTCCCAATGCATTTAACCTTGAGAAACAACAACAACAAAAAGGAACAACGAGTCTCCTCCATTGGCTCTCACTGGGTTAAATATAGGACGTGGTATTTTGGCAGTGTTGCTCGTCTAGAATACAGACCAAACCTACAACAAGGGGTGGCCGGGAGGGTTCAGAGGTCAGAGCGCTGAGCTGGACGCCACTGAGATCCTGGGTTTGGATCAAGGTTTCAGCTGTCCCCCAATTATGTATAAGTGTTGACCATTCTTTCGCACCGGAGATGATTATCTCAGGCCAGTTTCCAATGGCTGCACGCACACACACAAAAAAACATTCATCTTGGTTCTGCACTCAGTGTTGCTAAATTCCAGCTTTGGGAATTAAAAATATGAGATTGACTGATAAGCGACACATGTCACACGCTCAGGTGGCAGGGCGATTGGGAAGGCGCTGCTCAGCACTGCACTGCGTGGACCAGAGGTTCCCTTGAAAGAATCTGAGATGTAGCTCTGTGATATCCGCTTCTGCGGGCCGTTCTCGAAACGAGCAGGGTTTGAAATGCTTTGCGCGAAAAATAATATGAATACATTACTCGCCTCTTGACACGAAGCCGATAGTGCAATCAGAATACGAGGGGAAGATGGGGGGGGAGGATACAAAGTGACAAAAGAGAGACAGGTTTGAGGCTGACTGAGACACAATATTGGACACTGGCCATTAAGTGCCTCCTAGCTCTTAGCTAACGGAGACCTTTTTGACCTGAGCACGGCCGTCACATTCACCCGGACTTCACTCGGACAGTCCCGCCCACCGCCAGCATGGGCCAATCAAATCGCTCACTGGCAGTGCTTGTGGGAGGGGTTGTGTCAGATTAGAATGTGAATTATAAGTTGGGCGGTGGCGCAGTGGTAAGCGCATGGGGCTGCGAACTCAGACACCTGAGTTAGATTACCGGGCCCACGGCTAACGTGAGTGGCGAGTGCGATATCAAAAGCCGTCCAGGGCTATCCCCTTCAACCAGCGTGGCGAAGTATGGTCAAACACCTCCGATTAGCACGGTTGGCTACGTACGGTGCGAAAGAAATTCAACATACATCAACATACAACTGACTCCCCCATGTCCGATACGGTGTAAGAACGCCTTCGTCCAGCGGTGAATTAACAACGTGCAGTGATAAATAGCGAAAAGGGTAACCTCCCTCCCACCCAATCACTAGGTGACGATTGGGGGGGGGGTCAGATTTAAAAATTATCTCCCTACTCACCTCTGTCGCTATTTTGTAATTCCAGCGATGCACATTCTACATCCCTCTACGGTTCATAAGCGGCTAGTTACAGTTACAACCCCACCATTGATTTATCTGCACCGGTTGTGTTGCGGTTGAAATTGGGGTTATAGTTTATGGGTTAATGTTGAGTACAGTTGTGATGAGACTCCAATCCCTCTGGGTTTATGGTACAGATCTGGGCTCGGTCTCTCGTGGGTGTATAATTAATTGAGATCTATTCTTTGGTTATTTCGGTAAAGTAACGTAGATAGTAAAAATAATATTAAAGTGAATAAAAATATAACGTTTCGATCGCAACACAAGCGGTCGTCATCAGACTTTACCGAAAGAACTAAAGATTCCTGCAGTCACGAAAGTTTTAAGTCAAAATCCCATTGAGATCTCCCCCCGGTCGCCGTTGGGAGTGTTAGGGTTCACATCTGGCCCACAGTTAAGTCGCCCGTGGGTTGGTAATGAATTACTGTATTATATGAACGAGACCTGCGAGTCAAGGAACGTATGGGTTCACGCCTGAGTTAGGGTGGGCACCATGGTGGCGAGATGTTAACTACCTCGCCTGGTATGTAGGAGGTCGTGGGTTCAATTCAGACCCTGACGCCTGCTGTATATTTGGAGTCTGCATGTTCTCTCTACCCGTGCTCGCGTGGATATCTTTCTCTGGCTACTCAGGTTTTTCCCTCCACATTTAGAAACACGCGTTTAGGGTATTTGGGTGCAATATATTTCCACACCATGAGCTGCTTCGCCGAGCTATCATTTGTGGCCAGGTCGCTTCTGAAAAAGAGCTATATAGCTCAGTGGTCCTTACCTGGCAATTAAAAACATTGTTCAGTTTATAGCTTAGGGTTAAGTGTTTAACGCGTTTTATATAGACTCCCCACGCTCCTTTTGTTAGCAGTGGCGTCAACAACATTATTGTCATAATCATCGCGTGGCGTATCGTCGTTTAGAATGGGCCCGAGTGCAAGGAATGGAATGGAATGGAGCCACCCACCCCCTGTTGGGGTTCCCCTCCCTCTGGGCCCCCCCTCTGGCCAATGGACCCTGGTGCAGTTGCACCGCCTGCGCACTCGATAGTAAGATACGCCACTCTTAGTTCGGGTTCTCAGCTTGGTCAGGGTTAGGATCTGTCCGTAGGTTTGTATAAAGCGTCCTATAAATGAGGCCACCAAATCTCCTCCGCTAGGCGGTTGCGGGTTAAGTGCTCAATGGGGTTAAAGGTAGACCTCTCGCTCTCATTGTACGGGATCGCATCTGGGTCAGGCGCAGGTCTCCCGTGGGGTTGTAACGAGGAATATGAATGAGACCGAGTCCCTAAGGACCTCCAATGAGTCAGAGTGGCCCTGCGACCAGCCCCCACCATCTCCAAATCCATCCCCCCCACCCCGCTCCCCTGTGCTGGAGGAGCTCAATCAGCCAAAGCCCCTCGCTCCCAACCACCCGCCCCTAAAAGCCAATTAGTGTGCACCCACACGCACTGCCAGCTTTGTGTCCCACATGTGCGTCCTTGTGTCTGTGTTGTCCTTGTTGATATGATCGTGTGTGTACGTGTGTGTGGGTTGCGGTGGCGTAGTGGTTAGCGCGCTACGCTATGAACCCGGCGACCCGAGGTAGATTCCCGCTCACGGCCACCACACCAGTAGCGAATATCTAAACCGGGTCCTGGGTGTCCCCTAGGTCGACTCAGGCTCAATTGCGTACCTGGTTCGATGTGTAGACTGCGTCACGAGGGAGACAAAGGCGGCCGGGCGTGGTGCTGGAACACCCACTCCCATCGTTTGCCGTGCCGGCCTTCATAGATTCTCGCTAACAGCACCGGCCCCAATAGTCTGTTGAAAACTACGCGTGTGATATTTGCATTCGTGTATGCATTTGGAGCGGCGGCGCGAGTGATGAGCGCGCTGGGAGTCGACGGCCAAGTTCGGCGAACGAATATTTGAACCGATCCTGGGGCCTCCCCTAGGTCGGCTCGGCCTTAAAAGGAGTAGGTGCGTTGCGCGCTGCCAAGGATCAGAAGTTTATTTCCCGAAGTAAAGCCCAGCCCATTGAGATAAGAAGCTCACTCTCTCTTTTCCAAGGGCCACTCGGTCGGCAGACAACATTAAAGACGGTGCCGTTGTTGTAACCAACATCAGGTGCGGAGGAGGTGATGGCGAGGAGCATCCACGCGGAGGAGCGGCTGCTGCAGGCGCTGCTCACCGGGTACAGCCGCTGGTCGAGGCCCGTGCGCAACAGCACCCACGTGGTGTACGTGCGCTTCGGGCTGTCCGTGGCGCAGCTCATAGACGTGGTGCGCAACACACACACAACACACAGCACACGTGTATATACGCACAGCACACGTGTATATACGCACACAGCACACGTGTGTATACGCACACAGCACACGTGTGTATAAGCACACAGCACACAGCACACGTGTGTATACGCACACAGCACACGTGTGTGTATAAGCACACAGCACACGTGTGTGTATAAGCACACAGCACACGTGTGTGTATAAGCACACAGCACACGTGTGTGTATAAGCACACAGCACACGTGTGTGTATAAGCACACAGCACACGTGTGTGTATAAGCACACAGCACACGTGTGTGTATAAGCACACAGCACATGTGTGTATATAAGCACACAGCACACGTGTGTATATACGCACACAGCACACGTGTGTATAAGCACACAGCACACGTGTGTGTACGCACACAACACACGTGTATATACGCACACAACACGTGTATATTACGCACACACGTCTAAATACACACACAACACACGTGTATATACGCACACAACACGTGTATATTACGCACACACGTCTAAATACACACACGTGTAACATACACACGTGTAACATACACACGTGTAACATACACACGTGTAACATACACACGCGTGTTCAACCACACAAAGATCAGCATTACTTTGGCTGTGTCAGGTGGCGCACGACGCAATATTTTACTCACGCGATCCGTCTCGAAAAAAATCAATTACCAATCATCATATTGGTCGCGAATTCCGACTGCGTGTTTTTTTTAATTTGCCCCCCAATTAGCCGAAATATATAATGAGCATATAATTTACATTCATTATAAGTAATCGATTCACACACAGACGCGCACGGCGATTCAATCAATGCACGTGTAGCGAGCTTAAGAATTGATTGGAAGTGGTGAATCGTGCCTAAACTAAAATTTGTTGTCTTGTTTATTGTTTTTAACGTACGGTGACACCTGTCTGATGAAGACGTGTGAGTTTCATAGTTTAGTTTCATAGTTTCATTTATTTGGTATAGCCCTGTGAGCCATTCGGCTCTTGAATCGGGTGCAACCGCAACAAACAAAAAAACATGAACAAGAAAACATCTTAAAGTGACTTTGTGCATGTGCAAACAGAAAATCCAGGATAAAACATCAAAATATTCCTGAAATAGCACCGTACACCAACGCTGTGTGCAAAAATCCCAGTGGGATGCTAGTCAAACAACAACAAGAAAACTTAGATTAAGGTCATCAGTCTTAACTCCGTACTACAATTAACAAAAACATGGCCAAACCAAAAAACTTTTAGAAATCACCAAAATAAAGCCATAAATGCAATGTAACAGTGATCATAGGAACTGTGACCGAATTATTAACAGAGAGATGTCGCTTTTGTCTCACAGGATGAAAAGAATCAAATGATGACGACTAACGTGTGGCTAAAGCAGGTAATTGTTAATCAGTCACTCCACGATTGTCGTGGTGTCGTCGTCGTCATTTTTGTAACATCTCAACGTTATGAATGGGTGGCAGCGATGGTGTTGGATGTTAACGGTGGTGCTGATGTTGGTGGTGATGTTCGTAATGATGATTGTGATGTTCGTGTTGATGGTGGTAATGTTGGTGGTGTGTACGGTGATGATGTTGGTGGTGTGTATGGTGATGATGTTGGTGGTGTGTATGGTGATGATGTTGGTGATGATGTCCGTGGTGATGATGTTGGTGGTGATGGTGACGGTAGTGCTGATGTTGGTGGTGATGTTCGTAATGATGATGGTGATGTTCGTGTTGATGGTGGTAATGTTGGTGGTGTGTACGGTGATGATGTTGGTGGTGTGTATGGTGATGTTGGTGGTGTGTATGGTGATGATGTTGGTGTGTATGGTGATGATGTTGGTGGTGATGTCCGTGGTGATGATGTTAGTGGTGTGTATGGTGATAATGTTGGTGGTGTGTATGGTGATGATGTTGGTGATGATGTCCGTGGTGATGATGTTGGTGGTGATGGTGACGGTGGTTCTGATGTTGGTGGTGATGTTCGTAATGATGATGGTGATGTTCGTGTTGATGGTGGTAATGTTGGTGGTGTGTATGGTGATGATGTTGGTGGTGTGTACGGTGATGATGTTGGTGGTGTGTATGGTGATGATGTTGGTGGTGTGTATGGTGATGATGTTAGTGGTGTGTACGGTGATGATGTTGGTGGGGTGTATGATGATGATGTTGGTGGTGATGTCCGTGGTGATGATGTTGGTGGTGATGGTGACGGTGGTGCTGATGTTGGGGGCTCATGTTCGTAATGATGATGGTGATGTTCGTGTTAACGGTGGTGCTGATGTCGGCCAATGATGTTGGTGGTGACGGTGACGGTGTTGATATCGACAACGACGACGATGGCGGCGGTGGTGATTGACGCTAGGAGTGGCACGACTACAAGCTGCAGTGGGACCCCGCGGACTACGAGAATGTCACGTCCATCCGCATCCCGGCGCAGCTCATATGGGTGCCGGACATCGTGCTCTACAACAAGTGCGGCACAGCAGCACCGCGGGCACGCACAGCGACACAGCACCATGCCACGGAGTGGCCACACAAACCCCACTTAGGGGCCGTCCATAAATTACGTCACGCACCTGGGGGGGTGGGGGGGGGTAAGACATTTGTGACGATGTGTGACGAGGGGAAGGGGGGGGTTGAAAAATGTGACGTCACGTCAAAATGCGCAACTTTAAATAAATATAGACAACACGTTCTACTAAATTAGACTTTTTTTAATGTGTTCTCTTACAACATCAGAGTGCAGCGCCACATTAAATACGTACTACAATGACAATAGTTTAAAGCGACTTGAAGCATGTTTTATTGGAGGGGGGGGGAGGGGGCAGAGCTTCGTGACGTCATATTTTGAGGGGGGGGGTCTGACTTTTTTTGTGACGCCAAAATCGCGTGACGTCATTTATGGACGACCCCTTCGACATGGAGTGACACGGGGCTGAGACACAAGACCACACGGAGCGACAGACAGCCTCGTAGCCAGCGTGCACAGTCCACGCGTCCAGCCGCGCAGGCTCCACGCACTCACGCAGGGCCACGCCACGACGCACGGAATTACGCAGCGGGATAAGACGCACGCTGGGATTATTCCGCACGGCATCGTCGGACAGGGGCCAAGCTACACTAGACCGCGACGCACCTGGCCACGGCACACCATGCCCACGCGCGTCTGTATCTGTTCGCGCGTGGGGAGCGGTAGTGTAGCGGTCAGCGCTCTGCGCTGCGGACCCGGCGACCCAAGTTCGATTCCCGCTCACGGCCAACGGCAGTGACGATCGTCTGAACCGGTTCCTGGGCCTCTCCTCGGTCGACTCAGCCGAAATATGAGTACCTAGTTCGGTGTGCAAACATCGCCACTGGGGAGACAAAGGCGGCCGGGCCTTTTTGTTTGCCAACCACCCCCTCGTGCGCTGTGCTCGCCAACAGCACTTGCTCCAACAGCCTGTCAAGGCTACACGGGAGATCTTTGTCTTTGTAGCGTGCAGAGTGTCACAAACGCACCGTGCCACACAGCGCCCGCTGTGCCACCCGGCGCTATCGACGCGTCGCCACCTCATTATTCCGACCCGCACCGCGTCACGTCGCACTCCTGCGGGCCAGCCGACAGCACGGAGCACACGAAGCCACCCACAGTTCCAGTAGCGCATCCAGAGTGTGCAGGCGGTGCAACTGCACCGGCGCCTGCGGGGGGCCGGTGGGGGCCTCGCGACCGAATGGGCTCTGCGCGAGAGGAGGAAATTTAAAGGGGCCCCGTGCCGACCACGATATTCCGCTGACTCCGCATCGTCAACCTCCCCCTACCTCTTCCTACCGATCTCCACCAATCTCTACAACCACGCACCTACCCCTCCCCATCTACATTCTCCTATCTCCATTGATATCCACCCACTCACATCTCACCTACCTCCGCGGCTGTCTGTCCCCATCGTGTCCCCTGCTGTGTATTTTGATCTTTCTGCCCGTGTCCCCACGTGCCACTGTGTCTCTGCTGCCTTCATGTCCCCGCCGTGTCTCTCCTGCCGTCCCCACCATGTCCCCGCCGTGTCTCCCTGTGTGTGCTCCTCACCGAGTGCCCCACGCGTGTGCGTCTCTCTCTCTCGGTGTCTCCCAGCGCGGACGGCGACTTCGCGGTGACGCACGTGACCAAGGCGCAGCTGAGGCACACGGGCGACGTGCGCTGGACGCCGCCGTCCATCTACAAGAGCTCCTGCAACATCGACGTCACCTTCTTCCCGTTCGACCAGCAGAACTGCAAGATGAAGTTCGGCTCGTGGACCTACGACAAGGCCAAGATCGACCTGGTGAGCATGCACACGGACGCCGACCTCAAGGACTACTGGGAGAGCGGCGAGTGGGCCATCGTGAAGGCGGTGGCGAGGTACAACACCAAAAAGTACGACTGCTGCCCGCAGGTCTACCCCGACATCACCTACTCGTTCATCATCCGCCGCCTGCCGCTCTTCTACACCATCAACCTCATCGTGCCCTGCCTGCTCATCTCGTGCCTCACCGTGCTGGTCTTCTACCTGCCCTCGGACTGCGGCGAGAAGATCACCCTGTGCATCTCCGTGCTCCTGTCGCTCACCGTCTTCCTGCTGCTCATCACCGAGATCATCCCGTCCACGTCGCTCGTCATCCCGCTCATCGGCGAGTACCTCCTCTTCACCATGATCTTCGTGACGCTCTCCATCGTCATCACGGTGTTCGTGCTCAACGTTCACCACCGCTCGCCGGCCACACACAAGATGCCGCGCTGGGTGGTCACGCTCTTCCTCGACGTCATACCGCGCTGGCTGCTCATGTGCCGGCCCGTCCACTCGACCATCGGCAGCGCCGGCGGCGGCGGCGGTGTTGCCGTTGCCACCGCTGTCCCCAATCTGACTGCGCGGAGGTCTTCCAAACACTACTTCCACCAGCAGCAGATGATGCAGCAGCAGCACTGTCATCAGCACCACCAGCACCACCAACAACGTGGTAACGGTCACAGCGGCGGAGATCACCACCTCCATCAGCTGCGGAATCTACAACTTCAGCAGCAGCAACAACAACAGACGCAGCATAATCATAATCAGCAACAGCACAACCACCAGCAGCAACATCAACAGACGCAGCAAAATCATAATCAGCACCAGCATAATCATCAGCAGCATCAACAGCAGCAGCAGCAAGGGGATGACGGCTGCAAGCTGGGCTTGGTGCTGGACCTGGACGGGCTGCAGATGACCGACGACAAGCCCAGGGCGGCGTCTTCCTCGTGCACGTGCAACGGGGTCGGCGCGGCGGGATCGGCGGCGCCGTCAGCCCCAGCGTCGCCAGCGCCTTGGGACCACTGCGGGGCCAGGGCCCAGGGAGGCCCGGGAGAGTGCCTGGATTTCTCCGGGGCACCCGCGACCCTCTGGCAGGCCATGGAGGGCGTGTGCTACGTCGCCGACGAGCTGAGGGCCGGAGATGCCGACTACGCCGTGAGTGGTTGTGGTGGTGGTTATGGTGGCGGTGGTGGTTTCGGTGGTTAGCGCACTGCGCTACGAGCCCGACAACCCGAGTTCCATTCCCGCTCACGATCAATAACAGTGACAGGGAATGTTTGATCCGGTCCTGAGCCTCCCCGAGGTCATCATCATCATCATCGTTGGTATCAGCATTGCAATCGACATGATCAGGCATTAGCATTGTCAACAGCATAATCTACATCAACATTATCAGCATTGTCATTATAATTAACATCTGCATCATAATCAACATCACCATCAACATTGTTGGCATCATCATCATCACCAACATCAGCATCATCAACATCATCAGTATCAGCATCATCGGAGCATCATTGTGATCACCATTGCCAACAGCATAATTGGGATCAACATCATCAACAACATCACATGCATCAGCACCTTCGCTAAAATAATCATCATCAAAAAACCATCAACGATATCCTAAATTGTTTCGTGATATGTCATGCAATAAAATACCGTAATTCGTTTTTCTGGATTGAAATAGCCAGCAGAGCAGAGATAATTTAAAATCAGTATCGTTTGTCTGATAATGGGAAACCATTCATTGGCCAATTTTTTAAACCGTTCATGGGGAAATATTTGTAATTGTAATCCTCATCAGGCCCCATGGTGTTTGCTGCAGTCTCAAACTCTTATCCATTCTATCTCTCGGGCCTCACTATTTTATGTGCTATGAAAAAGGGTAATTGCCCGAAACGTTGCCTATTATACCCCCCCCCCCCCCCTTTAAGGCCACGGTGTCATTGACGAATATGTTGAGTTCAAATAAAAATGCATTATTCGTACGCGTGCACCACTGCCAATGCAGCAGCACCACTAAATAATTAATCTGATAAACAGCGCCGCCTGCTGATCATCACCACCACCAACAGCTCCAAAGACAAAGATCACCCGTATAGCCTTGACAGACTGTTGTGGCAAGTGCCGTTAGCGCGCGCCTATGAAGGCCTGCCGCCTTTATCTCCCCAGCGGCAATATTTACACCACCGCAGCAGCTACTCGTTTGAAGCTGAGTCGACCTGCTTAACAAAGAGGCACACACGGCCCTCCCCGCGGCGTCTACAATGGACACTCCGTCGTAGGCAGATGAAAGCAGCGATTTCCCGAGTCTGGAATTAAACGGCGAGAGGGAATCAAGAGCACGGATATCAGGAGGAGCCGATTTCTGACATAAGCTGCCCAACCCCTGAGACAGAGACACTCAGACAAGCCAGGGCTTGAACTCTGGCAACTGAGTTCAAGCCCTGGCTGTCTGGGTGTCTCTAACACAGGGGTCGCCTCCCTCTGAGACAAGACAAAGACCCCCCTCCCTCCCCGTATAGCCTTAACAGACTGTTGGGGCAAGTGCTGTTAGCGAGCACCTCTGCGACAGACACACACACACCAACGCACGATCCCTATGAGTGACCCAGCTGAGGTCTTCAGAGAGGTTGAGGCTCAACTAAAAGCTGCCAGATTTCTGGGAGACTCAACCGGGACTCATGGGGACCGTCAGGTCCATACCGCTCCCGTGAACTCAGTCCACTACTCGGGGAGCTCACATCTTGGGCCGTATCACGGGTTGAGCATGAAGTCAGAAGGTATATCAGGGCGCCACGCTGGCTAGGAGATGTTAACTACCTCGCCAGGTATACAGGAGGTCGTGGGTTCGATCCCGATCGTGACGGCTGTATATTTGACGCCTGCATATACAGACGGCCATGGGCACACGCGCCCGTGTGTAACGAGACGTTCTGTTCTTAATGTCCCTACATTGATGATGAGCACATCCACCAAGGAGAATGAAGACTGCCCCCCCCCCCCGTGGTCGCGTAGATTTATATATGAGTCCTTCCACATTTAGAATATGCATTTAGAGTATTTGGCTACTGCTAAAGATTTCCACATAATAGGCCACTTCGTTGAGCTATCATTTTGTGGCCAGGTCGCGTCTGAAAAAGCTGTATAGCTCGGTGGGCATTACTTGGTAAAATAAAACATAGAGTGTATAGATTCCGATTAAACCGGAGGTCAAAGTGTTGATAGGGGTGGGGGGTGCAGGAGGGTGGAGGCGGGCGGAGGGAGGGCAGCAGGACAAACTCTCTAAAATCAACGGGAGTAGGACTCTTCCTGGATCATCATCTTCTCGGGTGACCGAGGAGCTCTTGTGAGACTTTGGTTCATGTGCACGCATTTTTTTCCCTTGCCTCCGCTGGCACAGGTGAAGGAGGACTGGAAGTACGTGGCCATGGTGATAGACAGAATCTTCCTGTGGGTCTTCGTCCTCGTGTGCATCTTCGGGACGTTTGGACTCTTCTTGCCCCCCTGGATCGCCGGAATGCTGTGACCTGGGCCAGCGCTGGACGTGTGACTCCGGGATCTGCCATTCGCCGATTTAGGGGGTGGCGGAGAGAGAGAGAGAGGGCTGGGATAGGGGGCAGAGAGATGGAGATGTGTGCACTGTATTTATGAACGATTGAAATAGTGTTTTGATGTCTTAAAAGCGTTTAAAAGGTAAATTAATAAAACTATTTAACAGGGTTGAACGAAGGAAGGTGAAATTATGAAATTCATCATCGTCGTTGTTTCTGACCGCCTGACGTTTAAGGCACATTTATTTGTGTTCAGTATATGTCATCAAATATCATCATAATCGTCATTCAGTTACTGCTTAAAACAAATACGACCGCGTAATGGTGTGTGTGTTTTAAGGTCTCATCAGAAATTATATTTATATTGTGCTTAAACGAAGATGGTCGTGTGACGTAAAGGAGATATATCCGTTGTGTTCGTTAAATTGGCACGCATCATTGCACACACAGCGCGTGTATGTATTTATTTATTGATTACAATGTATTATGCACAGTGTGTGTGTGTATATATACATACACATACTAGATGTTTATAGCACGCAATCTATATTCATGTGCAATGGACGATGTGTACCATGTTACACAAACACACAGGTACACAAAGACAAAGATCCCCCGTGTAGCCTCTAACAGGTCTTCAACAGACTTTTGGGGCAAGTGCTCTTAGCGAGGACCTATGAAGGCACAATAGGCGGTCATGGATGTGGCTAACACCACGCCCGGTCGTCTTTATTTCCCCAGTGCTAATGTTTACACATTGCACTCAGGTACTAATTTAAGGCTGAGTCGATCTAGGGGAGGCCCGGAATAGGTCCAGATATTCGCTACCACTGTTATTGGTCGTCGGCGGTAATCGAACTCGGATCGCCGGGTTCATAGAGCAGTGCGCTAACCGCTGCGCCACCGCTCCCCATAATGCCACACACACTGACACACACACTCAAAGGCGTTGTTGTCTGAAATAAACCATGGTTCCTCTCGTCTGAGTAAGCTCCTCATTCGCAGGAACCCTCCTGCAGTGTGCAGTCCTGCATTACAGTCCATATATACTGCATTTATGACGCAATTATCTGCTTCCGTATGGCAAGATGGTTCAGGAACTGAATGCCCATTACGAGGTCTGCTGCTGCTGGCCGCAACGAGACGTCTTCAGCAGAGGGAGAGAGAGTTCGTGTCGTTTTGCTGTTCCTCCACTGAAGGAGCGCAGACCACAGTCGGTTTACCCATACGGTCCATAATTTGTGATGCATGGCCACAATCGCCACTCCTGTGACTTGTCTTCAGTTTATCTAGATGGGTCGCTATCTCTATGAGTCTCTATGAGTCTCGTCCTATCTGTATGGGCCTCTATGAGTTTTACTATATGTCGTCCATAGTTTGGGTTGCATGGCCACACTCGCAACGCCTTTGGCTTGTGCCTTTAAAGTTTCATTTGTGAAAGAGATGTGCGCAACGGCCTGTTGACGATGATCTGGTGATGCGATTGATGTCAAAGCCAGGAGGCACGATGAGACCCCATCATCAACCAAGACCTCGGCAATGTCCCTCGCCGTCGTCTCCAGTCCTTGAGGGATCGCGCTGCTGTCACCATCCTAGAATCACACTGCAGGTCCGGATTGAACGCCGGCGAACAGAGTGGAACAGCGCAGACGTCCAGAAGAAACATCTTCATCGAGATCCCAAACATCATCGCACCTCCTGGCTTTGACATTCCTCCTCGAAGACACCACCGGTGGTTGTCACCATCAACGGCATCTGAACTTCAACAGACACGCGCCACAGTCGTGCGACGGTGGGCCACGCAACCCAGAACTGTGGACCGCGTAGTAAACCACCGGAGTCTGCGTTCCGTCGACGGAGGAGAAGCAGCAAAACTACACGAAACAAACTCTGCCCTTGAAGCCCTCTCGTCGTGACTGGCAGACCTTGACGTTCGCATTTTATCTCCTGGACGTATCGCTGCCACGACGCGCAAGGAGTAAATTTTAATTGTAATCAAGGGGCCCGGAGGCAATCTGTGAGGCTCGTGACGCGAGTGCCTGGGTTGGCTACAGGACGCCGTGGGGATTTGATCCTCATGGCGGTACCCAGGGGTACCAAATAATACGAAATGGCCCAGGCAATTAAATATTTTATTTCTGGGACACTATTTTTATCCCCAGGGGTGTAACTTAACTCCGCGACTGGGGTAACCAATCAATCCGAAATCCGTGCCACACTCCGCGATGTCGAAACGCAGCGAGGGCGATTGCGCTGAAACCCTGAACGCTCGCGGTACGCACCGTGGCGGTGGTGCATCGTGAGTACGGCTCGTCGAGATGAGTCGATTGCCGCATCGCCGACCATCAACAGACTAAAACTGACTGCATCACGGACATCGTGCGAGAGCCGGGATACTATGGAACCCCGGAGTGCCGCCATAAAGTTCACTTGTTAAACACCACCCACCGCGCAGGTGTTGGCCTCTGTGCTGTGCGTAGCTCTCCCAAGTGTTTCCCCGTTGTACCGCGTTTTTGCTCCGCTCGATGTCCGACGTTCCGCTCCACGCTTCCCTCCACGTGTCGGCAGCTCCTTCCGGGAAACGAACAGCGGCTCCCGCGATGTCCAAAGTTTCGCTGCCCACGTGCCGGGAGCCTATTTGAGGAGCCGAATGGAATCGAAATGGCAGTTGCCGAAGAAGCTCGGAGCACGTCGAACTAAGCATCCGACGTCCTGCCGATTCACACGTCGCAGAGGGTGGCACCAGTGGTGAACTTTGCCTCCGAGCTGCACGGTTTGCGTGGAATCATCTGTAAAGGCAGGAAGTCCTCATTCGCTCCCATTGCACACAAAGTGCTTGCCACAAATGAACCACAATACCTTGCTGGTCCTCGACAAGGAGCATAAACCATCACCACTCTCGCTCCGGTCATCCTCGCAACAGCAGCGGCTTTTGGCTGATCATCGAACAAATACGATCACTGCATCGCGCCCTTTTAGACCCGTTTCTGCGCTCGTCTGGAACGCTCTTCCTTCCGATAATAGGAACCCACTGGAGCAATAATAATTATTTTTTTAAAATCTGGATTGAAAACTAACTTCGTTAGAACTGCTTTGTTACGTTCAGTTTGTTGTTATTTCCCCGCATCTTCCATTCGTACGGTTGGCTACGTACGATGTGAAAGAAATTCAACGTACGGCACGTACACTCTGGACGTCCGCGTTGTTCCGTCTCTGTTCGCCTCTGGGTGAGATTCTGTATCGCGTGGTGAAAGCAGTGCCGGTCCCAGCAGAGGGATAACGAAATGATCGCTGAACATCACGGACCAACCCACCATGCATACGGCAGCTGTGAATGGGCCGCTGCTGCGTGGCTATGCAGAACAATATATTGTTGTATTGCACTATACTCCAATCTATGCTCACACGTCTAATGCTACGGCCCCCCGCCTCATGCTTCACTATCCCGCACTGGTGGTGAAGTATGGTCCAATAACGACTCGCACGGAGTGGGGGAAGCCCTCACCCAATGGTAGTGGATTGACAAAGGGCCTGTATGGATTAGTTCATTATTACCATTCCACGACGGTACACGTGTACAACTTGATGTATTGTCCGCTCACATTCTGCCAAGTCGACATGTTCTAGGTCTGGTTCGTGTTAAGGCGTGGAGGCAGGATGGGTGGGGGGGAGATGGGGGAGGTGAAGGGGGAGCGCTTGGGAGGTGGAAGGTGGGGGTGGGAGACGTGGGGGGGGGGCACGCGGGGTGGGGGGGGGGGAGACGTGGGGTGGCGGGGAGACGTGGGGGGGGGGTGTAGACGGGGGGGGGCTCTCTGTCTGGCCAAAGGTGTTTACTTTAGCTCACATTACCTCTGCTGTGGGGATCTTGCAAACCCACAGTTTGAACCTGCGCAACGCACACACAAAGGTCCCCGTATAGCCTGTATAGGATGTTGGTGCAAGTGCTGTTAGCGAGCAGCTATTAAGGCCAGCAACGGCGCTCGACTGTCAGCGCCCTGAAAAGGAAAACTCTCAATCCAATAAATAAACAACAAAAACCCCCTCCATTCTCTGTGAGAAAAGTCCCTTGAATTGATTGGACCGTCCTCGTCCATGCAGCCCTAACAAAGGTCAAAAGGTCAGCGTAAGATTTCGTGCTCAGACGAGCGGCAGTCTTGCTGGCTGATCATGTAAGAGAGCAATTGCGGCAGTCGAGCCAGATGATTGCGGCAGGGGGAGGGATAGCGGAGTGGGCGGTGCATCGCTTCTGCGATGATGCCTCCTCCTTCGTATTTGTGAATCGGGCCTTGAGTTGTCTACGTTAGATCTTCCATGGCCCTGTTCTGGCTAGCCGCAGTCGCCGCCGCACACCGCCGGAGAGTTTTAAAATGTCCTTTTTGTGCGTCATCATCATCAAGGATACCCGCATTCGCTTCTGCCACGGTTTGTTCAGATGCAGTGTAAGGTTGGCGACAAATGAGCATTGAGGTCAATCTCACGTTTACAGCAGTGGACCAGTGGTGGAAATTACACATTCCCATGGCAGGAGACGGGTCTCTTCCTAGGACGACCACAATTGACCTCCCGACAAAGCGGTTACCTATTTTATCGACCCGGATGGATGGTGGGCTGAGTCAATCCCCCCACCCAACCAGGATTTGAAACATGCACTCTTTTTTACCGATTGTGAGCCGTTCGCTCTACCACTGAACGACATGGCCGGTTTACACCCTTGCACACGTGTTTAAAAAAGACACATTCACCAACTTCATGATTTGTCATGAGCATTTCTTTACATGAGAAATCGAAACAAACAAATGCGCCCCCCCCTTCCCCCCCCCCCCCAAAAACCCCCATATAGAGCGGTATGATTACATTTTAAAATCAGAATGTGAATATTGCTTAAATCAATTGGGTTGGTACAGTGAGGGAAAAAAGTATTTGATCCCCTGCTGATTTTTGTACGTTTGCCCACTGACAAAGAAATGATCAGTCTGTAATTTTAATGGTAGGTTTATTTGAACAGTGAGAGGCAGAATCACAACAAAAAATCCAGAAAACGCATGTCAAAAATGTTATAAATTGATTTGCATTTTAATGAGGGAAATAAGTATTTGACCCCCTCCCAATCAAAAAGAATTCTGGCTCCCAGGTGTCTTTTATACAGGTAACGAGCTGAGATTAGGAGCACACTCTTACAGGTAACGAGCTGAGATTAGGAGCACACTCTTAAAGAGAGTGCTCCTAACCTCAACTTGTTACCTGTATAAAAGACACCTGTCCACAGAAGCAATCAATCAATCAGATTCCAAACTCTCCACCATGGCCAAGACCAAAGAGCTCTCCAAGGATGTCAGGGACAAGATTGTAGACCTACACAAGGCTGGAATGGGCTACAAGACCTTTGCCAAGCAGCTTGCTGAGAAGGCGACAACAGTTGGTGCGATTATTCGCAAATGGAAGAAACACAAAAGAACTGTCAATCTCCCTCGGCCTGGAGCTCCATGCAAGATCTCACCTCGTGGAGTTGCAATGATCATGAGAACGGTGAGGAATCAGCCCAGAACTACACGGGAGGATCTTGGTAACACACTACGCCGTGAATGACTGAAATCCTGCAGCGCCTGCAAGGTCCCCCTGCTCTAGAAAGCACATATACAAGCCCATCTGAAGTTTGCCAATGAACATCTGAATGATTCAGAGAACAACTGGGTGAAATCTTGGGTGAGAACCTCCTTCCCTCAGCCAGGGCATTGAAAATGGGTCGTGGATGGGTATTCCAGCATGACAATGACCCAAAACACACGGCCAAGGAAACAAAGGAGTGGCTCAAGAAGAAGCAGATTAAGGTCCTGGAGTGGCGTAGTCAGTCTCCAGACCTTAATCCCATAGAAAATCTGTGGAGGGAGCTGAAGGTTCGAGTTGCCAAACGTCAGCCTCGAAACCTTAATGACTTGGAGAAGATCTGCAAAGAGGAGTGGGACAAAATCCCTCCTGAGATGTGTGCAAACCTGGTGGCCAACTACAAGAAACGTCTGACGTCTGTGATTGCCAACAAGGGTTTTGCCACCAAGTAATAAGTCATGTTTTGCAGAGGGGTCAAATTCTTATTTCCCTAATTAAAATGCAAATAAATGTATAATATTTTTGACATGCGTTTTGCTGGATTTTGTTGTTGTTATTCTGTCTCTCGCTGTTGAAATAAACCTACCATTAAAATTATAGACTGATCATTTCTTTGTCAGTGGGCAAACGTACAAAATCAGAAGGGGATCAAATACTTTTTTTCCCTCACTGTAAATCTGCATACACACACAAGCAGATTCCCATTTAGCCGGTGTGTACTGCATATATATTATACATACACACACATACACGTGTACTTAATGGGACACATGCCAAGGCGCTTTACTCCCGGCTTCCCGTGTCTGTAATGACTTCCCTGTGTGTGTGTGGCGTTGAGAGAGTGGTGGCGCAATGGTTAGTGCACCGCGCAACAAACCCGGCCCGCAAGGACATCCATTCCCGGTCAGGGCCCACCAAAAGTGGCGAGTGATATCTGAGCCAGGTTCTTTTGGGTATTCCCTAGGTCGACCGAGCCGAACAAAACGAGATGATAACCTGGTGTGGTGGGTAAAACATCAGCAGCGAGTGGGGAGACAGCCGGCTCGTGGTGCTTTACGCATCACCACCCTCGCCTTCTCTCAGTAGATGCTCGCTAACAGCGCTTGCCCCAACAGTCTATACGGGGCATCTTCTTGGTTCTTTCGGTAAAGTCACGTAGAATGAGAATAAAACAATACAATTCTCACGAAGGATCTTAAGGTTGTGTGGAATCCCTCCCCGTAGAGGTCGTTATACGAGGTATCTTTGGTTTTGTGTGTGTGTAATATTCAGCGTATTGTGCGTGCGTGTGCGAGTGGGGGAATGTTGCAACATCGGTGTCGCGTTACAGTGCGAGGGTTCCCCCGCAAGGCCGGGACTTATGAGTGCACGATCCCTGTCACAAGGACGGAGAGAGGAGGGAGCTCACGAACCAATCTCGTCCCAGACCTCTCCACCCCCCCCCCCATCCACCGCCCTGCCCTGTCCACCGCGACTTAAATAAGAGCCATGCTGCGGGTCTGAGCCCCTGAAACAGCGAGAGTCGAGGCCGGGAGTTTCGGAGTCTATAGGAGGGGAGGCGGGGACATCGGGAGAAGAGATTAGGGAGCGCGGGAAGCCAAGAATTCGCAGTCGAAAGGAGGTTGGAGGCTCAATAATATATGCGGTAGAAAAACCAGGGATATATGTGAGACCAAGAGGGAAAAAAATCAAGACACCTAGGACCTTGCAGGCGTTTGAGGACTTGTGAGTCTCTAAAACTAGAAATTCAAGAGACCAGGTTACCAGGCCACCAAGAGACTAGGAAACTCGGAGCCGACACGTCCAGGAGACTAGAAATCCAGGCGACCTCAGGCAATTAGAGTCCGTGCGTTCAAGTAAAGCAGGTGACAAGTAGCCCAGAACACCAGGAGCTCATCAACCCAAGAGACCAGGATTCTCAGAGCCCAGACGTCCAGGAGACCACAGATCTAGGAGACCAGAGAACAGGATTCTAAGGTGACAAGTAGACAGATCAGGAGGACAGCTGGCAAGGAGGCCAGAGGAAACCAGTATCCTAAGAGTCAAAGAGATCAGAGTCCTTCTTGCAATGGGGGCTCCATTCACCGGCTGCCTGGCCTTAGGGCTCATGGTCGCCGCCTGGAGCCTCGGCTCCACCTCGGAGCCTGGGAAGGTTCGGCCGGGCCGTCAGCACGAGGAGGTAAGTGCGCCCTCCATCCTGGAGGCCGGGACGTTAAGAGGGCCCGCACGCGAGGTGGCCGGGTGGCTCGCAGGGTCGGAGCGCCGCGCTCGCACCGCTGAGATGCTGGGTTCATATCCGAGCGGCTGCTGCTTGTCGTTGAACTTCTTTCGCAACGTACGTAGCCAACCGTGCTCATCGGAAGGGCGGGGGAATGACAACTAAGCACAAAAAGCATTTGTAAAGAAACGAGTTTTCAATTTAGATGATTTAAAAGTGTGTAACCCCCAGTGGCTTCCTAATATCGTCAAGGAAGAACGTTCCAGACGGCCGGAGAAGCGCATCTGAAAGCGCGCGACGCGGTGACCGTCTTTGTTTTATGGCCAGCCAAAAGCCGCTGCTGCGAGGATGACCGGGGTTCGCGTCATGGTGGTTTATACTCCCTTGACGAGATCAGCAAGGTGTTGCGATTCATTTGTGACAAGAACTTTGGGTGTGTGTGTGTGTATATAGAACGTTCGGCAACCTTGTGATGCGACCGGGTCCTCACGTGGAACGAATTGATGGTCTCAGCCCCAGTGACCAATGACTCGATGATACAAACCATCATTAACATTGGGCTCTGCACTTAATTGGGATACACTCCACAGCTCTGAGACTTAAAAAGGACATCGGTTTGAACGCCAGTGTACGTTAACATTCCTCGCCACCTTCACCAAATCTGCACCAACCAACGTGGTGAAGTGTGGCCAAACGACCCTAGCGGTGAGGGGAGGCTCTCATCCAGCAGTGGATCGACAGGGGAGTGTTCACGTGCGTCGTGCGTGTGGCACCTCGAGTGAGAACAATCATGCATACGCGTGGATTCTGTAAGGCTTTACAGCACGCGCTTGGATGTACGCAAGTATGTTGAACTTCTTTCGCACCGCACGTAGCCAACCGTGCTAATCGGTGCTCGGGAAGGACAACAATCTAAACATAAAAACACTGTTCATGGAAATTATCTTTCAATATTTTATGATTTAAATTTGCATATCTCCCAGTGGCTTGTCATGGGTAGCATTTAATTAACCACTTCGACGAGTAACTATCATGACAAAATCCGTTTGCATATTCGCAAAGTTTATTTTTTTGCTCTGTTTTTTTCCGTCTTCAATTTTTGCGCAATAAGCCTTTTTGATCAATTCAAGCAACGACACTTTGCACTGAGATTTCGTTCGTCTTGGATCACTCGTTAAAAAAGTTATCGTGGCCGCATGTTACAGCAGACGGACGGACAGAGCGAATGCATTAACGCATCAACATTTGTTGGAAATCTTTCATGGATGATGATGATGATGACGACGATGGTGATGCTGGTGGGGTGTGCGAGCAGAGAACGGCGGGAACGGCGACCGGGCCGTGTCCCTTTGGGGTCCCAGGCCCCTCTGGCCGCGATGGCCTGCCCGGACCCAGCGGGACCCCGGGGACTCCGGGGGTCCCTGGTCTGCCTGGGAGGGACGGGACCCCAGGGCTCCCTGGCAGAGACGGGCCCGCAGGGGAGTGCGGGGAGCGGGGAGACCGGGGCGAGCGAGGGATCTGGAAGCCAAACATCAAGCAGTGCGCGTGGAACGCACTCAACAACGGCCAGGACCTGGGAAAGATACAGGTGAGGACACTTGCAACAGGTACAGACGGTCCATACCTGTCAACTCCTTATCAGGGCCTACCTCATCGCAAACAGATTCAGACCTTATTGGTCACCCCCGTGGCCTTATAAATCACAACGTTCATCCTACAAAGTCCCATCGCAAGGGAGAAACACAAACAAATAGACAATGTGTTTTTGCCGTATTGAAACAGCTGTACTTCGTATGGACCTGATAACTCAATATCCCTGTT
Source organism: Petromyzon marinus (assembly GCF_048934315.1). Taxonomy (NCBI): domain Eukaryota; kingdom Metazoa; phylum Chordata; class Hyperoartia; order Petromyzontiformes; family Petromyzontidae; genus Petromyzon; species Petromyzon marinus. The sequence goes on along the minus strand of NC_133709.1, from coordinate 7,958,273 downwards.
CAAGAAAACGGGTAAACCGTATGGGTTGACAGGTATGAGACGTCACCAGTATCTATCACTTGCACACGGACACCACCTGTACGAACGCACCGTCTCCCAAACTGTGGACGTTAAAGATCCCAGGAGATCATTTACAGGCCATTGTGTGCCGGTGTCATAGTCTAACTTTGGCAAATTGGAGAAAAAAGAAAAACACCACAAATCACTGCGAGAACTTGGCAGGACCCTCCTGACAAAAAAAAGTCACGAGACTCACTTTGTCAGTGACTTTTTCCTGACTAAACAAGCAAAATAATACAACAATAATAATCATGAATCTGCTATACACAAGCCCTCTCTTTTCGTGCGAAGCCCAAGGCAAATTTAACCTTTTGCCTTCCCCCCCACGCCCTCCTCCCCCCTCACTGACCTTCACTGCCCCCCCCCCCACTTCCCTCTGGGCGCCCTTCCGTACTACCCCCCTCACCCCCTCCCTTCCTCCCCACAGTCGTGCACCTTCACGAAGGAGCGCGGCGACAGTAGCGTGCGCGTGCTCTTCTCGGGCGCCATGCGTCTGCGTTGCTCCGTACCGTGTTGCTCGCGCTGGTATTTGACCTTCAACGGCGCAGAATGCTCCGGGCCGCTGCCCATCGAGGCCATCGTGTACCTGGACCCGGGCAGCAGCCCCTCCGAGACCAACGCCTCCATCAACATCCACCGCACCACCAGCGGTGGGTAACCCGCCGGATTGTACACGGTGGCGAGATGTTAACGGCGTCGCCTGGTGTATACAGGAGGTCGTGGGTTCCATCCAGACCCCCTGACGCCTGCTGTATATTTGGAGTTTGCAAGTTCTCCCCGTGATCGCGTCGATTTTTCCTCCGGGTCCTCCGGGTTTTCCCCCTGCACGATTATAACCAAAACGTGCGTTTCGAGGATTCGGTCGCTGTACAAATTTCCACGTGAGAAGCCAACTTCGTTGAGCTTATTATTTGTGGCCAGGTCGCTTGTGAAAAAAAAAAATTATGTAACTCAGTGGGCCTTACCTGATAAAATACAAAATAGTTAAAATAGCTATAGTTAAATAGTGTTGCTGCTGCTGCTGTGGTGGCGGCAGATGTCACGGCACGTGAAGGACGACAGTCGGAGACTGATGAGCATCAGTCAGCTATCGAAATATTCGACTGGGAGAGCAACGATCAAATCTGCGCTCACTGCTCGGAGGAGCAGCACACGACTGGCGATGGACTAAAGTGGCAAGCAAATCGTGTCAGACATCATATCGCGTGATCAGCATCATTTGACAGATGAACATCACTTGGCTGACGGGCATGGCCGGATAACGACACACCAACAAGCATCGCTCAACTCATGAACATCGACGACCGATTAGCGTCATTTAACTTAAAAAAAAAACATGACCTAAATGATGGCCGCTTGTTCAAATTAGGCGAATTCAACCGAGCAAGACTAACGACCAACACACAAGTGATGGGCATTCGACCGACCACCACACCACTGGAACCCCCCCCCATCCCCGCCCGCCCCCCGATCAAACTTACAACCGCTCTTCTTTGGTTCTTTCGGTAAAGTCACGTAGAAGGCCGCTTGTGTTGTGGCCGAAACGTCGTGAGAATTTTATCGTGCTATTTTATTTTATCAATTCATTATTTTATTCAACATTCTACGTGACTTTACCGAAAGAACCAAAGAAGATGAATCCTTGCAGTCACGAAAGCTTTAAATGGAAATTTACAACCGCTCGTCAACGAATGCCCCTTCCTCCTGTTGTTGGGCAGGAAGCTGATGAGCGACGTGGCTACGCTCGCGTTGACGTTAGCGCCAGGAGATTGGCTTCAGCTGTAGCCCTCACCGTGAATGTCGGCAACGTTGCAGCGAGAGAGCGGCGGCGCCACCAATGATAGTCACCGGTTTTCACATTTCTTCAAAGCTGCTGTGCACGGGCCCCAGAAGGCCACAAAACAACCAAATTGCCAGCAACGAACGCCGCTCTTAAATGTGCAATCGATACGAGTCAATAAGTGCATTGAATTGAGCGAGGTTGTTTTCAGAGAGCTCGAGAAAAAGAGATGGTTGGGAGGTGACATTCCCAATCGGATGAAGGGCGAGGAAAGAATCGGAGGTGTTTTGACCTGCCGTGTGGTTGGTTGAGCACGGGGTCCTCACCCATGGGTGGGGGGAATCTGAGAGTGAAGTTTCATGGGAACGGTAACCGCGGCAGCAGCGATAGAAGAGCGACGCGGAGTGCTCCAGAACCGCCGGTGGGTGTACGCCGAGCTTCTTTCGCGACGTGCGGAGCCGACCGTGCCAATCGTTGGCGAAGATGTGCGACCCCCGTTGTGAATCTGCGAGCGCCCGGTCATCAATCCGCGGGACCGATGTTTTTTTTTTGTTGCCTTAGGGGCCGTCCATAAATGACGTCACGCACCTGGGGGGGGGGGCTGGCAGACATTTGTGACGGTGTGTGACGATGGGGAGGGGGGAGGGCGAGGTTTGAGAAATGTGACGTCAAATCAAAATGCGCAACTTTAAATAAATTTAAACACGTTCTACTTAATTAAATAGACTTTTGATTTAAAGCTTTCGTGACTATAGGGATTCATATTCTTGGTTCTTTCGGTAAAGTCACGTAGAAGGGAAACAATAAAATAATAAAAAATATAAAACAATAAATAGACTTGATAAATGTTTTCTCCTACAACATCAGAGTGCAGCGCCACATTAAACACGCACTACAACGACAATAGTTTAAAGCGATTTGAAGCATGTTTTTTTCTTTGGGGGGGGAAGGGAGGGCAGAGCTTTGTGACGTCATATTTGAGGGGGGGGGGGTCTGACTTTTTGTGACGCCGTGTGACGATGAAGAGGGGGGGGGAGAGGTCAAAAATCGTACAAAATTGCGTGCCGTCATTTATGGACGGCCCCTTTGCGCGTAACCGTGCGCCTCCGCTCCCTCCCGCTTGCCCGTGCACCGCCAGTGGAGGGACTGTGCGACGTCGTTTCGGCCGGAGTGCTCGACGTGGCGCTGTGGCTGGGCACGTGCGCCGTCGGGGGCTTCCCGCAGGGGGACGCGTCCACCGGGTGGAACTCCGTGTCGCGTCTCATCATCGAAGAGCTCTTCAAGTAATGGCCGAGCTTTCTCGCTCCCTTCCACCACCACCCCCCCCCCCCCCCCCCGCGTATTGAAACCGTTCAATGTTTTACTTTTGAGTATTAGTGTAGGATTATGAAGTCGGTAAAAAAAAACTGGTTCACACACGTGTTGTTGTATTGTTAACTTTCTTTCATCGTACATGTCCAAGCTTTGGTAATGCTATTTCACGTGTTAATTTTCATCTACTTTGTTTACCCAGGAACGATTCACAAAGTGTCAACTCTTTCTGGAGAGTCCTGCCAAATTTTAACAGTTGGGCACTATGATTGCCATGTGTACTCCCAAATAAGTAATTTTCAGGCAATATTTTCTAATTTAGCAAATTTGGACCATGACACCAGCACAAAAATGGCCTACTCTTGCGAATGCCGTCACAGGATCAAAAATGTTCACTGTGAAAGCAGATGCAAAGTAATATTTTTAAGATTAATATCCACAGTATTAAGTCAGGGAGGCTACTGGATATTAACCGATAACATATAAATAATTTCTAAAACCTCTTGTGTTACTGTTGGAATAAAGCTTACTTGCGAATACATATTTAAGAGGTTGATGATATTACACCGTCATCCTGGTTACTATCAAGTGCACCAAAACATTTGCACTGCATTGACATTCACACGGAATTGAAGGGCATCTCTTAAAAGAGGCTACCGCCCACACAGCAAATACATAACCATTCTCACCAGGTGTTGGTGGCTGTGTAGGGGTGTTGTGGGAAGGTAACACACACAGCCACACCTTGGTGGCTCCAACCACGTCCGCTAGAGCCCCGCCCTCAGGGGTGTATGGGTATAAAGGGCGGGGAGCCAGAGAGCTCGGGGCAGTGTGTTGGGGCCAAGAATGAAGAACCAGTGAAGAATGAAGGCCGGCTAGATAGACCCTGGGACTTCCCTGACCGTTGTCCTTTTAAGGGCCGGCAGGGTAAGCCAGTGGTGCGGCCCCAGAGCCTCAAGAGCCTGAGCCCTTTTAAGGGTTGGTCTGGTTGGTGGGGTGCCGTGATCTGTGCTTGACCAGGGCCAGATCAGATAGCCTCCTCTAGCGCCTGTAGCTGGAGGAACTGGGAGCACAGGAGTTAGGCTAGATAGCCTAGGGGGTGTCCCAGCGTATATACGGGTGAAGGGGCCGTTACCCCTTCCAGTGTAACCCTTAAGTTAAATAAACAGTGCTGCCTCTACTCCACCGTCTCCGTGTCCCGTGAACCCACTACAGCTGTATGGAAATAAAGAAATTAGGCAAACTCTGGAAAGTTAGAAAAACAAATTAAAAAAAAAGTTTTTTTTTTATTATACCACTTATATAGCGTGTTGCGTTACAAGACGATCAAAATGTTTCCAAACGAGATTATGTTCAGATCAAGTCACAGAGCCTGACTCACGTTAACTGTACCGTACCCCTATAGTAGTAGTGTGGCGTAGTGAGCAGTGCCGAGTGGTAACTCGGCTACTCGCACGTATACACGGTACCGTTAAATTAAATAGTTCTCCGCTGGAAAAAAATAAAATTATACTATGAACTGGCAAAAATGGCCACGAGGAGTTGCAAACATTCTTCTGAACTTTTCAAACGATCAAACATAAGCTTGTTAATATCCAGTATGGATTCATCTCCCCACAAATTGTGATTGTACACAGTTTGAGTGGTCTCTCACCGTTAATAACATTGTAAATCAGCTAGAGATGAGGCTGGTACCTGACCATTTTTTTTAACCAGGGATTTGTGTCGAACTGGATACATTTCCGGGTCGTTGGTAGACTGGAGCAGATGTGTAACCAATAGCTGCAGACAGAGCGAGCGGAATGCTGGATGTTGGTAGTGTGTGCCAAGTGCGGTGATGATATGTTCCGGATCGCCAACCCAGACCCTGTCTGAAATGAAGCCCCGACTATAACGTGCATGGCCACCTCACCACAATGTTAACATTCACAAGGCAGGTCCCCACCTCTTCATGACAGGTGATGTTTAACACCGTGTCATCTTCATTTTAAAGCCACTCAATCCTTCTGCCCGAAAAATGTACAAAACGGCAAGGTGACGACGCGATGTCAGAGGAATTCACGGATGACCCCTATTAAAGATCTAGCCATACAATCATTCCCAAATCATCATCATAATCATCATATAGTCACTGGCTGTACCTCGTAAACCGGTCTTATGCAATTCACGGGGGGGGGGGGGGGGGAATCACAGGCCCATAAGGCTTCACTTTTATTTTATAGGCAAACTGCTGCCAAACGACCACTTTTCCAGAAATTAGGGTAGAAAAAATTGGCAAGTTTTAAAAGCTCACCCATACCTCGTAAACCCGACTACTGTACACAACGTATCTTGCAATGCCTCGAGCTTGAGCATAGTTTGCTTTTCCCAAAACAGAAACTTGCGCAAAGTGGAAATTTTTGCCAGTTTAAAAAATATAACAAATAGAACCCAAAACAACAGCAGCAACGTCACTGAACGCGCACATTCTTAAATATAAACCGTAATTAAGTTATAAATGTTATTACTCCTAATTGCATCATGTTATGTCATTAATTTATGAGTGATTACATGGGTGTGCAAGCCCCCTGGTTAATTTCTTAAGTCAACTACAAAACTCCGTTAATAAAGACAAGCGTACTGTTTACATGGCAAGACGATACATTCTAGCAATCGCAATGGCCATAGCAAGATTCATATGCGTTGATCGATTGATGTTCTTTAACTTGATCAAGGGTCGAGAGATCTCCCATCTCCGTTACAAGTGGGATAGGAGTAAAACAACTCATTTGTCAATTTGGGTTAGGCGAATTGATCTTCTTACTGAGAATTATTGAAGATGTTTTCGGTATCGAAATCGTAGCTAAACGGGAGCTCTTTTTTGCTCGATATTAACGCTCCGCAGATCCATTACCGGATGGCCGTGCCGAGGATTGAACCGTCACGTTTCGAACTAAGCGTGCCGACCACTACTAAACCACGCACGTGTCTGCCCGAAATTTAGAATGAGCGACTTTGAGTTTAACATCGCTTTTTCAATTGAAAACCGATGTCAGAAGCTACAGAACTTCGTCGAAGCCTGTTATTATTAGGTTGCATGTAAACAAATGCAATCCAACAACCCAATTTAGATCATAGCAGGGACATCCCAATTTGCAAACTGTTTAACTGAAGTACACTTGAATTTGTGTTCAATTAGGCCAATTGTTTCCCATGGGAGGCAATGAGAGCAACCGAATATTGCCATGGAAATGGAACAATGGGTTTCAAAGTGTTGAGATTTATTTTTTAATATGGCAATGGGTAAAAATCTCCATCTCAAACGTTTTGGCCTAATAATGCGTATCGTCTCATTATGAACTGTTCATTCGAAAGAGAAACCGTGATTAACTTGAACTTGCCAAACACTAACTTTTCTAGTAAAATAACAAGAGGATTTTTTTAAACAGATTATTATATAATAACACTACCATCAATTATTTCAGTGATATTAAAGACAGATTATATAAAAAAAAATATGATAATCTTACAAACGTACCAATCACTATAAATTACAATGAAGAAAACTCTGAGCAGTCCAGTCCACGTGAGCTTCTAACGCACACTGAAGAAGAAATCAGTCTGATACAATATTAATATTACAAGCTAGCCAAGTGAGTCCACGCAGTGAGCCTCAGATGCATGTACATTATCAAGTAGTCTCTGATACAGTATTTAGTGTTACAAGCTGGCCGGTACAGTCCATGCAATGAGCCATAACTGCGCAGGTCATCGTACAAACTTGGCGACTGGATGGAGCCTTAAGCGTTACAAGCCGGGCGCATCAGTCCACCCAATGAGCCTATGAAATGCACCATAAGACGGTCTCGTCTACACCGATAACATTGAGAAGACATCTCCAGCCAATGAACATTCCCATCCAGTGGAAAAACAACGTCCGTAGACTGAAGCATCCTGTTCCGAGGTATAAATGTTTGGGCCGAACAGCTGAGAGAAACACGCACACACACGACCCTAAAGGGGTGGGGGAGGTATACACGGTAGCGATGAAGCGATCCGTATGTGCAACACATTGTCACAACTCAGGATCGCGATTAGATTTAACAATGTTGTTTAAACGTTATGGTTAATGGTAGTGTCGTGTGATACTTTATACAGGAACGGTGGTTCCCAACCATTCTGGACCCTTGGGCCAAACTTTGACATGTCAAGGACAACTTTTTGCAGACCAACATGTGGTATAAAACACCGTGCATTTCCGAAACAAATATCCTATCTGCAAAAGTTCCACGGACGAACGTGCCATGGGTCTTGAAGCCCACTGATGGTTTAGTGGACCACGTGTTGGGAGCCACCGACATTGAACACACAATTCGATTAATTTATCGTGAGCGTACATATGGGTTTATACGACTGGCTGAATCGTTACATCGTAACAACCCGAAGACAATGCCCGGTGCCAAACAGCCTGGTCTAACGCGTGAGCTTGCCGAGGCTGAAGAACGACCTGTGTCAATTGCAAGGTAAGAAAAGCAACGTGGCCGCTATAAATTGCTTTTACGTTTACCAAGAATCATCAGTGTAGTTTTATCCCTGCTATACTGCTGGCTGTATAGAAACATCTTTATCCCTCCCCTACAAAACTGTGGGGCCTCTGGTCAAGAGGAACCAGCGCAGGACAAATATTGTCAGATATGACTATAACATCTTCCTTGAGCGGATGAGCATTCCCTATTCCCATCGGCTGGGCTGCGCGGCACAAACATTTCTCATCTCGGCAGAGTTTTATGTATTTTTTTTTGAGATCCAATACCTCAAATGCTGACCAACGTACCAAAGTAGCGAGCCTCCTGAAATGCATTAACCAAAAACAAAAAGTCGACTGGTAACTTTTGTTAAAAAAAAATGCAGAATCCTTCAAAAGGGGCTCAGCCCAAAAGCAGCTGTGGCATTTAAATGACCTGGTTATTTTTAGTTCAAATTAGTTGCATCAGCATCTAACTCTCACCTTCCCCAAATGTGAAATATAGAAAACCAGATCAAAATGCCACGTTCCCATGCCACGTCAAGTGACTCGCGACTGTGGAGCCTTCATTACACCGGATGATGTGTTTACAGTATTGATCGATTCCCCCCCCCCCCCCCCCCCATGTTACACATTTCAAGCACCATAAAAACATGTGTATTTTTTTTAGTTTTTAACGAACGAAAGTTATATGTATCGAGAGGAAATGATATGCGGACACGAGCCGCTTGGACGGACACGACGACGACGACGATTCTAAATTACAGGCAATGGGAGGGACGGGTACTTCACTTTCCCCACTGGGGTTGTCACCTGTCCTGGTTTCCACCAGGATCGTCTCCTCTTGTTGAGGCGGCCGTCCTGGGAAATCTGCTCGTCTTCCAACGACATTAAAAGTCCTGTTTTTTTTTTATTACGAAATACACCGCTCAAGGCAGGTGTGTTCCACGTGTACTTTTCTCCTATCCTTTGCTAGTGCGAGATGTTCTTCTTCCCATATGTCCCGGTTTGTTGTATCCCAGAGGTGGCAACCCTATTTACCACTAAAGGGAGGTGCAGCAAATGAGTGTAAGCGAGGGATTATAGTTATGGATCGTGTTTAGGGGTGACAGTTAGGATTATGGCTGGGCTTAGTGGCAATAGGGCTTAAGGATGTGTTTAGTGCTAGCGGTTGGGCTACTGTCCGAGCCAAAGTTAAGAGTTCAGCCAAAGTACAAGACGTTACTTATCGCAGGTATCGATTCAAACTTGACAATCGTCGCTGCAGAATCCAGTTTTTGTGCTACACCTCCACTTCCGAACGATCTTCGTGTAGTTTGAGAGTTTAATAATGTTCCCAAGTTTCGTTGTTTCAGCTTTACCCACGATAAAAAAAACACGGTTAATTTTCGTGCGCCCCTGCGCAAATGTCAGCAAACCAGGTGGAAAAATCCCAAACTCCCTTCATCCCCCCCCCAAATTCACAAACGCACTCCCACTGAACGTGCGTGGCAACCCGCACGCCACAACAACGCACCCGTGTCCCCACCCACCTCCGGGGTGAACGCCGCCTACGGAGGGATTCGTCGCTATTTTATTGCCATCCTTCCTGGAATGAACCGCCGATTCGCAACAGCTCCGAGGCTATTATTGTGCTCGCTGCTAGAATGTGCTACGTCGTACGCAAAACCTCTTTTTGCTGTTGTTACTCACGGAGCTGCACTGTTGGATGATTAAGAGATGAGCCGACAAAAAAAGATCGACTCGCGATTAGAGCTGCAAATAACGACCAATCGCGCCACCGACCGGGAGCTCTGTTGCCATCGATTAGCCGTGAACGACTGGTACAGTATATACACGTTTGTTGTACTCTATTAGGCATTTCCATAGTTATTTGCATGGGTTGAGTATGTGCCACATAGTTGCATGGGCAGAGACTGTGAGCTGCAGTAAGGCACCCCCAATGAGATGAGGGTTCTGTATCGATCATCAGTAACTGCAACTGTGGGTGGCATGCCTGCTAGCTCAAGACACCGTGTAAACCGTATACCTCGACTAAATAAATTTTCCTGCAAAGACTGACGATTTTGAAGCCGACCTAGTGAGACTCAAAAAATGAACGGTTGCAGCTCTAGTCTTGTTCACCCGATCCAAAGCGGTCAGGCTGGTAATCGAAGGGGGAGGGGGGGGCCCTGCCCCCCCCCCCCCCCACCGAGGCTCTCTCCAAGCATTGGATCCTCGCCTACACGAGTCATGCTCCCTCTATGGGTGGGAATAATCGCTGAACCAGCGCCGACTCCCAGTGAAAGAGGGAAATGGAGGGAAGATTTGCCGAGGCCGATATTCAACAAGTCCCGTTTTCGTGAAACGCTGGCAAGTGTCGTGTGCTCGTGTTCTTAGTGCACGCGGGAAGGAGGTATGCGTGTGTACACACGAGTGGCGTAGGCCGAGGAGAATTGGCCAGCGCCGCCGTGCGAGAGTACCTTGGTAACGAGAGAGAGAGAGAGAGAATGCGGGAATGCGGTTGTACGTGTGGGCGAGGATGCGAGTGTAGGAACGTGCGTGCGAGTGTTGATGTGCGCGTGCGCTAGGCGTAGAACTCCTTGGCGGGTGGTGGTTGGAAGACCGGCTCCTTGGTGTCGGCCAGGGCGTACGAGCCCTCGTCCTTCTTCTTCATGCGGTAAATGAGAAGCAGCACGAGGAAGGCGGCGAATAGCAGCCCCACCACGCCGCCGGCCACCACCGCTGCGCAAACCACAACAACAACCACCGCTGAGCACAGAACACCGCTGCATGTGCACATCGACCACATTAACAACCGCAGGGGTCAAATCGCTCACTCCACCCGAAGATTGCTCCGTTACTCGCACCCTCATACCCACCACTGCCCGGTGAAGTGCGAGACGGAAGTTGACCGTCTCACGCGCTCAACTCCACCTTACCCGTTTTAACTCCGCTCCTCCACCACCCTCTCAGCCTCATCGCTTAACTTGACCCACTCACTCATTTGCTCTGTCCAACGAATTTCAATTCCACCTTTTATCCACTCAACTCACCCACCCACCCACCCACTCATTGATTCACACGTATCGCCCACACGTATCGCCCATTCACACACCCCAACTCGTCCATTCATCCTCCGACAAGCCCAATCAACCAACCCATTTTCTCACTCATCTCCTCACCCTCCGACCGCCCCCACCACTCTCCATACCTGCAAGCACCTCCGTGCGCTCCAGGAGGCTCTCTGCCGTCGTTTTGCGAGCCGACACCTCGTTGTTGACGGGCTCCTCGGGGCGTGGCCGGCCGGTGCGTGGCGTGCCCACCTCGTTAGTGTCCACCTCGTCCCCGTCGCCCACCTCGTTACCGCCGTCGTCCCCGATGTCGCCCACCTCGTCGCCGGCCCGCCCGATGCCCCTCCCCTCGGGAATTCGGTTGTCGTCCGGCGAGGAGACGGTGGTGGCCGCAGCAGAGGTGGCCTTGGGGAGCGCAAGACGTACGCGGCGTCAATAAATAAATAAATAAAATAAACACGGAGAACACGGTGCGTGTTATCAACGTGGCGTCATACCATACACACTGAAGCATCGGACATGCCTTTCACCAAATCACCCAGGCTGCGCTCGACCTAGCCTCGGAAGCCAAGCTGGGTTTGAGCCTGGATAGTGCTCCGATGGGCGATTACGGTGCATAAAACAGCTTGTTCCAGGCTGCTGCGCGCGTGCGGCTATGTTATGGCAAGGCAAGGGCAGCGCTATGCTGGGATGTCTTTGGAAGGTTGCCTTTACTGGACATCTGTGAACAAGATCCTGGACACCTGTGAAAAACAGCTTTGGAAGCTCATCGGATTCCTCCAGTATTAATAAAGATACGGATTCTGGAAGGTGCCGGCCACAGCTTTTCTCGGCTCTCTCCAACAGTTCGTGGAACCGCGGAGAACGCGCGTAGGGGCCGCGTGCGAACGGAGGGCCCCACCTCCGCGGGCTGCTCGCGGGGTCCGGGCGGCACCGGGCGGTTCGGAGGCAGTGGCGTGCTCGTCGCCGTCTCCTCGTCGTAATCCTCGTTGTCGTCGTCCCCGTCCTCCGTCTCCTCCGAGTCGGCGGCGTTCCCACGGGCGGGGGGCTGGGGAGGGGGCGGCGGGGGCGGGGGGCTCGTCCTCGCCGTCGTTGCTACCGCCGCTGCCTCCTCCTCCAACTCCGTGGCCGGGGCCTCGCTCACCGGGCCCAGCGTCCCCGCCGGGGGCTCGGCCTGCAGGCACGGACGGAAGATGGTGGCGCCAAGATGGCAATCAACCCCCATGCACAAAGACAAAGAACCCCCTCTGTCATTGCTGAAGGCCAGCACGACACACAAGATGGTGGGGTGGCCAGCACCAAGTCTCCCCGAGTGGCAATGTTTACACACTGCACCAGGTAGTCATTTGAGGCCGAGTTGACCTGGCGTTGGCCAGGTTCGGGAATCGAACTGGGGTTGTCGGTTTCGAAGCACAGCACGCTAACCACTGTGTCACCGCTCCCCATACCCCACACAAAAACACAAAAAATGTACGTTTAGCCACGAGGACTGGCAGGTACACAGGATGGGGACCGAGTGTGGTGGTGCAGCGTGTGTAGCTGTACCAGTGTGGTGTTGTGGTTCATGACTGCCTGGTATGCATTGTGATGGATTTGATCCCAACCCTGATGCCTGTATATTTGGAACTTGTACGTTCTCTCTCCCTGTGGTCACGTGTATTTTTATCCAGGTCCTCTGGTATGTCCCTCCACATGTAGAATCGACACGCGTTTGCGATGTGACCTGTTGCCAGGTCGCATCTGAATAAGTAGTATTAAAAAAAAAACTTTTTTTTAAACACACTTTTATGAAATGTACTAGTAATGGAAGAACTCCATGACTCCAGTAAGTCGCCCCGAAGTTTGCCATAACGTAAGGGACCGTGGTGATTTACAGCCAACGTCAGTTGACCGTGGACAATTAGACCCAAGCCGAAACATAACATATAAAAAAGAATGTTTAAAAATATATTTTTTTTAATTTTTATGATAGAATATAGTATTGTCATCAGTATGACATAAGCATACCGAGTTTGCAGTCGATACCACATTGGGAAGTGAGTTAAAATCGAGTTACAAGGTTTGAGGATACAACAACGACAACAACAGAGTGAGTTAAATGAAAGCATGTAAAGAGCTAGACAGCTCAGTGGGCTTTACCTGGTAAAATAAATAGTTTCGTTTAACTGCAGAGGACATTACGTACGGTGTGTGGGTGTAGTGGTGACTACTTGCAGCAGGCTAATGAGCTGGTTGCGATTACCTGCAGCCACGTAGGTGCAGTGTGTTAACAGGGTGGTTGCACCTGTGCACTGCGCTGCGTTTACCTGCAGTTGGACGGAGACGCGGCCGGGCTGTGCCCGGGGCTCTGCGTGCGTGTTCTGGTAGCGAACAGTGGTGGCCAGCTGCTCGCTGGGCAGTGTGGCTGGGTAGCGCACTTTGTCCTGCGAAGAATATCTCAGCACGTCCTCCAGCGAGACCAGGCCTGGGTACGTCACAAAGGTACAAAGATTTCCCCGTGTAGCTTTAACAGACTGTTGAAGCAAGTCCTGTTAAGCGAGGACCTACGAAGGCAAGCATGGCACACGAGGGGGTGGGTGTATGCACAGATACGCAAGCAAGCACTCATACATGCCTATACAAAGATCCCCAGTGTAGTCTTTAACTGACTTTTGGAGCAAGTGCTGATAGCGAACACCTATGAAGGCCAGCATAGCACCACGAGGGGGTGGGTGCTCAGCACCACGCCCGGCCGCCTTTGTCTCGCCAGTGGCGATGTTTACACATTGCAGTCATTTGAGACGAGTCGATAAAGGGGTGACCCCATGACTTGTTCAGATAATCATCACTGGTGGTGGCCGTGAGCAGGAAACGAACTCGGGTCGCTGGGTTCATAGCGCAGCGCCCTAACCGTTGCACTACTACTCCCCACCGTCATACAAACACACACACACAGACGCGCGCAAGTACACAGATAAAAGCCTTGCACGCAAACTTACACAAAAAGGCACACATGAACGTATGAACACAAAACTCAGAAACTTAAGCATTCGTAGTTTGTAAAAATGTAAGCATTACGGATAGTCGGGGAACTGGCTCATAGCAGGACGGGACACGAACCGGAGCCGGATCCGGAGCCGTAGTCTGCCTCTGCATCGTCATCGTCATCGCCGACCTCGTCGTCCGAGCCCAGGCCCGACGCCCCTCCTTGCGTGTCCAGGTAGATGACATCGTCCATAGTGTAGGGGCTCAGAGATGCCTGCACAAGCGCGTGCGCGCGCACACACACCCCCACACGACACGGTGCTTTAGGACGATACATGGCTCGATCATCATCACCATCGTCAGCCATGATAAACCGACTACTGCTGGATGAAGGCCTCCCCCCAAGCCATTGCCGCCTCTTATGGTCCCGCATTGAAAAGCAGTCCACCCAGCAGCTGCACTCAAAGGTAATTTCAATGGCCTAACGCCACAGTGGACATCCTGAAAAGGCTTATGCATTATATTGCTGCCACTATACCCGCTATATATAAAGAGCACATTACACACCTCTATACAACATCTCTCACCCCTACCTCTGTGCGCTGTGAAAAAGGGCCATTGCTCGAAACGTCATCTTTTACACAGCTCTCTTTAAATGCTGTATTATTGACGATAACGTTTTAGTTTTGTTGTTATTTGTGCTCGTGTACCACTGCTAAACGCAATGTTACCACAACCTCCATGCAATTATAAAAAAAACGGTGTTGCTGCTGACCCAGTAATAAACCAGCACGTTTGTTCACGTGACGACTGTGTTGGGGTGGAGGAGGGTTTACGACAAACATTTTATTTACAAGATTGGACCCAATTTTTTTTTTAATGAAAATCGGGTCGTTGAATGTTCACTTTTCACAAAGCAGCAAGCATTTGATGCACCCCAGGAGGGATGTTGGGCAGAGTCGAACCCAGACAGGGATTCAAACGTGCAACATTAAGACTGTGAGGCGAGCACGACAACCACTTCCCACCACCCAGAGAAATAAAACCCGATGTCATGGAATGGAACAACACAGCACACACACAAATTCGAGATATTAACCACGCAACTCAAAAACAAGATCATATACCACAGCCACAGATCGATTACATCACACATACAACGCAGAAACACACAATCAGATGCAAGGCAATTGATTTGCTAATTCCCTGCAGAAATTATGGGGTGCCCGCGGTAATCGAACCATCAACGCAGTGTAAAATGGCTCAGCGGGGAGCACGGGCCGATCGCTAGGCTACCACGCCACTTTATGAATGACCCCTAAGACCACTCACACTGCTATTTGGGCTCCCTAAATCCCCACGTGCCTTAAAATTCCCAGGCTGCCTAAATCTCCCATCTCACCAAATGTGATGACACTGGAAGCTGCCTCTAGGCCCCCAGTCTGTATTACAAAAAAATAATCAGAAAACAGATGGACAGCTTCACACACTCAATATTCCTCAAAGCCCATCCACCGGCCTCCTGTTAATCTGTCCACGATAAAACCAAGAGGTTTGGTTTTTGGTTAGACCAGGTAAATATAAATGTGCCGTTAAACCCGCCACCACCCAACACAGCCAATAAGGTTCGTCACGTAAACAAAACATGCCAATTCGTTACTAGCTCACACTGGTGTGCTGGAGTAAACCCACAACATTTACAATTCTAGTAAGCTGTTTCACCTCTTCAGGCGACAACCAGAGTTGTCTAGAAATCCTAAATGTTGTGGTTTTACCTTTCCAATACACCAGTGTGCTGAACTAGCACCGAACTGGCATGTTTTGTTCACGTGACAAACCCAATTGTCGGTGTTGGGTGGTGGCGGGTGGTGGCGGGTTTAATGACACATTTATATTTATGCGATCCAACCCCAAAAAAAAACCTCTCATGGATAATATTGGTCGCGAAAGAATACGTGTTAAACTGATTTAACCTCTGTCGTTCAAGAATTCTCCTCACTCCTGTTCACCTCTCTCACCTCTTCCCACCTCTTCTGTCCACCCTCCCATTCCCCTCCGATCCAAGGCGCAATGTTGCCTGCACTCTCAAGCTGCAAGTCTTATTATCCCTAAGCCAAAATCTATGACATGGGGTTGGCTGCTCGTATTTTCTTTCTCCACGTGCTTCTACTTGTGTCGCGTCTCTCGCCACATCCACTGCACTCATCTCGATCCTCCACATCCTGCCATCTCACCCTTGGTCTTCCTCTACTCCTTTCGATCTGCACCTGTGGCATCTCCAGAGCCCTTCTCATTGCATCTTCGTTTCTTAGGAACATGTGCCGAAACCAAAGTTTTGCCTCCCTTCTACAGACATTCATCATCTCAGCGAGGTCTCAACCCCTTCTCGACCTCTTAGTGCCAGCCAACATCAATGTCTGCACCATGAGTGTCCACTCTTCTTCTAGTTGCTTCTTCGGGTCTGAAAAGGCCCTCCCCTACTGAATGAGTGCAGCTAGCCAGAGTGTGCAGTTTCCAGGTCATGCAGGGAGTGGTGCTGTTGTTACAGAATACGGTCGCACCTCGCACGCGTTAGCCCCGTTCAACATTGCACCAAAATAACAAACAGAAGCTAGCGGAGGCACCGAACACAAAAAAAACGCGAGAAATTCTGGAAGCGAGATGACATCGAAGCCAGTAAAACCAACAACCAACACAAAAGTCAAATTGGTCAGACCATAAATCGGTACCAGCTGTGGTGATAAACCTTGGAGCTACCCTTTGCATTTTATGGCCAATTAAAGTGAATTATGAGATAACCGACTCATTGGGAAAGGTTATCAGATAATTCACTCACTCTCCTGACAACAAAAGGGGTACCGTAGAAGATTTGTCAACTCAAAACGATAACGGACAAGTGATATTTCTCCAGGGCGGGTCCCAAGGACTTCAAGTCAATCCCAGCACAGACTCCCATAATGCACCATGAGAATATAAAAAAAATATAAAAATGGCCGTGGTGCTGCCCCTCTTCAAAACCGCCATACCCCTACCCCAACCCACCCGCAACCCCGCGGCCGACCCCTGACCCCGTCAGTTTGTGCCGCAGTTTTAACTTTCAAAAGGCATACCTTCTCAAAGGACTACCATAGAGGTCATGGTGCGTGTTTTCTTAGGACAATGGCAACGCTAAACCTCTCATGTGAAGTGACCAAGCCTCTTTATTCCCCTTTTATTATTAAATTCTAGTCTCTATAGAAAAGAAAAACAAATTAGGAAAGCGAAGGGGAGGGGTTTTAAGAACACAGAAATGTCGCTGGCTCGTCGCGGGGCCACTCAGAGTCTCAATGCACGCGTCGCCGAGACAATCACAGGGCTGTTTTTGCTCGGAATTTGCGGCATCTGCGTCTGTTCTTTGTGCCTCGAATCGTGCAAATGAGCGGACGCAGTGCCCTCAGTCTCTGGCCTCAAGACCGTGCCCACCCTCCTCCCCACCCCTTACACACAATGGCAAAGATGGCTGAAGTGGGGGGTATTCCAGGGTTAAAGGTCCGCTGTGTTGAGCCAAATAACTTTGGCAGTGTGGAGGTAAATTAAAATCGCCGTTCGTGGGAGTCGGCCATTGTGTGGTAATGTCAGGGCCCAAAATCCAGAGTCTGAAAAATTACTTACGACTAAAAAAAATCCAAGAAACGGTCCTTGCGCAAGCAACTAAAGCATGATCACGCAAAACTTGCCATCCAGACGGAGCTTCCCAAACAATTTTAATTCGTTATTAAACAAAACTCGCTTTTAATTTGTGCCCCCATCTTGTCAGAATTCGGAAGCCAAGCAGCCGTGAGCCTGGCATAGTGTTTGGATGGGTGAACACCTTGCACAAAACAGGTTGTCATTGGACTGTGGCGCTATATTGTAGGCAGCAGAGAGCAATGTAGCAAAATCTATTGTCTTGCTGTACTTTTAAGTCCTCACGCTCATGCGCTCCACCTTCACCAACCCACAACTGACCTGAATGGTTATGTTTTTTAAAATAATACCCATGTCCCGCATGGTAACAGGAGGCTCTGCTTCAGCAGTGGATTTACAAAAGCGCCAATCTTTTGACAATCACTAAATCACCAAGGTCCTGTCACTCATCTGCCAAGTACTGGTATATGGCAGTTTCGCACAGTTCAGGAGTGGCCTGACCCTGATAAGACAGAAATGGCCATTCACTGAGTAAAAGTTCTCCAAATATGGTCAAGGCATTGGTGCACAAGTTACAAAAGTCTATTTTTGCAGGTTAAATCAATGAAGCTTCTCAAAGTTATTTATTGAGTGGCTTAAGTTGGATTTGAACTGGTCAACCAGGAACTGGGAGGCTAAATAAGGAATTGGGTGTCACTCCAAGTCAGACAGCGGTCTGCGAACTGATAATTTCAAAAGGTGCTGGTTGGCTCAGCTTTCGCAGGAGTCAGCTCTGCGAGTCACCCAGCCATTTTCACCCCCATTTCTTTTGTCAGCAATGTTCAATTAAAAATGTCACTTTGTCTTTGGTTATATCTGAAGTAACAGCTTCCCTTTTGTTTGCATTACATTCCTCAAAAAGAAAGGGGGCTAAAAGAGGAAGCTAAAATTCTCTGCATTTTCAGTTCTAATTAAAGCAATACTTTAATTTGCGGCAGTACGCACACCAATGTCGAGCGTGTCTCAACTCCAAGACTAAATTAACTATGGCTTCAACGACCTGGGTTCCATTCCCAGCAGTGACGCACAATGCGAGTGGCAAGTGGTGACTGAACCTGGTCTGGGCCTCCCATAGTTTAACTCGGCCTGTAGTGCACAAAAATGTATCATCATCATCATCCATGATCAATCCACCGGTGGACAAAGGAAGGCCTACCTTAAGCCGTTGCCATCTCTTATGTGCCTGCGATCTTTTCTTGCAATGGCAGCGCACAAATAATGGTAAAGGGGAAATAACAGCTCAGCAGGTACAAGCCTCGATAGTGCCTTTATGGGTATCCACCATGAACTAACAGGTTGTCATAGGGCTGCAGGGCTACATTGCAGGCAGGAGAGAGCACTGCTGCTGCAAAAAAAAGGTTGTACTGTACATCCATGCTCCCACGTATACAGTCCGTCCATGCTTTCATCAACCCATATTGACCAGCTTGGCAAAGTATGGTCAAATAACTCCCATGCTAATATTAATTTTATTTCACATAATTCATGCTAATTGCACCCCGTACCACAGTACATTAATTATATACAAGGATGAAATCCTATATACGACGTACTACCAAGCAAAATGAAAAATTAAACGAATAAAGAAATGGCACCAAAACAAAAAAGGCGCAAACAACAAAGAAGTTATCACAAAAGAGAGAGAAATTAATCGATAAGGTCACATCCCAGATCACCATTCCAACTTCTCAACAAAACCAGAAAACCTTCACAGGAGGGGCGGCGGCGGTGGGAGCGGCTAAATATTACGGCGAATTTAGACCAATTCGCACCTCCGACTAGCACGGTTGTCTACGCATGGTGAAAAAGAAGCTCAACATACATAAATACATACAGCCCCAATCGGTCAAATGTCCAAAATGTGATTGCCTATTTTCAGCGTATAACTGACACAGCATGGAGACTTCATCCAGCAGTGGACTGACAAAAGGGCTGTACGTGTACAGTAATACCCCAGTGTACAGTAATACCCCAGTGTACAGTAATACCCCGGTTTACGTCGGGGATACGTTCTTGAAAAAGGTGCGACGACAAATATCGAAACGACGTAAAATCAAAAAGATTTACAGGGTAGGTTGGGGGGGGCGAAGGCTGTGAAACGACCTCAAAAGGGGGAAATCGTAAATGTAGTGCAGGAAAGCTGGCAGGGAAAATAAGAGAGGCTTGGTTGTGTGCGATGACATGGCCCCACCAGCTATGAAGTACACCTCGCTGCCTTCATAAGCTTTTTTACTCAAAGTACTTACTTGCCTTATGGTTTATTTATCTAGGATGAAGGATAACATGTCAATTGCATTACGTCTGTGCCCATCTCTACGTGTGCTTGAATAATAACTACGAGCGGTTGCGTGCAAGCGAATGTTTTGAGTTGGGAGGGTACATGTAGGCACTAACAAAAAGGCAAAAAATACCGCTAATTAAAGTCAACATTAATGCCAACATTCTTTCCTGTAAAATTCCCCGTGCACGTATATTATTTCACACGTGTTCAATTCCTTACATGATTCGATGACCTGTATTTAATCAGGTGAGGAGGGCGCTTTGAGTTTAACAATTTCATTTGCAGACAAAATCAGTTAAATTGGTGGGGGGTTAAGGGGGCAGACGGGAAACCTTTAAAACATTTTCCGTTTAAATCTTGAGATTTACGAAACGACCACATGAGGACTTACACCGAATAAATTACAATTTTTATATAGCGTCCTTCATCGGCACATCATGACGTGCTATATTTGAAAAATTTCAACTTTCCATACAAAACAAGATCCATACTGTAACGGCAACAACAAAAATATCCACGAGACAATAATATTGGGGTGAAGTGATTTGCACCAACTCGTTTGGTCCAAGTGCCCTGGCAAGCGTTGGCATAGAAGCGAGCGTTCATTCACAAGTAAGTTGCCAATGATGACATACACCACAGCCGCATTTTAACATGCACTTTACACGAGAGGGCATACAAAGTTCTAATAATAATGTGTGTGACGCAAAAACGCTGGATGGCTGCCACAGTAACAGAACCATCGCAAATGATCCGAGCGCCAAGAGCACCGACCGCTCCCCTGCCTAAACACCCACCCGGTAGGGTCCTGTACTCGAAATAACGTGGGCGCATATTAGAACCATGAGCCACGTGTAAGGTTTCCCCCGCCCCCACCCCCAATCTGCACTGTTATTCTGGTACGATGGATGCATTTTTCTCGTCAATTACAGAGTTGATGATCAATGCGACTCTACTGTTAGCTGCATCTGAACGCTGATCAGAAAAGTCAAGTTTCAGCCAGATTACTACTGTACTGCAACTAGTCGGCTTGTAGATTTTTTGGTGCTGTTGAGTTTTTTCCCCCCTCCATTTATTTTATAGTCTTATAATATAAGCAGCAATATGAATAACATGACAGCCAATGGTCAGAACACTTCCAAGATCATGGGTAAAACGGAGATGGAGCAATATCATCAGCTCCAAGTCCAGGAGCATTGATAGATGTGGTCGCTTAAAGAGGCCTTCATCCAGCAGTGGATAGACAATGGATTATGATGGCAATGCATAATACCACAAGCAGTACATGGGCTAAATCTGGTCTTCATGGACATAACTGGGCTTTGTTGACATTGGATTTGCCAGGGCACCCGACTCCTGCATCCACCTAGCACATTGGGGACAGTATTAAAATATTGACTTAACCTCATCAATGTCGTGGGACAATAGCCAACGTGTCCGCCACCGTCTATTACTGCGACAGAGGCTTGGCCAGCAGGCGATCGCCGTGCGGCGAGGAGTCACACTGAGCTACTGAAGTGGCCCACTGTCCCAACAACAAAACGACATTGAAATGCCATTTCCTCCGCCAGCGAGCTTATTAAAACTCACTGGGGACACACCGTGAGAGAGAGGATTCTCATGCGAGCTCTCCCACTCCCCGCAGCCCCTTCTCCTCCATGCGCCACACAAGTCTGCATCTAATTATGCCCAAAGGCTGACGTCACTTATTACCAGTCACTTAAAGCCATCCGAGCGACAAATGGAAGGCGTTATAATAGCGGGGATATTGCGGTGGAAGTCGTCGTGAGAACATCGAGGCTGTTTATGTTTATTTGGTTTAGCTCTCCAAATAACCCTTCTTGCAGCGCGTTCCCTCTCACAACAGACGTGCATTGGTGCACCGAACATCGTCTGTTTTCGGTGTTATCTTCCACATAAGCATGCATGCACGCACACACCACATGTGCAGATTAACACCCTGGTAACACGAAGCAGCTTTTCCCGAATGATAGCCTCCCAACTAAACATCTCAGACACCGGACTTCGTATTCTGCGTCTTAACTCAGGATCCAGGATTAGTATATAGGCTCAGCTAGAGGAGACCAAATCACAGGATCAACACCCCAAGACTTGAATCTAATCCCAAGACAAGGGACCAGTACACCAGTGTCCTAAGACAGTCGCAAAAGGTCAGGTTTTGTGGACAATGTCTTTTTGTTGTCATTTTCTCCCAATGTTATCTTTATTGCACCATGGGAGCCATTTGAATGGGACAAAGCAACCATTCGGATCTCTCACACAGCAGTGCAATTCATGGACTACGTCTCGATTAAGACTCGGCTCTGAGAGACTGGGTTTCAGGCTCACGAGTCCTCAGACTCATCTGTACGAGACCGCATTTTCAGGGAACAGACCGCCGACTCTCTGACAAATGGCTGATTGACAAGCGTGCTGACCCCCATGTCTACCCAACCGCCCCAGTCGCAACTGGATCTGACCTTCACAACAGTAGGCTCCCAGCAACGCGTGTGTTAATATGGCATTAAAAATAACGCGGAGAACTAAAGGTTTTAAAAGGCATGCGGCACGTGTGATTAAAGCGTTCCCAGGTCGATGCCCTCTCCAGGCAACCCTGTACATGGTGCCGAGTGGGGTCTCTCGGTGGCGCCTGCACTACGAAAATTTTCCAATTGTCTGTCTGTTCTGGTTACATCTTTTCAAACAGCCTAAGGTAGCTTGAAAAAAAACATGCCATGGCTTTAATGTTGCAGATATGTAAACTACATGTGGAACTCCTAAAAAAGGACGTGCCCAAACAACCAAATGTAAGACCCTCTTGAAAGTTTGGAGACTCAATGCTTTCCTTGATAAGAGGGAATAGCCTCCAAAGTGTTTTTTTGGGTTGTACCGTGTGCTGTTTGGCATGCTGTCTGACATTTCGCTCCGTGTGCCTGGAGACTTTTTTTTTAGCTTCCTCAGAAAGCTCATCGCATGTGGAGTGAAACATTAGACATCGTGCGGAACAACACGTGGCACAACCCGAACGACATCAGAGAGCTAACTGTGGAGAAGGTTAAACCTGAATGAATTCTGCAGTTGCTGCTGCTGCTGCTACTACGGCTGGGAGCAAGGGAGGAAGGGGCAACAAAGTGGAGCTGGGAGTTCGTTTGAGCTCGGAACCCCCACGGGAACGCAGCTGCCTTTCCGCCCACGTCCGAGAATGGTGACGGCAGCAAATTACTCCAAGGTGCTGCGGCAGCGCTTGTTGCCTTCAAGCATGGTGGCGTTTTCTACCACCACCCTCCCCCCCCCCCGTTTCTGTGAATGTTTTTTTTCCCGTGGCCGCCGTCGCGGTCGAATCAATTTCACGCTGCACAGTCGTGTGCCAGAAAAACGCAAGAGTTTTACTAATTTGCAAAAAGAAAGGAGGCAGAAAAATTCGTGAGATAGGCTCTTTTAGGAATAATTCTCTGTTGGCCACGTTAATAATGTGTGTGTATATATGCATACCATGACATTTATTACCCATTAATTATTATTATGACTTTCACCAGCCCACACCGGTCAGGGCAGTGAAGTATGGTCAAATAACCCCCACAGTGTAGAGAGACCTTCATCCGGAAGTAGATTGAGAATAAGTCTGTAAAAATAAATGATTATTAGGTGGTGGGAGGGGGGTAGTGGTGGCACAGTGGTTAGGGTACTGCTCTATGAACCTGGCTACTTGAGTTCGATTCCTGGCTATGGCTAAATTCATTGAGGAGCAATATTGGAAGTGGATCTGGGCCCCACACCCATCACCAATTTGCAATGAGAAGCATAATGATTACAGTCAAACAACTCCCCTCACCTGTATCATGTGGTGATTTAATCCAGCAGTGAAATCGCAAAGATGCTGTTAATATCTAACATTATTGTTTTTTTGACCTGTTGAAGACATTGTAGGAGTTGTGACATCACGTTCTGGGACAGTTGCCCAAATATCAGAGGCCACGGGCAGCTCTGCTGCCTGTAGCGGATCCACAACACCTTGGGGTCTCCACAAATGTACAATCGTGAAGCAATTGTGCCGCTAATATATTTATTTTTAATTTAAAAAACCACCCTGTGCCCCCCCCTCCACCTACCCCAATTCCCTTTCTGGCTTGACATCAAAACGGTGCTGGTATGTGTGCACGCCGTCACGCGGTCTGCCCCCGTGTCGCTCCACCAAGCACTTTAAATGGGGGCCCGCTGCTCGCTGCCGTGTGGTCGTCGGGGCCGAGTGAATGGGGAGAGCCCCTCAAAATCGGCACGCACGCCGAATTCCTGGGGTCGCTGCCGCGGAAACATGCGACCACACTCACGCACCATGTAAGCACGCATATATACACACACACACATATATACACAAAAACAAAGCTACCCCGCTTAAGACTACACAGCCTGCTGGGGCAAGTACCATAAGCGAGCACCTATGACGTCTGGCATGCCACATGAGGAGACTGTGTGGGCAGCACCATGCCTGGCAGGCCTTTGTCTACCCACATCTGCCTGTTTACACACCATCCAGATACTCACTTAAGGTTGCATTGATTTAAGCGAGGTCCGGGACCGGTTCAGATATTCGGCACAGATGTTAACCTTGGTTGAGAATTTAACACTGGCCAGCACTCGTAGTGCAGTCTTCTAACTACTACGCTACTACTCCCTAAGATTTCCACAATGTGAAATATATATTTACACACACCCCAATTCCCAACCGCCACCATGAAACATCAAAGACTAGCGAAAAGGGGAGGTTGTACGTATGCTACATGTACAACCCTAATTGCCAATCCACTGCACCCATGTCTTCCTACTGCTGATGTTTACACAGGTAGTCGTTTATGGCCAAGTCAGACGAAGGGAGGTCCCTAGGTCATGTTCAGATGTAACTTGCCACTGATATGAATTTAAACAGGTCACAGGCTTGAAGTGAAGTGCATGAAACAACTACCCCACTGTTACCCCCTCACACGTTTAAGTGTTCTCTAACATGAGCTATACCGTCAGGAACGAGAAACTGTTACAGGGACTTTACTCACTTTTGAGGGCCATTAGAAGCCCTTCAAGTGTGAAGAGGTGTGGTTTTCCCAGGACTCGGCCAAAAATCTGCTGCAAACCTCGTAATAAATGGCACCTTGTTGAGTGACCGCACATGATAAATTGGTAAGCGAATACTCAGCCATTATTGGTTTTAACAGACAACCGCTTATAAGTGATCAATATAACTGGGTAAAGGTGCAGTCCTGTAAATACTTGCTCATGCCAATGCTAGCGAATGTGTACCCTCATTGACCTTTGTCATACATAGTTGTCTTTTTACCCAAGGGTATCCTGTTTAAAAAACGTGAAAATCTCAAAAGGCTCTAGCTGATTAAAATTAGGACAATGAGTTCACTACACCCTTGATACAACTTAATGGCCATGTATACATTACTGGCACTGTTCACACAAGCGCAAATCAAAGACGAAACCGGTGACGTTTGCCAGAGAAAGTAGGGAATCCATAAAAACCCGAACACTCGTCACCAGCTATGGTCAATCCGCTGCTGTACTCAGGCCTCCCCAATCCGCCGCCATTTCTCGTAATCCTGAGATATCTCCATATATATAAAAGGCAAAGTTGTGAATGTGTGTCCGTTCAAAATGTTTAGCGTACTTCCCGACATGCAACAAATTTGAAAATTGCCATGTGGGTACTTTCCAGACTGTACACCATGCAAAAATAAAAAAAATACTTTTTGGGGGGGGGGGGGGGAGCTCAATAATGCATATATTGTTTGCACAGCAAGTAAGCTGTGATGTCAAATCTGTCACGTGACCCGCACACGTGGAAGTGTAACGGATTGTATTGTAGTGGTTAGCGCGCCGCGCTGCGAACCCGGCGACCCGAGTTCGATTCCTGCTCACGGCCACCACCGGTGACGATTATTTGAACCGGTCCTGGGCCTCCCCTAGGTCGACTGTTGTGGTGTGAACATCGCCACTGGGGAGACAAAGGCGGCCGGGTGTGGTGAATCCAAGTCCCGGGCGAAGCCGGGTAGTACAGCTAGTACGGTATAATCCACCTAGAACCTGCACACACACTTATTTCGTTTGCTCCATCTTCACAGGCGGACGTGCTAGCGGACAGCATTTTGTTCCGTGGATGCCACCGTCAGCGTCATTGACGGTCTGCCATCAACGCTTGTCGTGACGAAAACAAACAAAACGTAACAGGCAAAACACACCAATAAAAAGGTACTTATAGGAATAGGTTTTACCCTTTTAACTGGCACAAAAACTGACACCTTTATTCAAGGCATCATGTTTGCAATAACCACAACACAAGCAGTCAAAATGCAAACAAAAAGAGACAACTCTGATAATAATATTGGCACTGTCCTTGAATTTGATTGGTCCACACCCGAGACGGCTTTTCTTAGAGCCTAGTCTCCATTGGTGTTGGACCAGAAGACGCCAAAAGGCGTACAACTCAAAAACAGCACACTATCAGAGTATTGGGGGCTCGGGGCGAGCATTAACATTATGAGACCTCCTTTGCCAGTAACAAGATATAGGAATAGGTTTTACCCTTTTAACTGGCACAAAAACTGACACCTTTATTCAAGGCATCATGTTTGCAATAACCACAACACAAGCAGTCAAAAATGCAAACAAAAAAGACAACTCTGATGATAATATTGGCACTGTCCTTGAATGTGATTGGTCCACACCCGAGACGGCTTTTCTTAGAGCCTAGTCTCCACTGGTGCCAGTTAAAAGGGTAAAACCTATTCCTATATCTTGTTACTGGCAAAAGAGGTCTCATAATGAAAAAGGTACTCATTAAAAGTATTCACGCTGATGAAGTTTATGTTATGAATAAAGGCCAGATTGCTTCATATTTCAAACTGCCAATTAAGAAATGTAAGAAGAGAATTCGCCTGGAGACATCGCGAGAAGCGATAGCGGTCGATCCAGGCAGGAATGGTGACGGAATGACAGCCAAAGAAGCAGTCACCGTCACTCACGAGTATTCCGCTCCTCACTCATAACTCACTTATTTTACCCCACGAAACCTTAATCTCCCCCCCCCCCAATACCCGTTACTTTTCCCTCTTCATATTCCCATTATATGGCTATCACTCATTCCCCAGTCATTAAATCCATTCATCATTTACAGTCAGCAATTTCGCTTTCACCGAAATTCACGCATCACAGATTTTGGCCCCCGTTGCTTCCGCTCACCTATTTTCGTTCACCCCATCGCCACCATTATACATTCAATATGTAACGATCATTATTAATTCTTTTGTAAAGCCGTCTCGGTCAGGGATAAGTATAAGTGTGCGTCCAAGAGGACGGATGAGGTCGGTGGATGAGCGAGATGTTACAATAGCAGCACGAGACCGTTGAGACCGCGGCCGGCATGGTGAAGACCCCCCCCCACCTCATCCACCAGTGATCAGACAATGGGCTCATAATGATTCCTTAACACTTGTGGAATACTGTTCCACGTGTCGCTCTACGCTTACGACTATATCACCCCTAATGCGAACGACATCGCAAGCTAATCCCGGTTTTAAAACTCCGCCCAGTGCTCGAATTGGCGACCGCATTCTTACTGCCGGTGTCAGCGGTAAGAATGCAATGCAGCAGCAACAACAACAACGACAAAAAACAACACCCCATTGTTGAATCGTATTTCTATGTCCCCATGTCTACGCTCCCCGTAGACATGGGGACATAGCGGGCTGACCGGCGACCAGTGAGATGGAATAACCTCAACAAACCCCGCACGGGGTGGGGGAGCAGCAGCCATCATCCAGCAGTGGATTACCAAAACAACAAACAAAAACACAAAAACAGCTGTGCAAATGCAACCGCAATCGGATGTTAGACAACTGACGATGTTCGACAAAACTATTCGCAATGCACCGAGTATTTTAATGTAACCCTTCACTCTCACAAGAAAACACACGCGCACATACACATGGCCCTCCTCGACCACGAAGCGAGGCGTCGGGGCCCACACACGGCTCCTGGGATAGCGAACCCTACCGGCTCCCTCTCACTTTCCCCGGCCGAGACGCTCCAGTAAAGTGGGGTGGGTGTGGGTGTCGTGTGTAATGACCCGCACCTCGCCTCACGCACCCGCATCTGGCCGAGACTCCGATGTCGAGGCGACAACTCGTTAAAACCCAGCCCGAAACCAAATGAACCCCGCCGAGCATAACGAAATCCCCTCCTCGTGCGAGACCCCACCGAGGCGAGCGGCCTACACCGGCCCTCTGCTAGCGGACCCTACCGGTTCCCTCGTGCCCTCCTCGGCAGAAGCGACCCCCACACCCCGACACCCCCCCCCCCTCTCACCTCCGCCTGGGGCTGCGAGGTCGCGGGCGTCGCTATGGCGAGCGCCGCCGCGAGCAGCAGGGCGAGCAGGGCGCGCATCTTCGGGCGTCGGCGAGTCGAAGATGAATAGGAGGGACGAGGGCGGCAAGGCAGAGGGGAATGTTTGAAGGCAGATGAGCCTTAGGGTGGGGGGGGGGGATGAGGGGGTGGATGGGGGGGGAAACAAAAAGAGAGGGAAAGTTTACGCGAGTAGCCGCAGCCTCCTGCGGGCGACAGCTTCAGCGGACTCGGCCAGCGGACGGAAGATCGGGGCGCGTTTTTATTTCCTCCTCTTCCCCTTCTTCCGGAAGAATCATCTCGAGTCGATTCCGCGGTTGGGTCGACTATTCGCGCGAGTCGATTCCACGGTTGGGTCGACTATTCGCGCGAGTCGATTCCACGGTTGGGTCGACTATTCGCACGAGTCAATTCAGCAGCGGTCGACTATTCGCACGAGTCGATTCCACGCGCTCAACTATTCGCGCGAGTCGATTCCACGCGGTCGACTATTCTTCTCGAGTCGATTCCGCAGCGGGTCGACTATTCGCACGAGTCGATTCCGCAGCGGGTCGACTATTCGCACGAGTCGGTTGGTGGGTGTCGCTCGTGAATTTTTGTTCAATGATCGAATTTGTCTGGGTCTAATTTGTTATTCAAATCCATTTCTTACTTAACTACTTTTGTTATGAAAAGTTTTCTTTAATTGCTGGCGAAACGTGGATTTGCTCTCCAACACACCGGTGTGCTGAACTCGTGTAATTAAATTGCCACGTCTTGTTTACGTGACAACCCCGAATTGGCTGTGTCAAATGGTGGCGGGTTTTACGACACAATTATATTTACGCGATATTACAAAAAAAACTATTATGGACTTTTCTTTTTGTTGTACACGAGATCGTGTACGCTTTGCGTTGGACAAGGGAAAACACATACATTCCTGTGTACCGCATTTAAATAACATGTTTTGATTCGTCGGCCTATTTATTTCCTTATCAGAATCAATGCATTTATTTATACTGGTGGAATCCGATGACCCATAAAGCTCTTTTTCACAAATGTGCAGCAGGGGAGGGGCAGGTCAGAACGTTACGACACAAAAAAACACGTTCGGAGTGTAAAGTATAGGAACGCTAAACAAATCACTTAAAACATGTACAAATAAAACAAAGCTAAATATATATTTTTTTACCTTACCAGGCAAAGCCCACTGGAGCAATTCGCTTCTTTTTCAGAATCGATCTGGCCACAAATGATAGCTCAACGAAGTGGCTTATCACGATGGAAAAATTCAACTAAAGTACGAAACTAAACGATGTTTTGTACACATTTCATGTGCGCGTTGCGTTGGACAAGAGAAAGTCACACACCATTCACGGTTCGGTACACGCAGAGATGCATTCCTGTGTACCGCATTAAACAATAATTATCCGTCGGCCTATTTACAGGCTTTATTAAGGAGCGTGTGTCGAAGCGAGCAATCTTAGCAGCATGTTCAACAAACGTGTTTAACATGATGAGATCCAGAATATTCTAGATTTGAAGCTTTCGTGACTGCAAGGATCCATACTCTTTGGTTCTATTCGGTAAAGTCACGTAGGTAAAAAATAAAACAAAAATCACGATGTTTCGGCCGCAACACAAGTAGCCTTCTTCAGGTGAAGGAACAGAACTTCACCTGAAGAAGGCTACTTGTGTTGTGGCCGAAACGTCGTGATTTTTGTTGTTTTATTTTTTACCTACGTGACTTTACCGAATAGAACCAAAGAGTAGAGATCCAGAATGTCTAAACCGACTTTGGAAGGCATATTCATCCAGCGGTGGATGATAATCAAATCTCAAAATATTCAATGTCTGGGATTGTGAACTCCCTCGCCTGGTATACAGGAGGTCGTGGGTCCGATCTCGACCCTGCGTGTATTTTTCTCCGAGTAGTCCCGTTTTTTCCCTGCACATTTAGAGCCCACACGCGTTTCGGAGTATTTGGCTGTACTACATTTCCGCACGATAAGCCACTTCGTTGGTCGCTTCTGAAAAAGGGGCTATACAGCTCAAGTAGGCCTTAGCTGGTAAAATAAAAGCAATTATTAAACGAAAGTTTTAATAGGAATGAATCTATTTATCGTTAAATCCACCTTTCAAAATTTCGCCGATTCCTCGACCTCTTCCGGAAGAAACCTCGCGTGTTCATGAACCTCAATTAAATCCCCACTACTTCTCCTTCTGGAAGATTACCCCACCGAGCACGTCCCCCCATTGGAAAGTGCTGGGTTGCTGCTCTTCCGGAAGAATCTTCAATATGCGGAGAAGCCCTCGTTATAATTATTACGTGAGCCAATAGGCAGGCGATGTTGGGTATTTTAAGGCATGGGTTTATTCATTCGCTGTATGAAATATGAACGTGTGCGGATACCATGGGTTGCGCTGGCGGCTCACGTCTTTTGTGTTAGATTTCACAGAGTGCATACGCGGCTTTACCCCTTAATTGTTTTTGTTAAAAGGCTCATGACCTCAACTTGTAACGCCCCGCCGCAAAGCATTACATTAAAACGAAGATCGAGAGAGGAGGAACCAGACACGCAGGGAAGGCAGGAACCAGACATTGAGCCGAGGCCAAATCCCACCCTCCCAGCTCTGCGGTTCTCTATATATGTGTTCAGCCAATTAATGAGTGTTTACATGCTAGAGGGGGGGGGGGGCAATATGAAATCCTGTACAGATGGAACAGGTGGGAAGTGCACACTTTGCTGAACCACCTTCTACCCAGACAAGGTTATGACTCCACCTCGACTCCCACGTGGAGTGTCACACATGTGTGTGATCCACCAATCCTTGCCTCGACAGTGCTGGATTACATGCGTCTAAAGCAACCACCGCCCGGCAACAAGGGGTTCTTAAGGGTTCAATATATACCGTATTTTCCCGCATATAACCCGCGGGGTATAACAATTTTTACAAACAAAACAAGACCCTGCGGGGTATATGGAGGTGCGGGCTATATTAATTTTTTTTACACAAAACGCTATTTTTGCAGGGTATATGCGTCTATGGGGTTATATGCGTATGCGGGCTATATGCGGGAAAATACGGTAATTCCAATGTGTCGCTTTGGCCAATGTGCCTTTTTTCATAGCACAGAAGAGTCATTGCCCAAAACATTGCCTATTATACACGTTTCTATTGAGTGTTAGTGATGCACGTGTTGAGATTGTTATTTGTGCTCGTGTACCACTGCCAATGCAGTATCACCAAATGTTTAAGTTTCAATGACCATGTTCTTATGCCCAAACTATTTTGAAGCCACAAACAACAATAACTTATATTCTTGGTTCTTTCGGTAGTCACGTAGAAGGGAAACAATAAAATATTGTTTTATATTTTTATTACTTTATTGTTTCCCTTCTACGTGACTTTACCAAAAGAACCAACAATATGAATCCCTGCAGTCACGAAAGCTTTAAATCAAAACAATAACTTAGTGCATGTGTAATTGTTTCATAACATGTTTTGAGAATAACCACTTGCCTTGCATATTTGAATACTCTTTGAATTACATTCAGAGAAAGAGGACCACTTGGATCAGCGATGAAATACAAATTAGAGACATCGCATTAACCGTTCGGTGAATTTGGGCAAGACACGTTGCTTTAAGGCATGATGGTCGAAAGGGGACAGGTGATGGTAATCAAGCGGCAGCAGCACGAGAGAATGCGCCTGAGTTGCAGTCCACCGCCGAGATGCAGATTATGAGATCGCCTCGTGCAGGAGCCTCATTCATTATGGAATCGGAGGATTATAACATGTCAAACTGTGGGAAAACCTCTGTCCAGCAGTTGATGATCATTGTAATAAAGGACATGTTTTGTGCAACAAAAAAACATTCAGAAATGTTTTATTGACACCAAATGTGCAACTGAAGTTTTTTTTTTAATGTTCCTCAGATGTGTAACATTTTTTTCAAAAATTCAGTCAAATGTTTGCTTGCTGCAGCCTCATCATGCACAGCTTTAAGAAATAAGAGTGGATTTGGAAATAACGAAAAAGTAAAAATCAATAAAAAAGATTTATCTGCAGCAGGGAATACATTAACTAAAAATGTCTGAAATTAATGGTGCATACACATGCTTCAGTGACCCATCCGAAACAGAACCATCGTTTCATTTAATACAGCATCCTCATATGATACAAAACCTTTCTAATCCATACGATATTGAACCCTGGTCCGATACAAAAACTCTTATTCCATCAGATACAGAAACCTGAGGCAAGAGAAACCATGTTATCTAATACATAACCTTGATTGATCAATACAGAACTATCATCTCATCTGATATAGAAACCATTGCATCAGATACACTTGATGTTATCTGATATATGACTCATGTACCATTAGATACAGAACGCTTTTCCTGAATAAGAATACAAGAGAAATGCATTTATGTCTGTCAGACTACAAGTTTCTTGGATTACTGTTTTTTTTCCAGTTAAGCAGTGTTCATGAAACAGACTCATGTATGTTTACTTACAAAAAGAGTTCATAATACATTTCGATGCAGCACCCTTGTCTTATCTGACACAGCATTAAGAAATGGCACCAGAGATTTCTTCAACAATGGAAGGGGGGACATTGTAACACTAATATGCCTTCATCAAGGATGTGGTGATGTATTCAGCTGTGGGAAGACATCATGGTGTTGATGTCCCAGATCAGGTTCCTCAGCTGGTCCATGATCACCTTCAGTTGTTGGTTCTTCTGTCTCAGTTTCTGAGCCACACAGAACAGGACAGTTCCACCAGCAAATCAATAAACGAATCGGTGATCTAAAGCGCAGTCACAAGTGTACAACCTTTTTTTAAAAACGGGTCACATTGATAATGTCTTAGCATCACTGCTGCTCTTTGAAAGTTCCCAATGAATGCATATCGTCTCATGACATTCATACCAATAACACAATTTGGATAAAATTGCGAAAAAATTAAGTCTAAACTTCTCTCCGTAATATGACGCGAGTCAATAAATTTCCTTTCCCACTGTATAATGATGGTGCGAGCCATGACGGTGATGGCGATGGCGAATAGTTTCACACCTCTGAGATGTCACGCCGCTCCTCATTAGCGAAGCGAAGGGCCGCCGAGTTCTGGCTCCACTCTTCTGTCCGTGGCGACTCCTCTTCTATAAACGGAATGTGCTGCTGGAATTGCAAACGAGACGGCTTCGGTCAAGGGCAATGAACAGACAATGGCTGCCAAAAACGTGTGGAATTACAATTACGTATGTTTTCGCAGTTGTTTCTCTATATCTCTGCGATGTGTTTTTTGGGTTGTACTGCATATTTTTCTGCATTATGCCCGACGTTTTGTTCCATTTGTCCCAATTTAGTACTGTACAGTCACTGCGACATCATTGGATTGTGCATTCCAGAATAGGTTTGTGATTTTTAGGTGGTTTCAGTGGTGTTTTTTTTACTTTTCCTGATATTGATTTATATATTTTTCACAATATAAATACAAATAACATTACAAGCTGTAAATGCGCTTTGCATGGTGCTTATTTATTACTGTTCTTAATCTATCAGGAGGGTCCTGCCAAGTTTCTCGGAAGGAGGCGATATTCCTATGTGTAATCATAATTGAATAATTTGTAGGTAAATTTCATCAGTTGGGATGTTTGGCCAACACCAGTTACACTGCAGGCATTTGTAGTTTTGGGAGTAAACCGGAGTACCGGAGAAAACCCGTGCAGAACAGCGGGGAGAACATACAAACTCGACGCAAAAAGGCGCCCGAGTCGGGAATCGAACCCAGGACGCGCACCATAACGGATAGACATTTGGGGAACACTGACATTTAGGGAACACTGACATTTCTAGATTTAAAGCTTTCGTGACTGCAAGGATCCATACTCTTTGGTTCTATTCGGTAAAGTCACGTAGGTAAAAAATAAAACAACAAAAATCACGACGTTTCGACCACAACACAAGTGGCCTTCATCAGGTGAAGGGACCAAGCTGTCCAGAGGACAGCGTTGGAGTGAAAAAAGTCAAGCGCAGGTCGCCTCCTTTAAGCTGTGAGTGGGTAAACAGAAAAGACGCCTTGACAAAGGAATTAGCATAAAATGTAAAGCTGTGCAAGCTCTCAAATAGCATAAAAATACATTAGCACCACCACAATGACATTTACCCCGCTATTTCGAGGACAAACTGACGAATCCGATTATTACATTGTGTGTACGTTGAACATCTTTCGCACCGCGTACAGCCCAACCGTGCTCATCCGGGAGAGTCTGTATGGAAGGCCTACGACGTAAATAACCCTGAGATTTGACCCCGTATGCGAACGGGGCTGTGGAGAGGCGGCGCGCCCTGCCAAAGTGTGTGTGTGTGTGTGGGGGGCGGGCACCTCGGGCTGCAGGAGGGAGCAAGTCTCGTTGCACTTATCGTAGATGAGACGCAGCTTGCGGAAGAGCACCGTCAGCTGGCGCAGATGCTCCTGCAGCTTGCTCAGCCGGTCGGCGTGCGTGCTCGGCAAGTACGAACCGCCGTTGGGGAGCTGCACAAATCATAGAGACAGAGATCATCCCCACCACGACCCCCATCGCCGGATAGCCTTTAACGAACTGTAGAGTGTAGAGTCAAGTTCTGTTAGCGAATGTGACACCTATGAAGGCAGGCAAGGCACACGCGGTGGGGGGGGGGGGATGGGTGGCCAGCACCGCGACCGGGGTCCGCCTTTGTCTCCCAAGTGGCGATGTTTGACAACATCACACCAGGGCATTAATTTTGAGGCTGAGCCAACCAAGGTGAGGACCAAGGACTGCTTCAGATAATCGTCGCTGGTGTTTGTGGTCGCGAAATCGAACGCGGGTGTCGGGGCGCAGGGCGCGAATGGCGATGATGCTGTGGGGTTGGTGATCGCGCAGGGATGGAGCGAGACGCACCGGGACAGATAGTGAGGCGTGTACTACAAAAATACCAGGTTCATCTTGGCTATTAATTCCGGAGTGTGGAACTAACGGCCAGCGGGATGGATATTGCCCCGTGGCTAGATTTGAGAATACCCCAGGCCACGTGAAGGATTACGTCTTGGAAACGATACGCGTGTCGCTGCAGGCAAAGTTCGCGTAACCTTGCTTCAATCGAAAAACGCGATCATTAGAGGGCTCTGTTTTGCTGGCCACTCTTTTTGTTTGTAGTTCAAGCCCTTGGAACCGTGCCTTCCCGCCAACTCGCACTGACCATCAAAGGCGAAGTATGGTCAACCACACAGCCCCACGACTAAAACAACGCATGGGGTGGCCCGTCATCCAGCCTCTAGAGGATCGACACAATGATCCATATTTGTATTGTTAATGTATTGGGTGGAGCGGTGGCGCAGTGGTTTGCGAACTGTGCGTTGACCCGTAAACCAACCGACCCACCACCGCCGCCACCACCACCACACCGGGGTGGCCTTCACCCAAACAAGTGATATCGACCGCAGCGGACGACGATGAAGCGGCGGCGCCATCGCTCACCTGCATGTAGCGCAGTATCTGGAAGATCTCCGTGGTCCTCGTCACGATGTCCTGCACCGTCTCCTGCCCGATGCGGCACAGCGAGGCCATATTCACCTCGCGTGGCCCGGGCACCCCCGCGGAGACACCGGCGGAGACACCGGCGCCCCCCATCCCAGCACCGATTCCGGTTCCCCCTCCGACTACCCCGACACCGCTCGGACCCCCGAGTACCCCCAACGCCCCCGGGCCCGCGAACCCCTGCCCACCGCCTCCGGGAGGCAGCGAGCCTCCCTGACCTGAGGCCATGGCTGACGAAGCGGGTGGTTGACGAGGTAATGAATGCCTGCGCGCGCGCGCACTAATTGCTCAGCGACGGCGTTGCCTTCATTCTACTTTGCACTGTCCCGCCACTGTATACGCGCGGTTTGAGCACGCGCGTCATTTGGCCGAAGCCCCCCCTAAGCGTGACGTCATTTGAAAGGGGGTGTGACATGACGTCATCGCATAGTTTCTTGGGCTTAGTGTAAATAAACGCCTTTGATATTCGTCGTGAAACGTCGTGAGAGTTTTATTGCGTTATTTTATTTTATCAATTTATTATTTTATTCTCATTCTACGTGACTTTACCGAAAGAACCAAAGAAGATGAAGCCTTTGGTATTACTGCATACCTGTCAACCCCTAATCAATGTGCTGAGCTTATTAAAGCTCAATTCAGACCTTATTGGTCACCCCGTGCCCTTATAAATATCAACGTTCATCCTACAAGTCCCATCACGAGGGAGATGCAAATAGAAAAACACAAATAGGCAAAACAAATGCCCGTTATTGAAATGGCCTCTACGCCGTATAAACCTGAAAACTCAATTTCCCTGTACAAGAATACGGGTAAACCGTATGGGGAGGCAGGTATCTTACTGTAGAGGTGCTTATTGGTTTTTTTCCTCCCTCGCAAAACGTGTGCTTTTATAGTACCAATAAAGGAGGCTTTGGCGCGGAAAAGAAAACCAGGTTTCTTTGATGCCTCCCGAGCCAAGTTGTTTTGCAGATCAGAGGCATAATTACAACTCAGCTTTTTAAATAGCTATTCCCACATACAACAACAACCGCCATTCGCCACTAAGTGGCGGTGACGTCACCACGACGCTTGTGCCAGGCTATGTGCACCCTGAGGCCACGTGAAGTGTCGAACACCCGCTGGCAGGAGGTCACGGGGCAGACCCAGGTGCCACGGGTCGACTGACTTAGATGACTGGCTGATGCACCACCTGTGCCCCCTACTGTGCCAACCTGCTGTGCTTTAGCCACCCGGCGCTCCGCTCGTTGTTCTGAGCGTCGCTCCTCCGCCCTCCGTTGTTGTTGGAGGGCGACTGCCTCCAACTGCCCAGCAGCGTCCTTCACGAGCCTCCTCCACAGAGGCCGATCTTGACACCGCTGGTACCAGTCATCGGCAAGTCCACTCAGCTCCACGTCCTCCTGTACCACATCACTCCATCTCTTCTCTAGCCCGTGCCGCGCCCGCTTAGCCCCCTCGATCCGGCCAAACAAAAGCTGTTTCGGCATGCGATGGCTGGGCATGCGGGCTACATGACCCAGCCATCGCAGCCTTGCCTGCCGGAGGAGCTCACCGATGGGACCCTGCCCAGATCTTTCAAGGATTTGTGAGCTCCTCACACAATCCAGTCTGGTTAAACCCAGGATGGATCGTAGGCAGGCCAGCCTAAATGTTTCTAAACGGCGAAGATGTTCCATTAGGGGGGTCCACGTTTCGCAAGCGTAGAGAAGGGAGGGAATGACCGTGGCCGAGAAGACCTGAAGCTTAGTGCGGAGCGACAGACCAGGTAGCTTCCACACAGCGTTACGCAACCGATGAAAAGATATTGCCGCTCGACTGATTTGGAGTGAGACCTCTGCTGTTAAACTGGAGCCAGTCATAAGCACACTGCCCAGGTATGGGAAACTCTCCACTCTCTCCACAACTGCCCCATCACCGATTGGGAGTTGTGGGGGTGGAGTGTCCGATGGTAAAAAATACCCAGGCAGGTGCTTAGTTTTGGTGGGGCTGATGGTAAGGCCCCACCTCTTAGTGGCACGCTCCAGTCTCAGCAGCAGCGTCTCCAACTCCTCCTCTGACTGAGCAGCTATTACCAAATCATCAGCATACATAACGTGGTTGAGCAATAGAGAGCCATCCCTTGACCGCACCCGGGCATCGATTAGCCTCCCATTATATCTGTACCATATGGAGATTCCCCCGGTACAGCTATTGAAGGCTTCACGAACTACGTGGTCAAAATGTTAAATAATGTGGGAGCCAGAGGACATCCCTGTCGCACCCCAAGGTGTACAGGGAATGGCTCCGACTCCCGGCCACGTAGTTTTACCCGGGCCCGCTCACCATCATGAAGGTCCTTAATGATCGTGAGCAGAGGGTCAGGTACTCCAAACGCACGAAGAACGACCCAGAGCCCAGGCCTACTGATGGTATCATAGGCCTTGACCAGGTCAATAAAGCAGAGATGTAGGTCTTGCTGGAATTCCCTACACCTCTGCTGTAGCAGACGGACAGAAAATATGGCATCTGTGCAGGACCGCCCTTTCCTGAAACCGCATTCCCACATAACCTCCACCTACAAGGACACCCTTAGGTTGTTTGACAAATCTTGCCAAATTCCCAATGGATGACATTAACTCTACAACCCTAACTCGTGTGGCAATTGTTCATACCATTCTTGTCCGCAGTGTTTTATATGAACTTTGTACGCTACAGGTTTTGTATAAAACGCCGATTTATATGCATTTGAAGAACTCGTGGTGTGTCAATACCTGCTTGCATTTTGGTGCATTCAACCAAATTAAACTTGGGACACACGGAATCAGGATGCATACCTGTCAACCCCTTATCAGTGCTTACTGTATTAGACCATACTCTTTGGTTCTTTCGGTAAAGTCACGTAGGTATAAAATAAATAAATCACGTTTCGGGCGCAAGACAAGCGTCCGCCATCAGGTGGGAAAGCATGGTCTGCTGCTGAGGCAGACTTGTGTTGCGCCCGAAACGTCGTGATTTATTTTATTTTCTACCTATGTGACTTTACCGAAAGAACCAAAGCGTATGGATTCCTGCAGTCACGAAAGCTTAAAATCAAGAATGTATTCGACCAATTCAGACCTTATTGGTCACCCCGTGCCCTTATAAATCTGAACGTTCATCCTACAGTCCCATCACGAGGGAGAAACATTTTTTTGCCCGTATTGAAACAGCTGTACGCCGTATGGACCTCAACTCAATTTCGTTGTACAAGAATACGTGTAAACAGTATGGGTTGACAGGTATGAGCATGATTATGAATATAAATATGCCATTTGGAGACAAAGCAGTTGCTGTAACGTGTTTTATTGAATTAACTCGAAGTTTAACTTCAGTGAATTGCAGATAGCTCACTCACAAGAGGTCAACAACCAAAGTGACAATCTTGATACCTTTGATGGGATCTACGGCGCTCTGATTCACCCCAACATGACAACTCATTTCCCCCACATTAAAACTAGCGGAACAATTTTAAGCAGGCAACACAAGCGATTTGTTGACATCACCGTTAACAGGCCCTAGTCACTGGACAAATGAATGACTTCATATGACCTATTGGTAAATCAACACGAAGCGATTATTCGTTAAGACCACTTAATGGAGCAATATAAAAGTCAAGGTGCAGCCCTGTGATTAATTGCTCACGCCAATGCTGGCGAAAGGGCCTCCACTAGAGGGAGCTCTAAAGTGCCACTCAAAGAGTATTTTGCCCAACTCTTCTTCCACGCTGGCCAAAACGTCTTGAATAAGGTGGGAGCACCCACGATACATCTCACAACACATTACCTGGCAACTGACTAACCAGCAGGTATTGGTAATGACTAATGAATGCTTCAGGTCATCCTTATCAATACGTACATGAAAACCTCGTCGGGCGCGGGGGTTACGTTCATAGAAAACGTAGAGATGGGCAAAACCGGTTCGACAAATAATAGATCTTATGGGAAACATAGGGTTGCGTTCCTGGGTCCAAAATGATCACCCCCTCCCCTCTGTTTAACAAGTTCTGCATTTCTGCCCGTTATTGTTACAAGTAGATCTCCATTTCTTGCGTGTGCATTCTTTCGATTTTACCGCAACACAAAACCCCCATCTCCATTACTCTTGCCACACCGCAGCACTCACGCCCAACGCTCGCCCCTCATACTGCCACTTGAATATTAATTATTCGCCATCGAGGTGTCTGTATGACTGACATCCTTGAGTGGACGGCCAGATGCATGTGGCAATGTGTGAACATTTGCGTTTTGCGTGAGTACGGTTACATTATCACACATTAATTTGTCCAATTCATTTACACAAGAGAACCTTCCAACAGATGCAGCACTCTCACCTCTTGCAAGCCTATAATACATATTAGCAACAATCTTAACAGTCAAACCACGTATAGCCGAAACATAATTCCGAAACACAGACCTCATTAAGAAAACTGTGTATAGCCGAAACACGGGTTCGATAAAACCGTGTTCGGCGAGGTTTTCCTATCATCATTCAAGGGATGTTCAATGAGCAGCCAGCTGTAATAGCACTTAACCATTAGCCAGTTACCCCCAATAATTCTGAATCACTAGTGTAATGACTTATCGAAAAAAATATTGAAACGTGTCCCACCAAAATCGGTCAAACGGATATACGTATTTGCAACAGCATAAATTATTCAGGAAGCCGCCAAATAAAATATTTAAATTTGCAATTAAATATCTGCCTCATGGTCAACGTGTCATAAACTAGATACTTAGAACAATCACTGTCGCAGTGACCAAAATATGGGGATTGTTTTTTTTTTTATAAAATACTGTGACATCTTTTAAAACATACATTTTCGTGAAGTGACATTTGGGTAACACACAAATCAGAGAACATGGGAAAAATTAAATCATTGCAGCACTCAATATTAAAGTTATGAACGCTTAAGAAATAAAACTAATTGGGCTTAGGAATAAAATTAAGAGACAGTGCAACAACATTTTAAGAATCATGGGACGTCCTTTGCCAGTACCAAGAAATGATAATAGGCTTTTCCCCTTTTTATGGCAACAAAACAGGTGTTACGATGTTAAAACACCAAACTGAAACCTTTTACAAGGAATCATGTCTGCATTAACCACAGTGCTTGTGGTCAGAATGCAAACAAAAAACACTGAAAATATATGCATTGTCCTTGAAACTGATTGGTCCACACCAGAGGCAGCTTTCTTTTGAGCCTCGTCTCAAACGGTGTTAGACCAGAGGACGCCAAAAGGCGTACAGCCCAAAGACAATAGACCAATCCGATTCAAACACAATACATATTATCAGTGTTTTTTTTGCAATCTGACCACAAGCATTGTGGTAAATGCAGACATGATTCCTTGTAAAAGGTTTCAGCTTGGTGTTTAAACATCTTCACACCTGTTTTGTTGCCAGAAAAAATGGGAAAAACCTATTATCAACATTTTAAGAAATTTGTTCTCGGAAGCCAAAGCGCTTTTGAGAATTTGCTCAGCCCACAATATTGATAATGACCAAAATAATATTTCTAGATTCTAAAAAAAGCCTAGCTATTAGTACTAATTAAGCAAAGACAGATTAAAACAACTTGAAATCAGCATACACTACTTCAGATCTATATTTTTACCAGCGAGGTCTTTAAGAATGATGGTAATCCAGTAGATTTATATAAGCACTATCCGAATAATGTAGCACTGCTAATGACAATGTGAAGATAAGTCTGATCTCAAACATAAAGAGGTGCCACATAAAGATAGTTATATCGTTTGTAGATGCGAGACAGACAGTAATTATAGAAAAATCAAACCTGTTATATCAACACAGTAACATTTTATACGCTACTTCTGGCCTAAAATAACTCCCAAGATGATTGTAGCTTTAAATGTGACTTGTCCTATGAATATAAAAACAATTTAAAACCATATTTATTCAAATCTATAATCTAACCACCACTAGCAAATGGAGCTTGTGCACTTAAGGTAATAAAATAAACAGAAAAAATGTCATTTTATTTTCTCTCATTCACATGGTAAGCTCAGTCTGTTGAAAAAAAAAAGACATTAACTGTGCCGTACTCTTTGGTTTTATTCGGTAAAGTCACATAGATAAAATAAAACAAAACAAATTAAAATAATTAAATCACGTTTCGGAGGCAACACAAGCTTCCGTCTTCAGGTGGAAAAGTCAACGCAAAATATCTGTGTTAGGAGCACAGTTCAGAGACGACCTTGGATTATATACAGGTTAAGGGAGGGGGGAGGAGTAAGTGGGCGTGGATGGGTGGGAGGGCTGGGCTAAGTCGCCTTTTGA
This sequence comes from Petromyzon marinus, assembly GCF_048934315.1. Classification (NCBI taxonomy): domain Eukaryota; kingdom Metazoa; phylum Chordata; class Hyperoartia; order Petromyzontiformes; family Petromyzontidae; genus Petromyzon; species Petromyzon marinus. Next base: position 7,916,354 of record NC_133709.1, on the reverse strand, counting down.
TAGAATGCTGCGGGTAACACCCACTTCTCAAAGCTCACATCAAAGGGCCCCCCGTAATTTATTTTCTTTTATTTTATCTACGTGACTTTACCAAATAAAACCAAAGAGTATGAATCCTTGCAGTCACGAAAGCTTCAAATCTAGAATGAACTGTACCACTTCCTAAGTATTTTTAAACGATTTAATAAAACATTCTAAAAGATACAATTTTCATGCTGTTAACCATCATTGCCAAATGTCGCATTCCAATTTTCATGCTGTTAACCATCATTGCCAAATGTCGCATTAAAAATGCGACATGGCTGAATGCACTGCACACAATATACTTGGTGGTCTAGTGGTTAGCATGCGTGCCACTGCAAGTTTGCATGTAGTCAATGGTTCAATTCCAGTTTCTGCAGTGCGTTATTTTACCATAAATATATCACCTATGAAGCGAACCCTGTATTGTCATTTACAAATAGTGTATTCAGATCATGGTTCTAATTTATTCATATTAAATGTATCGTGCAGTATTTTGCCAAGCACATCAGATCTGTAGGCTTCCTTCGATATGGCCAAGGCAGCAATTAAAAATATACATACCTAGGATAACGCATATCTTTTAAATAATTATAAGAATCACGATTGGACATGTGGGTTCCACAACCATACCGAGGGAGCTTGAGATAGGTCGCTAAAAGGGCAATTTCATTATTTTAAGAAGTTATGCCACAGGGTTATTCATTGACTTAAGTTTAAGGCTGCAACAAATATTCTAATCACTTATTTCTTCAAATAAGCAAGATATACTGACAATATTTTACGACGTTTAGTGCATTTTGCCACATGACCAGGTATATCAATCCATGCAAAGTATATGCAATTACATCGACGTTTCGATGGTAATTACTTCCAGCATGATCGGGCGATTGAGACTGGAAGCAGGTGGATTTCTTCACTTTTCTGGAAAATTGCCAAATAATGCTGGATGTAATTACCAGCGAAATGTTGTACTCAAATTGTAAATGATGTGGAATTACTCTCCAACACACCGGTGGGTTGAAGTAGTAACTAATTGCCACGTTGTTTACGTGACAAACCTTACTGGCTGTGTCGGGTGGTGGAGAGTTACAACACATTTATACTTACGCGATCTAACCCAAAAAACTTCATTATGAATCTCAACAATTGACCATTTAAATAGTATTAAAATGTTGCAGCCTTAAGTTTTCTTGCTTTAAAATACTTGTCACAAATATTGTGCATTTACAACTTTAATTGACTGATTCTAGATTGCAGCCACATTCATTGAAGCTGTGCTACTCCATTAAAAGCTGGAACATTTGTCAACATCTAACCTAAAATGGAGTGGAAATACCATGTGGGATGGGACTGGTGACAAAAATCACTGCAAAATGGTCCATGGTATATTATCATCCTTTTAGTTTTTATGGATGATTATGCCACTCAATCCCCGTGATGCCTTCTACTTCCAAATGCACCTCCTCCATCTCTTCCTCATCTACCCGTGTCAGCTGCACAATTGCCATCCCTATGTTTTCATTCTTATCCCGCACCTTTCTGTCGCCAATTCCTCTCTCAAAACCTGTGCTGACCACTATTTCGTCCCCAGCCCCTCCAAGCATCACCACGGCATCTTCATCCATCATGGCCACACCCTCTCCCAGAGTCGCCTCCTCCTCGACAACTCCATCTTCTCCTGGTCCTCCTTCCATTCCAAACTTCCCTGCAGTTCCTCCAGTTTTGTTGCTGGTGGCGGCCGTTGTGCTTCTGGGCCTGCCGCGACCCTGCTTGCTTTTCACTGCCTCCCCTTTGGTGCCACCACCAATGTGTTCTTCTGCTGCAGATTCCGCATTGTTGGGAATGCGCTTGGGTCTCCCTCGACCTCGCTTTACCAGGCTGGTGGTGGTGGCACCGTTACCAGCCGGATCGACGGGGCGTCGTGGACGCCCACGTCCTCGCTTGGGCAGGGAGCCACCCTTGGGGCGTCCCCGGCCTTGCTTGGGTAACCCGGTTCGTGTGGCAGTGGCGGCGGCAACAGCAGCACTAGCATCTGGCATGACTTTATGCTGCTGCCCAGGCCCCCCCTTCCTCTTATCCTTGGCGCCCAAGTTTCCCCCAGAGCTGCTGCTCGACTCCAGGAACCAGTTCTGTGCAGACACAGCAGGATGTGGGGGCATGGCAATTGGACGAGTGAGACGATCCCTCATTTCTGTTACTACTGGGCAATGATGCCCACAATATGGACCTCAGAATCTACTTAAAGGTAAACAACCCAAATAAAGGCTCTCTTGTAGATACTTACCAAGGCTCTGTGTCCAGGGCTGTCCGACACAGGTTTGTAGCTTATTTAATGATAAAAGTTACAAACAGCCACGTCATTATAGCAGTCTAGTTATATAATCATAAACTGCATTTTCCTTTAACAATGTAAAACCATCATGAAGAATCAAGAGTGGAGTGAGACCAAGATTGAGTGGTTTTGGGAAATTAAATTTGATCATGAATAGCAACAATGTGGCTCATGAATAACGTTTTCAATCAGTGCACATTACCTGCCACGACATATGGATCAGAAACATAGACTAACAAAGATCAATTACTCTTTGGTTCTTTCGGTAAAGTCACGTAGGTATAAAATAAAATAAATCACGACGTTTCGGGCGCAACACAAGCGTCCGTCATCAGGTGGGACAACCACAGCCAGAAACAATTGCCGAAGTGTTCCTCCCCCCTCTCTTACCTGTATAGCCTCTTGTCACGGCAGCCCTTTTGCCCACTTCAGTAATTGTTTCTTGCTGTGGTTGTCCCACCTGATGACGGACGCTTGTGTTGCACCCGAAACGTCGTGATTTTATTTATTTTATACCTACGTGACTTTACCGAAAGAACCAAAGAGTATGGCTCCCTGCAGTCACGAAAACTTCAAATCTAGAAAGATCAATGAACAAAAGATATATAGCATACAAAGAAGCATGGAGATCCATGCTGAGAATTATACGGAGACAGAAAAGGAAACGCATGTCTTTGGCAACCAAATGAAAAGATCAGACACTATTGATTGTTAACAAAAGTGGGCTTAGGCAGGACATTGATAGAAGTAATGATAGACGATGAACAAGATTGGTAACACAAGGGCAACCAGAGAGCTGCTTTAAGTAGTAAGTTTGAGTGACACCACGGGGCCAAATGAAATAAGCTGACAGGGTGAATTTGGCCTGTGGGCTGTGGTTGGAGAACCCTGCTCTACAGGCGTGAGAGACCGGTGGAATGGGCAGGCCATGTGGGTGTGCAGGGCAACGTACGACGTCGTGCTTGTTGGTGATGTGGTACTTGACCCCACTCTCCGAGCTCAGCTCCTTCTGACAGATGAGGCACTTGTATCGGCCAGTGATGTGCTCTCCCTGAAGAAGACAGAGGAAGAGCTTAAGGTGCACTATCACTGTTTGCACCATCTCTCTTCTGTTGTGTATGTGTGCATTTGCCTGCTGTGCACACATTCACAGTAAGAGGTGCTAAGTGTATGAATTCCATATGAAAGTGTGACAATTATAATTCAAATTGGTGCAAAAAAGAAGAGGCACAGTTCAATATTGATACCAACTAACCTTTTCACAGCTGCTCAAATGTCCTCTCAGCCCAGACACACTTGTGTATGTTGATGAGCAACCCTGACCAAGACAAAACAAATGCATTGTCAAGCAGCTTATACTTATGCCTGTGTCAAAGTAATGAGCCAGCTCTAGGTTTAGATATGGATCCATAATTTACTCAGTTTCCCTGACACAAGTTATCGCTTATTGAGAGACACTTGTGTCATTGCAAGGTAATTTCCGAGATGCTTCATTCACCTGGTTGGGACATATGACCTCGCCCTTCTTCTTCACATCCCGACGCCACTTTTCCAGAACTTTCGGTATGAAGTTTGGCAGGCCTGGCCTCGTGTACCTTAGCTGCACAAGAACCACATGCACACACAGGCACATACACAACCGATTACAACCAGCCTGAAAGCCGAGTGAAATAAAGAGAATGGACAGAGATGCACGAGCGAAGGGCTGCGTTAGCGAGTGAAAGGTAGTGAACGGGGAATCCGAAAGTGAACAAGGCAACAGGAGATGCAGTGAGCAAGTGGGTGTGCGTGCCTGCTTGCTGTGCGGGACCAGGTCGTCCTTGATCTTGCGCAGGGGCCACTCGCGTGCCAGCTCGCTCGCCACCAGCTCATGCATCTGGCGCACCGCCCGCGTTGCCGACTTGCGGGGCACACGATTGCCCTCCGCCCGCATCCCATCACCACCGCGCTCGCCATTGTCCTCATTGCCATCATCACTGCCCCGCATGTCGTTTTCGCCCCCCATACCTCCTTTGTTGGCAGCCTATGAGAAGCAGTGAAGTAACATTTACTGAACATCCAGGTTGGAGCCCATCAATATTGTTATATTCTTATTGCTGCATTTCTGAGGTGTGCCAGGCAAATTTTGGTACTTTGTAGCATAATACATTGTCTTTCACAGCTGTGAGACTCTATAGGTTCGAACCCTGCCCTCTCATTCATGACCATAGAGAAGCAATTATATATCGTTAAAAAAAGTTTTATGCATGCTTAACTCAGTGATGTCACATCCGTTTCTGAGGGTGGTCCACAAGAAAGTGTGTAGCTCCCTTTAGAAAGTGAGCTACTCAGCCCTATACAAGTGGGCCACAAGCCTCGCTAGAGATTGCTTGGCATGAAAAGCCTGCCGTGTGTGGGAAGCTAAACCGAGCCCAATTTTCCGGTTTGCAAACCAGGTCACCATGCTTTTTAGTGGTTGTGGGAACATCATTAGTTTTTTTGCAAAGGAGACCTGGCTGATGTCGTTTACTTTGGCCAACTCATTCAAGTTATTTCCAGTGTCTCTACCCCGCAGGCTGTAAGTGTAGGTGGTGCTGACCGGGCTGTGCTTGGCTTTGATGTGGTAGTCGTGTCCCGCTTTGGAGTGGTACTCTCGGCTGCAGTGCACGCACTTGTAATTCATAGCTTCCAGCTCCACCGTGTCCTTACCGCAGCGCTTCTCATGGTACTGATACCCCATGAGGCTCAAAAATGATGCCGTACAGCCCTGCGCAGCGCACACACGCGAATGTGAAGAAGAGCAGGGCACTCTCTGAGTATGCACACTTTAACACAGGGGTACAGAACCTTTTGTTTATCAAGGGCTGATAAGGATTTTGAAATACCTTTGGCGGGCAACCACACAATAATGCACAACTTAGTGTTATCCAATAATAGGTAGAACAATTATGATAGATAACATTTACAGGTGACAGAATGGGCTAAAACAATAAACACAGTAATTCCAGATCGAAAATATTCCTCTCTAGTACCCAACTAGTGCAGCTAAGATGCTTGCAGTAATAAATAAAGTTATTTGGCTGTTTTGAAGTAGTCCACATGTGGTCACAGGGCAGCCAAAATGAATACAGCCTGTGGGCCATAGATTTCCTACTCCTGCTTTAACAGGTGGTACCACGGTGGCGAGATATTAACTACCTCGCCTGGTATACAGGAGGTTGTGGGTTCGATTCCGACCCTGATGATGCCTGTATATCTGGAGCTTGCATGTTTCTCCCCGTGGACGCGTGGATTTTTCTCTGGGTCCTCTGGTTTTTTACTGCACATTTAGAAACATGTGTTTAGTGTTTGGCAACTATAAAGTTGGCCTGACGAAAAGCCACTTTGTGAAGCTATCATGTGGCCATGTTGCTTCTGAAAAAGAGCTATATAGCTCATTGGGCCTTACCTGGTAAAATAAAAAGTTTAGTATGTCCTGCAAACCATTTTACATGAACTGCATACTGCAAAAATTCTCACCTGCCGTGGACACTTGATCTTGCCTATGCGCTTGATCACCTGTCTCAGTCGTTCCCTGTCAGTCTGCTCGTCCGGCACCTCCCCAGTCTTTACCCTCAGCTGGGACAACATGTTGAGAGAGAGCTCATTCAGAGTAAGCCTGGTCCATATAGTTGACAAAGTAAAGCTGCAACTAATAACTCCTGAAATAACACCTCTACTCGTTTTTGCTTCAATTAGTTGAATACAAAAATAAACGTACAATTTGCACAGCATTTGCTAATGGAGCCGATTCAAAGATCACAGTTAGGTGAGATGGCATCATCATCGTCATAACTGCGTTATACTGGGTATGAATTATGGTGAGATTCCAAAATTTTGGAGGCTCGATGCCAAGCGTCCACTTTTTTAAGCTGTTGATTAGTCTTTTATCATTTCAGCACTAGCTTAGAGCACACTGCTAGCGCCCATGAGAACCTGGGTTCAGAACCTAGGCGATGGACATCTAAGAATGCTAGGTATGTCACGGGACAAGGCCAATAGGTCCTTGGTCAAGTCTGAGCTAAGTGATTAAAAAATAAAACAAAATACAAAGTAATTCATAAAAGCAGACAGAAGTGGTGACAGCAACAAGAAGAAATGCAATAACCTGTCATAAAAAGACTATGCAAGTGAAATAGTGGTGTGGCAAATGCCAATGCAAATGATCCCAACACTTCACTGAACACGCGGGAAATAGGGGGGGAGGTGAGGGTAGTGGTAGAAGTGCAGGGAAAAAGGAACCCTCGCACGCACCCACTGGTTGTGTTCAGCCAACAGGTGGTACTTGATTCCTGCCATGGACTTGAATTCTTTGGAGCAGTGCTCGCACTTGAGCCCATCCTGATGGTAGCACAGCATTTCCTTGTTACTCGTGCACTAACATGCACGACCACGTAATTTCGTCCAGAGTAAAGAGGTTTTTCGAAGGGTTTGCCACTTAATATGCGACTTATATTAGGACTATCACGAGTACCATAGTTAATGTGAATGATAAAGGGCCAAGGTCAGGGAAAGGGTTATTGTACACAAAGGCTATCTAGGTAACTGAGCGTGAGAAATATAGCTTGGGAAAACACTACAGTTAAGATTTCTTGCAAAAGCTAAATGGCCATAAAATGCAAGGGAAATTTGGTTAAGTCTAATGAGGCCATGGTTAGAGACAGCATTGAGAATCAATACATGCCATTTGGAAGGTTTAATTATACTAGGTTTAAGCGGAATGGTTGTGACTTAATGTTGGAGACAATATAATTAGGACCAACATACGACTGCATGTAGTGCCACTCATGCTGGTTTCCATCACCTCTGTGCAGTCCTGCAGATGTTTCCTGATTCCCTCCACTGTCTTGCGTATGGCAGCGCGGCAGTTGGGGCACGACACCTGACCAGTCTCAGCAATCTCTACACTCCACAGCTCCTCTTGGCTCCCTGCATGTGCACACACACCCATGCATAGGCATGAGATTCGCACTTTATCAAATCAGACTGTTGGGTAAAGATATATTTGCAAGCGCCTATTGAGGCAGGCACTCCTCACCACAAGAGGTGATGGGGCTGGGTCAATAGCACTATACACTCTAGAATCCGTCAGGTGGACGACATGTGACACTTCTAGGTCACGGTGCAATTCAAGAATCAATTCTTATTGTCTTATTTGTATTGTCTTTTCTGTACAATTTTAAGCCATCGTAAACTCTTACACAGACAATTTCATGCGTGTAATTGTGAGCGCATTACCTTTGGGGACAAGTCACACAAAGTAGGAAGTGGGGAACCTATGGCCTGCAACTTCATTTTGCACGCCCCATGACAACACGCGGCCTACGACAAAAAACTATAATTATCTTTTACTCTCAGCATATTAGCTGCATTAATCAGGTAAAACAAGGGAATATATTATCCCCGGAAACAATGTCGCTAATTTCCCATGGTCAGTCTCCTTGTTGTCTTTTCGCACATAGGCAATGCATACAGTCCCAGCGTGATCAAAAGTAGCGTCAACTAATGTGCGGCTGGCCAAAGGTAAGTAAATATTCTATCGGCCCCCAGCAAGGAAAAGGTTCCCCCCATCCATGCAGTAAAGACGGGGAGAGCCAATGTTGTTCGGGGAAGATGTGTGTATCCTCACCGGGTGGGTATGTTTCGGGGGTCTTGAGGTTCCTGCGCTGCTGGGTGGCCTCCTTCACCTTGCTCCTCTTGCCACGGGTACGGCACGAGTCGTCGTTGTCTTCACCGTCGCTTGAGCTATGCGCCGACTGCCGCTTCCTGCCTTCTGCGAGGGCATTGAGAAAGGATGCGAGACAAGGCGATGAATAACGGCAGATAATGACATGGGGAATGAGAGACAATAGTCCGTGAGACAGCATAACCAATGAGACTGCATTGCATGTAACAATATTTTGGGATGCGACTCATCAACATTGCCATGAAGGCTGTCCCCCCCAAGCCATTGGCCATTCCTCATGGTCTCGTGATGCAAAAATGTAGCAGAGGCTGATTTCATTGCTCCCATTTCTTCGGTGGTCTTACTCTAAGGCATGTTCCGTTTCAGCTGTCACTCCATTGTTAAGTTTTGGCTATCGGTGTATGTCTAGCGACTTGTCCTGCCCAAGCCCACTTACTTTTAGGAGCCATAAATTTTTACCGAGTCAAACAACATAATAACGTGTATACAAAGTGACATGGTATCGGTACAAAACGACAATACGTGGAAGCAACGTTGATACAGTATGGTGATAAGACGACGGTGATAATGTATTATAGTCTCACCGGGCAGAGGGAGATTGCTGTCCTCTGCATCACTTTCAGAGGCTTTTGTTGTGTCTAGATTTTTGGAATCACCTACATTGACAAATAAAAACCAAAATTAAATAACTAGGATATTCACATCTAGGCTCAAAGTGTAAGACTAATTGTATACTGAACCACACCACAAAAAGATGCGATTTCATATTCGGAGCTATTATTAGGAGTGAAATCACCCGGAATGCATCCAGATCTTGGAAGCTAAGCATTATTGAGCCTGAGTAGTGCTTTAATAGACGACCACCGCACATCCAGTTTCGGGTTGTTATAGGTTGTGCGGATACGTGGTGGGCAGCTCAAGACTGCAAAAAACCCACTATAGCACCGTACTTTTATGTTCCCACATTGATGATCCCCACTCTGAACCAAGCTGTATTGACCAGCACGATGAATAACCTGCACGACATGAGGAAACCCTTAATCAAAAGGGTTGGATGTGTACAGATATACATTATAATTTAAGCAAGATCAATCTGGGATCTCAGCAGTGTGGGCTCAGTGTTCCGAATTACCCTTTATTAATGAAATCTCAGATCAAGTCAAATAATTAGCAAATTTGGTATTCACACTATTCTTAAAGCACAAGGCTATCATTAAGGTGCAATGTGTTATAGATGATTGTGGTCTGCTGTATTTTCATAGTAGGGGGCAACATTGCTAAGCGGCTTTATTAATTACGTAATTTCTAATGCTGGCCCAATTGACAGTGCAGCCTAACCGTCGGCGACAGCGCCCAATGTGTCGGGTGCCGTGGTTTCCTCGTGGGAGAGCCAGTAGGTTGGCTTGCGGATGGTGCCTGTGCGACCCTTAGACCGGCCCCTGCGGCCCTTCGTCGGACTCCCACCATTCCTGTTGGCGTCTTTCTTCAGCAAGGCCAGGGTGGGGGCCTGCTCACTACAGAAGGGTAGAGAAGAGCAATTGCATCGGCCATAATCTTCTCAAGGTACACAAAGAATAACAATACCTTCTTGTTTTTACAATATATTATTAAGTTATAGGTAAAGACATGCTAATAAAATGCAGGAGATTCCGTTAGTAGTTACTTACTAGCACAGATTGAAACACGTCAACTTAGAAGGGATATCATGGGATCTCCTTTGCCAGGACCAAAATATGATAATAGGCTTTTCCCTTTTTTCTGGCAACAAAACAGGTGTTAAGATGTTAAAACACCAAACTGAAACCTTTTACAAGGAATCATGTCTGCATTAACCACAATGCTTGTGGTCAGAATGCAAACAAAAAAACACACTGATAATATATGCATTGTCCTTGAAACTGATTGGTCCACACCAAAGACAGCTTTCTTTTGAGCCTTGTCTCAAACAGTGTTAGACAAGAGGACGCCAAAAGGCATCCTTTTCATTACTCTGATAGTGCATTGTCTTTGTGCTGTACGCTATTTGGCGTCCTCTGGTCTAACACCGTTTGAGATGAGGCTCAAAAGAAAGCTGTCTGGTGTGGACCAATCAGTTTCCCTGATAACAGAAAATATACAGTGAGATAGTGCTTTGTATAATGTATGTATGTTTGGCCTTCGACCTTTCTTAAAGTGCTATGGATGTTTGCAGGTAACAGGTCTATCTAGCATTAAAAGCCAATTGCAATGACCAAAATTAAACTTGGTGATTGTTAAGCATTATCAACATGTCCATGAATGTACTAAGCAGTTTATGAGGGGGTGAAGCCCGATATACACTTCATCACAGCACTAAAATATTGATATAATTGTTTTGAGAACCAATATTTGAAAGACCTCATTCTGAGAGTAGGGAATATGGGGGTGGAAAACGCCAGCATTTTGTATTCTATGGGTCTTTCGGTAAAGCCACGTAGATAGAAAAAAAAATCACGCCGTTTAGATCGCAACACAAGCAATCGTCTTCAGGTGATTTGACCCCGCAATCGTCTTCAGGTGAGAGAAGACGATAGCTTGTGTTGCGATCGAAACGTAGTGATATATGTTTTATATCTATGTGGCTTTACCAAAAGACCCATAGAATATGTATTCCTGCAGTCACGAAAGCTTTCAGTCAAGACCCAGTATTCTGCTTTTGTTAAGATGTTAATGTAAACAAAACTATAGTTACAGGACATTCAAATATCAGGATATCATATAAAAAGTAAAAAAAACCTCAAGATATATAAGGTTAACACCGGTGTAACCCAGACAGAATGTAGGCCTCTAGTACTATGAGAGGTATAGACGTCTGTGGAGGACATGACCAACCTCCCGTCTGCGTGGCTCTCCAAGTGCTCCTTCAGTTGATCCTTGTCGGCGAAGGTGACGCTGCACTGGGTGCACACGTGCGCCACTGCACCCACCATCCTGGATACCTGTATTCCCACACATACATGCACGCCCGAGCATGCAACACCGTTTGTCGATAGGTGGTAGTGACCAGTGGAATTCTATTACCTTTTCATCAACACACTGATTAAATTTACTTTGTTAAACCAAATGACAGCCCATTGCAACACACTGGAAGCTGCTGGCCAAAACAGCTGCTGCTCCTTCTTCCTGAAGAAAATGTGTCCTTTGGGGCTGGAGGCTCAAACACATTGGGCCTCACCTCAGGCTGCTGTGGCAGAGACTGATCCTTCCTTGGTCGCCCTTTCTTCTTGGGTAAAATAGCTGGGGTCTCCATATTTTCTGTAGAGATAAAAGACATTATATAGCCTCATCACGGTTGCTTACTTTATGTAACATCTGGTGAGTAGCAATTGATTTCATGCATAAATTAAACAGAATGTAAGGTAATGTATTAGCATTGTGCTGGTACCATTTGTCATCTTCAATTGTAGTGTTAATTTGACACATCCCTTATTTTCACTACCAACTGAAACATAGCAAATAGTAAAGAAAATGTGCACCTTAGCTGTGCAATAATCTAGCCAACGATTTGATTTAAATGGCTGCGCTAGATGTCAGCATAATGTACCAGCATCACTAAAATAATGGGATCAAATCTTAATGTTAAGGCACATTTTCAAGTGTAACAGGGCATGTAGCCTTTTCAAAAACGACAGGACAAACAAAAATTATGAATTTGATATTACCTCGATTTGACCCCTCAATATAGTTTTCTGGCTGTGCAAGGAAGATGCATTTGAGATATCGGTGGTAGCTGTGGTGATCGTCTAAAATCGTTAAATGAAGTCTAAACATCCAGAAATCAAGATGACTGCAATATAAAGGATACACACTTGTACATAAACAGCCCTTTTGTCAATTCACTGCTGGATGAGAGCCTCTCTGTGCTGCGTTGGTCTTGGCGGTTATTTGACAATACCTGTACTTCCCCACCCCAGGATCATAACCATATCGTGGTGGTGGGGTTTGTGTGTTCAAATGACCCTCAGAGCTATGCCGCCTCAAGTTTTGTACTCCTGGTAGAGTCTCCTTTGGCGAACAGGTCTGGAGGGGAGGTTCCATACAAATAACGATCCACTCTTCACTCTCTCTGTATGTCTTTGGGTCGATATTCGTGTTCCCGCTGCCTTGTGGGTAACTCTGGGAAGACAAAGGCTAGGGGAGCACACCCTGAGAATGAAGCAATGTGCTGGTGGTACGCGAAAGGCAGTTCTCCAATAGACTGAAGCTCCGGCAGCCTCCTGAAACTGTGAAAGTGCACCAGTCATCCTGGGTTCTCCCTTTGCCACTGGATTCCACCCTCTCGCAGTGAAGAAGTACTGTTGGGACTTGCGCACCCCCAATGGCACTCTAAATATAGTCTTTGCGCAGGTATCTGGAAAAAAAAAGGACAAAGTCTGGCGGTGTTGGGTGGTGTGGCGACGGGAGCAGGTACGAACACTGGGAGCTCCTAGTCAGACCCCTGCACAGGCTATTTGGTCGCTAGCAGCTGGAATTTAGTGCCAGCTCTCGTGTGACTGAGCAGTCCTATTTAGGATCTGCACCGCTCACCCTAAATGGGGAAGAACCCAGAAAAGGTGGCGTAAACATTGTCAACTCAAACTTACCTGGATAGGTAACCGCACCTATCGGGTTGTTCCAGTCTGCGGTCAAAGAAACCATAAGAAAATGATCTCCCTCAAACTGGCAACGTGGAATGTAATAACTCTTTTGGACACTGACCGGGACACTGAGAGACCCCATCGAAGAACTGCCGTAGTTTCAGCGGAACTTAAGTTATACAACATTGACATTGCTGCACTTCGCGAAACCAGACTCCTGGATGAAGGCTCCCTGAAGGAGGAAGGCCAGGGTTATACCTTCTTCTGGAAGGGATACCCCCAAGGAGGACAACATATACATGGTGTGGGATTTGCAATAAAAAAACAGCCTGCTACCCAATCTCAGAGACACCGATTGGCTTAAGTGACTCATTACGAAAGGCATCTCGTGGCAAAGAAGCGCTACACCACACTTCTCAGTGCCTATGCACCGACTTAACCATCAGAGAGCGAGGTTAAGGATTGCTTCTACCAAGCACTAGATGAGGCCCTCCATTGCATCCCCAGCAATGATAAGATATTTTTGCTGGGTGGATTCAATGCTAGAGTGGGAAAGGACAACCAGGTGTGGAGTTATTGGTAGGCATGGCATTGGGCAAGCCAACAGCCATGGCATTTCACTACTGGCTGTTACTGCCAAGGTCATTGCCAAAGTAATGCTCCACAGACTGGTAGAAAGTCACAGAGGAGCTGTTGCCTGAGTCACAGTGTGGTTTCAGGCAAAACAGGACTGTCGACATGATTTTCACAGCATGACAGCTCCAGGAGAAGTGTCAGGAGCAGCAGCGGGACCTCTTCATGGCTTTCATCGATCTATCGAAGGCCTTCGACACAGTTAACATGGAGTTTCTGTGGGACGTTTTCCTGAAGTTTGGCTCCCCAAGAAAATGTGTCCATATCCTGCGTCAATTTCATAAGGGGATGATGGCACGGGTGACCATAGGAGGCCAGGAGTCCGAGCCCTTCAGGGTGCACACCGGCATACGCTAGGGATGCGCCCTTGCTCTGGTACTCAACATCTTCTCCTATTTGTCACCATGCTACTGCAGAAGGAGATTGAGAAGGATAGTGGTGTTAGTGGACTCCAGGCTGGATAGCGACCTTTTTAACGTCAGGAGGCTCCGACCAGTCACATAAATTACATCCGAGCCTGTCATCGAGCTGCAGTATGCTGATGGCTGCGCGCTCGTGGCCCACACACCACAGGCCCTGCAAGCTACCCTTGCAGCTGCTGCAAGTGCTTATGACAGATTGGGTATCTTGGTGAACATCATGAAGACTGAAGTAGTATGACAGTGGGAATCTACTAATCCACCATATACACCCACCTTCACCGTCTTTGAGAAACCACTCACAGAAGTGAAATAATTTAAGTACCTGGGCAGCTTTCTGTCTGGCGACTGCATTGAAAGGGAAGTACAAAACTGCGGAAAGCATGCGTGATCCTCTTTTGGCGGGCTCAGAAAAAAGGTATTCCAGAACAAGTACCTCAGCCTACATACTAAAACATCTGCCTACCAGGCAGTGGTCATCACAACACTCCTTTACAACTGCGAGACGTGGACCTTGTACAGTCGCCACATCAGGATTCCTTATTAGGTGTCTTCAATGCGTCCTGGGGATAACCTGGCGTGACCGAGTGCCCCATACTGAGATACTCTGCAAAACCAACTCCATCAGTATGGAGGGTACCATCATCCGGCACCAACTCCGCTGACTCGGTCACGTCATCAGGATGCAAAAGGAACGTCTTCCACGTAAGGTCCTGTATTGCAAGCTGGACCTAGACCACCGCTCTACAGGGGGCCAAAAAGGGCACTAACAAGGACCAACTGAAGGCTGCCTGAACCCTACCCAGCTGAAGGACTCTGACAAAGAACGCTCCATCTCTTCCAGCAAGGAGTGTTGAAGCTCAGAGGACCGCAGTGAGCTACGGATAAGGAAGCATCTTAAAAGTCATGAAGCCAGAATCATACCTACACCTCCAATCAGTGACTTCACCTGCTCTGTCTGTAGCAGACGCTGTGGGTCGAGGATTGGACTTTACAGCCACACAAAATCCCACAAATAGAGGCAGAGGAGGAAGGTCATCATCGGATACAATGGACAACCTTGAATGAACTTCATTCCGGTCAGGGCAAGTTGGTGGAGGGGAGCACAGACATAATATAATGGTGTTCTGCAATTTTTCTGCACTGCCTTCATGGTAGCCTTATGCAGAAGCCTATAACGACGTGTTATATGCATGGTGGTCCCCCACCTAAACATTATCCAGGCTTATCCTGCTAATCTTCTGAAATTGGGCGAATTCCGGATTACTGTGTATTGCAGGGGTGCGTAGAAGTACTGTAGCATTGGATTTTTTCCTGCACTACCCTCTGCCCTCCCCCACCACACTTATAAGGTGGATAAATTAAATGTGGCACCTGTTGCTTCTTTCCTCGCAGAGCCATCTACATCGCGAGGCTTGGAATGCATGCGCCCGCTTTTGCGTGCAGACGATGGAGACTGGTCCTGTGAAGGTACGGGTGACTCGCTCAGAGAGCGAGTCGCCACCTGGACAAGGGACATGATACGGTTCCTGTTCGAAGTTAACACACACGCGCACACACACAGAAGCCAGGCATCAATATGCAAGCTTGTGAGAAAACACAACCGTGTTGGCACGAGTACATATTCACACGGATGCATTTGTAGACATGTTTACATACTCACCAACAAATTTGCTTTCAGAATTAATGCGACTACTTTATTGATATAATTTTACTAATTAGTTGATTAGAATCATACACTTTATTTAGAATTGAGGAATCCGATGAACCATGGAGCACTTTTGCACACGTCCTGTAACACTATCAGATGGTCGTGGCAGTGTCACTGCCGAGAAGCCACATTTTCAAATGCATTCGAGATTCTTGAACTAGTACTTATAATTCCCAACGTTTCCCCATGCAAAAACGATATTACTATCATATTCTTGGTTCTTTCGGTAAAGTCACGTAGAAGGGAAACAATATTTTATTGAAAGAACCCAGAATATGAATCCCTGCAGTCACGAAAGCTTGAAATCAAAACGATATTACTATTACCAAGAAACCACGTGTTTGCTCATCTCTTTCAAAAAGAAAAAACTATTCTCTCTGCCTGATGAAGACCGCTTGTGTTGCCATCGAAACGTCGTGGGTTTTTTGCTTTTATTTTCATTTTTTAAAATTTTCTATCTACGTGACTTTACCGAAAGAACCAAGAATTCCTGCAGTCACGAAAGTTTTCATTTGACTTAATATTTCTGAATCTCATACATATTTTTGACACTCATGCTTGTTATATCGACACCAGGACCCATAAAGTCCTAGCCTATAAACATTTGGCATGTTCACCCGCATCAATTCAATCAAGCCTGTACTGATGAGACACCGAATGTTAAAACCGGTCCAGATTTGCTTTAGACTGAACAAATGATGAATTTAAGCAATCGCATAAGGCCGTGGGGCCCGATGGGTTGTATATGAAAAAAAATATATTTTAATATAATGCAAATATTGTGACATTGCTTGTCTATTTTCTTCATACATGGTGAACTAAACACCCGATATAATCGATGCATCGTTACCACCCTAGTGGCCAGTAATGTCGTGGCACTGTTACAAGCAAATATACTGTACGATAGCTAATGTAATGTTTCAATTCTGTAATGTCGTTATATTTTTCCAAAAAGCTCCTTCACTAATATTTAATTTTAAAATGTATACACTTGAATGAAACTAATGTAAATGTAATGTTATTTTTTTGCAATATCCCATACATTTCATTAACCAAACACGTGAAGCACGCTGCATTTGAATGTAAAAATATACATTTTGAAACAACGAACGTAATCGGTAACTGCTTTCTTACGCCATGCAAATAATAATTGCAATGGGCTGTTAGCACAGCAGCAGCAGGCCTTAAACTGTACTGCAATAAAAGTTTTAAATTGCGGACACTAGCTCGACCATTTAATTGCAAAATTCGCCCGAAATACGTTAGGCGTCGTGACTTTACGATTATAATCTGTCAGCATTTGTAATATGTAAAACAATGAACCGGTTTAAAGCTGCAGCAAGCACACCCCCCCTTCCCCACGTTCCCTAGCAGACAGATGACCAATCGTTTTAGTAGCGGCGCGAGAGGACACGCCAACTGAACAAACGCGGAACATCGGGGAACTAAACGAATCGCGACAGTGGCGAGAGTTAAGCTATCGCCTCCCCCCCCACCCGAGGCGTTGAGCGAACAAAAATCGGCGCACGCCGTGCGCTCACGCTTCGACCCAACAATTGAGCAGCACAGCCAAATAAAGTTGACGGCCTCCATCGCCCACTGTATCGGTCGCTCTCGATAAGATGGCGGCCGAGGCGACAACAAACAAAAGCGCGGCAAGAACGACGCCGACGACGACGCCGACGCAGCAGAGCTAAAGATGCGAAAACCGCGCAGCCAGATGAAACAAAAAATGAAAAAAAAAATCGTCGTCACGCGTGCCTGTCGTGTAACCGCGCAAACCGAAGCACGTCGGAAGCCACAATAACAACAAAAATATTACGATTGAAAAATGTTGATTTTTTTCCCCCCTCTCCCCTACCCTCAAGAGTTCACCACCTCCGCATTCGTTTTCCCTCCGTAAATGGAAGCGCGCCGCCTCCTCATCCTCCTCCCCATCCCCCCACACTTCTCGCGCAGTTCCCGCATTGTTTCAACCCGACGCCTCTCTGGCGGCCATATTGGGTAGGGTAGCCCCTGAGGGTTGTTTTTTTTAAAATAAATCGGTTTAAAAATCAATCGGTTTAAAAATCGATCAATTAAGTCGTCGATCGGTCAATCTTCTCATTTGTTCCGCGCGTCTCATTGTGTCCCAATACGCGCAGAGGCAACGACTGCAAACGGCTACGCTCAGGCGGTCTAAGCCGGGACGATAGGCGCGGGGAGCGCCTCGCAATTCGCATTTTGTGCATCGGGAATTGCGTCCCTCGCACTTTCGTGGTCTGCTAAATGGGTGGTGTGGGTGTGGGGGTGGGGTTTCGATGGCGCTGCGAGTCGCTTCTCGGTCAACCCCGGGACGAACCCAGCCGCGTAAGCTGTACCCAAGTCATCACAGCCGTCAACCCCGTCCGTATCAGTGCCCTATCTTATTACAGACCAATTCAGACCTCGTACATAGCAACGTTCATCATACAAAGTCCCATCACAAAGGGAGAAGCACAAACAAATAGATTATATATATAAAAAAAGAAAAAAACGTTTACTCAATTTTCCCTGTGTAAGAATACGGGGTAAGCAGTGTGCGGTTGACAGGCCACGGTCATAATTATAGCGCTGGTGGCAACAGCAGCAGCAGCAAAAGCGCCGCACCGCGCAAAATATGCGAAAACCTGCGAGCAGAGGAAACAGAAAAAAAAGCATCGTCACGCGTGCCTGTCTGTCGTGTAACCGCGCAAACGAAGTTAAAGTCCGTCGAAATTGACAAGAGAAAGTATATCACGATTGAAATTCGTTTTTCCCCTCAGAGTTCGACACCTCTCGCCTTCGTTTTACCGACGTTAATGGGAGCCGCCGCCGCCCCTTCCCCACCCCCCGCGAGGCCACGCCCCTCCGAAGCCACGCCTTTTTAAAAGCTGACCCCTTTCCGGCGGCCATCTTGGGTAGGGTAACCCCCGGGGGGAGTGGGGGGGACTTATCCCCCCTTTTAAGGGTTTTAATCAATCAGTTTAACAATCAATGAGTTTAACAATCAACGAGTCAGTCTTTAATCAATCAGTCAATCTTCTCTTTATTTTCTTCGTACGCCTGATTGCGTGTGCGCGTAATATGCGCAGAGCAACAACTACAATGGCTAACGTTCAAGGTGGTCGAAGCCAGATCGATGTCCAAATTCGCATTTTGTGGATCTGCAATTGCGTCCCTCAAACTTTGTGGTCATCTAAATGGGGTTTTCGATGTCGCTGCGAGTCGCCGTGGAGTCGTTTCTCGGTCACCCCCCCGGACGAACATCACCCCGTGCCCCTGATAAATCTTCAACGTTCTTCCGACAAAGTCCCATCACAAGGGGAGAAACACAACGCAAATAGACATTTTATTTTAATTCTCAATTTCCCTGTACAATAACAATAATAATACGTGTAAACAGTGTGGGGGGTTGACAGGTTTATGCCGCGGTAATATAGCTGTTGGCAACAGGAAACAATCATCAACACTCTTCATTTGAAGCTTTCGTGACTGCAGGAATCCATACTCTTTGGTTATTTCGCTAAAGTCACGTGGTAGGTATAAATAAAATAAAACAAATCACGACGTTTCGATCGCAACACAAGCGGTCTGTGTTGCGATCGAAACGTCGTGCTTTGTTTTATTTTATTTCTAACTACGTGACTTTAGCGAAAGAACCAAAGAGTAATCATCAACACGTTCGTCATTCGCAGTGTGCCCTGAAAAGGAAACATTAAACAGGCGACGTTTCGGGCAATGGGCCTCCTTCATAGCACATAGACCAGAAAGATTATACGTGAATTAGAGACATAATTTGGTGGTGATGTTGATGCTGCTGCTGCGATGGCAGTAGTGCCACAAACACAACAAAAAACGGCACAACTGCCATCGACGACGTTTCGGACAATGGCCCTTCTGCTCTGATTAAAAAAAGGGGGCCATTGTCCAAGACGTCGCAGATTCTACATATATATTTTAAGGCTGTGTATTTGACGTGTTGTGTTTCGAGTGAATTCATTCAAAGCTGCATATTACATCTTAGGGGGCTTTATGAGCATTAAAACAATATTTCTTCATGAACAATGTTTTCATTGGCATATAAAGTTACACTGTTAGTAGCTACCAATAAACAGACAATCCTTTCAATGACCAAAAGGCATTGCTAAATAAACGAATTAGTATTAAAATTATCAATTGTTGCTGCCACACTGAATTTTGGGTCACCCTTTTGTGGTGAGGTCAACAAGAGCCTTCATTGGCATAGCGACTTCGTGATGCATTCCTGGGCCGAATATATTACAGTATTTAGATTATTTAGCTTGCTATACATTTCCACGTTAATAAGCCACTACGTTGAGCAATCATTTGTAAGAGCCAAGTCGCTTCTGAAAAATAATCTAATCGCTCAGTGGGCTTTACCTGGTAAAAATAAACAAACATAGTTTAGTTTTATTTGTGTATATAGTTTGTAATTTGTTCACCTTTCTCATGCTGTTTTGTACTCCTATTGTTTGGACTTGATTCGAAGCTTTCGTGATTGCAGGAATTACTCTTTGTTTTTTTCGGTAAAGTCACGTATAAATAAGAAATAATAAAATAACTAATTTTGCTAAACCCTGTTTGTTTGGTATGCTTCTCTCTCTGTGTCCCCTGTTGTATCTGTGTTAGTTCCCCCCTACTTGGGTGTCTGTATATACATCTGGGGTTATGTGTTTCCTCTCTCTCGTAAATTTAGCTCTTCTGTACCTGATGATGGCTGCTTGTGTTGCAACCGAAACGTCGTACGCTATTATGTTATTTTATTATTTCTTATTTATACGTGACTTTACCGAAAAAAACAAAGAGTAACTCCTATTGTTTGTTGTTGTGACGGTCTGACCTCGCCCCCACTGAATATCTGTGAAAAAGAGCTTTATAGCTCATCGGATTCCCCCAGTTTAAATAAATAAACTGTTCGCCTTTTGGCGTTGTTCTCTGGTCTGACACTGGTGATGCGACTGGGCTCTAAAGAAGGCCGCTGTCTCTGGTGTAGGCCAATCACTTTCAAAGACAATCACCATATTTCATCAGAGCACGTTTTGTTTGCATGTTCACCACAAGGACCGTGTGTGATGTAGATATGATTCCTTGCAAAAGATTTCCATTTGGTGTTTGAACATCTTAACACCTTCTGTTTTACTGCCAGAAAGGATACAGGCGATTATAATTGTTGTTCATACTTAAATAAATCGATTCTGATTCTCAGCTGGAAGGGGGAAGTGGTGGGGGGATTCATATCCGATGACGTCAACCCCTTCAAATTATGACGTGTGCCCTTAGTAAGATGGCGGCTATGCACATGATATCGTTTTCTTGAGGGTACGAATAAAATAATCTACACGCGCAGTGCTTTATGTAAGATAAAAAGGGTCGAGGCATCGCCTTAGCAGTGTAGTGCACGAGAACAAACTCGCCAAACTTTGCTCATAGGTTTTCATCCGCAAATAATATTGCTAAAGTGACGTTTCGGGGGGCAGTGACCCACCCCCCTCCTTTAGAGTAGAGTGGGACCGAAGAAAATTGGATTTGTACAGGCATTAAACCATTTACACCGTGGGGCCCTGAGGCAATGCTACACGTTATGACCAGTTTAGAATTGAAATAAAAGTTTCCCAATTCGATGTGTTGCATATGGCAGCAATATGGTCAGAAGCTAATGCCAATGTGGAAGTCTGCTAGCCACAACTAGAGGGATTCAGGAGTGAGTTCGTGTCGTTTTGCTGTTCGTCCGTTGAAGGGGCGCAGACTACAATGGTTTATGATACGGTCCATAGTTTGTGTTGCGTGGCCACAATCGCACGGTGGCTTGTCTGTAATGCATCTCTATGTATCTCTATGGGTATCTATGTCTATCTCTATGAGTCTCTAAGTATTTCTATGAGTCTCTATCTCTGCTTGTCTCTGGTTTTACTATATGATCCAGTCTGATTTGCATGGCCAACAGTTGCACAACAGTTGCACAACTGGCTTATCTGGAATGGTCCATTCATGTAGATGTGTAGTGACATCGCGTAATGTCACTGTGTGGTGCCGGCACTAGAGGGTCACGGCGTGCGGTGTAACGACATCGCGGACACCACTTGGATGTGGGTGCAGTACCGGCACTAGAGGGGCTCGGTGAGCGCTGATCGATAAGCGCTGGATGGCACTACGCTCGGCGTGCAGTGCCGGCCCTTACAGGATAGGGTGTGGGAGTGCCGGCCATGGAGATGGGGTTACTATAGGCTGTGGCACTCTGGTTGACCCCAGAGTACACGTGACTGGTTAAGTCTACACAGGGGCCCCAAGTGGGGGCTAGGGGTGGTCAAGTGTCAGGGTCGAGATCCTGCTGGAGGATTCTGGAAGGTGGGCGTGGCTAAGGGCGGAGCCAGCCACGCCACAGAGGATATAAGCCAGGTCCCCGAGAGGGGCCGGCGCTGTTGTTCATCCTGAAGAAACCTTCGTCTATGTTCTACGTCCTACAGAGTCTCCAACATGTGGACCTGGATCCAAGCTGTGGTCCGGTCCGTAGTAGAAAGTTACGTTGTAATTAGTGTAGTTAGCCTGGTGGTCACCACCATAGGTTGTTATTCTGTTAAGGGGCAGTTACCCCGTGTGTTGGTGTTAATAAATGTGTTGCCTCCAAAGAGGACGTCTGCGACTCAGTTGAACTCACTACAAATGTAGAGATCGGCCTGTAAGATGTACTAGTACGGTTGATGATTACACTTGTGTGTTCGAAGAATATCAAGTTTACCAATCAAGAGCATAAAACAAAAACATTAAAAATAACCGTGCATCCATTAGCTCCATTTAACAGGAAAATCAAAGGGTATCACACAAGTGCATTCAGGAAAGTCTGGCACTGGTGCAGAGGTTATAATTAAGCCATGCCCATTGCCTTTCTCGCTAGCTTGGTGAAGTATGGTCAAAGACCCGCATGACCGATACGGTGTGGAGGTCTCAATCCAGATGTGGACTGACAAAAGGGCTGTAAATATTGTTCTAAAAGAAGTATATATCTACAAATTGCACCAGCCCTGATGTAAGCCTATTAAGCTATTACAATGCTTTAGTTTTATTTTTGTTAATGTGTTAGTTGTCATGAGGATACAAGTCTTGCATATTCTGTCTGCAACTGAAGTTGGCCAGGACTCCACCACTATCGCTGGTGTCTCACGTAGGTATTTGAGGTTGGTGTCCCTGTGGGATTCACAGAGAGCCGATTGTTTGAAAATGGTAATTGAGAAGTAAGTGTGGATCAGAGGTCAGAGCGCTGAGCGAGCTTCCGCTTAGATCCTGGGTTTAAATCCAGGCAGTCACCTCTGATAAAACCAGATTTTCAAGTGTAGTGCATTCACGGTGTCAGACCGGTCACCAAAGAATGCGTAACATTTGTTTAAAGTCCGACTCTGAAAATGCAAAATATTGGTTTGCCATACGACAAACATTAACTTTCAGTGGCATAGCGAGGAAGAAAAGTGCTGCCCTCCTACCTTCCATGGGCCATTCTCCGACACCAAGGGTTTCACTTCTCTGCGAGAGATCCGAACGGATATACTTTGTTCCGTGAGATGACGTACATTGTACAAGTGGGATAAAATTGGGTTAAATGTTTTAAATGTAATAGAAAAGATTGAGAATATTGAGTGTTACACTCCCCTATGCGTGGATTTTCTCCAGGCATTGCCTCCCACAAATACCGTAAATACATTCAAGTGATAGGATCCAAACTCAAGCGGTCCTCTCCTGAAAAAAAGTCAAAAAGACTCGGTGAGGAATTCGTATGTAAAAAATATATTTTTTTACTTTAAAACAAATTAAGATATTCATGTAAAGTGCTGTATAAACCTGTTTTTTTGTGTGTATTGGTAGTTTGCAAAAATAACGGTTTTTAATAATGGCGAATAGTCTAGAAATAGTGAACTTTTAAACATTGAAACTTTATTAAAGGTTCAACATTATTATACACAATAAGTGGGGCGTTAAGACAACAAAATCCACAGCTGGGAGGCGGGGGAAGGGGGAAATAAAAAATATAAATATTCTGGAGTCGTGGCAGACTTAAACGTCAGAGTGTTTTAGGGGATGGGTTTTTGACAAATGTACAGAACAGAGCAAGAAACAAAATACGAACGATAAAAGCAACTTAGGACGTACGCAGTTAATTCCCACACAATGTGTGCAAACCACGATAAGTGCGGTTGTTTTTATTCAAGATGAAGTGAGAAAATATATATTTTTCTCGTTTGTTTGATCCTCTGCATCGCTTTGAGTTAGGTGAGTATCTCGAGCGTGTCATGTGACTAGAATTGATTTATATTAGATAGATTTTCGTAACTGATAAACAAAATACGGTCATGTATTTTTCATTCATTTGTTTTGGGGGCGGTGTGGCAGGAGTGGGAGTGAGACTGATATTTTATGTTTAACGCTTTCCAACTCGGGTTGAAATCATTTATGCATTAAGGGCTATCCATAAATGACGTCACGCGATTTTGGACGATTTTTGACCCCCCCCTCGTCGTCACAAAAAGTCAGACCCCCCCCCTCAAATATGACGTCAAAGCTCTGCCCCCCCCCCAAAACCATATTTCCATTTTGAAAAGAAAACATGCTTCAAATCGCTTTAAACTATTGCCATTGTAGTGCGTATTTAATGTGCTGCTGCACTCTGATGTTGTTGAAGAAAACATTTGTTAGAAAGTCAATTTTATTAAGTAGAACATGTTGTCTATATTTATTTAAAGGTGCGCATTTTTTATGTGAAGTCACATTTCTCAACCCCCCCCCCCCCCGAGGTGTGTGACGTCATTTATGGACGGCCCCTTAGCTCCATACGTCTGTAAAAAAAAAGGGGGAGCACTATAATTCTTGTACACATAATCCCAAACGAACCACATTGTGGTATAAAGTTGTGTTGCTATGAGCGATTTACCAAAATTGATCAGCCCGTTGCTCAAACCTTGGGATACTCAAACCAGAGAAAAGATTACATGCATTTGCAAATATGCAAACGACTTTTCCCGGCCAGCCAACAGTGTGCTCCTTAAACACTGCAAGGCGAAGGACATGCATATGCATTAATTTTCCTTTCCAGCTTGCTTAATTTTCTGGTTGGTCCTTTTTGTACTTATGGTTTGACTTCAATTGTTATGCATGTTTTACAAACGTGACTTGTGCTTAATACACTCTATTTGGGTAATGAGAAGCCCACATCCACAAAGCATTGATAAAGTCTACACCAATAGAGTCTGCACCCATACACTTTCACTCAAATAACACTCAAAACAATTCGTCACTAACAGTGGCCTTTAAAAAACGATGTGCTATGAAGGGCCATTGCCTGAAATGCCACCTATTATGTTTTTTCTTTTAAGGCCACTCTGTTATTGACGAATGTGTCAAGCGCTTTTGTTATTTGTGCTTGTGCAACACTGCCAACGCAGGAACACCAAATAATTTGAAATCGTTGATTGGCTATGAAAGGGGCACAGATGACAGTTTAGCGTTCAACACATTTGGACTGCCCCCATTCAACGGATACACACAAAGACACACACACATACAAGGTGCTTATTTAAGGCTACTGTGACCTAGGTGAAGCCCCACACCCACAGGTGAAGCCCCACACCCACCTGTGAAGCCTGCAGCGAACCCAGCGTAACACGTGATGATCATGTCATGGAATAAATCCCTCCTCGGGGACCTAGTGGGTCCCGTTGATAAACCATAACGTGGACGGGGAAATCCACAATGGTACGCATCACAGCACAGGGCCACCGACAACCCTAGGTATCACTTAAATGTGCGATGGTCAATTCACCTGTCCACCAAAGGAAATCTGATCAATCGTGCAAGAGCACAAAGCCCTGGTGCCACTGTGGCCAACTTCCTCGGGTGCAGTGGCTTTAAAGTTAGGTTGGGTTCTTTATATAAACCACGCGAAAGTCCGATAATGGGGCAGTGCCTTGTGCAAGGGCCCCTGGTAGTCTGGGCCCAAGACCATACCAGTTAGTGTTCTCATCTCGACTGAGACTAAGTCTCCTGGTAACTTGGAAATGATACCTAGTTATACGAGACTAGCACTGCGTCTCATGGACTGCTGAGACTGAGTGAGGCCAGCGTCTGCGGGTTTCTCTATTTAGAGCGAGTTCAATTTGAGACAATATCTATATTATGCATTAGAACTGCAACTAAATGTTAATTAAGCCGTGACACATTCGTGGTAATTAACAATGTGTGTGCGCTTAATATTGTACCGACTGCTCTGGCCGAGTTAAATTTCCCGACACTGAGATAACTAAGGCACCCCAACAAGTCAATAGTTATAAAGTGGATGGATCGTTGGAGCCGTGTTGTTGGTGGTGTGAGGCTGGCAGTGTCCGATGACTTTTACTCCACAAGCTGTTATTCCCAAGTATGTCAATCAGAATCAACTACTTCTTATTCCAGACCAACCGACATACGCGAATATTTGAATTGAAGAGGACCGTATTTTTTTGGTCAGAAGGATGCTCTCTCGATAACAGCTCATGATCACAAAACTAAAAATGCCACGAAAAAGTGGCAGGATCTCGTGAAAACCTCTTGAGAACAGGTCGAAACATTGCGGGGGTGCGCTTAAATGCAAGTGGAGGACAAACATATTTAATGACAAGACAATAATGAAGATTACGAGGATGACGATGACGTTGATGGCAAAGCCAACTGGATCCAAGATGGAAGCATCTCCTGTGCTCTTTCATTTCACTTCCATAACCGTTGGCTTTTGTCCGTATTTTCAAAGTGTTCCATCGTTTTAAGGTCCTCTCTGGAAAGAACTTTGCCTGACCAGCTTCATTTTAAGGCGTTTTCACCACCTGTCCCTGAATTCCGTTATCCGCGGCGGTGTTTATGTGTGCAAGTGTGCCCGTCAATGTAGGCGCGGTAATTGTACTCGTGCCATATTTGCATTTTGTCTATATGCACGATCTGTGCAATGGGTTACCTTCAAATGCAATCATCTATTTACAGACGCCTTACGGAACGTCTGCATCAACGGAACGTACATACTGTGCATGTTTAAAATACATTGTAAAATGTCTAATTGCCATACAGTATGTGTGGTATGGTACTGCATTTCACTTTGTGAAGCAGCGCTTTATGCTTTTGTATATGTGTACACACACTACGTGTCATATATACACACTATATACACAAATACAGCATACACTATAGAGTATACATAATGCGGTATTTACAATGTACAATGTGTGTGTGTATACATATTTTCCTTTCAAATTTTTCTTCAATTTGTTTATTTTCCAGCAAACATGATTTTTTACAGTCGCCAACGTATCACTCCTCCAATTCTTTCAGCAATGCACACAACGTCACCACTGTTGATTTTTGTTCAATGAGAAATGTTTCCCCCGTTCGTTTGTTTTTGTGCGCATTTCACATCATGCAGCGTTGAGACTGGAAAGCTTGAAGCACTGTCTTCACGAGAGGGCGCAACCTTCATGCTTGCATAGAACCGACAAGCTGGGTAAGACCAGTCCATTTTCTGAGTTTCAATTCACTCTGGAACCTATAAAGCAAGCTGCTCTCTGCAATGATGGACCGTAAAAAAATAATAATAATCCAGAACGAAATAAAAACGGTTTTATGGCGTACAAACGCTGTCTCGCTAGTGTCTCATTTATGGTATCATTTTCAGATTTACTTCATCCAAAATTCATCCAGTAAAGTCGTTTGATCAGTCAACCACCTAGTCAACCAGTGAGCCAACTGTCACGCGATTCAAGAAGACAGTTACGAAGATGGATCTCCAATCAGATATTCGATCATTGAAATAGCCAATAAAGCCACTCATACGTTAGCTGATCTGACAGACCGCCTTTTAGACAGCCAACCATATAACTAATTTATCCCACTAGTCAACGAGGGTCAATCAGTTATTAGCCACCAGATAAGCCAGCTAGCCAACTATTTGGTCAACCAACCAGACAATGTGAACCACCAGACAAGTCTACTCAACCAGAGAGACAGCCAGATATCAAAATGCTCAAATAATTAGTGGGCCACACAGGCGTCCAATGAGGTTGTAATTTTGAGCAGTCATGTGGTCACATATCCAACCTACCAGCCGAGTGGCCGTAAAGGCAAGATATTAACCTCCACTGCACTCAAGTGTATCTCCATGAACGGTGCCATCTATTCTAAATCCACTGGTGGACGGAAGCCTTCCCATATCGACGCCAACAAGCAGCCATGGCTGCTCGCTTCAGGGAAAGTGTGGACGGCAAATGAGCAATTCCGGTGATTATCAACAACACCGTTGTGATTTAACCCTTTAAGTTTGCAGACGGTAAGTCCTGAATGAAAGACCTCCACTCAAGGCAAATGATTACTTCGGCCTGAGGCCATGGAGCGCCATAATAATAATAATGGCAATGACATCTTCAATATTCATATTAAATAATGTCATTTTTCAGATTCATGGTGCCTAAAATAACCGTAATGGTATTAAAATTAAAAACAAAATTATCAATAACTTATTTTCAAAATAACGAATACAAATGTAGTAATGGAACAAAAATAAAATTATAACTAAACGGCCGGAACTATTGTATCGAAACGAATGTAAATCACAAATTGCTTTACAATTGTAACAACTACAAGAGTAAAAACGAAATTAAATATGTAAATGAGCAGTACCGATAACTTAAAAAGACTGGCATCATATCAAGAGTATGAAGAAGCCATGCAGGACATGATTACAAGCCAGTCATCTGCTAAACAGTCTAAAATCGACATTGTTTTACCAGCATCGTAATAACAAAAAAGAAGTTTTATAAAACTGGCCTGGCCAAGCCAATGGCTCAGTTTATACAATTATTATTAAACAACACATACCGACATCAACATGATTATATTTAGAGGCCACACTGCATTTCCGGTGTGCACCACAAACATTATTTCATGTTTCCCATGATGCAATGCAACACAAGTTGGTAAAAACAAATGTATAGCATATATGCTTTGATTATTACCTCGGCCTGCACACATTTGTTTCAACTGACAGGAATTATAGTTTTTGCAAGATACCTGTAAATTGTATTGTAAGGAATGCATGAGATGAACGGGCAAATAAACTGCAATTAAATAATGATGCTAGCAGCGCGGCTCTCTGAAAGTGACCCCAACTTCCGTCACTTGACTTCAAACAGCACAGGTGTGTTTCATTATTTCTTGACTTTGTCAAAAGAAAGTGAAATTCTAGTGTTAAAGTGATTTTTTTCACGTTAATAAAAAATTATACGACCATGTTTTTTCCCTCTTCAAGGTACCATTTTAATTTTTTAGTATTTTCATCTTGTCAGTTTTTTGTAAAAAAACGTAAATAAGAAAACAAATTGTCATAATAAAAACTATTATTTTTGTACTGATTTGTGTACCTCAAGAGTTCAGCGTCAAGTAAGTCAGCACGCTCACTTCCACTCAGGCTTGTTTATAGTTTGGCATTTTTTTTGTAAAAAAAAAACCCTTCGATTCTCTCCCTTCGGTCCATCGAAGCAAACACGTGATTGGTCGACGGGTGTGTGTGTGCGATCACATGATTGGTCGATGGGCTTGCTTAGTTATGTTGGGAGGTCAGCCATAGTCCTTTTTGTCTATAGTCTGCGGCTTCCAGCCTCCCGTTCTCCTCCTCGGATTCAGGAACGGCTTCTCCGATACGGAGACTCCGCACCAAAAGGGCCCAACGGGCGCGCGGAATAACCACCGAGCCAAAGCAACGAGCCACTGAGCCAGCCAGCATGTGAGAGACGACATGCCACCGAGCCAGCCACCGAGCCAGCCAGCGGAGCCAGCCAGCGAGCCTTCCACTGAGCCAGCCAGTGAACGAGACTCTGTGCACCCGCGAGCTATCCTCGGTGCCAGCCTGCAAGCGAGACTGAGCCAGCGAGAGAGCCTGGAGGTGGTGGTGGTGGTGTGGGGAGCTCAGAGGCGCTCGACGTCGCGGTATTTCTTGCGCAGGATAGAGACCTGATCCTTGAAGAGCAGTGGGTCCATGCGGCTCTGCGTGTGCTGCAGCGGCATGGTGCCGAACCACGTGGCGAACGCGTTCATGCAGCTCTGTCGCTGAGCGAAGTGGTCTGGGTCGGCCCAGCGTGACAGTTTTGAGCCCTGCGGGTGGGGAAAGCGAACGAAAGTCATCGTGATCTGCCCAGCCAAATGCCGTCGTGAGCACGTACATGCCAACAATACTGCCGACAACAACAGGTATGTACATGCCACCAGTAATACCACCAATGCAATCAAAGATACGTCTACACCACCAGTAAAACCACCAATACAATCATAGATATGTCTACACTACCAGCAATACCACCAATACAATCGTAGGTATGTCTACACCAGCACCACCACCACCACCACCACCACGAGAATCACCACCAGCAATTGCACCACCATCACTCCCACGATCAGCACCACCAACAGCAGCTGCATCAACAAGCTCAACACCCAGGACCACCGTCACAAGCATGTGGCGCAGCAGCAGCACCGCACCTGCATCATGGCCTCCTTGTATTGCTTCTTCTGTGTGACCTTGATGGGTGGCATCTTTATGACGTCCGACACGAGGAAGTTCATGAGGATGTCCTCGCAGTTGGACAGCGAGTCCACCATCTCCCGCAGCGATGCCGGCAGCGCATGCGTGTACAGGTAGTTATAGTATCTGCGGTGCGGGAGAAGGGGTGGGAGACACGGTGTTGGGGCTAGGGCCACTGTTAGGGTAAGGGTTAGTGTTTGTATGTATCCATAATATAGGTTTTTTGGTTAGATCGCGAAAATGTGTCATTATGTATGTAGCACTTCTTTCGCACCGTACATAGCCAATCGTGCTAATCAGAGCTGCGGGGGGAGGACAACAGCCTCAATTAAAGAAATGAGTTGTCAATCTAGATTTAAAACTGCATAGCTCCAGTGGCTTCTTAATATCAGAAGAGAAGAGCATTCCAGATGGTCGCAGAAGTACATCTGACAGCGTGCATTGCAGTGACCGTCTAAAACTAAACTATTTTATTTGACCAGGTGAAGCCCTCTGAGCTTTTAGCTTCTTATTCAGAGCGACCTAGCCGCAAATAGTAGCGCAATAAAGTGGCTTATCAAGTGGAAATTTATCGCAGCCAAATAATTTAAATAAACTAATGAAAGGTACAGCATTCACTGCACGTGTCCATGTTAGTGTACGACAGCTCTCACCGGTGGTAGAACGCGGCTCCCGTTAGCACCATGGAGTAGTGGTTTGTCCACTTGGACGTGTAGCCCCAGCGGCTCTTGCTGCTGTCCCACAGGTGGCTCCGGGCCGGGTATCCCACGATCCGCTCCGGGAAACTCTGCCACACTACAAACGCAAAGTCCACCTGCGCAAAGCACGCGTGCACACACACACACAGAAATGTTAGGATCGAACGCTGTTAGCCAACTCGAAGGTTCATCACCGTTTGGTGTATTAGAACCATTTGGGTGGATGGACAGAGGCGAGAAGTTTTTGGAACAGTGCAACAATTGATTTTGCTGCACTGTCTCGCACTGCCCACCACGTATGTACTGGACATATGTTGAACTTCTTTCGCACCGTATGTAGCCAACCGTGATAAATGGAGGTTTGGACCACCACGTGGCCCCAAAGCGAGCCTATGATGCCTGTCTTATACATGGCGGTCACCCATCCAACTTCGCTTAGCTGCCGAGCTATGACGAGTATGGGTGAAATCTGGGCAGTGTTTTATAAAAGCTGAAGGCAAAGGTGCAGCACTAAAATGGCGCGCTTATTCCACTGCTGACGGGGGGGGGGGGGGGTATCCCGCTGGAGGAACGATGGACAGAAGTGGTGGGGGGGGCAGGGGTCCAGTGCGTTCACCACGAGACCGTGGCAGAGTCCATCTCGATCGCGTACGTCTGAGCAACCGGTTACACACCTCGTCGGTGCGTCCTGCGCACACTCGCGCTCACCTCATCCGTGGACAGCACGGTGTCCTCGTCGAGGCTCAGGACGGCGTCTGTCGTCACGGCCTCGTGCGGCACGAAGCGGCTGCTGATCGTCTGCGAGTGGCGACAAGGGACGCCACGTACAAGTGAGCGCAGGTACGCACGCTCGCACGCTCGTAACGAAAAGTCAAATCTAATTATTTTAATTTTGGTATTCGCATCGTTCCTACAGCACAAGGCTATCACGAAGGGGCTGTTTTTCACAGATAAACTAAAACTAAACTCAACATTTTTTTATTTTTCCAGGTACTGAGCTATATAGCTCTTTTTCAGAAGTGACCAGGCCGCAAATGATAGCTCAACAAAGTGGCTTATCGAGACGGACGCCGTTTTTAAATGTGGAGGGAGTAAACCGGAGGATCCGGAGAAAAATCCACATGACCACTGGGAAAACATGCAAACTACAAATATATCAGGCATCATCATAGTTGGGATTAAACCCACAACCTCCTGTATACCAGGCGAGGTGGTTAACATCCCACCACCGTGGTGCCCCTGGGTATGGTCTGCAAGTCGGCAATGTTACCGTGTGGTATTTACCGAATTTATGGGCAATTTTGCAAATTTCGAAGGAGATGCCGGCCACATGTGGCCTTCTCTCGTTTTTCGAATAACATCACGCGATATTTAACGTCCTCCGCAAAGCAGACAGTGCGTATATTTGGCCAATACACCCACCGGTATTCAGAATCAGAATATTTATTTAGACTGGAAGAATTCGATGAGCTATGAAGCTCTTCTTCACAGATGTCCAGTAAGGGGTGGGTCAAAAATTTACAACAACAGACAATACAAAAACAGATAGGTATGCAAAGAATAGGAAAGCTAACCAAGGCACTTAATAAAAAATGAAGTTTAAAAGTATTATCCAGGGCGTACGGCTGGGCTTGAACTGCGAACCTCTACAACACGCGGCAAAGTTGCCACCGTTTGGGAAAAACATGTCCCGCACGTGTGTTTGCATGTGCCGATGCAGCACACGCCAATGCGCGGACACTCCGTACCTTCGTGGCTGGCTCTGAGATGATGAGAGGCACGGGTAGCACTGGCCAGAGGCTTCTTGCGGGTGGTGGACGATCGCAGTTCCACAGGACGAGCACCTGCACACAGCGAAAACACGTCAGCCAGTGATCACCCTATACTGTGTGTGACCCTAGCAGAGAGCTGGTTCACACACTGCACGATGAACCCGGAAAACCTGGCCGATGGCTATCATCAGGAGCGAGTGATATCCGAACTGGCCCTGGTTGCTCCATCACCTTAACCAACCCACACCCACTGACCAGCATGGTGTAGCATGGTCAAGCGTCACAGTGGTGAGATGATAACTACCTTACCTGGTATGAAGGAGGTCGTGGGATCGAGCCCGACCCTGACCTACGCTTCTTTCCTTTCAACATTTAAAACATGGACTGTGGGTAGAAACGAAGACTGGTGTTTGAGAACTGATAATTAATATAATTAATCCCAATCCCTGGGGGATCATGGGAAACGTTTGGCATCTCTAACTGCGTTGGCTGAGAACTCCGCCCCCCCCACCCCCACCCCCGCATGTGGCCAGGAGTGGAACTACCGGATTTGCCACACGACATGCCCGAGACTCACCTGGGCACAGAACTTGGACTTGCCGACCGCCTGGATGAGCTTGATGATCGGCTGCGACTGCACGAGGAGCGGCGAAGTGGCGTGGATCACGGCGGTGAACTTGGGCTCGGGGCTCTGGCCTGGGGGGGGGGGGGGGATATGAAAGTGAGTGACGGGAACACACGACACATAACATACACAACGTACACACACACGCACACACGTGCAACTGAGCATGAAGGCACGCACGGGCAAGTAACATATGCACAAAACACACACGACAAACAGATGAAACGCAAAACACTTGAAACACACACACAAATGCACAAAGCTCCCACATATTGCCTTTAACAGGCTGTTGGGGAAGGTGCACCTATACAGGCTGGCCTGTCACAAGGGGGTGGTTGGCCAACACCATGCCAGACTGCCTATGTCCCCCCCAGTGCTGATGTTTACACATCACACCAAGTGCTCAATTAAGGATGAGTCAACCTAGGGGGGAAGCCCAGGACCAGTTTAGATATTCACAACTGTTATTGGTTCTAAGCGGAAATCGAACTTGGGTTGCCGGGTTCGATGTGCCGTGTGCTAACCACTACACTAGCGCTCCCCCCACTACGTAGATACACACACACACATCATTACTCATGAAACTCCAGCCTCTGCACCTCGCGAATGGTTCAGCTAGGATCTTGTTTCCCCCGGGATGCGAGCCGCCCTCGCCGGCACTCACCCAGGTAGGCGTGGTAGAAGGGGTAGTGCGCCAGGGCGGACGAGAAGCCGGGCAGCACGTGGAGACCGCCGGGTGGGTGGTTCCACACAACCGCCGGGCGCACTGCCACTCCGGCCACACGCTCCCGCACGATCTGGCAAGCACGCGCACACGACGACAGAGTTTAACCCTCCGTATGTGCAGACTGACGTGGCAAAGCGCTGTTGGACGAGGGACTGCTCAAACTAGAGCGGCACACTAAATTATAGTGTGGCCGAAAAAAAACGCGTCCGGCCGTGAACGAGCGAGCGAGAAAGTTAGCGAGCAGGTAAATGAGTGAGAGAACGGGTAAGTTAATGAGCAAGTAAGAGGTGGAGCTCGTGATCGAGCGAGCGAGCAGGGCTCACCTCGAGCGTGGTGTGCACGATCTTGTCGATGGAAGAGAAGTACGCGTTCCACAGGAGCTGCGTCTGCTGCCTCATGGCAAGCACGCGGTCGTGATCGAGCCACCGCACTGTCGACGGGATCTGGAATACGCGGACATGTGGAGTTCGGGGTCAGCGTTCGGGGTCGGCGATAGGGGGTCAACATTTCCTTGCTGGCCTCAAAGCGCTGACGCCAAGCGAGTGAGCAAGCGACTGGCCTCGGCGGCAATATGCTCTACTTAATAAATAAATTACATGCAGTTCAAACTGAACCTCATGTATGTATATTGAACTTCTTTCGCACAGCACGCAGCCAACAGTGCTAACCAGAGGTGCGGGGGAATGACAACAAAGTCAACACAATCAATATGATTTAAAAGTGCATAGCTCCAGTGGATTCCTAATAATCGAAAGGAAGAGTTTTCCAGATGGCCACAGAAGCGCATCTGAAAGTGCACGATGCAGTGACCATTTTTCTTCGATGGCTTAGCCAAAAGCCAGTGCGAGGATGCCCTGAGTTTGCATGAAGGTTTATATGCTCCGTGACGAGATCAGCAAGGTATTGTGGTTCATTTGTGTAATGACAATGTATTGGTTCAGCAACCAAAAACCAATTCAGCTCGGCGAGCACTGGATGGACATGGTCACATCTAGCAGTACCCATCACAGCACGTGCCAAAGAATTTTGTAGGAGATCAACGCGACATTCTGTTCACGACAGCTTTGGGCACAATGCACACAATGCACTTCGTACGGCAGTGTAAACATTACACGCCTGCCCCACCCCCCTCCAGAAGAGATTTTGATGGTGAGTGTTACAGCGAGGATCGGGTAAGCATTCAGCAGGCTTTGCGAGTGTTAAATCGAGTGAGTGCTATGGTGAGCGAGCATTGGGGCGGGGAAGTATTAGGGCGTGCGAGTGCTGGGATGAGCGTGTGTTGGGGTGAGCGAGTGTTGGGGTGGGTGAGTGTTGGGGTGAGCGAGTGTAATGGTGAGCGAGGTCTTTTTTATTTCGTATGTAAATCTGAAATGCAATATTAAAAGTCGAAAGCCAAGTTACAGCACAACCGGGATACAACTGGGGAAAAAGACAACTAAAGGATTTAATAAGATAAAAAAAATTATAAATGATTTGGGTTACAGCGCTGGGCTCACCTGGAGGAGCAGCCTCTCGTCTCCGATGACGGCCGCTTTGTTCCAGTCGATGACCTCCGAGAAAGGCAAGGCCCAGCCGTTACTGAGCAGCACAGGCACACACGCCGCCTGTGCGCGCACAAGACAAAGATCCCCCATATAGCCTTAACACTGAACAGACTGTTGGGGCAAGTGCTGTAAGCGAGCACCAATGAAGGCCGACACGGCACACGAAGGGGTGTGGGTGGCCGAGCACCATGACCGGCCGCCTTTGTCTCCCCAGTGGCGAAGTTTACACACCGAACCAGGTATTCAATTCAGGCCGGGTCGACCTAGGGGAGGCCCAGGACAGGTTTAGATAATTGTCACTGGTGTTCGCCGTGAGCGGGAATTGAACTCGGGTTGCCGGGTTCGTAACGCAGTTCACTAACCGCGACCCTACCGCACGCAGACGCAAGCAACGTGGAAACAGGTCAAACACGGGTCACACACGGGACACACACGGGTCTGACACAGATCTGACACGGGTCACGGACATAGACCAGGCATGAGTCAGACACACGAATCAGACTCGGGTCTGACGTGAGACACGAAGGCAGACCAAACACAAGGCAGACACGGATCACCCCCAGAACAGACATAACAAGTTGGGCAGGCGTTAAGAAGACGCATGGCAACCAAGGGTGTGGCACAAAGATAAAAGAGGCACACGCGCGCGCGCACACACACACCTAACTTTTACAGCACACCAGCAACATGGCAAAGCTTATGGCCACAAACATGGGCGTGAAAGTAATAATTATGAAAATTATATACCGTGCAAATCCTCAAGAGTCTCAAGACGCTCTTTCAGGAGGGTCCTGTATTGGAATGCTTGGGAGATGTTTGGCCAATTCCACCAATGAGAAAATGAGAATTTGGAATGGGGGAGGAAACCAGTACACGGAGAAAACCCACCATGCGTACGAGAGAGTGACTCTCAACACTGCTATCTGCAGGCTACACCTCGGAGCCAAACGCCCGAAACATCTGGCCCGCCAGAGGGAACCCGTCCACGTTTCTTTGTTTTATTTCTCCTTGTCGACCCAGGAAAGCTTCACCAAGTCTAATGACTCTCTTTCAGGAGGATCTTGCCGAGTTTTCAAAGGGGGGCGATGATTGCTATGCAATTTCCAATTGAGTAATTTTGCAGGTAACTTTTGAAATTTGATCAAATCTGGACCATAATGCTGGCACACAATGGTCATAACTCTAGCAAATGACATCACGGGATCTTTAACGTCCACTATGAAACAAATGGAACATATTTTTACGATGAATCCACCCGCAATATTAAATCAGGACAACCGTTGGATTCCAACCGAGAATCTCTACAACAAGCGGTGCTAGGCCAGGTCACCGCCCATGTACTAACCAGGCTCAAAACCTGCTTAAACTTCTGAGATCCGACGTGATCGGGTTAATTTTGGGTGACTGGGTCACACAGCAAAGTCGTGGTGGGCGCGAGCGACGGCGAGCATGGGCGTACGTTAAAGTGTGAGTGCCAGACGCCGTCGCTCCTCCTACCTGCAGAGCCTCAAGGAACCTGAAGGATCCGAGTCTTCTGCCCCGCGGGACGAGACAGAAGGTGGAGTTGTAGAGCATCTCCTTGTAGTCGTATCTGTAATGCACACGAGCACACGGGGGCAAGGGGTGGGGGGATGGACATGAGATTCACACGGACCCAAGAGATCCACGGGAACTCGATGACACCTCCTTGATAGGACACAGAAGCATTGCAGTGGCAAATGAGTTGCTATAAATGCTGTCTTGAATAACAATTTTAAAAAATGTAGTTAAGCAGAAGCAGGTGAGCATAATTTATCACGTTCAGAAGATGCAGTGGCATTACTGCACGTTCAAAGGCGTTGTTGTTCGTAAAGCCTAAATAGACAATAGCGGCAAGTGCTGTTAAGCAAGCACCGATGCAAGCCAGCACAACACATTGGGTGGGGAGGGGGGGGGCACCACTATGCCCAATGCTGCTGTTTACACACCACACCACATATAGCACTCATTTATGGGTTGAGTCGACTAAAGGAAGGCCGAAGATAATCGACACCAATGTTCGCTGTGGCCGGGAATCGAACTCGGGCCACCGGGTTTGTAGCGCGGCGGTGCAAACAACAGCCATTCACTTCCATATGTCAGCCCAGGTCCCGCTTTGAGATCACGTCAAGCGTCAGACTCGCCAGTAGGAGGTGTTTTGTATGGGTTAACGGAGTGAGTTGACTGGCAGATGCAACACCTGGGCTCCCCACTGTGCTACCAGCCTGCCTGATAGTGTCTGTACAAAGACAAGTATTCCTCGTATAGTCTGAACAGACTGTGGGGGCAAGTGCTGTTAGCGAGCACCTATGAAGGCGGGCATGGCACACGAGGGGGTGGGTGGCCAACACCACGCCCGGCTGCCTTTGTCTCCCAGTGGTGGTTTCCACACCACACCTCGTGCCAATTTGAGGCCAAGTCGACCTAGGGTAGGCCCATGACCGGTTCAGATAATCGTCACTGTGTGTTGGCCGTGAGCGGGAATCGAACTCGGGTCACCGGGTTTGTAGCGCAGCGCGCTGACCACTACACCACCGCTGTCTGCACACACACGAACGTGCACCCGCACGCACGCACGCACAAGTTGACTTGAATGGGAGGTGGGGGGGCCCCCGTCCCTGGTGGAGTTTGATCAGACTCAGCGGCGGCGGACGAGCGACCGTGTGAGCCGAGTCCGGGGATCTCTCCGAGCATCTCGGGTGCTCGAGCTCTTGGGAGCACGCATGGCCACGCCACATCAAACGCCGCGGCACAGTTCCACGCCACCGGATTGTTTAAATTCCACGACGTTTTTTTTATACTTTAAACTTAAGGGGATTTTTTTTTGGTCTGTGTGTGCCTGTGTGACACTGTCTCTCTTTACATTTATTTTTTATTTCCCTGCTGCTCTGTCCTCGTTTGAACCCAGGTGAGAAGGGCATTTTTTCTCCCCTTCTTTTTTCACTCTCGTGTTTGCATCTTGCTTCGAAAGATTTTCTTTGCTTTACTGGTGAACCGTGTGCAATTTCCCTGTTAACCAGACGGGGTTTTTTTTTTCCCCATGGCAATAAGACTCGAGGAATTCAACGCAGCCATTAAAAAAAAACACGTGTTACGGTAACCCCGAGCGACAAAAGTGATGCTGCCACGGTGTAATGGTGAATACACCGGACTTGCGATACAAAGGTCGTCGTTGAAACAATGGCGCAAGTATCTTAAATTAGCATTCTTGCTAACGTTTGTCATGTGAGCCATTATTTATTTATTTACAAATTCGCAGGTACAAATTTAACTTTTCTTTTACCAGGTAAGACTCGCTGAGCAACAGAGCTCTTTTCCAGAAGCGACCTGGCCACAAATGATAGCTCAACGAAGTGGCTTATCACGTGGACATTTCATAGCAGCCAAATACTCCAAATGCACGTTTGTAAATGTGGAAGGAAAAACCGGAGGACCCGGGGGAAAATACATCACGACCACGGGGAGAACACGCAAACTCCAAATACAGCAGGCGTCAGGGTCGGGATTGAACCTACGACCTCCTATATACCAGGCGTGTCACCCACCCCAATATACGATTGGCTACCGCCACCATTGACATCACCGGGTCATTAAGGTCCACTATGCAGCAAACGGAGCACTTTGTTCAGTACAGTAACAGCAAGCAAATAAAGATTATCTCCCAACTGTGATTCAATTAACTGTCCCGATAACGAAGGGTCACAATTTTATTTTATCACGATTCCATTGTGCACAGCATGTTGAGTTGCGGGCTCAGTCAAGATTTTAGACAAGAATGTTGATGGCTATCGTGAATTCTATTGCAATGACGTGCATTTCAAATGAAGGTTGAAATATTAATTATACATCGATTAATCTTTGTCAATGCACCGCAGTATGAAGGCCTGCCCACGCCATGTAAGCAATTGGGGACTGTTTGACAATA
This sequence comes from Petromyzon marinus, assembly GCF_048934315.1. Classification (NCBI taxonomy): domain Eukaryota; kingdom Metazoa; phylum Chordata; class Hyperoartia; order Petromyzontiformes; family Petromyzontidae; genus Petromyzon; species Petromyzon marinus. Next base: position 7,877,028 of record NC_133709.1, on the reverse strand, counting down.
AATGCAATCGGGTCTCTTGACACTTTATAAAATTAGAATACAGAGAGGGGGTGGGGGGAATGGGTCACGGCTGGGGAAATGTAGGAAACAGAAGACACCACGGCATCGTCTGCGATGAAGCAACCTGAGTTCAGCGCATCCAGCAAAAATAAGCTGCAGGGAGAGCCGGGGAAGCCAGGGCAGCACCAATGAGTCCCCCAGGGCATTCTCGGAGAGGCCAAGGCCCTTCGACAAGCTCGAGGGACAGTCGAGGCAGCCACGTCAGCCAGGGCAGCCATCACAGAAGCAAAGCTATGTGAAGCCAAACCCGATTGCGCTGTATCATCAAGTAAGTCAATTATTTTTTCCGGCACGGTGACATGAAAGGATCTGTGGAGGGAGATCGCTCAGCTCCGCCAGCCACATCAATGCCCGTGCCGCGTCCCCACCTCGTGGGCTCTATGCCCAAGGCGAATGGAACGTGCGCTCGCAAAGCCCAAATATCCATCCAAAGCTCCTCGCCTCCCTCCCACGCGCACACGCACGCACATGCACGCAGGCTGACTCAGCCACCACCAACCGCAAAATAAGAAGCGTTCCCAAGGGAAGGGAGTGTCCTCGTATGGTAGGGCGAGAAAAAAATTACAATAAAAGGGATTATTCGGTTTGTCGGTTCTGCCACGTCACCAGGCTGGACTGCAAATTTATCCACGTAATATCGGATTGTTTTGCTAATGCGTGTCAGCACACGCTCTTTGCCACTCACTGTGCGAGCGACTGAGTCAGTGTGGGTCAACACTAAGGTCGGGAGCGGTAGTAGGGTGGGTTAGCGAACTGTGTCACTCACGTACCCAGCTGCCCCAGTGCGATTCCTGCTGCCGGCTAAGTAGCGTTTATACAAAACATCACTCAGCCTTAAAATTAATATCTAGTGCGGTGTGAATGTCATTAGAGGGGAGACAAAAGGTGCTGGGTGTGGTACTATGCCAGCTTTTATAGGCGGTCGCGAACAACACTTGTACCGACAGCGCGTGAGGCTACCTCAAACTATTAAAAAATATATTTTAGCAGGTAAGGCCCACCGAGCTATACAGCTCTTTTTCAGAAGCGACCTTGGCCACAAGTGAAAGCCCAACGAAGTGGCTTATCGTGTGCAAATTCACAGCAGCCAAATATTCTAAACGCATGTTTCTAAATGTGGAGGGAAAAAACGGAGGACATCGAGAAAAATCCACGTGACCACGGGGAGAACATGCAAACTCCAAACATACAGGTGTCAGTGTCGGGATCGAACCCACGACCTCCTGTATACCCAGGCGACGTAGTTAACATCTCGACACTGAGGGCCTGATCTGGATTTGTTATATTGTTTGATGAATGTGAAAGTATGGCGAATGACGTCCTTCAATCTGCACCCTTTACATGTCATGGTACCGGATAATCCCGTATTACCTGGTGGGGCAAGGCAGGATACTAACAGCTAACAGTGACTTACAGCCCTTTGTCCATCCACTGCTGCATGAAGGATTTCCCAAGCCGAGTCGGCCACAGAGGTTGTTTTGACCGCTTCACTACGCTGCTCGGTGTAAATTGATTGGGAGGGGAGGGCAAGTGGCAGGGGGGGGGGATGCTACCCGTTGGCACTACACACCCTTCTTCCAAATGCGTATGGGTGGAGGTGAATCATTACATCCCTCGGGGGTGTAATGATTCACCTCCGCCCAGGTACTGCAGGGTAAGGTAAAGGTAAGGTAGCTTGGGGTAAAAAGCAGGCTACTTCAGGTGAGGTTAAGCTGGAGTACATGGTGGCAGAGCAGGGTAAACGTGTAAATACCTGCCCGTACATCTTACATAAATCTTTTGGGGCAAGTGCCATCATCGAGCACCTATCAAGGCTGACATTCACACAAACACACACACACACATTGCCAAGCCTGGCTGCCTTTGTCTTCCCAATGCTGATGTTTACACATCGCATCAGCGAATGTATGTTAAACTTTTCACACAGTGCATAGACAACCGTGCTAATCGGAGGTGCGATATCATTTCAAAATCAAATTGACCTAAGGGAGCAGGGCCGAGGGGTTGTCCTGGCATCACTTGCCACTGATGTCAGCTGCGGCTGGGAATCGAACCCAGGTCGCTGTTTTTGTAGCACAGTTCGCCAACCACTGCCCCGCCGCTCTAGCTCTGTAGCTGTGAGGACTCTTGACACATGCACGCACACAACACTATCTCTCACTCACCCTCTCACGTACGCACACACAAACTCTCTCTCACGTACACTTTGGAGATATAAAACGACACGTTACAATGTTAGATAACACCTACTGCCCTGTCTCACGCAGCCGCATTTTTGTAAAACCCTCGCCAAAATAGTTCTCAAATAAGCACCACATGTAAACGTTTAAGGGTTCACTTAAAAAAAAAGAATCAGTTTACTCGCTTATTCCCGGCGACCTCTGTATTACAAGTCCAGTGTGTTGCTAACCAATTCCCCCACAGCCTCTGCCCACACCCAGCATTATCCACGATGGGGGGGGGGGGGGGGAATCACCACGGTTTGTTCAATCGGCAGATTCGCTTGCGATTGAGCCAAGTGTGGTTTACCCCCACCACCACCACTTCGTTCGAAGACGTCTGCCCGGCGTGAAAGTATCTGTGAAAATACCCCACCACCTCAAAAAGGATGAGCCAAGTGTGGTTACTCCCCAACCCCCGCCACCCCCCCCCCCCCACCACGTCAGAGACATCTGTCCAGCGTGAACGTGTCTGTGAAAAGACCCCCCCCCCCAATAAAAAGGAGCTATTTAGAGGGGCTCTCCTCTCTCGAAGAGAGCTTCCCTCCAGAAGAGGCCCTCTTGCCAGCAGTGGCGTGAGCAAGCAATTGCAGAGCTGCAACTTTACCTTTCATTCCACCCCCCCCCAACTAGATTTTTGGGGGTTTTTCTTCACAGCATGAATAAAGCACGAGGTATTCATTCGTACACTGTGCGTGCATATATACAGTACGCTGTATACTGTCCTCTGCGTAATGATCTTGAAGACAGGTTTATTTCCTCGTGGCAGTTTAGCCCCGAGACTGAAACTTCTTGGCCACACAGCGCCCAGGCGCAGCCAGTCTGGTGAATGAGATTGTGCGTACATGCCACGGCTTTTGGCACGAGCAAGTGTTCACTCCGCTGGATTAGAGAGTTATCCAGGGTCTCACAAACGAAAAAAAACTCACGAATAAACTAAAGAAAATTAATAAATGATAAAAAATAGCCCCATTTACAACAACGCTACGGGTGAACAATGCACAAAAAGAAAGTAATAAAACGCATATCGGTCGGAAGGGGGAGTCGGGCAAGGACACGTTACAAGATGAAAAGCTCGCGGAGAGACACGGGCGCGGAATTGCACCGAGGTGCAAGGAGGAAAGCATGCAGCAAATGCGAGTTGGACGCATCGTGTCGCCTTTGAGAGAAAAAGTTAAGTGCCCCCCAGCACGCCCAAACCCCCCCCCCCTCTCCCCCCACCCTTTCACCTCCCCTTTTGCTCCTTTTACCTTTCCTTTTCCATCCCCTTATATATATAAAAAAAAGTCCGTGCTCCTGCTCGCAGTCCCTACGCAAGTACGGTAAGTGTGAACCCATCTCTCTCCCTTTCTCCCCAACCCCGAAACGCGCAGCGTTTTGGGCTTCTGCTCGTCGAATTTCTGTGCCCCCCTCCTCTCCCCCCCACCCCGCCCTTGTATTGCCCGTGCTCCGTGCCTGGCTCTAATAAATTCTCTTTAGAAAAAAAGTTTAAAGTGGGCTTGGGCAGGACACGTCGCCAGTGCTTGAAAATAACAACGGAGTGGCAGCCAAAAGGATGGAATGTGTCCGGAATGTGTCCAAAATGATGTTGACCGCAGAGGTGGAGCGTCACACTCTACCCGCTCGAGAATGAAATTGGATTTGTTGCATCGTGTAACCACGAGGGATGGCGATAACTTGGGGAAGCCTTCATCCTAACGTGGACAGATCACGGCTGACACGCATGTTGGTAAACCCACCTGCTATGCACTTAAGACAACGGGTCCCCCATTTAGCCTTTAACAGACTGTTGGGGCGAGTGTTTTTGGCGAGCAACTATGAAGGTTCGCACGGCACACGAGGGGGTGGGTGGCCAGTGCCATGTCCAGCCGCCTGTCTCCCCAGCGCTGATATATGCAACAACAACCGCCATTCGCCACTAAGTGGCGGTGACGTCGCCACGACGCTTGTGCCAGGCCATGTGCACCTTGAGGCCACGTGAATTGTCGAACGCCCGCGGGCAGGTCACGGGGCAGACCCAGGTGCCACGGGTCGACTGACTAAGATGCCTGAGATGACTGGCTGATACACCACCTGTGCCCCCTACTGTGCCAACCTGCTGTGCTTTAGCCACCCGGCGCTCCGCTCGTTGTTGCGAGCGTCGCTCCTCCGCCCTCCGTTGTTGTTGGAGGGCGACTACCTCCAACTGCCCAGTAGCGTCCTTCACGAGCCTCTTCCACAGAGGCCGATCTTGACACCGCTGGTACCAGTCATCGGCAAGTCCACTCAGCTCCACGTCCTCCTGTACCACATCACTCCATCTCTTCTCTAGCCCGTGCCGCACCCGTTTAGCCCTCTCAATCCGGCCGAACAAAAGCTGTTTCGGCATGAGGTGGCTGGGCATGCGGGCTACATGACCCAGCCAACGCAGCCTTGCCTGCCGGAGGAGCTCACCGATGGGACCTTGCCCAGATCTTTCAAGGATGTGTGAGCTCCTCACACAATCCAGCCTGGTTAAACCCAGGATGGATCGTAGGCAGGCTAGCCTAAATGTTTCTAACCGGCAAGATGTTCCATTAGGGGGGTCCACGTTTCACAAGCGTAGAGAAGGGAGGGAATGACCGTGGCCGAGAAGACCTGAAGCTTAGTGCAGAGCGACAGACCAGGTAGCTTCCACACAGCGTTACGCAACCGATGAAAAGATATTGCCGCTAGACTGATTCGGAGTGAGACCTCTGCTGTTAAACTGGAGCTGGTCATAAGCACACTGCCCAGGTATGGGAAACTCTCCACAACTGCCCCTCCTCCAGAAACAACGAAAAGCCACTACGTGTGGCCACGTGGAATGTTCGATGATATATACACACAACCACACCAGGTACACATTTAAGGCCGAGTCGACCTAGGGGAGGCCCAGAACCGGTTCATATAATTGCCACTTTTATTGGTCGTGGGCAGGAATTGAATTGGGGTCGCCGGGTTTGTAGTGCATCGCACAAACCACTGCGCCAACACTCCCCACTAGCACATGCATATACGTATATGCTCACTAGAACACACACATACACGTGCACACGTGAAAAAGAACACAGGATTCACACACCCACATGGATGCAAGACACGCACACCCACACGGGCACCGCAAATACTCACATCCGCACACGTGCGATCGAAGGGTACGCAACTTACCACAAAATGCGCGATCGAGTTATGCAACATGGCACACCACGCCGGTGGTGCGACTTACTCACCTCACATCCCTTTGCGGTCAGGCACGGACACAATAGCTTTTTGCTCAGGGCTGGCGAAGCCAAGGCTCAGGTATGGTGGGTTGTGGCAAGTGCCCGTTGTAGAAGGAATGGTTTTTGGCAAAGGCCGGCTGACTTAATAAAAAAAATAACCCCACTCAAAAGGTCCGAGTGGCATGGGTGCGACTCGACCTCTCTCTCCCACAGCCGGCAGTGGTGGAGAATCGCGTGGGGATAAAACTAAACTATTGTTACTTTATCAGGTGAGATCCACTGAGCTATATAGAGCTCTTTTTCAGAAGCAACCTGGCCACAAATGATAGCGCGACGAAGTGGCTTATACAAAAAACCGATCTAATACAAAAAAAACGATTATGGATGCTATTGGTCGCGAAAGCCTACATGTTGAAGTGGTTCATCACGTCGACATTTATAGCAGCCAAATACTCTTGAATGCACGTTGATTCTCAATGTGGAGGGAAAAACCAGAGAACGCGGATATAAAAAAAACGCGCGACCACGGGGAGATCACACAAACTCCAAACTTACAGCAGGCGTCAGGGTCGGAATCGAACCCACGACCTCCTGTATACCCAGGGTGAGGTGGCTAACAACTCGCCACCGTGAATAGCTTCAGGTCGGTGTCATTAGGCGACTTCTCCCCAACGGGCGACTCAGCGGAGGGCCTTCTCCCCTCTTGGCTCAGCACTCTTTCACATGTTTTCCATTACCTGTGCTGGATGCCTCCTATTCGGGACAAGCTTACCCAAATGTCAAGATGCTAATTTCTCCATCCAAAAAAAAACACACGTGGCCTGTATATCAAGCTTGCATAACTGGTTCACTTGGGCCAAATGTCAGCACGTCTTATATCTATCTATCTATAAAAAAAACAACTCTCTCTCAGAGGCTTCCGAGAGTGGACCGCATGCACTTTGCAAGGGCCTGAAATTGAATACTTGTTGCTGCGATGGGTGAAGTATGGTTAAATAACCCCTACGACCTGCACAGGTTTGGGTTAGGCCCTCATCCAGCAATTGATCAGGATGAGAGCTCTACTTGCACATTACGCGGTACAATAAGTAAAGCGTGGGCGTCGACTACAATGCGTGCGGTGATTTAAGATGTGGGGGTTAGCAGTGCACGTAGAGAAGGAGCCATGGGAATGCAAAAGACGCCCACCAGCAGTGAGGCAGGGGACGCAAGAAGGCTCATAACACGTCCAATGAAATCCCTCTTCAAAGATTACCCCCCCCCCCCCCAATCTCATTTGCTTGGGATTTCCCCAGGCATTTCAGTTTCTACGAACCCAAAGCATAGATATGCAAATCCCATACGTATGAAAACTCGGACATTCGAAAAACATTTCCAATGTTGCAACAACTCCTGCTTAGCTTCTGAAATATGATAACGATCAGGTGCATTCCGGCTGGTTTGTCACAGGCTCAGGAGAGCAACAATTTGCTCAAGATAGCAATTTCGACAAGTTGGAAGGAGCCAGCTTCACTAATTAACTTGCTGGGGGGGGGGGGGGGTTAATGGGAGACCGGGCCCATTCTCCCTGCGGTGGCAATTGCCGAGGTAGTCAGAACGATCGAGCGGAGAGACCACGTGACCCCCCCCCTCTCCCCCCCCCCGATGCCCTGCAGTGTCGTCGGGTCCGGGTGCGGTTGGGCCCAGAGCCAAAGATGTGAGGCCAAACCGCGTGCCACTTGCACAAGAGCATGAGGACCACGCGCGCACGCTTGCCCATGCAAGCGCACAAGTCGCCCACGCACGCACACCGACAGATGGACCCCCATGCACACATTTATGAACTGTACACGCGCGTGCGGGCATATGCAAGCAAAACGCACGCAAGTGCACACACGTCTGGAAGGCCATGCACACAAATGTATGAACGACAAAAAAGGCAAAGATAAAGATCCCCCGTATAGGCCAAGTGTTGTGTATGAACCACAAAGACATCCCCTATATCCAGAACAGACTGTTGGGGCCAGTGCTGTTAGCGAGCACCTATGAAGAACGACAAAGACAAATATCCCCCATTTCGCCTTAACAGACTGTTGGGGCAAGTGCTGTTAGCGAGCACCTATGAAGGTCGGAACGGTACACGAGTGGGTGGCCAGCCAGCACCATGCCCTCTCGCCTTTGTCTCCCCATTGACGATGTTCACACCGCGCGAGGTAAGCATTAACGGCCGAGACGACCTAGGGGAGGCCCAGGACCCGTTCAGATATTCGTCACCAACATTGGCCGCGAGCAGGAATCGAACTCACGCTGCCAGGTTCGTAGCGCAGCTCGCAAACCACTGCACCACCGTTCGCCACAAACCACACACACACATCAATGTACACACGCATCTAATTGCCGGATCGCAATTCCATGGAAGCAGCACTTTTTTTTTCTAACATTGCCGTGAGTGGCTACGAACCAGTTGCATATTAATATGAAATGATTAACACTGCGAATTCTCAGGCTCTTTGAGTCGGTCCACGCATCTCAAGCTTAGGTACCGATACTATAACAATGAATCAACGTGGCATTCCACGCCTTCTGTGGTGGGATTGCAAGATTTACAGCCCAATCCACGTGTCCTCACATTATACCAAAGCTACCTGATGCAGTCATTGTACCCTCTTGATTGTCTTTGGAATCGCTCAACTTTCATTCGAAATCATTTCAATCGTCTAGAGTTATCAACCAGTACATGGTAAATACAAGCAGTCTGCCGACAAGTAGCTGAAAAAGAATTCAGTTTGGGAGTTACGGCTGCTTGGCAATCCACGGCTAGAGGAAGGCCTGCCTACTTTCTGCTAGTCGTTGGGGTTGTTTGACTATACTTCACCACTCTGGTCAGTGCAGGTTGGTAAATTGGTGGAGGGGAGGTAAAGAGAATGTGGGGGGGAGGGGGGGTCCACTGTGTATGACCAGTTCAGATATCCCTCACCATTGATGTTAGCCATGGCTGGCAGTCAAACTAAGGTCAATAAGTTTACAGCACAGTGTGCTAACCCGCTGCACCACTGCTCCTCCAAGAAGGTGGACGATGGAAATTCCACCGAGCACGAGGCCGATGATGCATTTTTTCAGCTGAACCATGACACCCCCCCTCCACCCCACGTTTCGATATTACGCACAAAGTGCACGATTACGCATCCGTCTCATGCGTTGTCGTGCACGACGACCCCGTTACATATCACGCGCTACACTCTGTGAATCACACGTGTCATGTTTGCCTATGTGTTAACATCCGCTTAGTCTGGGACCTCTCCACGATAGCGTTTAACCCCGTCGGTGCCACGTGGGTTCCAATCAGCGCTTGACTCACCGTTGGTCGGAAAGTTGCGAATTCGAAACCCAGCGTTGGCCGGGCTCCGTGAAATGGGAACAACGTAATGAGAAATCGACAGGGGAAGTCCAATGGCAAGAATGTCCTGTGCCTCCCCCTTTACCCGCCCACACCGACCACCGCGGTACAACCCACATTACCAGCACAAGTGTGTGGAGGGGCCTTCATTAAGCAGTGGATAAACACCACACCTGTAAATCTAATAACAAAATAGCAACCTTTAGCTGCGATGGGCATCGCGCACTCCGCTGTAGCCTTGTAGTACTACTGGATAGGTTGTCGCGGTTGCGCTGTGGAATACTCGGATGACAATTATGCGTTGTAACGTACCGTGTGTCGCTCGGCACGATGTCTGACGTTTTGCTCCGATTCAGTTTTTTGTTGTTAGGGAACCGAATTGAAAAAGCTCCCGGAACACCTGTTCCGAACAGCGTAAGGGTGCAACGTTGGGAGAGCTGTGGTTCATAAAAGGCAAAGGTGCAGCCCTGTGTTTGCTTCCTCCCTGTCACTGCCGACAAGAAAGGTATCCGCTAGGAGGGAGCTCTAGCGGGTATTCAGTCGACTCTTCCACGATGACCAGGCGTGTTCGAGGCGGTGGGTGTACCCACACTTTACCCCACCAACGTGAATTATTTGCTCGACAAACTGTGGGTGTAGTGAATAGCTTGAAACATTGTTCTAACTGCTGCGCCGGAAGGCAGAAATAAACCAGTGATATCTGGATTTCACGTCTTGCGTGCCAACCATTTTAGTTTGGAGTAAAATTTTACCAGTTATTTGAAGACACTGCATTGGTAGAAGTTCACAAGGATGCATAATCTGCTATGAGGAAGGACCATTGTCCAAAAAGTCACAGATCGTATGTTTTCTTATTTTAAGGCACGTCATATTGACGAAATTGGGTTGAGTTTATAGTCTGGAGCATTCACCGAATCCACTGCAAACTAAAACACGGGCCGGTCCGAGTGGAGCGAGTTCTGGCTCGGGAGACGCGGGGGTGCAGGTTACACCGACAGTGCAAGTCATTCCACGCTCGTAGTTAAAGCATTCGTCTGAACGGCGCGTGCAGGTGCTTTGACAGGGCGGTGGGGGCCAGGCAGGCAGGCGTGTCCGTGTCAGCCCATGGTGCAGGTACACTGACAGGGTCGTTGGTATTTATCTCAAACTGGGGGGGGGGGGGGGGGGTTGGGGGGGGGGTGCGAGGGCGGGGGGGTGGCGGTACAATGACAGCAAAGTCGGGAGAGAACGTGGGCTGCAGGTACATTGATGGGACCCGTCCTGCGGATGGGGGCCTCCCCGTGCCGCGCGGATCGCGGGGCGTTCACTATATTGTAAGGTCGAGCTCATTACCCAACTGTTTGCCACAAATGAAACCACAATACCTTGCTGATCTCGTCAAGGAGCATAGGCCATCACGCGAACTCCGCTCACCCCCGCAACAGTGGCTTCTGGCTGGCTGGCCATCGGACAAAGACGGTCACTGAACGCGCACTTTCGGATGCGTTTCTGTGGCCGTCCGGAACGCTCGTCCTTCCGATGTCAGGAAGCAACTGGAGCTAATTAGTTTTCAGTCATCCAGATTGAAAACTAATTTATTTAGAGCTGCTTTTTGTCTTTAGTTTGCTGTCCTTCCCTCACACCTCCAAAATAGCACGGGTTGGCCAAGTACGGTGCAAAACAAGTTCAACACACATACATATGACCATACTTCACCAAACTCAACGGCGCAGGTTGGTGAAGGTGGGAAGTGTAAACCTTGGGAGCACAGTAGAGCACAGGAAAGGATTTTGCTGCACTGCTCTCTGCTGACAATGTAACCCCGGCAGCAGCCTTCAACACCTGTTTTTTTAGGCATGTGGTCATCCATCAAAGCACACCCAGGCAAAAGCTTGCTTTGCTGCTGAGATCTTAAAATATCGGACACATTCCAGCCAATTCGGGCGTAGGTAAAGTAGTGATGCAAAATCAATTGAATGTTACCCACGTAAACCATTCTTCAAATCGTATTGTAAAACACTAATATGAACACGTTATGAAGCACAAGGCTAATGGAAAGCACGTGACAGAACAAACTCAAGAAAACATACGAGACATACGACACAGTATAAAAAAAGGAAAAATAAAAATAATCAAATTGCACCAAAGAACCATAGAAATTCACTGAATGTCCACAATATAATCCTCAAACTTCTGGGATAAGAATTACATTTTCCGATCCATATTTACCTACGAATGAATTGTTTGTCGGGACACTGCAAGCCACTGCAGATTACACACACCAGCATCACCAACCAGCAACGCCAGCAGCAGCAGGCATCGCTCTATAAACGAGGGGGAGAGTGAGCTGCTCCAATCCAGTTTCTGCAGAAGCATTCCAGCACGCGGAGCGAAACGTCGGACACAGTGCCAAGCAGCACACGGCACAGCCTCAAAACGAGCCGGAGAGCCAATTGATTCTCGAATCAAATTGTGGACCTCCCAATCCATGACGAGTGAACAAACAGAGGCACCGGTGGATCGTTACGTGCAACGCAGTATTTGCCCAAAGGTAGGGGGAGGGGGGGGGCCCACGTACATCTGACAGGGGCGGTCGATCTGGCGACGTTATCTCAAGTGTGGGGGTCGCGCATGGAGGCAGGGTAGGTCAGCGTGTACTTTTCAACGGCTGGCTGGTGCAGGGACGGCTGACGGGGGGGGGGGGGGGACGACGCTTGGTGTCCTGCCGCTTGCTTATCTTGGGTTTGCAGTAGAGGCACGTTGGCAGGGCAGTTCCCATATCCCAAGGCTTGTCATTACACATGCGAGAGGAACGCTCAAGATCTCTCGGGCATCAGATCCTCGGGGAATTATTGCAGAGCTCTCTCCCCCACCGAGGGTGGAGGGCTAGTGTGCACCGAGGGAGTTAAGGGCACATGCAAGTTACATGGGAAAGCAATAATAATTAAAGGGGATTTGGGATTTTAAAATTTTACCCTGGAAATTCCCAAATCCTCTTTTAATCGTTAAGAAAATTACCAATGACGGATGCATGACATTTCCAAAATTTTAAACATCCAACCAGAAAAGCTTTAAATTATTCTTTTTTTATTATATGGCAAAACTTGACGTATTTAAGCGTTTTTGTTTAATCCAAAATGAACTAGGGGAGTAATGATGATCCCAGTGAAAAAAAACTAGGACAAAATGTATTCAGCGTCATCATGGGATTTTCCACACTGCTGTACAGCTATATTTCGCATTCATCACCCCATCATTGGTAATGATCTATCTCACTGCTGGATGAAGACCTCCCCCACACCACATTCGCCATTGGAGGTGGTTTGACCATACTACACCACACTGCTCTGTTTGAGTTGAAGGTGGGTGGGTGGGGGGTGTCTAGGAACCGGTTCGGATAGCACTCACTCACGTTAGCAGTGGCCAACAATCCAACTCGGAGCCACTAAACTCACTGCGCGGCGCGCTAACCCACCCTACGTCACCGTTGCAACCCTATTTTCACCACAGCAGGAAGTATTCACCGCTGCTAACGCTGCCATGTGTGTGCGCTGGTTTGAATGAAACTGCTAACATGGATGAGTGAACGAACCCAGCGAGAGGAATGGCTGGCCGCCGAGTAAGTGTGCTTCATCCCAGTCCCACCAACCACCCCCAACCCCATCTCCCCAAAGCCCCGCCGCCATGTGCCGGCGCTGGCCTCAACAGGAGCTCGCAGACCGCACGCAGACCGCACGCTGGGAGAGATAAACAGGCACAACCTTTGTGCGTGTTTGCCAGCGGCTTCCACGTGGGGCAGTTAATGTTTAAAGAGATTTGAAACGGGCGCATTTTTAAACGTTGTCCAAAATCAATCAACCTTTTAACCCGGAGCAAATGTTCGAAGCGCAAACACGCGGGGTACACACGCGCGGACGGACGTGCGCGTGTGCGCACGCGTACGGATTCCTAACTGCGTGTGTGGTTGTCAAGTTAAACGGGGCCATAGCCGATCCAAGAAAGACGAGGATCAATTTGTGACGGTTCTGGGTGACGATTCTGTTGAAAAAAAAAATGTCTATTAATTATTTTCCCCTCCCATCGAATTTTTTTCCGTGTTTGTTTCTCGCGTTTCTTTTAGTCACGTATGTAGTAGCTTTGTTCGACTCATTAGCCTAAGAGGACGTTAGCACGTAATTAGCATATATCGTAAATAATTAATTGTTATGATTCGACTGCGTGTATTTAGAGTGGAGTACCTGGTGCGGTGTGTAAACATCGCCACTAGGGAGACAAAGGTGGTCGGGCGTGGTGCTGGTCATCCACCTCCTCGTGTACCGTTCCGGCCTTCATAGGTGCTAGCTAACAGCACTTGCCCCTACAGTCTGTTAAGGCTATATGGGGGATCTTTGTCTTTGTGGTGTGACGTGGTTGCCATGGGTCCTGTCCCAATTCATCCCTCCGCGACTACTCTCTCCTCTTCGTCCGGTGCGCCTCCGGTCTGTGAGAGTCAATTGTAGTTGATGAATTGTTACATTCCGAACGATGATGATGGATGATACCGAAGGTGGTTGAAGATGCCGAAGAGGATGGGAACGATGATGATGCTGAAGGTGGTGGTAATGATGATGACGATGATGGTAATGGTGCTCTAACACTGCAGCTACAAAGAGGTGGTCAGGTGGCCCAGGGGACTAATTAAAATGACAGACTGCCGAGCTGTCATCGTATCAGATCCTGGAATGAAAATTCAGATTTTTGCCAATTGCGATTAAGTGTGAGCAACTAGCTGGCTCAACCGGTGCACCAATGACTGCACAGAAACAATATCCAATCATTATTAACTTGGTTTGTCGCTCAAGTTGGCGTACACCAGGCTCTGCTTCCTAAATATTTCAGCTTCATTGCCTCGTGACAATCACGCTCTGCTGAGCATATTAAAAAAAGAAGCGCTCCATATCTAAGTGTATATGAGAATCCCATGCAAGGATCTTGAGAAGTAGTTCTGCGACACACTCTTCTAGGGGTTACTCTCCCAAACAAAAGGGGGCGCGCGCAGATTTCGGCGAAAGTGCCGAGCGGAATATTCTTCACGAGCATGACACAACGGTCAAACAACAAAGCCCTCGCGCGCGAGGCTGTGCAACCCCTCCACAACAGCACTACGATCATATCGCACGGAATATAAAATAACACTACTATTATTGTCATTGCCATTCTCTGGACTTTCGCAGATGTCAAGAGCTTACCAGGTCAGGCTCGCTGAGCTATGTAGCTGTTTTTAGAAGTGACCTGGCCAGAAATAACAGCTCAACGAAGTGGCTTATCATGTGGAAATGTAAAGCAGTCAAATAATCTAAACCAAGGGTCACCAAACTTTTTTCACAGCGGGCCGGATAACTGAATGAATGACGAGCGCGGGCCGCATAATCATTCTGTTCCATACTTGGGGGCGGGAAAGATGTGTATTTGTGTGTGTTGCCATGGAAACCATGGTAACGTCAGAGCGTAGGCTCTGACGGCGGGCCTGATGGACTGACGTCGCGGGCCGGATGCGGCCCGCGGCCCGTAGTTTGGTGACCCCTGATCTAAACGAATGTTTCTAAATGTGGAGGGGAAAAACCAGAGAACCCGGAAAGAAATCCGCGTGACCACAGGAAGAATATGCAAACTCCAAATATACAGGCGTCAGGGTCGAGATCGAGCCCACAACCTAATGTATACCAGGCGAGGTAGTTAACATGCTCACCTCCATACCCGTAATTGCGCACCTTGTGGTGTTCCGATTAACACGGTTGGCTACGTACGGTGCAAAATAAGTTCAACATGCATACGTTCCCATACCATTTTAGACTTTAATGTGGTTTGCAAGTGCACCGTGTTTGAGATGCAATTTGCATAAATGATGCAATATAAATCAAGTTATTATTAATGCACCCGATCTCGTCAGATCTCAGAAGATAAGCAGGGCTTTAGCCTGGAGTGCCTTCATTGAGGCAAGCACCATGCAAAAACAGGTTGTCACAGGGCTGTAGGGCTACGCGGCGGTCAGTAGTGGGCTGTGAAGCACAATCCATCGTCTATCTGTCCTGTGCTTCTGCATCGACCCATCCCACTTTCATCAGCCTGCACTGACCAGCGTGGTGAAGTAGAGGACACACAAACTCCACCACCCGTACGGCGTGACAAGGCATCCGGTTGTGGATTGACAAAAAGGGCTGTACTTGTGTATAACAAAGGAAGCAGAAGCACACATTATATTCGCGCACACATTCGCACAACGCTAACTACTACTGCACAGACATGATTACTACGACACGTACATGGAGACCAATATGCTCACACACATACTTAAGAGTCAGAGAGTTGGCCACATTAATCTGGATATACTGGTGTATATGTCAAGTTTTTTTTGAGCAACACCTATTAATGATGTATGAACCGCGCACACACGTGTAGGGGTTCATTTGATCATGAGCACAAACACACACACACACACACCCCCATTCACCAGTCTCCCCATTGCTGAAAGATCATGACCACACCGAACAAACTAGCACTCCACCAGGTACTCAATTTAGACTGAGCCAACATAGGGGGAGAAACCAAGGCCGGGTTAACATACCAAATGGCCACTGTTGGACTGCACGGCAGTCAGGGATCAAACGCGGGTCTCTGAGATCGCAGGAGAGTGATACTGAACCACAAGTGCCACGTTCCCACGACTGCTGGGTAGAGAGCCAACCTGATTCACGGACCAGCGTTCCTTTCGACAGCTTTTCTAAACTAAACTATTTTTTTTATTTTACCAGGTAGGGTTCACCGAGCCCCATAGCTCTTCTTCAGAAGCGACCTGGCCACAACTGATAGCTCAACCGAGCGGCTCATCATCTGGACATTCATGGCAGCCTAATAATACTCGAAATGCGTGTCGATTCTAGACGTGGAGGGAAAAAACAGAGGACCTGACGTAAAATCCACGCCACCACAGGGAGACAAGCAAACTTCAAACAAAACAAGCGTTAAGGGTCTGGATCGAACCCACGACCTCCTGGGCCGAGCAAGCACCAACAGAGCCGTGCGTCTCGATTGTCGCGAGCCGTGCATCTCCCTTTGCAAAAAGGAGCGACACGCTTTTTTCACCCAGGTTAGCTTAATAAAAACCTAACCCAGGCGTGCGTCAAACTTCAGTCACGCACACAGGCAGGTGGGCGGCGGGGTGTTTGGCGAGGGCGTGAAGTCCGGAGCGCGAGGGGGTCGAGCCCACGGAGCTGCGCTGCACATTGGGACAAAAAGTGAGCCGCGCTAGGGTCCAGGTCCACTTGTCTACGGCTGTGGGAACGCAGCACGAGCCGCCTCTACCTGTGCGCATAAAGACAAAAAGCCCCCATGAAGCCTTCGGCAGTCTGTTCGGGCAAGTTCTATTAGCAAGCACCAATGAAGACCAACACGGCACACGTGGGGATGGGTGGCCAACACCACACCTGGCCGACTTTGTCTACCCAGCGGTGATGTTTACACACCACACCAGGTGCCTATTTGAGGTTGAGTCAACCTCGGAGAGGGCCCAGCGCCGGTTCCGATATTCGTGACCGGTGTTGGCCCGTGAGCGCGAATCGAACTCAGGTCGCCGGATTCACAGCGCACGCGCCACGCGTGCACGTGTATACACACGCCACGCGTGCACGCGTATACACGCGCCACGCGTGCACGCGTATACACACGCCAAGCGTGCACGTGTATACACACGCCACGCGTGCCCATGCACGGCGGTGTGCCCGGTCGTGTTTGAACAGCCCCAGAGGTTGGAAAGGTGGTAACCTTGGCGAAAGGATGCGAGTGGGCGTGGGTAGGCTGGGTAGGCTGGGCAGGCGAGGCAGGCGTGGGCGTGCGAGGGGGGGGGCCCGGCGTCAAGGTGCCGTGTGCCGCTGAACCCGCGTGCCCTACCGCCTTGGCGCCGTGGCGACTCGCACGATGCCAGCGCTGGATTTGGCATGAACGCAGACTTTACATTGAAGCCGGCCCAAGGAACGGTAATTAATTTGAAACGTCCAGTTCCTCTTTTCACATTTTTTTTTTACAATTGCGAGGGAGAGCAGAGAGAAAAGCCATGCGTTACACGGAGATAATGAGACGACAGAAAGGCACTCAGCTTCCGATAGAAAATGGCTGCATTCTAAATGAATCTTAAATAAAAAAAAAAGTTTTCATGGTGAAAAATTTAATAATTCTATGTAAATACTGTTTACTGAGGCAAACTCCTTGGGTTTCTCAAATTCGGGGGGACCACTTAATCCTGCGAACCCTAAAAAAAACAAGAGGGAATCCTTAAGTTTCAGTAGAATTCCCATCCACACATGGCCCCATAAACCCACCCCATCCACACATGGTCTCACAAACACACAAACACACACGTCCCCCTCCTAAACCCAACCATCCACACAGCCTCTGAACCCACACCATCAGCAGACAGCCTCTGAACCCACACCATCAGCAGATAGCCTCTGAACCCACACCATCCTAAACCCACACCATCCACACAAAGCACCCCCTAACCCCCGCACACCATCCTAAACCCACACTATCCACACGGGGTCTCCAATACACACACACACAAACACACCATCAACTCACAGGTTCCTCAGACATACACCGCCTACTCTTGTGCCCAGAATGCCCCACCACTCTCAGCACACACACACATTCCACACGCCACGGCGACACAGACACTGGGATCAGGCTCAGCCCGGTCTGTTCGCTCTGCGAGATGTGAAATAAAATATAAAAATTGGTCACACAGAGGCGCGAACGCCACCCCCCGGCCCGTCCAGCCTCTTTGAATTCAGCTGTAAACCTCAGTCGTGCTGGAATGGAATCACAATTTCATACGCCCGTATGTGTGTGCGCGTGTGTGCGCGTGCGTGCGCGCACTCGAGCTCGCGTGTGCGTGCGAGAGTGCGAGCGTGCGAGTCAAAAGTATCGGGAGGCCCAGATCCAGGTTCGGATACTGCTGGCACCTAAGAAATGCCGCCAGCTCGCACACCGTCGCGCACGCTCGATATTCACTCGTTCACTCCGATATGCTCGCGCTCTATCACTTGCGCACTCCCTCCTGCACGCGCGTGCCCTCTTGTTCGCAATGTCAGCGATTTAAAGAAAATCTGCCCTTGGTGACTGCCAGGGCAAGTGATGTTACCAGCAACCTATTCAGAAAGAGGATATTTATTTATACTGGATAAATCCGAAGAGCTGTAAATCTCTTTTTCACAATCGGCATCACACCTGGCCACTGCTTTGTCTCTCATGTGTAGCGACGTGTGCAACCGTTGCTATCTACACAGGTTAGATATATCATTTGGACTGTTAAGAAAATTAAGTAGGGGGCTTAGTCAGGGCAGGCCACATCTCTCGAAGGGTTGATGGCCGGTGGCCGTGACTAACGACGGAGTGGCAGATAAGGTACGGAATGCGCCCCAAGAGCACATCCACCGTGGTGGAGGAGAAGGAGAAAGTGGAGCAATGAGCTCGGCTCACGTGCAGGAACGAGACGAATTGCTGCAATTGCTGGACCGTGAGAGACGGCGACGGCTTTGGTGAGGCCTTCATCCAGCGCTGGATTGATCAAGGCTGACGGACGATGCACACGCAAATGACCCCTGCAAGCCACTAGATGTGGTGATGCCATTCAACCCCCGAATCACAACAATAAATTCAAGTGTCCGTGGCAGGGTTAATCATTCCACCTAATGTACACACAAACACACAACATCAAACCAACTGGGTACTGTACTGATTTTAGCAATATTTCAGCTACAGGAGACCAGATATCAAATGCTGGCATTGTATATCATGATCAGTAGTGCTCCACTCTTTGGGTACAAGGATCGTGGAGCAGTGCACCAATCCCTGTGCCAACTTTATTGCTAACACACAAACACACGAAGAAACACACAAAGACATGCATAAACATAGGAATGCCTGTGTCCGGAGTGGGCACACACATCACACAGCCCCACCCGTGCCACCCTCCCCAGTCCACAAATATTTGTATTTCCCATCGTGTGGTCGACCAAAGCCTCCAGCTTTTGGGGCGTCCGCCCTGGCGGCTCAGGGAGGCCGATGCTGACGCCTTGTGTCCGTGCACTTGAGTCAGAATGGCTAGAGACACCCAGTTCGAATCCCACCCAAGATTAAACCACTTTCTCAAGTGCAGTGGCCTTGAAAAACATCAGCCCAGTGGCTAATTACCATTTGATTCGGACTAGCGCAACAAAGAGGGATTATAAATCACTCGGGGTGAAAAAAAATCACCTCCCACTCTTCTGTAGACAACTAACGATCGCAACTCAGGGTCACAATCCGATTGTAAAATGACAATTATTTTTCATAATGCGGTGAATGGAAGCACCTGCAATGGACCGCAGGGGTGAAGTCAACCCATGATGCACAACTTATGATTCTCGCACACATCGTCCGATTTATGCATCATGAGGTTAAGAATTTATATTAAACCGAGGCATCATTAGACCCATATGTACGTGTGTACGATGAACCTCTTTCACACCATACGTAGCCAACCGTGCTAAATTGGAGATGCGGGGGAAGGACGACAAATATTCCAACAGAAATATTGAGCAGACACGGAGCAAATCGCTCATGAATCTGCACAGCTGAAGATGGGCCTGCTAGGAGGTGTAAGGACAGCGACTTGAAGGATGCGCAGCAAGGGGCCTGCGTCATCACCGCCGCGCTGTCCCATGACGTGGCCGGTGGAGGATTCAGAATGTCGCAAGTCATGACCCCTGCTCTGTCTACGGGTACCCATCAATGCGAGACGTTGTGCGACGTCACACGGTGCTGTGATGTCACGTCTGCACTTCTGTACCTCGGAAGTCTCTGGGGGCCCGTCATGCCTCTCGTGTTTGTCACTTCCCTGAATTACGATCGAAATTCGACACAACAATCTGCATCTCTTATTTACCTACATCTGTCGTCTCCATCTCTTGCTTGTCTCTCATTCATCGCAACTAATTGGTCTCCCCGCGAGCCAAATCACTCGGAAGGCCGCAGCTCAGCGGGCCGCTCCAAGAGCCTTCGCGGGCCAGATGTGCCCCCGCAGGTCATCGGCTGAAGAACCCCTATCTGAAGAACCCTGTTATACGTTTTAAAACAATAATTAAATTATAAACGTTCAACTCATAAACAGGGCGTCACAACACAAACCGCCGGACGTACTGGTGACAAACCCACAAATCTGTCCTGTCCCTCCTATGATCCCTGCACCCTCCCCCCCCTACCCTCCGTCCCACCCTGGGGCCCAGGGTTAACGAGCCCGCGAAAGGCGGCAGGGAAGGAGTCTTGCCTCTCCTATAATTAGATCAGGAGGCGCAGGGGATGTTTGCTTTTAGTGCCATTGTGTGTGCTTGTGTGTAAGCGTGTGTGCTCACGCATTTGCGCTAACCCCAAACGCGTGAGCGTGCTTGCGTAGAGCGCGAGCACGCACGGCGTTGGACTGCTGTGTTTCTCGTGCGTGTGCGTGTACATGTGTTCAATATAAGTATCCGTGCCAACATGCGCGCGCACGGTTATGTGGTGTGTATGGGCATGATGTGTAGAATAATGTGCCTGTGCTTATGCATTTGCGGTATTTGTGCAATATAAATAGTTATTTCCAGCCCTACATTAACTTAACGCTGGACGAAGGCTTCCCCACGCCTTGTCAATTAATGGGGGTTGTATTGACCATACTTCACCACGCTGGTCCAGTGAAGGCTGGTGAAAGGGGTTTGATGGGTTGCCTAGGACGCATTCAAATATGTATGTTGAACGTCTTTCGCACGGTACGTAGCCAACCGGGCTCATTGCTTATGCAAGCCATGGCTTACTGTGCGAACGCGTGTCCATATAACACGCATACTTCATGTGCAAACACACTGGGATTTGCTTTGACCATACTTCACCACGCCGGGCGGTGAAGGCTGCTGATGTGGGTGGAGAGAGGGGTGCCCAGGAAGAATTCAGATAACACTCTCAGCTGATGTAAAGCCCTATGCGCACATGCATGGGTACACATGCGAATACGCATACACATGCTAGGCGAGCAAGCGTTACACGTGGCCACGCCAGAGGTTAATTATGGGGGGGGGGGGGGGTGAGCAAGAGGGGGGGGGGGGGAATCCCGTGCTACTGAAACCAGCTTAGTCACAGGAAAATATTTTTTTGGAGAAACTATTTTTTTACTTTTACAAAAACAAGAGAAAGAAACCTCCCACCACCATCATCATCACCACCCCCGACCGAAGCCTCACGTGCACGCGAAGCTTTAAAAACGACGGCCACGGAGCCCCCAAATTTAAAAGAGAATGCGATCACAGACGACGGGAGGGGGAGAGGGGAGGGGGAGGAAAAAAAACAGGTGGCCGGCCCTTCAAAGCATCCCCCATCACCACGACCCCTCCAAAGACAAAGATCCCCCGTGTAGCCTGTAATAGACTGTTGGGGGCAAGTGCTGTTAGCAAGCACTCATGAAGGCCGGCACAGCACACGAGGGGATGGGGTGGCCAGCACAACGCCCGGCCGCCTTTGTGTCCCCAGTGGCGATGTTTACACCCATGACCGGTTTAGATAATCGCCACTGGTGTTGGCCGTGAGCGGGAATCAAACTCGGGTCCCCGGGTTCGTAGCGCAGTGCGCTAACTGCTACACTACCGCTCCCAACCACATCGCACCAGGTATTCTTGTCAGGCTGAGTCGACCTAGGGGAGGCCCAGGACGGGTTGAGATAATCGCCACTGGTGTTGGCTGTGAGCGGGAATCGAACTCGGGTGGTCGGGTTCGTAGTGCGCCAACCGCTACACCACCGCTCCCCACCATCCCTCCACCACCACCACCAACAACAACAACCCCTTTCGCCATCGTCACTGCATGACAAAAAACGCCCCCCAATCAAAGGGCGCCCGCCCCCCCCCCCCGCCGTTTATAAGCTAATTTGGGGGGCAACAAAGGGGAGACAAACGTTTCTCGCAGGAGGCAGTACTGCTGGGCCGCCGGGGATGCGGTGGTGGGGGTGGCCCTCGCTTCTTAAAAGAAGGGCGCCGAGGACACAAAAGGGACAGACAATAAAAGAAAGGGGCGCTCGCAAACACGCCAGGGCATGTTAAAGGATTTTAAATGACAAAAGCGGGAATGGTGGAGCGGGCTTTACTTGCTAGCCGGACCCTGATAGGGCTGGCAGTGGTGTTGAACCACATGTTACTTATATATATGTGTGTTTGAGGCGATTGTGTTTATAAACATGCAGAAATGGTTTGAAGTTTTTGTGACTGCAGGGATGCACACTCTTTGGTTCTTTCGGTAAAGTCACGTAGGTATAAAATAAAATAAATTTTATCGCGACGTTTCGATTGACGATTGCTTGTGTTGCAATTGAAACGTCGTGATTTAATTTATTTTATAGCTACGTGACTTTGCCGAAAGAACCAAAGAGTATGCGTTAATGGTATTTGTATACTAATATTAACTAATCCACGAATTAGTAATGATAATGTTAATTCACTGCTGCATGAAGGCCGTGTCGGTCAAGGTGTTTGTTTGACCATACTTCACCACTTGGTCGGTGGCATTGATGTAAGCCACGGGTGAGAATCGAACTCGGGTCACCAGATTCATTGCAGTCCACAAACGACTGGACCCCGCTGCTTCCACTTACTCAACTTCTTAGGGTAAACTCTGATTTAATTTCGCTGAATTATTCCTGCTGGTTTTATTTGTTTTAAGGAAACATGACAAATAGCAACATTTGCTTAATTTGAACAAACTTCCCTTCATGAACCCACGCTGATCTGTGTCGTGAAGTATGGTTAAATAACACAAGATGCGCGTGGTGTGACTAGGCCCTCATGAGAGATGTTAACTACCTAGTCTGGTATCCAGGAGGTCGTGGGCTGGATCCTGACCTTCACGTCTGTGTATTTGGAGTTTGCACGTCTCTCTCCCCGTGGTTGCGTGGATTTTTCTCCGGGTCCTCCGGTCTTCCTCCTCCACTTTTAGAAGCATGCGTATGTAGAGTATTTGGCTTCTCTTCTAAAAAATATCTATATAGCTCAGTGGGCCTTACCTCGTAAAATACAAAGTTTCGTTTAGTAAAGTAATGCTGAGACATGGGAGCAGGACCAGCGAAGTTGAACGGGCAATCACCTGGTTAAATATGCCAACGATCAGAATTAATTACGGCACACGCACGTATGTGTACCACCGCCAACACCAATAAATATATAAACACAGGTAAATATTTGTCAAACAACCAAGTTGTATGACGCATATGTGACTTAACACGACAAAACATTTATGCTTTACGGTTCTCATTCGTGTACACACACACACATTCTGTACACCAACACAGATCAAAGACCGAGATTGCCCGTGTACCTCTTAACAGACCGTTGGGCTGCAAGCCCCGTTAATGAGCACCTTTTAAAGCCAGCACCAGCTCACGATAGGGGGTGGTGAGGCCTATGTCACCATGCTGATGTATTACACACCACACTAGGTACTGTAATCAATTTAAGGTCAAAGCAAACTTTGGGAGGTGGGGGGGAGATCCAGCGCAAGTTCAGATATCAATTGTCACCAATGTCAGTCGTGGCCACGGAATTAAACTCGGACCCTCTTGCTTGGAACGCCGTCGTTCTCCTACCGCTGTTCTGCCGCTCCCCAAACAATTTATAAACATCCACACGCAACTTTAATCACGAAAGTACGCAAGCGTGGGGAAGGAAGTGTGGTAGGGCTGTGGCGATGACAGCTGAGTGGGCGAGCTCGCATGTGGGCAGGAAGAGTTGCCATATGCCCCAATTAAAGAAACACCTTCGCTTATGCAAATCCACAGATGCCTTGGGGCAGATGTTGCGTATTGTCAGAGACACTGAGCCGGAACTGCTGTAATCAATGATCTGAGCCTTGGGTATGTGTTGTCTTCTGCGTCTCAGTGAGTTTACAATGGCTGTGTCGGAGCGCAACGCCATTAATGCCGATATCCTTGGTACAAGCCCTGTGTTTCGGTTGTCATCCGCATCTTAGCCTGCTCATGACTGTCGGAACACCAAGCGATTACTGCAGAATCTTTTACTTCATGACCCCAGTCTCAAGTGTTTTTGGTTCTCAGGAAGGATCATAATGACGGCGTTAGAGCAATGAGCCGGCACTGCCGAGATCCCCAATTATAAAAATGTTGACGAGCACGTCGCATGTTGTGAGAAAGCACGTGCCGGTTTTATGAAAATAATGTAACAAGAGTGGGGATTGTATACTGAAAGTGAATGAATGTGCAAGTCATTCAAATAAGTTAATGTATACGAATGTATGGGTTAGTGTGTAACCATACAGCAGTATATTTAATGTGGGATCACTTTCTCCCAACCCAAAAGAAAAAAACCTTTTGACTACTTCTCGTATTTTGAAAGCTCCACTCTAAGGTGCTTTACAGAACAAACATTCTCTTGTGCCTTCACACCCACACACAACACACGCACACATAACAGATCCCACCTATTTGCCTGGAAAAGAAAATGCTTGGGCAAGCACTTGTTAGTGAGCGCATATTTAGGCACGCACGGCACTTTAAGGGAATGGTATGGTCAGAATCCAGCACATCAGGACACCTCTATCACCCAAGCAATTCTCCAAGTACCTATTTTATACAGAGTTAACCTAGAGCATCCCAAACCAGGTCCTGTACTAATTGGCAGTGGTGGTGTGTGTGGCTAACAAATCCATTCACTAGCTCGCTTGGAGTCAGTTGCTTCCTTCCCACTCTTCTATTGCTACTACCAGGATTATTGTTCGCATGAATTTCACTCAATGATTCCCCCACCCATGCTGAGGACTCCGGGGCTACTGGGGAGTGATTGTTTCGTGTCATTCACACCGTGTTCAACAACCACCACACCGCAGGTCACAACCACTTCTCTTTCTGCTTCTTCCTTCGTGCTGCTCCACTTTGGAATTCCCTCGCATCGTCTCTTTTCATCTATATTATAATAACCTTGCTCACTCTCATCTATCACACCTTCAGTCGTGCTGTGTTTGTTGTTGGGCTGCTTGACATTTTGGGCCTTTGGACCTGTGCTCAGCAACCACGATTGGAAAAAAAAAATCGAACATATTCTGGCTGGGATTGTAGAAGAGTGGGCTCGCGGATAGTCACACTCTTTCGCAATCCGCCCACGCGCAAGATGTGGTTTTGACTCATGTTTTAGGGGTTTGGTCCTGCGGGACATAGCAGTATGATGCAGTTTCGTCCGGTAAAACTGAAAGTTTCAATACGCATGTCATAAAACAAAGGTGTGCCTAAATTTAAATAACTACGGGGGAGGGGGGGGGAGGCGGAAACTGCACGGTTCTTAACCTTTGATTAACAAACACAACCTTACGCACGTACAACCGCTCGGTCAACCGCGCCGACACACCCCATCCACCACACTCCCTAACCCTCCCCGAAAGCCTGTCTCTTAACGCACCCACCAACTCACTCATCGCTACACGCACACCGCCACTCGCCCACACAAACTTTCATACTCACCCATCCGCAGACTCAATGAACCATAATCAGCTACACCCACTTAAAACCTTGCTACGATACCAATCAGCACTCATGAAGCACGCCAACTAACCCTCATTCATAACTAAACACATAAGAACGTACTGTAAACAACACAAAATACAACATTTCCCCGTATAGCCTACATAGACTTAGAGAAAGTGCCTTTGTAGACATGAAGGCTGGCAAGGCGCAAGAGGGGTTTGGCGATTTGACATAGGGGAGGCCCAGGACTGATTATGCTATCACTTTTAAATTGTCAGTCAATGCCAAGAATTTTACTAATTTGGCCGGGTTAGTAGCACGATGCACCTACCACCTTGTATAACAACTTGCCCACACATGCACACACTTCCTTAAACTAATGTAAAAGGTAACCGTCACGCCATCAGACACGTAGCTGCAAACAGTCACGCTACACACATTGCATGCACACTTCCTCACGCAGCTCAAACAAAGAGTTCCTGATCCACATCCAAACCCTGACTTCAACCCAACCTAAACCCTGGCCAAAACTTCAGCACTACACTCTTCTCAGATGAACACCCAGACCTCAAAACCTCACTTTCAAATCCGATGCGATGAACCTGATAATGAGCCAAACACACACACACACAAAAACCTAACTCAGAACCACACAGATCCAGATTTCTAGCTTACTATCTACCCAAAACCTGACTACCCAAAACCAGGGTCCAGACTCAAGCCCTGAGTCTCAGACACCGACTCAGACCCCTAAAGCCGCAAAAGACATCAGCCTTATCAGCCCACATCCCACCAGGACTCAAACTCCCAAAGCCCCATTGGAATATCCAGACCTCAACCTCAGCAGCCCTGCTTAAGCTACCACACACTAACCCAGACATCAACACTCCACATGTAAACACAGACATGACCTAAAAAGCCCAACTCAACTTACAACCCATACTCCCACACTCTGACCACACCTTGGAACGAAAGCCAAAGTTCCCAGACCCCAACTCCCAGTAGTCCACCCAAACTCGAGCTCAAGAAATGTAAAACATTCCAACACATCACCTTAAACACCCAGACCTCCAACCTCAACCAACTGTGACTAAAACGCAATCCCAATACTTCCCCATACATTGACCCAGATAAGTTGAACATGTAAATGCCATTTTCACCAATCACCATCAACCTTTGCTGACACGAAATTCCATACTCCCACACAACGATTTCCACCACAGCACCCAAGTTTAACACCCAGACCTCGGCCTCAATTCAAACACAAGTTTCAACCCAAACCCCCACACACCAGCCAACACAGCAGGACACCAACTTTCACAGCCAAGCCACAATAATGGCATTTGGCCCATACTCCCACACGCCGACCCAGACCCAGACATCAGGACACCAGCTTCAATACCCAGACCTCCAACCCAAACGCATTATTCTTGCAACAGCCAATACTCCCACACACGACCCAGAAACTCTCAAACTCTGCCCTCTGTAATCCACTCCAATCCTAGCTCGTTCCATTCCAAACTTTACCGCACACGGACGCAGCTATTAGTTGAACAGCCAGACGCCAGTTTGACCTCATCAGTTACATCTCAAACCTCACGCGCACCGACCCACCAAGACCCCGACTTAATAACCCACACCTTGACAACCACATATTCCAAACCACCCCACTTAACGCTCCAGGACCTAGACGTGAGTAACATGAGTTCAGTCCCCAACCCCCCACCCCAATCAAGACCCGACCTCTCTCTCTCTCTCAACCTCATCGGTGCCCGACTCCCAGGCACCCCCCCCCACACCACCACCACCACCAAAGACGCACCGTTCGTACTCCGCGTTGTCGGCGTCGCAGCGCGCGTCCTTGTGCCTCGCCCAGTCCTTGCCGTGGCGGCACGTGGTGAGCAGCAGCACGTCGCGGCCGTTGTGCGCGTGGTGCAGCGCGTTGCGCGTGTCCGAGCCGATGCCCGTGAGGTAGCGCTTGCCCTTGAAGACGAGCAAGTGGTGGCGCAGCGGGGGCACGTTGTTGGCGCGCAGCGCGCCCGGCTCGCCGCCCGTGCGCGGGTGCTCCCGCGAGAAGAGCGGCAGCGACACGTCGAAGCCGGGTCTCAGGCTGTCCACGCTCACGCTCGCCTTGGCCAGCATGGCCTGGCCCGTGTCAAAGCCCAGGTCCTCTTCGGCATAGTCCGGCCACGTCCCCGAGTACAGGTTGAACACCAGGTGGTTCCGACCGCCGTTCCAGTGCGCCAGTGCGGCGACTCGGGCGCGCACGTTGTGCACGTACTGGTGCGAGAGGCGGTCGCGGTCCAGCGTGTCGATGCCCAGCACGAAGAGGCACGCCTTCTTCGGGTCCGTCGTGTAGTAGCGCGACTCCTCGATGGACGTGAGGATCTTCTGGTAGGTCTCCGACACCTTGTCGCCCTTTGCGCGCGGGTACACGTATACGGAAAAGCCGTGCTTCTGGCACGGCGTCGCGTCAAAGCACGTCTCCATGCGGCAGCGCCGGCCCCGGTACGCGCTGCTGCCGCGACGCGACACTCGGTGCCTCTCCCTCGGCTGCTGCTGCTGCTGCTGCCCGTGCAGCCCGTGTCCCTGCTGCAGCTGCCCTCCTTCGTCGTCATCCTCCTCCCAGGACGAACCCGGCGACGACGGTCCCGCCGCTCCGTCGCTGTTGCCGCCGAGCAAGGCCGGCGGCAGCGGCGCCCCCTCCCAGCGGGGCCACGCGTGGCCCCGCTGCTGCGCTAGGCGAGAGCGGGGGGCCCAACGCGACCTCGCGCCCGTGGCCACGGCGCCCAGAAGCGTGGCGACCGACAGCAGCGCCAGGCAGCAGGCGGCCGCGGCGATGGCGAGCAGCAGGTAGCGCTTCTTGGCGTGCATGTGTGCGGCGGCGGCGAGGCTACGCTGGTGGCGTTGGGCGGGCGGGTGCGTCGCGGCGGCGGCCTACTCACGTACGGAGCCCCCTTGCTTGCCTGGACGCACCGCCCGGCAGCATCGCCCCCGCCTCGGTCGGGCTCCGTGTGCGTCTCGCCTGCCCCGCGGTGGCGCATTAGGCTTCTTGTGAGCGTCCGCGCGGGCCGGCGGGCATCACACCTCGCCGCGTCCAGCGAGCTTCAGCCAAACTCTTTAAAACGAAGTAGACAAAGTGGTGGAATTTTGTGTTGTTGTATAGAAGTGACGCACCACTCCTTCCCAAGAGCGGCCGCCCGTCGCTAAGAACGGGGCCGCTATGAAGCCTCCGACTGCGGGAGCGAGGCCAAAAGGAATTTGATGCACTTACAAATGCGGAAGCAAGACGCCCTCGAGGCAGATAGCGACACGAGCGAACCTTGGACGCCAATTTGATTGTATGGTTGACGAGCTACTCTTTGCCCTAGAGGCGGTTAGCAAAAGCAATGCTTGCGCATACGTGTATCCTTATTTAAAGTGCTGGGTTGTGTTTAATTGCCTTTGTCTGCGCCCCTTGGCTTGTGTCTTTAAATAGTTACGTCTACTCTATGGTCCTTGGCCATTCATTCACCCTGAGATTGTCATTTTTACAGGGTTATTTGTCGACATATGCCCCACGAAATGAACACCTGGGTCTGTCCGTGCTTTTAACCAGCAAGCTTTTGCCACTTTATCGTGCACCTCGCCTAGAGCAAGTCATGGTGGGCAATGGCAGCTGTAACTTCACCTCTCCATCATCTCCATTGGGAGCTTTAGCTGCTTGCTTCCAGGTCTTGGCCAGATAATATAATCACACGTTATCTTTTGTGTAACCTACACCTGTCACCACTGTGATCTCTACATTGGGTCAAACTTAACATCTCTTAATGTTCGACGGCTTGTGAACCAGATCTTATTTATTCACGATGTACTTAAAAAAATTCTGCAGACTACCTACTGGATCTCCTCTCTGTTTCAAAGAACAAATTTGACCTCAGGTCTTCGCTCATTTTCCAGCTTCACATTCCCTATTGCCGTACAAAAACTGGAGGAAGGGCCTTTGCTATTGATGCCCCCAGGGTCTGGAATGCTATTGCCAATAAACTGCAACTTGCATCACTACCTATGAGATCTTCACTCAAAACTGCTCTAGAGGAGTTGTACAACCCTAGCTGCCACTGCTATTCAGTGGCCTAAAATATGGCTCTAGATTTTGGTGTTATAATTTATTTATGTAGTTTATTGTTAAAAATTCGGTCACAGTCCCTATGGTCACTGTTACATTGCATTCATGGCTTTTATTTTGGCGATTTCGAAAAGTTTTTTTTTGTTTTGGCCATGTTTTTGTTTATTGTAGTACGGAGTTAGACTGATGGCCTTAATCTTAGTTGTCTTGTGGTTGTTGTTGTTATTTGACTTGCATCCCACTGGGATTTTTGCACACAGCGTTGATGTACGGTGCTATTTCAGGAATATTTTGATTTTTTCCTGTATTTTCTGTTTGCACAGTCACATAATCACTTTAAGATGTTTTCTTGTTCATGTTTTTTTGTTTGTTGCAGTTGCACCCGATTCAAGAGCCGAATGGCTCACAGGGCTATAACAAATAAATGAAACTATGAACTGTCAACCGCTTATCAGTGCCCTATCTTATTACACACCGATGCAGATCTTATTGGTCACCTCGTGCCCTTATCAATCTCAACGTTCATCCTACTAAGTCCCATCACAAGGGAGAAACACAAACAAATAGACACAAATTATGTTACTAAAATTATGTATTTTGTTGCCCGTTTTGAAACGGCTGTACGCCGTACGGACCTGAAAACTCAAAGTCGCTGTGCAAGAGTAAACCGTATGGGTTAACAGGTTTGATAACCTCACCAAATGACTTTAAATGAGGAAATGTTGACGACACGAGGCACTCAAGCACAAAGGAGAGTGTTTTTTTTTGTCAATCCACTGCGGGATGCAGGATTCTCCACGCTGTTGGTTGTAGGGGTTATTTGACCATACTTCACCACGCTGGTCAATGCAGGTCGATGAAGGTGGTCGGAGGAGCCCAGGACCGGTTCAGCTGTTACTCACCACTGATGTTAGCTGTGGCCAGGAATCGAACACTCAGGTGTGTAGCGTGGTGCTTATAACTACCGCTGAATACACAGATTTACACGTAAAATATAAAAAGAAAGTTTTAAAAGGAGGGAAAAAAACCAACACCTACAACTTTCTCATCTCGATACTTTATTAAATAAAATACGGATCCACGGCAAATCGTCACCAGCACAATGTGAGGATGTCCAGACTCGATGAACGACATTTTTTTGACTTTTTCCAGAGAAAAGTCACGCAAAGTAAATTCTAAGAACTGCACGTGGTTTTGGCACGAAAGTATTGTTCTCTCTGCAGAAGTTTTGTTTCCACATTGGGTTCCAACATTCACTTATTCATTAATTCACCGACTCATTATTTGAACTTATTTTTCGTCTTTTTTTTAACCAATCACATCCAAATTGGTGACTTTGATGAGAACATGAAGCATATTACATATGCCTTGACTTTTTAACTTTCATCCCGAGTGTAAAGACACGAATAGACCGAAGAGGTGCTGGGTCAGTGTCCTGCCGTGGACATCGACCCTTGAAGGCACCCAGCCCTTGGGCTTAAACCCAGTGCTCAGCAAGAGAGGGGTGGGTAACCTTTTCCTTCCTGAAGGCCAACGATGACTTTCAAATACCTTTCTAGGACTTTCAAATACCACATACTACATGAACGCACGCCTGTCACGTCTGTCATGGCGAGAGGTCCTTGCCCTGACAGATGTGACTGAGTGCGTTAAGATAGCAAAACACTGTGTTGTTGCCAAGTCGAAGTTATTCACCCTCTAGGACCCAATTAGTGCAGCTAGGATGCTATCAGTGACAGATAAATATAATTTGTGGGCCATTTTGAAGTGGTGGGCTTCGTGTGGCCACAGGCCGAATGGGGTGAATTTGTGGGCTGTATTCGGAAGCCCATGGGGCATAGGTTCCACACCCTTGAACTAATAGGTGATGGGCTCAATTTCCTGACGTGGGGCTTAACCAATAACTATGTAACGTAATTGACTTTAAACTCAATTGTGTTATTATTAGGCATGTAATAATTCAACCTCCTGGCCATTTTAGGAATCTTCACAATTTGGAGTCACAAATCAATTGAATACTTGATTATTTTTTGTCTCGTCTTTAACGTCTCATTTATACAGTTTATTACATTTTTGTATTATTTGTACAGTGTTGTCTGCACCATTAACATCTGCACATAATTTGCATACTTTATAAATAAGAGTTTATTTCACGTACGATTTGATATGAGCGTCAGAATGGATGTCAGTCTATGAATCGATGCATGATGACATGCCTCATGGTTATTATTATTGTCAGTAAATGTTAACAAGCCATTTTCGTACAGTTTTCTCTGATACCAAGGTTGTGCCCACAAATATGGCAAAAAACAAGTCTCTAGCGCTACTGTCTTCACATTACAGACCAGAATGTAATGCAATGCCATAACTTCTATCGGTTGTGCTTATCTATTTCAGGTCCTTTCCAATGTTCACTTCCTTAGTTTTCAGTTGATTAAATATAAAGGAGTGATAGTCCTTTAGTTTTTGTGTTGGGTTAGGATTAGAGGATTGGGGGGGGGGGGGGTTATGGTTTGGAGTTCGGCATCAAGTTTTAAGATTATAGGTTATTATTACGGTTTAGGTTATGGGTTAGGGTATGGTTTATGGTAAAGGGTTTAGACTGCTAAACTTAATCCATATTTGTAGGAAAGGTGAGGGTTAAGGGCCAGAGGTAAGGGCTAGGTTTAGGTATTAGGGGTCTGAGTTAGGGACAGCAGTGCCTAAGACTGCCTTTCTTACCTCTGCGAGACATCGATTTCTCATCAATGCTGGCTCTATGTACGTGCAAGCCCTGCTCTGCTGGCTACTGCAGTCACAGAAACGTTGTCACAAGCACTGTGAGTTTAACACAGACATGCACTACTGGACTACTCTACTAAACCTCCTCAGTCAACGGAGCTACCGGAAGAGCACGGTGGGGGTCACGACTTACACAGGTGAACACAGTTACTCGGTGTACACTTAAAGTTATATATAGTAAAAAATATACTCAACATAAATTCCTGCATCAGATAATAAAATAAATTATGTGGGGGAAAAAGGGAAATATATTGGATGAAAGGGGAATAAATATACCATATTCACCAAGTTGCACCGTTCTCCCCTGCATGCGCCTTTTT
Organism: Petromyzon marinus; assembly: GCF_048934315.1. Taxonomy (NCBI): domain Eukaryota; kingdom Metazoa; phylum Chordata; class Hyperoartia; order Petromyzontiformes; family Petromyzontidae; genus Petromyzon; species Petromyzon marinus. Next base: position 7,844,403 of record NC_133709.1, on the reverse strand, counting down.
CTCTCTGTATTTTATAAATTAAAAGTCGGGGGTGCGTTTTGTATTCCGGTGCGCGTGCGCGTGTGCGTGTGTGCGAGACCAGATTTGTGTAACTTTATTCACACCGGGCACAAAGTTTGTGGCGCGTCGTAATTTTCGGATCACCTTATAATCTGGGAAATACCCGTGATGAGAACAAAATTAAAGGTGATGCTACAATAGGTTGCTTCAAGATTTAGTCCTTACGAAAGTGCACCATTGTTCCTCCAACATAAATAAATAACGCCACCATTTACAATTAAAGTGCAAACACCAATTAGTTACAAACACAAATACAGACCTATGTGAGCCTGGTTACCCTGTTGGGGCAAGCGCTGCGAGTAAGTGCCTATTAAGGCCAGCACGGCAGAACAGCTGGTGGTGTTGCCAGCACCACGTGCTCCTGGCCACCTTTGTCTCCCCAGTGCTGATGTTCATGACCATACCACCAGTACCACCAGCACCACCACACCAGGTACTATTTTTTCGCCGAAAATACCTAAGAGAGGCCCAGGCCAGGATATGATATGTGAAGATATACAGCACACATAAAATATGCACAGATAAATACTGTACACATGAATATATATACATACACACGTAAATACATTCACACACACACTGCTAATTCAGAAGATAGATAAAAAATAGAGCTGCAACAACTGCTGATGAGCCCTCAGTTTTAATCATTATATAAGATTACTCCATTTGGATTTCAGAATTTGCTAATAAAATTTACGATAAAAACCAATTCAAAATCTTCAGCCATGGCGAGCCATCCAATAAAGAAACTGCCCCATTTGGGTGCCAATTTTTGCCTTTTGGAAGTGGCAGCCAATTCCACTGACTTGGAATAATCCTCCAAATGGTACGAAAGCACACCTTGTTCATTCAGGGCTTCAAAGATATAAACATAACCGCAAGCAATGAATTTGTGACTCATTGTCAATCACAACGGAGGTTCAGAGTGTGTGACACAATCAGCCGTGAGTTGCAGCCCTAATAAAACACAAGTGATGGTCATTACGTAACGGTGAAAAATGGCACATGTGACGACACAAGATTACGTCAATGTGAGCGGAATCTCCATTCCCTACTTTCTCGATGATCTGTGCCAGGCTTTCTTCCAATTCTCCCTCTTCCAATGATTCAGCACTGGCACAGCCAAAAATTCCATATTCCAGTTACAAACTCTCTCCCCATCCTGCAACGCAGCACAGGCAGACAGGCAAATAATTAATCCTTACTGAAATGTTCCTTAGTTGAACAATCATTTGTTGACATTTCTCGAGGTTCCTGGTGATATCATTAAAAATGTATGATATCTATTGAAAAAATGGTTTTAAAATTGGCCGGCTGGCTCAAAGGTCAGAGCATTCAACCAGGTAGCCACCTGTGATTTAACTGGTCAGAGCATTCAACCAGGTAGCCACCTGTGATTAAACTGCAATGTCGAGTGTCCTGAACCGGCAGTCTTAGCCTCGTTACTCATGACTGAAGAAAACAGAAAAACACGTTAAATAGGATTTTTAATTGAATTTGACTTATTCCAGCTCTGAGATAAACATTAAATAAAAAAATGTGGGTTTGATGGCAATGCGACAAACATTCTTTGTATGGTATCATAGGCATGGCTGGTGTGACACCGCTGATAATCCCAACGACGTCATAAAGCCCCGCCCATCATCTCCCGACCACCGTCACGTGTGTAAAACAGAGGTGAGAATTTTATTTTTTCCTACCAACGTTCTTTTTTGTGTGTTGTCCGACCAAGTCGAGTAATCGAACAGATTGTCGGCAATCGATTACTTAAAAGATCGGACAAAGCCAGTTCTACTCGTGTCTCGGCTGAAACATTTCCTCCCTCGCTCACCTCGGCTGAGCAGCGATAGCTGCTGCGCTTCCTCACGCAGACGCAGCTGAAGCAGCTGCTGCAGCAGCTCCTGGCGCTGGCTCTCCCGATGCACGCCCATGCGCGCCAGCTTCCCTTCGTTGAGCCGCAACAACGCTCGGCCTTGCGGGGAATAAATAAACAAAAGGCATTGTGGGAAGGTTAGATAAAAAATGTTTTATCAAGCGGCCTTGTGGGAAACAGCGTATGTAAGCAGAACTGCATTCTGTGTCTCTGTGTACCAACGCGCACAACGCATACAAATACAAAACAACCCCATAGTGTAACAAAAAACATTCAGTGTTGTGGAGCATTCTAGGTAAATAAATAACACGACTTCAGATTCATTTCTCCACATAAAAGTATATTTTTAGTCCATTGCCTATTGGCCAGACCAGTATTAACCAGCAGTTTATCGGATGTCATTGGCAAGAGCAATTCATCTCAACGATGGGGCCCTGTTAAATGAAAAAAAATACAAAATATTGTACGCAAACTCAACGAGGATAAATGGTGTACGCCTTTCGGTTGATGGTTCCTGGGATTTCGTTTGGGCAAACAGTGGTTTGGATTTGATTGCGTAATTGAATCACAACAAAAAATTGCATGGCAGATGCGGCTATCTTCTGCATCGATATAAAACCAAGAATAGGCCATGGTGTGACTGCCTTCACCAATTCCAAATCATGGACTACATCGTACCACCCCTGCCTCCATCGATCATTCGCTGGTAGCTTTTCAGATGTTGACCACGATGCGACTCCTGAAGCCATCCACTGGCTCAGAAACCAACCTTGACATGGATCTACGAACATTGGTGATCATATCTCCCAGCTACGCGAAGGAAGTTGGTCATTGGTGGTTGTGGTTAGTGAAGTCATGGTTGGTGGTCATGGCTGACAGGAGTTATAGGTTGTATTTGGTGGCTGTATTGGATGATTCATCAGAGTTTGTGAGTCATTGTGGTTTATGGTGGTCAATGATTGCTGTGTTCGATCATTGCTGTTGGTCTTTTGTTTGGTTGTGCAGAGAATCCGTGCCCCCATTAGTGACATTAAGACTCTTTTTGTCAATTAAAAGTTGTGTTTCTGCTGTCAGTTGGCCAAATTTGCTCAATGTTGATCTCAGACAACAGGACCACAATGCACTTCTTCAGGAAATGCTGATAGATTGTTTGTTTGTATTATGCACAAAGAAAGAGACTACGTGCTATGTACACATATTTGCGTCTTGTTTGAAACCGATGCTCTTGTTGACGCGAGGTTACCGGTGATGTCGTGTTGAGAGAACAGCTCCAGGAGGCTGGGGTAATGGTGGGGGCAGTTGCGCTTGAGCCACCGGCAGACCTCCTGCAGGGTCCATGTGTACGCCGGCTTCTCCAGCCCAGCGTACACGCCCCATGGGGACAGCGCAGGAGGCTGTCGGTGGGTAAGATTGGACCCGACAGGGGATGGAGTAACGGTAAGAGGCAATGTATGTATGTTGAACTTATTTCGCGCCGTATGTAGTCAACCGTGCTAAACGGCCGTGCATGCGTTTCTGCGTATTATGCGGCGAGTGGCGGCGCAGTGGTTAGCACACCGCGCTGGGCTGCGAACCCAGCGACTCGCGTTCAATTTTTTGCTCACGAGCAACATCAGTGACGAATATCTGAACCAGTATTGGACCTCGCCTGGGTCGACGCAGCCTTTAAATGTGTACCCGATTGTTGTGTGTAAACATCGTCGCTTTGGAGACAAAGGCAGCCGGGCGTGGTGCTGGAACCCACCCCCTCGTGTACCGTGCCAGCCTTCATAGGTGCTACTCGCTAACAACACTTGCCCGAAAGTCTGTTTAAGCTATATGGGAGAACTTTGTCTTTGTCATTTATACATTTTAAAGGGTGGCCCACAAAAAAATTCTGCTTTCAGATCCCCTCGGTGACGAGATGTTAACTATCTCGCTTGGTATACATGAGGTGGCTTGTTCGATCCCGACCCTGATGCCTGTATATTTGGAGTTTGCATGTTCTCCCTGTGGTCACGTGGATTTTTATCTGGGTCCTCCAGTTTTTCCCTCCACATTTAGAATCAAGATATACATTTCCATACAATAAGCCACTTCGTTGAGCTATCATTTGTGGCCAGGTCTCTTCTGAAAAAGATCTACATAGCTCAGTGGGCTTTACCTGGTAAAACAAAAAGTTTTGTTTAATTTTAGTTTAGAATCAGCACCACCGCCACCGCCGTTCCGTACCGTCCTCACGTAGTTCTCCACCGGCGATTTCAGCGTCGATTTCACGAGCGGCAGAGTGCCCACCTCCCTCCGCCGGCCAGACGGCTGGCTTGGTCGCTTCACGCCGCCATCCGAGGCTAACGGGCCCAGCTCGCCGGGTCGTTTAGGCCCAGAGTCGGAGGGCAATGAGCCCAGCTCGGCCAGGAGCTCCAAGCGGACCTCCTCAAAGGCCAGCGAGCTGCCCAGCAGCAGCATCCGCGCGGGACTGTAGCAGGCGGCTGAGAGATGAGAGGCACGGTCAAAACGATAGTCGCAAAGCACTCTCGCAAGTTTTCCACGAGTGCTTGTTTATGTCCGTATATACGATGAACCTCATTCACACCGTACGTAGTCAACCGTGCTGATCGTAGGTGCGGGGGAAGGACAACAAATTAAACATAAAAGCAGTTTTAGAGAAATTCGTTTTCAACGGTGCCCTAAGGCATTTCAGCAAACGAGGCAAAAGCTTAGGGCTCCAAGAAATCTAAAGAGGCCCTCAATTAATGAAGAAAAAACACACAAGGATGCACCGGGTATCATACGATGGCTGATATGTCTTTCTCATCACCAGGGGCGGAGCCACAGGGGGGGCTGGGGGGGGCTTAGCCCCCCCTGAAATTTTGGGAAAGTCGGTAATGGGGATAACCGGATATCTGGCTGCTGCAAATTGCTGGCTGCTTGAGCGGCAGCCTTTCGAACTTATCGAACTTATTAGCCACATCAGCGGCTCCGACCTATTAATAAACTCCGCGTTCAAATCCAATAAAGTTTGTTTTATACATTTGTGGCGCCCATTGGAAAACATAAACACTGGATATCTCAAAATATTGAAGTCAGCCCCCCCAAAGTCAAAATCCTAGCTGCGCCCCTGCTCATCACCATCATACTGCAGATCTCTTATATCACCAATGATGGCTCTTATATCACATCAACACGTTTCAGTCTTTTGTCCACATCCCTCTAATTGCGCTGCATTTTTGTTGCATCATCTCATTACAACTTTTGTCCACATTTTTTTCAACTCTCTATTCATTTCTACCTCTTGTCTGTTTCTCTTCTGCAATCCCACGAGAAGTTTATAGATTTAAAGGAGGGGGGTGAGGGGGGGGGACCCCTAATATTGTCTGCTTAGAGCCCCCAATGGGCGAGTACCGACCCCGTATCCGTCGTCCGCTGGACACTGGCTGGACTGGCAGGCCGATGCACTTGACGATGGGCTACAATGATCAATAATAATTATCATCATCGAGAACATAATTGCTACATGCAGCACACGGAAAGTCTCCCTTGGAAACAACACCTCTGGGACCAGTGACGTAGTAGTGTGGTTGGCATGGGCTCTGGTGCAAAAAATGAAATGTGGCCCCCTGTCCAGTGCCGCCCCCCCCCCCCCCCTCTTTTATAGCTTCATGCTTGGTTCCCTCTTCTGGTCCGTGGATCCCAGGGTCAGATACACCACCCGCACACGCTGGGTGGCTTGGCCCACTGCTTCAATCTTAACGTTCCCCATCTTTGGTAGATTGCTCATTGCAAGTCATGGCTTCTTACGGAGATGCAGCAGCGACATTCACGTGCAACATCCGTCGATAAACTGAGCTGTCGAAACAATTTTAAGCTGCAGGGGGAAAAAAAAAACAATCTTAGGCCCCGAACGAACAAATTGTGTCAAGGTGGGAATGCTCACTTTGATTGCGTAATTTTCAATGGGCCCTCATCCTACGTGAAATAAATATTGAAAGATGTAAATAAATGTTTATGACTGCCATTTCAGTACTAGTCTATTATTGTCCAGGGCACAATCATTGACCATCTTACACAGTACATCGTCGCCCGTGCCTTCTTAACCATTGTAATCATCTCGGCAGCCATGTATTTAAATACGCAGGTGGGAACCAAATTGACTCAACAAGTGTTTTTTTTTCTTTTCCCAAAGCAGATAAATGCAGTTCTGTATAAGAACTACGTATTGGTAAATAAGAAAAAATACGTACATATGTCACAGACCCGGTATATAATTACATATGAATGCATCGCGCAATGTACAAGTACAGACGTGGCCTGTTGTCAAGTCACTGTCGTACGAAGGGGGTCATTTGACCATACTTCACCAATGCCGGCTCAACCACACCCTCTTCTCGCCCCCCCCCACCCCCTTAGTTTTGTGATATCTGACGAGATAAAGCACATTCCAGGTGATTTGGTTATTGGCAGCAACTCTAGAATCCGTACTATATGTGTATCATCATTATCATCACGATCCACTTGGGGCAGATAGCCCGTAGGTCTCCGCTGTAGATTTCGTCATTCGTCTCCACTTCCCTCTTTCTTGTGCCTGCATGCTCAAGTAGTGCCACATCTTTCTGGCACCAATCTCTTACGATGTCGTCTTACGTCGTGAAGCCAGGTTTTCCTTTTATATATGTATATAAACACACACATGTATAAGCACACAATGTACATACTACATCATGCTGTGGAAATAATCGCTATGCTGCATGCTCGTTCGATTTACACTGCGAACACGTGATCAGTTGAAGGATTGCGTGATGGCCTTACATAAGTCACGCATGTACCAATGAGGTTGTAAACAGTAATATACATCACTTTGTCAATCCACTGCTGAATGAAGGCCTCCGCACACTGTCAGTCATTGCGATTGCTTGACCATACTTCACTACACTAATCATTGTGCGTTGGTGAAGAGGGGTGGGAGGGGGATTAAGACGAGTTCATAAATGAACTCACTCCTGATGTTGGCCACAGCTCGGGATTAAACGCACGTGAAGCAGATACAGAGGGAGCAAGCAACATCACCGGACACTGTGTCACTGAATTGGCATATGGTACGGTACATTTGTTTGAACGCAGTGACACAGTGCGGTTACCCTCAGAATTGCCGTGTTATGCAAAGCATTGCTCATTCTAATGATAATTAAAAATGACGTAAGACTCTTCGAACACTTGGCGGATGAATGATACAATATCGTCAGAGTGGAACCTTAATAGGGGCATTAGCAGCAGCAGATTCACAACCATCGTCAGTGATTAAACAGCCTCGGCGTCTTTAGTAGTAGCAACGAAGTGAGGAGGGTCAAATCATCATCGGCAGCAATATCATCAGCAAGAGCTCAAGCGCTATCAGCATCATCAGAGGCAATAATCATCAGCAGCAATAATATCGCCACAATTATCGCCACTATCCAGAGGCAGTATTGTTGCCAGCAACAGCAGCACCAGCACATGAATGATCGGTAGCAATAGAGGCGGTAGTGTAGGCTTTTTTAAAAAAATGATCATCACAGCAGCGGCATCATTATTAGCAGCACACACCCATTACAGCGTTATATGACAGGCATCATCAACAGTAGCATCAGTGGCAAAATGAGTAACAGGAGACATCATCACCAGCATTATCACCTTCATCATCATCATCATCAACAGGGTCATTAACATCATAGGCAGCATCATCACCATCACCACAAGCAGAATTATCATATTTAACATCTTCACAATCATCAACATAAGTACCATCATCATTAACGTAATTGACATCACCATCTTCAATACATGCTGATACATCATAGGCATTAGTCCCGTGACCAACAGTATGAACATCAAATGCATCGCTATTCGAAAAATAATTAGCATTACCATCACGGGCGTAATCATCATAACCACAAACACCATCATCACAAACACCATTAGCATTACCATGACCGGTATGATCATCACCATTGTTCCCCTCATTAACATCACAGGCATCATTATCACCATCACCACCACAGGGGACCGTCATTACCACCAAAGGTACCATTGGCATGGACATCAGATGCAACACCAACCATCACCCCCAATCATTACATCCAGCATTAACATCATCATCACCATCATCAATTCTATTATTAACATTATCACAGCCCCCCCCCACCCACACCATCATCCCGACCATCACCCTCGGCACCCCCGTGCAAGCCCCCCACCCCACCCCCCCTTCCACCACCCTGGGGTAAGGCGTGGAGGTGATGAGATGGCAGGCGAGGCCACTCACTCTGCACGGCCATTCCTCCTCCTCCAACCATCCACCCTCGATGAGCGCTGCAGAGAAACGGGAGGCGATTCCGATTTCCTCACGCATCAAATCACCGCGCACGACTCCGGAATCGAGATGATGCATTCCTGATTTTCACTCGAATCATGCACTGTGTCACACATTTTTTGTACCTGGGTAGTAAGTGTTATTTCCTAATTGCTTATGCCTAAAAAGTAGAGAAAATGGCTATTATTCCCCACAAACTTTGCCTTTGTGTCCAGGACTTTACGTGAAGGAATGACACAAATGCACACCACGTTTTCTCATTGAAAATAGGTACATTTAAAAAAATCTCACTGTCCTGGTCACAAAAGCCAAGTTTGTGGGGAGTAATAGCCATTTTCTCTACTTTTTATGCATAAGCAATTAGGAAATAACACTTCCCTACGCAGGGACAAAATACGTTTTTTTTTGCCACACAGTCGTCAACAGCAGTAGCAGCAAGCAGCCATGGTTAATCCACCGCTGGATGAAGGCCACCCGAATTCAGGGCCACCTCTCGTACATATCGACCCATGCGATGGAAGAATCCGCTGAGCAGCGGCACACGAACAGATTAAAATTTTCCACCATCTGTACGATGTAGGTCCTCTCTGACCAAATATTGTTTTTTTAAATTAATATTAATAATTCTGTAATCATCATAATGATCATGCGTGAGCAATGTTTTACTATATATTTAGTTTTTTTACTGATTGTGTAAAAGGAATAAAATAGTTTGATACAAAGAATGTTCCACGCATTTTTTTTGTTTTTACAATTAAGGGGTTACATTTAGCGAGAGATAATTACAATTACTGTTTAAAATTTTCATCAATTAAATTTGTTAAATTATAGTTCACAAAAATACATTGTTTCGGATGATATGTACTTCATATTTAATTCACGTTTGTCAAGTTGCATCGTGTTAACACGCACTATTATTTTTACAACTATCGAATTGTATCGTAACTTTGTGTTATACACTGCTCTTTCACTGTGCTTCATTAAAAAAAATATATTGCTTCATTAGGTTTACAATTCAGTACTAATTTTGATGACATTTTGCAATCGCTTTGCGCTGCGACTCGGCTCCGATTCCTTTGGAATCGGAATAGCGATGCTGAACGCGGTGACGTCACGGGATAGAGGTTCTCTGCTTTATGCAGATGTAGCGATATAAGTGAATGCCATAATCAGCGGCAGCGTGAGCTAAGATCTATCCACTGCAGGATGAAGTCCCAACCCCCACGTCGTTAACATCTCTCACCGTTCCGCAATTGCAACAAGACATCTATCTGCTCCTACCGGCGAGATGATCGCTTCTATTTCCACGTGAAACGTCATCTTGTTGGGTGTCTTTTCTCACCTTTGGCTGCTACTCCGTCCCGAGTCTTGGCCACCGGCTATCATGCCTTCGAGCCATGACGTGCCCTGTCTAAGCCCACGTGCTGTGCTTTTTTAATTCCAGAAATTTGCCCTTTTTTTCAGACGAAAAGGAGGAAGTTACATGTGTCGCGCATGAAGATGTAAACTCTGTCCTATATATATACTGTTTAGACCATTCATTAATCATATTGTAGAAAATTATTCACGTGAAACACATTCGTCAACAACATTGTGGCCTTAAAAGGGAAAAATATATAAAAGGCAACGTTTTGGAAATTATATATATAGGCTCGGCCATTGGCCAAATCGTTGCCTATTATATATTTTACCTGTGAAGGCCACAGTGTTATTGACACACGTGTTGAGTTTTGGTTGTTGTTGTTGTTAATTGTAATTGTACATCACTGCCAACACACCCAACGCAACATTACCAGATTCATTCTGGTAAAACAGATTTGCCGATATTTTGGTTGACTATATAAAAATGGTAATTGATTCAACAATCCAATCTCTCTCAAATGAAAACATAGAGACAATATTTCCGAAAATGGAAAACATTTGCTGAGATATACTGTATATGAAAAATTATATATTGAGAGGCAGAAAATAAGACACGCGAAATTAATGCAATGATCACCAATTATATTTAATGTGGACAGTGATGAAGTGTTGGTAGTACAGTACTACAAACACATCACAATTAACATCAACATGAAACATCTTCACCAACTGCAACCTCAACACCAGAATCACTTGAAAAATCGTCAGCAGCAGCACCAACAACCGTTCGCCACTAAGTGGCGGTAACGTCATCACGGCCCTTGTGCCAGGCTAGGTGCACCTTGAGGCCACGTGACGTATCAAAGGCTCGTTGCTGGCAGGTCACGGGACGGACCCAGGGGTTATAGGTCGACTGAGATGATTCATGGATGCAGCAGCACCACCATAAACAAAGCATCGCCTGCATCTTTATCTGAGCATCATCAGCATTGCCATCCCTAACACCGGCATCACCTGGTTATCATGGGCACCAGTGTCATCAGCACCAGCATCGTCATCAGCGGCAATACCAGCAGCACCGTCAGTACCAGGCACTGCCATAATCAGCATCAATATCACCAGCAGCAGCATTATCAGCACCATGAACAGAGCCACCAACAACCACAAACAATAATAATAAATTATCTTTATTTAAACACTGTTTGCCGTGGTACATACACATCAAGCGTGCTGCTGAATAAGTGGGGGCCCGAGCTGGGCTTCGGTTGGATTCGCATAGTGGTTCGTGTTAGACGCAGCCCTGGGAGAGTGCCTACCCAGACCCATACAGGACCTATACCTAACAGGGACTCATTCGAGCCCATGTGGAAGTTACCCAGACTCGTCTACGATTGTTCCAAATTCAATTGGGGGCAACTTAAAGCCATCTCGCCCAGACCCACCTGAAATTCGCTCCGATTTACACGGACCTACCTCGACCTGCTTTGTACTCAATCAAGACCCACGTGATGAACATGGAACTCAGTAGAAATACCGACTGAGACCATGCATACCCTGTAACAAAAACTGCACTTGCCCAGCTCCACCCGGATTCATACGGATCAACCTAGCACTCAACCATACCCACCTGGGACTCACTCCAGAATCACATGGGGAACCCGGTAGAGATACCGACCGAGATTATACCCTGAACGTAAACCGGACTCACCCAGAACCACCCGGGTTTCAGCCTAGACCCACCTTGCACTCGTCACAAACCCATCCGGGACTTATTACAAGACCCACCTGGCCCAACGTGGGACTCAGTGGTCAGAAATAACCTACCGAGACTGTACCCTGGATGCAAAAAGGACCCATTCCAGAAATCACGTGGAACATCAACCTGGGGTCCAACCCGGTTGCCCCCCCTGCTCAGCAGCCCCCCTCCCTCGCCGCGTGCCGTGACGGTGGCATGACAGACGAGAGAGGGGGAGCGGGGGAATGACCGACGACGCTTCATGCACACGGAAAGGGAACGTGGGGAAAGGAGGGGGGGGGGGGTTGAGAGCCATGTGGCAGCTAGCGCACACCGTCACGGCGCCACCGAGATATTAATCGTTACACCGTTATTACACGCCAAGACCCTGCAAGCAGTCAGACGGAAAGTCATTGTGGGAGACGCCATGGACATCACCCGGCCGGCATGCTCGCCAGTGTTACACATCTTGTGTTGATGGGAGGTGCACCACCGCATTGCTTCAAAGAACATTTTATCTGGGACGGCTCAGCCAGGGCACGTTGATGGAGCTGACAGCCTCTCCCTCCCTCAGCCCTGCCTACTTGGTAGAGCCACCGTCCACTCCTCCACTAGCACCACCCACAAAGGGAGTGGCCTCCTCGCTCTCTTTGTGACGTTGGGCCCCTTTCCCTCTTCTGCCAATCGCGCTCACGACCGATTGTACATTGCACGATGATCAGTCTTGCTACGGGACATGTATTTATTTAACATTGATTGTTGTTGCTGCTGCCCTGATTTACACTTGCTTTATTGCAGCGTTTATTTCATAAGTTTGGCCTTTTGTAATTTTGGTGACCCCTTTTGTCCACTCTTGCAAATGAGACTCTCATCCTGGCCTCTGGAGTTGTCACCTGCGTAAAACATAAACTTGAAATCTACTCAGCCCCCCCCCACCACCCTTTGCCGTATCATCAGGCCGGGCCGAGCATGAGGCCACACTATTTGAAACAGGGACAGTCACTTTCTGGGAAATGTGCCCAGAGCAAACCAAACCAAAAGTGGTTTAGAAACTTTAACTCCATTAACCACTGGTGCCCAATTGTCAGAGCGAGGCTAGCAGCACTATTGTCACGTTAGATAGCAACATACTCTAATTCACATTGTGTTCATTATATATACAGCCCCTTTTGTGAATCCACTGCTGGATGAGGGCCTCCCCACGCCACGTGGCTTCATTTGACCATGCTTCACCACGCTGGTCAGTGCAGGATTAGTTGAGAGTGCGGGGAGCATTGAAGTATAGCACAACGTATGTTTTGTTGTTGTTGTACTGCCTCCTCTGGTCCCCCCCCCCACCACCCCGCATAAGCCAAGAACAACGAGATAACGCATGGTGGCAGCCCATCCAAGTACTATCCAGGCCCCATTTTGCTTAGCCTACTGAGACCTGGTGATAAGCGAGCGCATTAATTGCGGGTGATTTTGGTCATAGGGCGGTTCTACATCACCAACTGTTGCTCTGTCTTCCTAAATCAGGTGGCTGACAATCAAGACAGCTCAGTGTGACATCAAATACCTTATGAATATCTCCCAAAATGATTTGCCGACCGATTGTTCACGACAACGTGGTGCTGCAGTAATATATATTTATCTCTCGTCTCACACAATTCACCCGAGATGACTGGGATCGTCACCGTCCGGAGATCACATTATGTTATATTTTACAGTTATCTTAAATTAAATACTCCCATTTAGCATATACTTTGTATGGATCGTAAATCATCATGAAACGGGGATTAAAACAAGGTAAAATAAAAACACGTTTACATTTCATTGTTTGGGGATAAAATACATGTTGAAAGTACATTCTCTATTTGGCCTTATATTATATATTGTGTGTGTATATATGTATTTGGCAAGTGGCTGGTAAGTTAGTGATCATATACAGGCTAATCAAAAATACTGCAATAACAAGTCAGAAAACGAAAAAATACATTCCTGTTAATTATTGCACACATTCAATCGACGTGTGTATGACCACGTGAGCAACTTCGTTATCAATTTTGTGTGTGTGTGTATGTTTAGTCTTTCAATAACGTCTGCGGCATACATACTGTGCACGTTATATATACACACACTATATAACACGTTTCTATTGCTTGTACCGAGATACTGAATGTCCTAAATCATACTCCTATTCAGGTTGTATATAAAGTGTACACCAAAGTACACCTGATTATCTCCATATCCCGCCACGGACGGGTCAGCCAAGTCGGCAGAATACGTGGAGAACACGATCGTACAGACCTAAGGGTTGACGAGTTTGAATCCTGGCCAGGGTTTGACTCAGCCCCATCATCATGGCTAGGCTTCATCACGTGGCGCACAGAGACCCTCGTGGGCTGCGTTATAAAGCACAAAACATTGGGCAAACCCACCATCGGAACGTGGAATTTCCACCGCTGGCTCAGGATCGACAACAGGGGGCGAGTGTGATCAAGCCCAGTGCTCGAAAGACCACTGGAGACACTTGGACATCTGTATGGACTCCTAACCACCGTTGATCTATCAACCGACTCGTTTTGCATAACTACCTGAATGGTACTAGCCTACGTATTTATATATACTGTAATGATGTTAATGCTCATTGAAGCCCTTTAATCAATATTTACAAGTAACGCGCATAGTAATCAATACAGTACGCCTTTAGTCAATGCAGATGCACAGCTGACTTTACAGCACATGTCCGTGAATGGATGGATGGACTAACGATCGTCCTTTATTTAACTGGGTCAGAATCGCCGGTGAGATTCAAGTCTCGATAGCAAGGGATACCTCGGAGGCCGGAACAACTTATTTTAACGTGAATGTTTTTTGTTCAATTTTACTTGCGGGGCTTGTGACGACGCTAGCACACCGACCGGCCTGCTCTTGGCGAGTGGTGTGTCTGCATCGTGTTTAACCTGCACTTCACAGCTTTGGGTTGCGTTCGTGATAAATTCAGTCACCCCCCGGGGCGGGCGGACGGGGGGGGGCGACCGTAGTAGAAATCGAACTGGTGAAAAACTTCACTCAGTGGCAGGGGGCCGTCCATAAATGACGTCACGCGATTTTTGACGATTTTTGAACCCCCCCCCCCACCTTCGTCACACGGCGTCACAAAAAGTCAGACCCCCCCTCAAATATGACGTCACAAAGCTCTGCCCACTCCAAAAAAAATATAAAACATGCTTCAAATCTCTTTAAACTATTGTCATTGTAGTGCGTATTTAACGTGGCGCTGCACTCTGATGTTGTAGGAGAAAACATTTATTAAAAAGTCTATTTAATTAAGTAGAACGTGTTGTCTAGATTTATTTAAATTTGCACGTTTTGATGTCACGTCACATTTCTCAAACCTCCCCCCCCGTCACACATCGTCACAAATGTCTGACCCCCCCCCCCTCCCTAGGTGCGTGACGTCATTTATGGACGGCCCCCAAGCAGCGAGCTATGCCAACCGCTCGGCCAGGTTGACCACGGCCACCACCGTCCCCACCGCCCCCCTCTGCGAATACAAAAAGACGATTCAATTAAAACGATTCCGTTTGGAAAACGGCACGAGTCTGTGCGCAGTGTCCACGTGACATATATGTATGTATGTTGAACTTCTTTCGCACCGTACGTAGCCAACCGTGCGAATCGGCGGTGGGAGTGGGGGGGGGAGAACACCAATCTAAACACGAAAAGCAGTTCTCGAGAAATGAGTTTTAGAACTGCTTTTTGCGTGTAGTTTTGTCGTCCTTCCCCCCGCACCTCCGACGTGCGCGACAATCCCATGGGGGTCTTTGAAATTTATAGTGCTGGGACAGCGCGATTCCTTTAGCTTTGTCTGAGAAACAAAAACAGGACGAGAAAAGAAACGAGGCGTTGAAAAGAAGTACAAATAAGACACCTTCAAAGCACGAAAACGAACATCAAAAAATGACATGACAAATATTATCAAACATTTGGACGCGAGATTTAAATTTGTGAGACAATATCTATAAAAAATTTGATCAAATCTTTCAAAACCTAACTTCGATTAAGTTCATTAACACTCCCGATGTAAGGCATGCCAAACATATGATGCACGTGTAGCATACATGTGAATACCGAAAATGGTTTAACAGTATGCGATCGAGTCACGCTTATGTGGAAAACATACTAATTCAACAGGATCATAAACACGTGCAACACAATATTTTTTCTTTTGAGTTTTTTTTTTTACCTTTTAATGCGGATGGCAGTAAAATCAATGAGAGCCATGCATGGTTTTACGAGTGACAGACTTGAAGTCAAATTGGATTAGTTGTCGATTCATAATAAAATAAATCAATATAGGGAAAACACGGACTTAAAACTAAACTGGGAGAGAGCATCGTTGGCAAGGCAGAAAGATATGTAAGACACAAGGCAAAGATGTTAAATATACGCGGCAGAGAGATATTAAGAGATGTCGGCTACAGAGCAGAGGTAGACATATGGTAGATGCTGTACAACGAGGACGAAAGGTGTAAAATACAAGGCAGTCTCCATGTCCAGGTTTTGATTGGCTCAAAGGAGTTTCCCACTTGTAGCAAGCATCCTGTACAAGAGCGTGATCACTTTATCGCAACCCAATGTGCCAGTCGAGCTGTCTGTGACACGGGGGGGGGAGAGGGGGGGTTGGAAAAGACGTGCGCATTCCAGAGACTCGTACGGACACAGCGGGGTTATCCTTCAACGTGGTTGTGACCCGGACCCCAGATGAGACACCACATAATCTCTTTCAATAGGCGGACGACTCTTCGATGGGCCACCATCTTCGCTGTAACCACTGGAGGGCACTCCTTCACGCTTTCTGGAGAGCGGCTCACCACGTGTCCACTATATATATTTGAGCCCTCCAGGACTGGACCATACCAAATAAAGTGAACGAGCAATTGTATGAAACAAGTTTTTTTTGCGTAGTCATTGGTGGCCAGGCTGAGACCAAAAAAAAAACGCTCGTTGAAGAAACTGGCGCAATCTCAGGCAACTGCCTAGATTCTAATGAAGGCTCTCAGCAGTGCTGGCTTGGAGCTCAAACATTGATGGTATGAACCACCAAAACCACCCGGCCACCTCAACAACCTTAAACCGATTTTACTAAAGTGAAAGCCAAATCAGAGACAACTAACTCCACAACTGAACCTTCGGACTGATTGGCAGAATGCAACAATCTCAAAAAAGGCCTGCGCAATCTTTGTCACAAGAAGAAATTCGTTGATTTCTAAGTTGTGCGCACAAAAAAAAAGACAATCAAGCAAGCAGCCCTAAGGCTGAGTAAAGAGGAGCCATTTTGTGTATTCAAAATATAAGCTGCAGGAGACAGGCGTTTAGGCAATGGAATGGGCACGAAAAGAGACTCACGGCTCTTAGGTCACCGCCAAATTGGAAATGTTTAATTTGTGTCAACGTGGTGCTAAGCAGCATTTGATGCACCCATCCACAATGACAATTCCGCTACCAGATTTGGCTCTATAGCAAAAACATAAATAAACCATTCTTTGACCGATCTTTTAACGTTTGTTTCTGCATTTCATAAGTGCCGTGCGAAATTACATTGTTTACAACACGCACGTCAGACACCGATGTTGTTTTCTGTTGGTTTATCAAAGTGAAAATCAAGCACATGATTAAATCCTGGAATACCTTTGCAAGAACTGGTTTAGCCAGCTAGGTGTCATAGTGCCATTCCTAAAAAATATGTACTCACATTATTTCAGGACAAGCGGCCTAAAGATATCTGATGCAATAAACTTTTTGACAAGTCAGGGCATTAAAACCCTGACTGGGACATCAATAAGCTTAGGCTTAGTGTCTGAATTGACTGAGGCTCGGGCATATCTTGCGGACTAAATCCTGGAGTCATAGTCCTTTGGCTGTCAGGCATGATGCAGGCTACAGCCAAGTTTCAACGTCAGGCCTAGCATGCTAGCAAAATTTTAACCTGGGCTCAATGGACCTGGGCTCAATGGACCTGGGCCTAAAAACTCGTTACACAATGGCATGATCTTCATGTACTGAGCCATTGGCCTGGTGCACTACAGCATAAATAACCCAGAACCTCACATCAAGCACATTAAAGCCTGGACTGGGCCTCAGGTGTAGCATACTGTACAGCCTCATAGCCACAGCCTTAGCCTCACATCTATCACACTGCAGCATAGTGCTCTGTGACTTGGGCCAAGTGCACTACAGCCTAAACAACCCATTTCCACAAACCTTGCCTTTTGCCTGGTTCACTACACCATAAACAATCCAGAGTCTCACATCTTGTGAACTACAGCCTAGACAAGGCCTCAGCGGGCCCAGCACACTACAGCCTGGTCTGGGCTTCTGGCAGGTACACGTCGAGGCTCTCGTTGCTCTCCGTTGCCGAGCGCTGCCGATACGCCATTGGCCGCTTGGGCGCGGCGGGCGAGCGGGCTCGTGGCTCCGCTGTCTCGATGGACGTCTGCTGCGCGATGCTGGTACGGGGCCTGGGCTGGGGCCGCGGTGACGGGGGTGGCAGCGGCGGTGCCATCAACTGAGGGGTTGGAGTTTGCGACACAGATGACGGCACGGGTGTGTTCCGCTCCTGTTTGGACGACAGTGAGTTTTTTGTTAGTCTTTGCCTACCGTCTCTCTGTGTGTGTATGAGCTAAGGTTACCACCTCAGGTACAAAAAAACTGGGACATCTTGGAAAGAAGAACAACTCACAGAAGAAGGGAGAGTTACATGTATGTGTATTGTCTTGAGTGGTGTGTCAATACGCAACTGACACAAACCAGGACTTCCGATGTTCCGGCAAGACTTACAGATTTGCTATGGCAGCTATCCCAAAAAGACAAAATCCTGGAAAAAAACCAGAACAGGTGGTAGGTAACCTTAGTACGAACGTGGGGTGCAGTGGCGCGGGCATTAGCATGCTGCGCTACAATCCAGGAAACCTGGGATCGCTTCCCAGTGAAGCGTTGTATCTGAACTGGTCCTGGGCATCCTGGTGTAGAGGAGAGCCGCCTTCCCCTGACATCCCTTACATATTTCTTGGTTCTTTCGGTAAAGTCACGTAGAAGGGAAATAATAAAATAATAAATATATGAAACAATAACATTCTCACGACGTTTCGACTGCAACACAAGCAATCATCATCAGGTGTGAAAACCACAGCAAGAAAATTTGAAAAAAGTGGCTTTTTTATAACGTTAGCACCACGGAGAGCGATTTGACAGTTATTCAGATGGACGAGTCCATCTATTTTTTCAAATTTTTCTTGCTGTGGTTTTCACACCTGATGATGATTGCTTGTGTTGCAGTCGAAACGTCGTGATAATTTAATTGTTTTATATTTGAATTATTTTATTGTTTCCCTTCTACGTGACTTTACCGAAAGAACCAAGAATATGAATCCCTGCAGTTACGAAAGCTTTAGATCAAAATCCCTTACATCGGTAAACACCAGCATTGGCCGGGCATGGTTTTTTTCCAGCCACATCACCCTCTTTCAAAGGTTCTCTCTAACAGCACTTACCCCAACTGCCCGTGTAGGCAGACGTGGGTGACCCTGTGTCTTTGTGTATGAGCGTGCACCTCTGGGGAGGGAGTGCTGCTGCTGCCGACCCAGCCACGCGCTCGCAGACGTTCAACTTGTTCAAAGCGGCGTTGCACATCCCTCAATGGGATCTGCAGCAGCTCCCAGAAGCCGGCCAGGTCCTCATCAGTGGGGCGCAGCTCCGTTGATGGGTCCTGGTGCACAACGCACATTAATGTTGCACCGGCTCCCAGTGCATATCCGGATAGTGTAAAAATATCTGCCCATTAAACTGTTAACATTTTTTTTTATTTTACCAGGTAAGACCCACCAAGCTATACAGCTCTTTTTTGGATGCGACCTGGCCACAAATGATAGCTCAATGAAGTGGCTTATCGTGTGGAAATGTATAGCAGCCAAATACTCACAATGCATGATTTCAAATGTGCAGGGTAAAACCGGAGAACCCGGATAAAAACCCACACGACGGGGAGAACATGCAAACTCCACGCGTACCAGGTGAGGTAATTAACATCCCACCACTGTTGGCGCCCTATTAATACGCATGGCCTACGTAAACAAATGTCCGGTCTACTTGTACAAAACCCTCACACTCAAAGCGGACCTCGTGTAAGGGGATAATTTTCACTCTGCAGACAGCTCTGATGAGGACGTCCCGCATGTAAAAAAACACAAGAGTGGGGAGCGAGCCTTCTCGTACGCCGGGCCTAAGGCTTGAAACTCGCTTCCCAGCCAACTGCGTGCCAAGAAAAAAATCAAATATCTTGCGGAAACTTCTAAACTCTTACCTTTTAACCTGGATTTTAATGCGTAAACTCAGAATTAATAATATAATGCGCTGCTGGTCAACACTGTAAGCAGCAAAATATGTTACTTTTATATTTCGTAACGTGTATGCTGGAGGTGGTGTGAATGCGCATGCTGGAGGTGATGTGAATGTGAATGCTGGAGGTGGTGTGAATGTGCATGATGGAGGTGGTGTGAATGTGCATGATGGAGGTGATGTGAATGTGCATGATGGAGATGGTGTGAATGCGCACCCTGGAGGTGGTGTGAATGTGCATGATGGAGGTGATGTGAATGTGAATGCTGGAGATGATGTGAATGTGCATGCTGGAGATGATGTGAATGTGCATGCTGGAGATGATGTGAATGTGAATGCTGGAGGTGGTGTGAATGTGCATGATGGAGGTGGTGTGAATGTGCATGATGGAGGTGATGTGAATGTGCATGACGGAGGTGATGTGAATGTGCATGCTGGAAGTGATGTGAATGTGCATGCTGGAGGTGATGTGAATGCGCATGCTGGAGGTGATGTGAATATGCACGCTGGAGGTGGTGTGAATGTGCATGATGGAGGTGGTGTGAATGTGCACGCTGGAGGTGGTGTGAATGTGCATGCTGGAGGTGGTGTGAATGGGCATGATGGAGGTGATGTGAATGTGCATGCTGGAGGTGGTGTGAATGTGCACGCTGGAGGTGGTGTGAATGTGCATGATGGAGGTGGTGTGAATGTGCACGCTGGAGGTGATGTGAATGTGCACGCTGGAGGTGGTGTGAATGGGCATGCTGGAGGTGATGTGAATGTGCATGATGGAGGTGGTGTGAATGTGCACACTGGAGGTGATGTGAATGTGCACGCTGGAGGTGGTGTGAATGCGCACCCTGGAAGTGGTGTGAATGTGCTCGTTGGAGGTGATGTGAATGCGCACGCTGGAGGTGGTGTGAATGCACACCCTGGAAGTGGTGTGAATGTGCTCGTTGGAGGTGATGTGAATGCGCACGCTGGAGGTGGTGTGAGTGTGTATGCTGGAGGCAGAGCTGATGTTCAAATCGGGTTGATGGTGGTGGTGGTGGTATAATTGGGGCTGGACGTGCGTGTGGCTCTGCTCACCAGGTTGTCCTGACAAAGCCTCTGGAACTGCTGCCACTTCTGGGAGAGCAACAGTCGAGTGGAGCCCACGGCGCTGCGGATCACGCCCAGCGCTGCACAAGACAACCACAACCGCTATCAACGCCGCCTTCGCGGCATCAACTGAAGCCACTACCTGGCTAACTAATGCGGACGTAGACCCATGAGTTGCTATTCACCCAGCCGTATACAACAGACAGAGAGGATGAAACAAAAACGATTCCATCTGTTCGCAAAATGTATTCACTTAACTATTTGTTCATTAATTTACCAATTGATTGACTCATTTGACTACGTATGGTGCGAAATTAATTTAACATAGATACATATGTACATCACTCGGCTGCTCATTCACCCACACTTCCCCGTGCCGCCGTCTATGTATGGATGTATGTTGAACTTCTTTCGCACCGTACATAGCCAACCGCTCTAATCAGAGGTGCGGGAGAAGGACAACTAAACACAAAAAGCAGTTCTAAAGAAATTCGTTTTCAATCGAGATTTAAAAAGTGCAGAAGCACATCTGTGTGCACGGGACCACAATATCATGAGGAGCCGCAGGGTCACGGGGTCACCTTCCTCCGGCACGTCCGTGTCCTCCGCCAGGTCCTCTGCGTGGCGGCACAGCGCGTCGAGCCGCTGGCCCTCGGACCGCAGTCGCACCAGATACCAGTGGGCGTCCCTGGCCGCGGAGGTACCGGCCGTCGACGCGCCAGGGGAGGGGACCCCAGCGATGGGGATTCCCCCGGCCGGGGCCGCGGAGAGAAGGGGGCTGCGACTACGCGAGGCCCAGGGCCCCGGGGACACCGCAGGGCTTGGGGACGGGGCCCGAGTTGTCCCCTGCGCGTGCTTGTGCGTCTGGGTCTGCACGCTGCGAGAGTGGCACTGCCGTCCCTCCTACGACACACGTGGCGGCGCGGGCAACGGGACGGGAAAAACACACGGGCGAGAACACGATGACACAAAGAATGACAGAGGCAGATCACCCAGACCTAACCTAACTTTAATATAGCTCCAACCCCAACCCTAGACCTAATCGAATTTCCATACAGCCCCAGCCCTAACTCTACACCGAGCCTAGCTTTAAAATAGCCCAAGCTCCAACACAAGACCAGAATTGGCTTCACCATAGCGCTAAGATTGGTTGGTATTTGAACGAGTTTGAACGAGTTCAAATCCCAAACAATCCTAACTTTAATTTTGCTCTAACACTAAAATTAACCCAACTTTAACCCTAGCCCTAACCCTAGCTCTAACACAGCCCTAGCCCTGGCAGTAATCCTAGCCCTAACCCTCACTCTAACACAACCATAACTCCCGCCCTAACCCGAGCCCTTGCACAGCCCTAACCCTTGCCCCAACCCTCGCGCGAACGCGAGCGACGCTCTCCCACCCGTGGGTGCTGGCGGTAGCGAGGGCTGGCCGCGTGGCGTGAGCGGTGGGAGCTGCGGTGCGGGCTGTTGCCGGTGCCGCCGGTCGTGTTTGCCGACGACGAGGACGAGGGCCGCTCGGGAAAGCCGGGCCCGCCGGGGCTACGAGAGCTGCCCAGGATGCGTCTGGAGATCTCCTCCACCTCCAGGTCGGCCTGCACGCTCGTCGCCACGCTGTTGGAGCGAGTGTTGCGCCCGCATCTGCACGTACACGCGCACGCACGCGCATACGCACAGCGCGTGCACGCTTACACCGGCAGTTCTCAACCAGTGGGTCGCGCCGCACCCGGGAGGGCACAGGCTGCGGGATGGACACTGTGCAGAAGACACCTCCGATTAGCAACATACATACGTACACACAAACGTAGGATGTGCATGTGGAACGGCAGGGCTGCTCGGCGGTGACAGAACGCACTCATGGACAACGTGAAACAACTGCCGTACTAACACTGCACTGGCTAAATGCGTGGGCAACAGTGACTCGTGTGCGACAAGAGACATTTGTGTCGTGAGTTTGGCTGGTGGGGGAGGGTAAGGACCAGTGGTCTTTTGGAGGCTGCCAAACCAAAAAGGTTGAGACTGGCCAGCGAGTGTCCATCATAATTTAATATTCTTACCATGTTTCCCATGCAGCGCAACTCGAGGAGCCAGAGCAAAGGGGTATTTGATTCAATTACTCACAAAGGAAGTGGTTGCAGATCAAACACAATGCTCGAAAACAAAATAAAAACAGAAAAAAACACGAAAAAAATGAGTGAACAAAATTGAAACGCTGAGCTGTCTCCGCTCTTTTTTGTTTTGTCCACTCCGTTTGAGTAACTCCTACGCTATCATGCCCCGGCACGGTGCACATGGGGGGTGGGTTAGGCCAGCACCATGCCTGACTGCCTTTGTCTTCTCAGTGCTGAAATGTTACACGCTGTACCAGGTGCTCGTTTAAAGACAAGTGGAGACAAAGACAAAGATCCCCCGTTAAAGCCTGAATAGACTGTTGGGGCAAGTGCTGTTCACGAACACCTATGAAGACTGGTACGGCACGAGGGGGTGGGTGGGTGGCCAACACCACGCCCGGCCGCCGTTATCCGCCCAGTGGTGATATTTAAACACCGCACCAGGTACTATTTTTTGCTGAGTTGACCTAGGTGAGGCCCATGACTGGTTCAGATAATCGTGACTGGTGTTGGCCATGAGCGTAAATCGAACTCAGGTCACCGGGCTCGTAGCATCAGAGGGATAACCACGACGCTACACCTCCCCACATGAATAAAAAGACAAAGATCCCCTGAAAAGTCTTAAAAGACTGTTAGGGCAAGTGCTGTTAGTGAGTAGCACCTATGAAGGCTGACACGGCACAGGAGGGGGTGGTTGGCCAGCACCACACCCGGCCGCCTTTGTTTCCCCAGTGGCGATGTTTACACACCGCACCAGGTACTCATTGCATACAACAAGGTACGCATTTTAAGGTCGAGTTGATTCAGATGAGGCAACACAGAATCCCCAAACCTAGTGCAGCTTCAGGCAATAGAGACGGGGATTGAACGAATTCCTCTCCACAATCATCACTCGCCGATCCTCACCTCCGGTCCTCCTCCACCTGCACACCAATGGACTGGTACCTCCCAACGGGAGACGGAACCGGGGTGCAGACTTCTTCCTCCACGCTGTCCGGCGTGTCCACCTGGTGGCGACGCAGAGACCGGCTCATCGTCAACGACAACCATCGATGGCAGTCAACAACATCCATCGACGCCAGCCATCAACAACCATCAATGACAACCATCAATGCCAGCCACCAACAACCGTCAACAACAACAACCATTAACGCCAGCCATCAACAACCATCAATGACAACCATCGATAACAATCTCCATCTCATCTGCATCTCTCTCTCTCTCTCTTCCAATCATCTCCATCTCTTGTCTACAGCTATTCCAGGCACTCTGTAAAGTGGATTACAAACGCCACAGTGAGCTGTGAATTATCACACAGCGAGTTGTAAAACCCAGGAACACAATGTTTATCAGAAGCGATTAATCTTACAATATGAAGAAACATTTCATGTTCGTGGGCGGCATTGCCGCTCACGACCGAATTGCATGGGGAACTGCACATCCTCATGCAGGCGCTGTGTGTGCACGTGCCAGCCCAAAAGTCCTCGTGTGGGGAGTCGCTTTTACTAGGGCTGAACGATTTGGGGAAAATATCTCATTGCGATTTTTCAGACAGATATTGCGATTGCGATTTGATTTGCGATTACATTTTATAAAGTCAAGCTGCAGTTAAATATTCACTGTGTAATAGATATAAAACATGTGATGGAGCATTACCACATGATACCATCAAAATATGAACTGCTCTATATACTCTAATGCAGGATGAGAACTTAAAACATTAATTGCTTCCAACATGTATTTATTAAAATGTTTTTAATTGAAATAGAACAATCAAACATAGAACAATTAAGTTCAATAAATAAAGTAATAATAATAAAACATAAAACAATTCCAATAAAAAAGTAATAGGACTTTTCAAATCGCAAAGTAATCGCAGCCTTTGCGATTTGCTAATCGCATTGTTTCAAATTGCGATTTCGATTTGAAATCGCTTAATCGTTCAGCCCTAGCTTCTACCCAACAACGCGCATAGCCCCTTTCCCCTCTGGTGAGGATGCTACAGACAAGACAAAAGCACGCAAAGCCGAACTCGGTTTCAACTAAACTATTTTTTTATTTACCGGGTAAAGCTCACTGAGCTATCAACTAGTTTGCAGAGGCGACCGTGCCACATGCGATAGCTCATCGAAGTGGGCGATAGTCGCAGCCAAATATTCGAAATGTTGAGGAGGGGGGGGGGGCAAAAGCGGAGGAATCCATAAAAAAATCTGCACGACCATCCCAGAGGGAGAGAACACGCGAACTCCAAATAGACAAATAGACAACAGGAGAGGGAGATAACTACTCCTCGGCACCGCAGAGTCAAAGCCAGAATTATGGATAAGCCAGAAAGGCTACCGAAAATAAATTCATTAAAAAATCCATTAAAAAATAAACCACACGAGTAAAAAGCAGACTAAGCTGCACACGATAGAATGCAGCAGAATGCTCTATGCAAATCATGAGTATGAAATTCTATATGCGCTTAGTAAGGCTAGGAGGTGTAAGACGCTATGAACCACTATTGACATGTAAATGTGCATGAGTAATTCTAAAGCCATGGTCTATTAAGCACTAATCTGTTGTGTGGGATTTGCACACTAACCTGCACACACACTCACCTGCATACTCTCACACACTCAATAAGACGCTTGCACACAAATGAAGTGACGTAATGGTGTCACTCGGGTGTTCGCGCCAGCTACTGTTACAGGAGTGCAACTGTGCGTCCTGGAATCTCTCTCTAGCACCAGAGTAAGTACGGCATGTCAGCCAGCCCGAGGGGGCATAGTCCTGGTGATAGCCTGAGAGAGGGCAAGTGAGGACGTGGTAGCCTGAGTGGGGCACGTGATGCTCAGTCGAGATCCTTCGGGAAAGGTCTCAAAGGGGGCGTGGCCGAAGGCGGAGCGAGGCCACGCCCAGGAGCATCAAGGGGCAGTCCCGAGAGTGTTCTTTGCTCATCGGTGGAATCAAGCCTGGGTCCCGCGTCTCGTCGTCTCCGGGTCTTCGTCTCGAGTTAACTCGCTACTGACATAGCCACATCACCTACTAGAGAACCTGAGTTACGTTCAGTGTTATCCGCTAGGGAAGTTGTTAAATAAAAGTGTTGCCTCCCAGTCCAGAGTGTGTGCCTCCGTGTTGAACACTACACAAACACACACACACCTGCATGCTCACAAAAGACAAAGATCCCCCTGAAAGCCTTAACAAACTGTTGGGGCAAGTGCTGTTAGCGAACACCTATGAAGGCTGGCACGACACATGAAGGGGTGGGTGCCAGCACCACGCCAAGCCGCCTTTGTCTCCCTCGTGGTGATGTTTACACACTGCACCAGGTACTCACTTGAGGCTGAGTCGACCTAGGGGAGCTCAGGACCGATTCAGATAATTGTCACTGGTGTTGGTTGTGAGCGGGAATCGAACTCAGGTCGCCGGGTTTGTACCGCGGCCACTCACACAGACACACACACACACAGACAAACACACACATACCTGCACGCTCGTACTCACACACGCACCTGCACACCCACGGAGAGACGCTCGCTCCTCTGCGACACCTCCGTCATGGCCGAATCCTCCGACGCGACGCTCCCCGCGTGTCCGCGGCTCCTCGCCCTGCCCTCTGTGCCGCTCGACGGGCCGCTCGAACTACCGCCGCCACCACCGCTCCCGACTCCAACTCCCGTTCCAGCACCACCAGCAACGCCAGCAGCGCCCGCAGCAGGAGCACCGATAGCTCCAACATTGGCGGCGCCAGCTGCATTCGTTGCAGAAACTCCACCACCACCACCACCAGCAGCGGCAGAGGCGGCCGCCACTCCGTCAGCAGCGCTAGCAGCCATGGCCCGGGCACTGTCGAGGCTGTCCAGAGAGTCGCTCAACTCCCACGAGCTCCCGTCAGCCGCCGGGCTCTTTGCCGACAGCTTCACGGTGCCGGCGACGGCGGCGGCGGCGGTGGCGGCGGCGGCGGCGGCGCCGCCCGACGGCCAGCGCTCCCTGTCGCGCGACTTCTCCGAGGCGCGGCGCTGGCTGTGCCTTCGCTCGGGTGGCCCGCCCGAGATGGGGCCTCCTCCTGACCCTCCGCTGCTTCCTCCTCCTCCGCCGCCACCGCCTCCGCTGCTGCCGCCCTGCTGCTGCCCACGCTCGGAGGGTGGTGGAGCCGCGGGGGTCGTAGGAGGTTGCGCAAGAGGGCCACCTCCTGCTGTTGCTGCTGCCGCGGACGACGTCGAGGCTGCCACGGCGGCCCCCGAGCCGCCGCCCTTGGCGCCGCCGCCCTTGGAAGTCCGGGGCGCGTCATCCTGCGTCGACTCGGTGCTGCTCTGCGTCGACACGGACGTGGACGCCTTGGCAGCAAATGAGCGGTGCGATGACTTCAGCGGGAGTGGAGGGAGAGACTTGCGGCACACGGTGGCGTACGTGGCCACTGGCGGGTAAGAAGAGGCGTGCGCGAAAGAGCGCAAATGCAAAAAAAAGACGCGACAACAACAATTTTCGATGTACAAACGATAATTTTAAAAAATTACTGTTTAGTACAATTGGTAAGGTTCACGTGATGAGTGTAAGCCTGCTGGTAAGGAGCAGTGTTACTGCGTGATTTTACCCAATTAAGAAATGTTTACAAATTTGGCAAACATGGGGACCGTGGCGCCAGCACAATAGGCGTCTTTGGAGATTTTATATCCACGGTTAATACACCCACAGAATGAATCAGAGCAGCCGCGAGGCCCAAACTGAAAACCTCCGCCACGTGTGGCAAACACGCTCCTGCTGCTTGGGTCAGGTCACGTGCTTCAAATGAGGCATTAGACATGGCCTCGTCTAAATCCGAGCAGTCGGCCCAGGCTGTCCACAGAATCAACTGAATATTTATTTAGACTGGAGGAATCCGATGAGCGATCAAGCTCTATTTGACAAATGCCCAGTAGGGCCACAGATGTCCAGTAGGTCACAGATGTCCACACCGACTCACTCGGAGCGGGCGACTTGGACGCGCTGCCCCCAATTTTTCCCGATGGGCCCGTTGCTGCCGCCGCCGCCGCTGCCGCGCCTTCCTCGCCGTCTTCGCAGCCGGCCTGGATGGCGAAGAGATAGCTGTGGCGCCGGGTGCGCATGCAGCGAGGCAGGTCCAGCGCCTCCATCGCCTGCGAGCCCCTGGGACCTAGGCCCTGACCGGCTCCAGGCACGGCCAGCTCTCGGCTCTAGGAGGCAAACAGAAATGAAATATATCAACGCAATCATGGGACCTCTTTTGCCAGTACTAAAATATAAGAATGGGGTTTTCCCCTTTTATCTGGCAACAAAACAGGTGTTAAGTTGTTAAAACACCAAACTGAAACCTTTTGTTGCCAGATAAAAGGGGAAAAACCTATTATCATATTTTGGTACTGGCAAAGGAGGTCCCATGATGTAGATGCTCACCCGAGCTCTCATTACCCTGATAGTGGCATTGTCTTTGGGCTGTTCGCCTTTTGGCGTCCTCTAGTCTCTGGTGTGGACCAATCAGTTTCAAAGACAATGCATATATTATCAGAGTATGTTTTTTGTTTGCATTTTGCCCACAAGTACTGTGCTTAATGCAGACATGATTCCTTGTACAAGGTTTTAGTTTGATGTTTTAACAACTTAACACCTAAATTTTGATTTAAAGCTTTCGTGACTGCAGGGATTCATATTCTTGGTTCTTTCGGTAAAGTCATGTAGAAGGGAAACAATAAAATAAAAATAAAAAAATAATAAAAATATAAAACAATAAAATTCTCACGACGTTTCGACTGCAACACAAGCAATCATGATTGCTAAGCCAGAATCATTGGAAGGATTTGATAAACCATTTCGGGTCTGAATTGATTTTTCACGCTTACGGTGGCTTTCAGACCGCATCCATTATTTTTGTCTTCCCCCTCCTCTTTTCCGAACATAGATGGACTCGTCCATCTGAATAAACTGCCAAATCGCTCTCCGTGGTGCTAACGTTAAAAAAAACGCCACTTTTTTCAAATTTTCTTGCTGTGGTTTTCACACCTGATGATGATTGCTTGTGTTGCAGTCGAAACGTCGTGAGAATCTTATTGTTTTACATTTTTACTATTTTATTGTTTCCCTTCTACGTGACTTTACCGAAAGAACCAATAATATGAATCCCTGCAGTCACGAAAGCTGTAAATCAAGAGGTATGGCTCATTATAAATCCGTGACTGGGTGAATGCTCAGGATTTCTCTGCGCTGCCCTCTGTTGACCACAACGCATCCTTGCAGCAGTTGACAGCACCAGTTGTACGCGCGGCGATGATCCGCCGATCCAGGCACTCTCTCCAGGCTCAAGCCTGCTTAGACCTCTGAGATATGACCAGATCAGATTAGGTCTGGGTGATCTGGTCCAGAAGCATATGTAGAAAAATTGCTTCCCAAGGTGAGGGGTGGAGGGGCCTGGCAGTGCTACCAAAAATTCCAATGCTTTTTTCTTTTAAAACAGGGCCCCCTCCATTGATCAATAAAATCATTGCATGTCTTTTCCCTGGTGGATATCAACAAGATACGAATTTTATGGATCACGAGGCGGGAGGGGGGCAATCGCCCCCATCGCCCCCACCTTCCATCCACCACTGATGGGCACCTCCGTTGGAGCTATGTCACTGCAGCTATGCACTTTTAAACGATCGAGATTGAAAACTAATTTCTTAAAAACTGCTTGTTGTGTTTAGTTTGCTGCCCTTCCCCCGCGCGCCTCCGATTAGCACGGTTGTCTACGTAAGGTACGAAAGAAGCTCCACATACATACACACACACACACTTGCACTGATCAGGTCACAGGTCAAAAGCACAGCTGGCGGCGGGGCGGTGGGCGGTGGGGTGACACAAAACGATAACGAAGTGGCTGCTTGTGCCCACCTGACCGTGCCGGCTCAGTTGGCTGTGCTGGCCCCAGGTGTTTCCCTTGCTGTGCGAGTGCCCGTCCTGCGCCGTGGAGATCCCCACCTGGTCCAGGCTGTCCAGACTCCGGTTCAAGCTCGCCTCCTTGAGCAGCCGGGGACAGCTGAGACACGCAGGCACACAAAGACAAAAATCAACCCGTGTAGCTTACGTACAGACCTCGGGGGGCGACGGCGGGGGGGGGAGGGGGGAGTAAGTGCTGTTAGCGAGCGCCTCAACGAAGGCCAGCTGGGCGCACGAGGAGGGTGCGGCTGTTTCCAACGCCATGCCCATCCATATTTGTCTTCCCCAGTTCTGATTTTTACACATCACACCTCATCGGCACTTGATGTAAGGTTCGCAGGACGCCGTTACACTACCACTCCACACACGCGCACGCACACACACACACAAACGCGCAATTACACACCAATGCAGCTGGAATGAGGTTAAGTTATCTTCCTGGCCCGGTGGCTTAGCTATCGAGTGTGCAAGCCGTGCAGACTGCATTGTGGTCCTGCGGCCAGAGGGGCACAGGTGCTGGGCTACAAAGACGGGGGAGAAAATTGGATAGGGAGCCAGCATTTCATTTAGTGCACCAGGGCCATGCCCTTCGTCCTTGTTCGAGCTTCAAGCCACCTTGAGAACCATCTCGCCCGTGTCGTCCTCCGCGCCTTCCCTCCCCTCTCTCCGCTCCCTCTACTGGCTTCCCATGGCCCGCAGGGTCAGCTGTAAGATGACCTGCCTCTGCCACGGTACCTCGACTTCGGGTTGTTTCACTGCGACTTTCTTCACTCCTCTCACCCTGCACTCCAGCTCGGGCTAGAACTCTTCGCAGCAGCGTGGCTCACAACCTCCTCCACTCTGCACAAAGGACCGGGACCATCATCACTGCCGCTCGCCATGTCTCCGTGGCAGCCCTCGCTGTGTGGAACGCGGCCATCATCGTCCCACTGCGCATTCCCAGCAGCAGCGTTCAACCTACGCTGACTTTGAATAGACACTTGAAGAGCCCCCTCTGTGTGTATATTTAACTTCTTTTGCACTGTATGTAGCCAACCATGCTAATCGGGAGGTGCGGGGGAAGGACAAAATAAACACAATAGGCAATTCTAAATAACGGAATTTTCAATATAGATAGAAAAGTGCATAGCTCCAGTGGCTTCCTAATATCGGAAGGAAGAGCGTTCCAGACGGCCGCGGAAGCACATCTGACAGCGCACGATGCAGTGACCGTCTTTGTTCGATGGCTAGCCAAGGATGACCGGAGTTTGGATGATTGCCTATGCTCCTCTATCATCTGGCTTTCAGTCATTTATGTCCGTGAAATATTGTGCGCCCTCTCGATTGCATTATCATTACATATTAAAAACGGACTTCCTGTCTGTTCATTACTTATTCTTTATCTTCTGATGGTGGCTTACCCCATTGATGGAGGCCGCCTCAACGAGGAGCGGCGGTGGTGCGGTGGCACCTCCGATGCACCACCACCACCACTGCCACCACCGCTACTCCGGCTGCCCACTCTGTGCAGCTGCTGGTGGTTGTGGTGCTGGTGGTGCGGCGGTGGCGCGGCGCTAGAGAATGAGGCACCCCCCCGCTGCTGCCGCTGCTGTTGCTGCTGCTGCTGCTGGTGGTGATGATGTTGATGGTGGTGATGGTGGGGAGGGTCGCCCTCCATCGCCATCATGTAGCTGCCACTGCGCATCCGGCGGCACGGGATGGGGGCGACGGTTTCCGGGTGGGAGGGAGCGCAGCACCGCGGCGGGGCGTCATCGTGCGGGACCTGCATGGGGACACAGCGGAGGGACGAGCAGGTGGGGCGAGCAGAGAGACACGCACGTGGACGCGTGCTCACACACACACGTGAACACACAAACAAGCAGATAAGGCACGTGGACAAGCAGGTTGACACGCAGGTTGAAGCAGATAAGGCACGTGGACAAGCAGGCTGACACGCAGGTTGAGGTGTGGACAAGCAGACTAAGACACAGATAAAGGTCCGGAAAGACATGTGGAGAAGCAGACTGACATACAGATAGATGTGCGGATAGACACGTGGACAGGCAGATTGACACAGATAGACGTGCGGGCAGATGTGTGGACAAGCAGACTGACACACAGATGGACGTTTGAATAGACACGTAGACAAGCAGACTAACAAACAATGCATGCACAAACACAGATAAAAAAAGAGACAAGATCTCCCATATATAGCCATAACAGACTGTTGGGGCAAGTGCTGTTAGCGAGCATGAAGGCTGGCACGGCACACTAGGGGGTGGGTGGCCAGCACCAAGCCCAGCCGCCTTTGTCTCCTTAGTGGCGATATTTACACACCGTGCCAGGTACTCATTTGAGGCTGATTCGACCTAGGGGAGGCCCAAGACCGATTCATATAATAGTCACTGGTGTTGGCCGTGACCGGGAATCGACCCTGGGACGCCGGGTTCGTAGCGCAGCGCGCTAACCACTGCACTGCACACACTAACACGTCAACCAACACACAGACAGGCAGACAGACGAACATGCAGAGAGACACGCATATGTGCACATGGACAAGCGGGCATGAAGGACAAGTGGATAGACAAACATGAAATCTGTACAGAAATACAGTCAGAAAAGGAAGTTGGTCATTCAATCGGCCATTCAGGACAGACACTCTATCCTCAAGGTGATGAAGTACGTACACTCCCTTCTGGGTTCGCTGGGCATGGGATGATAAAAGAGGGCTCACTGGGAATGAGGTAATGAAAGAGGTATCTCTGGACGTCTCAAGAGACGCTCGTTTGGGGGTGTAAAGTGCGAGGCTCTGTGAACAGCAGCAGCAGGAATCTGAAATTGATACCTTGATCGGCAGATTGTAATGATTTTCCAAAACCAGCTCAATCCGGCTGCCTTGCGCTAATTTTACCGTGCACGAGATGTATTACAAACACACAAGCACGTACACATTGATATCCTATATACAGGTACTAGCTTTACTACCCGGCTTCGCCCGGGACTTGGATTCTTGTCTTGGATTCATTTCATATTCCCTCATATGTCACTGAAAAACCCTGAAAAAAATTTATGCTTGCAAGAAAGAAAAAAGCCAAAACAATAAATGTAACTAATTCAGTCATCACAAATTATATATTCATAGTGTAATTATTTAAACACTTGGCCATACACAACATTTTTGTTTTATGTTTCTTCATCGGTGAGAATGTATAATTTAGTTGGATCCTTTGCTCTTGACATTCCAACATACAGCTGTCCATGTGAGAAGCGTTTGTCTGTCAAATCCAAGCCCGTAACTTTAAGTGACTGTCTCTGCGATTTATAAAGGGTGATTGCAAATGCAAGCCGAACAGGAAAATGTAATCGTTTGAATGAAAATGGCAAATAAGTTGGATTCAATGGAATCCTTGGAATGAAGACGTGCTCGCCTTCAAATGGACCAGTTAGAATCGATGCCTCGATGACATGAGCATTTAATGCATTCACTGTCAGTCTTGATCCATTACACAGTTTTGGTGGGTCAAAATTTCTTAAGAGCATGATGGGAGATCTAACTTTCAGCACTAATTTGTGTGGCGGAATTCCGTTTGGATTCAAAGAAATCAAAAATTCTACCGGATAGCTTGTCGCTTCGTCTTCATTCATACATTTGTCAATGGAGAAGAATGTTCGTGAAAGTGCTTGAATCATTTCTTGAATGGATTTGTTGATTTCCTCAACTTTGACGTTTCGTGGTGTCAGAATTGCACGTTCCTTAAGCCATTTGCTATTCAGAAGATTTGCTCCGATGTTTGGTTACACGCAATTGATGAGACTCTTCAGAGTAAGATACATTTTGCAGAATTCTTTGGAGAGCTTGATTTTTCCAGTTTCAATTTTTGCTTCCTTGCCGTTGCCAATGTTGAGCAAATACTCATAAAAATTATTGGAGTCATAGCTATCGGATTGTTGAACTCTCATGTTGGTCGTGAGCTTCATTGTTGAGATGTCTCTCTAAAGCTGTGATGATTTCAGGCAGGCTTTGATCTCATCAACCATCGTGCCTCTTGGAATCACTTGTAACGTTTGGCGAAAGTTACCAACAAGGACAACAATCAAACTGCCCTTAAGATTTTTGTTGCCGCGAATGTCTTGCAGTGTTCTGTTGACTGCCTCAAATCCGTGCTTATGCATCATCGAGATTTAATTCCAGAATAACGCTTTAGCTTCCAGCAGTACTTTGGCCTTTTCACTTCCTTTCTTGATGTTGCAAATGGGCGCTTCATTATGGACCAAGTCAATCGAGATTTGAAGCGTTGAATGCGTTGTTCGTCCACCAGTCATCAACGTTGCAGCGATGCCAGAAGATGCAATAGCAAGTGCAATCTTCAATCTCCTCTGATGAGGGCCAGCAAAACATTGATCAAAAAGTATTTCCGGTTCCTCCAGGCGCATCGATGAAAATTACTTCGCCTTCGTTGGTGTAATGTCGTCGTAGAACCTCTTGATAAATCGTCTGTTGCTCTGCATTCAACAGTGGCTCGTTCTGCGTGACGTAATCCAGCATTCTGTCAGTCCTATGACAACTCTCGAAGCATTTCTCGAGTCATGTTCACTTCTTGCTGTTGTGAAGGACTTGTCATGCCGTTCTCCGACAAAGACTTTCCAATCATCTCCAAAACTTAATCTTCAATCATGATAAGTGCCTCATTATAGATGTCATCAGTAAATTCCAAAGTAATTTGAGGATTATCCCGTCGAAGTCTATTGTGGCTCTCCCAAAGTTATTTAGGATTTGATGGTTCACAAAACAACAGGATGACTGCGAAGAGAGTTCTAATTTTTGATGGTGATTTCGATTCCTTCGCTTCCTTCAATGTCTCGTGCCATTGATTGTCGTTCTCTAGTAGTCCCAATGGCAGGCAAGCTTCATGATACGTTTCGTGTTCAACTCCATTGACTGTTCGGAGATCTTTTGATTTAAAGCTTTCGTGACTGCAGGGATTCATATTCTTGGTTCTTTCGGAAAAGTCACGTAGAAGGGAAACAATAAAATAATAAAAATATAAAACAATAAAATTCTCACGACGTTTCGACTGCAACACAAGCAATCATCATCAGCTGTGGTTTTCACACTGATGATGATTGCTTGTGTTGCAGTCGAAACGTCGTGAAAGTTGTATTGTTTTATATTTTTATTATTTTATTGTTTCCCTTACGTGACTTTACCGAAAGAACCAAGAATATGTCCGGAGATCCTTGAAGCAAGTTGGGCCTTTGACTTTGTGCAACAACATTCTCAAGTAGTAGCAATCGAAGTTTCTCATGTGGACTGTGTAAACACGGCCAAGAGCATCGCCAGATCGAATGCCGACATGTCCTTCAACAATTGCACCTTGTTTGCGTCGACTGCAGACTTTCTTTGACTTGTCCCATGTGTAATACTTCGGAACGTCGCAATAGAGCAGTGTTGTTGCAAAATCGTCCGTTTTGCATAGCTCCAAGAATCCTGTCAATATTGTGTTTGGTGGATTGGGCAGAAGATTTTGCAAATTGCCTTGGTTAAAATAG
This sequence comes from Petromyzon marinus, assembly GCF_048934315.1. Taxonomy (NCBI): domain Eukaryota; kingdom Metazoa; phylum Chordata; class Hyperoartia; order Petromyzontiformes; family Petromyzontidae; genus Petromyzon; species Petromyzon marinus. The sequence continues at coordinate 7,809,032 of NC_133709.1, read as the reverse complement.
ATGCGCTGACCATTTCCGAGGTGAACATGAAGATGCACGACTGTTGGGTATCGTTCATGGATCGAAAATCCGAAAATTCGCTGTGCCGCTTCATGACTGGAGATGCACCGGCCTGCCTGGTACTCCGAGATCTCATCAATTTCGGCATTGTTACGTGTTGCAGTAAAGACTCCTTGATTGGATCCCTTGTGGACATGCTTGAGGATGTATTTAATCGATTTCATTGAGTTGCAGCACTCAATGTTGATGTGGGCATCGAACATCTTCAGAAGCAAAGGACTGTATGGAACGATCCAGAGTAAAAAGGTGTCAGTTTTGTTGCCAGAAAAAAGGGGAAAAACTCCTATTATTACATTTTGGTACTGGCAAAGGAGGTCTAATCATGTAGATGCTCACCCCGAGCCCTCATTACTTTGATAGTGCATTGTCTTTGAGCTGTACGACTTTTGGCGTCCTCTAGTCGAGCACCAATTGGGTCGAGGTTCAAAAGAAAGCCGTCCCTTTGTGTGGACCAATCAGTTTCAAGGACAATGCATATATTATCATAGTGTGTTTTTTGTTTGCATTTTGACTGCAGGTATTGTGGTTAATGCAGACATGAATTCTCGTAAAAAGGTTTCAGTTTTGTTGCCCAAAAAAAAGGGGAAGAAACCCTATTATTACATTTTGATACTGGCAATGGAGGTCTAATGATGATGATGGTTGTCGTTTGTCCACCATCTTCAGGTTTACGGCGATGATACAATGAGTAGCCGTCTGTTAATGTTTGCGTTTCCTTGATGAATTCACGTCGAAATATCTTGCTGCACATCTTATCCTTCGTGCATGGAGACTGCCAATTGTCGTAAAGCTCCTTATCGGTATCGGGAATTTCAGTAGAGATGATGTCGTCGATTTGATTTGTTTTGAGTCCATTCGTCAACCAAATCAAAATGTGTGCATGTGGAAGACCTCTCTTTTGCCACTCGACGGAATAAAGCCAATATTTAACCGAGCCAAAAACTTCGCCTTTGATGAGAACATTCATGAATTTGATGAGCTTCTGCTGGAAAATTCTTGCCACCAAATCATGTCGGTCTGTTTTTGATTGGCCGTTAATCAAATTATCTTCCATCTCATTGCAATGAGGATTGAACGTGTACGTGATGAATGATGACGGCTTGCCTCCATGACAAACGTAGGTGATGGCGTCTTGTGCATATTCATGCATGTTTTGTGGCCTTCCGGTATATGTTGATGGCAGAATCACTAACTTGCCGTGATTTTCTGCATTGCCATTGTTCACAATCGCATCTTTCAAGTGAATGTAATCATCGACACGAAGCTTCTTTTGGTTCAATCGGATGATGAGCAATCTTTCAGTCTCAATCTTGGCATACATGTCAACCAAATATTGATGCAGTAACTGTCGGTAATTTAGCAATCGGTTCTCATTCGACCGCATCATCAATCGATAGGCGTAATACGACATTGCCGACACCATTTTGTTGGCTTTATTTTACATTCCTGGCTGAACTTGATTGATGTTGATGGCATATCCGTCCTTGCCACATGGAAACATCAGCGGATATTGCAAAGCGTCATACAAAATGTGCATCTCGGAAATACTCTTAAGGTCCTTGTTATGCATAGTCAAAACAATATCGCGCTTTTCAAAATAATTTCCAGCAATGATGATGGCGACTTCATTGACTACGGTGCTTAAAGACACGTGCATGGCCTTGTGCTGGTTTCTTGTTTGCCTTAATGACAATCTTTAGGTCTTCACTTGGATTATCGTGAAGTGCCATTTTTAATTGCAGCATCTTTTGCAAGGAAGCGATCAAACTTTTGTTGGTGGCAGGAATCACAGCACAACGACGTTGCGCTTCTGTTTCTTCGTCGCCAAGAAAGTAAATTCGTAGGAACTTTGACTCTTCGTTGGGCAACGATAGGAGAGAGAGCCAGCCTTGTGGTGCACTTCATCTTGAATTTAAAAAGTTGGCATGAATCCAGTAGGCATTGGCACAGATGTTCCAAACGAAGTAATTTGAAAACTGCAATTGTATTTGCAGATCAGGCTTAGATATTCTTTCGACTCTGGATGATCACCATTCATAAGGCTCTTCAATGGCTCTGGCAATTCCGGAAGCTCTGGAAACCAAATCTTTCGACCGGAACAGGACAATCCTGGTGTCTCGCCTTCAAGCTTCAGCGCATCGCAAAAAGTGCACTTCACAGTCATGCTACCAATGACAATCAGAGGAAAGTTTGAATAATCCAATTCAGGATCATAATTGAATGCTTCGTCCTTCAAATATAGCCAGTTTCTTGCCCGTGAGGTGCCTTGTCGAATTCTCTCTTGCTGGAGTCGATCTCTGCGAGCCTCAACAGTTTCAGCCAAAATTCGTTTCTGGTGAGCAATTAAACCACTTTGAATTCGTTGCTGTTGCTGCTCCTCGCTTTCAATAGCTCTCGAGTTTGAAGCTCGTTGCTTCATTTTGTAGCAGTTCGCAATCGTTGTTCAGCAAGTCACGCCTCTGTTTCCTCAGCAGTTTCGTTGCTTCGTCGAAAAGCTTGTTGAGTTTTGTGTGCTTCATGTGCTTGTGATCTTTTCTCTTCCGATTGTTCGGCTCGTGACAGCTTTTGATGTTTTGTGTTCATTTGAGTTTGATAAAAAAAAATGGGTCTCTTCTTTTTGGGCATTGCTGTCAAAAATATTCGTCGAGTATAAGCAACGAAATGTACGGAATGTATGGAATCTGTAGGGAATGTCACAAAAACGTTATCAAGCAAACATTCAATTTTTACTCTATGTTGATTCGGCTCAGCAATATTGATTTACCTTAGTGTTTCTTTCATCTAAAATCTCTAAAAGTTTCCTTCAATTTACACAAACTTACATTGTAAATCTTTCACTAATGAAACACGCGATGAGGAAACACAACGTTAGGACACTTTTACAATTATAAGAATCTCTGACTGAACAATATTCTTAGGAATGAACGTCGCCAGATTCTTTTTCTAAATCGGATGTTTTTCACTCAAGGAAATTCAACCTGAACCCACTTATACGTAAGGTCGATTTTGGCAACTCGGGAAGGGAATGACGTAGCGAGCTGAAAATAGTCGCGTTCACTTAGAAATTCCAGACAGCATAAGCTGTGCAAATTTCATGACGCCAGAGCTCAGCGTTCGAGAGTTTTTGCTGCTTCACACAAAGAAACAGATGTGCTTTCTGCTTTATAATTAAGATTACATGTATATATGAAAATATGGATGCAAAAGCTATTTATTCATGCACATGGACAACGATGTTGGTAGATTTATTTTTATCTCATAAATATACTACGTAAATAATACAAAGTATAACATGTTCAGTGCAAATGTACACAATGGTAGCAATAGGTGCTTGTTTGTACACTACAATACACATATTGTGCACGCTAAAATATACGTAAAAATGCAGATAACGCACACGCACAATGATATTTATTTATACGCCTGAAAACACAACTCACCTACAGGTCACAATACACCATAGATCCCCGGACAGCCTTTAACAGACTGTTGGGACAAGTGCTCTGAAAGAGCACCTATGAAGGCCAGCACAGCACACAAGGGGCTGGGTGTCCAACACCACGTCAGGCCGCCTTTGTCTCCTCAGTGGCGATGTTTACAGGTCGCACCAGGTACTTAACTGAGACTGAGTCGACCTATGGGAGGCCCTGGACTGATTCAAATATTTGTAACTGTTATTGGTCGTGAGCATAAATCGAACTCTGGTGACCTGGTTCATAGCGCAATATACTAACCACTGCGCCATTATACACACACACATATCTCACCACAAATGCAAAGGCAACGAGGCCTAAAGAGGAAGGTGCGGGGTCTAAAGAGGAAGGTGCGGGGCCTAAAGAGGAAGGAGCAGTTGTCACGAGAGAGGGGCATGGTCTAAACAGGAAGGAGGTGAGGCCTGAAGGAGGAAGGGGCAGGGCCAAAAAAACCCCATGATTCTGAAAATATTACTAAAAAACCTGAATTCAAATGTAGAGGAGAGCTTCAAAGTGCACGAGACAACAACAATTAAATCCTATGTGTAGGGGACTGTAAGGAGAACGTGTTAGAGTGTACACGCTCAAAGGCGGAGCCAGGATTTTCAGGTAGGGGGGGCAACCCCTCCAGCAATGAAAAGCGATAAGAGTTGTTAGTAAGTAAGGACTTCTTCTTTGGTTCTTTCGGTAAAGTCACGTAGAATGAGAATAAAATAATAAATTGATAAAATAAAATAACACAATAATATTCTCACGACGTTTCGGCCACAACACAAGCGGCCATCATCAGGTGAAGGGGGCGAGACTGTCTGGTAGGACACTCCAGCGCTGTCCTACCAGACAGTCTCGCCCCCTTCACCTGATGAAGGCCGCTTGTGTTGTGGCCGAAACGTCGTGAGAATATTATTGTGTTATTTTATTTTATCAATTTATTATTTTATTCTCATTCTACGTGACTTTACCGAAAGAACCAAAGAAGATGAATCATTGCAGTCACGAAAGCTTTAAATCGAAAAGTAAGGACTTGTCCCTTGCTTTTTATTCGACGCATGTGCGGTGATGGCGCAGCCATCGATCGAGGGTCGAATTCGAACCGCGTTGTGTGATCGGCATCGCGCTCGCTGAAGGTATGCCTTCAGGGAAGTCGTGTACCGTATACGCAACTGTGCACAATTCTGTGAGTTGCTTATAACTGCTTTGCCGTTACCTATTGCCAATTATGGACTCAGACTATTATAGAGTCCCTGACACGTAATTATATGCTACACATTTGCAGTGAAGATCGCAAAATGCCGATTTATTACTAATAATCCCTAATGATCTGATCGAAATTAGGGATTTCGATCGGATTATTGGGGGGCATGTGCCACCCCACCCCCCTCCCCCACACGTTGGCCTGCAGTTTAGGCGCTTGCTCAGGGACCAACAAGCTACAAGGTGGACGACATCGAGGCTGACTGATCACGGAGATGTAAATACAAATTATCTAGAAATAAAGACGTCACCTTTTTAAGAATGGACGTCTCAAAGTAGCTTCTTTACAAATGCAGTCACAGGCTAGCTTATATGAGTATATTTTAGTCCATCGGTCGAATGGGTTTATATGCCAATAATACCCAGCAAAATAAACGTATTCAAACAAACTCTGGGCTGACTTTGACTACTCTAAAGTCTCATTAGCAGAATTGGGCCTATTAAACAAATGCTGATGGATGTCCAGATGTTTTTGGCAGGTGCCATCAATACTGATGACCTTGGTGTCTTACTATTTTGAGCCCACGCACAGTGGTACATGCAGATATTATTACACTTTTACACTGACAAATCCAAGCTGAGCCAACCGCGATGCTCTATCATAAAGCCTTGGTGGGCATATGTGCGCCACATGGATGGTACCTGGAGGTACTGGTGTCGCGGCGGGTACTCAGACCTCCCTTCCGAGTTGTAGTAAGCCCAGGGGTCGCTGGGCGCAAGGGCCGGTGGGTAACTACGCCCGCGCACTGCCCTCGCATGCGGCACAGGCCCCACCACGGCTGCCCCCCCGATGGCCATCTTGCCACCAGGTCCAAAGCTCCCATCGCTGTCCAGGTTGTCATCCGAGCTCCACCCTCCTGCGATCACCCTCCCTCCTCCGCCCCGCGCCTCGGGCCTCCAGTCCCGGCTGCGGCTGCGTCTGCGGGTGCGCTCGCTCGCGGCCGATGGGGCTTGTGCCGCTGCCGCCGCCGCATGCTGCTGCTGCTGCTCCCCACGGCTGCAACTCGGCTGCCGCCCAAGTGAATGCTCGCGTCTCCTTTGCTGCTGTTGCTGCTGCTCAATGCCGTGCTCTGCCCAGCCGCTGCCTGTCTGCTCCCAGCCAGGATGCGGTTCCCAGCATCCACCGCTGCCCCCACTGCTGCCGCCGCCACCACCGCTGCTGGACAGGAGATGCTCGGCCGCTGATCGCGACTGCTCGCGATGAATCGACTGCTCGCGGCTGCGGCACGGCTCCCCGGCCCGGGCCGACTCGCGGTGCCGGGATGGGTCGCGGCTCCTGGTGGGCGGCTGCTCCCAGGAAGAAGGGAGCGCTGGCTGCTGCTGCTGCAGCTGCTGCTGCGGCGGCAACGACTGCTGCTGCAGCTGCTGCTGAGAGTGGAGCTCTTCGCGGCTGCGGGAGGAGTCACGGTGGCGCGAGGTCTCGCGGCTGCGGGGTTGCCCCCCGCCTTGGCCGCGCGAGGAGGCATCGCGCGATTTCGATGCATCCTGGCGGCGAGAGCGGCGCGAACCTCGGCCGGACGACGAGCCCGACGAGCCGGACGTGGGCGCGGCGCCGTCGGCTGCCCCCGCCGCTGCCGCCGCGTGCGACTTGGCGAAGAAGAGGCGCTGCATGGAGTGCACGAGCTGCCGCAGGCCACTGGGACTCTCGCTGCGGTCCTCGGGGGTTGGCGGGGCCGTATCGGTGGGGCAAAGGGTCAGGGGCGGGCGCCCACTGATGCTGCCACCGCCGCCCGGTCCCCGTGAGCCGTACTGCCAGTCGTACATCGGCACGCGCTAAGGGCGGCAGACGGAGGACAGTGCAGCGTCTTAACTCATCGACGATCGCATTACGCATGTGTATATTGAACTTTTTTCGCACCGTACGTAGTCAACCTCGCTAATTGGAGGTACGTGGACCACAAACTAAACACAAAAAGCAGTTCTAAAGAAATGAGTTTTCAATCTCGGTGACGAGCTGCACTGACTAAAATCCAAAGGGCCGCGGCCCACACATGCATCTATATTAAATAAACCAATACTGAGGTAGGAGATGTATTCATAAGGACAGTATAAGACAGTGACAGATGCATTCACAATAGATGTAAGAGATGTTTGTGTAATAGACACGTGGTATAGGAGATTTATTTGAAAGAGATATGAGAAAAGGGATGTATTCAGAACAGATATGTGTCAGGGGATGTAATCAGAAGAGAGGTAGAATAGCTATGGGCCGCATTTTTCCCGCGGACTCTAAATATCTCTATTGGACTGGCACAACTGAGCCACGTAAGAGCCGTGCTGAGGCAGCCTGGCTCGCCAGGGTGTTAATCAACTACAGACTCCAAGCTGTGCCACTGAATGAGTCGAGACGGATGCAGGTGATGCAGTGACTCAATGTACATTAGCCCTGCCACTGGCCCTGCTTGGCTCGGAGCCAGATTAAAATGTCTAGTGAAGCCAGTGTAGCATGGTTTGGTTCCAGTTTGGTTCCCGTTCTGGCACGGTTCAGATGTACCAGTGGAAAAGGAGTATAATAATAATTAACATTTGTAAGGAGCCTTCTACTGTCTCAATTTGAACAGCTCTGACTTAATTTACGCAACTTCATTATGATGATGATAATGATGGCGATAATTCCCCCGGTGTTTAGGGAAGCGATAATAACGACACCAACGGGCTGTGCTACTGACGAAGCTGGTGATGACGATTGAACAATGAACAGCAAACGATCGGCGTCATGGATATGACGTGAGCGACCATTAGGGCGACAAGTGTAGGGGAGGGTCTTTCACCTCGCTCGGTCTTCCGTAGTACTGACGCGCCAGTGCCTCGTCCACGGGACGCATCATTGTGCCGCGCGGCTCCTGTCCCATGGGAAAAGAGTCCATGGGCATCAGCACGTGGCGCTGTCGCACCGCGCCATATCCCTCCCCTAGGTCCGGCCCTTCCGCCGGATGCGGGCGCACGTGCATGTGGGCGGGGTTCAGCGGCAGGTGGGCCGAGCCCAGAGCCGAGTGACTTGCGCTGAGCGTCATGTGACCACCCGGGTTCATGCCCTGGTGGGCGGAGCCCAGCGAGTGGGTGGGGCCCAGGGTCATGTGACCTTGGTGGTGGACGGCACCCATTCCCGAGTGGGCCGAGTGAAGACTCCCGTGGCCAAGGCCCATCCCCTGGTTGGCCGAACCCAAGGTCATGTGACCTGCGTAGAGGCCCGGGTGGGAGTGATTCATTCCTGAGTGAGTGGAGCCCAGGGTCATGTGACCTGGGTGGGAGGGGTTGAAGCCTGCATGGGCGTGGTTGAACACCGAGTGGGCGGAGTTAAAGCCCGAGTGGGTGGGGTTTAGTCCCGGGTGGGCTGAGTTGAGGCTGGGCTGGGATCCGTTGCTTGAGATGCCTTTCATTTTATTTGGTTGTCGAGTTCGTGCCCATCCACGTCATGTGGTTCACCTGCCCAACAACAAGACCACACCCGGAGATGGTTAAGCATGCAACACGCGCGTTCACCTGGCCACACGTATGTTATACATTCATGCAACAAATGACAAACGCCACACAGAATGAGCAACAATGAAAACCGCTTTTGTTTCTCGCGTGGACCAGTGGTCAGCGGGAGGGATCTCAGAGGTAGCTCTGTGGTATCCTCTTCAGTGGGCCATTCTTTGATAAGAAAAGCTGCACCTGCTCTGCATCAAGAGTGATCGTGATACATTTATGGGGGCGGGAAATAAAGAGTTCCCAGAAACCCAGGTTCAATTGCTCGCCATGGACATCAATGGCCTTTTTTCCCCCCGTACCTGTCTTGGAGCACCCCTAGGTTGATTTAACCTAAAAATAATACTCAGGGTACAGGTGGCTCGGTATTACCACCCTCTTGTGTTCCACGCCAGCCTTACCGCGCACTTGCTAACGGCACTCGCGCCAACGGTTTGACACAGGCGAGGATCGAGAGCTTTTTAGTTTCGTTTATAATACGTATTGCACTGTATTCATATATTCCCACGTGTAACAATATCTTTTTGGGTTTCCGTCAATTTAGAACACCTACACAGGCAGGCCATATCCATCACTTACATGTAGATGACACGCACACACACACATTCTTCTGCCGCTAGGTAGGGGCGGTGGAATTGCTGTCATAGCTCCACTTTACCTCTCGTGAATCAAAATCTTTTGAGCATTAATCCAACGGTCTCTTCTCTACACCTGACACTACCACTGCCCTTTCCACATTAAAACACTTCATCATCTGACGTCCACCAAAGCCCAACCCAAAACTTCATCAATGAGCTGAGAGGGCCTTACCTCTAAACTGGGGCCTCTCCTCCTCCCCACCACTTACCAGTATAGTTTAGGCTGTTTAGTTAAACCCAGGTGCGGACTCAAGAGACCCAGATTTTAAGGTACAATGCTCAGAATTAATTTATCGTGCATCTTGCTTTCATGCCCGCCCATCGGTCTAGAATTTCCTCAAAGGCGGTGGATCGCGCAACTTTATTCTGCTCTATTGATGATAGCCAGATGCGTTAATCGGGCTTGGTTCATGGTAGACTGCAGGTTCATTTTTAATGAAATACATTTTTTAAACATACATTTACCCAACATTTTTGCACTGGTTTATCTGTTGATTCGGGGTCCCCTTGTGGCCGACTGGGCCCCTATGTGTCGCATAATGCTGCCACATCATACCCCACCAATAGTTGCGTCTCTGACGAGACCCATAGATCCCAGGAGTGGACGGAAACTCGGTGAGAAGGAATTAGATGATGACTTGTCAACACACGTATGGTTAAGTCACCAGCGATGATAATTAAATTAATAACGATAATATTATATCCCACACATATCCAGTGGCGGATTAAGATAGTGCGGGGCCTGTAGAATATGTTATAAAGGTGCCCTAAATAAAAAAATAACACATTTTTTACTTGCAGAGTAAAGTAATTGTATTTTTGCATTTGCTATACAGCCAGATAATACAACAAATCGCTAACCTTAAACACCTAGTTGTTCATAAAAGTTGAAGGCAGTATAGTACTATAGTAATAGAGCAAGTGTAGAATTACTGAACCGGAATTGATAGCTTGAACGCATTTAGCGCAGGACCTTTGAAAATTGCGGGGCCCGTAGCATATGCTACTTTTACTACTTGGATAATCCGGCACTATACATATCCTAAGCCTGTTTAGCTAACTGCAATGATGGCCTTAAATCTTGTGTAATGTGTTCTCTAACTTACGATGACAAAACGAATAACATGAAGGGGAAAAAAACGCGAAAATACAGTTGAGGATTTAAAAAAAAAATGATAACTACACAACCACTTTTAATAACCCCACTCTTTATCTCCACCACAGTCATCTTAATTTTATCATTGCTGTAAAGTGCCTTGGAATAAGCAACTATTTACATCGATATAAGAAGATAAGAACAGCCACGTCAGAATAGAAAAACGAAATAGTGCATATGTACATGGATATATATTTACAGACCTCATTGTTCATTAAAAATGACATAGTCTGTACCCTACGTTGGCTTGGCCAAATTACTCACGGTGATATTAAGTTAGAGAACACATTACACAATATTTAAGGCCATCATTGCAGTGTTAGCTAAACAGGCTTAGGATATGTGCGGTATATCATATTACCGTTATTAATTTGATTATCATCGCTGTGACTTCGCCGTTCGTGTGTTGACAAGTCATCATCTAAGTCCTTCTCACTCAGTTTCTGTCCACTCCTGGGATTATGGGTCTCGTCAAGGACGCAACGATGAGGTATGCCGCGCTATGCGACGCATAGGGGCCCAGTCGGCCACAAGGGGACCCCAAATAAACGGATAAACAAGTAAAGAATGTTAAGGAATCAATAATAAAGGTTTTTTGGGTTAGATCGCGTTATTTATAAATGTGTCGTAACCCTCCACCACCCGACACGGCCAAACTGTAAAAAAAATGTGTCACGTTTACAGAGAAATAGTTCACTACTTTAGCCCAGCGATGTGTTATGTTGATTCACTCCTCAACACACCGGTGGGCTAAAGTAGTGAACTATTTGGTCGCGAAAGTCTATGTGTTAAACAAATGTTAAGGAAATGTATTTTATGTATTCATAAAAAAATTATCTGCGGTCTCCCATGTACCAAACCCGCTGAACGCATCTCGTTATTGTATCAATCGAGCAGCATCGAGTTGCACGATCCACCCCCTTTGAGGAAATCCTAAACCGATGGGGCCGGCATGAAAGCAGTACGCATGATAACTTAAGTGTCAGTTTTGTACCTTGAAATATTTGTTTTATTCATACTGTCACTGTCAGACTGTCGTCCTCTAAACCAAATACACGGTGCAACTAACATAACAAAAACATATAGTCATAGCCTACACGTGATTGTTTACGGGGGCTAAAAACATCCGGATTGATTTCAGTAAAAGTGAGTTGGGAGAACGGAGGGGGGCCCAGAGTCGGATCTTTCATTGCCACCCCCCGTTGAAATTGGTCGCTGCGCCCCTGGCGCCTCGTCCAGGCGACGTTGCCTCGCGTCCTTCATGGCCGCGCTCTCATCCCAGTCGGGGGAGCCAGTCCAATAGAGGAGGGGTGGGGGGGGGGGTACCTTAAAGGATACATTTACTCTCGAGTGCGTCAGCTGCCAAACAAGCACTATACGCCGGACGAGCTTACGCAACTCAATTATATCACAGTTGCGTGAAATAAATAAGGTAAGAGACAAATGACAATTTAATTACTCTTTGGTTCTTTCGGTAAAATCACGTAGGGAGAAATAAAATAAAACAAATCACGACGTTTCGATCGGAACACAAGCGAACTCCATCAGGTGGGACAACCACAGCAATACGATGTTATTGCTGTAGTTGTCCCACCTGGTGAAGTTCGCTGTTGTTGCAATCGAAATGTTGTGATTTGTTTTATTTCATTTCTACCTACAGTGAGGGAAAAAAGTATTTGATCCCATGCTGATTTTGTACGTTTGCCCACTGACAAAGAAATGATTAGTCAATAATTTTAATGGTAGGTTTATTTGAACAGTGAAAGACAGAATAACAACCAAAAAATCCAGAAAAATGCATGTCAAAAATGTTATAAATTGATTTGCATTTTAATGAGGGAAATAAGTATTTGACCCCCTCTCAATAAGAAAGATTTCTGGCTCCCAGGTGTCTTTTATACAAGTAACGAGCTGAGATTAAGAGCACACTCTTAAAGGGAGTGCTCTTAATCTCAGCTTGTTACCTGTATAAAAGACACCTGTCCACAGAAGCAATCAATCAATCAGATTCCAAACTCTCCACCATGGCCAAGACCAAAGAGCTCTCCAATGATGTCAGGGACAAGATTGTAGACCTACACAAGGCTGGGATGGGCTACAAGACCATTGCCAAGCAGCTTGGTGAGAAGGTGACAACAGTTGTTGCGATTATTCGCAAATGGAAGAAACACAAAAGAACTGTCAATCTCCCTCGGCCTGGGGCTCCATGCAAGATCTCACCTCGTGGAGTTGCAATGATCATGAGAACGGTGAGGAATCAGCCCAGAACTACACGGGAGGATCTTGTCAATGATCTCAAGGCAGCTGGGACCATAGTCACCAAGAAAACAATTGGTAACACACTACGCCGTGAAGGACTGAAATCCTGCAGCGCCTGCAAGGTCCCCCTGGTCAAGAAAGCACATATAAATGCCCGTCTGAAGTTTGCCAATGAACATCTGAATGATTCAGAGGACAACTGGGTGAAAGTGTTGTGGTCAGATGAGACCAAAATGGAGCTCTTTGGCATCAACTCACCTCGCGGTGTTTGGAGGAGGAGGAATGCTGCATTTGACCCCAAGAACACCATCCCCACCGTCAAACATGGAGGTGGAAACATGCTTTGGGGGTGTGTTTCTGCTAAGGGGACAGGGCAACTTCACCGCATCAAAGGGACGATGGACGGAGCCATGTACCGTCAAATCTTGGGTGAAAACATCCTTCCCTCAGCCAGGGCATTGAAAATGGGTCGTGGATGGGTATTCCAGTATAACAATGACCCAAAATACACGGACAAGGCAACAAAGGAGTGGCTCAAGAAGAAGCACATTAAGGTCCTGAAGTGACCTAGCCAGTCTCCAGACCTTAATCCCATAGAAAATCTGTGGAGGGAGCTGAAGGTTCGAGTTGCCTAACGTCAGCCTCGAAACCTTAATGACCTGGAGAAGATCTACAAAGAGGAGTGGGACAAAATCCCTCCTGAGATGTGTGCAAACCTGGTGGTCAACTACAAGAAACGTCTGACCTCTGTGATTGCCAACAAGGGTTTTGCCACCAAGTACTAAGTCATGTTTTGCAGAGGGGTCAAATACTTGTTTCCCTCATTAAAATGCAAATCAATTTATAACATTTTTGACATGCGTTTTTCTGGATTTTGTTGTTATTCTGTCTCACTTTTCAAATAAACCTACCATTAAAATTATAGACTGATCATTTCTTTGTCAGTGGGCAAACGTACAAAATCAGCCGGGGATCAAATACTTTTTTCCCTCACTGTACGTGACTTTACCGAAAGAACCAAAGAGTATGGATTCCTGCAGTCACGAAAGCTTCAAATCGACAATTTAATTGCTTACATTGTATGTATGTTGAACTTCTTTCGCACCGTACGTAGCCAACCTTGCTAATCGGAGGTGCTATCAGAATGATTGTCTTGTATTGCGATAACAATGCGAGTTTGAACTGATACTTGTTGCAGCCCTATTGTTTTTTTTCCCGTCTATGAATCCAAGACTCCTTGAGCTACTTAGGACCTTAATCCTTTACTAAGGTTGCTTGTGCCTCGCGCCACCACGTCCTCAGCCTCATCATCTTTAACACTGTAGTCCGTCGCTCTCACCTCTATCTCACCCCTGCACTTCGAGTATGTTTATATGTACTGCATGTTGAACTTCTTTCACACCGTACGTAGCCAACTGCGCTAATTGGAGCTGCGGAGGAAGGACAACAAACCAAACACAAAAAGCAGTTCTAAATAAATACTTTTCAATCTAGATTTAGAAGTGCATAGCTCCATTGGCTTCCTAATATCGGAAGGAAGAGCGTTCCAGACGGCCACAGAAGCGCATCTGAAAGCCCGCGATGCAGTGACCGTCTTTGTTCGATGGCCAGCCAGTGACCAACACCATCTCACAAACTTCTCCTCTTTCACTCTGCAGGCCACCATCTCCCAGGACCCAGCATCTCCTTCCTCTCCACCAGACGTCCATCTCATCTGATCCTGAGTTATCGTTCACCTCCACGTAGAACACATCTGCCACTTCCCCCACCCCAGCTGCTTCTGCGACCCTCGCCGCCTCCCCGACTTCACTGCTGCGACTCTCTCCATCACGGCCTCCCCAAATCTCTCACCGTCCAACTCCATATTTTGACTCTTGTATATTTTTTCCCCATGTTAGATTTTTCACCAGGATAAAAACTCCTTTGAGGTGGCACATCTCGTTTGCAAGGGTGTCCAGGGAATGATTCAATTATACAAATGTCACTGCCAGACGTCTCCCCCATGCCCATGAATATTACCAAATTACCTAAATACTCAAATCCCTGCACTGGCTCCTAAACCAATCTCAGATCAATTTCAAAATCGCCATCACCGTCTTCAACAACGTACATAGACTGAGACCTTTCCTGGTGCCTACCTCTCCCCTCTCATCTCACTCCACTCCTCTCCACGCACTTTCCAAACTCTCCCCTCTCATCTCACTCTACTCCCCTCCACGCACTCTCCTACCTCTCCCCTCTCATCTCACTCCACTCCCCTCCACGCACTCTCCTGCCTCTCCCCTCTCATCTCACTCCACTCCCCTCCACGCACTCTCCTACCTCTCATCTCACTCCACTCCCCTCCACACACTCTCCTACCTCTCATCTCACTCCACTCCCCTTCCACACACTCCCCTACCTCTCATCTCACTCCACTCCCCTCTACTCACTCCCCTACCTCTCATCTCACTCCACTCCCCTCCACACACTCTCCTGCCTCTCCCCTCTCATCTCACTCCACTCCCCTCCACGCACTCTCCTACCTCTCCCCTCTCATCTCACTCTACTCCCCTCCACGCACTCTCATACCTCTCATCTCACTCCACTCCCCTCCACGCACTCTCCTACCTCTCCCCTCTCATCTCACTCTACCCCCCTCCACACACTCTCCTACCTCTCCCCTCTCATCTCACTCCACTCCCCTCCACGCACTCTCCTGCCTCTCTCCTCTCGTCTCACTCTACTCCCCTCCACACACTCTCCTACCTCTCCCCTCTCATCTCACTCCACTCTCCTCCACTCACTCTCCTGCCTCTCCCCTCTCATCTCACTCTACTCCCCTCCACACACTCTCCTACCTCTCATCTCACTCTACTCCCCTCCACACACTCTCCTACCTCTCCCCTCTCATCTCACTCCACTCCCCTCCACTCACTCCCCTACCTCTCCCCTCTCATCTCACTCCACTCCCCTCCACACACTCTCCTACCTCTCATCTTACTCCACTCCCCTCCACACACTCTCGTCTTTCTGTCGAAGTCTCCAGTAAACCTTTGCTGAGTGGGAGGCCGCTCATTCTCCTCAACTGTCCCCCATCCATCCATCCGTGCTGACGACTCCATGCCCCTTGCTCATGTGCAGGCTCAGGCCCTGCTCCCTTTCCCTCTACGTATTATCGTCATTAATATATACACATTTATCTTTGTTCCCCGAGATGCACCTTCCACTGTTGTTTTTTTATACAGTCGTGAAATGCGGTTGCATTTAAGAGGCAACACAAAGCCAACATTGTACTGCAATTGTACAGGCGGATGACAAACACACAGCGCATACAAAGAGTTCAACACATCAATAACACTCTGGTCTAAAGAGGAAAACTATATAATTCTAGATGTTTCGGGCCATGAACCTTTTTCATAGCACATCAGTGATATAGGTGACTTATACAATACTGCATACAGATGAATTAAACACAAATATGACCTTCATCGCAGATCATACACACGACCTACAGGCAAACCATACATGCACACACACACACCAATTACTACTGGATAACCTACAGGCGAGATTTCACACACACACACATCAACGACAAGCAGATCGTGCGCACACATCACCTGCAATCGGATAACCTATAGGCGCATAACGTACAACCACACAGTCTACGGACAAAATAACATACAGGCAGACAGTGTACAGGAACCTCTCACACATTACCTTTCACGTAACCTACACATAACCTACACGTAACCTACAGTTGCATGACCCACCGGATAACCTACACACAGACAAACCGCAGTAGACACCCCACAGTCGGATAACCCTACAGTCGGATAACCCTACAGTCAGGCTGATGAGGCGCAGGTATCGCTCTCCACGTACAGGCATCGCTCTCCACGTACAGGCATCGCTCTCCACGTACAGGCATCGCTCTCCACGTACAGTCATCGCTCTCCACGTACAGGCATCGCCCTTCACGTACAGGCATCGCTCTTCACGTACAGGCATCGCTCTCCACGTACAGGCATCGCTCTCCACGTACAGGCATCGCTCTCCACGTACAGGCGGCGCTCTCCACGTACAGGCATCGCTCTCCACGTACAGTCATCGCTCTCCACGTACAGGCATCGCCCTTCACGTACAGGCATCGCTCTCCACGTACAGGCATCGCTCTCCACGTACAGGCATCGCTCTCCACGTACAGGCATCGCTCTCCACGTACAGGCATCGCTCTCCACGTACAGGCATCGCTCTCCACGTACAGGCATCGCTCTCCACGTACAGGCATCCCTCTCCACGTACAGGCATCGCTCTCCACGTACAGGCATCGCTCTCCACGTACAGGCATCGCTCTCCACGTACAGGCATCGCTCTCCACGTACAGGCATCGCTCTCCACGTACAGGCATCGCTCTCCACGTACAGGCATCGCTCTTCACGTACAGGCATCGCTCTCCACGTACAGGCATCGCTCTCCACGTACAGGCATCGCTCTTCACGTACAGGCATCGCTCTCCACGTACAGGCATCGCTCTCCACGTACAGGCATCGCTCTCCACGTACAGTCATCGCTCTTCACGTACAGGCATCGCTCTCCACGTACAGGCATCGCTCTCCACGTACAGGCATCGCTCTCCACGTACAGGCATCGCTCTTCACGTACAGGCATCGCTCTCCACGTACAGGCATCGCTCTCCACGTACAGGCATCGCTCTTCACGTACAGGCATCGCTCTCCACGTACAGGCATCGCTCTCCACGTACAGGCATCGCTCTTCACGTACAGGCATCGCTCTCCACGTACAGGCATCCCTCTTCACGTACAGGCATCGCTCTCCACGTACAGGCATCCCTCTTCACGTACAGGCATCGCTCTCCACGTACAGGCATCGCTCTCCACGTACAGGCATCCCTCTCCACGTACAGGCATCCCTCTTCACGTACAGGCATCGCTCTCCACGTACAGGCATCCCTCTTCACGTACAGGCATCGCTCTCCACGTACAGGCATCGCTCTCCACGTACAGGCATCGCTCTCCACGTACAGGCATCGCTCTCCACGTACAGGCATCGCTCTCCACGTACAGGCATCGCTCTCCACGTACAGGCGAGAGCGAGCGCTGTTGTCCGCGGAGCCACACCGCACCGTCGGCATGAGCTCACGGCAGCCCGTCGCCTGGCAACCGCAGCACATCGTTAGCCAGATTTCCGGCCGTCGCCATGGAAACCCACCTTGGGCCATTAGCGGAGCTGTCCCCCCCCACCACCAATCCCTACACTCCCCCTCCCCCCGTTACCAGGTCCCCCCCACCAATCCCTACACTCCCCCCTCCTCCTCCCCCCCGTTACCAGGCTCCCCCCCCCACCAATCCCTACACTCCCCCCTCCTCCTCCCCCCCGTTACCAGGCCCCCCCCCCACCAATCCCTACACTCCCCCCCCGTTACCAGACCCCCCCCCACACAAATCCCTACACCCCCTCCCCCCCGTGACCAGGTCCCCCCCCCCCACCAATCCCTACACCCCCCTCCCCCCCCGTTACAAGGTCCCCCCCCACCAATCCCTACACCCCCCCCCAACCCCGTTACCAGGCCCCCCCCCCACCAATCCTTACACTCCCCCCCCAGTTACAAGGCCCCCCCCCCCACCAATCCCTACCCCCCTCCCCTCCTTCCCCCCGTTACCAGGTCCCCCCCCCCACCAATCCCTACACTCCCCCCCCCGTTACAAGGTCCCCCCCCCCACCAATCCCTACACCCCCCTCCCCCCCCGTTACAAGGCCCCCCCCCCACCAATCCCTACCCCCCCCAACCCCGTTACAAGGTCCCCCCCCCACCAATCCCTACCCCTCCCCCCCCGTTACAAGGTCCCTCCCCCCCCACCAATCCCTACACCCCTCTCCTCCCCCCCGTTACAAGGTCCCCCCCCCCCCACCAATCCCTACCCCCCCTCCCCCCCCCCGTTACCAGGTCCCCCCCCCCCACTACCCCATGCCCTCTCCTCCCCCTTCCTTCACCCTCGACCTGCCAATCCCTCGGCCCAGCCCACGCCGCTCGGAGTCGAACCCAGACCCCTCCGTTACCCCGGGCAGCCCCGGGGGTCTCCACAAGGATCGAGCGACTTTGAAAACCCAAAGAGGGGAGTGGGGGGGATGCAAATGAGGTGTACGGAGCACAATGGCGCTTTCCCCCTACGTTACAGACGGTCAATCAATCGACGTCCTTTATTTAACC
This sequence comes from Petromyzon marinus, assembly GCF_048934315.1. NCBI lineage: Eukaryota > Metazoa > Chordata > Hyperoartia > Petromyzontiformes > Petromyzontidae > Petromyzon > Petromyzon marinus. Next base: position 7,790,507 of record NC_133709.1, on the reverse strand, counting down.
ACGTGAAAGCCCATTGAGATTCATTATCTCTTGCAATGGACACCCGGGTTGATTGTTGTTATCGAGAAACAGCCAGCAGTGCCGTGTTAATTTCTTTTTTGTCCTGGGAAATTTGAGATACCGGTGACGTTGGATTTCCACATTTTTCGCGTCCACGACGGGTTCCGTTAGTTACACAGCAGGCTCGCAGGAGATGCCTTGGCCGCCTATGACGATGGTGATGAAGAAGACGACGATGACGACGAATTATTACATGCGGGATTATGTGCAAGGACTGAGGGCGCGCGATGGTTTTGATCGTGTGAAGAAAAGAAATGGAATCGCACGGTCTTCAACGTTAACTTCGTACCGGATGTGAGGCTTTGGTAACGATTCACTGTGGGAATTTTCCTGGTGACTGGCAGGAATATAACCCTCTTACCCTGTGTCCAAACTGGCGCTCAATGGTGGCTATGACCGTGAGAAACTGCTCATTATTTTCAGTCAATCCGCTGCTGGATGAAGGTCCTTCTTTTCCCTTGCCGCGTCGGTCATGAGGATTGTTTGACCGCACTTCACCACGGCTGGTCAGTGGGGGTTTGGTGAAGGGAGTGAGGGGAGCAGAGAGACGGGGGAGGCTTTAACAGGACCGGTTTCAGATATCGCTCGCTCACTGCTGATGTTTGGCCCTGGCCAGGAATCGAACTCTGTTCACCACAGGATTCATCGTGCGGTGCGCAAAGCACTGCACCACCGCCCCACCCCACTTCACTTCATTACTTGCCAACGTTCATTCATCTATTCTTCAATTTAAGCGACTGCCTACGGAGGCAGCATGTCTTTATTACAAAAACATAAATAATACTTTATGGTTGAGCAAACTGTAAAAATTCAAATGGGTTATACGAAGACCGATGACACAGGCCACCCACTGTACCCTATACAAAAGTAGATATTGATAGTGGCGATGACAGAGATGCTATTTGCAAAACAAATTGTGTTATTTCTTAACAACACAATTAGCGGAGAAGCACAGCATCTTACATTAAAAACGGTTGTAATGCTCTGCAATAATTAATGATAAGCCATTACCCGTAGCGTCAAAACAGATCTCAACAAGAGGGTTTCAACGCCTCCTCCTGCAACCTCCATTTCAACATCTATTCATACCCCTGGGCAACGACAACACAAATATATCCTTAAACACAAAACACATGTAACCACAATGTCTAATGGTTCGCACCTCCGATTTAGCAGAGTTGACTATGTATTATGCAAAAGAAGTTCAACGTACGTACATACATCGTGGCACTTATGTGGATTTTTTTTTCATGGCCCTGATTTTGACAGTTTAGCCGAGATAAATATATTTGTTGGATACTATATTTTTTTTACGCAGATGGATGGCATACAACTCAGACCTAAGGCTGGGCCACTCAACACCATCCGCACCACGGAGGGCATTACGGGTCGATGAAGGCAGGGAGCACGTGTGTGGGAGCACAGAAGTACGGTCCAACCAACTGTATTCAGTTGCACCGCCCCTCTGCCGCCCATCACTCGCAGCACCCATCAGCAGCCTCACGACACATGCTGCGCATGGCGGTGGATAATCATGCGAGCACTATGCAGGCTCAATGTCACTTAGCTGGAGAATGCTAAAAGAGTGAAGTTGCCAACGTCACAACCCTGCCATTGTGAGGCCAAGTAACAATCGAAGCCAAACGCGTGTCGTCAAGACCCTCCACCACCGGCCGACACAGTCAAACTACAGTGCGTGCGGTATTGTTTCGGGTTTGTCGAAAGAAACATTGTCGCAACCAAAATGATCAGGAATCAGAAGCGACCCTTTCCGAGAATGGCCCATTCGCCGTGGCAGGCCATCGGCTGTCACTGCATTTTGGGCACACGATGCTTTTGCTCTTGTGAGAGAAGACACACACCACAGCCCTCGGCCAGGAATGCAGTGGGGATGGCTGATGTCTGCGAACGAGAAGCTATAATCGTTTCGCTCCTGATTGCCAATTACACTGTTATATAAAACTGTAAGAGAAACGAAAACAAAAAAAAGAATACAATGTTATGCCTTCCGTTTAATCAGATGCCACCGTGATAAGTTATATTAATATACGTACATATTCGAACGCACGGCAAGTTGCCGGCAGTCTTTGTATTAAATTGAATTTTTTTACATCTTTGCTAATAAATGAATGCGCAGTGAGTCACCGTCGCAGCAGCTGCATTTTTAAATGTGTTGCTGAAGACAGAACGAACAAACCGGGCCTTTCATTGCAGGGGCAGATTAAGAACTGTCTGGCAGCATCGCCAATTCTTTTCCAAGGAGACCTGGGAGCAGGCTACATTCCTAACCAATTCTTGTGGATAGATCGCACGAGAAAAATTTGTCAACGTCGTGTGTCGTAGACCCTCCTCCATATGGGGAGCGGTGGTGCAGCGATTAGCGCGCTGCGCAAAAAGAGCTAAGCCACACGAGTTCGAGTCACCCACCGCTCATTGGTCACCAACGCCGGTGACGATTATCTGAACCGGTCATGGGCCTCCCCTAGGTCGACTCAGCCTCAAATGGGTACCTGGTGTGATGTGTAAACATCGCCACTGGGGGAGACAAAGGCGGCCGGGCGTGGTGTTGGCCACCCACCCCCTCGCGTGTCGTGCCGGCCTTCATATGTGCTCGCTAACGGCATTTGCTGAAACATTCTGTTAAGGCTAAATGGGGGATCTTTGTCTTTGCCTATCCAACACAGCTAAATATAATATAATATACACACAGTAGTATATATATAGACCCCTGCTACTTCCTGCTCGCGTGTTGATGACATTACACCACATATTTAAGGTCCAAGACTTGGGGGAGATTTTTGCACAATTCTGGCAATCGCCTGATCATGCAGGTTGCAACTACATGCAGTGAAACGTCCGAAACCAAATTGTTCAGTGTGCGCAATATTGCTTTCCAACACGACGGCGCTTTGAAGCAACTGTGAATCGGTCGCTCGTTTGTTCACGCGGCGGCTGTATTTATTTTGGCTGCGTCGGGTGGAGGAGAGTGTAACGACGAAACGTTGGCGACATAACCCAGAAATGAATAACGGCATCGGACGCGAAGTCCCACGGCGAACGAAGCGAAGTTTAAAACGTTTACATAGCCGGCTGCGAGTCGATTATATCCTTCATTTTTATTTATTTTCGTGACATTTTCAGTCGACGATAACCACGACTGCCGACCGCGCAAAGGCTTAAAGCGTGGCGCGCGATGCTGAGACGAAATTGACGAGTCAGAATAAACACTCGTACCAAGATAAGTGAGTTAACTGTTTTCTAGACCGCAGTGGACTCGGCCAGACTTAAATTGGCAATTGGCTTTCCACGGTATGTATAGCAAAAACATATATTTTTTATTCATTATGATGATTGGCTGACCTATTGGGTGGGACGGAACCAATTGCGTACACTTCCAAATACGATTTAATAACTTCGAGTGTGTTGCCAAACGTTTCACTGCTTCGGTCGACTATACTAAGGCAATCACGCTAAAAAAACTTCCACAGAGTAAGATTCGGCTAAAATGCCACAGGTTGTGGTCAACTATAGACCAAGGCTATGACTTAAAAAATTATAATGGCGTGCTGACTAAATAAAAAAAAACTGCCAATAACCAATACTTTGAGATATAATTCAGTGGAGGTCAGATGACCTTGGGAGACCGATGTTACAAGGGCATAAGTCTCCTGATGGAATGGCTCAGCACAAGTCACTGGTAAATACACCCGGATGTAAAGATGTCAAATTTTAGGGAGCTCTCTTTCTCTGGTGCCTTGGATCTGGTTCAATATCTCAAAACGCAAATTTATCCCTGCTCAGACGAGCATCTCTCTTGGTGACCGTGAGACAATGATGGTGGTAATTCCACATTCCCATTGTGGGAAAAAAAACAATCAACCAATAGATGGACTATAAATGACAACAGGGATGCTGTCATGATATAATTGGACACTGGATTTGCAATCCACACGTTGCCGGTTCGATCTGCTGGCACGGTAATGCTGCAAGTGTCTTCAACCCCTCTGTCTCTGTTCACGCAGCCGTATAAAAGGGGCCCACCACAGTCAGTCGATCGGCAGGTCACGCGTGGAGGGGTAAAATGTGGGCACTCCCACCTCTTGGGTTGATGTCTGGCCATCATGGAAGAGTAGGCAAAATACTCTCGAGAGCGGCTGTCTAGAGCTACTTTTGTTGGAGGCCCTTCCACTAGCAGCGGCGCGAACAAGCAATTGCAGGGCTGAATTACTGTGTCGTCTTTAGCATTAAGCCACTGTGTTTAATTTCGGATTTTCTTTATGTTACGCAAAACGCTGGATGGATCGTTGAGTCGCAGGTATCGCGGCAGGTGGCGATGACTAGGTGCGGGTGGGGAGGCCTTCATCCAGCAGCGGATAGACCACGACTGCTGACGTTGATGAAGGTGGGCGCGTTGCGTGGGCCTCAACTCGACCAGCTTGACGAAGGCGCCCTGGCGCGACAAGCCCTCCGTGTCGGATGGGTCCATTGTGGTTACGCGCAGAGTGGCCCTTCCGTTGACATTTTTAACCGTGGACTGTGATGTCGGTTACGGAGATGCGCTGGCTCAATTCTTTCTTATTCATCATCCTCAGCCCAACTAATAGACAAATAATTGTGGCCGTGCACGAGAAACGGGGATTTGTATTTATTTGGCGTTTAAATGCAGCAACGTCCATTAAAAACCTCCAGAGGTAGGGAAGGATTAACGAAAATCGATCACTCGCAATAGCGTACGGATGAGTCTTTAGATTTTAAGGTCGACAATGTGGGCAAGAGAAGGACGGCCACTCCAGACTGTAAGGGCAGCACGTGAGTGAATGGCATCATCAGTCACAACGGTGGTAGGCCATAATGTACCTGTCACAGTCCAGAAGCCTGAACGTAAATTTAAATAAATAATTCAACAGCCCTTTGTCAATCCACTGCTGGTAAGAAGGAGGCCTCCCCACACTCTCTGGTCGTTGGAGGTTGTTTCACCATACTTCACCACGCTGGTCAGTGTGGACTGGTAAGCGAGAGAGGGGCTCATTTATGACTCGCCACTGATGCGCGCCGTGGCCGGGAGTCCAACTCGGGTCGCCTGGGTTCGTGAGCACAGTGCAGTGCTAACCACCGTGCCACAATGGAAAGGTACAAGAAGTAACAGTTCCTCGTTGCATAGCTGTGGTTCTCTATCATTAATCTCAATGGGTTCTCACCTGATTAAATGAAGGACATTAATCAAATTATAAACATTTTATTTGCTATACGTTTTTTTTCCGCGGTCAATTAAACACTTAAACGTAATTGATATTTCAATATTCATCACCATCGTCATTAGTTTTGGTCAATCCACTGCTGGATGAAGGACTCCCAAAGCTATTGCTATCTCTCACGAGGTGAGAGGTTATAACGAGAACTCATTTCATCGCTCCATCTCCTCGGTGGGATCTCCGTTCCTTGGTAGCCACTGTCTCGTTATTCTTGACCACCAGCCTCCATCCCTTATTATCACACAGTTTGAATGAATGCTGTCCTTCCCCCACATCTCCGATTAGGGCAGTTGGCTGCGTACGGTGCGAAAGAAGTTCAATAAACATACATAGATCTCTAATCCATGTGCTCCTCATTCGGGAATTTCAATACCATCACCATTAATACAGCATATATATCTACACGGTAATGCACTGTATTATAAACATTGCATTCATCCCACTTGGTAAGAACTTATTCAGATAACTTATTACTTATCAGTATAATTGAGTAAGGCCCACTGAGCTATACAGAGCTCTTTTGCAGAGGCGACCTGGCCACAAATGATAGCTCAACGAAGTGGCTTATCACGTGGAAATTTATAACAGCCAAATACTCTGAACGCACGTTTCTAAATGTGAAGGGAAAAAAACCAGAGGACCTGGAGAAAAATCCGTGGGACTACGCGGACAGAGACACCGCAAACTGAAAATATACAGGGTCAGGGCCGGGATCGAACCTACGACCTATTAGATACCAGGCGAGACAGATAACATCTCGCCACCGTGGAGCTCCTCGTATTAAACTCACTCAATGATTTCCTGCTGAAATAAGCATTGAGGCAGTGCTCCATCTCCCGTTTACAGCCCTGAGCCAGTACTGTATTGGAAATTCCACATTCCTATGGCGGAGGCGAGTCTGAATCGACGTAATAGCTTTGAGCGGCACACAGTGTCCGTGGGAGACACCCGGCCTCATTACCGCACATCCACCATCAGCGCGCGTTCAGCATCAACATCGCGGGGGACGTGCGGACACACCGACCACTGCACGGCCTCCTCACACGTGCTCACCACTGTCTACCCACACGCACTCAGATGCCTACCACACTCACGCGCTTACTGCACACGTTGCTCACCACTCCACCACCCACACGCATGCTTACTGCACGCGCGCTCACCACATTCACGCGCTTACTGCACACGTTGCTCATCAATATCCACCCACACAGATTCTTAATACGCGCACACGCTCATCACTAACCACCCACACATGCTTACTGCACACACCACCAACCGCAGACACCTGCTTACGACACAGGTGCTCACCAATGTCCACCACTCACATGCTTACCACACGCACGCTCATCAATATCCATCCACACAATGTTTACTATACAGACGCTCACCATTAACCACACACACACACATTGCTTACTACACACACAAACATCGCCAACCACAGACACGTGCCTACTACACACACACTCGCCACCAATCACACTCATATGCTTACTACACACACAGCCACCGTTACTCACCCACTCACATTAATACACAATCACCGTTACCAACCCACACACACCCTAATACACACTCACCATTACCCACACACACGAATACACACTCACCATTACTCACCCACTCATACACTAATACGCACTCACCATTACCAACACACAACAACCGCCATTCGCCACTAAGTGGCGGTGACGTCACCACGACGCTTGTGCCAGGCTATGTGCACCTTGAGGCCACGTGAAGTGTCGAACGCCCGCTGGCAGGAGGTCACAGGGCAGACCCAGGTGCCACGGGTCGACTGACTAAGATGACTGGCTGATGCACCACCTGTGCCCCCTACTGTGCCAACCTGCTGTGCTTTAGCCACCCGGCGCTCCGCTCGTTGTTGTGAGCGTCGCTCCTCCGCCCTCCGTTGTTGTTGGAGGGCGACTGCCTCCAACTGCCCAGTAGCATCCTTCACGAGCCTCCTCCACAGAGGCCGATCTTGACACCGCTGGTACCAGTCATCGGCAAGTCCACTCAGCTCCACGTCCTCCTGTACCACAACACTCCATCTCTTCTCTAGCCCGTGCCGCGCCCGTTTAGCCCCCTCGATCCGGCCAACAAAAGCTGTTTCGGCATGCGGGTTACATGACCCAGCCAACGCATACACGAATACACACTCACCATTTCCCACCCACCCACACACTAATACACACCATTTCCCCCACACACACACACAAACACTCACCATTACCCACACACACACTCACCATTACCCACCCACACACACACTAACACACACTCACCATTACTCACCCACACACGAATACACACCATTACCCACCCACTCACACACTAATACACACTCACCATTACCCACACACACACTAATACACGCTCACCATTACCCCCCCACACACTAATACACACTCACCATTACCCACACACACTAATACACACTCACCATTACCCACCCACACATAAACTAACACACACTCACGATTACTCACACACACTAATACACACTTGTCATAACCCATGCACACACTAATACACACTCACCATTATCCACCCACACACTAATACACTCTCACCATAACCAACCCACTCACACACTAATACACACTCACCATTACTCACACCCACACACACTAATACACACTTACCATTACCCACACCCGCACACTAATACACACTCACGATTACACACACACACACACTAATACACACTTATCATTACCCAAACACACACACTAATATACACTCACCATTACCCACCCACACACTAATACACACACCATAACCCACACACTAATACACACTCACCATTACCCACCCACTCACACACGAATACACGCTCACCATTACCCACTCGCACACACTAATACACACTCATCATTACCCACACACACACTAATACACACTCACCATTACCCACACACACACACAGTAATACACACTCATCATTACCCACACACACATTAATACACACTCACCATTACCCACCCACTCACACACTAATACACACTCACCATTACTCACGCACACACACTAATACACACTCACCATTACCCACACACACACTAATACACACTCACCATTACCCACTCACACATACACTAATGCACACTCACCATTACCCACACACACTAATACAAACACCATTTACCCACCCACACACACACTAATACACACTCACCATTACCCACCCACCCACACACTAATACACACTCACCATTACACACCCACTCACATACTAATACACACTCACCATTACCCACCCACACGCACACTAATACACACTTACCATTACCCACACACACACTAATACACACTCACCATTACCCACTCACACACGAATACACACTCACCATTACCCACACACACTAACACACACACTAACACACACTCACCATTACCCACCCACACACACACTAATACACACCATTACCCACACACACTAATAGACACTCACCATTACACACACACACTAATACACACTCACCATTACCCACATACACACACACTAACACACACTCACCATTACCCACACATGCACACTAATACACACTCACCATTACCCACACACACTAATAGACACTCACCATTTACCCACACACACACATACACACTCACCATTACCCACACATACACACTAATACACACTCACCATTACACACACACACTAATACACATTCACTATTACCAACCCACACACGAATACACACTGACCATTACCCACACACACTAATACACACTCACCATTACCCACACACACTAATACACACTCACCATTTACCCACACACACACATACACACTCACCATTACCCACCCACACACACACTAATACACACTCACTATTACCCACCCACACAATCACCATTATCCACCCACTCACACACACGAATACACACTCACCATTACCCACACACACACTAATACACACTCACCATTACCCACACACACACAGTAATACACACTCACCATTACCCACACACACACTAATACACACTCGCCATTACCCACACACACACTAATACACACTCACCATTACCCACTCACACATACACTAATGCACACTCACCATTACCCACACACACTAATACAAACACCATTACCCACCCACACACACACTAATACACACTCACCATTACACACCCACTCACACACTAATACACACTCACCATTACCCACCCACACGCACACTAATACACACTTACCATTACCCACACACACACTAATACACACTCACCATTACCCACTCACACACTAATACACACTTACCATTACCCACACACACACTAATACACACTTACCATTACCCACACACACACTAATACACACTCACCATTACCCACCAACTCACACACTAATACACACTCACCATTACCCACCCACACGCACACTAATACACACTTACCATTACCCACACACACACTAATACACACTCACCATTACACACACACACACTAATACACACTCACCATTACCCACCCACTCACACACGAATACACACTCACCATTACCCACATACACACACACTAACACACACTCACCATTACCCACACATACACACTAATACACACTCACCATTACCCACACACACACTAATATACATTCACTATTACCAACCCACACACGAATACACACTGACCATTACCCACACACACACTAATACACACTCACCATTACCCACACACACTAATACACACTCACCATTTACCCACACACATTAATACACACTCACCATTACCCACCCACACACACACTAATACACACTCACTATTACCCACCCACACAATCACCATTATCCACCCACTCACACACGCGAATACACACTCACCATTACCCACACACACACTAATACACACTCACCATTACCCACACACACACACACAGTAATACACACTCACCATTACCCACACACACACTAATACACACTCACCATTACCCACACACACACTAATACATACTCACCATTACCCACACACACACACACTAATACACGCTCACCATTACCCACCCACCCACACACTAATACACACTCACCATTACCCACACACACTAATACACACTCACCATTACCCACCCACACAAACACTAATACACACTCACCATTACACACCCACTCACACACTAATACACACTCACCATTACCCACGCACACACACACACACTAATACACACTTGCCATTACCCACACACACACTAATACACACTCACCATTACCCACCCACACACACTAATGCACACTCACCATTACTCACACCCACACACACTAATGCACACTTACCATTACCCACACCCACACACTAATACACACTCACGATTACCCACACACACACACTAATACACACTTACCATTACCCAAACACACAACAACAACCGCCATTCGCCACTAAGTGGCGGTGACGTCACCACGACGCTTGTGTCAGGCTATGTGCACCGTGAGGCCACGTGAAGTGTCGAACACCCGCTGGCAGGAGGTCACAGGGCAGACCCAGGTGCCACGGGTCGACTGACTTAGATGACTGGCTGATGCACCACCTGTGCCCCCTACTGTGCCAACCTGCTGTGCTTTAGCCACCCGGCGCTCCGCTCGTTGTTGTGAGCGTCGCTCCTCCGCCCTCCGTTGTTGTTGGAGGGCGACTGCCTCCAACTGCCCAGTAGCGTCCTTCACGAGCCTCCTCCACAGAAGCCGATCTTGACACCGCTGGTACCAGTCATCGGCAAGTCCACTCAGCTCCACGTTCTCCTGTACCACATCACTCCATCTCTTCTCTAGCCCGTGCCACGCCCGTTTAACCCCCTCGATCCGGCCGAACAAAAGCTGTTTCGGCATGCGGTGGCTGGGCATACGGGCTACATGACCCAGCCAACGCAGCCTTGCCTGCCGGAGGAGCTCACCGATGGGACCTTGCCCAGATCTTTCAAGGATTTGTGAGCTTCTCACACAATCCAGCCTGGTTAAACCCAGGATGGATCGTAGGCAGGCTAGCCTAAATGTTTTTTAACCGGCGAAGATGTTCCATTAGGGGGGTCCACGTTTCTGAAGCATAGAGAAGGGAGGGAATGACCGTGGCCGAGAAGACCTGAAGCTTAGTGCGGAGCGACAGACCAGGTAGCTTCCACACAGCGTTACGCAACCGATGAAAAGATATTGCCGCTCGACTGATTCGGAGTGAAACCTCTGCTGTTAAACTGGAGCCGGTCATAAGCACACTGCCCAGGTATGGGAAATTCTCCACTCTCTCCACAACTGCCCCATCACCGATTGGGAGTTGTGGGGGTGCAGTGTCCGATGGTACAAAATACCCAGGCAGGTGCTTAGTTTTTGTGGGGATGATGGTAAGGCCCCATCTCTTAGTGGCACGCTCTAGTCTCATCAGCAGCGACTCCAACTCCTCTTCTGAATGAGCAGCTATTACCCAATCATCGGCTTACATAACGTGGTTGAGCAATAGGGAGCCATCCCTTGACCGCACCTGGGTATCGATCAGCCTCCCATTATATCTGTACCAAATGGAGATTCTCCCGGTACAGCTATTGAAGGCTTCACGAACTACGTGGTCAAAATAGATGTTAAATAATGTGGGAGCCAGAGGACATCCCTGTCGCACCCCAAGGTGTACAGGGAATGGCTCTGACTCCCGGCCATGTAGTTTTACCCGGGCCCGCTCACCATCATGAAGGTCCTTAATGATCGTGAGCAGAGGGTCAGGGACTCCAAAAGCACGAAGAACAACCCACAGCCCAGGCCTACTGATGGTATCATAGGCATTGACCAGGTCAATAAAGCAGAGATGTAGGTCTTGCTGGAATTCCCCACACCTCTGCTGTAGCAGACGGACAGAAAATATGGCATCTGTGCAGGACCACCCTTTCCTGAAACCGCATTGGGGCTCTGCAAGCCTCTCCTCAGCGTGCCTGGCAAGGCGATGTTGAATAATCCTTGCCACGACCTTTCCTGGCACACTGAGGAGTGAGATGCCCCTGTAGTTGTTACAGTCTGTGTGGTCGCCCTTCTTAAAGAGGGGGACCACCAGGGTATCCTTCCAATCCTGCGGAACCCGTCCAGTGGTCCAGACTGTTGTTATGATGTCATATAGGGCAGTCTGTGCACAAACGCCACCCTCCCTCAGCATTTCACTTGGGAGATCATCTCTGCCCGCTACCTTTCCTGGTCTCAGACTCCGGATCGCCTTCAGTACTTCCTCAACAGATGGCACCTCAGCCAGCCACTCACAGGGGGTGACTTCTTCCAATATTTTCGGCACCGCAGCCTCAGCAGGGTCATCCCCACTTTGTGCCACGATGTTTTCCGGGCTGAGGGATTTTCCCTCCCCCAGGACCTCACAGAAATGCTCAGCAAATCTGCGAACCTGTTCCTGGGGGTCAGAGATTGGATCACCGTTTTTTCCCCAAATGATGGTAATAGGTGTGGCGCTGCAGGTTACTTTTTTGATCGAGTTAAATAGAGATTTGTGATCGCGGGCCACTGAGGCAGACTCCATCTCCTCAGCAACCCGCGACCACCACCCATCCTTGCAGCGCCTCACGGCTCTCCGAACCTCCGAGCGAAGGCTGCGGTAAGCCTCCTCATTCTCTGACGTGGGATTCTGTAGCCGATGACAGTGGGCCTGTCGCTTTTTCTCAACTATCCTGAACACCTCCTCTGTCAGCCAGGGTCTCTGGGGAGGTCTGGACCGCGTACCCAAAGCAGCCAATGCAGCTACATGAGTGACAGTCCTAAACCTCGCCCATTTACCCTCGACATCAGGAGGTGTGGAGGACGATGCCAACCCCAGCTGCAAGCGATGATGAAATTCGCGCTTGCAAATAGGGTAAATAGAGTACACACATTCACACACACAAACACCAATACACACATACAGACCTATGCACACACGTATACAGACAGACACCACAGACCAGTAAGACACAACTTACTAATGCACATTCAACGTATCCACACTCACCAACAAAACGAAAACAATGCACACACAGAGCGGCATTATTTTGACAAGTGCCCCACATGCGGTGCCGTAGCCGGGACAATTAAGCACACGCATTAATATAATCGTCCGGGCATATTGACACACAAACACACTCACACCACTCATGGCCACAACTGTCACGGGCCATTCGCCACTAAGCTGCAGCGACGTCTCCGCGTCGCTTGTGCCAGGCTAGGTGCACCTCGTGGAATGTGGAAGGCTCTGCTGCTGGCAGAAGGTGGGGGGGGGGGAGTCAGAGGTAGGTGCCGTGGGGTTTACCGAGACGATTGGCAGATGCACAAAGACAAATATCCCCCGTGTAGCCTGTTAACAGACTTTCGGGGCGAGTGCTGTTAGCGAGCAAGCACCCTATGAAGGCCACCGGCACTGTGGCACACGAGTAGGGCTGAACGATTAATCGATTTCAAACCGATTAATCGCAATTAGAAACAATGCGATTGGCAAATCGCAAAGGTTGCGATTTGAGAAGTCCTATTACTTTTGTTCGATTTCAATTAAAACATTCTAAGAAATACATGTTGGAAGCAATTAATATCTTTTAAGTTCTCATCCTTGCATTAGAATATATAAAGCAGTTCATATGTTGATGGTATCACGTGGTAACCCTCCATCATCACGTGTTTACATCTATTGCACAGTGAATATTGAACTGAAGCTTGACTTAACAAAATTTTAATCGCAAATCAAACCGCACTATGCCAGAAAAATCGCAATGAGATATTTTCCCAAAAACGTTCAGCCCTACACACGAGCGGGTGGGTGGGTGGCCAGCAACCACTCCTGGCCGCCTTTGTCTCTCTAGTGGTGATGTTTACACACATGAGACGCACTCATATTCACAGTAAATGTGCACTCAGTTGGTAACATGAACGGTAGTCACATAGCAACAGACTCACCATTACCCACACACACACTAATACACACTCACCATTACCCACCCACTCACACACTAATACACACTCACCATTACCCACCCACTCACACACTAATACACACTCACCATTACCCACCCACACACGCTAATACACACTCACCATTACCCACCCACTCACACACTAATACACACTCACCATTACCCACACAGACACACTAACACACACTCACCATTACCCATACACACACTAATACACACTCACCATTACCCACCCACTCACACACTAATACACACTCACCATTACCCACCCACTCACACACTAATACACACTCACCATTACCCACCCACACACGCTAATACACACTCACCATTACCCACCCACTCACACACTAATACACACTCACCATTACCCACACAGACACACTAATACACACTCACCATTACCCACCCACACACATACTAATACACACTCACCATTACCCACACAGACACACTAACACACACTCACCATTACCCACCCACACACGCACTAATACACACCATTACCCACACACACACTAATAGACACTCACCATTACACACACACACTAATACACACTCACCATTACCCACCCACACACACTAATACACACTCACCATTACCCACACACACACACTAATACACACATTATACATGAACGGTAGTCACATAGCAACAGACCTATTCGTATTGATCTGCAGTATACCCACATAGACACATTCTACAGACATTCTATATTCGTATGTAGATGCTCATTCTATTGGTAAGTGTGTATACGCATGCACACACACACCATTATTATGGGAAAATAGAGCACGCAAATTCACACACCAATACACATATAGAGACCTATACACACACAACAAAACAGACACAATAAACCAATAGACACATAGATGCAAAGACATACACAAATCAATGAACGTATTCTCACGACGCACCAATACACTCGCACGTACAAACACCAACCATCCGATACACATTCTTATACCAACATAAACCCACCTGCACACACAGACCCATACCAATAGACCTTTAAAGACAAAGATCCCCCATGTAGCCGTTTACAGACTGTTGGGGCAAGTGATGTCAGCGAGCAGCACCTATGAAGGCCGTGCCGACACGATGGAGGTGGTGCGACCCAGCCGCCTCTGTCTCAGACCCCAGTGCTGATGTTCACACAAACACACACGCACGCTCCTTCGTCTTAAGGCCGACGACGACCGGTGCAAGATATTCGCCGACGACGCCGACGCTATTGGCACCGTGAGCCACCGGAATCGAACTCGGGTGGCCAGGGTTCGTAGCGCAGCAGCGCTAACCGCTGCGCCACCGCTCCCCCCCCGCCCGGCCCGCCCGCCAATGCATTCACACCACCCACACCTGCACAGACACACGCGGAAAACGATACCCACCAAATTACTCGGCGATGCCCATTGAAGACAAAGCAATGCAGCAGCAGCAGCCTCTGCTGCTTCTCGCTGTGCAACAAACAGCTCCTTCCACGACAGCCCTGCCCCTGCCCTGCATCGGCAGCGCAAGGCTAAAGGCAAAGATCCCCCGTGTAGCCTGCACAGAACGCCGGGGTCAAGTGCCGTCGGCGAGCACCTCCGAATGCCCGAAACGAGGCCGGGAACGACGAGTGCGCGCCGGTGTGTGCACGCACGCCGCAAACCCGGCCGCCTTTGTCTCCCCGTCAGTGGTGATGTTTGACACACACGGAGCCAGTAGTAGCAGGGGCGGGTTTTTTGTTGTTGTTGGGATATTGGGTCACTTGACGTTTGGCCGTGGAGCGGGAATCGAACCGGTTTCCTTTCTGTAGATCATTTTTTGTGTACGCAGAGTAGTGTTCCACCAGAGTCTCACGCGGCGTTAATACAAAAAAAAAACAACAACGCATCATTCACTCAAACCCCGGTGCGCGGCGTTTGTAAATGCAAAGACAAAAGACAATACGAATTAATGCGCTGAACCCCTTAGGGGGGACGGCGACTTGGGGAGATGCCTTCATCCAGCAGTGGATTGATCAAGGCTGCTGCTGCTGCTGATGGTGAATACGAGCAGCACACGTGCAGGGCCACATCAGCCGGCATGTGTCTCCGACCTCGTCAGATCTCGGAAGCTCAGCGGAGTCGAGAATGGATAGCAATGATTTGGATGGATGACCACAGCGGGTGTTACAGGCTGCTCTGGGGGGGGGAGGGGGGGAATGTTGCTTCGTGGTTGCCCAGCAGACGGCAGTAGAAGCACACATTCACTGTTGTGCTGTAGTCTAATAGGCGTCCACATTTACCTATGCTCCCCTGGCTTTGGCCAACCCCAGCGTGGTGAAGTATGGTCAACTACTCCGCAATGACGGACGCGGCGTGGGCGAGGGAGGCACTCATCCAGCAGTGGATCGACGACAAAAGCGATATACTGTACAAGTGCATTTACGAATAAAAATATGGGCAATTCAGTTAAATATATCAATGTTAAATGTGTAATGGTGTGTGTGTGTAATATGGAAATGAAGGCCATACAATACAATGGTGACATTTGTTGTCATTTAAATGTATAATGGCGATTTATGTATTTTAAAGGATTATAAATACATCGTGTATATATTTTTGTAAGAAAAAATATATACTAGTTCCTGAATAAATGATTGTATATGAATACAGCTACAATCAATGCTTCCACTTGCGTGTGATGTCATGGGTGCACTGCACAGCACGTAAGTGGGGTTTTCCCCTATATTCACGAACACATTTTTACACATTTTTACCAAGGTATAGATCTCATGACAGTCATACCAACATTATTCCATGACCAATATTATGAATAAGTAGTATTTGTTGTGTTATTGTAAATGGGTATATATGCGCACTGACCGGCTGACTTTAATTCTTGGCTTGAACCATCGCCGTCCGGTGATTTAAATTCGACCATAAATACCAAATCAGCACCCCGCACCGCCACTCCCCCCTCAAATACTACACCTTAACAAAAAACGCACCACGTGTAAAAAATAAAATAAAAATGATGCTGTTTGACTATGACTTGGTATAAAATACTAGAAGGGAAACGTTAAGAAAATATACTGTGACCGACACGCCGCCGCCACCAAACACCGTACGCGCACTGAAATTGTTCAAGATGCCAGCCGGCTGATGAGATATCTTAAAGGAAATAAGATGCCGATGTTAAGAGATAGACTGCCTGAGATGTCGGTGAGCGATGTGAGAGGGAATACAGCAAAGGAGGAGGAAATATGCGCGAGAGAAATGGACGAATACAGTATAGAGTGTATACTGTGCCGATTACGCATGATATTGGACGATAGTATCTAGCACACGTGCCCGCAATATCGCGCACGCGCGCGCTGCTCAAATAGAACAGCTGATTTGGGATCATCATCATCGACGTCGTCACCATCGCCATCATCGTCGTCGTCACTAAGACCATCCTCTTCAACATCTCCATCACCACCGTTAGCCGTCAATATCATTAAGACTATCATCGTCTGCATCTTCATCACCACCACCACCACCACCACGTGCACCATCATCATTGTCATCATCGTCACCACGACCATCATCCATCAACATCACCAAGGTCATCATCTTCGCTACCACGTGCACCAGGCCATTATCATTATTACCATCATACACCAACATCCTCGACACCATCATCTTCAAACACCACTACGACCACATCACCGTTACCACCACCGTTATCATCGTTAACATCAAAAGACCATCATCTTCAACATTTCATCACCAAAACCGGCACCAACACATCATTACCGTGTCTGAATTAAAATGATAATTTCACTTAAATCATTAATATCAACATTCATGCAGATAAATAATTCATGAATGACTTATTATCATCACGTTTCGTCATCACATCTGACAATCATCACCACACCATTATCAAACAACATTCCACATCACGTCTGACATTTATCACCACCATCATCGTGATCAATCAATACCAACATCATGCACATCATCACATCACACATTCATAAACAGCATCATGATGTTGCAATGGTATGTGTGTTGCATCGCACGTCACCACCACCATCATCAATACCAACATCGCGTTCACAATCACCACATCGCACACTTATCACCATTGTGACCATGTATTGTTGCATGACAATAACTACACCACCACCAATAGCAACATCACGTTACTAACTTATCTTCATTACCACCACCATAATGTTTATGATGTTGTATTTGGTAAGCGATCTGTCGCATCAAACATCACCATCACCACCAACATCACATCGCACTGCCACCACCATCATCGTTACGTTGTAATGCTACGTGTGCTGTGTTGCATCGCAATGACCTTACCTGGGGGTGGGCGCTACTGTGGTGACGGGTGAAGGAGGGGTAGAGAGGAAGGAGAAGGAGGAGGAAATGATGACGAGAAAGAGGCAGGAGCCTTTTCCGAAGGTTTTGACGTAAAATGCCCTCGAATAGAAATCCTTGCTTCTATTTGCCCCGAGGGCGTCGAGCAACCAAATCCGAGTTTTCTTCCACTACATTTCCCATGCCCGAGACTCGCAGTGCATAGAGTGCCGTGTTACACACACACACACGCGCGCGCACGCACGCGCGTCTGTGTGCACTGTGTACATACATATGTAGAGGAGTAGTGGAGGACGTCATGTCACTCGGGGGGGGGGGGGGGGGTGAAAAGGGATGACGTCAGAAGTTACGGGGGATATATAAGGGGGAACCCGTGACGTAGAGGGGGTCGTAGCGAAGGGCCAGGAACGGAGAGAGTTTGGGGGAGTCGGGATCCAGGGTAGGGGGGATCAGCGCCAGGCGTGAGTGACTACTTCACTCGGCCGACCGAGTTGGGTGATCCCTCGGTCGGTGCTGGGGGGGGGGAGATCACGCATAGCCTGGGTGGAGCTAGGGACCTCCCAGTAACCCTTTCCCCTGGGGAGATATTAGGGTTGTCACCTGTTGGGCGTAAGCCTTTAATAAGTTACCGGCAGTAGCCCTTAATAAACCTTGGCATCAGCCCCTACTAAAGAACCGTGTCGTCAGTTGCACCTCAGCACGTATGCACAGAGTGATACGTGTGTGCAGTGTATGTGTGTCTGCATATATTCACAACGGTAAAAGTGCAGCCCTGCAATTTCCTGCTCACGCCACTGCTGCCGGAACGGCCTCGACTCGCGAGAGCTTTCCTCTCGTGTCTTTAGGGTACTTGGCCTACTCTTCCATACTGGCCAGACGCCTCCCGTGAAAGGTGTAAGTGCCCACACTTTACCCCCCCCCCCGCCCACGTGTTCACCAGTCTTATTAGCAGGTTGAGTGTGTGTGTGGTGGGTGAAAGTGTGGCGACTCCCACGTCTTACAAAAACGTCTGCCCCAGCGTGGCACAATTGGCCAAATTCCCTCCGGGGAAGCTCTCTGAAGCAGAGGCCGCTCCACCAGCAGTGTGGTGAGCAACTAATTTCAGGGCCTGCACCTTTATATTTACAGTTTATTATTGCTAGCCATGACCTACCTATTTTAATTTCTATCATCAAAACTCATCAGCCTGGGTCAATCGACTGCTTGATGAAGACCTCTCCCCAATTCCGCCGCCTTCTCCCGCGATGCTTCGGTTCACCTGTAGCTCCTGGACACGAGTTAATTGCATTGCTCCATCTCCCGCGTGCGCGCGAAACCTCTTCGACACGTTCCATTTACTGGATGCCACCCCGTAATAATTCCTCACCATCGTCCATCATCAGCATTCCCTTCCCAAGAGAAATGTCCTGCCCAAGCCTACTTTGCCTTTCCCCAAAAAGTTTGAATTCTGTCTTTAAACGGCATGTTATCTGTTATCTAATCCATGTGCTCAAGCTTTTTCCTGTCTCTCAATGCAATTTCCAGCGTGTAACTCGATGCTTCTTTGGGCACTCTTCATTCAATTTATTCTTGTGCGGTTCTTTAAGATTTATCACGTATTATTATAATAATTATGAAATAGAGACCCCCCCCCCCCCCCACCGTATAGCCATTACAGAGTTTTGGGGCAAGTGCTGTTCACGAACACCGATGAAGGCCGGCACGGCACGCGAGGGGGTGGGTTGCCAACACCACGCCCGGCCGCCTTTGTCTCCCTAGTTTACACGTCACACCAGATGCAGTACTTATCGAAGGCTGAGTCTACCTAGGTGAGGCCCAGGGCCGGTTTAGACATTTGCCACTGGTGCTTGCCTTGAGCGGGAACCGAACTTGGCTCGCCGGAATCGAATCGCAGCGCGTTCACCGCTGCACAACCGCTCCCCACCTATATTATTACAGCACTGTATTATTAGACGTATTATTTGGTGACGTTCCGTTGGCTTTAAGTGTGTTATTAGAGTATCATTACACCTGCCTTATTGCAGTGTTATCGACCTGAAATGTGGTATTGATCCGAGATGTGTCCACACAGCCCCAGCCTTTGTCTCAATTCGTCGCTGAATGACCCCATCACGTGGTCAGTGGTGGGGCCTGGGCCAATGAGGCGCCCTAAGCAGACTTTATTTTTTTTTTTATAAAACTCGTAGTAAAATAACAGACATGAGATGGATATGCAGTAAGATGAGAGAAATTGCGAAACAAAAGAGATCAATTGGCTTCGTATGGTAATCAGCTTTGGTTGTTAAGAGTTATATTTCGTGCTTATTAGATGCACCGTATTCTTCATGGATATAGGGCCCCTTGAGCTACTTGGAGGAGGGCCCCCAAGCAGTTGCTTAGCCTGCTTTTGCCTTGCACTGCCACCGCACAGAGTCAACGTTGCACGAGGGCGATCGAATCGAGGGCTGAAAAGCTGGGCGACGAAACGTCGAGTTGAAGGAAGGGCAAATTGACCTTTGGGGCTATCCATAAATGACGTCACGCACCTGGGGGTGGGGGGGTCAGACATTTGCGACGATGTGTGACGCGAGGGGCGGGGGGTGTGAGAAATGTGACGTCACATCAAAATGCGCAACTTTAAACAAATATAGACACGTTCTACTTAATAAATTAGACTTTTTAATAAATATTTTCTCCTTCAACATCAGAGTGCAGCGCCACATTAAATACGCACTACAATAACAATAGTTTAAAGCGATTTGAAGCATGTTTTTTTAGGGGGGGGCAGAGCTTTGTGACGTCATATTTGAGGGGGGGGGTCTGTCTTTTTGTGACGCCGTGTGACGAGGGGGGGGGGGGGCAAAAATCGTTCAAAATCGCGTGACGTCATTTATGGACGGCCCCTTTGAAGAAGTTGAGCGCTGGCAAAAAAAAAAATATTATTTACATTCAGAGGAGGAGGGCGTTTTGTGTGAAACTCTGGCAGTGGTGTGGCTGGCCGGAAGGTTTATACCATGCCGCATAAGTCTCGCACAGCTTAAATTATGTAATATTTAGGATTAACGTCTTACACATTAATATACACTCGTTAAACGTTCTATGGTATCTTCTCTCCCACACGTACGCAACTGCCGCGTCTTATGGGCTTGCCTTGATAAGCAGCTTGGAACCTTGCGACACCATCCCCCACTGTCATCTAAACTGACAAGTGGCACATTTACACGGTGCAGTCAAAAAATAACACGTTTACAATGTGTACCCAAATACAGCCATGGCCGGAAGAAAAAAAAAACCTGTAAACACACATACAAATAAACGTACCACTACCAAAAACGGACCCTGCCATGGTGCAACGATCACCAAACAGGGCTTGTGTACGAGTGCGTTTTGTTGCTGAAAGTGGCACCGAATTTCCACGGGCATATTCAATATTTCTCCTGCACAGTATCTATTCCGCGTCCTGTGCCCTCCCCTGAAAGACGAAGAAGCATTGCGCTAACCACTGCTCCCTTATTTTCTTTCTGGGTACAGCATGTAAATATACTGTGGGGGGGGGGGGCACCCTTATGTGAGGTGTTGGGTAAACAGGAAGGATAAGTGAAAGGGGGCAGTGGTGGTACCAGAGGCAAGGGCAGGACCGAGTGAGTGGTTCGTGGGGGGAGTGGCGGTGGCGGGGTAGGGTGGTGGTGGGGAGGCAGTGGTCATGATCCACGTGGACAGAGAGGGAAAGTAAGGGGCAAGGCAGAAGAGCAGGTGACAGCGACCCAGGGCAGCACCAGTCATATGGGGCAGCTAAGAGTTCAAACTTCACAGTAAGTCTACAACCTACGATGTGACATTAACGTTATATTTATATACTATACGTAGCGAGTGTTGTGAACCTCTAATTAATATACGTAACATATTGCCGTGTAACATTTAATGACGAAGTTGTAGACATTAACACACACAATGTAGGAAAGTTAAATACATAACTGCGGATCAACCCGTCATCAAACATGATTCTAGAAAATAATTAATTGGTAAAAACATATTCCCGTACAATATACTGCGCAATTCATTAGTTAGCAAATGTAACCCATGTTTAGAGAAGAGAAAGTGGGTTGGTGTAATATAGGATTAAGTTAACATCATAATCATTGAACAAATACAGAAATTGTGGACTTTCTTGTACATTTATGTGCATATATAGTACGCATAGAGATTGTAAACTAAATCAAACACGCTGTGTCTATATTTATTACATAGTGTAAATTACAGTCACACCCATACACACATAAAAAGAGTCTACGTGCATACAACAAGGAGCCAGAAGCTGCCTTTATCCATATTTCAGTTTTTCACATCACATTCCACGGGAGGCAAATGACTTGCTCCGCTGATGTCGGAGATCGTATATGTTGAAGTGTTTAGCGGGTCTTAAACCTCGATCCTTCCATGACATTAAACCTTCGAGTGTAACCAATTACCCTCCAAGCCGTAACTTTTAAAAATTGTTGGCTTTGGGGATTTTTCGAGCTACAAGCATATAGACTTGGCCATATTTACATCAAATTTCTACCCATTCTAGACGAGCAGAAAATACATCAGTCACGCTCATCTGCTGTGCATTGGACATCCCGAAGTCAGGTCCACACCTAACCCCTTGTGCAGATTTCATTGGCCGCTGCCACGACCATGCTGAGCCTGCTGCTGAGCCTGCTGCTGAGCCTGCTGCTCGCAGGCTGCCCTCTCCCCTCCGATGCTGCCACATGCCCCCCGCAATGCACCTGCCCAATCCGGGGCTCCGTGCACTGCAATGGCCTGGGCCTCAGCCTGCTGCCCACGGGGCTGCCCTCCTTCACCACGGACCTGCAGCTGATGGCCAACCGTATCTCCTCGCTGCCCTCCGGCGCCCTCGCGCAGCTGCCGCAGCTGACCTCGCTGGCGCTCTCGAAGAACGCGATGGAGTCCCTGCCGCCCGATGTCTTCCACCGGTGCCCGCGTCTCGCCCGCTTGTCCCTCTCGAACAACCGGCTTGCCCGGCTGCCGCGGGAGCTCCTGGAGCGAACGCCCGAGCTGTTGGAGCTCTTCCTCTACGGGAACGCTCTGAGAGGTGTCCCGCGAGGCATCTTCGACGAGCAGAGGCGGCTGCAGCAGCTGTGGATCAACGACAACCGCATCGAGGACCTGCAAGAGGGCGTCTTCTCGCGCCTCGCTCAGCTCCGCAACCTCAGCCTGGAGAGAAACCAGCTGAGCGACCTCCCGGGGGGCATATTCGTCGGCCTCGGTAACCTGACCGGCCTCTGGCTGTCTCGGAACCGTCTGACCTCCCTACCGGAGACGGTGTTCCACCCGCTGAGGTCCCTGCAGGAGCTCATGCTGTTCGGGAACTCGCTGCGGTCCCTGCCGCCGGACTTGTTCGACGGTCTGGAGTCGCTCATGAAGCTGGGTCTGTCGCGGAATGCACTCACGACTCTGCCCGCGGGCGTCTTCCGCAGCCTGCGGGAGCTCAACGACCTGTCGCTCTTCTCCAACCAAATCTCCGTGCTCCCCGCTGGCGTCTTCGACCCGCTCGTCAAGGTGCGGGAGCTTTGGCTGTACAGCAACAACCTCACTTCGTTGCCGGGCGGCCTCTTCTCCCGCATGCAGAGCCTCGAGCTGCTCATCCTGAGCAAGAACCACCTACGTGACCTGCACCCGGACACCTTCCAGAACCTGACCAGCCTGACGGAGCTCTCGCTGCACACCAACCTGCTGCGCACGCTGCCAACCGGCCTCTTCCGTGACCTCTCCTCGCTGCAGTCGCTGTCGCTGCACTCGAACCGGTTGTCATTCCTCGCCGGCAGCCCCTTCCGGGGCCTGTCTGCCCTGCTCAACCTGCAGCTGCACTCCAATAACATCTCGTCGCTCGACGAGCCGCTGGCTTTCGAGGACCTGCGCGCCGTTGCCAACCTCACGCTGCACGACAATCCGTGGCGATGTGACTGTGCCGCCCGGCCGCTCGGCGCGTGGCTAGCCGGTCGCTCCATCTCCCTGGGCAACACGGAGCCGCGGTGCGACAGCCCCCTGTTACTGGAAACGGTGGAGCTGGTGAACATGGACGCGTGGCTCGACCCCCTGTGCTCCACCTCGCCCGCTCCTTCCACGATAACGACCACGGCAAGAAGCACGCGCGAGGCTTTCACGGTGGAAGGAGTCACCTCCGGTCGTCGGCCCGGTGGTACTTCGCCGGACACTCCGTCTCCTCCAGTCGTCAACTCCTCTGCAGGGCCGACAACAGAGGGGCATTTTCCGACCTCGACCACGAAGCATTCAACGCGCTCCGCCACACCGCCTGCTCCGTGCGGGGCGCGATGCGAGTCGTGCGCCACGGAGGCCGTGTCGGATCTGGTGCCCGGCGTTGACCGTGGCGGCGTGGGCTGGCACCGGGCCGGGTTCGTCGTGCTCGTGAGCATAGTGGTCGTGCTGCTCCTGCTGCTCTCGTTCCTGCTGCTCGTGCGGTGCTGTCAGCCGAAGGCGCCCAATGTGAGGCTAATCAGATATCACACCAGGCCCATGTTTTAATTGGCGATTGGAAGCATCGTTTGACCGGGCTGCGTCTGATCGAGATGGACACGGGACTTCTCAGCGCCGGAGGCATGGACTGCTGCGAGTGACCGTAGAGGTTTAAGGGCTCATACTCTTTGGTTCTATTCGGTAAAGTCACGTAGGTAAAAAAATAAAACAACAAAAAATCACGACGTTTCGACCACAACACAAGTGGCCTTCATCAGGTGAAGGGACCAACCTGTCCAGAGGACAGCGTTGGAGTGAAAAAAAAGTCAAGCGCAGGTCGCCTCCTTTAAGCTGTGAGTGGGTAAACAGAAAAGACGCCTTGACAAAGGAATTAGCATAAAATGCAAAGCTGTGCAAGCTCGCAAATAGCATAAAAAATACATTAGCACCACCGTGAGAGTTTGGGATGCCACTAATTGAATGAACATACTGTACCATTAAAAATTCCTTTAACGTTTGGTTCGATTTAGAACATCTTTCCAATGGTTGCTTAATTTGAAGCCATCTCGGTTGAAATTGTGTCTGTGTTTGTAGATCTGAATTGCCTCGTGAACAAATCTCTGATAAAAACCCGTGGGTTTGCAAAGAACCTTGGTATCGGAGAAAATTATATCGTGATCACCCACAGCGTTGTAACAATGATCAGCTACGGCAGAAGAATTCGTTTTGCCGTGTTTCAAATCTGATTTGTGCTCGCGAATTCGGTCAGAGACATGTCGCTTTGTCTCCCCGATATAGCAATCACCGCAGGTACAACTCACTTTGTAAACCCCGGGGTACTGTAAGTCAGGAATGACATCCTTCACGAATGGGATCAGATCACGAATTTTGTGCACTGTATTGAACCGGACCTGGATCTTGTGTTTGTTTAGAATTTTGGAAATCTTTTTAGTAACGCCTGCTATATATGGTAGTGTGATGGTTTTGACCGGAGTATCAAGTGGTTGTTTCTGTATGGAGGGAGAAACAGCTTGGCATCCCAAACTCTCACGGTGGTGCTAATGTATTTTTGATGCTATTTGCGAGCTTGCACAGCTTTACATTTTATGCTAATTCCTTTGTCAAGGCATCTTTTCTGTTTACCCACTCACAGCTTAAAGGAGGCGACCTGCGCTTGACTTTTTTTCACTCCAACGCTGTCCTCTGGACAGGTTGGTCCCTTCACCTGATGAAGGCCACTTGTGTTGTGGTCGAAACGTCGTGATTTTTTGTTGTTTTATTTTTTTACCTACGTGACTTTACCGAATAGAACCAAAGAGTATGGATCCTTGCAGTCACGAAAGCTTTAAATCTAGAAGGTTTAAGGGCTCTCACAGCCGTTTACACCGATCCAGCGCTGTAGTCGTAGTAGTCGTCGAGGTTTGATTAAATGTCTCACAGGCGTTGCGTTAAACAAAGCCAAATATCCCACGTGTAGCATTTAACAAGCCGTTGGGGCAAGCGCTGTTAGCGAGCATGGTCCGCGAGGTGGTGGTGGTGGTAGTGGTCAGCACCTTCCACGGCCGGCGTTGTCTCACCAGTGGTGATGTTTACCCACCACACCAGGTACTGATTTAGAGCTGAGTGGATGACCCAAGGGAAGCACACGACCGGTTCTGATACAGGTCACCACTGATGTTAGCCGTAATTCGGAATCAAAATTTAGGTCTCTGGGTTTGTAGTGTAGTGACGCTAACCACTTTGCCACCACCACCAGAGACAAAAATCAAACTCTGGTGGTTTTGAAGTTTAATTTCGAAATATTCCGAACGATTAGCAGACTTGGACAATGCCCAAAACTATTCAAAACTATATTAAGTCTTAGCATACAAGCATCGCCCAGTTGATAGAAAAAAAAAACTTCATTTAATACCTGTTAATCACTATGAACATAGTAAGAATTGTAAAATATTGATAAGTAATGTATCCAGAAATGCCTCACTTAAGGGAGGTCTTGCGTGAGATATTTGGCCAATTGCTTTTTGTGCATTCAACAACAGCAAGGCATTGTGACGAAATCAAGATATCCATTATACGCTCAGTATGTGTGCAACGTCCAGATTAGCGTTGTCAAGTCAAATGACTTTCAAGATCTTGTCCGATAGGTTTAGAAGAAAAAAACCCCGATTCTGTTCAAGTTGCTCGGGAATCGAGGCATTACAACACTTGCTTTGATCACGATTACAACACTTGCTTTGATCAGAATCTATACCGCAGTGTTTAGTCAACACCCCGCGACCATGATTCTCCACTGCTGGATGAAAGCCTCCCCAAGTTGTCGACAATCTCTTACCAGCAATAGATTTTACATTTTAGTTCATGATACATGCAACAGCCACCGGTTGTTGTGGGGTTTAAATGTCCCTTATTGCAGTGGAGATATATGAATTTTAGGAGCGTTGATTCTTACACTTGCACATTTTACGCGTGTGTCGTGATCGTTCGGAATCGAGATCGATACATCATTGATACCAATATAAAGTCTGTGTCGTTTATAGTGTGAAGTTACATTTAAAACAATATTTATACAGAACGATGAGTTTCATTGTTAATCAACTTAATTATGTTTGCAGTGTTGTAATACATTTTTTAAAATCATAAATGAATCAGTTTCAATCCACTGCTCGATAGGCCTCTTTCATGATGACAACTCCCACACTCATGACCTTTTGTATTATCACGTGTTATTATAGGATAGATAGCTCAGAGCCTGTGGTGGCAATTCTATATTCCTATGGCACGGCCCAGTGTTCCTTGCAAGGCCGTAACTATAATATATATTGGAGAGGGACACATCCCCCCCAATACTCAAATATGCTCAAAATGTCCCCCCCCCCAATATATTGCTATAAAATAGATTTATGTTAATATGATTGTGGTTATGGTTGAACTTCATTAATCCCTAATCTCTGCCATTGCATACAATGAAACAAGAAAAGGTAAAGAATAAATAAATAAACAGCAATGCAATACAATACACTATTAGACATTATTGTAAAAAATAAATAAAAAGTCCATCCTATGTGTTAGTGAATTTTGTTTATATTTTAGGCAGGAAATTCGTTTTCAAATTTAGATTTTTTTTTCTGGGGGGGGGGGGGGTGGAACCCCCATACCCCCCTGGAAGATTTGGTCCCCCCTAATATTGACTCCATGGCTACGGTCTTGGTTCCTTGTCAATTCACTGCTGGATGAGAGTCTTCCCATTCCGCGCGGGTCGTCAAGAGTTACTTCACCACGTGGGTCAGTGGCGGTTGGTTAAGACCGGGAGCACTGAGGCAGGGTGCACAGAATTATAGTAACGATAATGCATTTTTCTTCAGCAGAGAGTGTACACTAAAAAGGGTTTCATAATCGGCATCACCCTATCGCTTAAATCGCTGTGGCTGGAAAAAGCATAAAGTGGTGAGCCAGCGCATGAAGGATTGCAGAATGGCCATGGAGGTGGCCCAGGACAAGAATGAGTGGAGGACGGGGACGTGGGAAGGGGGTTTTCTATACCAGTGGGGAAGATGCCAAGACTTAAGGAACATGGAGTTATAGTAATGGTGTATCAAATTATGTGCAATGTCACCAATTACACAAACATATATTATAATTCGCCGAGACACGCACGCCAGAAGGTGGCAGTGTCACTGCATAGGAGCGGTGATTAAATTAGAAATTGACTGGAATTGGGGCTTTGTACGTTGACAAATCTCAGCTGGGGGTCAAGATGTACACTTTTTTTTGCTGCGAGCGGCGCAGCTGTTTCTGCACGACAACAAATCACGAGCGTGGCCGCATGCCACCATCATTTAGTGTACAGCTCTTTGTCAATCCACTGCTGGATGAAGGCCTCCCTGGGATACGTTTTTTGGTCATTGGGGTGCGACCATAGTTTGTTAAAGACGTGACGATGACGGTGCTAACGGAAATCGTGAGTTTGAGACTTCGGAAAAGGCTGTAAAACGCACTAAATCAAGCGGGTGTCTTTATTTTTCCCTTTCAAAAATGCCAAACGTGGGGGAGGACCACCCTACCTACCTACCTCACTCGGTGACCTTTCCGGGGATAAAAAAAAAAATTGGCCAGCGCACCTCAGCTATGAATCCTACTAAAGATTACTGTGATAAAAGTATATTAGCCTTACTCATCGTTGATGTTAGCCAAGGCCGGGCAGCTCATATCACAGTGCACTGACCACTGCACCATCACTCAACCCCCATGGCACCTTCACTAGGTCCTTTATATTTCAGCGCGTGGGTGACGGTGAGGTTAGTGAGGGGGCGGAGGAGTTCACGAACCTGGGTAATTTTAGGCTACGCTCTGTCCTCGCTGCAGAAATCTGTGCCGTGGCTGCGTAATGCTGCGTGGAAGCTGCCTGGCCTGCTGATCCACGCAAAGCTTCGGGTCTTCTGGGCCAGACACATTAATGCAGCCATCTCTCTGTGCTCGACATATATGGGACCGCCTTGCCAAAAAATAATATCTGCAACAGCTTTATATGGTTAAGTTGGTCTGCTTATGTTTGACCCATCTTGGCTTTGTCTGGGTTGAACCTCATTATAATAATTAATCATTTACAGCCCTATCTCAATCCGCTGATGGATAAAGGCCCTCCCCACATCATGTCGATCACGAGGTTTGGGCCAAACTTCACCACGCAGGCGAGTGCAGGTTGATAAAGATGGGCTGGTGGGGTGGGGTGATGCCCGGGACCATTTCGAATATCACTCGCCACTGATGTTAGCCGTAGCCGGGATTAAAACTCAAACCTTTGGGTTTTTTTTTGCAGTTTGCTAACCGCTGTAGCAACTCATTAGCAGGACACAAATGTTTGCAAGACCTGGATTGCTATCCAGACAGAGGATCCTTTGCAATATCGACCTTCCATTCAGTCAATTGTTTGTGGAATAACTTAACAGCTATTGATGTAAACTCTACCTGAACAGATACGCCCAACACCTTCACAATACAGGGCATCTTTGAACAAATTGTGTGCAAACACACGAACGTATTAAAAAAACACATATTTACACAGACACACGTGTATAGAGCAATCGTGAAATTACCCATGCAGAAGGACAAGGTTATTTGCATATCATCTGTACACAATACGCAGATCTAATTATAGATACCCCACTAAAATAAGCAATAAATTATAGATAAAGCAAGGGTTTTATTTTCAAAGCTTCTACGTGTCTCTCACCATTTTCGATGCACTTATTAAATGTTCTTTAGCGCTCTCCCTCTGATAGACGCAAAACTATCGATTTCACAATACAGTACAGTTCTGTATATTCAATATGGCAACCTGTTGGGAAGAGGGTCATTAGAAATCAGTGTGATGTCTGCAATTGGATCACCCTGTATAACAACGTGCACAAGATGGGGCTGAACCAAGGATCCTGCCCATTCCCAAAAGTTCCACGGTTCAGCGCTGTTCCTCGAGCACAGACGAACATCTTCTTGTGCTTACTCTTTGGTTCTTTCGGTAAAGTCACGTAGGTGAATCAATAAAAAATTGAAATAAATAAATCACGACGTTTCGATTGCAACACAAGCAATCATCATCAGGTGTGACAACCAAAGCAAGACATTTTTTTTACTGAAGTCGGAGAGATGCCTTAGTTAAAGCGTTTATATAAGTCAGAGAGGGCGGTGGGGGGTAGGGACGGGACGTGGGGCTGGGCAGGGGGGTGGGGGGCTGTAAGTATCATGATGCGTTCTAGATTTGAAATTTTCGTGATGCGGTGCCAGGTGTCCTCCCCCACCCCGCACCACCGATTAGCGCGGATGTCCACGTGCGGCGCGAAATAATTTCAACGTGCACATGCGTCACGCTCGTTCAAACGAGCACAAACGCGCCGAACATCTGAGAGCGACACGTCGGCGACTTGAGCACGCGCAGCGCCTTCGAGCCATCCACATGGAATAGGGTTCGTGTACGAGGAGCGTTCCTCCGTCCACGTGGCGCCTCCTCCCCCTGCATGCTTGGCAATCATCAGCTACTCGCTCGCAGGTCGAACACGCTGCACACCAACGGCAACGCGGCAGCGCAATGTAACCGAGTCTCCGGATGCTTCTTGCGTTTAATGTTCCAGTTCGTTCCAGGTGAAGCAGACGGTTTGTGCGCTTAGGCGGAGCGACAACGCGGCATCGAAATAAAATGTCAGGAAGGACTGTGCTGGCAGTCACGCAGCAACGGAAGCCTGAGCCACAAAAAATTAAATAACTGACCGTCGTCTTTAAAGTAGCACCGTCTTAAACGGGAAAGGCATGGACCGCAGAGTTCTCTCGATTTTTTGTTGGCAGATTATCCGGGTCGCAGTTCAACCAAGCTTGGAAGAAATACCAAAAATATGTATTTATGCACGAAGCGCAAGGTGTCGTTGTAAGCCGTTCCTCGCGCCCGTGAGCGTAAACGTGTCGGCAAGCAAAGCGATTGCTTTTGCAAGGGGAACACGTGCTCTTCACCCTCATTCTACGTTATTTCAACGATAAATCAATATCTTTTATAGCCTAACTTACATATGGCTCACATCACCTGTGATTGTGTTATCCACGACATTCCTGAATTCCCTCCCCATTACCCCAGATAACTGAGAGTTGACTCATGGCGATTACAGGATTATTTTGTTTTTACGGTCAATACATTAATTAAAAAAATGTTAAGACGTAATAAAGGTTTTTTTGGGTTAGATCGCGTTATTTATAAATGCGTCGTAACCCTCCATCACCCGACACGGCCAATCAGCAAAAAAGTGTCACGTTGACAAAAGACAAATAGTTCACTACTTTAGCCCACCGGTGTGTTGAAGAGTGAATCCACAACATTTACACTTTGAGTACGACGTTTCGCTGGTAATTACATCCAGCATCATATTATGAATAATATTGGTCGCGAAAGCCTACGTATTAAAATGGCAAATTTTTGGTGATGACGGTGCCGAGATTTTTTCCTATTCGGTCCATGCGAGCAATAACGGTAAGTTTTGTGTCCATGAAACATTCAAGACGGCCGTAATAAATGGGTGAATATGTAAACGAGCCATCAACGGCACAGGCAACATAATCAGCCAATGCTGCACGAGGGCGCATGCCGTGCGGGTCTGCGACGGGGTGTGAGCCCAACAACAGCAAGCGTTGACAATTTGGCTGTCACAATCTCGGCTCACTCCGAACGAGGCAGCCGATACAACGTGCACAGCGCGGCTGGAATGATTGCAGTTCGTGAGCACGTCCAGCCCTATACTTTAATCAGACGTTAGAGCAAGGCAAAGCCATCGGTCATCATCAATCTAACATAGCCGTGTTCCAAGCAGCAGTCCCCTGGTCGCCTCGGCACCAAAGCCAGTGAGTGATTATTAGATGACTAATCATGGACAAACCACAAGCGCACAATGATAAACCCATACGCAACCAGTAAGAGTGAGCAGTGGTGGGGGGGGGGGGGGGGAGAGGGATTTGAAGGTTGGGGTGAGAGGTGAAAGCCAGGGGGGGTAAGGAAGGGACCGGCAGTGATGTTATTTGACTGGATAGGCGAGAGACCTCTGCAGAAATGGAATTAAGCAGCGATGCCTAGTTTAGACTGGGACCAGCGTGTGTACAGTATCACTCTCGTGTGCATTTGCGTACCATACGCCTCTGCCGATGCGTGTGTTTGAATTAAGGCGCCTAAAGTAAAAATACTAAATTTCGGCCCTTTGTCAATCCACTGCTGAATGATTAGTTGAGTCCATTAATCGACCAAATATTGTAATCGACTATATTTTGGATTACTCGGGCCCCTTTATACACGTTGGCCACCCCAATATCCAGCCTCCCGAAGGCAGGCAACCCCCTACCATCCACGCCCAGCGTGACGCAGCTGAAGATGCCGATGATGTCCCCAAGCTCTGCCTATCACCTCCCGTCCAACGGCACGTCAAGAGAGGTGAGACTTTTTTTTACAACCATTTTTGCATTATTGTCGGTAGTGATCAATAAACTTAGATAATCAGATATCCCAGCTGGTCGAGTGTTCATTAATGCTAACAGTGACAATGCATGCATGTAGCATTTGCGTTGTGCACAATTAAATTATGCCCGCCAATGGCCACTTGGCCTAATAAAGGCCACGTTGTGACATACAGTGAGGGAAAAAAGTATTTGATCCCCTGATGATTTTGTACGTTTGCCCACTGACAAAGAAATGATCAGTCTATAATTTTAATGGTAGGTTTATTTGAACAGTGAGAGACAGAATAACAACAAAAAAATCCAGAAAAACGCATGTCAAAAATGTTATAAATTGATTTGCATTTTAATGAGGGAAATAAAGTATTTGACCCCTCTGCAAAACATGACTTAGTACTTGGTGGCAAAACCCTTGTTGGAAATCACAGAGGTCAGACGTTTCTTGTAGTTGGCCACCAGGTTTGCACACATCTCAGGAGGCATTTTGTCCCACTCCTCTTTGCAGATCTTCTCCAAGTCATTAAGGTTTCGAGGCTGACGTTTAGCAACTCGAACCATCAGCTCCCTCCACAGATTTTCTATGGGATTAAGGTCTGGAGACTGGCTAGGCCACTCCAGGACCTTAATGTGCTTCTTCTTGAGCCACTCCTTTGATGCCTTGGCCGTGTGTTTTGGGTCATTGTCATGCTGGAATACCCATCCACGACCCATTTTCAATGCCCTGGCTGAGGGAAGGAGGGTCTCACCCAAGATTTGATGGTACATGGCCCCGTCCATCGTCCCTTTGATGCGGTGAAGTTGTCCTGTCCCCTTAGAAAAACACCCCCAAAGCATGTTTCCACCTCCATGTTTGACGGTGGGGATGGTGTTCTTAGGGTCATAGGCAGCATTCCTCCTCCTCCAAACACCGCGAGTTGAGTTGATACCAAAGAGCTCCATGTTGGTCTCATCTGACCACAACACTCTCACCCAGTTGTCCTCTGAATCATTCAGATGTTCATTGGCAAACGTCAGACGGGCATGTATATGTGCTTTCTTGAGCAGGGGGACCTTGCGGGCGCTGCAGGATTTCAGTCCTTCACGGCATAGTGTTACCAATTGTTTTCTTGGTGACTATGGTCCCAGCTGCCTTGAGATCATTGATAAGATCCTCCCGTGTAGTTCTGGGCTGCTTGGCAATGGTCTTGTAGCCCATTCCAGCCTTGTGTAGGTCTACAATCTTGTCCCTGACATCCTTGGAGAGCTCTTTGGTCTTGGCCATAGTGGAGAGTTTGGAATCTAATTGCTTCTGTGGACAGGTGTCTTTTATACAGGTAACAAGCTGAGATTAGGAGCACTCTCTTTAAGAGTGTGCTCCTAATCTCAGCTCGTTACCTGTATTAAAAACACCTGGGAGCCAGAAATCTTTCTGATTGAGAGGGGGTCAAATACTTATTTCCCTCATTAAAATGCAAATAAATGTATAACATTTTTGACATGCGTTTTTCTGGATTTTGTTGTTATTCTGTCTCTCACTGTTCAAATAAACCTAGCATTAAAATTATAGACTGATCATTTCTTTGTCAGTGGGCAAACGTACAAAATCAGCAGGGGATCAAATACTTTTTTTCCTCACTGTAACTACGAGAAAGTGGCTATGGCCAATCTGTTGTGGAGAGAATATCTCATTTGAATTAGGGCTGGTAGCCCTAGGTCATCTTAAGCAATTGGAGCACACCAAGGACGCTTGCATGGTGCCAATTGCATAATCCAACGATTTTGGCGCTTTAATTTTTGTCTGTCCACCAAGTTTGCAATGGAATCTTGTTGCCGGTGTAACATTTACTTAAGATTATACAGTAATAACAGATGCTCGATCGCCTCTCCACTTTCACTGTGGATTTATATATAAAGGGTTTTTTTTAATTGGCAACCTTTACAAGTTTCCAAATAATTCGAAGCATTCTGAAGTGAATACGTTGTGTCATCGTAATTCACAGAACTGTCAATCTGCTCCTGCTGAAGACCTGCCCATGTCGTGTCGGTGAATGGAATTTTTTGAATAAAAAAAATATTTTAGCAGGATAAGGCCCACTGAGCTACGTATATATATTTTTTAGAAGCGACCCAGCCACAAATGATAGCTTATCATGTGGAAATTTATAGCAGCCAAATACTCTAAAAGCATGCTTGTAAATGTGGAGGGGAACACCAGAGATAGATCCATACCACCACGGTGAGAATATGCAAACTCCAAATATATAGATGTCGAATATCAAATTTGGATCGCCGGGTTAACAGCACAATGCACGAACCACTGTGCCATCACTCCACCCCATTTAACGGTAACCACCACCGACCCCTAAAAATTTGTCTCGCATTAAAATGGGAGCTCAATTTTCTACAATAAAAAATATTGCACCAGCTTATTTGCTCTATTTACAAGGCATGTTTTTTTTTTACTTTAAATATAGGACGTGCATTTTAAAAACAGGGCTTTAACATAAACACTGAATAGAACATCACCTCGAGATGACATATACGCTAATTTAGCTGGGAGAGTAATATGTCTGGAACATCAGCCATGTGCTTGTACACCCTTTTTGTTACTCCACTGCTGGATGAGGGCCTCCTTACGCTGTGCGGGTAGTTTTTTTACCATACTTCACTGCTCATGTCAATGCAGGTTGGTGAAGGCTGGGAGCATACACGTGGAAGCACAAACACAGAAGGCAGTTGCTATACTGCCCTCTGCTGCCCACACGGAGCCGCACAGCCTATGACAACCCAACTAGGACCATATCCAAGAGAGGGTACTTGCCTATAAACATCTGGCAAAGCACTAGCATCGGTTAAAACAATTCCTGACTCTGCTGATGAAATATTTAAAGTCGAACTTGTGCGGCGTTTTCTTGTGTTAAACCAATGCTGCTGAAAGCACTCCCAGAAGGCTGTGTGACAGATGGAATGTGTAAAATTATGCTGATTTCTCTGTTGTGTATTGGTGGTCACCCATCCAAGCACTATCCACTTTTTAAATGGGTGCATTCCAGGTGATTTGGTCATAGGCGGGCATGAGTGATACATTGTAGAAAATGCTAAAAAATCTGAAATAATTTATATGATGCAAAATGCCATGACATTTTTGGGATAAAGTCACAAATTGGGGTGAGTCAATAATCAGGTAAAGTATGAACTTAATTAGAATAGAGACACCGTGTTCCGAGTTTTCGGTCATCTCTTTTGGTAACAAAAATAATGTGCGATATCTCACAGACACACATATGCATGTTTGAAACACCAAAACCATATGTACTGAATATGTAATCTGGGCTTTAAAGCAAACAGGGCAGCGTACAATTTAATAATTTGCCCCTTTGCATTGAAGTGAGCAGAAGGTTTATCGAGGCCAAAGGAAAACACAGTGTGCCGTTTATATATTAAATCATTTTGCGGTTAAGGTATTTATTTTGAAACACAATTACACTGGACATATCCACCGAGACGCATACATCTTGTTTTACTTTCATGCAATCCCGACACAGAAACAGCACATTTTTATAAATTAATCCATATGGGTGAAATTTAGCTGAATCCAAGATGAATATTATTGAATTATGAGCTGTGTAATGACATTTTAGCAGGGACACTGGAGCTAATAACTCTTCTGAAATCAAGAGCACCAGAAGCACCTTAAATATCCACAGGTCTGACCGCACCTCACTTCGATAACTCTCATCCATATATTCATTCCGAGTTTCTCTCGTGTTAAAATAAGTCAAGATTTAAATAACATAAATAAAAAAAAACAAACACGGCTCACACATTCCCAATTCTAGTCGTCATTCGCTCACTGCATATCCACACATCTTTCATTACCAACAACAGGCCAGGGATTGTGGCATCTCCGGGGTCATCTTAAAGGCTGCACACAGAAGTTCATGTTTATCAATGGCTACTTGTAGATTCACTTTCCCCACTGAACAAGTGAGAAGAAACTATCGATCGTTTTTGGAAATGTGGAATTTGTGTGCAGCTAATAAGGCTTGGAGGTAACACATCCCTACATCTCAAGGCAGCCAGAGGCACATGCAAAAATTCGAGATCTAAAATTGATTAGTTTTTTTGTGAGATGTAAAAAAAAAATTATGATGGGGCCCCCGTCCAGTTGAATTCATTAAACCGTGAGTGGTTTTTACAGGAAATCCCGTTAAAATATACACACGCAAATAATCCAGCATGTCCATCAGTTAAGATATGTAAAAACATCTATTTTACAGAACTATAAAATTCATTAAAAATACAAAGCGGTTCAAACAAATAAACAAGTGCTTTTTTTTAATCCTCTGCCAAACGAGCACATGACTCGCAGAAGAAGAAACCTATCGTGTGAGAAACTGTAATAATTTACCGTAAACTGTCAGGTTGAGTGATCCGCACGGAATGAAACCCTGACAGACTGCTTTTCCTTTGAACAAAGAAGGTTTGCAATTCACAATGCTGTAAGACTTGCTCAGAGCAGGCTCAAAGTGCTAAATGTCTGGATGATAACAGTGTTCACTCATTATCAAAGCAGTGTGTGCACCTACGTGGAAGAAGAACGTCTATTACAAATAGCCGCCTTCTAGATGGAAAGCCAATGAGCACAAACCACCACCATGGTTGCTTGCGATATGTCACGTAGATGCCTTAGTCAATATGAATGCGAGGTACGTGTAAACTGCTATATTGCAGTGTCAAGCTAATGCAACTGTGCCCCCCTTTGTGTGCGCGCACATATTATTTCAAGACCATACTTTCCAGGTCTCACTGAAAACAAATTAGGCGCTTCTTGTATACGCTGTCACATAAAGTAGGACATTTTAACAGTGTGATGTGTTAAAAGCAGAACATCCCTATGCGAGGTACACAGTAAGCCTAAAATGAGGTGAATAAATGAGGACCATCACTCTACTTGTTAAGAGGATCTGTAAATTATTTTAAATGAGCATGGTGCTAGCAGTTTGTGTCTGAGAATTACATGCAAGGCTCATCATATGCAAATTTACTGGTAAGCTACGATAGAGGGGCACTGATAGGCAGACGGGCATGAGTCGTGTCTAATAGGAGAGATGGTGCAGGAAGAGAATCACTTTTTTGTAGGGTGAACCGATTAAAAGTTCACGTACATTAACCAGACCGGGTGCGCGTGCGTGTCGTAGTATGTATGGAGCAGTAGTGTCCCAGTTAGCGCGCTGCGCTACGAACCTGGCGACCCGAGTTAGATTCCCGCTCACAACGGCGGTTGCTGGTGGTGCTGGCCGCACTTGCTCGTGTACCGTTCCAGCCTTCATAGGTGATCGCTAACAGCACTTGCCCCAACAGTCTGACAAGGCTATAAGGGGAATCTTTGTCTTTGTGTAGTATGGAGACGCTCACAACAACGAGCGGAGCACCGGGCGGCTAAAATACAGCAAGCTGGCACAGTGGGAAGCACAGAATTGTGCACCTGCCAGTCATCCCAGTCAACCCATGGCACCTGGGTCTGTTCCGTGACCTCCTGCCAGTGAGCCTTCAATACTTCACGTGGCCTCAAAATGCACCGAGCATGGCACAAGCGCAGTAGTGACATCACCGCCACTTAGTAGTGAACTGCAGCTGTTGTTGTGAGTGGCTCAGCCTGCATAGTGTGTACAGAATTGCAATAACCTGGGCTAGTTTCAGGTAGGAGTCCTGTCTCCCCAACTGAGTGGAGTGATGCATCTTACACTTTGGCTTCCTTTAGTTTAAAAACAAAGCAAGTACTTAAATTAAACATTACAATTGCTGTAAGGCAAAGTACGATGCTCTGCTGATGATATAATTTACAACAATAATAAATAACTCACTTATAACTCCGTTAGATGACGCCAATAATATAGCAATAATACATCTTAAATTAAATTACACTTAAAACTAAAGCTCTTCCAAAAACACACATTTCAAGGTGGAAGACGCAAGCCCGGGGGGCAACCTGAAAGGAAACACTTGGGGAGTTGAAGGGTGCAAAACCTTCCATCAATCTGTCGGACAGGGGAGGCAAATGCTAAAATAATAATTGCCAAGAAATGTTTGGCATTGTCGGGGAACTGTTTTTTTGTTAATTTAAACCCCCCATCCTCCGATGCATTCCTGCCGATGATATTCAACATACAATTTGTTTAAACCGCTTGAAGTCCATCCGCTGTAAACAAATGCGGCTGTTAAAATTTCGCGCAAGCGGTGATCCGTTTGGACACTGAGACGACAGCGACGGAAAAAGTATATATTTACAAAATGGGTGAGATCCTCCCCCTGTGTTGCAGTCATTACTAAGTTATTGAGTATCCTAGCCAAGTATGACTGCATCAATGTGACTTTCCATTCCCAGGTTAAGGATCAATCCTGCTCCAAATAGTTTGATGTTACATTTGGAATAAATTCAAGACTGTAATTCCCCTGTCAGCTCATCGTTGAAAAGAAGCAGCACTACCAGGTTTTCCAGACTCCACAAGACGGATGTCAGTACTTTAGTAAGTGTACATTAGTCACATCAGCGGCTGCAGCCAGACTACCAATGCGTAGGCAATGCTCCAATTCATATGAGGAGTGCATTTAAGCGTCACGGACCCAACAGGGTTCAACCCAGTTCATCGTGGCCCAGGCTGATTAATTTATGCTTAAAGTTGATTAAACTGCAGTGTGTGCCTCTTAGGCACGGTGATGCCATATAAATAGTTTGTGATAAACACAATCGGTAATTCATGTAAACGTCCATGCTTTTTCTGGGTTCAAAATATTAACCCTGCCCCAGAAAAAAAAGACGGACTAATATACCTCGGTTTATGTAACAGGTGTAAATCAGATTTTTTAAATGTGTCCATGCATTTCGTGTATATTAAAAAGCACGTTCGTATGAATTACATCCCAATGTGGTGCCAGTGTCTGGTATAAAATATAGAAACCATCACTATTTTAAAGATTAATGTACACAGGGGAACAAGCTTGGAAGGTAGCACTATCGTGACGTGGAATATTTCTCATCCATTGATCTTTTTTTGACAAGCCACGAGGTGTCGCTCTGTATCTGTGCAGGTTACCGAGTGCTGTAAAGCTGTCGTTGACTGACGTACACTCAAGAGACGAGGATGGCAGTTAAGTACAATTGCACCTGTTGTTATGATTGGGGTTCTCTCCCTGCATTGGTGACCGTTTATACTTGAGGACCCTGTTATGAGCCACCCGGATACCTTGTATCGATGTCTTTTACTCCCGACAAGATATAGCAGAATTGCAGGGAACTGGAAAAATCTATGGAGCATCAGTGCCCTGTAAAGATAAACAGAAACGTTAAGCAATACTTAAAAAAAAGCATGAGTGGCATCAATTCATATTTCTTTTCCAGGAGACCAATTTTTTTGTTTTTAATTGAAACAAACCATAATTTTGCATCATCCCTTGAGGACTAAAAAATCTATTGTGGTATTTTTGATTGCACGATTGGAAAATGTAAAGCCATCATAAGCCAAACACCTCCTGCTGTTGGGGTAGAGGACTAAAGCATAATGTAACATTGGTAAAACAGAAAATGTTCCATATCAAAGCTAAATTAACTTGAGATAGCGCACAAGAAACAAAACAAAAAACCTTTATTTGCTTTTCCACTGAACCACCAATGCTGAGCACAGTTTAGATATTGCTTAAGTTGCAGTCAACATCTGGACCACCCATTTAGAATACAGAGCTGTTGCTCCACTTCAGTCGCTCTGCGATCAGGGGAGAAACGTTCTCGGTTGGCTGGTATGGCATCACAAAAACCTCCCCACCCCCTGCTGTACTCATGCAGTGACCTGAATCCCCGTTCGCCTGGAACCGAGTTCCAAGACACAAAGGGGCTCTGTCTGTATTTCTCCTGTTTGTGCTAACCCCACATCTCACTTGGGCTATGGGAGCTACGTGTGAAATCCATACTCTCTGGTTCTTTCGGTAAAGTCACGTAGGTATAAAATAAAATAAAATTTTAATCTAGTGTGAAATCCAACCAACAATCATATACGCCAGGCTTCTATCAAAACCATTAACCACCCACGAGCAATGCGACGTTTGCATATACGGTAAATTTGTTGTTCACATATAAATATATATAAAAATAATTATTTACAGACATTTGTCAATCCACTGCTGGATTAAAGCCTCCCCCTGGTATGTCAGTTATGGTGGCTGTTGGACCATACTTCACCAGACTGGTCAGCATGGGATGAAAGGGAAGATCAGTACGAGTTCAGATATCACATGCCATCGAAGTCTGGCATAGCCAGGAATGTAACTCAGGAGGTAGATTTCATAGAGTACCTAATGCACCAGCCAAGTTATACAGCATAGTTCAAAGGGATCGTACACAGCTATGTGGATATGTTGTTGTAATACTCAAGTCTTGTTTCTTAAATCAGTGGTCAAGAACTCTAAACAACCTCAAGAGTTCCAAACACATAAAAAATAACAAAAAATCTGTAATCTGTAATAATATAAATCCACGTATTGTACGTCTATTAGTGTTACTAAAACAGAAACTACCATGTGCATGCATTGCAGAGACGGAGAAATGGATTCTACAATTACCACCGTCTGTGACATCCACAGCAGTACGACCATGGTAATGTAAACTGTAAAAACGCAACGTGGCATCGTCTCATGGCAGTGGGGAGGGCAGACCACCGGTTGGCGGTGGAGGGGGTGGAGAAATAACAAATTCCTCGCGTGGTGCTACATCAAAGCAGAACGACACGACCCAATGCAATGCAACCACGCGACAACACTCGCACAAGCATCGGTGCCGCCATCAAACGCCAAGTGCAGCTTTGTTGCATATTTACTGCTACAAATTGAATCAAAGACGACGGTGTCAATCTGTGCGCGTAAACACAGCGGACCATAGCAGCGAGCTATTGGGGGGCATTTAATGAGGCGTCAAGCGGAGAAAAGTCTGCATATCCCCAAGCCACTCTGTGGGTGGGTGCAACATGCCTGTCACATTACATTTGGATGTGATGGTGCATGTGTACAAGCATTGGTTTATTTTTTTTACCCAGCATGCCGCACTGCTGTCAAGAGGCGGCGATCTTGCTTGCTTCACGCACCCCGCTCAAGTAGGCCCCCGTGACAGTCTGTGGGAAGTGCCTGTTTGTTGCCTAAAAAAGGAAAATCCATAATTGACATTGATAGTGAAGTTAAAGTGTCTCCATGCTCAAATTAGAGTGAGGCAGAGGTGGTGGGGTGGCTCAGAGGTTGGAGCATTGAGTTGGCAGTGCTGAGACCCTTGGCTCGAAACAAAGGCTCATCTAGTCTCAGCTCAGCCACAAATGACTGCACAAAAAAAACTCAATTTACATAAAATGTGCTTAATTCAGCTAAATTCCAGCACTGAGAATTACAAATATTTGTTTTTATGCACTGAACATTATTCTCAGTGGTAGAGCATATGGGAAAGTGCTGCCCCCTCTACTTTGTGAACCAGAGGTCACTTTGAGGGATTTCAGAGGTAGCTCTGTGATATGCACTTCCGGATGAAGCTATTTTGGGAAAAAAATTACAATAAAATGTGCATGCAGTGATGCTCATCTACGCTGTCGACCGTGAGGTATGAGTGGAATTATTAAATTCTGACCGCAGTTTCCAGTTGTTCCATATGACTACCACTATTGGACTTTCCACAAATTTCCACTCATTTGATCAATCACAGGAGGGATGATGGATCGAGTTGACCCTGGGCAGGAACTTGAACACTGGCCTTTCTGCGAGTTGAGAACCTTGCCACAGCGCCACCCAGCCAAGATTTGATCATTATTACTTATGAGATTAGAGGGTCTGCGGTCCAAGAGTATCTGTGCCTGGAAAATAGTATTCGCAAGTATGCAGTGGGCTATGACAAAAAAACTACAACAGTGTTCACTTTAATGGGTATCAATGCCATTTTAAGAAGAGTTATAAGTTGGCTGCATTCCCCAAGGTTGAGAACCCCTGTACAAATAATGTCCTTTTTAAGTAGCCACCTGAACTCACCTCACCAGCGAAGAAGAGCTTGCCATTGAGGTCCTGGGCCAGCACATCATAGGCTTCACCAGTGCCGCCAGGCCGTACGTAGCTGTAGGCCATGAGGGCCCAGGGGTCAGAACCCCACCGCGTTACGAACCAACGCAGGGGGTCGGGCA
The DNA here is from genome assembly GCF_048934315.1 of Petromyzon marinus. Lineage (NCBI taxonomy): Eukaryota > Metazoa > Chordata > Hyperoartia > Petromyzontiformes > Petromyzontidae > Petromyzon > Petromyzon marinus. The sequence goes on along the minus strand of NC_133709.1, from coordinate 7,747,314 downwards.
CGTTCTAAAGTACACACACAACGTTTCCACAACTATAACCAACAGCAGTGGCAACATGACCATTCATCTCTTTATGGCAGTCATGCAATTATTTTTGCGAATAATAGTGACCGCAACTAAATGTATACTATATCTGTATCTTGGTGGACTCCTTCAGTACGTGTGTGATGTGTTGCAAAGGGGCACTTGCCTGCTCAGGAAAGATGGCCCGCAGTGCCTGCATGGACTGAGACACCACCTGGGAGTCGCTGAGGTCACGGATCAGCGCTACTGAGTCACCACTCACAACGGACATGAGCACGCACTGTTCTCCCTGCAACACACAAACACACACATAGACAATGATCCCCTCTTCCCATAGCTTTAACAGACTCTTGGAGCAAGTGTTGTTAAGCAAGCACCTATTCATGCCGGCACAACGCTAGAGTGGGGTGGTGTGGCAACCACCACACCTCGCTGTCTTTGTCTCGCCTGTCCCGCTGCTTACACACCGCACCAGGTACTCATCTAAGGTGAAGCGGGGAGGCCCAAATAGTCTCCATTGATGTTAGTCATGACCAGAAATTCGACTCAGGTAGCAGGGTTCGAAGCAGTGCACTAACCACTACGCCAATGATCCCTACGCAGTTATGCACACACAACAACAACGACCGCCATTCGCCATTAAGTGGCGGTGACGTCACCACGACGCTTGTGCCAGGCCATGTGCACCTTGAGGCCACGTGAAGTGTCGAACGCCCGCTGGCAGGAGGTCACGGGGCAGACCCAAGTGCCACGGGTCGACTAAGATGACTGAGATGGCTGGCTGATGCACCACCTGTGCCCCCTACTGTGCCCCCTACTATGCCAACCTGCTGTGCTTTAGCCACCCGGCGCTCCGCTCATTGTTGTGAGCGTCGCTCTTCCGCCCTCCGTTGTTGTTGGAGGGCGACTGCCTCCAACTGCCCAGTAGCGTCCTTCACAATCCTCCTTCACAGAGGCCGATCTTGACACCGCTGGTACCAGTCATCAGCAAGTCCACTCAGCTCCACGTACCACATCACTCCATCTCTTTTCTAGCCCGTGCCGCGCCCGTTTAGCCCCCTCGATCCGGCCGAACAAAAGCTGTTTCGGCATGCGGTGGCTGGGCATGCGGGCTACATGACCCAGCCAACGCAGCCTTGCCTGCCGGAGGAGCTCACCGATGGGACCTTGCCTAGATCTTTCAAGGATTTGTGAGCTCCTCACACAATCCAGCCTGGTTAAACCCAGGATGGATCGAAGGCAGGCTAGCCTAAATGTTTCTAACCGGCGAAGATGTTCCTTTAGGGGGGTCAAAGTTTCGCAAGCGTAGAGAAGGGAGGGAATGACCGTGGCCGAGAAGACCTCAAGCTTAGTGCGGAGCAACAGACCAGGTAGCTTCCACACAGCATTACGCAACCGATGAAAAGATATTGCCACTCGGCTGATTCGGAGTGAGACCTCTCCTGTTAAACTGGAGCCGGTCATAAGCACACTGCCCAGGTATGGGAAACTCTCCACTCTCTCCACAACTGCCCCATCACCGATTGTGAGTTGTGGGGGTGGAGTGTCCGATGGTACAAAATACCCAGGCAGGTGCTTAGTTTTGGTGGGGATGATGGTAAGGCCCCATCTCTTAGTGGCACGCTCTAGTCTCATCAGCAGCGACTCCAACTCCTCTTCTGAATGAGCAGATATTACCAAATCATCGGCATACATAACGTGGATGAGCAATAGGGAGCCATCCCTTGACCGCACCCGGGCATCTATCAGCCTCCCATTATATCTGTACCATATGGAGATTCCCCCGGTACAGCTATTGAAGGCTTCACGAACTACGTGGTCAAAATAGATGTTAAATAATGTGGGAGCCAGAGGACATCCCTGTCGCACCCCAAGGTGTACAGGGAATGGCTCTGACTCCCGGCCACGTAGTTTTACCCGGGCCCGCTCACCATCATGAACGTCCTTAATGATCGTGAGCAGAGGGTCAGGTACTCCAAAAGCACGAAGAACAACCCAGAGCCCAGGCCTACTGATGGTATCATAGGCCTTGACAAGGTCAATAAAGCAGAGATGTAGGTCTTACTGGAATTCCCTACACCTCTGCTGTAGCAGACGGACAGAAAATATGGCATCTGTGCTGGACCGCCCTTTCCTGAAACCGCATTGGGGCTCTGCAAGCCTCTCCTCAGCGTGCCTGGCAAGGCGATGTTGAATAATCCTTGCCAGGACCTTTCCCAGCACACTAAGGAGTGAGATGCCCCTGTAGTTGTTACAGTCTGTGCGGTCCCCCTTCTTAAAGAGGGGGATCACCAGGGCATCCTTCCAATCCTGCGGAATCCGTCCAGTGGTCCAGACTGTTGTTATGATGTCATATAGGGCAGTCTGTGCACAAACGCCACCCTCCCTCAGCATTTCGCTTGGGAGATCATCTCTGCCTGGTGCCTTTCCTGGTCTCAGACTCTGGATCGCCTTCAGTACTTCCTCAACAGATGGCACCTCAGCCAGCCACTCACAGGGGGTGACTTCTTCCAATATTTGAGGCACCCCAGCCTCAGCAGGGTCATCCCCACTTTGTGCCACGATGTTTTCCTGACCTCACAGAAATGCTCAGCAAATCTGCAAACCTGTTCCTGGGGGTCAGAGATTGGATCACCGTTTTGTCCCCTAATGATGGTAATAGGTGTGGCGCTGCAGGTTACTTTTTTGATGGAGTTAAATAGAGATTTGTGATCTCTCCTCAGCAACCCGCGACCACCACCCATCCTTGCAGCGCCTCACAGCTCTCCGAACCTCCGAGCGAAGGCTGCGGTAAGCCTCCTCATTCTCTGACGTGGGATTCTGTAGCCGATGACAGTGGGCCTCTCGCTTTTTCTCAACTATCCTGAACACCTACTCTGTCAACCAGGGTCTCTGGGGAGGTCTGGACCGCGTACCCAAAGCAGCCAATGCAGCTGCATGAGTCACAGTCCTAAACCTCTCCCATTTACCCTCGACATCAGGAGGAGTGGGGGACGATGCCAACCCCAACCGCAAGCGATGATGAAATTCTCGCTTGCAACTTTCATCAGATAACTGAGACCAGGCCACTTTAGGTTGGAATGGGGTCCTGGGTGTACACCCACCACCGGAGTGGAAGAATGGCAGGCGCATCTTACAGATGACAAGTCGATGGTCAGAGGGCAGATCAGCTCCACGGTAGGTCCTGGTGTCAAGGACATGGGCTCGCATCCGCTGGTCCGTCACTATGTAGTCCAGCAAATGTTCTTGCTTGGACCCGGCATGCATCCATGATGTTGTGTGGATGCGCCGATGCCGGAACAGCGTGTTGGTAATTACAAGCCCATGGGCTGCACAAAAATCTAGCAGCCTCCTACCGTTGTTATTGAGCTGATCTGGCCCATGCCCTCCAATCACTCCAGACCAAGTGCCAGCATCATGACCAACTCGGGCATTGAAGTCACCCAACAAGATGACTCTATCCCAAGGGGCCACTTTAGCCAGCACCTGTGACAGGTCATAGAAGGCATCTGACTCAACGGCTTTGCCTGCATCCCTCCACGGATGTTTGTCTTCGGTGGGAGCATAAGTAACCACAACCACCACTCCTCGCCTCTGGTTGATGGGAAGGCGAGCCCAAAGGAGCCTGGGGCTTACAGCTTCCCACACCTCACCACCATGCTCCCACGCCCCCTTCATTCTTTTGTTCAAAAGAAGAGCCACACCCTGATGTTTGGCAGTCTGCTGCCCCGAGTAGAGGACTGTCCACCCCTCATGGTGGCAGGAGCCAGAACCGGTCCACCGGACCTCCTGAATGCCAGAGATCCAGGCGGTACCGGTCCAGCTCCCGACAGAGGAGTGGCAGCCTCTCCTCCGCAGTGAGCGTTCGAACATTCCACGTGGCCACACGAAGTGGCTTTTCGTTGTTTCTGGAGGAGCCCCGAGAGTAGAGATTCAATCTCCTGGCTCCGCCAATTGGGGTTTGGCCAGGAGACGCCATAGACGCCTATCCCCCCGGGGCCTCCGGCACAAGCTTATTTGTTACATTTTTAATTCGTGGTTTCGTGGTAAATTTTTGAAGGTGGAGGGGTTACCAGCCCCTCGCACTCGTCCAGAGCCCCCGTTTAGCCCCTGTGGTGGTCACAGACGCCATGAGGGGAGAGGCCAATCGGAATTGGCCCTCCCCCCACAGCACTGTCCACGGCAGAGTTGCCCGTCCGGCACCGCGAGGAGGTAGGGGGTTGTTTTGCCAGACTGCACACACACCCCTATGGGGACACACAAAAATAGAGGAAATCGATAAAGGAATTACAATAGTTAGGAGGGAGGGTCAAAGGCTGTGAGAAAATCAGTTGTTGAGAAAGTGATATGACGTCAACGTTGGAAAGATGGGAGGCGTGAATAGATGCGAGGAGGGCAAGAAGTAGAGAAAGCCAGAGAGGACAGGGAGGGGTTAAGGCAAGGCCTACCTTGGGATCCATGTCGTAGAAGACCCCAAAGAGACCCCTGCGGTCATGGCTCGGTGGAAGGTGTCCAAAATAGTCGGCTCCGCGGATCTTGTGCTCCCAGAAACGGAACGGGAACTGCAGCCCGATCTGTGTGTGGAAAGCCAAGCGTGCTATTGCATTCATTCGCTCGCTCACTGTGCCACTCCGTGACACTCAAGACTAACAAAACAGCTCGCGTCCTCGTCAAAAGATCCCACAAGCCTTATACCGACTTCGAAGGAAAATGTGCCACGTGTGTGTGTGTATACGCATTACCTTCTCGATGAGACCGGCGCCCAGACTCTGCAGGGCCTTGATCTTGCGCTCAGGAAGTGGAGGACAAAACTCCAGCACTCCCAGCTGCATGAGCGCCAGTGGGATTGTCACCAGTACCTGGGAGCAGCACCGTGGTAATACACCATTACAGTAGCACACGCCGCACTTTCACAGCATCCACCACCACACGATCACACGATCACACCATCGGTGTAATTGCTTTCAGATGCAGATAAACTGCCAACTGTGGTAGTCTCCATTGCATTTTGAGATTTCATTCAAATTTTATTATGCAGTAAAACCTTGGATTGCGAGCATAATTCGTTACGGAAACGTGTTTGTACTCCAAAGCACTCGTATATCAAAGCACTCGTATATCAGTTGTGATGACGTGACGTTCAGCAGACAAAGCGTATACGTTCTACTCATATTGCAAGACCTCGCTCGTTTATCAAATTAATATTTATTTGAAAATTTTGCTCGTCTTGCAAAACACTCGCAGACCAAGTTACTCGCAATCCAAGATTTTACTGTACAGACAAATGTACAGCTCTTTTGTCAGTTCACTGCTGGATAAGGGTCCATTCTTTACCATGCTGGGTCAGTGCAGGTTGGTAAAAGAGGGAAGCAGATGTACAAGCATAGAAGTACAGAACCATGAATATTTATGAACAGTCCTCTACTGCTCACCACATAGCCATGCGGGGGGCTTCATCAAGCTGTGGACTAACAAAAGGCTAAAAAATAACTAACATATTTTTCTAAACCTGATTGAAGTAGCATTCATGTAATTTATACATGTATATCAGTTTCATACCTTTTTAATTTTGTGGCTGTGTGCCTGTCTGCATTTCCCACAGTCTCCCTCGTAAGAGGAAGTTTGCACCTACAGGCTCATTGGCTTCTATTGAACCAGGTTCTAATGACCCATGCAGAAGCAATTTAGATGCAGTGTGAATGTCGCCTGACCTTATCAGCAATGTAGGTCATCCCTGTAGCTGTATGCACCTTCACACATTCCCCCGAGTAGTCCACTCGTTTTACCTGCAGATAAAACAAGAAAAGACAAAGATCACCCATATAGCCTGTAACATACTGTTGGGGCAAGTGCTGTTAGCGAGCACCTATAAAGGCCGGAACGGCACACGAAGGGGAGGGTGACCAGCACCATGCCCGGCCACCTTTGTCTCCCTAGTCGCAATGTTTAGACATCGCACTAGGTACTCATTTGAGGCTGAGTCGACCTAGGGGAGGCCCAGAACTGGTTCAGATAATAGTCACTGGTTTTGGCAGATATACAATGACAAAGATCCCCAGTATAGCCTTAACAGACTGCTGGGGCAAGTGCTGTTAGCGAGCACCTATGAAGGCCGGGACAGCACATGAGGGGGTGGGTGGCCAGCACCACGGCCGGCCGCCTTTTCCTCCCTAGTGGCGATATTTACACACTGCACTAGGTACTCATTTTGGGGCCGAGTCGACCTAAGGGAGGCCCGGGACCGGTTCAGATAATAGTAGCTTAGTGCTTACCTTACTCCGATACAAACCCAGCAGCACCAGTTTGATCCCCAGCCACAGCTAAAATCAGTGGCGATTGCTACCATTTATCCTACTCCCTGTGCCTCCCCGAGGTCGACTCACCCTCAAATGAGTATCTGGTGTGATGTGTACACATTAGCACTGTGAAAAGGAAGCTGCAGGTGGTTCTGGCCATACTACCCCTCCTGAGCCATGCTGCCTTTCATAGGTGCTGATTAATGGCACTTGGCTTAAAAGCCAGTGTTGGCTATACGGGGGATCTTTGTGTCGTTGTGCTATGTGTTTGGTGTGCAAAGAGAAGTGGTGGCAGCGATGCAGCGGTGTTGCAGCGTTTTACACACTGTGCTACAGTCCTGGTAAACCTGAGTTTTATTCCTTGCCATAATAAAAAAAGGCTAGAAGTGGCATGTGAAACCAGTCTTGAGTCTCCTCCGAGTACTCTGTGTGGCATGTAAACATCAGCACAGGAAACACAAAAGTGGTCGAGCATGATGTTGGCCACCCGGTATCGTGTGGTATTCTCACTCGAGTAGATACTCTCTTGTAGAACTTTCACTTAAGATTAACAAATCTGTCAAGTTGGGAAGTGGTGGAGGAGAGGTAGCACACTGCACTACCAACCCGGTATAACGCAAGTTCAATTCCTGACCACAGCTGTAATCAGTGAGGTGTGATATGTGAAATGGTCCTGCAGTCTACCTTCACCAGAACGCACTGACCAGTGTGGTGAATAATTGTCAAAGAATCCCCATGACCGACAACCGTGTGTGGGGGGGGAGAGGGGGTCATACGTACGGGGGTGTGTAGCCGAACGTCCAGGCCCTCGGCCAAGCGGTGTAGGATGGTAGAGTACCCGGCCGTCAACAGGGTGTGGTCTCCGGCAAACTGAGCAAAGAACTCATTATGGTCCCAAGAGCGTGCGGATACCTGGGCACACAGTGACAACGATTCCCCCGTTCAGCTCTGCGGACTCGTGGTGAAAGCGCTGCCACAGGCACATTGCACAGACGTATGCGCAAAGACAAAGACAGCCTTCTTCTTAGTATTTTCGGTAAAGTCACGTTGAAGAGAAACAACAAAATAATAAAATATATATAACAATAAAAATTCTCACGACGTTTCGACCATAACTCAAACGGTCATCTTCAGGTTGTTGGTTTGCATAATGCAAACCAACACACGTTTGAGTTATGGTCGAAACGTCGTGAGAATTTTTATTGTTTTATATATATTTTATTATTTTGTTGTTTCTCTTCAATGTGACTTTACCGAAAATACTAAGAATATGAATTACTGCAGTCACGAAAGCTTTAAATCAAAAAGACAGCCTTGTTTAGACATTGTTGGGGATTGTGCTCCTACAAGCACACGTACGCAAACACAAATGCACATTCTAGATTTGAAGCTTTCGTGACTGCAAGGATCCATACTCTTTGGTTCTATTCGGTAAAGTCACGTAGGTAAAAAATTAAAGCGGCCTTCATCAGGTGAAGGCCGCTTGTGTTGTGGCCGAAACGTCGTGATTTTTGTTGTTTTAATTTTTTACCTACGTGACTTTACCGAATAGAACCAAAGAGTACAAATGCACATGTACGCAAGCGTAGACACTAGGGGAGGCCCAGGTCTGGTTCAGACAATCGTCACTGGTGTTGGTTGTGAGAGGGAATCGAAGTATAAGCACGTGTACATATGTACAACACCAACAACCACCATTCGTCACTAAGTGGCGGTAACGCCACCATGGCGCTTATACCAGTCCAGCAAAAACAACCCCCTACACCTCCTCAGTGGTGGCGGACGTGAGCAATGCCATGCGGGGAAGGCCAATTCCAAACGGCTGTTCCCCTCATGGTGCTCGTAGCCACCAAAGTGGCCAATGGGCTGGTAACCCCTCCACCTTCAATTTACTTACCACAAAACCACATATGCACACATACATACACACATCGATAGAGACAGTCCGTTTAGACGCACAGACTTGGAGAAGGTACTGCTACAAGCAAATGTGTGTATGTATGTGTACACACGTGTGCACTTCTGCACCTCCGATTAGCTCGGTTGGTTACGTACGGTGCGAAAGATTTTCAACATACATACGTATGTACACGTGAATACACACACACACATATGTACCAAGACACACAAAGTGCCACAGCCTTCAACAACACGGCACTGTGCACCTGGCGTAGGTTGGCTCCGCATGCGTACTCCAGGTTAGCCAGGTGGAACTGCAGCAGCTTCTCTTCGAGCTCCCCAAACGAGAGCCCCGACTCCTTGCGGAACGCGTGAGTCAGCTCCTCCATCTTTTCTGCTCACGTACACAAATATAAAGATCCTCCGTGCATCCTTCACAAGACTGTTGAGGCAAGTGTGATTAGCGTGCACCTATAAAGTTCAGCACGGCACATGAGGAGGTGGGTGGTAAGCACCACGCCGGGCCACCTTTGTCTCCCGAGTGGCGATGTATAAACATCGAACCAGGTACCTATTTGAGGTGAAATTCGACTTAGTAGAGGCCCAGAACCGGTTCAGATAATCGTCACTGGTGGTGGCCATAAGCGGGAATCAAACCAGCCTCACCGGGTTTGTCGTGCAGCGCGCTAACCACTACACGATCGCACGTGCGCGCATATACACACCCCACCCCCCCCACCCAAACATGAACACACACTTGAACGCACGCTTGCACACGCACCTCCCAGCGAGACGTCGTGAGCGGGCTCCGTGGTGGTGCGCCACTGTGCGATGATGTCGAGGAGAGCGTTAAAGTGGAAGTCCATGCGCTTGTCCAGCGCTGGGTCGGTGACGCGGCCGCTCTCGTCCAGCAGCTCGCACGCCTCGCCCAGAACGTGCATGCGAATGCCCAGCTTCCGGGCGGCACAGGTCGGGATATCGTAACCATTCCCCCCCCCCCCCCTCCACCGAGCATTATCGCGATGACAGCGCTCACACGAGCATTACTTAGGGCCGAATACGGCTTTAAGAGAGGTTTGTCAGGCCTCGTATTAATACACACCTTAGCCTTATGCAATAATAACACACCTTAGCCTTATGCAATAATAACACACCTTAGCCGTATGCAATAATAACACACCTTAGCCTTATGCAATAATAAGACACCTTAGCCTTATGCATTTATAACACACCTTAGCCTTATGCAATAATAAGACATCTTAGCCTCATGCAATAATAACACACCTTAGCCTTATGCAATAATAACACACCTTAGCCTTATGCAATAAGACACCTTAGCCTTATGCAATAATAACACATCTTAGCCTTATGCAATAATAACACACCTTAGCCTTATGCAATAATAACACACCTTAGCCCTATGCAATAATAACACACCTTAGCCTTATGCAATAATAACATGTAAAAAAATATTGGGGCACACCGTTACCAAGTGGGCTAAATTGAGAAATACAGTGCTGCCACGTGTAAAATATTCCCCTCCTGTACTGGAATAGTGCAGCTAAAATGCTTGCACAATTGATGAATAAATATCATTTGCAGGCCGTTTTGAAATTGGGACGTCGCATGTGGCCAGAGGACGCATAAAAAATCAAGTCGCTTGCTGTAGATTTCCCGCTCCTGATATAAACGGACACTCAATTCAATCCATTAGCCTAGTAACGATTCACCCCCTCCACAATGCGATGAACTGTCACAATTCAGGGGCATGATTTTATGATGTCATGAACTGGGATCACGGTTTGAGGAATTGATTTACAGACCAATTACGTTCTTGCCCTTGCGGTGCATGCATAACTTATGGTGATATGAACCAATGCAGTCTAAAGTGATATACATGTACATGAATCTCAATGAATTGACATGTCGTTAAGATGCCACTATCCATAGCGAACAGCTGGAAACTCAATGTTGATATATTAGAATGCAGTGCATGGAAAAAATACAATAAAATCACAAATTGTTGGCATAATACTGCGATATCAACTCATGAACCACGTGTTTAATTTAATGACAAATGACAAATTACTTTGAAGTGCGTAATTTAGACACCAATTATACATTTTTATTGTGATTCCTTTACATTCGTGATTAACATATAAATTTAGATGCGTTCACGTATCAAAACGTTCTGAGAAACAGCAACACATTTAAGCAAATAAGGTTTTTCTCTCACAACTATTGTTTCTGCTGATCTATCTCCACACCCACTCCCCGCCCCTCACCTGTTCACACATGAGGCTGATCGGGTTATTGACACAGCCGTTGACAATCTGGGCCCCCCGTCCGACGGTAGTGCCCCCCAGCGAGCGGTCGTCCCACACGCGCCCCCCTATCCTCTCTCGGGCCTCAAGCACAATCACCTGGTTGCACACGGACAAACGCAGACGGTCCTTTACATTTATTTATCTTCTCTCCAACACCACCAACAAAGCAATACATTACATGGGTCGTTTGGGACTGCTCTATGGACTCTTGACATGGACTGTGAAGGCCTATACACAGCAACAGAGGAGTTTTATAGCATTAATGAACTCATAACAGCTAGTCTGGGTCTAAGATTATGCCCCTAGGACAGGGTTCAACAAAAATGTTTTGGCGAGCCCCATAATCAAATTAGTGTCACGTGTACGAGCGCTATGTCACGAGGTGTCGTGATGTTAAAATATCTGTCCATACGGCCGCTCTTTTGTTCTTATTATTGGGTCTTTCACCTTCCTCTTGTTTATCTCACTATCAACTCACTTATGTTTATCTCTTGTCTACAGCTCTAGCTCTGTATTTTGCTGATCTCTAATTTTTATATACCTTTTCTTCATATCTCGGCGAGCCGTAGCTCTCGGCCAAGCCTTAGCTTGGCGGGCCATTCAAAGAGCCCATGGGCCAGATGTGGCCCTCAGGCGGCTAACTGAAGAAACCTGTCCAAAGATAAAAAAACCCATGATCCAAAGCAATCGCTTTTACCTTGAGGCCGAAGTTATGAAGCTGCCGAGCAGCGGCAAGGCCTGCCGGACCGGCTCCTATAACCACCACGGAATTCTGTACAACGTAACATACATAGCAAAATTATGTTCATCACACAAAGGCAACACTGAAGGATGCGCACACAAATACGACGTTATATACTGTAGCTGAAGTCGCTGAGCTGTGAAAAAGCTCAATTGTTAAGAGGAACAGCCTCCCGGGCTTGATGGCATGAGTTTAAATCCCAACGAGGATCAAAGAAGGGTAGTTGCGTTATGAAAAGACAAATTGATACCATTATAATAATAAAAAGATTGAATAATTTGCCACCTTTTGTCAATCGACTGGTGGACAGATACCTCCCTACATTCGGCAAGGGGGTAGGATGCTGGCGATAGCTGTAGCCGGGAATCAAACACGGGTTGCCGGTTCATAGGGCAGTGTGTTAAGTTATCCCACCATAAATACCAGTAATTTCCACTACTTGCCATGAGCACCATCAGGACCACAAACGGATATGAACACCACCCATTGCTTATGAGAAGTGCTAAAATAACAAAAAAAAATTGTACGATGATTATTTTATCGGTGTCACTGATGACGGTGCAATAAGTGATTAAAAAAATGGCAGCGGAGATGATGATGTATGTGACGATGATGATGAGGGGGATGATGATGATAATTGACAAAGGTGATAACGATGCTGATGATAGTGAGGGTGATAATAGGTTTTTCCCCTTTTTTCTGGCAACAAAACAGGTGTTAAGATATTCTTAGCTCTTTCGGCAAAGTCACGTTGAAGGGAAACAATAAAATAATAAAATATATATATAAAACAAGATGTGTTAAGATGTTAAAACACCAAACTGAAACCTTTTACAAGGAATCATGTCTGCATTAACCGCAATGCTTGTGGTGAGAATGCAAACAAAAATAAGTTTCAAGGACAATGCATATATTATCAGAGTATGTTTACTGTTTGCATTCTGACCACAAGCATTGTGGTTAATGCATACATGATTCCTTGTAAAAGGTTTCTGTTTGGCGTTTTAACATCTCAACACACCTGTTTTGTTGCCAGAAAAAAAGGGGAAATACCCTATTATCATATTTTGGTCCTGACAAAGGAGGTCCCATGATGATAGCGAGAGTGATGACCATATGGAGGGTGTGCCTGCCTTGCGGTAGTGTAACGGTAAGAGCGGGCGTCCCGGGTGTGCAGAGAGCAACCCCGTGTTGATGAGGCCCTTGCGCATGGCGAAGTGAAGGATGCCCTCCAGCTCCTGCATGCAGCGCACACGAATCAGGCCCCGTACCAGTAGGTGCTGCATGCACTTCTGCACCGTCAGGAACTCCTGCGTGCACAGAGGGAGCAAGCACACAACACACATTAAAACCATTACTCCAAACCCCTCCACTGGCTCCCAATACAATCCCAGATAAATGTTAAGACTGCACTCACCCATCGTCAAGATGCTTTATGAACTCGCCACTACCCAACTCTCCTCATTCATCTCACTCTAATCCACGCGCTAGCCCACCTCTCCCATCTCATCTCACTTTATTCTCCTCCACGCATTCTCCGCTCCAGCAACCAAGGCCTTCTATCAAACCCTCCAGTCAACCTTTTCTCAGCGGTAGGTTGCTCATTCCCCTTCTTGGTGCAGAATACAGTACAATGACATTTTTTGTACTGCCTGTGTTATACTTGCTAGTCGCCCATGCAAGCATTATCAAGGCTCAACCATGCTTAGCTTCGGAGCCGATGAGTTTGAGCGCATTGCAGGTACTTGGTCATAGACCATGTTTAGGTACAGTAAAACCTTGGATTGCGAGCATAATTCCTTCCGGAAACACGTTTGTGATCCAAAGAACTTGTATATCAAAGCACTCGTATATCAGTTGTGATCACGTGACGCTCGGCAGACAAAGCGTATACGTACTACACGTATTGCAAGACCTCGCTCGTTTATCAAATTAATATTTATTTACATTTTTTGCTCGTCTTGCAAAACACTCGCAGACCAAGTTACACGCAATCCAACGTTTTACTGTATTTATAATTGTGTACCCTTTTGCACGTCTCTTTCTGTCACTTCTTGGCCAAGTGAACCCGTGCATTCCATCATTTGGGTGAAATATCAAATTTTAGTCGGTGCATAATTTTGGCCAAAGCAAAGTGTGCAACGTTGAGGCAACCCATTCACGTAGGAATCACCTTGCAGTTCATGTTCCAAAGCGCCAGGATGAGGTTGCGCAGTGCCAGGTACATGGTGGGGTCGCGTGAGAACTCGGGGAATTCGTACAGCTCATCCAGCTCCATGACATCTGGCCGCACGCACAGGGCCTTGCCGCTCTCATTGGGCTGGTAGAAGGGCTGGAAGTATGGGTTCAGGCCAGGCACTGGCAGCACACAAAACATATAGTGGACATGTACAGCTCTGTGTTAATTCGCTGCTGGATGAGGACCTCTCCCAAGCCACGTGGATCATAGAGGTTATATTTTTTTTGTTACCACATTTCATCATAATGGTTTCTGAGCACAAGTTCAAAGTATCAAAAATAACAAGCAACCCAACAACAAACGGTACTATTAAATGTGTTAAAGGTAACACCGAAAACGTTACCTAGGATTTTTGGCAAGGAGTGGAGCATAGATGTTGGATTACACAAGTACAGTACAACAATGCATTTTTCTCACTGCTCTCTGATATCCACATTAGTCCCACTGCCTAAAGGCTATAACTAATGTCAAGCGCCCATTACAGCACTATCTAAGCTCAAGCTTGCTTGGCTTTCGAGATCTGATGAGATCAGGTGCTATTCAGGCGATTTCCATATACTTTATGCAGAAACACAGGATTTCCAGATCACAAATATTACCCTCTAGTGTCCGATTAGTGTGGCTAAGATGCTTGCAGTGACAGATACATATTGTGTGCAGGGTGTTTCAAAATGGTAGGTCTCATGTAGGCGTGGGCTGTATGAAATGAAATCACGGGCCATTCCTGACCTTTGGGCCATATGCTTCCCATCACTGGGTTAATGGGCTAGTCTTTTCACCTGCGTAGGTTATGCTGGGATAGTTCTCTCTTTGAGGTAATGTGCTCTAAGAAATCTGTGACAATCCCAGGACATGAAAAGTCCAAGATTTTGTCAGTTGCCTAATAATGCACCACTCAAGATACTGTACTTACATGTAGTTCTCACCACTTCAGGTATGATGGGATCCTGTCCTACCCATGATATATCCCAGTTACTTTGCAGTTCAGAGGTGGCGACCCTATAGTGGGCAACTGTGTGAATGCTCGCATAGCCAGCAGCAGAGGTGTGGTGTGAGCATGAGCACCTGTGGTGTGTGGCACGGTGTGCGAGTAGTTCTCGAGGCTGGTAAATCGTGGCACCGAGCGCTCCGTGCCGGCGCACGCCGGGCTCATGCCTACGCAGTCCAGGTAGTAGGCTGAGAGGAAGGGAGCGGCGGGGCTGTCCTTCAACAGCGGGGGCAGCAGCAGCATTGCAAACCAGCGCGGTTCGCTCACCTCGACCACCCTCTGCCAGCCACACAACAGAGACACGAGATCTCCGATACAGCCTTTTTTTATAGGTTGTTGTGGCAAGTGCTGTTAGCGGGCACCTATAAAGGCCGGACAGGCAACGACGGAGTGGTGTGGCTAGCACAACATCTGGCCTGCTATGCCCCCCCAGGAACTCATTTAAGACCGAGTAGACCTAGAGGAGGCCCAGGACTGGTTCAGATATTGGTCGATTATGTTAACCGTGGCTGTCAATTGAACTCTGGTCGCTGGATGCGTAGCACAGTGTGTTCATGACTATACTACTG
This sequence comes from Petromyzon marinus, assembly GCF_048934315.1. NCBI lineage: Eukaryota > Metazoa > Chordata > Hyperoartia > Petromyzontiformes > Petromyzontidae > Petromyzon > Petromyzon marinus. The sequence goes on along the minus strand of NC_133709.1, from coordinate 7,732,230 downwards.
CTCCACCTTAAAACACACACGCACAACACACATACAAGGCAGTCCCCGGGTGATGGAAGACCCGACTTACGGAAATCCGACTTTACGGAAATGCTGCCATAAATCATGTAAATTTTTTTTAAATATGCAGAAATGTTTGCATTACTTAAGTAAGCACAAATCGTGCAGCGCAGTGAGGCTGCGGTTGAACAGTGCAGGGCGAAGTAAAAGCTCCGCCTTACGCCTCGCTCCACCAAAACGCCGCCTTCACTGAGCCCGAGCTTCACTAGGATAAAGGTAAATGGCATTTTTGGTAGCCTTACGTAATTATTTTCCCTTTGTACCATTACATAATTGTTTGTTTTCTATGCTTAGAAACATCTTTTTTCCCCATGTTTCTATTGCTAGTTTTCTTGTACATTATGTACTGTGTGTATGTGTTTGTGTGTATGTGAAGTCTAGGCCTAGCTGAATGCACGAAGTGACGGCTTTCTGTTAACAATTAATATTAACAATTGTATATAGTATATGTTCCTTTAGTTTAATGTGTAGTGTTAGAGAAGATATCCGATGAAATGAAAGAATAATAACAAGTGCAGAGCCTATGTACAGCGATAGAATACAGATAGTGATAGAAAACGGGCAACAGGGTGATACAGTACTGAGAGTAAACGGTTGGGGAGGCACCACTATTTCCGGCAATGGAATTTTTAAATTTTTATTTTGGGGGAAAATTGTTCAGTTTCCGACATACGTAAAATTCGGGTTCTGAATATTTCTCAGGAACCTAACCATTCCATAACCCGGGGGACTTCCTGTATATTATCCCCCGTTAAGCGATAAAGACTGTGGAAATTCTGTTAGTGAGCACCCATTAAGGCTGCTAGCACATCAATGATAGCATGGTACAAAAAGGGGTCATGTCGCAAGCACCACACCGCCTTCGTCACCCCAGTGAGGGGAGACCAGGACTGGTTCAGATGTCACTGGTGCTGGTTGCGAGTGGTAATCGAACATGGGTCGGAGGCTTCGTAGCGCACAGCACTAACTACAATGCCACTACTCCCCCCCCCCCCTACAAACTCACACACACCCAACCACAAACGAACAAACACAAATCAAAACGTGCTCGTGTACAAAACAGAACTAACATGAACGGACCTTTTCCAAGTTGCGCAACACACATGATCTGACTCACTGTATCAGGCAGCAACCTTTCGTAGCAAGCAGTGGCTTGATATAAAAAGGATTTCAATGTATAATTGTAACATGTTTTAATAGTACCAAAATATTATACTCGATGTTCAATGCATGAATATTCATATTTGTAACGGTTGAGCTTAGCTTGTAAAACATACCGAGTCTTCTGGCGGGGCGCATGGATCAAAACCTTCATTCTGTGAACAGAAGAAAACAATGATAATTGGTGTTTTACCCTTTTATCTGGCAACAAAACTGACACATTTTTTACAAGGAGTCATGTTTGCATTGACCACAATACCTGCGGTCGGAATGCAAACAAAAAACATAACTCTGATAATGTATTGGCACTCTCCTTGAAATTGATTGGTCCACACCCGAGACGCCTTTTGGTGTCATCTGGTCCAACACCATGTGAGACGAGGCTCTAAGGAAAGCTGTCTCGGGTGTGGACAAATCAATTTCAAGGATAGTGCATACATTATCAGAGTTATGTTTTTTGTTTGCATTACGACCGCAGGTATTGTGGTGAATGCAAACATGACTCCTTGTAAAAAAAAAGGTGTCAGTTTTGTTGCCAGATAAAAGGGTAAAAAAACAATTATCATAAAATAAAAGAATGTTCCACACAGGTTATCAAACCCACAACAACATCCATCCATATCAACGGTCGTACATCTACAGGCCTTTTATGCATCCACTACACCTTGTGGTTATTGGACTATTCTTCACCACGCTGGCCAGTGAGGGTCGGTGAAGTTGGAGAGTATCAAGTATAAAATAGTAGAATGGATTTTGCTGCACTACCCTCTGCTGACAACATAGTCCTGTAGCAGCGTACAACACCTGTTTTATGCACGGTAGTCGTCTGAACAAACACTATCCAGGCTAAAGTCTACTAAGCTTCAGAGATCTGACGAATTCCGGGTGATTTGGTAATAGGTATCAACAATTAAGAGGGTTTAAATGCTCAGTTGGCACCACAGTATGTTCCCTTGTTTTGTAAAATGTAAAGAAAAAGGTACAACGGTAGCCTAAAATGGACAGAGTACTGAAAATGTTACATGGAGGATGGTTGGCACATGTTATAGCAAAGCTCCAAAATGACGGAGAGTGTAGTTAGCTTCATCATCGAGATGACAATTACCCGGCAATGACTAACGAATGCGTCCTTACCTTAACAGCGGAATTTACTTTCATGCCGCAGCAGTACGTCTGGGCGAGCTCGGTCGTAAGCATCACCTCTCGTGTGAGCTGCCTCCACTTGCCACAGCCCGGCTTAGTGCACTGCACCTGCACACATGACAAGCACCGCACCCACCACTTTACTTTTGGACGTATTTGAACTGTTCGGATCTTTCATAGAGCAGCGCAACGCCGCCATGTTGGTGAATGGCCTGCGGTTTTTGTTGTCAGAGCTATCTCGGAGATCCCTTTAAATGACCTCTGGTCCACACAGTAGGATGCAACCCTTTCCCACAAATATTTGCATTCTCAGTCTGCAGATACAAATTTGTGTCAACTAAAATCTTATTATTATTTTTTTTTATGTGGCCATTGTGGCCGTACTGATACCATCAATTCACTACACTTGAGAACGAAGTTTAATCACAAGTGTCTGCCCAAATTGGAACCCGAGAATTCAGCACTGTCAGCTCAGTCCTCTGAGCGACCTAAAAAGATATTCAAAAATAAAACTGGGTGTAGTGATGCAAGCATTTCATCCCACAATTTAGGTGCCTGAAGAAGGCAGTACAGCAAGCAGGGTTTCGAGCTAGAGAATGTGTGGAGCATGACAGGTATTGCCTTGACTTAAAGCTTTCGTGACTGCAGGAATTCATATTCTTTGGGTCTTTCGGTAAAGTCACGTAGATAGATTCAAAGAAAAAACAAAAAACTATGACGTTTCGATCACAACACAAGCGTTCGTCATCTTGACGATCGAAACGTCGTAGTTTTTTGTTATTTTGTATGAAACTATCTATAAGGCTATTAAAAACACACACAAGCACGTCTGAAATGTATACATTTGAATGGAGCCATTCGGTCTGCAGATGATAAAGTATGACTTGCAAACAATATATATGCCTATTGTCTAGGACTGCTCTCTGATCAGATTCGCTGGAGAACCTATTTTTTTTTCATATGGTGGGGAGTTCTCAAGTTTGTTGAGTCAGTGGATGACTTCAGGAGTAGCCTGGTGATGAACTAAAATGCTGCCAGCGAATGATAAAAATGGACAGTGGTGCTACGCTGTGGTTCATAGTTTCAGACTAGTGACCGTAGTTGCACTGCAAGCTATTGCTTAATAAATGAAGAACTGAGAGCACTGAACACTCCATGCGATGATGATGATGCTGTGGCCTGGCTCTTAAGTACGCAGAGGCTAGTAGCAGTCGTCTGTTCTCCTATGAAGCGGTAGTTGCATTCCTGAACAACACCGCGTTATGGAAAAAATGCGTTATAATAAATAATATAGAATATAGGGTAAAGTAAGTCTGTGATAACAGGTGAGATGAGTATGCAAGCTGAATAAAGACTGAGGCACGTGGGTAATATCTAGAAACATCCAGCAGTATCCTGCCTTGTGTGATGCTACACGGAGGCAGCCTTTAATCCGCTTATTCCTACTCGCGCGACGTAGTTCTGGTCACTTAATGCGTTATATCAAAATTGGCATCAGCGTTATAAAAATGTGTTTCCTCATACATGCATCGCGTTATATCCAATTCGCGTGATGAAAACATACGTTCTAGGAAAACAGACTGTACGCATGCAACAATGTACGCTGTGACTCGTCGTACCCAGTAGGGAAGCTGCTGATCAGCCATGAAGGCCTTGATGCTTGGTTCGCTCTTCCCATTCATGGTCCACACTCGCTTCCAGCTCGCGTAGCGCTCGTAGCCATCCTTGTGACTGCACGTACGTATTTACACACAGGGCATGTATATACGTTTTATCACCCGAGGGATTACACCGAGAGACAAAAAGAGGAATGCGTGGATTAGAGAACATGCTAAAAAATACATACTGTCGGCTGTTGAGAAAATCGAGTGAGTTTGGGCCGGACACATTTGTAGAAGGGATCGTTGGCAAGCAAAAATATAAATGGAGTTGAATGAGGGAACGTGTCCAACGGAATGCCCGACGTGGAGATGGAGGCCCTCATCCAGCAGCGGATTCACAATGGGTTGTATATGTGGATGTACTTCTTGAGATGTTATGCTCCCTTTACATGGCTTGCTTTCGGAATTATTTAAATCAGCAATCCCATAAGCTGTCAAATTAAATGGCATAATGTCCGAGCTGTCCGTCCACAATGATCCTTAAACAATTCATGACCCACCTGCGGTAGTGGTGGTCAAAGCACTCGTTGCAGAAATGCTCCCCGCATGACAGGTGGTACCAGCGTGACGTGTAACCGTTCTTCGCACACCTGCACAAAACACGCGGACATGAAAAATACACACGTGCTCTCAATTTCAGGCAGCCCCCTGCTTTGAATCACAGTTGCAGCAAATAAAACACAGCTACGACTTCATCAAGAATTTCGGTCAAATTATATGCACGTAAAAGTTGGCCCCTTTTATCAATCCACTGATGGATGAGGGCTTCCCAATGCAGTACAACCCCTCTTAACGACGGTAATTGGGTCCACGAAACCGGTCGTTAAGTGATTTGGTTGTTAAGCGAGTACAGTAAAACCTTGGATTGCGAGCATAATTCGTTCCGGAAACGTGTTTGTAATCCAAAACACTCGTATATCAAAGCACTCGTATATCAGTTATGATCACATGACGCTTAGCAGACAAAGCGCATACATACTGCTCGTATTGCAAGACCTCGCTCATTTATCAAATTCATATTTATTTAAAATTTTTGCTCGTCTTGCAAAACACTCGTAGACCAAATTACTCGCAATCCAAGGTTTTACTGTATAAGAAATACCTGTTAAAGGATGAATTCGTTCTGATAGCATGGTAAGTTACCATTTTTCACCCAAAAAACGTACTTTATAATATTTAAACAATAGATATTAATACATAAAGATACTAACTATATTAGAAACACATCATATTAAAAGAAATATGGTTAATCAATGCATCAATTCATATTTAATGTACCTACAACAGCCTGTCGTTAACAGGGGAATGTTCGGTAAGCTAAAACATTGGGCTCTATAGGAGGCTCGCAGTTAAGCGATTAGTCGTTAACAGGGGTGGTCGTTAAGAGGGATTCTACTGTACTGTGTCCATCATTGTGGTTATTTTGACCACATTTCACCCCGCTGGTCAGTACGGGGTTGGTCAAAATTGAGAGCACAGACAGTGAAGCATATATGTACAGTACAACATTATAGTGCATTGCCCTAAACTGCCCATCATGTAGCCCTGCGGCACTACGGCAACCCTTTTGTGCAGGCCAATCACCTATCCAAGCACTACCCAGGTTCAGCTTCCGAAATCTAAAACAATTGGGTGTATTCCAGTTGATATGGTCAAAGGCTGAGTGCTCACCAGTGCAACATAGTTGAACTATAAGTGCCGCCTTCTGCTATCACACAATGTATGATCAAGGAAGGCTTTCTACAATCAGGGTGGGTGACAGTACCATGAGCGTACATAGACGGGAGGAGGGCAGCCGCCTCCTCACCCCCACTAACGTTTGGGGACACGGACAATCCATGAAGCTGCGCTCCTTCAATTAATACATTAATGGGCCCCATTAGTTACGCGGCACGAGAACCTATTGCTACACGTTCGCCGTGCCCCCCCCTCACCCCGCGACTTCAACATTGTTGTCATGCGCTGGGGTCACCCACCGCTCGCTTGCGCTCACGAAGCACACCGGCACGGTGACCATGCAGCCGACCTTCTCGCACTTGCGGTAGCGTTTCTCGTCATCCTCCTCGGGTTCCAGTCCTCCTGGCACCTTCTTTTTTATCTGCAACCCGGGCATGGTGGGCACAGAGATCACGTAGAACGTATCACAGATTATGACGCTCGACAGACTTGCTGTAAGTGTTGCACCGCGTAACTAGACGCCTTGCCAACACTACCGACTGAAGCGGTAGACTGAGAATTATTAAACTGTTTACCGTTTACCTATTTTTCAAATCTAATCATGCGGCTTCATATAAACATTGGTCGGGAAAAAAAATGACGAAAAGGTATTTTGGGTTTAAAACTCAATACAAGAGGAAAAGGGTTTAAATATCGGCAGGCTGACGCTTAAATAGGTGGGGTTGGCAAATACGCAGCCATAACTGTGGGAAACATTACCTGCCGTCCTGAACTCCGCACCATGGAGTTTGCAGTGATCATCTCCAACACAACAGCTTTCCTTTTACCTCGTGGCCGGGCAGCAGCCATCCTGGCAAGGGAACACGCAGCATGGGCAATGCTTTTGTATGCTAATGGTGGCCAGACGGCAACCATGATACCAAGGAAACAGGCGGGACTAGGCAGGGAGGGGGTTACATATGCTAATGTCGACCGATCAGCGAGCGTAAAATGAGGGATACAAAAGGCACGGGCAGCATAAGCTATAATAACCACCGAGAAGTGGCTATAATGCTGGCAAATGCATAGGAGCAAAGGGGTTGTTGATTAAGGTAAATGAAATGGGTTTGCAATCCATACAAATACTAACCGCTCTTATCTTGTAGATATGGCCTAAGCTGTTTGTCCATGGCTATAAGGAGAAACACTTGAAAATCAGAGTCAGATATGCTCGAGCAATATTTGCAATCAAATATCAATCTTATATTGCAAATAACCAAAGTCATGATGCAGTAATGTCACTCAAGCATTTGTGAATGTGATTTTAAAGTAGTTTCGCATTCATGTTGGACAGCAAGAGGCACAGCTTAGGTGTGTATCACAAACAGCTGTTTGTGCTTTGGGCTGGGCCATCCTTTAGTCTATTCCCGAGGGGCCACGGTAACAATACGGACTTGCATGGTGTGATACGGACTGTACAGAGAACAGTGAAAGGCACAAGATTGGCCACAATCACAGCAGCTTACCACTGTTAAGTAGGCTTGGTTGATTATCCCGTAGTGAACTGCGTTTGCTCGCCACTAAGCCAAAGGTTCGATTTCCACCGCTGTCCAGAAATGTCTGCCGGAAAAATACCAACATGCACGCCCACTGTCAATACATAGCACTGTTTCTTCAACGACGCCGCTATTCACGGGATCCTTCTTTATAACTATGAGCATTCAAAATTCCCGGCACAGGCCACAAAACATGTGCAACGAAGGCTTGGAGATGGTCCCTAAGAGACCGCTCCTGCCACTTCACTTACCACACACGTTACCATTAATCCCTCACTTGAAATACAAGGTCTTTTTTTTACCAAGGTAATAAACCTTATTTAAAGACACCATGATGCTACTCTTAATGGAAGTCGAAGATTTGAAAGATCACCACGTTATTTTTTTAGCAGCCTCCTGATTTGCCAACACCTTCCGTGATAATTCCATGTCATTATAACACGACACTTTACGGACTTTGAATTCTGAAAGGACATCACTTCACTTTGTGATACGACTCCCATATCAAGTGTGGTACAGCCCTTTTGTGAATACACTGCTAGATGAGGGCCTCCCCATGGCTCTGCCGGCCATGAGGATTATTTGGGATGTTGAAGGTAAGCAGCATAGATGTCAGAACACATTGTAAACATTCTATGGATTGGTTGGCACTACTCTCTAATGCCCACCACATAGCTCCACAAGCCTGATGACAACCTATTTGTGTATGGAAGTCACCCATCCAAGAGTATTTCAGGTTGAATAGTGCTAAGCTTCTGAGTTCCCATGAGATTGGGTGCATTCCCCGGTAATTTGGTTCCTGGCAAATTGATGGCAATAAAGAAATAAAAACAATCTCCCATCTTGCCAGTGAAAACCCATTTTGCCAGTGAAAACCCATTTTGCCTAAAGCATATGTTCCTTTATATGGATGAACGCAGTTGACACACCCTGTGTGTACGGTCTACGTGAACTGTAAAGGAACCATTGAACTGCAAACATTCTACTGTGTTAGCCACTCCTTGTATGGGAAATCTGGAAAAACCGGCATGGCTTTTGGCGCCAATGGTCTGCGGTATTATCAAAAACATGCATTATCACATGGTTTGTTTTTCAAATCTTTATGACAATACAAAACAAAGTTTCAACCAGCGTTGTTACCTGTTCTAGTTTTCCTAGGATGTCCTCATTTAGAGGTTATCCTGACAGTCTGCATGTATTCCGGATATATTAACAGTCTCAATTTGTCAGTTTCATAATGATTCACCGCTCAAGGCAATGCATTTACATGTCGTTCTTCCCTCTTCCGGTATTGTGAAATAGTCTTCTTCCAATGTATTATTTTTTTGTATCTCAAAGTTGACAACCCTCATTTCACCAAAGGGGTGGAGCAGTGGCACACTCGTGAGCACATTGCACAACGAACCTCGACACCCGAGTTTGATTCCCAGCCAGGGCTAATGTCAATAGTGATATCTGAACAGGTCCTCGGCACGTGGTTACAAATGCACATTGACCATTGTGGCGAAATATGATTTTTCTTAATCCCATGACCAACACCGTGTGGCGGGGGGGGGAGTCTTCATATAGCAGTGAATTGTACAAAGGGCTGTAAAAAAGAACACTTTTTGGACTCCATGTGCCTTGTTTGTAAGAACAAGTCACGGACTCCCCTTAGTGATGAAGGCCTCTCCTCGACGTGCAGATCACGTGGGTTGTTTGACCAGAAAACGTTCACAATCCAGCAAATTAAAGAATCGAATCTGAAATTTTCCGAATTGCACGCAATACTCGTGTATGAAATTCAACATGAGAAGTTGAAACTAAAAAAGAACGGAGCTGTGGTTTGGGCTATAATTACAGCTTATTCTGGGAAATCAGTACCCAGAGTGCCTTACATTTCTAATCTAATTACACTTGAGTCTAAAACAGCATATAATGAAGCATTAGGGCCTCACACATTTATTCTCATCTTGTGTGTCAAGAGTGCCTGAGACCTACCTATTTTCTCGCCCATCATATGCTATAGAAGCAGTACTAGAGACTTACTTATATACTAATCCTGCATCCCATCGGACAGTGGTGCATTAGATTTAGATTGTAACACCGCACCTGCTTAAACAACAGGGTCACGTTCCTTTTTCAGCCGTGGATGGACGAAAGGGTTGTAGATGCATTACTGTTTGTTCTTACCATCTTAAACCTACCTCTCTTCTCACCCATCATATGCTGACGCAGCAATGCAATTATACGTACATTTGAACACACAGCATCTGATGAAACATAGGGTCTCGTACACCTATTTCCCAGTGTCCGCTATGGTCATCCCTACAATCATGTACCTATTCTCGCGTATTATCTCTGGTTCAACAGCGCCTTGTGTATTTACATGTTGCGCCACTAGCTTAATGTAACACGAGTTCAATTACAGCTGTCTTCTCGTCCATCACTTGCCGACAGTCGCCTCGGACACACAGCACTGCAAGGTAATACCCATTAGTTCGACAACACGGTGCATGACCACAACACAAATGTATTATCCATAATCTTCCAACACAAACAATGACATGACATGCAACGCCGCAGGCTCATTCACGGGTTAGCATCATTTCACAACACGTGTGGCCGTGGGTCCATCCGCTGCTGGATGGAAGGCCTGCCACAAAATCACCGCCACCTCTCTCGTTATCACCTCGTCGGTGCACACACACGAGCCGAATTGATCGATTGATCGCTCCGTCTCCGCGGTGGCTGTTAACTCTCAAACGCGTTCCACATCCATATTTGGCTTGCCAATGCCATCATCAACATCGCCGCCACCACCACCACCACCGACCCTTCCATAGGGCGACATGTGGCACACAAGGCCCCAATAGGGGGCCATCCATTTAGTATGTACGCAAAAATTCTGTCAAAACTTGACCACCCCGCATCTCTCTCTCTCGTACGCCTGACGCACCCCCCCCCCCCCAACGAATCCTATAGAACTGCCAATATTTAATCCACGCAGAAACGATCAATGATTAATAATATTAACGTGTTTAAGCAAACAGACAGTCCACCGCCAGACTATCTAACTCATTTGAAGGCCAACGTAGACGAATTATCGAGGCTTCCTATGCGTGCATTGTCAGTAGACTCCCCCCCCCTCTCACCCACCCCATACACAACGAAACGCATTTGTGTTAACCCCCCCCCCACCACTCACTTTTACTTCACTTACCAAGACACAAACCGCGCGTGTTTTTTTTTTAAATGTTGTTCTAACAGTTCGAAAAGTCTTTCTAAACCGTGCGTGCGTGCGGTTTATAAACCCAAGGCCCCACTCACAGCTGTTCACCCACCCACCTACACACACAACGCACGCGGGTACAGTGCAGCGGTCCGACGTTGATTGCGGCGGCGGCGTTCACGACGCCGCCAGCGAGCGGGCCCGCGACTGCCGTCCGGCGTTTTGTTTTGCCGCGAGGGTGTGAAATTATCTGAGGGTTTAAGCTGCGTTTCGTTGCGTTGCTTTGCTGCGTTCTCACCCGCCTTCCTTGATTCCTTACCTCGGCTTAAACGTCGAGCTCAGCGCGCGCCCCCCCCACCCACCCCCCTCTCAAGTGGCCCGCCCCTTTTCGTGACGTCATGCTCGGGCCCCCTCACCTCCGCGGCTGTTGCCAGATCGGAGGCGGTTTTACCTCTCGCCCGGCGTTATTCAAATTGCAAGCGGTGTGAAATTCATCGAAAAACTCTCGAAAGAGTTTAGAATCCACAAGACGTGTATTGTCCGAGCGCAATTAATCCATTGTGGGTGTCACTGAGTTAATTGTGAGGGGTCCGTTTCAAAACAAGGGGGGGTTTTTTCCCCTCTTTTCTTTCGATTTCGAGACTCGGTTGCGGCTCCGTTGAACCCAGCCCGGCTGCACTGCGGCCTTGGCCGTCTTCTTGTCTTGTGGTTTGTTATTGTTGTCGTCTGACTTGCATCCCACTGGGGTATTTGCACAACAGCGTTGGCGTACGGTGCTTTTTTCTGGAAGATTTTGCTGGGTTTTTTTTTCTCTCTTCCCCAAGATTTTTCTGTTTTGGGCATAGTCGCTTTAAGATGGTTTGTTTTTTGGTTTGTTGTTTGTTGCGATTGCACCCGATTCAAGAGCCGAATGGCTCACAGGGCTCTACAACCAAATAAACGAAACTGAAAACTTTCCTCCCTCGGGGGGGTCCCCCCAGCCCCCAGCCCCAAGGCACCGTCCTCAGTCAGCCGGTGGGTGTCCCCACGTGGACGGGGCCACACGCGCTGAACAATCGACCCAACTCTCTCAACACCCCCACATACACACACACTAAAGGTGTGTCACGAGCGTGTCAACAACACCCAACGCAACCCACAGGGTTTAAACAAAAACACAGACAAAGATCCCCACCCCGTATAGCCTTGACAGACTGTAGAGGCAAAGTGCTGTTAGCGAGCGCCTGTGAAGGCCGGACACGGCACACGAGGGGGTGGGTGGCCAGCAGCACCACGCCCGGCCGCCTTTGTCTCCCCTAGTGACGGTGTTTACTACACACCGCACCGGGTACTCATTTGAGGCTGAGTCGACCTAGGGGAGGCCCGGGACCGGTTCAGAAAACACACACACACACATTCTCTTGTACAGGGAAGTTGAGTAAAACAACCCAAACAGAAAAAAAATATATGTGCGTCTCTCTTCTTTGTTTGTTTCCCCTATGTGATGGGACTTTGTCGGATGAAGGTTGTGATTTATAAGGGGCACGGGGTGACCAATAAGGTCTGAAATGTTCTGCAATAAGGTAAGGACACTGATAAGGAATTGACAGATGTGGTGTGTACCGCAACCACAACTCTGATACAGTCCCCCACAGAGGTATGCAGGTAGTCCCCGACTTACGATGGTCCCCGACTTACGATATTTCGATCTTACGATGGCGATAACGATATGACAAAATTGTAAAATATTTTTAATTTAGCGCGGCAGGCAAACGCAGCAGCGTCCGAGGTACGATACTGTAACTTTATCATCACCATCATCCTCTTCCGACAACTAAGTTAATGTAGCCATCAACAACCTAACATCGTTCAAGTATGCAGACGACGGACAATATTGGTGAGTCAGTAGAATATGATACGTTCCGATGCATTCAACGCATGTATGATAACATAGCTTTAGCGATTTTATTTTAGGGTTACCACGATACGATACATACGTTCAATGCATGTTAAAAGTTTTTTTTTTTATAGCAGATAGGATTGTTTCCAGAAACAAAACTTTCTATGAAATTGCAGTTCATATAGGTAGGCTAATGATTTACCTTACTTTAAATTTTACTGTGCAATACAGTATTGTAATTAATAAACACATACAGTATATAGTTTATACAGTACGGTACTGTAAATTGCTCTGTTTTGGTAAATTATCTCCATTCTTTAAGAGTTCTGGGGTAGGCTAGGCCATCTTCGACTTACGATGGGGTCGTCGTAACGCATCTCCATCGTAAGTCGGGGACTACCTGTATTCTTTTAAAGGGCGATTCGGGTGGTAGACAGAGGTAGGGTTTCGCGACCAATATTTATCCATAACAGAGGGGGTTTTATTTTCGAAGTGTACATTTTGCGGGTTTGCTCTCCCAACGCACCCGGTGTGCTGTAACTCGTAACTAATTGGCACGTTGTTTACGTGACACATCCTTAGTAATTGGCCGTGTCGGGTGGTGGTGGGTATTAACGACACACATTTATATTTACACGACCTAACCCACTAAAACCAAAAACCTCATGTATTTTAATTCGCTGATAACACTGTGCCCTTGTTTGTGTGGCCTTGGAGGGGGAAAAGGCCAACTGTCTGACGTTTCGGGCAATGGCTCTTCGTGTGCTATGAAGGGGCCATTTGCCCGAAATATCGCCGACTGCATGATTTTCAAAATAACAATTTTGCGTTGAGAATATAACAAAATAAACAAGCAGACGACACACCTGCCATTACATAATTTTTTTAAACATACCACCAACCACGTGGTCTTTCTTTATAGAAGTGCATAACATGGTCTCTTGAGCTCCTGTCCTTGTTAAAAGACACTTGAACTTCTGCTTGCTTTGCCATCATGTTAGGAGAGACCCCGAATGACTGCACTGTTGAATGCCTCAACAGTGCAGAAAGCGCTGCATCTGCACCCAACTAGATATAAGAGAAGCTAGATGTGATTTGTGTTACTCTGTAATTACGGATAGCTATGATTAGAATTGAAATATTCGAGCTCCGCGTGCACATTGCCACATCTCAGCACACCACGTGACTCTGACCTGCAAATCATGTGTCCGCTCACTTTGTTCGGAGTAAGGGTAGGGTCTAAAGTATCGCTCATCTGCCCTGAGCAAATTGCGACTCAGCACTCTACATGCCACTGCTGTTTGTTCAAATTTGTCCTTAAATTCACTAAAAATATGTGATCCGCGTATTGGCCACGACTTGGCTAAGCATAATGTATACACCTCTAAATAAGGGTTATATCAGAGGTTCTTGTTGCAAAAGCCGTCAATTTGTTTTTTTATTAAATGCCCCATTGGCAGCTTGTTAGATCAAAGGTTTTACCTATAATCTTTAAATACTTGTATAAGGGTGATCAGTAAATTCAGTGTATATATGGATTTCCTCTCAAAATTACCTCCAGAACTTGGGATGCTGTACTTTGTATTATATCCAACAATTAGCTGAAGTTTTGATTTAGTTTTGGCGTCTTAATGTGGAATTTTGATGGCCAAAATTATATTTTAGGAAACCAAATGGGGGGTAAAACAAAATTACAAGATAACCAAGTCATATGCTAGCGTAGATGAAATGGTATGTGCAGAGAACAGTGTAAGTGGTAGAGTCAACATGTAGAGGCAATGATCCAGCAGTGAATGGAGTATGTCGATATTAACGCTCCTGTGGGGACAGTCACTTGAAGTTCAACTTACACATGTAGTGTCAGACTTCACCATATCGTATTAACTTTATTATTCATAGTTAAACTCATGGCTTTAATCTAAGTTGTCTTGTGGTTGTTGTTGTTGTTTGACTTGCATCCCTCTGGGATTTTTGCACACAGCGTTGGTGTACAGTGCTTTTTCTGGAAGATCTTTGCTGTTTTTTCCTGGATTTTTCTGTTTGCGCACAGTCACTTAAAGATGTTTTCTTGTTCATGTTTTTGTTTGTTGCGGTTGCACCCGATTCAAGAGCCGAATGGCTCACAGGGCTATACCAAATAAATGAAACTGAAAAAAAATGAAACTGCACAAACAGTACATTATGCATGCTTTTTGCATCTATACAGAATCATCATCATCATCATCATGTGGAGTTCAACAGAATTCAGAACCAAATTGATTAATGGAAGCAGAATTGCAATTAATAATTTTATTTATGGTATAAAAAAAAATTCATAAAGTCCATTATTTATCCAGGAAAGCCTATTTTCAGGAGGCCCTTGCATTGGGATGTTTGCCAAATTCCAATATTGCATGTTAGACATGTGGAAGGGAAACCAGTGCTGAAAGAAAACCCCACCTATGAGGGGATAAAACAGAAACCTCCACACAGATTGATTAAATCCACTTGCAGTACTGCCATCACCTAATTTCATCGTAGCCCAGCGGGTTCAAGAGTGATCCACCATTGCCTCCCAAGTGTTTGATGACAGCTGTGCACCACCATGCCCGGCTCAATTATATTTACATGTAGACCAGAAGAAAATCTTAGGATATTTGTATTAAATGACTCTGTAACTTTTTACATACAAAACGCGTTTAATATTAAAGCAAAGTCCGCTTTCCAATTCACATCACTTTATACGTATTTTGATCATGATACCTTTCACAAGGCATTGCCTAATTGTTTTTGCTGATATGCAAAAATAATTATGCCCGGTTCCCTGTTGGAGGCATCTTAAAAGAGACGACATGGAAAATGTCTTGCAATCACACACAACTCAGAGGCTGGTACAAAGCCTCAGTAGTACCTCTTTTCCACTGTATAACCGAGCCACGCTGGGGCAGCACCGAGCCTGCCCAGCACGGCTCAGGAAGTGCTAGGTTGTTTTTCCACTGAAGAAGCCGAGCCGTGCCACGTAAGTCACACACAATGAACAAGTCAAGTCGCATGCACATGATGCACTGATGCCGTGTCCTCACATTGTACTGATGTCACACACAACAAATGAGTAATTAACCACACTTGGCACTAGGCCAGATTCAGATATCTTGCAAGGCAAGTATGTCAGAGTTTGGTTCCAACACAGCTCAGAAAATAGCCAGTGGCATACCACCCGTACTTTGAGTCCCACGCTGGCACACCTCAGATATACCAGTGGAAAAGAGGTACGTATGTATGTTGAAGTTATTTTGCACAGTACGTAACCAACCGTGCTAACCCGAGGTGCCTCACAGACAATTCCTGTCAGTGAGGCTAAGAGGGCAGCATAAGTGTGGCGTGCATGCATTCTGCAGGGCAAAGTCATCGCTTGGCACCAGAAGTGGAAATTGGGTCTTTGGAGTCCTTGTGAATACTATTCTGCTTAAAAGCCTGGAACATCTCCTTGGAGGTGAGAAATGCTCCCCGCATGACAAGCTTGTCTCCGTCATCTGATGAATGCACGCAGATACAACACACACACGACAAACTTTGTCGGTTAACTTCATGTAGTTCACCAAGTAGGCTCAGTAGTGGCGTCATTCACTCATGCCAAGCCTGGATTTAAGCACTGGAAAATACAGAAAGGGAGAAATTGGATGCCTTGAAGTTTACGTGACATTCACGATCACTGAAAAGCAGACCAAAACCATGCCAAGACATTCCAGGAACAGAAAGGCCCAGCATGTCCTGAGCTCCCCAACTCGAGGGAAGCGATCGTACTATTAAAAATATTAACACGTTTCAACTAAGTCAGGTTAGCATACACTATCCCAAGCTAAAATGTATTAATTTGTAAATTTTACAGTCCCGAAGTTGACCTAAGTGAGCGATCCCATGGAGTACGCATCTCTCTTCTGCATTGACCCTGTGACAGCACAACAGGTTCTGTGGGTGGCCTGGGTGAAAGCCTGCAGCTCCCTTAAGGGAGCCACACAGCCTGACGGATGCTGGTTTGACCCGGTTGATGCTGGATTTACCTAGGAAAGCTACCCTGATAATCCTCCTTGAGCCTACTTGCCCGGTTTTTTTTCCCCATTGGTTATGGAAATGTGATTTTAGGAGTTGCACAAGGCCATATTGATAGAGCAGGGTTCTTGTCATATTTTCTAGTAGGCCATATTATGAGACGTGTGATGTCATACATCATGCAATATCTTAAACCTCAGTGTGATTTGTAAAGATGTTCGAACGTCACATGGTTTTATAACGTCATAATGCCTGAACATTTTATCACGAATCTGTATTTCTGGTCATCTCGCTTTAATCTCATTGATCTTTATATTTTGTCTACAGCCTCTCATCTGTCTCTTCTTTGTCTCTCTTTCATCTTACTAATCTGTATCTCTTTACGTCTGGGTCACCCACATCTGTTGGCGGACTGCAGTACAGCTCAGCAGGACGTTCCAAGGTCAACCAGTTTAAGAATCCTGTTGTGAAGATAGCGGGTTAATGTATGAAGCACTCACTGAAGATGATGTCCACTTGCGGCTCGGAATTGTCGTTCCGCACATCGGTTGTGATGTTGCATTTGTCGTTGGAATCGCGCACCTTATCCGAGCCGATCAGCATGAGGAATTCCCTGGGAGGTGAGAGGTCGAGGGCCGCGGATACATAAGCTGTCAAATAATCTGTATTTAAGTCATAACTATGTAAAGTAGATAATATCCAAGCCAATGCACGACCCTCCTCAGAAGGTGTTTTGAAACTCCCGAGAGGCATTGTGAACATTCCTATATCACAATTCAGTATTTCACTAACACAACATTCACAACTTTTGACCTCCCTGCTTTCAGTTTGTGTAAGCAGTGGTTTCTTCAGTTGATGAGAACATAAGTTCGACCGCAGTCTGGACTCACATTTCCCATTATCGCCACCACCACCACCTCACTAATTATCCCTCAGCGGTTGAGAGATTACGCACTATCTGGCGGGGCTTCATCACCAACCTGCATGGGCACCGGAAAACGGTGGTTGTCCATCGAATATACAGTAGACTATGGATACAAGCACGCCTCATATAAGCACAGCTATGAGATAATAAGCACATCCTTACATTGAATTAGCGCGAGGTTGGGAGGCTTTAGGTAACTTCTGATAAACGCACACATTTGCTCGCGGCTCCAAAAGAGGTGTGTTTTATATGCAGCCTCTGCACTGGGCTCGCCACGTAAGCATGGGAGTCGTCACCACTACTGGCTCAGCACTACCAATTGAGGCGGTGAGCGGCTTCAATCGATCGCGTGGACGGCGACACTTTTTTTCTCTCCCCCATATCCGCGTTTTGTCTTGAAGTACGTGGTGGAGGGCAGGGGATGTATGTAGGGTAACAGTATGTTGAACTTCTTTCGCACCGCACGTAGCCAAACGTGCTAATCGGAGGGCACGTGGGGGGGGGGGTGGAAGGGGGAATCTCTTGACATTGACGCGCGCCGTCAGGGACATTCGCGACGCGACACGTGGCTGGGGGCGACTGCAGACGAATGATGGGGCAACACGGGGAGAGGGTTTACATCTCGCGTCAATTGGCATCCTCCGTTTGCCCAGCAAGGCCTCGCAGCGTCTCACAAGACACTGGCATTTGCCAATCAGCTTACAACACGACCCGGCTCCTTCTGATCTCACTCAATTGACCTTCCTCTCCCTCAATGCATAGTCACAAATCTACAGCTCGATTTGAATCACGCGCTCTCAGGGGCCGTCTAGAACGCTCTTCTTTCCGATACGTATTTGCGAAGCGACTGGGAGCTGTGCACGTTTAAATCTACATGGGGTGTTTAATCAATGAGACGCGAGAGATAATAGCAGAACTCACGCTACGCCAGTTCTACACAGATGGATTCAACAATCTAATCATCTCCTGGCCACCTGGGCACCTCAGCGCTTTGAAATCCTCGATGAAAAGCGCTACATAAATCATGGGTTTTTTTTAATTAATAGCGTCCCATTCAAGTACAGTAGCTGTACTGTACTAGACGTACTGTAAGCCCGTGAGATCCCAGGGACACAGAGGGTAAAGTGGTGGTGGTGTTTGTTGTTGTGACACACGTGCAAGCGGGCAGCAGCGATTTCCTCGCACCTGGTGGACCTCACGTTGTCCTGGAAGGGACAGAGGCGGACGGAGATGCTCTTCACGGCCTTGAGGGACAGAGACGCTGCTCCACGTGCAGCCATGGCGCCTGCCTTCACCCTCCGTTCTACACACACACACGGCAGGGCGGAATCGATTCCCCGGTTTAACCGCGGGACAAATCGATTCCGTCGTGCGGACGTCCACTTGAGGAGGGGGTGGAGGAATCGATCGCGCGTGAACGGACGCGCGATTGCGCGTAGGGGTTTACGTTTTTTTGGTAGGAATCGATTCGATTTCGCGGATTTGGTTTTGTCCGCTCGGATCGCGTGGATCGTTAGTGGTGGTTCGTCGTTGCCCCGGGTCGGAGGGTTTTTGTTACGGCTGCGTCTTTGAGGGTTTTAATCTAACACTGATAATTATCACAGCGCTGGGTTATGTTGTAACTTTCAAACTCACGATGAGTGAGCCAATAGCAGTGCTTTGGTCCGGTGTGTTTACGATTCGTGAGAATTGTATGTAATAAATGTTAACTGCGTTGAATACTTTGAAAAAAAAAATCAATTTTCGGCGTTTTTGTAATGTTCGATTTTAAGGCCGCGGTGTTATTGACGAATGTGTTGAGGTGTTTTTGTTGTGTTAATTGTGCTTGTGCACCCCTGCCAACGCAGCGGCAGCATCGAATAATTTGTTTCACCCCAACATTTATTAAGGTTTTGTCTTTCCCTCAATTTTTTTATCCCAAATGTGTCGCGTCATGAAAATCCCAATGAAAATCTCGCATTACTCCTTCACGTGGCTGATTTTGATGTAGGCAAACACTATAATTTGACATTACCCCCCACCCCCCTCCAAAAGGGCAACATGCGTTTAGATTATTTAGATTATTTGGCTGCTATAAAGTTCCACATGTTTAAGGCCACTTCGTTGAGTTATCATTTGTGGCCAGGTCCCTTCTGAAAAAAAGCTAAGAGCTCAGTGGGATTTGCCGAGTAAGATAAAATAAATTGTTTAGTTTTTTTAGTGATTTGATCACCTTTCTTTGTCGTGTTTTTGTATTGTTTGTTGTAACTTTCAGACCCGCGCCTACTGGACATCTGTGAAAAAGAGCTTTATCGCTTATCGGATTCCTCCTGTATGAATAAAGATTCATTTTCTGATATAAAACTGCCGCTGAAATTGTTGCAAGGGATCCCATCCACACGAGGGGGCAGCACGTGCCCACCTTCCCGAGTACAATAAAAAATGGTCACGGCATAACAGTTCACCAGATATGTTAATATCGGAGCTGTCATTTAGTCAAATTTAATTTAAAAACTACCGTATGATGGACTTTTTGTGTAGTTATTGGTGACTAGGCTGAGACTAGCAACTCCGTACACTTCACCTATTTTAAGCAGGCAGATGAACATCCAGACTTGAACGCCAAGGTCAACTCGTGCAAATGAGACCATCCTGGTCTCTTTGAGATTCTCACCTGGTTCAATAAAATAATCCTGGTACTGTACTTTATCCTTGGTATCTCAGTGATGCCAGCTCAGCGCTCTGACTTATGAATGACCCGGTCACTTCCGTCACTTACGTAACCGGTCACAGAAGGCTCGAGATGAAATTGAGTATACTGTATTTCGTATATATTTTTTAAATCTTAACATTCAGCTGCCCTAACATTCAGCTGCCTTGAAAATCCACAGCAACAAGTGCTATCGCAGACTCCGTTATCAATGAACCATTTGCGGTGAACAGAAAATAAAGATGTTAGTGTATTTAGGACAAAAAAAATCCTCAATCGGGAATTAAAGCTTTTAATCTGAAAGGTGGAATGGATACGAGACAAGGCGGTAATAAAAACATACAATTTAACACACGGCTCTATAACCATGTATCAGAGAAATACTGATAGCAAGAGAACCACAGTTCGTCAAGGACTGCTTATATACTCTTTGGTTCTTTCGGTAAAGTAACGTAGGTATAAAATAAAATAAATCACGTGATTTATATTATCTTACCCGGCAAAGCCCACTTAGCTCTTAGCTTCTTTTTTTCAGAAGGAACCTAGCCACAAATGATAACTCGACGAAGTGTCCTTAATCATGTGGAACTTTATAGCAGCCAAATAATCGCGTGATTGATTTTATTTTATACCTACGTGACTTTACCGAAAGAACCGAAGAGTATGGATTCCTGCGGTCACGAAAACTTCAAATAAACATTGAACTGCTTATACTCACGTAGGTTCAGTCACGAAATCACATCTACAGTTGGATAACGAATGTGGCTGAAACAATTTGCCCAAAGACCCAACGTTTACCCGGTATGCACCGAGCTACAGCCATTACAATTATAATCCATCTTCTGAAACATTACGGGCAGAGGCTTATCTAGGCCATGTACAACTGTGCGAGATTGTGTCCATTTGTTGCTCAGAGGTGCACATTTGTACACCGCATTTTCTGAAGTGCCGTATTGTGAATTAAGAGTACAGCATATATTATTCAGTTGATGTCATTACTCTTTCAAGACGAAATTCCAAAAATAGCTATTATATAGTCCTGTGAGTACACACCCAAAGCTATGCTCGCTTCGCTGAGAGCATTTTTAAAGATGTGTTCATGATACAAAAAAAATCCATCCAAAGTCATGCTCAGTTACACTCTAGTGACGTTAACTTCTCCCGACTTTGACTTTAAACAATTTTTTTGTCATTAACGAGGCTTTAAACTATCATAAGGCATCGTTAATGGCGAATGTGGTGGGGGGGGACATTTAAATTTTATAAAAGATAACATGTACCATATTTATATTTTATTGGTTATGTTGTCACGAATTGGATCGGTTTGCCGAATTATGTATTTGTAACCGTTTTTAGAGACATTTGAAAGTGTGAGCATACGGAATAGAGAACATACGGAGGTAAATGACATCACTCAAACGACAGAAACTGTGTTCATAAAAACAAACTAAGTAGGCTTGGCAGGACACTGGAAGGTAACGTCTGGAAGCTGGGATGATAGTTGATGGTCAATATTAAGTGCATTTTTTAAAGACCCAAACAGGAGGATTTCTCCACAACTTTGGTTTCCGCCTGATGAGGCTGGTTGTTATTATCGGCGAAACGTCGTATTTGAATCGTAAACGTGTGGGTTTACTCTCCAACACACCGGTGTGCTGAGCTAGTAACGAATTGGCATGTTGTATTTACGTGACACCTTACTAATTGGCTGTGTCGGGTGGTGGCGGGTTTAACTCCTTCTACGTGACTTTACTGAAAGAACCAAGAATATGAATCCCTGCAGTCACGAAAGCTTTAAATCAAAATGAAACATTTATATTTACGTAAAATAACCCAAAAACCTCTTGCGGATGGTCAATATTAATAAGACAGATGTGGGCAGCCAAGGCATTGCAAACGCGTCCAAGGAAAGATTGAACAATGAATTCAGGTCATGTGTAGGCACAAATTGGATTATTAAAATTGCAGGATTATGATAGATTGTGGGGGAGGATGGGGGGTGGCGGCTCCAGCTTTGGTGTTAAGCCTTCATCCAGCAGCGGATTGATCGAGCCCTCTGGGTTTCCCCCTCCACATTTAGAAATATGCGCGTTTGGACTATTTACGTTACTTTGCTGCTACAAATGTCCAAATGATAAGCCACTTTGTTGAGCTATCGTTTGTGGCCAGATCGCTTTTGGATAACAAGTCAATACCTCAGTGGGCTTTGTCTGGTAGGATCGGGGATGGTTTCGTTTAAATTGTATCTATTTTGGTGAATTGTTTACCTTTCTTGTACTTTGCACTCCTATGTTTTGTTTTAAGACTCGTTGTTGCTGTAACGTTCTTAACCACCCCGACTGGACATCTTTATAGCTCATCGGATTCTTCCTGCGGTATAAATAATTATTCTGATGATGAGGCCTCCCCCCCCTCTCTTCCTCCCTCCATCTTCTCTTGGCGACAGTTGCCACGGCAACGAACTCCTGCATTGGTCCCTCGCTCCGCACGTCACTGCGGCAAGGCGCTCCCTCTGCAGCGTGGCGCGGTGACGTCAGCTGCGGCACGCGCGCGCAGCCACCGCCGCGAGAGGGGGGCGGGGTTGGGGTGCGCGTTGTGACGTCACTGCGGCAGCGTGGCGACGTCACCGCAGCCCGAGTGTGTGTGTCTCTCTCTTTTTCCACTAACCTCGTCCGTCGACATTCGCGAATCCGAGGAGGCGGCAGAGAGAGGAAGAGACCTCGCCAAAAAGTCGTCGTTCCGCTACGCATTTGGGCTACGTGAGTATAGATACGTGTGCCGCCTTGACCTTTTTAAGCTCTGCATTTTATACGGCGTTGTAAATGTGGGTGCGCGTGGAGTGTTTCACTCGTGGTTGCAATTGGAGTCTAGTGGTTGATTTGTGTCGTTTTAATCGCTTTGGCTGGAAGGCATCGGTCGGTGAATGAATGAGCGAATACGCAATGGCATCTGCTGTGACATCTGGTACCTTTCCGTCTTACCTGCAGGGTTGGCTATGTGAATGCAAATACATTCACGCTGTATTGCCCAGTGAGCAAATGTGCACGACTGTAGCTTGGTTGATGTACTCTGTATACCTGTACGAGCTTATTTCATCGCTCCATCTCTCCGCATGGGAATATCTCTCTCGGCTTGATGTCATTCAATGGCAGCCACTCCCGTCATTATACTTGACCACCGGCTAACACCGTACATGCTCGCGAATTGTCCAGCTGGGATAATAGGCGACGTTTCGGGAAACGACCCTTCACAATTTACTGATACTGCCAACGCGGTATTACCAAATTGTTCACTGCATGTACAACAGCCCTGTTGCCAATCCACTGCTGAATGAATGCCTCCCCCCCACGCCGTGTGTGACGTAGGGGTTGTTTGACCATACTTCACCATGCTGGCTTGACCATAGACGTGGGAGCATAGGATTGCAGAAAAACAATCAATTGATTATTCTGCCCACCACGTATCTCCGCAGCAGCCTAGCACATCCTGTCGATTGCGGTGATCACCCATCCATGCATGCATTATCCCGACTCAATCCTCATTAGCTTCTGAGTTCGGGTGCATTTTGTGTGATTTGGCCATAGGCAAGTGATAATTTATAACGACAGTCTGGTGAGTCTCAAGATATTTGTAAATGGGGGTCCTGCAATGGAATGTTTGGCAAATTCAATTGATGCCTGACAGGATGGTGATCTTCTGTATTACATCCTCGATTCCCTTTTAAGAAACTTATGGTCACAATGGGCTCTCAGATTTTTTTTATAAAGGTCATCTGTTGATCGTGATGATGGCAATGCAAATGTTTGGTGGTGGAGTCCTAACCTTAACAGCGGTGGCTATAAATGGCAAAATTACGTCACGAAAATACGATAAATGTGATCATCGGGCTGTATAATAATGGTGAAGGGGGTAGCGTGGGTGATGGCAGTGATGATTGGTATAGACATATAGTGATGCCGCTGATGGCGATGGTAACATTGCGAATTATTATTCCGGATGGAGTACAGTGGCGCAGTAAATCGCACGCTGCACCCGGTGAGCCGATTTAAATTCCAGGATGCGGCTAAGATCAGTGGTGCGTGATATCCGGAGCAGTCCTGAGACATCTTCACCGACCTGCACTGACCTACGTGGTTATTAACAAACCCTATGACCGATACGGTGTCTGGAGGCCTTCATTTTTGCAGTGGCTGGACCAAGGGCCATAAATAATTCCATTGAAATTAATTATTTTAAGGTGATTAGTTGACATGTAACGGTTCACCACCGTCATGATTGGATTGCCACGATTTGAGGGTCAACTTGTGACTCAAGAATCGATCGATGCTTGTAGTTGTGATCTGGAGTGCCTGCAGGGTTTCTATGAACCCCATATAGTACGAAACATACATCGACATTAAACAATTGATTTCAAAACATACGCTTGGATGCACGTATTGTAAGAATCTCTAGGTTTAAATGAAATTGTCATATCCCTAATTACGATAATAAATTGGGTAATGATGGTCCCAGTGATTAATGCAGTGATGACATTACAATGAGGATGATTGTTTAACGTGATAATTTTCACTCAGTGCGAGGTCGCTCTATAAAACTAAACTATGAATTAAAATATTTGTATTTTACCAGGTAAGACCCACTGAGATATATAGAGCTCTTTTTCAGAGGCGATCTGGTCACACAAATAATAGCTCAACGAAGTGGCTTATCAAGTGCAAAATTATAGCAGCCATTTACTCCAAACACGTTTCTAAATGTGGATGGAAAAACCGGAGGACCCGGAGAAAAATCTACTCGACCACGGGGAGAACATGCAAACTCCAAATATATAGGCGTAGGGGTCATCGTCAAACCCATGACTGCCTGTATACCAGGCGAGGGAGTTAACATCTCACCACCGTGGCTCAACTGCCTTTTTTCAGCCATCCGTGTTCAAGAACAGCCCCAAAGACCATCCTTTCTTGCTCTGCTCATGACTGCATTTTAAAAAATATAAAATAAATAAGTAAAAATACGTCCACCTTGTTTCCGCACAGGGTCTTGAAGATCGGTCACATTATTGAAAATAACTCGTGATGGTTGTGAACCTACCCCAGCAGGTCGTGCTTGAGAGACAGCCACCATGTCCATCCTGAAGATCCACGCACGGGAAATCCTGGACTCCCGGGGCAACCCCACCGTGGAGGTCGACTTGCACACGGAGCGCGGTGCGGCAAAAAATTTAACTGCTGAGGGTCGTGGGATTGACGTGCAGGCAACTGCGGTAGTGGTGGCGCTGATGTTGTTGACGCTGGAGCAGTGATGTGGTAGTTACCGCGCTACACTACGAACCCCATTGACCAGAACTCAACTCCAGACCGTGGACATCGTCAGTGTTGAATGTTTGAATGGGACCTGGGTGTCTCCTAAGAATTTTCGGATTTAAATCAGTACCTGGTGCAGTTTGTAAACATCAGCACTGGGGAGACACATTTGGTTACGTGTGGTGCTTGGCCACAACACTTACTTTATGAGTGTTGTTTCGACCTTAATAGGTGCTACCTAAGAGTACTTTTCCTGACAAATCACATCATTACCACAGTTGTAATTTTTTTTATCGTGCAAGGCTATCACTAAGGTGCTATGTTTCACAGACTAATATTTGTCTGAAGCAGTTTCATGGTAGGAACAATTTTGCAAGGCGGTTTTATCAAATAATTAAATTATGGAATTAATTTAATTGAAACGCTATATAGGGGCATCTTTGTCTTTGTTTTAATAATGATAGTTGTGATAATTGATAGTACTGGTGGCAACGGTAACTTTGGTGGTGGTAGTGGTGGTGGTAACATGCAGCTTCTTAATAATAAAGGTTTTTTGGGTTAGATAGTTTAAGTATAAATGTGTTGAAACCCTCCACCACCCGACACGGCCAATCAGTAAGGGAGTTGTCACGTAAACAAAACGCCATATAGTAACTACTTCAGCCTACCGGTGAGTTGAAGAGTGAATCCACAACATTTACAATCTGAGTCCTACGCTATTTCGCTGGTAATTACATCCATCATCATCCGGCGATTTGCCAGAATTGTGAAGCAATCCACCTGCTTCCGGTCTTAAATTGAGCAGCAGGACGATGTCATCACTGAACCCAATCAGGTGCAGAGATCAGAGGCGGAGGAGGGGGGGGGTATTGTAATTATAATCTAGATTAGTAATCAGTTAATTAGTATGTGTTTCCCCTATAAGGAATTGTAATATGTATTACTTAATAATACGCTTCCAGGCCCTAATAACAGCTCCTAATAACTGGATTGATGATTCAGGGATGTTCCGGGCGGCGGTCCCAAGCGGGGCGTCGACTGGGATCTATGAGGCTCTGGAGTTGCGAGATGATGACAAGGGGCGCTATCTGGGCAAGGGTGAGGACATCACCACCATCATCACGCAGCAGCACCAATAATCTCAGAATTAACATTCTCACCACTATCAGCATGGACATCAACAATACAGTATAACCTCGGAGATCAAACGCACCAGAACTCGAACAAATCGGTATTCGAACGATATTTCTGAACATTTTTTGCCCCGGAAGCCGAACGAAATTCGGAGGTCGAAAGGGCCAATCGGGACTTGAAAGAACCTGTACACGGCTGAGACGCGTGTGGGCAGCAGCGTGCATGACGCTTGCCCAGACAAAGGTTTTACCACCTCCTCCCCACCTTACACTTAAGCCATCAACTCTCCTTACTACAGGTAAAGTGAAGTTCAGTGTTCATTTATTGCATTTATTCCATATATTTATTAATTTATTCCATTTATTGATTGTGTTTCTTGTTTTTTTTGTATGATTTTATGCATGTAATTACTGTAAACATCGTGTAAAAATGCATTATAATGAGAGATTTCTTGTGTCTGGAACCAATTAATGTCATTTACATGAATTCTTATGGGGAAAATTAATTCGGTGTTCGAACAAATCTGTGTTCGAATAGCCTTCTGGAACGAATTAAGTTCGATCTCCGGGGTACCACTGTATCACCACTATATTGTGTCAGAGTTTCTCAAACATAAGTAATCGCAATACATCATGGTACACCTTCTTTATGTTCACCCGTCTTCTTTGTTCAAGTAAAAATTAAGTTGTTATAAGCAGTACACATCCCTTGATTGCATAACATGTCTCAATTGACATAGAGAGTGCTGATTCAAATTAAAGAATGCTCTCTACTTAACGTGTGGCACACACGTTAACACATATATACGCATAAAAGATGTTGCTCTTATTTAGAATTTGTACTCTCTTATGTCGCACGGCACATGTTTAGTAAGCATCAGGCACGTTCCGTGTGCAGTGCTCTAATTTTTATTTGAATGAAGAAGGCTGGTACACATGGGTGGCTTTTGAGGACTGGACTTTGGGTAACCCTAATCTATTGTAACCAATTTTGTAGAGAGGTCAACATTAAAAGTACGCGTGGTACTCGACGGGGTCAGACAGGTGGACTTCAACAAAGCTACTGGAAAACAGGTTTCTAGACTTTGGATACAGATCCGCGGCACGGGATGATAAACATTCACGGAAGTGTAGAGTAAGCAGTTACAAATTCAGAATAGAATGCGGCAAGAACACTTTGTAGACGCAGTCGGGAAGAGGAGGCTGTGATAGGTGGAGCACATGTGCTTGATGGAGGAGGTCAGGTGACCGAGACGGGCATTGCAGTGGCACCCAGAGGTCGACGACCGAGGGGTAAACCTAAAGCCAGATGGCGGGAGACTGTAAGAGCAGGCCTTTTTGAATGGTGTTCAATTTGGCATCAGCTGTAGTATGTATGTATGTTGAACTTCATTCGCACCGTACGCAGCCAACCACGCTAATCGGAGGTGTGGGGAAAGATAATCAACTAAACACAAAAAACAGGTCGAAAGAAATGAGTTTTCAATCTAGATTTAAAAGTACATAGTGGCTTCCTGATATCGGAAAGAAGAGCGTTCCAGATGGATGCAGAAGCAGAACTGAAAGCGTGGGAATATATATCAAAGGGAAGTTATCGCGAAGTGATAACTGTCACAATTTTTTTAAAATATTGAAATATACAAAATTAAGTGTCATTGATTCCAACAACAGCAACGTCATGTTAAGCATTTTGGTAGGTAGGTTAGTGACAGTTATTGAAACCAGATGAGAGCCCACTAAGACTGAAAGTCAAAGCAGACCTGAATCACGCAATGATAAAGCATACATGTGACTAAATAGTCAAATATAGCATATAGGTTCCGGATATCAAACACTACGGAAAAAAAGCAATAAAAATGCAGTTTATGTGTTTTAAAATAAAACATTAAATGAGTGGTGGCGCACTGCGCTAACCACGAGTTCGATTCACGGCCATGGCTAACACCGATGGTCAGTGATATCTGATCCAGTTCTACCCCCTACTGCCCCCACTTTACCAACCTGCAATGACCAGCGTGGTGAAGTATGGTCAAACAAACCCCATGACTGACATGGCATCGGGAAGCCTTCACGCAGCGATGGATTGACAACTGGCTGTAAAATGATAATCATTATTAATATGCTTAACAATGGCATATGGTATGATTCAAAAGCACTCACGTTCATAATCTTCCAGATAATTATCCCATTTCACGTGTAAGGCTGGAGTAAATCGTTTTCTAAACGTGTTCCTCCGTGTGCCGGTGTCACGTTGTCTGCAGGTGTTCTTCAGGCTGTGTCGCACATCAATGACACCATCGCCCCGGCCCTCCTCAGCCAGGTGGGGATCTCTCGCCAGCCCAATTTAACAGCACACATAACCCCGCTTTTCCCCGTGCCAAAATTCAGCCGCGGCACTCGGGTCGACAGAACGCGCTCGCCAACCGCGTCATAAAATAACTCCTGCGGTCTGTGTTTGTTTTTATTGTTTGCAAGCCGCGTATCGCTATAGCAATATAATGAAATGCCCTCTGATGTTTTTGCAATAAAGTATTTGGGTGGCCCCATGGAATTTGGGTAACGTAACTGTTTATGGCTGCGTTGCTGGTTTGTGTTACTTACTTTATGCTGTGTGGCGCTGTTGTGCTGTGTGGCTGCTGCTCGCTT